>NC_135290.1:787437-1987437 GCF_051311805.1 Agelaius phoeniceus | reverse complement strand
GCTGACTGACAGTGTAGAGCTGACTGACAGTGTAGAGCTGACTGACAGTGTAGAGCTGACTGACAGTGTAGAGCTGACTGACAGTGTGGAGCTGACTGACAGTGTAGAGCTGACTGACAGTGTAGAGCTGACTGACAGTGTAGAGCTGATTGATAGAGCTGATTGACAGTGTAGAGCTGACTGACAGTGTAGAGCTGACTGACAGTGTAGGGCTGACTGACAGTGTAGATCTGACTGATAGTGTAGAGCTGACTGACAGTGTAGATCTGATTGATAATGTAGATCTGACTGACAGTGTAGATCTGACTGACAGTGTAGATCTGACTGATAGTGTAGATCTGACTGACAGTGTAGATCTGACTGATAGTGTAGAGCTGATTGACAGTGTAGATCTGACTGATAGTGTAGATCTGATTGATAATGTAGATCTGACTGACAGTGTAGAGCTGACTGACAGTGTAGAGCTGATTGATTACCCAACCCATCTGATGCAGGACGTTGATCAAGACACTGGAGAAGACCTGAACCCAAACCGTAGGAGGAACCTGGTTGGAGAAAGCAACGAGGAGAGCTCCATGAGGAACCCAGACAGGCCCAGTCACCTGTCCCTGGTGAACGCCCCCGAGGTGGAGGACGACAGCCTGGAGCGCAAGCGCCTCACCCGCATCTCGGACCCGGAGAAGTGGGAGATAAAACAGGTCTGTGCTGCACTCAGGGCAATGGGGTAAAGCTGGTGAAGTTGCCAGGGGGTTTGGTGAACTAGAATACAGCTCCTGGATTGGGTAACTTGCTCGTTAACTTGGAGTTGCTGGTTTCTGGTCTGGGATTGTTTAGTTGGTGTTTGAGTAACAGGAGGACTCCTTGGTCAGAGGCTGGGTGAGGATACAGGATGCAGGACCATCCCTTTGTTCCTGTTTTAGAACTGACTCAGGCATGAGTTATGTTCATTCATGGGGACAGACTCACACTGTATTCATTCTGTTCCCAGATGATTGCAGCTAATGTGCTTTCCAAGGAAGAGTTTCCTGACTTTGATGAGGAGACTGGGATTCTTCCTAAAGTGGATGATGAAGAAGGTAATATTCCCCAGCAGTCTTATTGTTGTAAATTCCTTGTCTTTCTGGATGTATTTTGATTCAAAATATATTGATGATAGAAGGAACTATAAAGCATCTCACAATTTGCTGTCAATAGGGTTCCTCTTCACGTTTGGATGTGCCCTGTCTGTGCATTTTTATTTGCAATGTTTTAAAACTTCTAAGTACCTCATATTTAAGACTGCATGGGAAGCATTATTTGAAGAGGCACTTTTATGTCCCCAAAAGATGTTTAATTTTTCTGTAACAGCTGTCACTTGTGAATTTTAGATGAGGATCTTGAGATTGAGCTGGTTGAAGAAGAGCCACCATTTCTTCGAGGGCACACTAAACAGAGTATGGATATGAGTCCCATTAAAATAGTAAAGGTAAGAGATTTCCAGGGCTAAAATCAATGTACTTGATTAAATGATAGGAATATTTGGGAATTTTATAACCAGGGAATTTCCCACCTGCTCATTACTGAGAGCCCTGAAAAGCATAACCACTGAACTCCTTCCAAATAAACCTGGGTTCTAACTTCACTGGTGACTGTGAAGTGGAAGAATGGAACTGAAATGCCATTTTACATAGATGTGTTAAAATGAAATTTCTCTGATCTGCTTTTTCTTACCTTCTGAAAGTAGAAGGTAGTAAATAAATACTTTCCATTGGTTGTGCCTGTCATCCTTCTGACTGGGCAGTGTAAGGATGCTCCATATTAGTTATGACTATAAAAGTTTATGAGGCTAGCCTGATGGAATTACCCTGGAAATGTAATAAACAAAATTTAACATTTTTAAAGCATTTTTAGAAGATGTTTCTGAAGAAAAGATACATTGAAGGTGAAGGAATGGTGGTGCTTGAAACCTTTTCTTCTTGCTCTCCAGAACCCAGATGGTTCCCTGTCCCAGGCTGCCATGATGCAAAGTGCTTTAGCTAAAGAGAGGAGAGAACTGAAACAAGCCCAGAGAGAAGCAGAGATGGATTCCATCCCCATGGGCCTCAACACACACTGGGTGGACCCTCTCCCTGATGGTAGGTCTGAGCACAGGTGAACTCTGCCTTTTTGTGCTACTCCAGTGACCCAGGACAGATGTCTTGGTGCTGTGTTTGTCTGCCACACTTCAAAAGTGAGTCAAAGCAGAAATGCTTTTCCACTGAAATGGAAATAGGAATGTCAGGGGAGGTGTACAGGTATCTCCTGTAATAGTGGGGGTATCCACTTGGAAACTTGAAAACATTTAAACACACAGAATAGAAGGCCTGGGTGATGGAGCTGTTGGAGCAGGATCAGGTCTGTGCTGTGTGAATCTGGATGTGTAAAGGATGAAATTTGTTTCTTTTCTAGTGGATGGAAGACAAATAGCTGCCAACATGAGAGGTATTGGGATGATGCCAAATGATATCCCAGAGTGGAAGAAACATGCATTTGGTGGCAACAAAGCTTCTTATGGTAAGAAGACCCAGCTTTCCATCATTGAACAGAGAGAGAGCCTCCCAATCTTCAGACTGAAGGAGCAGCTGATACAAGTAAGACTCATGAAAAGGCATTCTGGTTGGAGCAAGCAGTAATTTAAAATAAATACTCTTGGTTTAACTTTTTGATAGGTGAATAGGCAGCTGACAACTTTAGGTGCAGAACTTTAACTCACAATATGTATTTTAAAGTATTTTATATATATATCTCTATATTTAATGGGGTTCCAGACATTTATTAATGTAAGTCAAAATTGATACTAAGGTCATGTGAGTAAGTCAGCTGAGCACTTAAACAGGTTGCTGACTTGCTCAATAGGAATACTGACATGATTTTTATTCTGAGAATTGAAGCAAAAGCAAGAGCTGCTCAATCTAGTCCCAGATAGCCCATGCTGATTTTGTTTGGTTTGTTTTAATTCTTAAAAAATTTTAACAAGTGTGTGGTTTTTTTTGATCTTTTCTAGGCTGTGCATGACAACCAGATTCTGATTGTTATTGGAGAGACAGGATCTGGGAAAACAACCCAGATTACCCAGTACCTGGCTGAGGCAGGATATACCTCAAGAGGGAAGATTGGATGCACTCAGCCTCGCAGAGTGGCTGCCATGTCTGTTGCAAAGAGGGTGTCAGAGGAGTTTGGTTGCTGCTTGGGACAAGAGGTGAATTTCCATGTTGAAGAACATGCCAAAATAATAATGAAAAGTAGGAGAAATCAGTGTTGGAGCTAGTTATGTTGTGTGTCCATTTGTCTGTTCCCTTGTAGGCTGCAAAGTGAGTTTGTGGAATAATCAACCTGGGGATTAATGAGGCTGATAATTAATTGTGTAACTTCTGGTTCTGTGCAACTCTTCCCTCCAGGTTGGCTACACCATTAGATTTGAAGACTGCACCAGCCCTGAGACTGTCATCAAATACATGACAGATGGGATGTTACTGAGGGAGTGCCTGATAGACCCAGATCTCACCCAGTATGCCATCATCATGCTGGATGAGGCCCACGAGAGGACCATCCATACTGATGTGCTCTTTGGGCTCCTGAAGAAGGTACTGGAGCACTGGATTTTTACTCCTTTCAGTGTGCTGTTTTCAGGGTCCCCAGGATGAAGGAGGAATTGAGAATCTGACTCCAGATGTTCTTAGAATGCTAATTTATTATCATATATCACATCAATGCTATATTAAACTCTACTAAAGAATAGAGAAAGGATACAGACAGAAGGCTACAAAAAATGATCATGAAAACTCCTGACTCCTCATCGACACAGCCTGAGCCTGGTTGGCCATTAAGTTACAACAATTCCCATGTTGGATAAACAGTCTCCAACCATATTCCAAAACAGCAAAACACAGGAGAAGCTGAGGCTTCTCAGCTTCCCAGGAGAAAATTGTGGGGAAGGGGATTTTTCCAGAAAACATGACAGAGACAGGAGAGCACAGGCAAAGGTGAGGTCACACAAGTTAGGTTCATCCATGTGCTCCAAGAGCAAATGCTCTTGGAAGGAGGATGAAGGAGGAATTGAGAATCTGACTCCCATGTTCTTAGAATGCTAATTTATTATCATATATCACATCAATGCTATATTAAACTCTACTAAAGAATAGAGAAAGGATACAGACAGAAGGCTACAAAAAATGATAATGAAAACTCCTGACTCCTCATCGACACAGCCTGAGCCTGGTTGGCCATTAAGTTACAATTCCCATGTTGGATAAACAGTCTCCAACCATATTCCTTCTCAGCTTCCCAGGAGAAAATTGTGGGGAAGGGGATTTTTCCAGAAAACATGACAGAGACAGGAGAGCACAGGCAAAGGTGAGGTCACACAAGTTAGGTTCATCCATGTGCTCCAAGAGCAAATGCTCTTGGAAGGAGGATGAAGGAGGAATTGAGAATCTGACTCCAGATGTTCTTAGAATGCTAATTTATTATCATATATCATATCATATCAATGCTATATTAAACTCTACTAAAGAATAGAGAAAGGATACACACAGAAGGCTACAAAAAATGATCATGAAAACTCCTGACTCCTCAGAGCCTTGACACAGCCTGACCCTGGTTGGCCATTAAGTTACAACAATTCCCATGTTGGATGAACAATCTCCAGCCATATTCCAAACCAGCAAAACACAGGAGAAGCTGAGGCTTCTCAGCTTCCCAGGAGAAAATTGTGGGGAAGGGGATTTTTTCAGAAAACATGACAGAGACAGGAGAGCACAGGCAAAGGTGAGGTCACACAAGTTAGGTTCATCCATGTGCTCCAAGAGCAAATGCTCTTAAGGGTTTATGGTCTGAATCTTGGTGAAATGAGCCTCTGTGTGAAGGCAGAGCAAGCAAAATGCAGCAGGACCAGTGAGAATTGGCCATCCTGGCTGTTCATAATGCTGGATCAACAGGGGAATGTTCTTGATTTGCTCATCCTGCTCTGCCAAAAGCTTTCTTGTGATAATGGTGCTGAGGGAGGCTTCAAATGGCACTTCAGGGGTCAATTTTCTGAAATTCTGGTACTGGGTTGAGCTGCCCCTCTACTCAGATATTAAAACACCTTTTATTACTGGTTGGATTTATCTGATTTCAGTCAAGTGCCATATTTTGCTAGTTCCAAAGGCAATAAATGACTTGAGAACTTTGTGCTCCTGCAGACAGTGCAGAAACGGCAGGACATGAAGCTGATTGTGACATCAGCAACTCTGGATGCTGTGAAATTCTCTCAGTATTTCTATGAAGCACCAATCTTCACAATTCCTGGCAGAACATACCCAGTAGAAATTCTCTACACAAAAGAGCCAGAGACAGATTATTTGGATGCCAGCCTGATTACAGTAATGCAGATCCATTTAACAGAGCCACCAGGTGAGTGGAAAATGGTCTTGAGTTCTTGGTGATTTAAAGATCTCTGAGCAAGGTTTTTGTGTAATTCATGGATCATGTTAGTAATGTGAGCAAAATGCTCTCTCTTGTTTGTAAATACAGTAACTAAAATGCTGAAAAATGTGGGTGAAAGACTGAAGTTTGTTGCCTTTGGCTAAGAGTTGCTAGAAAAAGTTGAGGATCCTCATCAATGGAAAACATGAGGAATGAAAATATGGTAATGCAGGAGTTGTAATGAACAGAATTGATTCTGTGGATGTTTTCATTTACTTCCTGTGTAGGTGACATTTTGGTCTTTCTAACTGGCCAGGAAGAGATTGACACTGCCTGTGAAATCCTCTATGAGAGGATGAAATCTCTGGGCCCTGATGTTCCAGAGTTAATTATCCTACCAGTGTATTCAGCTTTACCCAGTGAAATGCAGACCAGGATCTTTGACCCAGCCCCACCAGGGAGCAGAAAGGTAATTCCATCTTTGTGCCCTGTCATCTTCTGCTGATACATTTTAATAGTGGGGTGTGTTACAGTGCTTAAAGGATAAACTTCTTGGGGAAAAGATGATTCACAGCTTAGAGCATATTTTTGATTGTATACATCTCAAGTTATCTAAGCCTTTGAACACATGTAAAAACATCTGGTGTAGCAAACCTCTGTGTTATTTAATGCTGTGTTTAAAGGATACTAACTTCAGTTAATCTAAAAATCTCAAATCTAAATGCAGTTCCTGTTGGATGGAGGTAAATTTCCTACCAAGCAGCTGGTGACTATCTAGAGATACATTCTCAGGAAGATTTTTCTCTGAATACAGACTGTGTCTGAGTGATAGCTAAAAAGTCTCCCTGAAGTCAGTGCAGTCTGCTTACAAGCCTTCTCCTGCTTTGAATTGTGGATTTTATCATGCTCTTTTCCCTTTTGCCCAAACTTTAAACAAAGGTAGATACTTAAAACCTGTCCATCTTTGTGGATAACATCTCCTTCTGTTCCCTGTGAACACATTTCTCCTTTCAACATTGAGTGACAGTGGTTGCATTTGTAACAAACTGCTCATGTCACACCAGTGGGTGCAGTTGGGTGGTGGGGTGGGCTTGGCAGCCTGACCCAGAGCTGGTGCTGACTCAAACTGTGATTTGCAGGTTGTCATTGCCACCAACATTGCAGAGACATCTTTGACTATTGATGGAATATATTATGTGGTTGATCCTGGCTTTGTGAAGCAGAAGGTTTATAACTCCAAGACTGGGATTGACCAGCTGGTGGTGACACCAATTTCCCAGGTAGAAATTCTGTGTTTGGCTTTCCCCGTGGGTGTTGTGTGTCTTGCCAGTGTGGCATCCAAGCACAGGGGAGCAAAATGAGGCAATGATAAACCCACATTTCTGACAGCTCCTTGACTCTGTGCCTACAGAATCCATACTGACCTGTATTCTATTGAAAGTCAAGTAAAATTGTGAATAACCATTTTATTTCACTTTTTTCAAGCACAGGGGAGCAAAATGAGGCAATGATAAACCCACATTTCTGACAGCTCCTTGACTCTGTGCCTACAGAACACATACTTCATGTTGTATTGAAAGCCTTTCTATCCATACAAGTAAAACTGTGAATAGCCATTTTATTTCACTTGTTTTCACCTGGTTTTATTTCGCTTGTTTTCAAGCACAGGTGAGCAAAATGAGGCAATGATAAACCCACATTTCTGACAGCTCCTTGACTCTGTGCCTACAGAATCCATACTGACCTGTGTTCTATTGAAAGTCAAGTAAAACTGTGAATAACCATTTTATTTTACTTTTCACCTGATTTTTTTCACTTGTTTTGAAGCACAAGTGAGCAAAATGAGGCAATGATAAACCCACATTTCTGACAGCTCCTTGAGTCTGTGCCTACAGAACACATACTTCATGTTGTAGTGAAAGCCTTTCTATCCATACAAGTAAAATTGTGAATAACCATTTTATTTTACTCGTTTTCACCTGATCTTATTTCACTTGTTTTCAAGCACAAGTGAGCAAAATGAGGCAATGATAAACCCACATTTCTGACAGCTCCTTGACTCTGTGCCTACACAATCCTTACTTCCCTGTTTTGTATTTAAAGTCAAGTAAAATTGTGAATAACCATTTTATTTTACTTTTCACCTGATTTTTTTTCACTTGTTTTCAAGCACAAGTGAGCAAAATGAGGCAATGATAAACCCACATTTCTGACAGCTCCTTGAGTCTGTGCCTACAGAACACATACTTCATGTTCTATTGGAAGCCCTTCTATCCATACAAATAAAATTGTGAATAAGCATTTTATTTTAATTGTTTCCACCTGGTTTTTTGTACCTGTTCACTTGTTCTCTTTAGGCTCAAGCCAAGCAGCGTGCAAGTGAGCAAAGTGAGGCAATGATAAACCCACATTTCTGACAGCTCCTTGAGTCTGTGCCTACAGAATCCATACTGACCTGTGTTGTATTGAAAGTCAAGTAAAATTGTGAATAACCATTTTATTTCACTTGTTTTCACCTGATTTTATTTCACTTGTTCTCAAGCACAAGTGAGCAAAATGAGGCAATGATAAACCCACATTTCTGACAGCTCCTTGAGTCTGTGCCTACAGAACACATACTTCATGTTCTATTGAAAGCCTTTCTATCCATACAAGTAAAATTGTGAATAACCATTTTATTTTACTTGTTTTCACCTGATTTTATTTCGCTTGTTTTCAAGCACAGGGGAGCAAAATGAGGCAATGATAAACCCACATTTCTGACAGCTCCTTGAGTCTGTGCCTACAGAATCCATACTGCCCTGTGTTCTATTGAAAGTCAAGTAAAATTGTGAATAACCATTTTATTTCACTTTTTTCAAGCACAAGTGAGCAAAATGAGGCAATGATAAACCCACATTTCTGACAGCTCCTTGACTCTGTGCCTACAGAACACATTCTTCATGTTCTATTGAAAGCCTTTCTATCCATACAAATAAAATTGTGAATAACCATTTTATTTTAATTGTTTCCACCTGTTTTTTTCTACCTGTCCACTTGTTCTCTTCAGGCTCAAGCCAAGCAGCGTGCAGGCAGGGCTGGCAGGACAGGCCCAGGAAAGTGCTACAGGCTGTACACAGAACGTGCATACAGGGATGAGATGCTGACCACCAACGTGCCTGAAATCCAGAGAACAAATTTGGCCAGTACAGTGCTCTCCCTGAAGGTGGGTATTTCACCAGCTTGCAGCAAGCCAGCCTGTAAGTGTGTCAATGAATGAGTCTCTGCCTTTGAGTCTCAGGAAGCAATAGTGTAATTTCAGATTTAATGAACAGAGGGAGTTTGGAAGGGAGATTTCAACAAAAGCAATTCTCGAGCACTGGGCTTGCTCCTGTGTGTTTTATTGAGGGTTATTCTGTTGGGTAGCCAGCTAAATGATGAGTTTCAGCTGCACAGAACAGTTGCAAGAGGTAGGAGAAAAAGAAATCTCCAGCAGTAGCATTTCCTATGTAGGGGACATTGATACTGTTAACAGATGAGATAAATTGTTTTAGAGTGGGTTTAGAGCTGCAAACCTGGGCCTGTCTAAGTGTGTGCCATCCCTCTGGAAGTCTGTGAGCTGCATTAACCCATCACAGCTGGGAAAGCTGCTGCCATTCCCCTTTCTGGGAGCACACTTGGAGTCCTGTGGAGCTGTCAGACTCCTCTGCTTTACCAGACACAAGTCCCAAAAGCAGCATTCAGCTTCTGTTTCTCCTCAGCTGAGTCGTGTTACTTGAGGGATGTGTGGAGCAGTACCTGAAGAGCAGAGCAGAAAGCTGAGTAGTGCAGGAATGCCATGGCCAGTGCTCCTTATGTCAGGTGCAGGAGGGCAGCTGTGCATTCATAGCTGCAGTCAGGATGAGCACATGAGCCTTGCCTTGCCTCAAGCTCTGCAGTGCCTCAGTGTTTGGTGTTCTGGCTCTGGCTGGACTTTGTTGCCTTCCTTCTGAGTGTTTTAACCTGGCTTTTCTCCCATCCCTCCCAGGCTATGGGCATCAATGATTTGCTGTCCTTTGACTTCATGGATGCTCCCCCCATGGAAACTCTGATTACAGCCATGGAGCAGCTCTACACCCTGGGGGCTCTGGATGATGAGGGGCTGCTCACTCGACTCGGGCGTAGGGTAGGCAGAATAAAATCCCTCCTGGCATTGTTGGTTTGCTTTTGCTGTCACTCTCTTGTAGTTTTTGGTAGCTTTTCATTTAGCACAGTTCTGCTGTACCTTCTGGTTTTTAAGGGACCTTAAAAAGGTACCTTTAAAATTGCTTTGCTTTTTAAAATTGCCTTCTGCTTTTTCAAAGTGCCTTATGCTTTTTAAAATTGCCTTCTGCTTTTTCAAAGTACCTTCTACTTTTTAAAGAGCAGCTAGTGTTTCTTCTTATTCATAAATTTACATTTATTCATGTCTAAAAACTTCCTGTAAGTATTGGGATATTCTTGTGATAGTGAATACAGACAAATAATTTGCTTCATGCTGAGTGAAGTTATTGTGGATCAAGCCCACCTCTTTGCAAAGTAAAGATGTGAGAACAGACATTGCTTTGTTCTGCACTGGGAAGACTGAAGATTTGTCACTGAATGCCTTGGAACATGTTTCTTGCAGATGGCAGAATTCCCCCTGGAGCCTATGCTGTGTAAGATGTTGATCATGTCAGTGCACCTGGGATGCAGTGAGGAGATGCTGACAATTGTGTCCATGCTGTCTGTGCAGAATGTGTTCTACAGGCCAAAGGTGAGCAGCTGGACCAGAGGCAGCAGGGTTACACCCTGGGTGGGTTTGGGGTGAAAGCTTCAGGGCTTAGGAGTGAGCACATTTCCCAAAAGAAACTCGTAATTTGGTCAGAATTTCCTTTTCATGTGAGACCCTGTAGCTGTGCTGGTGGTGGTTTCTTTGCAGATGGGAAGTGAAAAGTCTTAAAATTGCTCTTGCATTTCCCAGCAAACACATGTACCCTAAAGCAAGTCAGTCCCAGCTCTGCAGTTCAGATTGCCTTTGCATTTGCAGACACACAGAAAGTATTTCTTCATGGCACCTCCATCCTGTGCTGCTTTCTTTAAAGTCAGTAGGTAAAACAGGCTCTGCTGTGGTGGTACCAGGTTTGTCTTGGGTCCACTACTTTTTCAGGGTAGTTAACTTCAGGTTTGATGTGACTGCAGTATTTGATTAATGTTTCATGTGCAGATGGGAGAGGTGTGTGGATCACCAGGCTCAAACCTATTGCTTCAGCCCATTTCCTGATGAATTACTGAAGTAATTTGTAGAGCAGTAAGAAAACCAGCTAGTGCAGTGTGTGCATATGCTCCCTGCAGTATAAATGAGCCATTTACCTTGATGTGTTCTTTCAAAAATAGGGACTGAAATTGAAAAATCATTCTGTATTGTCCTAACCTGTTACTGTTACATTTTCTGAAAAATCCTTTTGCCAGGATTTTTTTTTCCTGGGAAGCTGAGAAGCTTCAGAAAAAAAGAAAAAAATACTTGTTTCTTCTTGGAAATGTAGTTTAGAAATTGTTTATCCAACATGTGAATTGTTTTTACTTAATGACCAATCACAGTCTGGCTATGTCAGGACTCTGGAGAGTCTTGAGTTTTTGATTAGTATCTTGTTAAACTTTCTGTCTCTATCCTTTCTCTGTTCTTCAGTATAGTTTTAGTATAGCATTCTAGAATAGAATATGATATGATAGAATATGATATAATACTATATAATACCATATTCTATGATATAATAATAACTTAGCCTTTTAAAAACATGAAGTCAAATTCATCTTTCCTTCCTGCCACGGGGGACCCCAAAAATCCCACATGAATCCTGTATCATTAATTAATTAATTAATTAACTAACCACATGAATCCCATATCATTAATTAATCAATTAATTAATTAACCACAAGAATCCTGTATCATTACCTTGATAGGTTTAAAATGTCCTGATATGAATGAATGACAAGGAGCCTGTGCCATCCTTGTTGTGCAGGGATTTTCTCTAGGATGGAGATACCTGACTGATGTGTATTTTATGTTAGGATAAACAAGCACTTGCTGATCAAAAGAAAGCCAAGTTCCATCAAACAGAAGGTGACCACCTCACTCTGCTGGCTGTGTACAATTCCTGGAAGAACAATAAGTTTTCAAATCCTTGGTGCTATGAAAATTTCATCCAGGCCCGTTCCTTACGCCGGGCTCAGGACATTCGCAAGCAGATGTTGGGCATCATGGACAGGTGAGCACATCAAGGAGGGACAAGTTCTGACTCTGTGGTGTTGGGAAGGATGAAAGTTTGACAGGAAAGTCTCACAGATATGTGTGCTTGGCAGAAAGATTTTTGAATGTAGAGTTTGATGGAAGAATAGAGATGGAAGCAAGTTTTGATATAAGAGAAAAGAATTGCTGAGCCAGTCTGACTGGATAACCAAGGAGGCAAAGGATGTGTTAGTTAGAGGGGTTTTTATGACTTAAAACAAAGGATAAACCCACCTCAAACAAGAAGATGTTTTTACCAAGAGAAAGAGAGCACAGGCAAACAAGTCAGCAAAGCTGCAAGTAGAAAAAAGGTCTCAGAATTTTCCACTGCAAGAAAACTGAAAAACAACTTCTAGCTTAAACTGTAATGTATTGACTGTTAGTGATTGGAGATCAGTGACATGAATATGGTCATTACAGCAGTTATGATAGGCTGTAGATAAAAGTTAAGGTATAGATTGGTTCTACTGTATGAAGATGCTCAGCAAAGAAAAGTTTATAATGCAATGTAACCAAAACCAAAGGGTGTCCTGGGCTGCCTGCAGCTGGAGCTGACAGCTGTGGGCACAGGCTCTGTTATCCACACCTCTGGATTTCTGTAACTTCTTAGATGTAATAAACTGCATTTGGAAGAGCCACCTGGAGTCCCACATCTTACACTGTGTCTTGCTGTTCTTACATTGTAATAGCTAAAGAAAATTTGCTGAACTCATCTTGGTAGCTGCATTCAAATCTGGAGAGCTCTGATCTTTTTCTCTCTACCTCTTGTCTGGCAGGCATAAGCTGGATGTGGTGTCCTGTGGGAAGGCCACAGTTCGGGTCCAGAAGGCCATTTGCAGTGGCTTCTTCAGGAATGCAGCCAAGAAGGATCCCCAGGAAGGGTACAGGACACTCATTGACCAGCAGGTTGTCTACATCCACCCATCCAGTGCTCTCTTCAACAGGCAGCCTGAATGGTAAGGAAGGCAAGAGCATGGCATTTCCTGTTTCTCCTCAGACTTTACAACAGAGAAAGTTGTGGTGTGTGCTGTTTGGGGAGTAGAGATCTGAGCAGAGCAAAGTTTCAAGTTCACTTTTGTCTCTTTCTGCTGCTGAGCTTAGTGCCTGTGCAGAGATGAGACTGACTTTTGGAGCCAAGGCCAGGCCTGAAGTTGTAATTGGATGTTTCTTTATTGTGGAAGGGGGTTTAAAACACTGGGTGTTGAAGAGGGAAGAGAGCATTGTTTTAAATGGGGTGGAGGAGTTCTGTGCTGAAGAGTAGCTGTGAGGTAGGAGGGGGAAATAAATAATTTCAGATCCTCCTAGTGAACAGAGATGGTTTGGAAGGGAGACTTCAACAAAAGCAATTCTCAAGCACTGGGCTTGCTCAGTCCCTTATCCAGAGGGATAACTCTTCTGGGTGGTTCTTCTGGAGCTTAAAAGGAGCAAGCTTATCTCCTCCAGCCCTTGCCTTGTTGCCTCTTGTTTGCAAAAACCGATGTGCAGCGTTGTGTCCCTGTTGCCAGGGTGGTGTATCACGAGCTGGTGCTGACCACCAAGGAGTACATGAGGGAGGTGACCACCATCGATCCTCGCTGGCTGGTGGAGTTTGCCCCAGCTTTCTTCAAGGTCTCTGACCCAACCAAGCTGAGCAAGCAGAAGAAGCAGCAGAGGCTGGAGCCTCTCTACAACCGCTACGAGGAGCCCAATGCCTGGAGGATCTCGCGCGCCTTCCGCCGGCGCTGAGCTCAGGGCCCTCCTGGACCTGCTGCTTTCATCCTGTGGCCCTGGGGCTCTTCTGCACTGCTGCCACTGGCCTGGGAGACTGACAGCCCCATGCAGCTCAGCTGTGGCACAGCAGGAGCTCAGGGGCAGCCCCAGGGGCTGCTGCAGCCTCTCACGAGTGGCTGTTGGAGCACTTCAGTGATTCCCCTTTTGAGAGACAAAATCTAAGACTCAGAGTCTGGGTACTGAGCTGAGCAACACAAAAAAATGGTGATTTAAAACTGGTTCTTCACCTTTCAAGAGGCAAAATCTAAGATTCAGGAGTCTGGGTACTGAGCTGAACAACACAAAAAAATGGTGATTTAAAACTGGTTCTTCACCTTTCAAGAGCAAAATCTAAGACTCAGGAGTTTGGGTACTGAGCTGAACAGCACAAAAAAATGGTGATTTAAAACTGGTTGTTCACCTTTCAAGAGGCAAAATCTAAGACTCAGGAGCCTGGGTACTGAGCTGAAATTTTCAGCTTCCCTTTTTAGAGATTCCCCTTTTGAGAGACAAAATCTAAGACTCAGAGTCTGGGTATTGAGCTGAACAGCACAAAAAAATGGTGATTTAAAACTGGTTGTTCACCTTTCAAGAGGCAAAATCTAAGATTCAGGAGTCTGGGTACTGAGCTGAACAACACAAAAAATGGTGATTTAAAGGTTTAAATGGTGATTTTAAGGTTGTTCACCTTTCAGGAGGCAAAATCTAAGACTCAGGAGTCTGGGTACTGAGCTGAAATTTTCAGCTTCCCCTTTTAGGACACAAAATCTAAGACTCAGAGTTTGGGTACTGAGCTGAACAGCACAAAAAAATGGTGATTTAAAACTGGTTGTTCACCTTTCAAGAGGCAAAATCTAAGACTCAGGAGCCTGGGTACTGAGCTGAAACTTTCAGCTTCCCCTTTTAGAGATTCCCCTTTTAAGACACAAAATCTAAGACTCAGAGTCTGGGTGAACTGAGCTGAACAACACCAAAAAATGGTGATTTAAAACTGGTTCTTCACCTTTCAAGAGGCAAAATCTAAGACTCAGGAGTCTGGGTACTGAGCTGAAACTTTCAGCTTCCCCTTTTAGGACACAAAATCTAAGACTCAGAGTCTGGGTGAACTGAGCTGAACAACACAAAAAAATGGTGATTTAAAACTGGTTCTTCACCTTTCAAGAGGCAAAATCTAAGACTCAGGAGTCTGGGTACTGAGCTGAAACTTTCAGCTTCCCCTTTTAGAGATTCCCCTTTTAAGACACAAAATCTAAGACTCAGAGTCTGGGTACTGAGCTGAACAACACAAAAAAATGGTGATTTAAAACTGGTTGTTCACCTTTCAAGAGCAAAATCTAAGATTCAGGAGTCTGGGTACTGAGCTGAACAACACCAAAAAATGGTGATTTAAAACTGGTTGTTCACCAGCCTGACTGGGTTCTGAGTGACCAGACAAATAGAAGGTGGAATAGTTTGTGTTTTTACCCTGCTAAAAGGGATTTATTTCTGCTTAAGGTTCTTGGTCAGTGACTGCTTTTTGGGAGCAGCCTGTTCTTTATTTTACCAAGTTTATGCATTTTGCCATGCAGTGTAACTACTTGTATTTTATTTAAGCCATCAGTGGTGAGATATTTAGTATCTCTGGCTTTGGGATAAGGCAGGAAAAATTCTTGAAACCCAGCTAGAATGTATTTGGACAATGGCACAGGTCAGGCTGCAAGACTTACCCTTCATCCCCATCAGGCTTTATCACCCAGAAATCCCCTCTGCACACAGTTCCATCTGGGAATGTAAGTGGTTACAAATGTTTGGGTCTTTTATACAATGTGCCATGGGCTTTATTTTCACTTACAATGTTTGGTGGCATCACAGCTGTTGGGTTTTTGTAATAGAATGAGCTCTTACAGGTAAAATATCTGTAAAAATTGTGTAACAGTTCCTTGTTTTAAAAAGAACTTGACTGCCCAGTGTGTGCTGTGTCAGCCCAAACTATCTGTAAAATATTTTTTTTTGTTGCTAACAGATGAAATTTATTTGACTCCATAGCTGTAGAAACCTTATTTTTTTTTTCCAAAACTGGGATATTTGCTAAAATTATTATTGAAATGAAGAGAAGTAGCTTGACTGGTTGTTTTACACAGCGAACTGGAAGAATGTTTCACATTGAAAAGTAACTATGTTGGAAATACCTCTCTGTACAAAGGTGAGCAGGGATGTTGTTCAACGTCCTGAGCCTCCCCCTCATGTTATATCATCATAAAATTAAAGGCAATTACAAAGTTTGTAACTTTGGACTCAGAGAGTCAAAGCATGAAGGGCAGAGGGGTGGCCCAGAGGGTGCAGGATCAATGTCAGATCCTGGGGAATGCTGCAGGTGGAGGGATCAAAGCTGTGAGCTGGGCCCAAGGGCAGGAGCAAAGCAAGCTCAGAAGGCAAAGCAGGAGCACTCAGTGAGGTTGCACTGGCCAGAGACAGCAGTTTATTCATGATAATATTTTTACACTCATAAATAGTAAAGGCAGCTTATACCAAAGGAAAGGTTCCCCTTCAGCCTCACTGCTGGGACAGCACAGGAGCTGCCCAGGGAGGGCCAGGGCCAGGCAGGAGGGTCAGGGACTGTCAGAGCACCAAAGGCAGCAGCAGCAGAGCAGAGAGCTCTGGGTGCCTCTCCTCAGGCAGGGAGTGCTGCCTTCCATGGCTCTTGCACTCAGGGCTGAGGCTGGGAGGGTTGGCATGAGCCATGCAGGGGACAGCCAGCAGGGGAAATCAGGCTTTCAGGCAATATACAGAATTTTTTCTACAGGCTACCATGCTGGCAGGATTGGCAATGCTCTGTGTTCAGCAGCTGAAATGAAACCTCAGTCTGAAGCAGTGGAAAGAGACTTTTTCTGTATGGTACACTGTACTGCTCCTTGTCCAACTGGGAACGTGGTGGAGCTGCTAGTTAAAAAATTAAGCACCTCTTAATCAGGATGTGGTACCTATTATGAACATTTACTGTTGTGGAAAACCTGCCAGTTTAGTTAAGTTGCATGTGCTGCACTGGACTGCAGAGAGAGCTGCCTTTTCAACACATCTGAATTCCCCTCAAACATGCAAATATCTGTGGAGTTTAAGTCTGAATTCTATATTAAGATCTATGTATGGTTCAGGTTACCTTGTACAGCATTTTTTAATCACACCTCCACCAGGTTCTTTTCTTGCCTCAGCCAATTCTCTAGCCGAGCTCAGGCTGGGCACACTCCAGAGCCTGGCAGCTCTTCAAATATCCTGAGAATGTTTGTTGGGGAACTTTTTCAGTTTGGAAAAGCCACACCCCTACACTGAGCTGTGCCCCAGAGCAGGGCAATCCAGCTCCTCTCTGGTTCCCCTAAATGCCTTTGGGCCATGGACTGCAGGACCCTGGCCAAGGCCTCCACCTGCCCTGCTCAGAGGGCCTGAATACCAGAAACTGCTGGCATGGGCAGGAGCTGATAGGGCAGGAGCATGCAGGTACAAGATAATTAATGAGTATTCCTCAAGGAAGGCACAAGGTCCGGGACCATTGTCCTGCAGCCATCCTGGGAAGGCTTAAGTGGCCTTTCAGAGTGAGTTCCTCTGGAAGCAGAGGGTCTGGACGTGTACAGGAGGAACAGAGTCAGCAGCAGCATGGGAACATTCTCATAATTTCTCTCATTTTTCTGAACGAAAAAAGCCCTGGTGGGACAGCATCCCCTCCCTCTGCAACGAGGGGATTGTGACAGGTTTGATACCTTTGGAGGCACCAATCACCCGAGATCTCTGCACAGCTGAGAACCTGCCCCACCCTCACCCAGCAGGAGTTTTTATCACAAGCACACGAGAGCCCTGTGTGCTGCCAGGTGATTTCTGAGCACAGCAGGGCTGCAGAGTTCAGGGCTGGCCCCCAGCCATCCCTCCCTGCTCACGGTGCTCCCAGCAGTGCTAGTAGGTGTAGCCTTTGCTGTAGAGCTGTGCAGGGAAGCTGCCCAGCTCTGGCAGGTAGGAGCCGCTGTCCCCCAGGTGCGACAGGGGCACCGTGTCCTCCTCGCTGAGCTCCAGCTCCGCCTTCAGCCGCGGCTGCTCGGGGAAGGCCATGGAGAACAGAGCCTCAGGCTCACACACAAACTTGTACACATAACGCTCCCCAGCCACCTGCAGGGAGGAGAGGAGGCCAGGTGAGGGCTGCAGGCCCAGGGGCAGCACCAGGGAAGCTTTGCACAAACATCTGCCTGCCCTGAGGTGTGTCAGAGCTGTACCTTTCTCCTTGGACCAAAGACTGCCTAGAAGGCAGAAATTATCTTTCACCTGAATTTATCTTTCACCTGCTTTGTCCCTGCCCCACTCCCTTTTCTCCTCTCCCTCCACAATGCACCTGAGAAAGCCAGCAAGCTCAGGCTCGTGGCATTCAAGCAGCCATAGGAGTTTGGGGGAGGTTTCCCTGCTGCCCTCGTGCTGCTCTGACCTCCCCTGGAGCAGCTCCTGTGTAGGAATTGTGTCCCCTCTTGATGGAGTGACCAAATTGTCCTTTGTCTCCTTCAAAAGGAAAATCCACAAGTTTCTCTCCTCAATTTGGTAAGAAGACACCTCACAGGTGTCTTTGTCCCCAAATAGGACCTTGGGGACTTCACCTCAGACCTAAGGATTGGACAGAGGCCAAAAGGTCCTGCCTAAGCAATTCACTAGAAAAAGAAGAGAACAAAGGATCTAATTGCTTTTGTGGGTATTTTTTACCAGGAGCAAGAGCCTCTTGCCCTTAGCTTGGGTTTTCTCTCTGTAAAGAATTTTGTTATTTTGCCTGTTATTAAAACATTTCTGTTTCTAACACTACCTCAGGAGCCATCGTGCTGATTTTATGTCATTTGAGGCAGCTGGGCTATCTCAGGTGTGATGTATTTCTCTGAGAGCTCATAAGACCTGGAGAAAATGTGGCACTGCTGGGACCTGGGGGCTGCCAGCTGCCACTCTCTGTCCAGGCAGCAGCAGCAGCAGCAGCCCCTGAACAGCAGCCCCTGCTCCCAGACCATCACACTCCCAATTAACTCCCCAGGGCCCTGCGTGTGCCACACACCATCCCTACCACACAGGACCAAGTTCCAGGCAGCCTTTTCCTCACCAGAGGAAGGACTGATTGTACCCCCTTGAAGCTGCATAAATTCCAACTCTCCTGACTGCAGATATATACCAAAAAAAGAGAAATAAACCCTAATTCCCCCTTGGTTTTATTTCTCAGGCTTTGCCTACATTCAGCTCCTTCACTGAGCTACAGCAAAGAAAGGAGAGCAAGGCTGGGATGCCTGGATGTGTGTGTGTTTGGAGCTTGTTTTCTTGTTTTCACAATCAGGAGGGACTGCTGGAGAACATTCCTGGAGCTTTATTGCACCATCAGCCTTCGTACATGGCTGAGACTGCAGGAGGATGGCAAAGCTCACATCCTGCTTGCAGCAGCCAAGGATTTCTTTGTTAGAGAGCACTTGAAAACATTTCTAGCCAAGAGCATATTGCTAAAGCTCACAGACAATCCTAGCCCATCACTAAAAGCACATGTACACCTGCTTCACACAGTGCTCTCTATTAACAATCCACAATACACCATTATTAATCATAAAACCTTCTACTATCTTGCTAATCATATTTTCCTGCAGTCTTAAGGTCAACCTCAGCCAAGCCTAAAACCCAGGCTATTGTTTCATGTCCTTGCTTGCTTACACCATAGCAACTTTTTCTATTTTCTGACTTTGCAGCTGCAGCTAGCTCTGAATTTTCTGTTCTTTCCAAGGCCTCCTTGCCCAGCTCTCTAAAAATCTTACATTTCCTATTTCCCACAGCTGGTTCAAGGACATTCTGTCTAGGGCTTCTTGTCTCAAGCAAGAGAAGCATCACACAAAGTACAAAGAGTTTTTTCCTGCTTTTCCAACTGACCTTCTGCATGATGCCTTTCTCGTAGTAGTAGCGCAGGGACCGGCTCAGCTTGTCGTAGTTCATGGCTGGACGGTTCTTCTGGATCCCCCAGAGCCTGGCCACCTGCAAACAGCACCAAGGAGGCAGTGCCTGTGAGCACAGCAGCCTCAGCTTGCAGGGTTTAGCTGAAAGATTTATTAAATCGAAATAAACAGATTTATTCTATCACCAGCTGTCAGAGGTGGGGCAGTTCTCTGCTGTTCATCGGGCAGTTTTCTTTATCTCTTCCACAACCAATCCTCCCTCCAGGAGATCTTTTCCTCCAGGAGGCCTCTTCTAGGGCTGCTTTTTCCTATGTTACACTTCATTTTCAAGGTTCCATGTTTATCAGGAGACCAAGCATGAGGGAGCACACTGGAAGGGACCTGTGCCTTTCTACTCCTACACAATTTTCAGCTTTATCCACGAGACTCAGAAGTCTGTTGTAAGCCAATGTCAACTCATCTGCACTGAAAGAGCCCATAAATTTTGATTTGTAGCAAGAACAGTGCTAAATGCAGCTCTAACTGGAAAAAGAGAGGAACAGGTATTATGGACACTTCTCCCAGACACTGTCAAGCAGCACTGGATTTTTTTTTGGAACATGGCAGCATTTGAAATTACACTTCATTGGAAGTAATTTTGAAATAAAGGTAGACTAGGACATATATTATGAAAACTTCTGCAATCAGTAGGGCTCAAAAGTCCAGACCTCAATGTCAGCCTCAAGTATGGAGCATGACAAGGCAGCACAGGTCACTGCAGGCTTGGGAGTGAATATCCAGGGAAATGAAGGCTGTGGGTAATTTGACATGCTGCATAGCTGGGGTTTTGAACTCACACAAAAGCAGCCTTTCTTAAACCTGATATTGGTGCCACTCAAGTGTTTTGACCTCTTCTAAAAACCTTGACTTGCTGCAAGGTCTGGCAGGTGCCACTGCCAGGGCAGAGGAAAAGCCACTTGAGAATTTACAGCCCCAGAAACAAAGAGTGATTCCCTGAGCCTGTAGAGAGCCCCAATGGTTTCACCTCCTCTGGCTCAATGAGCTTGAACTCCATTCCTCTGCCAGTCCAGGCAATGAAGTGGGAATTGGTGGGGTTGTCCAGGAGAGCCACGAGGAACTGCCAGAGCTGCAGCGAGCCCCGTCTCTGGTAGGGGGGGCCTTCCCTGTACCCTCCACCTTCCTGCTTGATGTCTCCTGCTGACAAGGACAAACATGACATCTCTAAGGAGAGCAGTGCTAAAACAACTGGGAAAAAGAAGAAAAAAAGAAAAAAAAAAAAGCAGCACATTTCGCAGTTTCAAAATGTTTACCTGGAATGTTTCAGTTCACTTACAACAGTGGCAAATTCACAAGCAATTCTGATATAAGTCACAATGAAGCTGCTTATGCTAGAAGGCCTGGTTACTGCTAAGAACGCTCAAAAAAACGAGCAAAATACCAAAAAAAGCTGGGTACAAACACACCTGCAAGAAGCAGGGTAATGAGCTGTGTAGGTACTGGCCAAGGGGCTGGCTGAGGTGATGGGTAACCCTATCCTACACCAAAACCCCAAGCCTTTCCTTCTCCAACCTTCAAATTTCTCTGGGACAACGCAGACATCATCAGCAAAGGACCTCATCTGCTTGTCATAGCTGCAGCCTGGAAGAGAAAGCAGCAGCAGCAGTCAGAGCCAGGCAGGGGAGGAGCTGCAGGGAGAAAAGCCAGAGCCTGCATCTCTCACCTGATGGATCTTCTGTACACGAGTGCCTTGGGTAACTCTCAGCGTTCAGGTACATGGAAGGGCAGTCAGGAGCATCTACAAAACAATTAACAAATTAACAATTTGTTCAAAAAGCACAGGTGGACAGGGGAGTGCAGCTGTCTGAGCAAGGTCCTCTGAAGGGTGAGTGTCAGACTGGTAACTGCAGCCTCACGTGCATTGCCCTTCCCATCACGAATCAGAGCAGAAAGATTTGGTGGCACCATCCTTCAGAGGAGCCAGAATATCCAGCCCATCACCTCCACATCGCTTTTACACAAAATCATGCATAAATCAACGTTCAAAACAAATTTGAACCTCTCTCTCCTCTTCGTTTCAGATGATTACACACTTTG
The DNA here is from genome assembly GCF_051311805.1 of Agelaius phoeniceus. Classification (NCBI taxonomy): domain Eukaryota; kingdom Metazoa; phylum Chordata; class Aves; order Passeriformes; family Icteridae; genus Agelaius; species Agelaius phoeniceus. The sequence continues at coordinate 1,965,984 of NC_135290.1, read as the reverse complement.
CTGCTGCTTTAAGAAGGCATTACACTTTCCCAGGGGTACTGTGGTGATGTCAATGGAGAGCAGCAGCATCTAAATGTTCTTACAGAGTCTCACAAAGGACATTTCAGATGTCTCAAGCCTCCCTGGCTTCTTCACATCATGAGGGGGCATTCTCACAATCAGTTTAGAAAATGTAAGAGAAAAATCAGCCTTTGTTAAAAACAAGCAGGAAGTCTTTTCCTGGTTCTGTGTGTAGTGTAAAGTGCTGGCTGTGCACTGTGCAATTTGTGTTTTCTGAATCAAATTTATTTACAGTGCACAGCTGAAACAGAAGCTGTGACTGGGAGCTTGCAAAGGTTTCTGTTCCATTTCCCTCTCACACCTGTGTCTGGCCATGGCTGCCAGCAGATGTTTTGCTGATGCTGAGGGAAGAGAACTCTGAGCTGACAGCCTGGGTCTTATTACAGCCATAAACTCTCACAAAAAGCACATTCCCATCCTCTGGGCTTGCACATTTTCTGAACAGACCCAGTGAAATTGTAATACCAATATCACCCGAGTGATTCCCTCATAGGAGCTTTTGATTTTTCTGTTTATTTCTGCTAAAGGAAACCATTCAAGCTGTCCATTAAAACACCAGGAAACCAGAAGGATCCTTCCCTCTGGAGAGGGTATTGTGATCTCAGGGTTGTGAGTCCTTGGACAGATCTGCCAGAAAAATAAGATTTATGCCTTGTGGAAAAATAAGAGGATCACCTGGAGGAGAGAGCTGGCCTCTAGAGAGCTGTTTTGGGCATCACTGAACCTTTTCTCTTGTCATCCCCTGAAATCTCTGTTCTCTGAGCCTTGTTTCCATGGGAAGCACCCAGCAGCATCCTGGCACTGAGCTGAGCCCACCCAGAGCCCTTTCCTCTGTGCTCAGAGGGGCTTCTGCTGCAAGGACCCAGGACAGATTTTCTTTCCAAGCTCCAACATATTTGGTTCCTTCCTTTCTGCTGCTGTTTCCTGTTGTTTTCAGCATCATTTCTTCAAAACTGACCTCACCTACTTTCTAAGCTCACAAATACCCCTGAAAACAAAAATTTCCTGTGAAACTGGAAACAGCCTTTTCTTCATTCCTGATAGTGTGAGTGGGATCACAATGAACTTTGAGTGTCTCCTGCTTGGCTCCTTACTCCCTTGGGGTGGGGATGCTTTTATCTGCTTTGAGTGGATTTATCATCCCCTCCTACCTTGCTCAGGCTTTCAGCTCTGTACCAGGAATTCTTTCTCAGAGCAAGGTGAGTGTCCCAGCCTTGTTTTGGATGCAGTGAACACCAGAACTGTTTTAGCTGCAGCTGCCCAGGGAGCACAAATGCAGCCAGTGAGGCAGGGCTGCTCCAGGCTCAGGGAGCAGCAGCTCACCCAGCTGGGTGCTCCCCAAGGAGCTGCTCCATTGCTGGGGAAGATGGAACAGGAAAGCCTTATCAATAGGATTGCCTGGCAAAAGATTTTGAGAATGTGGAAACTATAGGTGAGATTGAAATGAAAGCAAGGTTTGAGATCCCTCAGTTACTGAACAGCTGGAAAACAATGGTGTGGCCAGCTGAAGGTGATCCCCTTTTGATGGAACAACACCCTCTGCTTGCAGACAGGCCCAAGGGGCAGAGCAGAAGGGGCCCAAGCTTGGCAGAAGGGGCCCAAAGAGGAGTTTTTAGGGTTTAAAATGTAACCCAGGATGGTAATGTAATGATTCTTATAGGCTGTGTGTAAATGCTATAGGATTTGTATCTTGTACTAGATTGGTTAGTGAGAATTAGAATATTCAGCACAGAAGAAGATTGATGGTATTGTAACAGGAACCTCACTCCCACCCTCTGACCCTCTCATCCTCTTTCCCCCTCTCCCTTCTCAGGCCTGCTCTGAGCTGTGGACCCTTTGCAATGAACCCCAAATTCCACCACCTGGCTCCAGTGATCTCTCACCCCCGCCCTCCCACCCCGCAGTGCTCCCAGTCCATGCCCTCAGGAAGGGTCAGTTCTGCCTCACCTGGCTCGTACAGGTAATCCCCCTGCTCCTGCTTGACCAGCACAGCTGCTGGGAGCTGCTGCCTGCTGCCTGCCTGCTCTGCTGCCTCGCACTGCGGCTCCTGCTGCTCCTGCTTGAAGCCCTGCCGGGGGAACTGCAGGCACTGGTAGGCAGTGGGGTCCTCCTGGGACCGCGGGAAGGGATGGCCCAGCTCCAGAGGTGGCTGATAGGCAGAGCTGAGAAGGGAGAAGGTGTGAGGCTGCTGCTGCCTTGAGAATCTGCAGCCCCAGAAGCAATGGGGGATTCCCCCGTGGAGAATCTGTGCAGGGGCTTGGGAGCTGGCCTGCAAGCAAAGCTGAGTTAATAGAAAAAATAAAAATTGAGGATTTTCGAGTGGATCCATAGCAAGGAAGAAAACAAGGCTGTCAGCATGGAAACAGATTAAAAAAGATACATAAAAAGACATAAATATATATTGATATTACTAATATATCATTACTATAATAATATAACAATATAATATATCTATATTATTAATAATATGTCTTTTAGATAGATATCTATAAAGATATATAAAATAACTATTTTTATATATATGTTATATATAAAAAAATATATATAATATATATAAAATATATATTATATATACCTATATATATAATATGTAGGTATATATATTATATATATAATATATATATTATATATACCTATATATATACCTATATATAATATATATATACCTATATATTATATATATATAATATATATATTTATATATATAATATACCTATATATAATATATATATTATATATACCTATATATATAATATGTAGGTATATATATTATATATATATTATATATACCTATATATATACCTATATATTATATATATATACACCTATATATTATATATACCTATTGTATCTATATAGAAAATTTTTGTAAGCTACACTATGTGCATAAGTAAATGTGTATATGTACCTTATTAAATTTCTGTAAAACTTTTGCCAATTCTATTGACACTAATTGCTTTGCACCAATGAATATAAGAAGTTATTATATGTAATTAATTAATGTAATTAGTAATTAATGTCTTATAATATAATGTATGACAATGTAATTAATGACTTAAAATCACACTCTATTGAAAGTATATAAGCTGCAGAACATGCAGAATAAAAACTTCTTTCTTCTTGGGCTCTGATCATGTGTGTGTTTGTCACGTCCAACATAATGGTGACAAGAACACTCTGGTTTCAGCCCTGGTTTTTGTTTTCTGCCCCCCCTGGTTTCAGCCCTGGTTTTTGTTTTCTGCCCCCCCGGTTTCAGCCCTGGCACGGGGCTGGATGAGGGGCAGAAGCCTCTCAGCCCATTGCTGGAGCTGCAGGGCTCACGGTGGCTGGCACAAGGACGGGTGACATCCCAGGGGAGGATGTTTCCAAGGGCAGCTGCCCCACAGCCCATCACTGCAGGACCTGGCAGGGTCAAGGGTGTGGATTTCACGCCCCAGGCAGCAGAGCTGGGTGCCACAGGGGGCTGCAAACAGAGCACTCCCACCTTCCCCCTGCCACCACCAAGGAGGACGATCCTTGCCAGTGGTGTCCCCTGCCCAGCTCTGAGGTGCCTCACCTGCTCTCCCTGAGGAAGCCACAGCTGGAGGTGGAGCTGGGGGGCCCTGCAGGGCAGGGGAAGCTCCTGTCGTGCCTGGGGAGCTGCTGCAGTGCTGGCTGGATCAGGACTCCAGGGCTGGGGCACTGTCTGGGCTGGTCATAGGCACTGGAAGAGCCCAACAGAAATTGCAGCATCTCAGATCTCCAGGAAGGAGTTGTGGCAGCACCTGGAACATCTGTCCCAGGCTGCAAGGTGGGGCTGGGGCTGGGCTCTATCACCATCTCTCAGAGCTGGGGCACTCCTCTGCTGTTCTTTGGGCAGTTTTCTTTATCTCTCCCACAAACCAATCCACCCTCCAGGGAGATCTCTGCTGTTAATGAGCCATTAATTATTAATTATCTCCAGTGAGGGTCCCTGCATGGCTGATCCAATTCCATCATCCCATGGGGAGATGCTCCGCCCAGGGGGAGGAGCCAAGCATTCCTACCTGGATATAATCTGGAGATTCGGGAACACCAGCACAGCTTCTGCACTGGATTCCCCAGAGGAGCAGCAGCTGCCTCCTCCCCTGGATCTTCAGAGGCAGAGACTGCACCTTTCTACAGGATCCCTGCTCCAGCAGAGCCACCCCTGGCACTGCAGGAGGGCTGAGCCACAATTCCAATGGTTCTGCTGCCAACAGCCTGATCCACAGGGTGTCAGGCTGGGTTCTGACTCTGGCAGTGTTGGTTTGTTTTACTGAACTGTTTATATCGTTTTTATTTCCTTCCCTAATAAAGAAATGTAATTCCTGCTCCCATATCTTTGCCTGAGAACCTTTTAATTTCAAAACTATAACAGTTCAGAGGGAGGGGGGTTACATTTTCCATTTCAGGGCAGGTTCCTGCCTTCCTTAGCACACACCTGGCTTTCCAAACCCAGACACAAGTTTCAGAGCCCTGGATTTCAGAGCAGCTGCTGCCCCTCCCTGTGGGAGCCATACCTGGCATAAAGGCACTGCTTGCTGTTGTGCTGGAGCGGCTGCTCGTGGCTGCAGGGCAGCTCCGAGGGGCTCTGGGGCTCCTTCTTGATCTTGGCAGGAGGGCTGTGAAAAGCTACTGCAGGAGAGAAAGGAAAGATCAAACTGACTCTTTTCTTCTTTGTGGGGAGCCATGATTGTCAGGCATTTCCAAATGCAGGAAATCCTGCAATTCCTTTGCTGATCTTTGCTGTGCCAACAGTTCAGTGCCCTGAACTCCACGGGACTGTCAAGAAGTTGGATGTGTTGGCAGCAGCCAATTCTTTCCAGCCCCCAATAGCTGGAACAGGATCTCACATTACACCTGACTCCCCCTGATCCACTCAGAGTGAAACTGGGACCATCCCTCTCCTCAGCTCTAGGTCAAAAAGAGAAAGAAATTAAATTTATGGCTCAGAGACCAAGCTCTGAGAAAGGAGGGAAACAAGAGCAGCCAGTAAAAGTGTTTAATTTCAGTTTATGTGGGGGAAACTGCCTGGAGCAGGGGGGAAAGGCACCAGAATTTGGATTTGCCTTTCCCCCAAGAGGTGAGGGCATTCCCATGGTACTTACAGTTTTCTGAATGGAAATCAGGCACAAATTGCTCATCATTGTCTGGAACCTGAGCTGTCAGGAGAGAGAGGGAGGGAGGGAGAAAAAGAGGCAGGGAGGAGTCAGTTTTGGCACTTTATTCAGCATAATTAACACTAAGGCAGAAATAAATCTCTGCAGGAAAGATCTGAGCTTTCTGCTGGGATGATTTTAGTGCCTAAGGAGAGTTTCCCTTTGGGATTAATGAATACATGTGAGTCCTGGGAGAAACCTTACCCATCTTTTCTAACTTCTAGCAATTACTTTTACATCCCTTTTACTGCAGGGAAGGGAGAGCTGGCAGCAGCTTGTTGTTATTTCATAGTCTGTCACTGCTGCTGCTAACAAAAGTTACATTTTTCGTTATTGCAGAGTGGAGAACAGATTGCACTCCCTCTGCTCTAAAACACAGGTGATGCAGTCAAAATTAAGGGACATAAAGGATGGAAGCCCAGTCAGCCAAATCTCAGTCAGCCAAAAATAAATACTCAGGCAGTAACCCTGCTCAAAATGCCATGCATATTGTTACATCATTATTGTTAAAGATTTTTAAATACCTAGATACAATAAGTACTCCTGTCTTTATCAAAAGACTGCACTCGAGGATGTGTTTTGAATTTTCTAGAAAATGGATCATCTGTAGTACTGGAATTAGAGCAAAATCACCACGTTTAGAACTAGTTTCACTTGGAATTAATGTGATTTCCTGGCATTCGAAGTTTTCCTTGAAGTTCAAAACAATTAAGACACTAAACTGAAAAGTATGTAAATTCCTGGAAGGTCCCCACAAAGTATTACATTAAAAAATTAGAAAAAGAAGAAAACGAGAAAGAATAGAAGCATTTTGTTCCCCAAATTAAAAGACTACTTTGTAGCTTAAGAAAATATCAACGTTCTAGCAACCTACAAATCTAAGTGACAAATTAGCATAAAATCGAAGCAGTTACAAACAGCCTGGAGCGAAAATTGTACCCAGGGAAGCGGGCCAGCAGCCAAGCTCCATTCATGAGCAAATGCCCGGCACAATGGTGCCATTCAGAATCCTCATTTCCACAAGCCAGGGGCTGGCAAGTCTGGAAAAAAACACTTTTGTTTGGAGTCAGGAGCGGGACAAACCCCAAAACCAACTCAAAACCGAGCAGAGCCGGGAGAATCACGAATCACAAGGTTGGAAGAAACCTTCAAGAGCATCGAGTTCCCTGTTCCCTGACACCTCAATCAAACCCTGGCACCCAGTGCCAACCCAGCCTTGTTTAAACACCTCAGGGCAGTGCCCACCTCCCTGGCAGCACATTCCAGTGCCCACTCCCTCTTTCTGTGAAGGATTTTTTCCTCATGCCCAGCCTAAACTCCCCCTGGCACAGCTGGAGGCTGTGTCCTCTTGTCCTGGTGTCACTGCTGAGCCCTGCAGAGGAAATGACCTCGTGGGAATGGTGTGAGCACAAAGAACAGAACAGAATGACCAGGCTGGAAGAGACCTCCAAGATCATCGAGTCCAACCCAGCCCCAGCCCCTCAATAAACCCTGGCACCCAGAGCCACATCCAGGCTTTGTTAAACACCCCCAGGGATGGCACCCAGCAGAGCTGGGGGAAATCACAGAATCACAAGGTTGGAAGAAACCTTCAAGAGCATCGAGTCCAACCCATTCCCTGACACCTCAACTCAACCCTGGCACATCCAGGCTTTCTTTAAACCCATCCAGGGATGGTGACTCCACCACCTCCCCGAGCAGAGCATTCCAGAAGTTTAAGAAGAAGGGAAGGAGCCTACCTTCAGTCAGCCAGGTCTCCTGGAGCTGCCGCAGGTCCTGGAAGAGCTCTGCGGGGAGAGGAGCCGCTGCTGATTGCGGGACGCTCCGGCCGCGGAGCGGAGCAGGATCTGACCCCGCTCCCGGTTCCTGCCCGGCCACCCCCGGGTCCCCCTCACCTTCCGAGTCCTGCTCCGGCGGCAGCGCCGCTTCCCCGGGAGTCCTGGCAGCGCCCAGCACGGCTCGGCCCGCGGGCAGCGCGGGGCCCGGGGGCTGCTGCTGAGGGAGGAGCGGCTCAGAGCGGAGCCCCGGGCGGAGCGGGGCCGGCCCGGAGCCCCCCCGGCGGAGCCGCCACTCACCTGCGGGAAGGTGAACGGCACCTGCTGGTCCAGGTACCCCTTCATCCTCCTGGGGCATCTGGGGGGTACCGGGGGCGGGGAACCGGGCCGGGATCCGCAGCAGCGGCGGGACCGCGACCCGGGAGAGGCGGCGACCGCGTCACCGAAACTTCGGATGCGAGGCGGGACCGAGCCCGGCCGGGACGAGCCCCGGGACAGGAGCCCCGGGACAGGAGCCCCGGGACAGGAGCCCCGCTCGGGTCGGGTCGGGTCGGGTCCGGTCCGGAGCCGTCGCTCAGCACCGGCGGGCCCGGCCCACGCGGAGCGCCCGGCGGAGCCGCCCCGTGGCCGCTCCGAGGCCGCCGTGGGCCCGGGGCCGGTTCCCCCCCATTGGCCTCGCTCACGGCCCCGGCTCGCCCACTCCTTTGTTTGATCGAATTTGTGAATGAAGCCCCGAGTCGGGGCACGCCCGCCAATCACCGCTCGCCTCGGCCGTCAGCCATTGAGGAGTGGGCGTGGCTCCCACCCTGGCGGGCCAATCGCATGGCAGGGCCGCGCTGTTCATTCACGGCGGAGCGCCCATTCATAAAAAAATAGAATTCTGCCGGAGTTCATTCATGAGCGGCTCCAGGCGGGCCCCGCCGTGTCCGTGTGTCCCACCCAGCGCGGCACAGCCCTGCCCCTCCTCAGCGAACCGCGCTCGTTTTTAAAACCTCTCCGAGGTAATTTCCAAACCCTCTGAGGTAATTTCCGAACCTTCTTCGAGGTCATTTCCAAACCTTCTCCGAGGTCATTTCCAAACCCTCTCTGAGGTCATTTCCAAACCCTCTTCGAGGTCATTTTCAAACCCTCCGAGGTCATTTCCAAACCTTCTTCGAGGTCATTTTCAAACACTCTTTGAGGTCATTTCCAAACCTTCTTCGAGGTCATTTTCAAACCCTCTAAGGTAATTTTCAAACCCTCTGAGGTCATTTCCAAACCCTCTCTGAGGTCATTTTCAAGCCCTTCGAGGTAATTTTCAAACCTTCTTCGAGGTCATTTCCAAACCTTCTTCGAGGTCATTTCCAAACCCTCTCTGAGGTCATTTTCAAAACCTCTTCGATGTCATTTTCAAACCCTCTGAGGTCATTTTCAAACCCTCTCTGAGGTCATTTTCAAACCTCTTCAATGTCATTTTCAAACCCTCCGAGGTCATTTTCAAACCCTCTCTGAGGTCATTTTCAAACCTCTTCAATGTCATTTTCAAACCCTCCGAGGTCATTTTCAAACACTCTTCTTGTTCAGTTCCATTCTGAGCAAGTTTCAACAAGACTTGGAAGAAATCTCACCCATCCAACAGGAGTGAAAATAACTAAACTAACTGCCTGTCCAAATCAGTTTGGCTCATGCAAATGTTAAGGGACTAGAATATTTTAAGAAAAAAATCTAGTTTTGGGACTTGCACACTAAAAGAAGTGGATTTGCTTTTCCAGGGGCTGTCTCCTGGGCCACGTGCATGCATCCAGTTATTTTTTTCCCCAATTTCTCCTTTAAAATTTCAAGGTGCTACTTAACATTTATTAATCCTCTTTATCCCCCCAAAAATATTAGTGACATGCAGGGCCTGGTGATAATGAGATGATAATTCATGGAATGTTATGCCCTGGAAGAGAAATAGGTACTCAAGAGAAGAAGAAAAAGGGGGAAGTTATCCATTAGGCTAAATGGAACTTTACATTTTTCATGTTTTCTCTACATCTCACCCCTCCCAGTTTGCTGTACAGCTCTGCTGGCTGTGAAAGGGGTGTCTGTGAAGTTTAATTATTGAATCAATGTGTATTTTGATATTTCAAATAGGCCATAAATCTCCACTGTGTCGGGAGCCTGACTGACACACCTGGGGCAGCGTATGCCAGGCATATTTTTACATCATTGCTGTTAAATATTTTTAAGTATTTTTAAGAACCACCAGCGTGAACGGGAAATTCACAGCCCCAGATTCACTGTCATTGGTACTGACCAGGCAGTAATGCCATTTTTAAAATTTATTGGGGTTTTTTTTGTTTTATTTTGTTTTTTTCCTCTGACAGAGATGTTCTGTCAATGCTATCAATGGCTTTTTCTATTTCTGTTTCACATTTATTTTCAAAGGCTGGCTAATCAAATGTGAGCAATTAATGTTCAGAGTGATTAATTGCCTTCTATTATTTTTTTTTCTTGAGGTGTGGAGTGTTTGAAGGGTTCAGATGTGACACATAAACCAGAGAGCTGACTCTTATAAAGTATTAGCAACAGATTTATTCCATCACTGTAACCCACACTGCCCAAGGTGTTTCTTCCCTGCACTTACAGTTTATTTTTCTTAGTCACCAGCTGAATTTTGTGCCTAATCCCCCTCTCCCTCCTAAGATTTAACTGTACTGGCTTCAGAAAAGCCAACCCTGGATTTCAGATGCATCCCCTGCAGCTGTGCTTGGGGAAATGCAAAGCTCTCAGACAGAGATGCTGACACAGACAGGATCCAATTACAAATGTCTTAGAAAGTGACACACTGAAAGCTGGAAAAAAAACCTCTCTGTGCTGTAGAATGGAGCAGGAAGAGACCTGCAGTTCTATAAAAATAATAATAAACAGCTGGATGAAGAGCTCAGGTTTCTTAACATCAGGCATGAAATCAGCCCAGCTGCTCCTCAATACCCTGCTGCTCCTCGGACAGGAATATCTGAGTGAGGAGCTGAGGCCAGAACTGCCCATTGTTCCCAGCCAGCCTTGCTGGGAGTGATGCAATTCCTGAGGAAACACAGAAATCCCAGCACTGGGAGCTCCTGCCAAGCACTGAGAGCAGCCCCAGCTCCCGGCAGAGTGCAGGGAAGGGCTGGGAATTGTGTGTGCAGATCCCTCCTGGAGCTGTGGGTGCTGAGAGTCTCAGGCTTTCTGTGCTGCCAGGCACTGACCCCCAGAGAACCCCACATTGACCTGAGGAGGCTGTGGAGAGCTTCCAAAAGGAATGAGAGAACTGGGACTGTGGGGTTTGGATAGAAGGGTGTGATATCACAGGCTGGGAAACTCAGAGTTTGGGGTTTTACAATATAGTAATAAATGTAGAGCAAGATGGAGGCTTTAGGGTGGAGGCTGGTCCTTCTCCTTCTCCTTCTCCTTCTCCTTCTTCTTCTCCTTCTTCTTCTCCTTCTTCTCCTTCTTCTCCTTCTCCTTCTCCTTCTCCTTCTTCTCCTTCTCCTTCTTCTCCTTCTCCTTCTTCCCTTCTCCTTCTCCTTCTCCTTCTCCTTCTCCTTCTCCTTCTCCTTCTCCTTCTCCTTCTCCTTCTCCTTCTCCTCCTTCTCCTTCTTCCCTTCTCCTTCTCCTTCTCCTTCTTCTCCTTCTCCTTCTTCCCTTCTCCTTCTCCTTCTCCTTCTCCTTCTCCTTCTCCTTCTCCTTCTCCTTCTCCTTCTCCTTCTCCTTCTCCTTCTCCTTCTTCTCCTTCTCCTTCTTCCCTTCTCCTTCTCCTTCTCCTTCTCCTTCTCCTTCTCCTTCTCCTTCTCCTTCTCCTTCTCCTTCTCCTTCTCCTTCTCCTTCTTTTCCTTCTTCTTCTTCCTTTTCTCTCCCATTTAGTTGGGTGGGATATTTTGAATTTTCTGAGTGCCAGAAAACCCTTTCCTTCATAATGCACTCCTGGGTCCATCAGGTTTCTCTTCTGCACTGTCCCAGGCTCGGGCTGCACTGCTAGCTGAGGTTTAGATGGTACAAAAAAGCTGAGGTTTAAATTCTGGGCAAGCTGTGAATCCTCTGCTTGGCAGGGGCAGAAATCAGCTCAAAGCCCTGCAGGGTGAGCCTGTTCCTGGAGCTGGGTGCTCCAAAATCCACTCTGAGAACTCCTGAACACCTGCCCCATTGCTGGAAAATGATACAAAACTGGATTTTTTGGGGTAAATTTAGTCAGTTTTGTTCACCTTTGCCTCAGGAGAAAGGAATTTTAAGTTTCTTTTCAAAGGATTGGATCACTCAAGGTGTGATGAGCTTCCAGCAGACTGGGAGCAGCACAGAAGATGCACAAAAGATAAATGAGCATTAATGAACATCAGCTCCAAGCATCAACCCTGGCATGGTCAGAGACCCCCAGTCTGGGAAAAAAGGAGAAAACCAAGACTGAGAACCAAAATAACATTGAAGGTGAAGGGATCAGTAAAAAACCAAATACTACAAACTGTGGAACTTGGGAGCAATGAGCATCAAACCAATGAATTTCCCTGGGTTGGGACTGTAGAAATACAAGAAAACTCCAGTGAAAACCTCGTGGGATGGAAGGATTTTCCCTGCACAAAAACATAATAGCCTGGCAAAAAGAGGTTCACTCTCCTGTAAAAATGTAAAAAGTTTATTAAAGGACAATAGGAGACAAAGAAAGCCAAGATTGCAGCTGGGTGTGGCTTTGCACTCAGCCAGGAGCTCACTTGTTCTTTTGGGAACACCCTTTATGTCCCATTTCCATGGCATCAGCCTGTGCCATATTCATAAATATTTATCTACATTCAACTTTTCCCCACACTGGTTTACATATTCCAAGAATTGTTTGGCATGGCTGCTCCTTGGTTCCACCTTTTTGGAGCATGTGGATTTCTGGGTTGTGGTTTTAGTATTATTTTACATTCACCTTCAGTTTTTGGGCCTTGGTGCACTCTGTTTTCAGCCAGTGAGTGCTGATGGTTGGCAGATGTGTGCAGGTGTCCTCATCCTGTGTGCATTGGGTGTTATCCCATCCCAGCAGGCATTTTAACACCAGCACACTGATATCAGCTATTTCTAAGTTTATTTAACAACAGAAATAAAAGCTATATCTTTATAACAAAGTTCCTTGAACACCACACACATAAAATCCATTTCAATATTTGCAAAAAGCCGATATTAAACGATGTATCTCTAACACAGGCATTGTGTGGGTGAAATGATTTCTGTTGCACATCCTGGCCAGAATAAAGCAATGCCTTCATTCTCTAACATTAATGTGTTGTTGGAGGCTTTTTGGGCACCACCATCTCATCCTCCCTGCCTGGCTGCCCCTGCCCAGCCTCAGCACCTTGTGGCACAGTGGCAGCTGAAGGGTTAAAAGCCTGCTCTGAGTTTTTTTTTTGTGGCTTCTTTCCAAAAGGTTTCAGTTAACACCAAAGGTCTCCTTCTAGCTGGCTCACTTTAATAGATTTTTCCCATTGAGTTCTCACTTTATAGACTATCATTTCCTTTTCTGCAGGGGAGCTATTTGCTGGGTCACTGATCCAACCAACTTAAAAGGGATTTCATTGATTGGATTTTATTGGTGGTTACTTCAACCATAATGGCCCAAGTTGCTGGTACCTGCTGACAGCTGTGGGTCTTGCTTTGGTACCCTGGCTCTGAACACTCCTCACAGAGCTCCAGAATTCACTGGATTGGGAGAGACCTTAAAGATCATCGAGTCCAACCCAGCCCCAGCATCTTCTCCACTAAACCCTGGCACCCAGAGCCCCATCCAGGCTTTGTTAAACACCCCCAGGGCTGCACCCAGCAGAGCATTTCCCCAGATGTGTTTCCCCAGCAGAGCTGGGGGAAATCACGAATCACAGGATTGGAAGAGACCTTCAAGAGCATCGAGTCCAACCCAGCCCCAACACCTCAATCAAACCCTGGCACCCAGAGCCAACCCAGCCTTGTTTAAACACCTCAGGGCAGTGCCCACCTCCCTGGCAGCACATTCCAGTGCCCACTCCCTCTTTCTGTGAAGGATTTTTTCCTCATGCCCAGCCTAAACTCCCCCTGGCACAGCTGGAGGCTGTGTCCTCTTGTCCTGGTGTCACTGCTGAGCCCTGCAGAGGAAATGACCTCGTGGGAATGGTGTGAGCACAAAGAACAGAACAGAATGACCAGGTTGTGGCACTGTCACATTTTCTGAAAAATCCCTTCACCAGGATTTCTTCTCCTGGGAAGCTGCGAAGCCTCAGAGAAAAAGGAAAACAATATTATCTGATTGCTTCTCCTGTGTTTTGCTGCTTTGGAATGTGGTTTGGAGATTGTTGATCCAGTATGTGAATTGTTTTTAATTAATGATGAATCACGGTCGGGCTGTGTCGGACTCTGAGGAGTCAGTCATGAGTTTTCCTTGTCATTCTTTGTAGCCTTCTGTAAATATCCTTTCTCTATTCTTTAGAATAGTTTACTATAGCATTCTTTAATATAATACAGTATCATAAAATAAAAAATGAACCTTCTAAGAACACGGAGTCAGAGTCATCATTTCCTCCTTCATCCTGGGGACCCCGAAAATACCACAAGGTTGGAAGAGGCCTCCAAGACCATCGAGTCCAACCCAACCCAAACCCCTCAATTCAACCCCGGCAGCCAGTGCCCATCCAGCCTTGTTCACACACCTTCCAGGGCCTGGCTCCTCAGCAATGCACACTCCAAGCTGTTTTCTCAGCATGGTTTTCCTCGTGCTGCTCTAGCTGTGATTCTCTTCCAGCCTTCCAGGCCTTCCCTGATCCAAAACACTCCACAGAGTGATGGCCTGAACACCTTCCACTGCCTTTAAGGGGTAACAGATAGAGTTTAAGAAGAAATTGCTGTGATTTCCGCCATTAGAGCACTGAGAGTGCCAAACTACCCTAAGAAAGCAATTACTGTGATTATAATTACTACAACCTCCACTGCAACAGAATTTAACCCCATACTTTCCCCTCTGTGGTGCACCCTGCAGGCTCTAATTCATCGTGTGTCTCCTGTGAAGTCTCCAAACTCCCTTGCCCCTCTGCAAGGGGGGAAACTGAGGCACAGAAGTTGCCAGCTCACCCGGATCCAGGATTGCTGCTGCTCAGTGCCTGCCCCTGTGGTGTTTGTGAGGCCCTCAGGATGAGGTGTCTCCATGTCCTCAGAAGGCTGATTTATTTTTTTTGTTCTATTATATTAAAGAATGCTATACTAAACTATACTAAAGAAAGAGCGAGGATACAGACAGAAGGCTGGAAAAGAATGAATAATAAAAAACTTGTGACTCCTCAGGGCTTTGACACAGCTGGCCAGAATTGGCCATTCATTAAAAACAATTCACATATGTTGGACAAACAATCTCCACAGCACGTTCTAGAGCAGCAAACGCAGGAGAAGCAAATGAGATAATTATTGTTTTCCTTTTTCTCTGAGGCTTCTCAGCTTCCCAGGAGAAAATCCTGGGCTAAGAGGATTTTCCAGAAAATGTGGCAGTGACAATGCCAGTGACAATGCCCCATCTCCTGTGGCAGCTCCAGAGAGCTGCACTCCTGGTCTCCTCTGCTCCCTGTGACCAGCTGAGATTTTGGATTTGTTTCTGAGTTTCAGGATGGTGCAGGGAAGTGAAAATATGAGTTTCCATACTACGGTTCCTATGGTAGTATGAGTTATTTACTTGTGATTTGAATTTTGTGGTTTATTTCCAAGCTGTTCCATGAGGACAGGAGATTTCCACCCGCCACAGAACTTTACTCAGGAGACTTGTTATGTTTTTCTACTCCAGGTGGTTTTCTCCAGGGCAGGGAGCCCCAGGAAATGTCTGGGTAGGTTCCTTGCACCTTTGTGGCTGTCTGAGACACAGCACAGACTCCAGGGAGAACAATTTTGTGAATAAACCAGTCCTTTTAAACATTCATGGCAGTCACTTTTGATAATGTTCTGAATGAGAGAAGACATTTCAGGCACTCTGTCTACAGGAAGGAAGCAATTATTTTATTAGCACTTTGAGAAATTAAATTATGTGAATTATGGCAGAATAAGTTTAGCAAAATGCTATAATGTAAGAAAACAATTAAAAAGAGTTATATAAGGTTGGGTGGCTTCTTTATTCTGATAGAGTGTGCAGTTAATTGATTGTCACATGGCCATAATGTACCAGGAGAGCTCTGAGAGCAAATAGAGAGCTTTTTGCTCAGGAGAGGTGTTGGAACCCTGGATACTGAGAATTTTAGATTTTCTGTGCTGCCAGGCTCTGACCCACAAGAGAATGCTGCATTTGACCTGAGGCTGTGGAGAAGGTTTCCAAAATTTAGTGATAAAATTAAGATTATGAGTGTGTAGTTTGAATAGAAGTGTGTAATATCACATAGTAAAAAACTTGGTGTTTGAAGTTTTAAAATATAGTAAAATATAATAAAAAATGTTTTATAATTATAATAATTTATATATTTTATAATTTTATTTTATAATTTTATAATATAATTACTAAAAAGATAGTAATATATTTTAAAATATAGTAATATATATATAAAACAAAATAGAAGATTTAAAACAGAAATTACTCTTTCTCACCTTCTTCTTCACAAGTTTAAATGGTATTGTATAATTATATTTAAAAAATCCACATTACAGAACACAAGCAGTTAGTTAAGTGAAAACTAAAAATAATTTAAGTGTCATTTCTTAATTCAATTCGATTAATTAAATGAAAATGAATTAGGATGGGGAAACCTCCAAACTGTGCAAAGGTTCCTGGGGGATGAGCAGCAGAACGAGTGCCCAGAGCAGCAGCACCAGCCAGGGCACCACCAGCACTGCCAGGGCAGGCACTGCCCCTCTCAACCCTTGGCAGGCCATGCCTGGAATTCAGCCTTGATTCCTGCTACACAAAAAAAGAGACGTAGACAGGTTGGAAAGGGTCCAGAGAAAGGCCACAAAGATGATCCAAAGCCTGGAAAGCTGCCACATGAGGAAAGGCTGAGGATGTTTTAAGTTTTGAGGGGGGAAGAAAGCTTAGGGGGGAGTTTCTGGCTGTGCTCCAGTGCTGTGGAGAACGGCTCCAGCTCCAAATGCTCAGGGATGGACAGGGAGGAAGAGGTTGCAGAGCAGCCCCTGCACATTCCCCAGTTAAAATTCACATTTTCTGCCCCTGCCCAGCACCCCTCTGCAGCCTGGTGTTAATACCACCAGAACTTCACTCACTCTTAGCAGCCTGAATGCTGATTTGGAAAATCCTCATCAGGATTCTGGCCTAAGCCAGGCTGGATGGAAGGTCACACCAACTTCAACCCCACCAGCTCACAGACTCCAAATTCCATGGCTTGAGCAGGATTGACAGGAGGCTCCTGCAGGGACACACAATGTCACAATGTCACCAAAAGCTATCCAGCAAAAACAAAAACAAAACCAATTCCCAGATACTGGGAATTACCTGACTGAGGACCAATGAATTTTGTACCAATTAATTTCTCCCGGTTTCCATTGTGTAGGTATCTGAAAAATCAAATAAAATTCATGTGCCATGGAAGGATTTGCTTTGCACAGCCCAGGCTATGTGTGGATGAAATGATTTCTGTGGATGAAATGATTTCTGTGATGAAATGATTTCTGTGATGAAATGATTTCACATCCTGGCCAGAATGAAGTCATGCCTTGATTCTCTAACATTAAAAATGTTGTTGAAGAGTTTTTTTGGCTTTCCCACTGTTGGGGGACAGCAAGGGCTTAACCCTCCCTCAGACTTTTCACATCCACTGTGGTGGGCTGTGGGTAGGGATGGAAAGGAGCTGTTTGGATCATTTATTCAGATCTTTTTTGCATTGCTTCCTTATGAATATGTAACAGGCTGATGCCATAGAAATGGGATATAAAGGGTGTTTCCAAAATTGCCTTGTCTCCTATTGTCTTTTATTAAACTTTATATTTTTACAGGAGAATGAACCTCTGGGTGTGCAGAGAAAATCCTTCCATCCCATGAGGTTTTCACTGGAGTTTTCTTGTATTTCTACAGTCCCAACCCAGGGAAATTCATTGGTTTGATGCTCATTGCTCCCAAGTTCCACAGTTTGTAGTATTTGGTTTTTTACTGATCCCTTCACCTTCAATGTTACTTTGGTTCTCATTCTTTGCTCTCTCATGGATCTTTTCCCAGACCAGGGGTCTCTGAGCACATCTGTGCTCAGATGGTGCTTGGGCTGTGGGTGGGGATGGAAAGCCGTTGTTTGGACCATTATTCAGTCCTTTTTTTGCATTCCCTTTAACAAATGTGGTGACCCCAGCTCATCTTTCCCTCCTTCCAGAGCAAGAACTTCATGCTCTAGCAGTGAAGGAGCCTCGTGCAGAATCTCACAAGCAAAGAGAACCCCCCGTGGCTCCTCTTGTTTACTCCAGCAAAGAATGAAGTGATTGAAGAGGCAGAACATCCCTTTTCTCCCCAGGATGCAGCAGAGAGGCACAGCTGAATAAATACTCGGTGTTTTTGCAGTCTGCTCGCCTGGGAGCTGAACTGCAGGTAGCAAAATCCCTGCCAAATGTAGAGATTGCCACACTCTGCAGCCACTGCCAGTCCCACAGAAAGATTGATGAGGGCAAAGGCGCATTCCTGTGTGAAAAACACCTTCGCTCTCCTGTGAAAATGTAAAAAGTTTATTAAAGGACAAGAGGGACAAAGACAATAAAGCCAAGATTGCAGCTGGGTGTGGCTTTGCACTCAGCCAGGAGCTCACTTGTTCTTTTGGGAACACCCTTCATGTCCCATTTCCATGGCATCAGCCTGTGCCATATTCATAAATATTTATCTATATTCAACTTTTCCCCACACTGGTTTACATATCCCAAGAATTGTTTGGCATGGCTGCTCCTTGGTTCCACCTTTTTGGAGCATGTGGATTTCTGGGTTGTGGTTTTAGTATTATTTTACATTCACCTTCAGTTTTTGGCCTTGGTGCACTCTGTTTTCAGCCAGTGAGTGCTGATGGTTGGCAGATGTGTGCAGGTGTCCTCATCCTGTGTGCATTGGGTGTTATCCCATCCCAGCAGGCATTTTAACACATTTTAACTTATATCAGCCTTTTCAATACTATGTCTGAGTTTAATTAACAGCAGGAATAAAAACTATATCTTTATAACAAAATTACTTTAACACCACACACATAAAATCCATTTTAATATTTGCAAAAATCCAATATTATTTTATATATATATATATATATATATATATATATATATATATATATATGTGTGTGTGTGTGTGTGTGTGTGTGTGTGTGTGTATAGGATAATCCAATATATATATATAGGATATAAAAATCTAACATTATCATAATAATTAAAATTATATGATCATATTATAAAATCAATATAATATATAATAACTAATATTATACTATCAAACAAAATATTATAAAAGTATAATATCCAATATTATAATTATAATTATAATTATAATACAATTGGATTATAATCCAATATTATAATACAAATATAATATGTTGTAATTATACATATAATAACATATAATATTATAATAACAATAATATGTATGTAAAATGTATGATATAATACAATACATCCATTATCTTAACTAGGTAGGTATTTTAACACAAGCATACTTATATTAGCTACTTTATTACTATGTTTAAGTTTAGTTAACAACAGAAATAAAAATTATATCTTTATAGCAAAGTTACTTTAACATGATACATACAGTATTCCTTTAATTATTTGTGAAAAGCCAATATTATAATATATATCTCTAACACTTCTGTAATGGCCACTCTTTTTCCTAAGAAAAAGGAAATCTCCTCCTGTTTTGAGATTATATTTCTGTGGACTGCAAAGACACTTTCACATTACAGGAGGGTAAAGGGTGGATGCACTTTCACTGAGCTGGCAGGTTAAGGTGTGTGTGAGCTTCAATAAATGCACAGAAATCCATGGGAAGGGTTTTTATAACCTCCACTCCTGGCATTGCAGCAATTTTTCCGTCTCTCCTTCACTTTCTCTGCCTGTTTTGATAGACATTAGCAGAATTGAGATGATCTTTCTACTTAAAAAGGAAAAACCAAAAAAAAAACCCAAACAAAAAACCTCCCAAAACCCCAAAACCCCAAAAATAAAAAAAAAAAACAACAAAACTAAAACAAACAAAAAAGAACCCCAAAAAACCTCCCAAACAAGCAAACAAAACCAAAAAACACAAACCAAAACAAAACCCCAGTCAGTCACTGGTTTTACTGGGCACAAGAATGGCTGCATCTTGTGTAATCAAAACCAGCACATGAAGTTAGGAAAAATGAAGAAGCAGAACCCTAATTAGGGAAGAACAAGAAACTGTGATTTCTTTTTTTTCTCCAAAGAAAACCAGCACTGAATAGTTCTATTTTCACCTTTAACTTAACTGCTGAAGTGTGTTAAAACACTTTGAACTTGAAAACAGGGTAACTCTGCTGTAATCCTTTGCTAAAGCCCACAAAGAAAAGAAAGATATTTATTTAAGATATCCTGCCAAAGGCACGGGGAAGCTGCTGAAGGCTCCTGCTGTGTGGGGTCATGGGCTGCACTGCACAGCCACTGCCTGGGTTTTGTGTTTGTGTTACCCCAGATGAAGGAAGGAAGGATGAATCTGACTCCATGTTCTCAGAAGGCTAATTTATTGTTTTATGATACTATATTATTATTATTATTATTATTATTATTATTATTATTATTATTATTATTATTATTATTATTATTAATTTTTATTTTATTTTTATTTTATTTTATTATTTTATTATTTTATTATTAGTAGTAGTATTAATTTTAATACATTATTATTATTATAATACATTATTATTATTATTATTATTATTATATATTATTCTATATTATACTATATTATACTATATTATACTATATTATACTATATTATACTATATTATATTAAAGAAAAAAATACTATACTACACTAAAGAATACAGAAAGGAAACTTACTGAATGCTAAAAAAAGATAATAATGAAAACTCCTGACTCTTTCCAGAGTCTCGACACAGCTTGGCCCCAGTTGGCCAAAGAGGCAAAAGAGAGTGACAAATAATAAATAACAAAATAACAAATGAGTCCCAGCAGAATCCAATGAAACAACCACCTGTGGGTAAACAATCTCCAAACACACTCCAAAGGAGCCAAACACAGGAGAAGCAAATGAGATAAGAATTGTTTTCCTTTTTCTCTGAGGCTTCTCAGCTTCCCAGGAGAAAAATCCTGGGTGAAGGGATTTATTTCAGAAAATGTGAATGCTGCATCTGGAGACCAAACTCAGGCTCTTGATTGATGGAAAGCATCTAAAATCCAGTATTTTTCAGTGAGCCTACCTTGCTAACACGAGCTGGCTGAGTGAGCACAGGGACCCCGTAACGGGGACAAATCCCAGCTTCCTCTGAAAGGTTCAAAGGTTTTTTCTTTTTTCTTCTTCCTGTCAGATTCCAGACAGATGAAATTTCCTCGGCATAGATGGACCTGTTCCATCTCTCCTCTGAATCACAATAAATCACAGCTTGGAGGGTAAGTGATCAAGAGTGTGGGAAGAGAACCTGGCTTTGTTTTCAGGTGCAGCCTCATCTGCCCGCCAGCTTCCCTCCTCCTGCCTCTGCTACTGCTCATTTTCTGGAAAATCCCGATTCCAATTTGATTCCAAAGCTTGCTGAGTCCAATTGATACTGTTTGGATGATAGTATAAAGAGTGAGTGCATTCCTCAGGTCATAAATCATCTCAACCTGACCCCAATTAACTACAGAGCCTGGATTTAATTCCTCTCAGTTCCCAGCAGCCATAACAAATGAGGTCATTTTGTGTCAGTGAGACACTGGAGCAGACACCTCTGGGAACACCACAGGGATTCTGGTCCAGTTGTGCTGCAGGAGACAGAAAGGATCATATCTTTTTGTTCCTTTCCAGATAGCAGTCATGGCATTCCTGGCAGCATAGGTAAAGGATTTTCATGAGGATACAGGAAAACCACAGATCTGGGAGTTTTATTGAAATTTTGCTCCCATAAGAGGCGAGCTCTGACACCTGTGGCTGCCTGCCTTGCACAAAATGATTCAGTTGGACCTTGTGCAAAAATCCAGCACCCAGCCAAGCACATCTTGAGCTCAGATGTGCATTTCAGGCACCTGAACTGCCCTTCCCTCTTGAAAGCTCTTCCATTTTCATGCAAAGACTGCATGGCACCTGCAAAAGAGACTGTGCCTCTGGTTTTTTGTTTGGAAAATGCTCTGTCCTAGGGCTGATGGTCAACAGATTCCTCAGGTTTGAGGATTCTTCTGAACTGGTTCAGCACCACTAGGAAGGATCCAGTGTCCTTTGGAATAAGCCCTTTTTGAGCTCAGTGTGATGCTAGAAATCAAAAAGTTGTGGAAAGAGTGCTGAACCTGCTGTTGCTGAGCTGAGATTTGTGCCTTGGATGGGAACAGGAAAATCCAAATGACTCTTTTCTATAATTCACTGCTTTCGCTGTGTTGTTTTACCAATAATGTGTGTCCTGTTCTTTAATGTTATCATAAAAGGGCAGTAACAATACAATAATGGTGAACAATCTAAAATTCCACCCCTAAGGAAGGCTTATCAGATCAGTTCACTAATGACAACCAGCATGAGTAATTAATGAACTCTTTTTGTTTCCAATTAAAACTACCTGCCTTTAACCCTGCTTTATACCACTGACTACTTCTCCATTGAGTAATGTAGTTTTTATTTGTGAAACCTCATACTATTAAATGCAATGAGCTCACCCTTTTTCTTGGCATCACCTCATCCTGATTCTGGCAGACACACAAAGAAATTACAGCAGAGAGAAGACTGTAAAAAAAAAAGAGAGATCATTTTTCTCTTAAAAATAGTCAAGCTGGCCCTGGCAACTCTGAAGGAAAGTGAAAATTCGAGCCCAGTTTTGTATTTAAAGTTATACACAGATGACAAATCCAACATCGTCACCCTTGCATTGTTTTCCACATGGTGAGATATATTTTTCCTACATATCCATGTGTGTAAAAGTTGTCAAAGTAACTGCAACTGGAAGAGATTTTTTTTCATTTGGAAGCCACCTGGAACAATCACTGGGTCCCAGCACCTGACTCCAGGGCTGAGCAAAAATTGGAGCACATTACTGAGAATGTTATCAAGTGCACTGAAAGCTCTAGAAAGTTCCAGGCACAGCTTCCCCTCTCACCTTGGTACTGCCTGAGAAATTCTCCCAGTGCACAAAGAAAAGGAGCTGTGGTGTGTTAATTAGTGAGATAAAGTGGTATTTAATCTCTTGAAGAAGATCAATATTGAGCAGACTCCAGGTGCCTCAGTTCCCTCTTCCCTCATTTTCCAGTTTGGGAAGGAGGGTAAATCCCCATTGACCATTTTGGGAAGGAGGGTAAATCCACATTGACCATTTTGGGAAGGAGGGTAAATCCACATTGACCATTTTGATGATTTCCTTGATACCTGGCTGTTTCAAATGACAAAATGTCTCTGAGCCAAGCACTGTGAGAGTCTGGCCTTAGATAATTTCTCATGGTGCTACAGAATCCAAGGGGTAAATGGATGGGTTTCCACTGAGTTTGTTTCCCTTATGACTTTCTTGGACTTTTTAAACAGCTCTGTCAGGATTGGGAGGCTTGGTTTTTTTCAGAAATCTTGTAAAGACACAGGAAGAATTTCATTATTGCAGGAGAATTTTTTTTCCATGCTTATTTATTTAATGTTCCAATAGTTGAAAATATCTTCTGAGTGTGTGCATTGAAGACTTCCTGGCTGGGCTGTGTGAAGGATCCTGAGCATGCAGAGGATATAAACCAGATTCTCACTGGAACCCAGCAGTGTAAACAAGTCCTCAGTGCAGACAAGAACCCTTAATTCTTGTAATGTGAAACATATTCCAGTTGTGTCTGTGTTTTCTCCTGCAAATAAACCAGTGAGGGGTGTGCCTGAGAGGTTTTC
Organism: Agelaius phoeniceus; assembly: GCF_051311805.1. NCBI lineage: Eukaryota > Metazoa > Chordata > Aves > Passeriformes > Icteridae > Agelaius > Agelaius phoeniceus. The sequence continues at coordinate 1,943,035 of NC_135290.1, read as the reverse complement.
CTGACACAGACAGTTTCTCACCTCATTATTTTATCCTCTTTTTAATGGATTTAGTTTTATTGGGATATTTTAAAGACGTTTATAACTCAATCCAGCTAAATACAGGTGACTTGAAGACAGCAAGTAGCCTGACACAAGTCCATGCTGCCAGGAATTTTATACTTTGTATTTCTAGGTATAATCAGAGAATATTGGATTTTTGTATACCTGAATGAAGATTGGCTTCTTGAGCAACACTTTTCCCTAGAATGTCCTTTTCAATTAACATTACATAGAAATTGTGGATAATTATTATGGAGAGTTATACTTCTATTCACTGGAAAATAACTTCCAGTCCTGATTTGTAAGATACTCTTACACTAGGACTAGGGGTCTGTCCTCCTCAGCTAACAAAAGTGGATGGAACAATTAAATTAGATCTGATTGATTTTTTTTTTTTTGGCTGAATTGGAAACTGCACAGGTTCTCTACAGTTATATCAGTTTCCTTGATCATCTCTCATGAAAGAAATAGAGAATGGAAAGTGTTGAAATGTAGGTATACAGAAATCATAGAAATATAGATGAGAAAATATGAAATATTATATATATATTAGATAAAATATTTTCTACTATATGGTCTATAATATTCAAAATAATATTTATATTTATATATAAAAATTTATAAATATATAAAAATATATATAAAATATATAAAAATATAGAAATAATATAAATAATACATATAATGTATAATAGATTTGTATATCAATAGAAATATAATATATATTAAAAGATATATTAAAATAATAATAAATATATATTAAAATATATTTTATATATAAATATAGAAAATATATTTATATGAAATATAGAAATAAAGAATATAAAAGTAGAGGGAAGTATAAAACTGTTAGGATGTTTGTGGTGAGTACTGAAAGGAAGAGACAACCTTTCAGTAAAAACCCAAAAAACCCTTTTTTTGGTGTGTCTTTACAATTATCAACTTAACTGTAGCATTGCTGGGCTAACACTCACCTGGTGATAAATTCCTGGCTGTGGGGATTACTTCCCACGTGGCATTTGGGTGACAAATTAACCTTGGGGATGAGTGTGGGCCGTAATGAACTTTCTCTGAACTGAAAATCTAAGGGTGCAAGAAAGCATGTAAATTCACAGCTCTATTGCCTGCTCCAAAGTGTGACTGAGGGAGGCTCGAAAAAATGTTTTCTTCTTTAATAAGGAAAGAGAAACAGAAGTGGGAGCTCCGTGGGATGAAGTCACCCTGCTCTCTGTTCCTCACTGCCATTATCTCTGCTGCAATCTGCTCCCAGAGGAGCTCCCAGACAGCCCTGGGAGCTGATCCCTGTCTAAGAGTTATTGAAGAGAATAAAATAACAATTATGGTCCAGAGGGAGGGAACAGTGGTGTAAGAGTCTGGTGCTGGATGGAAACGCTCCGTGCGCGCAGGAGCCAGAACAATGCGCCATTGTGTGTGGGGATGGGAGCCAACACCTGGAGCCAGGGCTGAGGGGAGCTGCCCCACCATAACTCACAAATACAGCCTGAAAGGCAACAGCCTGAGGTTGTTTTATCCAGACAAAGCCTTTCTGCTCTAAGCACTGAAAGAAAGAGGATTTCCTGTCCATCTGCCTGGAGGAGCTGTGTGGATCCAGCAGGCTGAGCCCAGTAACTAATGCAGACATGTGTCACTGTGATGTTTTCTGAAAAAATCCCTTTGCCAGGATTTCTTGTCCTGGCAAGATGAGAAACCTCAGCTTCCCCATGCTTTGCTCCTCTGGAATGTGATTTGGAGAGTTGTTTACCCAGCATGTGAATTGTTTTTAATTAATGGCCAATCACAGCCAGCTGTGTTGGACTCTCTGAGTCTGTCACTTTCTATTATAATTTTTTTCTGGCTTTCTGATGTCTCCTTTCTCCTTCTTTAGTATAGTTTTAGTATATAATTTTCTTATAATTAATATAATATCATAATATAATATAATAAATCAGCCTTCTGAGAACCTGGAGTCAATTCTCATCTCTCACCTCATCCTGGGGACCCTCACAACACCACAACAGAAACTTCTTGGAGGGGCTCTGCATTTTCCTCAAGGGAAGGGAATTATCCAAAATATGAGATAGTGGCTGATGAAACCTCATATGAGCACTGCTAGAGGTGGGGGGAGAAAATGGGGTAATTGAAAAATGGTGTGCTCTGGAAAATGCCCTGATTTGTTGTGTGTGCTTGTTGCCATGCATAGGAAACCCTGCAGGAAGCAGGATTTGTAATAATGTAGAAGATGTCCCAGTCACAGTCTCTGGCTGTGAAATGTTTGCTGAAGGGCTCTCCTGTTTCCCAGACACTGTGAACTGGAGGGTTTGGTTCCTTGTTTTTTTACTGGGAGGGTGCTGAGGCCCTGGCACAGGTTCCCAGAGAAGAAGCTGTGGATGCCCCATTCCTGGAGACATTCAAGGCAACACTGGCCTGGCTTTGGGTTATCTTTGGAGCTTAAGGAGCTCCACTGACTGGAAAAATCCCTGGATTAAAGCTGTGGAATGGCCTGGAGGAACTGAGGACTAACAACAGAGGATACAGAACCTGTAAAACAAATCAGGGCCTCTGCTCCATTGGCATCTGGCTGGAGAGATAAAGAGTCCATGAAGTCTCTGACTCTAAGGAAAGCACTTCTCTTGCTCCATTTAGAAGAGGCACACAGATATAAAGGACCCAGCACATATTTTTGTGGTTTTACAGATATCCCTGTTCCCTGTGGGCTGTTTGCACTGGCAAAGTCTCAGCGCCCTGCTTGCCTGTGCTTCCTGGGGAATTCCTGCCAGACTCCTCTGATGCCATGGGGTGACTGTATGCTCAAATTATTTATTGACAATAAGGCACAGAAAACATTGCCAAACATCCCCAGGTAGCTTCCCTCTCTTCTGTGAGGAGAGTACAGCCTGATGTGTACTTCTGACAATAAAAATAATTGCAGGTCAAAGACTTTGCTCCCAGACAACAGGACTTCCCTGGGAGATTCTTGGCACCAGAGGTTCAGAGGTCAAATGCTTTGATGTCAGCAGTGAAATGTTCCTTCTCAAAACACTAAAATCTTTGAGTGAGCAGATGGTTTCATGAAGAAACTGTCTAAGCACAAGAAGATCTCACAGGTGACTCATAGCTTATTTCTCAAAATTCAGAGCAAGAACAATGTAGGAACTGTGATTATGGCTACAAACTGAGATCCCATTGATTAGCTTTTAAGTAAATTAGGATTCATTATGCTACCATTGACAGCTTCTTTGAAAGAGAAGATTTATTAGCTTCTCCTCTGGGTGAGGAGCTGGTTTTGGTTTATGTCAGTAGCCAAGAGCCCAAAAGTTTTCATCTCAAAAGAAGCTGCTGCTCCTGCAGGTTGCAAACTTTCCAACCCCAGTGGGGAGGAGGTGATGCACAGTGATAAATGGCTGAAGAGGTTACAAGGAGAGAAGTAAAGAAGAACTCCTGCTCTGTGGTGGTTTGTGGCCCAGGAGGAGAGGGGAGGAGATCTGAGCACCAGAGCTCTTCACAAAGCACAGCTTGCTTTAGTCTCTGCCAAGAGTTTGGTCAGAAATGTGATCAGAAAGCAGCAAGGTTCAAGGAGGAAAGCCAAAGACATTTTCTGTTCTTAAAGATACAGTGAGCTGTAGCCTCTTCCCATCTGTGCATGGGCAATTTTTTTAGCTAACTAGTTTTATGTCAGCTGAATAGTGAGATTATTAACCTGTTTCTGACATTGGGTCTGGTTATCAAAAGAATGCTGTTCTGCCATTGTCCACCCTTCTCAGTGCTGCAGAAACTGGGATCTGACCATAACTCCCTGTCTGAACCGCCTCCCATTTAAATATCTACCACAAAGTAGAAATTTGAGGGTAATTTTCCTTATCAAAAAGATCTGAAGAGACAGGGGCAGGTCTAGCCCAGGGAGAGAACATACATACCCCTAAATATTATGACTGATTATATAGTAGGTGTTATATTCACAGAATTTACATGAGGCCCTATGTGAGACATCCCTGATGCTCTTTTCTTAGTTTGTTGGTTTTTTTTCAGGGGCAGAGGAGTGTTGGCATTTTGTTTTATGTAACTGTTGTTTTTGGATAAAGTGAATAAGAGCAAGTATGGGGAATAATAAGAGTAACTGCAGTATGGGAAACCAGACACCAACTTAATTCACTTCCTCAGTGCTGCTCAAACTGCTCAAGTTTCTTTCACTTTAAATAATTTATTTTTAAAAATAATTATTATTTTAAATCGGTTTTGCACAAATATTAACTCTAAACTGTTGATTTTTTTCATCCATCAGTCAGAGTTTGGAAATGTTCAGAAGGAATGTAATGTTTGTTTTTTCTTAGCAGATACAGTAGGCAGCTCTTTGAAAAGAATACAGCATCCCTGTTTTTTTTCAAAAAAAAAAGATATTTATCAATTCTGAGGTGTTTTACAAGTGGAATTACCACTAACAGCTTTATAAACATATAATCCAGATATACAAATTTGTACCCAGCATATCTACAGTTCACATGCAACCACAACAGCATCAGAGTAAGGGGAAAGGCTGGAGCTGCACATAATGGTTACCTCTGAAATATTTAAACCAAGTTTGCAGTATTCTCAGTGGTCATAGTGTGGCACACTAGTGTGAAATTGTGCTTAAAATATGGCATTAGTAGATGAAACAAAAAAATATAAGAAATGGGAGCAGCCACTACGCTTTTCTAAATCATCACAATTTGAAACACTACAAGTTTTGGTTGAAAGTGGGGATAATTTAAAGTGGGAATGTTCTGAAGTGTTCTTAAAACTTCTGGTGGTGCTGTAGCAGTTTATTGGAAAACTTGAAACCACAATAGTGATATTTAATAGAGAGTTCAGTCTCTGCTGTGCTTGCTGGGACATTTGGTAATGACTGCATTGAAGGAATATTTGAAACTGAGATCGAACAATTTAATTTCAGGATTTACAGAAAGCTTGGAAGAAATGTCCCTCTGCAAATTGCTGCCATCAACAAGGCTCTGACCTTCCTGGGCTCTCTTCTGCAACTGGTGAGCAGATTTCTGTGTAAATCTATTTTTAGTCTCACATTTTATTTTGTAATCTTATTGTCTATTCATACAGGTGTCCAACTCATTTTGCAAGAAAAATCAGTGACTGTCAAAGTATTTATTTCTCTCCAAGTAGGTCACAAGGAAAATGTGCATGGTCAAGTCCAAATGCAGACTGAATTGGTGTGACCAGGGGAAGCCTGGGTGAGGACAGAGCTGACTGAAAATCTGGATTTTCTGGATGTTTGAGAGTCTCTGCAACATTACTCCTGTTTTATATTCAGTGTTTGCTGTAGTTTTTTTCTCTGTAGACACACCAGTGGCAGTAAGACAGTTTGAGAGACAAAAATCAGAACCATGTTGTCCTTTGGCTTTTTTTCCCCCCCTGTGCTCTTTAATTGCCTCTGTAACCTCATTGTGTAGCTGATTTTAAGCAGTTGCACCCACATTCCAACCAATGACTTTCTCCAAACTCCTCTCCCATGGCTGCAGGGACTACTCAGAGCTGGGGGAGGCAGCAGAGTCCACATCCTCTGTGTCATGATCGTGCGGGGGCACTGCTTGCCCACCTTTCACACGTTTCCACTTCATTCTTCTGTTTTGAAACCATACTTTGACCTGGGTGATAAAGAGAAAATAATTACTTGTTGCCTCAGCCTGAGCTGTATGAAGCACATGTGTGTAGAGAGGTGATTTGTGGAATTCCAGAAGAAAAGGTGAACAGAGTTTGACCAACCCATCTCTCTAACACAGGCTGGAGCAATTATTTCTAAAATGCTCCACACAGATGTTCCTCTGAAACCCTCAAAGGGAGTGCAAGTGCTTTGCCTAAAATCTGGCACAAATAAGGGGCACAGTGCCTCTCATGTATTTTTAACACCTCGGCCATCCAATCAAATGCTTCAGGAATTTTAATTTTCCTCACATAATTACACAATTCTTCTGCTGTCCACTGAGCCTTGATAAGAAAACCTTGACTGAGATGACAATGAGAGAACAGAAATACCCCTCTCCACAAAGCTCTGTAAAATTGTTTTTCCTTATAAAAAGGAAAAAAAATTTCCACCTCAAAATTACCACCTGACCCAGGAAGAATGCACTTATCAAACATTCATTCCAATAATTTCCTGTTAGTCAAAGTCTAAGGTGATTTCCATATGTAAACCTTGATATATCAATATGCACCAATGAATGGTGGTAAACAAGAGCTCAACAGAGACCAGTTATTACCAGGTCTATCTTGAGTTGAGAGAAAAATAATTAAATTATTAACTACTTACAGAAATATGTAATGAAGGTGTCACGGACATATTTTATGAAAAATCCTTTCATTAGGATCTTTTCTCCTGAGAAGCTGAGAAGCTTCAGCTTCTCCATGTTTTGCTGCTTTGGAATGTGATTTGGAGAATTATTTACCCAGCATGTGAAATTGTTTTTACTTGGTGACCAATGACAGCCACCTCGACAGTGTTGAGGCTGTGAGCAGTCACAAGATTTTATCATCATTCCATTATTTTCAAGCCTTCTGATGAAATCCTTTCTTCTATTCTTTAGTATACTTCTAATATATCATTTTATTTTAATATAATATATATCATAAGGTAATAAATCAGCCTTCTGAAACATGGAGTCAAGATTCTCATCTCCTCCCTCGTCCTGGGACCCCTGCAAACCCCACCACAAGAAGGCGTTGGAAAGAACGTGGAGGCTTGGTTTTAAAATACCCCTGTGCCTTTGCAAAAGCAGACCCCTGAGTAACATAATCTGATTTTTAGCATTAAGGAGAAGTTGTGGGGGAGGAAGGAGGAGCTGGGGAGGGTTTGGGAAGTACTTGTCTTTCGGTGAGATCCAGGTTCACAGCTATCTCGTATCTCCTGAGCCTTGTCAAGTAGTTGTGGTGGGCAAATTCAGCTTCCAGCTCCCTCAGCTGCTCCTTGGTGAAAGCTGTCCTTTCCTTCCTTGATCTGCTGCTGCTGCTGCTTTCTGCCTTATTGCTGGAGTTCTGGGTCTCTAAGAGGCAAGCACACTGCTGTGATTTGAGGTTATGCTGATGTGCAGTTGCAGAGATCTAAAAGACTCCTTGAAGTGCTCAGTGGAAGATTTAAGAAGTTTCTTTATGCCCCCCTCAAGCTCAGCATAACTGAGTGATGCTGGTTGATTTTGAGAGGACAGAGGTGGGACAGCTTATGGTGATCACATCTCTGAGCAGAGAGAAAAAATAAACTACAGCAAAAGCAAAGTACCTGGGAGCTCCTCACAGCCCTGGGGGAAGAACTCCCTTTGCAAGGGGCAGTTTTCACAGCCCTGGGTCTCTAAGAGGCAAGCACACTGCTGTGATTTGGGGTTATGCTGATCTGGGTGCAGTGGCAGAGATCTAAAAGACTCCTTGAAGTGCTCAGTGGAAGATTTAAGAAGTTTCTTTATGCCCCCCTTGAGCTCAGCATGACTGAGTGGTGCTGGTTGATTTTGAGAGGACAGAGGTGGGACAGCTTATGGTGATCACATCTCTGAGCAGAGAGAAAATAAACTACAGCAAAAGCAAAGTACCTGGGAGCTCCTCACAGCCCTGTGGGAAGAACTCCCTTTGCAAGGGGCAGTTTTCACAGCTCTGGGTCTCTAAGAGGGAAGCACACTGCTGTGATTTGGGGTTATGCTGGTCTGGGTGAACATGTGCAGTGGCAGACATCTAAAAGACTCCTTGAAGTGCTCAGTGGAAGATTTAAGAAGTTTCTTTATGCCCCTCCCCTTGAGCTCAGCACGACTGAGTGGTGCTGGTTGATTTTGAGAGGACAGAGGTGGGACAGCTTATGGTGATCACATCTCTGAGCAGAGAGAGACAATAAACTACAGCCTGGGAGCTCCTCACAGCCCTGGGGGAAGAACTCCCTTTCCAAGGGGCAGTTTTGACAGTGGGAATAATTTAAAATGGATATTTGGACAGCAGGGTGTGTAGCTTGGAATCTCTCATCCGCACTGTGTGCCACAGGGTATTGTCAAGAGACAAAATCCTTATTCATGGTTTGAGGTTCTGTGGGATTCCAGAGGTGGAAATGTGGCACAGCTGCTTCAGTTTTGACAACAGAATGTGTGAAATGACAAATGTGTGAAAGGACAAATCATCTTGGGCAGGTTTTTCCTACTGTACTGCCAGCTGGAAAAGAAGAAAGGAGAGGAAGGGAAGTTCAAGGAAATTCAGGAAAGGAAATTCAGGACATTCAGGAAAGGAAATTCAGGACATTCAGGAAAGGAAAGGAAATTCAGGACATTCAGGAAGTTCAAGAAAGGAAAAGGGGGAAAGGAAATTCAGGAAAGGGGAAAGGAAATTCAGGAAAGGAAAGGGGAAAGGGAAATATGTGCCTCTGGTAAGGAGTGTGTCTCCTTCCAGGATCCCAAGCAGTTTCAATTCTGGGTTGAATTTAGCAGCTTTCCCCTTGCTGCAGTGGTCAGCAGAAGGTGGAAGTCCAGACCTCTCAGGGATGTCATTGCTTACAGCTCCCTGAAGGGAAGGGAGAAGGGGACAGCAGCAAGTAGGAAAAGAAGAGTGCTAGTAAGAGAGAATAAAGGAACTTTTTTCTTCTGTTTAAAACAGGGAGATGTGGTTTGGAATCAGTCTCTTTAAGGATAAGGATATCCCTGTAATGTGAGGAAGCTGAAATCTGCTGTTTACCTATGACTAGCTGACGTTTAAATGAAAGTGTTGTTCATCTTTTAAATTATTATTTTATTTAAACTTCCTTGTATTTGGGAAAATTTTGCCTAAACATGCTTTTTCAATATGAATGAACTCAAATTCTACAAATGTCTGCAAAACCTAGAAATCAATCAATTAATATTTTTATCCCTGCATTCTCTGCCTGTGAAATGAGGCTACTGGAAAATGTTCTCCACTAGGTAGCAGAGCTGTGGGAAAAAGCACACTGCAGCTTGTAAGTGAATATTATGGTACTTTAATGCATAGAAGCATCTTAAATTTTAACAACTTCCCAAGAAAAAAAACAATTTAATGCATATTTCACTGATTTGGATCTGAGATATCAGCAACTTAGAGTTTGAAATTATTGATTTCAAAAATGAAATTATGCTATGAAATTATTGATTTTTACAGTGTAGAAAGAATGTGCTTTGCTAGCTAGGATGACACCATGAAAACCATGAACATTTTCTGCCCTGTTGGACATTGTCCCGATGGGCAAACTTTTAGAACCTCCTGTTCTGATGGGCAAAAATATTTAACACTGAGTGAGCCCAAATAGAATTTATATTTAAAGGAAGGCTTTGCCTCCTGTACTCCTTACCACAGCTGAGATGCCAGATCCCTAGTATGACATTCCCTATGGCCACAGGCAGCTCAGGTGGGGGATCTTTGCTCCCTGCCATTCTCTTTTGCTCAGACAAATGGCAGGTGTGAACTCAAAACCCTGTAACTCCACGTCCTGGTGGAGTTCTGTGTGTGCATGCCACGTGACTCCTGCTCAGCTCCAGCAAATTGTGCCGGTGAGCAAAATGCCCAACTCAGTACCCAAGATGTGCAGGAGTGAAATACAAGGACCAGAAAAAGAATAAGATAGTGACTTAGTCCTGTTAGACTGGTTTAGACAGTCCTGTTACTGTCTAAAGTTTCCCCAGTCCATATTATGGAATATTTTGCTCAGCAGCTTTCCTTCTTAAGTCCCAGTCTCACCAGGTGTTCTCGCTCCATCTCCTGCACTCTCCCACAACCCTGGTTTCACATCACCTACCTGAGCTTTCCTTTTTCCTCCTGGATGGTTTTTTCTCAGAGTCACTTGTAGGATTTGCTGGTGCCTCATCATCTTCATCCACAGCCACGCTCACTAGGCTGGTGCTGCTGCCCTCTGACTCTCCAGAAGCCAAGGCCAGCCCTGGGTTTGCTCCTCTGGTGGCCTCAGGTGCTGCCAGGTGCCACTCAGGGTGCTGGAACGAGGGGTGCTGCTCCTGAGGGAAGCTGTGGGCAGCTGGCACCAGGCAGGAGGGCGAGAAATCAGAGTAAGCAGCAAAATCTGCTTTTTGCTGGAAGGAGAACGGCGCTGCTGGGTAGTGGCTGAGCCCTGGAGCTGAGCTCAGCTCGGGGTGGGAGCTCCTCACACAGCCCCAGAGCAGGGGGGGAGGCTGGGGGCTGCGCATGCAGCTGCTGCTGCTGGGATCCATCTGCCTCCAGTCCTGCCCACACCTCAGGGCTCCTGCCTGCTGGCAGCTCAGCCTCCAAAAGCACGAGAGAAGCAGAGGGGAAACTCTTCCAGGTGTTACAGAGCAGATCTCCTCCCTAAACAGCAGTTTGCTCGTGATGATGCTGCTGCTGCTGCTGCGGGTTTGCTGCTTTGGGAACTCTGGTTCTGAAGGTCTTCATTGCCAACCAGATTTAGGCAGGGATGGCCATGAGCTGCTTCCTTGTGAAGTGCTGGGCATGAGTGAAACACTTTTTAAATACTGTGCTGGGGAGACAGGGACAAGTTTGTGAAGTGAAATGTGAGTGAGGGGAGGGAGGGGTTAACACACATACCCTCAGCCCCTCCAACCAAAGCAAAGCAGGCAGCTATTAATCATCTGAAACCTTATATGCACATCTAATGGGATTTGCAGATGGAGCCTTTTAAAGAAACAATGTCTGTATTTTTTTTTTTAAGGGAAAGAGCAGCACACACAAAAAAGAAAAAGTCTTTAATGTTTCCTTGTAACACTATGAAGTTATTTTTATTGCACTGTTAACAAAATTCTCCGTCTTGGGTTTAGAAAAAGCCCTAAACCAGGATTCAATAGACACCAAATTTCAAGAACTAAAGTGGGAAATAGAAGTAAGAAAGGACTTCACTAATTATATATAATTTAAGGCCCAATCCTAAGGTTAAAAAAATTATTAAACCTGGCTTGCAAGGCTTTGAGTGGTGTTTGTTTTGTTAGATTTGTAACACGTGTATTTGCTGAGGGTTGGAGTTTGCTGCCAGTGGCAGTTATTCTTTCTGTATTCTACTTTCTAGGGAATTTTCAATACACCCTCCTGCAAGGAAATCTCCTGATTTTATGCCAATGAAAGGCATGTTGTTCATCTTTTGTTGAAAAGTTTTAATATTTTATAGTTTTTCCTAACAGAAAGCAGATTTTTTTTAGACCCTTTCTCTTCTCCCAACACTGCTGCTGGGTTTTGTGTTGTCTCAGGAGCACAGAGATTTAACAGACATGAGGTCTTCATTTTCCACAAGAGCTGAAGTGATACTGAAGTTATTTTGGTTTTTGTATAGTTCAGAATTGTGACATTTCATGGAATCTGGGTGAGGTGGGCAATGTGTTTATCCTCTTATATCTTTTGGTCTTTTCCAGGAAATAAAATTATTTTAGTTTAAATCCTTCTGAAGAAGAACATCAAATTCCTTTCTATCACAGGAATCCAAATTTTCATGCAAAATACTAAATATCTGATAGCTAAATAATTCTCTAGGAAGAACTCACCTAAATACTTAAATCTGTTGCTCTGTTGCATTAAATAGTAAACATTTAAAAGCATTTCATTCTCACAGGCAGGAGGAAGACCCTCAGACTGCTCTTTTTTGAAAGATCAAGTTAGGATGAATTTGTGAATGCTGCAAATGTTTCAGGCATTGGCAGAATCTGAGTCAGAGTCCAGAAGGTTGTGCCAATGCAGAATATTTAAATATTCTGTGTGTGTGTGTGTGTATGTGTTCACTTACATGTGTTACTGGGGGTTTGCATGAATTCAGACTAAGTCAGTTTTTCAGCTCTGTCTCCAGTCTACAAAGAGATCTAATTACCACTTAGATAGAGTAATTACACTTCACTTACATGGGTCATGCATGAATTCAGACTCTTTTTCAGTCCTGCCTTCAGTGTACAAAAATATCTCTCTAATTAGCACTTACATGGGTTACTTACACCTCACTTACATTGGTTACTTACACTTCACTTACATGGGTTACTCGTGGTTTGCATGAATTCAGACTAAGTCAGTTTTTCAGTCCTGCCTTCAGTCTACAAAAAGATCTCTCTAATTAGCAAACATTCATCCTTGCAGGGACAGAAGAAAGGAGAATTATCCCTTAGTCTCAAGCCACTGGGGTCAGGATCAGCTTTAGGTCTGACAGGATCCCCACATCATCTCCCTTCCCATTAAACTCCTCAGGCCCTGATCTCCTCACGGAGCTCTTGCTGTTATTCCTGTAGCCCCAGATGTTAAAAATAGGTTAGAAACTGTTGTAAAACAATTGATAATTGTTAAACATGTACTGTTAGTTTGGTTGTTATATCGTAAAAGGGATTAAAAGGGTTGTTATAAGAAATTACACCTAGGTAAAGTGCACCACTCCCAGAGCGAAATGAGCCAGCCTGGACAGAACTGTAATGGGCCAGTCAAGGACCTAAAACTGGACTTGCATAAAGGATCCAAAAAGAAACCAATCCAAAGAGACAAAAAACAGGATAAAAAGGGACATCTGACCCAGGGAAACTGAGCTGCTCCACCTGGAACATCGGGGACATCACTGCTGAGGAAGACCTGCAGCATCCTCAATGGGATCACTCCTGCTCGGCCCGTGGGCCCCCTTGCTTTAGGCCTTTCTTTTTATTATAATAAATACTGAAATCACTTTTAGTAGCAGGAGTCTGGTCCCAGTTTTAACACCAGATGTGGGAACAGGAGATGTCTTCTTTCTGGGAAGAAATCCTCCCTCCTGCCCAGCCTAGACCTCCTTGGGTGCAGCTTAAGGCTGTGTCCTGCTCTCCTGGTGCCTGGGAGGAGAGGCTGTTCCCTGAATTACTGAAATCCCTTCAGTACCAGGAGTCTGGGCCCGTTTTTAACACCAATGTCTGTGTCCCTGGTGCCTGGGAGGAGAGGCTGTTCCCTGAATTACTGAAATCCCCTCAGTACCAGGAGTCTGGGCCTGTTTTTAACACCAGTGACTGTGTCCTGCTCTCCTGTCCCTGGTGCCTGGGAGGAGAGGTTGTTCCCTGAATTACTGAAATCCCTTCAGTACCAGGACTCTGGGCCCGTTTTTAACACCAGTGTCTGTGTCCTGCTCTCCTGGTGCCTGGAGGAGAAGTTGTTCCCTGCACTACTGAAATCCCTTCAGTACCAGGAGTCTGGGCCCGTTTTTAACACCAATGTCTGTGTTCTGCTCTCCTGGTGCCTGGAGGAGAGGCTGTTCCCTGAAATACTGAAATCCCTTCAGTACCAGGAGTCTGGGCCTGTTTTTAACACCAGTGACTGTGTCCCTGGTGCCTGGAGGAGAAGCTGTTCCCTGAGCTACTGAAATCCCTCCAATACCAGGACTCTGCTCCCGTTTTTAACACCAGATGTGGGAACAGGAGCTGTCATGGCCTTTCCTGGCCCGGGAAGCCCGGGCCCCGCGGGGCTCCCTCACCCCAGCAGCTGCCGCTGTCACTTGGCGCCTCAGCGGGGGCCGGGGCCGCTGCATCTTCCTGACACTTTTCTGCTGAAAAAACAACAACCAGCCCCTCCTGCCCAGCCCCGTTTGGTGCCTGAGGCTGCCACCTTTAACCTTCTTAAAGTCAACATTTCTGTGGTCAAGCACTGGGAAATGGATGGGGAGAGTGGCATGGTGGAGGTGGGCTCTTGTGAGGAGCGCTCCTGTAAGGAGGCAGAGATTTAGCCTTGATTTTTTTCTCAGGAAAATTAATCCAGAAACATCAGAGGTTTATGTCCAAAATGAAGGCAGAGGAGTCCTTTAACTTTATTTGAATAAAATGTGCTGACAGGCACTGACCCCCAGGAGAACACTGCATTGACCTGAGGCTGTGGAGGAGCTTCCAAAATGGAATGATGGAACTGGGATTGTGGGTGTGGAGTTTGAATAGGAGTGTGTAACATCAAAGGGTGGAAAACTTAGAGTTGAAGGTTTTAGAATATACTAATAAATATAGAGCAAGATGGAGGCTTTAGGGTGGAGGCTGGTCCTTCTTCACCATCTTCTTCTCCTTCTTCTCCATGGGTTTGGGTGGTTTTGTGTAATTCGACAGAAAAATTCACATTGTGGGCCATGGGTGGTTGGTTATTGGGTTAAAAGTAATTTAGGTGTCATTTCTTAATTGGACATTTTATCCTTAAAAGGCCTTGTAGAGAGAGAGAGATGGGGCTCCATTTTTAATTTGTTGAAGTGCTGTAGAACTCAGGCTGTAGTATGTACTATGTTAGGCTGTAACATAGATAAGAAGTAATAAACATCTGAGTCAAACAAAAAATACCTTCTCACACATTTAATAAAACCCTTGCAAAAAGAAGTTAAAACTCAACAGTGTAAAGCTCAGACTTTAATAGAGGCAGAGTGCCTAGAAAGGAAAAATTATCTGCTACTAACAAAAGTTAAAGAGCCATGTGGTTAAGGAGTGCTATTAAAAGACATCAGATATTGGACAAAATCTCATGAAGTGTTAACTTGCATTTTGATGTAATACCATATGATATATTAGCCATGTTTAAAAGGCCTGTATTTGCAGAAAATCAGTATTAGATTTTTGATAATTTGAAGGAGGAGATTTAGAGAGGAAGTCTGCATTCCTTCTTAAAAAAATAAATGAAAAAGCAGCTATTTTGTAACAGTGACATCACAGTTGTTTGATGTCTTTATCTCTCTTCTCCCTAAACTTCTAAGAACAAGTTTTCAGTCAATTTGTAGGGAATTTTGAAGCAAAAATGATATGTGATGTCAGGGAAATAGTGTTGAAGAGAAGATGCCAAACAACCAGATCCTGGATCTGCAGTAGTGAAATGAATATATGAAATTAAATGAGTAAATAAAGTTTATGGCTGCAAAGACTTTTACCTAAAACATGCTGCACTTGCTGAGAGGAGTGTCTGCCTTGCTCTGCAGCTGGCATCACCACCACAAGCATTTCTAATTTAGTGATAATGTTTCCTTTAGCACTAAGTCAATATTTCCGGGATTCATTAAATTTGATGGCTGCACAGTAGTGCAGGGGAAAAAAAAGAAAAAAAAGAAATCCTGCTTCAGGTAGAGGAAACATCAAGAAGTGTAAGATACACTTTACATGATAATTTATCTTAGGACAGAGAGCAGCAGAAGCAAAAAAGAGGGGGCCAGCTTTAAGTTTGCAGAAATACTAAAAGGAAAAATCACCAGCTAGAAGCTGCTGTAATGTTAAACCATGTTTTGTTCCTAAAAAATTTACATGAAGCCATTAAAAAGAAAAAAAAAGGGTGTTGCTGTCATTGAAATGGGAAAATTTTACCAAATAAATTCTAGAATGGGCAGATGCATACATGCTTTTCTTCTACCTTAGATCTGTTCCCACTTAATTGGGATTTTTTTACACAATATGTTTAAAACATTATCTTTTGGTTCCTGTCTACTATGAAGAGAGAGTGTGAATGCAAATAGGTAAATATTTATAATATTGATTGAAATGTAGCAATTACAGGAAGCAAATGCTGCATTTTTTCAGCAGCTGTGTGCTAAGGGAGCAAAGATCTCAGCTTGCAAGTCTGGACACAACTTCTGTATCCCTTGCTTGTCTCTCCTCTTGAAGTTCTTTTTGTGGATTTTAGGCCAAATATAATGTAAAAATGAGGAATATCCCTCCCTTGAAAGGCCATAAAAGCAAATAGTGTCTCATCTACATTAATCCTTCAGACAGGAAAGAGCATTTGCCAAAAACTTGGATAAATCATCTTTTTTTAATGACTCCTGTCCTTATTTTGTGCTTGCTGTTGTAGCTGTTTCATGGAGAGCTGAATGTCCTGAGCAAGGTCCAAGGCAGCAGAAACTTTCTAATAAATCAAGAATATTTTGTAAGATCAGCAAAGGAACAGTTAAAGAGTTTGACTGGCAAATAGTTTGAAAAATAGAAAATCAGTTCAGCTTTTGGCACATTGCAAAATTCTGTTCTTTTCATCAGATCATGGAAGAAACAGGAATCATGGCAAGGAACAGAGAGGAGCAGATCACTCAGCCTTTTAAAACCATTTTTTGGGGACATGGATTAACAAATCTATATTTTGAGGCAGAGCAGAATGCAACATTTTCATTTTGAGTTTTTGTTTTATTAAGAATCCCATCTGTTCCTGGAGATCCTAATAAATACATTTGTAGGATTGTCTGACAAGTGATAAACTTCTAAATTTCTTCAGTGCCAGGAGGTCTGCACTACTTGTCTTGAGACCACCCTTTGCCTTTAATGCTGCAGTAGAGCTAGTTAAATTAAAGGCAAAATTAAATAAAATTAAATTTAAATTAAAGGTTAAATTAAATGAAAATTTTGTAAAGGATTTTTAGAGGAGCCAGGATTCATTCCTCTGCTGCATGACTAATGGATTTTTTTTTTCCTAGATTATAAAAGAATTAGTTAATTTATTATTATGTGGAATGTAGTCACAGAATGTTTTGAAGAGATCTGAGTCAATTCCAATATTCAAGGTGTGATTCCAATTCCAATATTCAATATCCTATGTGATCCTGTCTAGTAATTAAAGTTCAGCCAGTTGCTTTTTTTTTAGGGAATTCTGCTGAAACCACAGAACACATTGGGTTGTATTACACCTTAGAACCAGGACATCACTGACTTGTTTCTGTTCAGTTGAAATTCTCTTTTCCAGGAAGGAAAAGAGAAGGAATTGTGAAGGAATGAATTGTTGTGGTGGAGTATCTCCCTCTATTGGTACATTTTAAAATGTGCTGTAACTGTGGTTCCTATTTCATTGCACCAATTCCACTGGGTTTGGAACACTGTTTTTCCATTTAAAAAAATGAATTTACACTGAGCAGTGAATTGACAGTGTGAAAAGTGAATTTCCCCTGAGCAGCCTGTCAGCTTGGCCTGAAATAAAGGCCTGAGGGATGCAGGTGGTGTCTGCTGGTGCCATCAAGGGTTCTGTGCTGGCTCCTGTCAGCAATGGAGAGACAGAGACAGAGAAAGGGACTCAGTGTGGTGGGATTAATTTGGATAAATTAATCCAAATCTATTGTGGAGTACAATTCTTATATACTATTTTAGGGATGCTACTAATGTACTACAATTATTGGCTTGATCATCACATCAAGAACTTACACATTTTAAACATCTCTTGCTTGCAGGAGTCTGATGTAATTTTCTTTTTCGGGTAAATCTGTTTGATTTTATCTACTTTAATTCTCAAAGCTCTGTTTGCTCTTGCCAAGGCCTCATGTAATCAAATCTCTTGTGCTAACCAGGTCCAAAGTCCACAATCTGTCAATATATAATCTATAATCTATATAATATATAATATGTAATATATAACATATGCATATTATATTATGTTATATATTATATATTACATGTTACACATTACATAATATATATTATATATTATATATTATATATTATATATTATATATTATATATTACATATTACATATTACATATTACATATTACATATTGTATATCATAGATTATAGATTATATAGTATATAGATTATATATTATATAATATACAGTATAATATATTTATGTAACATATAAATAATGATAATATTTAAAATAGAAATAATAATATATAATTCTTTATTATGATTATAATATATACTATAGATTACATAGATTATATTTAATATATATACAAATATACACAAACACACACATATATATATATATATAATAGATATAATATTCACATATAAACTCCTTGCTTTATATGCTATTAATATATAAACTCCTTGCTTTATATGCAGCCAATAAAACCTTTTCCCTCCCTGAATTTCTGTGTGTTGCTTACAAGCACAGTTTGCTTTGGAGAATGATTTAGAGAAGTCGTTTTAGCCTCCTGCCTTTGCATGAAATAGCGACTCAGAATTTTTGGAAGGACGCTTTGTTTTCACGCCATGAGGTGGAGATGTCTACCTGCAATTCTGGGTGAAGAAAAAAAACTGGGAAGTTGTGGCTGAGGTTTAAATAAAATGCTGCCTTCCACCTCCCCTCCTTCCACTTAGAGAGAAAGAAATAAATAAAATAAACAAATAAATAAAAATAGGCTGAAAGTATCAAGATACTTTATCAAGGACCTCCATTATTCTTTTGGTTTACATAAAAAATAATTTTAAAAAACCCCAGAACTGCATCATCTGTTCTCTTCTTGGTGAATGTGTGAATTTCCATGGATTTTCCATCTTCTGTTCCACAGGATTTGCTTCCCAACTCTCATGGGCAGCTGAGAGCTGGAGGATGTTTCCAGAAAGAAAAACCAGCCAGGAACCCCTTGGTGTGAGAGAAGCCCACACCTGGGCACAGGGATAAATAAATTAATGAATAAATAATAAATATATTCATTAAAAGGCCAGAGCTGAAGTGTAGAGCCAACAAAAACACAACAGGTCAGACACCCAGTCCTGCAGCTAATGGCAAAGGAGGGAGATCATGGCTTCAGACAGGATCTATGTAAAGGATTTTTATAAATTTATAAAATTTATAAATTATAAAATTTAAATTTCATAAATATATAAATTTAAAATATATACATTTATACACTTATAAAAATTATAAATTTTAAAAATATATATTTATACATTTATTAATCAGGATTTTAATAAATCCTGTGTTTTATTCAAACCCAGCATTTATAAAAAGAGAATTTTGGAGACTTTTTTTTGCAATAGAACAAGGGCAAGCTCAGGAGTGGGGGCACATTGAGACTCCCTGAGCCTTTTGGGGCCTTTGGGTGCAAGGACAAGGCTGCCCCCAGATTTGCTGAATTCATGTTCCCCTCTCCATGGCTGTAGTCCTTGTATTGTGGCTCTTCCCTTATTTGGTTTTATTTTATATTTATAAATTATACTCTCTCTCTCTCTCTATATATATATATTTATATACTTATATATAGATAGATAAATAGAAATATATATAAAATATATAAATATATTATATATATATTATTACTCTTGTTTAGATATATAATATTACTCCTGTTAATATAAATATATATATTTTATACTTCTGTTAATATATGTATATATATTATTAAGCCTGTATATATATATATTTTTTTTATACTCCTATTTATATATATATATAATACTCCTGTTAAGATATATAATATTACTCCTGTTTATATGTATATAACTATATTTTATATATATATATATATATATATAAAAATATATATAAAATTACTCCTGTATATATATATATTCCTCACTCCTGTTCTTTGTTGCTCATATACAGTGAGGCAAACTTGCCTCAGGGCCCAGCAGTTACAGTTTATGGAGAAAAAATATTGATTTTCACATCCTCATGTCTTATTCTTTTTAGTTCCATGCATGATAAAACCAAAAACAAAAAAAAGGTGAATAAATTTGTTTCTATTGGATATTTTATTTTAAAAAGCAGCAGTTTCCTCAGCTGGAATGGCCTCTGTGGTTGCCATGACAGTGACTGGCAGGATCATAACACAAAGGTGAGGAGCCTGTAAGTTGAAGGAGGCCTCATGTAGGGTTTGATTGATAGAAAAAGTGATTTTTAGCTTGGTAAGAAAGAGTGGGAGCAGCTCCTCCACTTGCCCCTTGCTGGGTTCCCAGGGCCTTAAGCCCTCCAGCAAATAAGGAAGCATTTGCCCAGAAGCTATGAGAACAGAAGCTGATCTAAAAAAACCCCAAGGAATTCTATTTATTTCTGAAGGACTCAAAACTGGGGGAAAAAAAAGAAGAATAAAAAAAGAATTAAAAAAGGGAAAAAAAGGGGGGAAATGCTAAAAATAAAAGTGTAAATAAAAATCAAAGGGGTAAGGAGCAGCTGCTGATTCCACAGCTGGAATTGGACGCTCAGGAGCTCAGCACTCAATATTAGTGATAAATTGCATTATTAAATTGTCTGCTCTGCCACTAGAAGCCAAGAGCACAAGAAGACTTAAAGGCCTCAGATGCTCTGCCCAGCTCTGTGCTGGACTGTCAGCCCAGTGCAGGTAGGAAATGGCCAAAATTAAACACAAACTGACATTAAATCCACACTTTTAGAAGGCTGTAGGCTAGGTCCAATTAGGAATTACCACTTATTTATTATGAACAAGCAGAATTCTAATTAGGCTGATTGGAGCCTCAGCTACTCCCTCAGATTGGATTGGCAATTAAGGTACTTCTTGTGCTAGTAATTATGGTTTACCATGAAATTACTCTCCCTTCTAGCCCCAAAAAAGCATCGAATTAGCCATGAGTGGAATTATATTTATCACTGTGCAGTAGAGACTTTGCAAATAAATACAAACAATTCGAAAAACCACTCAGAGCACAGCAATTAGGGTTTGAAGGGAGGAATTTTTTGCTGAAGCCAAACTGGCTGGGCTGGCACTCCAGAGAGGAGCCCTGAGGGTGGGAGCCCAGCCCCTGGGGACCTCTCCTGGTCCCCTCCCAGGTGAGACCCAGCAGGAGGAAAAATGCAGAGAATTGAGTGTTCCACCAGCATGGTCCTGGAGCAAGGAGCCAGCTTGGGGAACTTGATTAAATCATGGATTAAATCCTGCTTTGTATAGATTTTCTGGGCCATTTTAATTGGGTTTTTTTGCTTTTTAAGTGAGTATCTTTGTGCAGAAATAGGGAACATTTTGTGCTTCAATTTGTTTAAGCCATCCAAATATGCAGGAGCATATTGAATTTCCTTTAGAACAGGCTGGTGCTCTCAGAGATGTCACAGTGACCCCAGTGGGTAACTGGAGGTGACCAAGCCAGACCAACCCCAGGCTGGTGCTGGGGATTTCAGCAAAAAGTGCCAACAAAAGGATAAAAAGCACAGGCTAAACCTGAATTCTTCCCTTGCCCAGAGAATTGGAAAGCAAATTTCCTAGTATCTGCATTCTAGTCCCTACAGCTGCAGTTGTTACTGCAGTGACAATTTCAATGTTTTTGTACAGGATAGTGAATAAATCAGCTTCTAACTCCTTTTCTCTCCCTTTCCTTAAAAAATGCATTTGTTTCTGGCCTTGTAACCAAAGAGGAGAATTCTGTGTGCCACAGAGCTTTGGGCTTTCACAGATGCAATAACCACCCCCCTTCATTATCACATTAACATTGGAAGGCCATCTATAAATCACTTGGGTTTGTGTATCATCATGGATTAAATCCTACTTTGTATAGATTTTCTGGGCCATTTTAATTGGGTTTTTTTGCTTTTTAAGTGAGTATCTTTGTGCAGAAATAGGGAACATTTTGTGCTTCAATTTGTTTAAGCCATCCAAATATGCAGGAGCATATTGAATTTCCTTTAGAACAGGCTGGTGCTCTCGGAGATGTCACAGGTGACCAAGCCAGACCAATCCCAGGCTGGTGCTGGGGATTTCAGCAAAAAGTGCCAACAAAAGGACAGCAAACCCAAGCTAAACCTGAATTCTTCCCTTGCCCAGAGAATTGGAAAGCAAATTTCCTACTATCTGCATTCTAGTCCCTACAGCTGCAGTTATTGCAGTGACAATTTCAATGTTTTTGTACAGGATAATGAATAAATCAGCTTCTGACCTTTTCCCTCCCCTTTCCCTGCAAAAATGCATTTGTCTCTGGCCTTGTAGCCAAAGAGGAGAATTCTGTGTGCCACAGAGCTTTGGATTTCCACAGATGCAATAACCACCCCCCTTCATTATCACATTAACATTGGAAGGCCATCTATAAATCACTTGGGTTTGTGTATCATCATGGATTAAATCCTACTTTGTATAGATTTTCAGGGCCACTTTAATTGTTTTTTTTTACTTTTAAAGTGAGTATCTTTGTGCAGAAATAGTGAACATTTTGTGCTTCAATTTGTTTAAGCCATCCAAATATGCAGGAACATATTGAATTTCCTTTAGAACAGGCTGGTGCTCTCGGAGATGTCACAGGTGACCAAGCCAGACCAACCCCAGGCTGGTGCTGGGGATTTCAGCAAAAAGTGCCAACAAAAGGATGGAAAACCCAAGCTAAACCTGAATTCTTCCCTTGCCCAGAGAATTGGAAAGCAAATTTCTCTTTCTAATATTTGAATTCTAGCCCTTCTAGCTGTAGTTGTTATTGCAGTGACAATTTCAATGTTTTTGTACAGGATAATGAATAAATCAGCTTCTGACCTTTTCCCTCCCCTTTCCCTGCAAAAAATGCATTTGTCTCTGGCCTTGTAGCCAAAGAGGAGAATTCTGTGTGCCACAGAGCTTTGGGCTTTCACAGATGCAATAACCACCCCCCTTCATTATCACATTAACATTGGAAGGCCATCTATAAATCACTTGGGTTTGTGTATCATCATGGATTAAATCTTACTTTGTATAAATTTTCAGGGCCACTTTACTTGTTTTTTTAACTTTTAAGTGAGTATCTTTGTGCAGAAATAGTGAACATTTTGTGCTTCAATTTGTTTAGCCATCCAAATATGCAGGAACATATTGAATTTCCTTTAGAACATGAAGAATTTTCCTAGTTTAAAGTATTAAACTTCTTTTAATCATAGAAGCAAAGAAAAAAAATTGATTTCTAAGTTCTCATGCCTTGGCCAGCTTTAGATCTGAGTTTGCAGGAGCAAGAATTACCTCTCCCCACAGGAGTCAGTCCCAGGCCTTCAGCTAACTGGGAGCTTGGGGTTTTGCATTAATTTTGGTAGGTAAATGCAGATTTTCCAATCTCCTAGGTTTCCAACAGAGTTAATTCTTCACAGAGTCTTTCTCTTCTGGAATTTGCTCTCTGATAAAGTTTCTTCTTAGGCAGTTGGCCCATCTGAGGAGTCCAGCTCAGTTTGGGAGGGAGGTAATTCTGTGTTTGTCCAAAGCAGAGCTGTACAGACACTGTGGCTCTCACTGGTGGAGTAAAATATTGAGGAATATTTCAGAACATTGAGGAATATTTCAGAAAGAATCCTTCCACAAACCACCTCTCCTGCAATACCCACTGGCAAAAAAAAAAAAAAAAAAAAAAAAAAAAAATCCTTTTTTTTCCCTTTCTGTGTCATCTACCACAGAGTTTTGGATGGAAGCCTCCTGCCATGGGTTATCCCAGCAGGGTGTTCTTATCTGAGAGGCATTTGCTTCAATGGTTTGTGGGGGAAAAATCTATTACCAAATAAAAAGGGTAGAAGAAACGAAACTAATAGAGTCTTACAATAGAAATATTCATGGATTTGTACCTGTAAAAACCACTTGTACTCCCATCTGTGTAGGCCTTAGATGATTCATCCAAGAGGAATAATTTCCCCTTTTCTAGAAACTAGAGACAGACAGAAAATGAACTTTTGGTACATCTGTCACGTGTAACCACCATTCAGGGGTGAGTTATAAAATATATTGTTAGCTGCTGTTTGCAGAATGAAGAAAAGGAGCTGAAAAATGAATTATAGTACAAATATAATTCTCCTCTGGTTATTGTCATAATTTTTATAATTCACCAAAGTTTAGAAATTAATCATTAAGGACTGATATTGCAGTAGCAGGATTATTTCTCCCAGTAATCTGGGGAGTCTTTGTGTCCTGAGCACATATTCATAAATTTATTGAGGAGTCTTTAAACTCTGCACACAAATTGGTCTTCCTGTGCCTTAAAGCATTTAGTTTTCAGAATAAATAATAGGTTTGGAGAAAACACCCAAATCCTCCATTTGCTGTCTCTAAAATGAACAGAAGAAAGATGGGATGCAGGCAAAAGAAAGGTCTGCCTGGCCTCCTTATATCTGCAACAGAATCACTTTTCTGATTTGTGTCAGGGAAAAAAAGGGAGAATTGTAATGATTCTGTTCTTTCTGCTGCTGAAATATTCTGAGGACAGCAAACTTTACTGACATATTTTGGAAAAATACATTTATTTCTTTGAAATGGAGGGTGGATTGTTCTCTATAAAGTAATATGAAGTAATGGTTTTTGGTTTTTTGGTTTTTTTTTAATAGTGTATCTAAGTTCCAATCATGAGTCTAAGGCAACTCTTTTTTTCCATTTCACTTAGATGTGATTTTTGATCTTGGAAGGCCTTAATAATATAGTGAGGAATGCAATTCAGAGCTAGCCTGTAGAAGTGAGTGGATTCTGAATGGCATAATAAACAATTAAGTTACAATTATTAATAAAAATACTTGCCATGTAAGGGAAAGAGAGGATGTCCATGAATTCCCCTCAGCAGACTTATATAATGCATAATTCAAGATATATTGCCAAAAGAGGGCTGGTAATCATTTGTCCACAGGTCTGTAAAATGTGCCATGGCCATTCTTCCTATTTCAGTAGGAACAATCTGCCATGCAGACAGCACAGAATAGAACATTTGTACCATAGTAACTCAAACCACCAATTTAACTTAGACAAATGAAAAAAAATAGGCTGCAGCCCACACACTGTGGCCTGGCACAGAGCAGCACCCACAGATGAATGCAGATGATGAGATTAATTTGTTGGGCCCTCACTTATCACCCAGAGCCTGAGGCTTCCCATGCTCTGAGCTCATTTCCTGATGCATGCCCAAGGTGCTATTTCAGCTTGGCTCCAGCCAAACAGGGCAATTTAGTGCAGCCAGAAGGGGCCAGAATTACCACATGTCCTGGTTAAAATGCACTCACAGCTCGGCTCTCTGACACCTGAGCCTGGGGTCTGTCTGTCTGTCTGTCTGTCCTTTGCTCCATCTCGTGCCTGCTGCTCTTGGTCCTTGGGACACTTTAGACCAGAGGATCTCACAAGCTCACCTGCAGGATTTTCTTGTCTGCATTTCCCTGTGTGCTGGTGTTTGAGCATGTCTGCTCTTCAGGGCATTTTGGTGTGGAGTTTGAAAGAAATTTATTCCCCAGAGCTGCAGGAATAAAGGGACAGCCTAAGGGACAGACCTGAGAGGGTCACGCTGCCTTGTGGATTCTTTTGCTCCTTTTCTTTTGCTCCTTTTCTTTTGCTCCTTTTCTTTTCCTTCTTTTCTTTTGCTCCTTTTCTTTTGCTTCTTTTCTTTTGCTTCTTTTCTTTTGCTCCTTTTCTTTTGCTTCTTTTACTTCTTTTCTCTTAAAAGTGTGAGATGGTATTTCCTGTTGGGACTCAGATGTTTGTTAGTTCTTATCTATGTCACAAACCCTGAGTTCTGCAGCACTTCAACACAAATTAAAAATGGAGCCCCAGCTCTCTCTCTCTACAAGGCCTTTTAAGGATAAAATGTCCAATTAAGAAATGACACCTAAATTATTTTTACTTTTAACCCAAGAACCAACCACCCATGGCCCAGAGTGTGGATTTTTCTGTCCAATTACACAAAACCACCCAAACCCATGGAGAAGAAGGTGAAGGAGAAGGAGAAGGAGAAGAAGAAGAAGAAGGTGAAGAAGAAGAAGAAGAAGAAGGTGAAGAAGAATAAGAAAAAGAAGAAGGTGAAGAAGAAGGAGAAAAAGAAGACGAAGAAGAAGAAGGAGAAGGAGAAGAAGGAGAAGGAGAAGGAGAAGAAGGAGAAGAAGAAGAAGAAGAAGAAGAAGAAGAAGAAGAAGAAGAAGAAGAAGAAGAAGAAGAAGAAGAAGAAGAAGGAGAAGAAGAAGAAGAAGAAGAAGAAGAAGGATCATCCTCCACCCTAAAACCTCCATCTTGCTCTATATTTATTGCTATATTCTAAACCCTTAAACTCTAAGTTTTCCACCCTGTGATGAGTACATCTAATGAATTTCTTTATTTTTATTTACCAAAAATGCATTGTGTTTGGGAGTCTATCACTCTGCCTCTCTCATTTCACCTGGAATTTGTTTTCCCTGCAAATTATTATTAAAGGATCAAAGCATTCACAGAGAGAAAGTTTTTTAGGCCTGACTGTTGGGAGCAAAATCTCCCTCAGTACCCAGAGTGTTCCTCTGTGTGATTCCAAAGAAAGATGAGCAATTTACTTCCATGAATTAATTAGCATTTAGCTTTGTGATATGAAAATAAGAGATTGCCCTGATAACATTTAAAGTCAGTGAAAAAGCTTCTTTTGACACCACTATCTGACTGTGGTGTTTCTGCATTTCTTTGCTCATGACACAGCCTTCCTTGTAGTACATCTAAAATCTAGTGGTAAATATTTGCTGGTAAAGTCAATAATCTAATGATTTTACACTTAAAATCTAGTGCTATATGTATATATATATAGTGATGATTTTACACTTAAAATCTAGTGCTATATGTGTTGTGGTGACTCGATAACCTAATAATATCATGATTTTACATTTAAAATCTAGTGGTAAATGTTTTCTGGTGAACTCAATAATCTAATAATAGAATGGTTTTACATTAAATATCTAGTGCTGAATGTTTTCTGGTGAACTCAATAATCTAATGGTTTTACATTTAAAATCTAATGCTAATTTTTTTCTGGTGAACTCAATAATCTAATGGTTTTACATTTAAAATCTAATGCTAAATTTTTTTCTGATGAACTCAATAATCTAATGGTTTTACATTTAAAATCTAGTGCTAAATGTTTTCTGGTGAACTCAACAATAATGACTTTACATTTAAAATCTAGTGCTGAATTTTTTCTGGTGAACTCAATCTAGATGCTAATTTTTTTCTGGTGAACTCAATAATCTAATGGTTTTACATTTAAAATCTAATGCTAAATGTTTTCTGGTGAACTCAATCTAGATGCTAATTTTTTTTCTGGTGAACTCAATAATCTAATGTTTTTACATTTAAAATCTAGTGCTGAATGTTTTCTGGTGAACTCAATAATCTAATGTTTTTACATTTAAAATCTAGTGCTGAATGTTTCCTGGTGAACTCAACTTGCCCAGCCCTGGGAGCAAGGTGAGATGCAATCCTTGGAGCTGCAGGAAGGACAACACAAGTGAGTGACAGCAGCAAACCCGTGAGACTGGGGGAGAAAACTTTCATTTCTTTGTGCAGCATGCCCATGGAAGGGTCCTTCCCTCCTGTCTGGGTGATGATAAATGACAAGATGTGACAGTTATTAATTAAAGTGCCTGGCATGGCCATGTACACGATGATAAGGGCTGAGAAATTCCTCCTTCCCCATCATGAGAATGAGGCCCCTCTGCTGTTCTCTGGCCCAGCAGAGGCTGGGATAAAGCAGCAATATTCCACTACAAGCTCCTGGTAACTGCCTGAACCCAGGGCCCTAAACATTGAAATTCTCCCTCGTGTGATGTGTGGTAATTAAACTTCAGCATTCCTTCTGCAGGAAATGTTTCTCCTGTGCTGTTCCCACAGATTGTGCTACAAGAACAATTTCAGCCCCGTGAGCTATTAACCAATTATGAAGGGATTTTCTCAGTCTGCTTGAACTGAGGATCAAAGACAAACCCCAATTTTTTTTTTCTTGCCAGATATTGTAATTTAGGACACAGAACACCAAGCTTTGGTCAGTCCAACAAAATGGACTCAGTAAGTCAGATCCATTTAAACTTTTCTGATTTGCCTCACCAAGATTCCAACTGCTTTTCTTCCTTAATATATTACCACAAAATTCCAATGTATTTATCCTCTTCCACTTCCATTTATTTCTTTCACATCTATATCCTGGATATCTATCCTCTATATCTATATCTATCTATCTATGTCCTCTATATATCCATATATCCTCTATATCCTTTATATATATATATATATTTTTTTAATTTTTATATTTATATCCTTTATATATATATATATATATATATATATATATATATATATATATATATATATATATCCTTTATATATATATATATCCTTTATATATATATATCCTTTATATATATATCTCCTTTATATGTATGTGCTTTTGGGAGCTAAGGATGTCTGCATACTGCCCAGTAACTCAGAGTGAAATTTTTGAAAATTACCTATTTTTAAACTGCCACCAGCTGCAGATGTGAAGAATCCTTCTGCTATTGCTGCTAAATATGTTTATTCTGGTTGATTAGTATGTATTTTTTGGCCCTTTCATACATAAAAGATCTTTTTTAAACTGCAGAAACTCAATCTGGGTGAATTTAAATACTGTATTAAGAGCTAGATATTAAAAATCAGTACAGCTCCACAGAAACCCATATCAATTGCAGTTATCTCTTGGACATGAGTTTCTTTACTTATGGGAGGGTTTTTTGGGTTTGTTTGGGTTTTTTTGTTTGTTTTAATTTTAATTTTTTTTACATTTTTTGTTTGTTTTGGGGGTTTTTTGTTCGTTTGTTTTTGGTTTTTTAAAGTTTTCTGGACCAGACTTGTGTGTGAGGTCTCCCTGAAGAGCCAGGTCTAAATAAATTTTTCCATAACTGTCATTTCCCTAAAGACCACCCATAAAAAACACATTTGCATGAATACCCTGTGTCATTCTACCTGCATACTACATATATATTAAAATTTATATTTCCACTTTTTGCAGAGAAGCACACAAATAAATTCAAGATCTTTCCCCATGTCTATACATAACACATACTTCAAAATAATAGTGGTGTTTTTCAGTAAATACAGGCTGATGGCACCAGAATTACAGATTTGAGGGCTGTGTAGCTTAAAAGTAAATTGGATGTGGGCTGACTTTAATGCTCACATGCAAACTGCCAGCTCAGCAGTGCTCCAAACCAGTGGCACACATCCAGCCAAATTAGCAGAAGTTGGTTTTAAAAGTGAGAGTTTTCCCCTAAAACTAGGAGACTTTTGGGGGTTGCAAACCCCCAAAATAATAAAGAATCCTCACAGCTTAGGCAGAACTCCAAAGAGAAGAAAGGAATCTGTCTGAGGGTGTTGATGCTTGGATTCTGAAATTATTCCCACTCAGGATGTCCTGTTCACTTTCCACTGACAGGAGAATATTTGAATATTTGCATTTATTAACAATTTTCAATTGAATATTTGCATTTATAAACATTTTCCATTGAATATTTGCATTTATTAACAATTTTCCAATTGAATATTTGCATTTATTAACACTTTTCATACCACAAAGTGCTGTTGTTCCACTGCAAGTGCAGGTTCAATCCTTAAGGCTGATTGTGAGTTCTCAATGCCATATTAGAGATGTTACTGAAAAAAAAAAAACAGTTCTAGAGAAAAATACATTTCCCAATGGGCCCATTTTTGATTCCTGGGAGGTCTCTGGACACCTCTGATTCAAAGATTAATTTATTTAGAAGCCCATACTAATTGGTGATCAGGCTTAAATACATATTTTCCCTCAAGTCTATGTCATTGTTTGTCCTCTTCCTCCCCTGAATGATTTCCTGATAGCACCATTTCTGTTTCTAGACATGCAGAAATTCAACAGGAGTGAGAAGTTTCTGGTTCTGAGCGCTACCCTTAATCTGAAGAACAATTTTAGGAGAAAACTATCACTTTTAAAACTAACTTCTCCTGCTAATTTGACTAGGGGAAAAAAAATAAGGCCCTGCAAATAGCAAAACTCTCCAAATGGGGAAGCAATTACCTTAAATTAAGCTTTATTTCTGGTTAGAAAAAAACCCCAACAAAACAACAAACCAACAACCACCCAATCCTAAAAGCATGTTGGGCAGGCTGGAAGCATTAGAGTGAAACACTGGCCAGTTTATAGTGAAAGGGAAGGAAAGGGACAGGAGGAAGGAAGGAAGAAGAGATTAGAGAAATTGAGAGATGGAAATAGCCTCAGAGGAGCCACCGTGTCCCAAAAACCTCTCCTAAGGGAAGTTTTTACACCAAAGAATCTGGAGCTCTGAATGAAGAATGACATCACTTATTTATTTAGCCAGAGCTGAGCTGTTTTCTTAATTAAAATAACCTCATGCTGCAAGCATTAAATTGGTGGGGGAGTGATAATGATGTCTGTTTAATTTAGGGCCTTGATAACCATGAAATAAATACCCTGTTATGGCTTGGTTTGAGAGCATATTTAATTTGCCTGGAAAGCCATGAACTAGAAAGCCTGAGCCTTAGGGTTGGTGCTGCAAACATCCTGGGGTGGGAGTTGAATTTCAGGCATGGATTTGGATTTTTAGCCCACCCGAGGATTTGGGGCTCAGGACTCAGTCAAGGACTTGGGGTTGACATGAAAATTCTTATATTACCCTCTGAGATGAAAATGATGATATTTCCCTTTGAGATGAAAATGATGGCATCACCCTTTGAGATAAAAATGATGATATTACCTTTCTGGGCACCCAGAACAGAGCAATGTGTTCTTTCTTCATCGGAAAATTCACAATTTCCATCTGAAGCTGAGTCCCCAAGTGGCATGACAGCCCCACTGGAATCAGCTGTAATCCAAGTGGTCAATGTGGGGCAAAAAAAAAATAAAATTATTCACTTTACTCACTCACCTGGGGGGGCTGAAATGGATGTTTATGGCTTCAGGAGAACTTTGAGCACATTTTCAACACCTAAATTGGGTCTAGAGGAAACATGGACAGGCCTCTGCAGCAGGGAGCCAGAGACAATGGTTTTAAACTGAAAAGGGTCAGATTTTTGGAAGAAATTCTTTGCTGTGAGGGTGGTGAGGCCCAGAGGAGCTGTGGCTGCCTCATCCCTGAAGTGTTCAATGCCTCTGTACACTGCAATGTGGTGAGGGTGGGGTGTTTTAAAAGTTCCCTTTGTGTTTATTTTATATTTTTACTTCATAATTAACAGGGCATGTGCTGATGAGTTCAATTCCTCTGTACACTGCAATGTGGTGAGGGTGGGGTGTTTTAAAGGTTCCCTTTGTGTTTATTTTATACTTCATAATTAACAGGGCATGTGCTGATGAGTTTAATTTCTCTGCACACTGCAATGTGGTGAGGGTGAGGTGTTTTAAAGGTTCTCTTTGTGTTTATTTTTTACTTCATAATTAACAGGGCATGTGCTGATGAGTTCAATTCCTCTGTACACTGCAATGTGGTGAGGGTGAGGTGTTTTAAAGGTTCTCTTTGTGTTTGTTTTATACTTTTACTTCATAATTAACAGGGCATGTGCTGATGAGTTTTACCTCTGTTCAGGTTTCACTGATTAGTTTTTTTACCCTCTTTTTACAGTAAGAACTTGTTCTCATAGAAGAACCGTGAAAGCCTTTAGGATTGAAAGAAATAATCAGTTCAGCAGCATCAGAAATGCTTAAGAGAGAGAGAGAAAAACCAGCATTACTTCCTCCCTTTGGCCTTGAGACATGCTGTGTTTGCTCTACTCTACCCAGATTAAAATTCATTTTGGTGAATAATATCAAAAAATACAAACACCCAATGCAATGGAATGGCATCATGAGCCTTGTGCATGGATCTCTGCTGCTTGAGTCTCCAAAATTCAGTGATAAAAACTGTTTCCACAGTTCTGGGAGGAGAAATGCCAATCCCTTGAAAAAGCTTGAATTTTCCTTTTGGTGGCTCGAGGAGTGCAGGGAGCAGCTGCAGTTTTGTGCTGCAAGTTCTGCAGTTTGTGCTGCCTTGATTTTAAATGCTGGGTTCTTTTAGAAGTTATTTTAGAGTTATTTTAGAAGTGGATTTCCATTACTGGCCCGTCCAGGGGAGTTCCAGTTTATCAAACTTCATTTTCACAGCATGTTCAATCCAAACTCCAGCTACATCTAAATATGTTTTATGATAGCTGAAGGCTTTTGAGGCTGTTTGTTATAGAAAAGTTGTTCTGTGTGCCCATATGCTGCACTCATTTGAGTGAAACAAGCTAATTATAAGCTGATGTCATTTGGCTAAAAAAAAATACATGTTTATGCCTTGTGTATTTCACAATGCTGATTTTCTCAACCACACTTGCAGAACACACATGGGATGTGTTTTCTAGGCCTAGGACCTCACTGGGTAAAGTTATGCTCTTTATTGTTCCATTTCTAATTAAAAAGATGGACCTTGTGTAAAATCTCTGGGGCCTTGTGGATACCAGCAGGATCCTTCTTCTGCTGGTATTTATTTATTTATTTTTCTTTTTTTTTTTTTCATTTTTTGTATTTTCATTTTTTATTTTATTAGAGCAGGATGCTGCTTTTGCCAGAAAAAGAAGTGAAGTGAGCACAGTGACTGTTTTAAGGCAGTGAGTGCATTGTAGAGAATGCGCCACGGTCTACACAAATTGTTGGAAATAAAAATGGGGTGGAAAAGAAAAATGACTTGATTCCTTTTCTGGGTAAAAGCAGTGACCTGTTCCTGCTGGTAACTCAGCAGCACCTAAACAATGCCCAATTGTGCTGCTTTATTGCAAAAATGACAATAAAGACATCCATTCTCATTTGAAGAATTTACAATTCCGAAGGAAAAATTATGTAATTTAATAATCTAATCCAATCTGCTTTTGTAGAAGGAGCACACAGCAGATCACTGTCCATAGACTGGAACAGCTTTCCAGGGAGCTGAACTGCTTTTCTCACTTCAGCTCTGCTTGCAGTGCTCAAACTGAGTTCTGAAATTTAAGCCTCAAATTGAAGGCAAAGGTAAGTTTGGAAAATGTTGTTGCAGTTGTGACAATGGTTTACTTTGGGTTTTTATGTGGGTTTTTTTGTGGTTTACTTTGGGGTTTTATGCAGGGCTTTATTCTTTTTCCCCCTAGTCAAATCAGCAGGAGAAGTTCATTTTAAAAGTGATATTTTCTCCTAAAATTGTTCTTTACGTATCAAGTCATGGTAAGGAAAAGACAACTTGTATCCTGATTATCTTGGAAAATCTCCTCATTTTCCACCTGCACTGCAAGACCTGCCTGCCATGGGCAGCCCAAGCTCAGTTTTCTCTGACTTTATTTGAAAATGTTTCTTAAAGACTAAATGAAAACGAGCACAGCTCTACAATAGCAGAGTGTGGAAGATTTTAACTGATGCTTGGCAGCCCTTGCAAAGGGGATTCCACACTGCTTTTCTTTCTTTTTTTTTTTTTTTCCCAATGGAAGAAATCCGAAGCAATCAGATTTCGACCGAGATCTCCTGACTGACAATTCACAGATTTGTTGTTTTCTTTGGTGGCTTTATCCAGCTGTGAACACAGAGTCAGGGAATGTCTGGGGGAAGCAGAAATGAGGATGTGGAGACAATTCTGAGCTCCTCACCTGCCCAGGAAGAGCTTTTCCATGAGAAACATCCTGCACCAGAGCAAGGAGTTCCAGGATGGAATTTCTCTTTATGTGTGGGTTGGTAGAATTGAGGATCTCAGTTTTAATCCCAGAAACTGGATTTGACACCCTGCCTGTCCTGTAAATCCCTGGTTTTGCAGGAAATCAGCTTTGTACTGTAGCTGGAAATCAATGAGTCGTTCTAGAATTAATCAGAGTTTCTACTTTATTCAACAATGTGTTTAAAATTAAAAACAACAAACTAATATTTTTAAAAGCAGTATTACTTCTCATTCTCTACAAGTTGAAACATTGCATAAATAATTTTCTGGAAAAAAAAAAATAAATACATAATTCACTCTCTGAAATGATAGCTTTCCTCTCTAGGTTCTGGTCCCACATAAAATAACTGAAAAATCTATCAACATTTCCAATTTCCACAGTTTATATTATTTCAGCATAAATTCTACAGGATGCATACAGCATTTCACAATTCACCTTCTAACAATATCCTTTAATGTGAAAACACAAGCATTACTCTGAGTGTTGAGAAGCTAAGTAAAGGAAAGCTGCTGCCAAACTAAAGGAAAAAACCAAAGCTGCATATCCTAAAGATTTTTCTAGAGGAATTCATGACTTTTCATGCAGAACCACCACCTTACTCCCAGAGCTTGGTTTGCACAGTTTTACTGCTGCAGAGTGTGTGGCCAGATAATCCAACCTCTACAGAACAGAAAATGTAAATGGATGTATCCAAGCTGATATTAAAGTCAAACATGTTCTAGGAAATAAGGAATAAATAAAAAAAAAAATCAGTATATTCTATGCTAGACTATGGATAATGTTAGCTGCTTACAGGACAGACATCAGTGAGCTTATCTGGTTTGAGAGGAGCATTTTGTTCATGAATCTGCTCCACTTGGGAGAATTCGACTGGAACAAATCATTGTTCCTTAACCAATATTATTTTTTTAGTTGCCAAATCTCAGTTTTGAATTTTGTCAGCCCCATCATCTCTTAATTGAAGGTGTGAAATGGATTTGTCACACTTCTCTTTTGAGAACAGCAGTGCCACATTTTGGTTTGAGAGGCAGCACCTGGTGCATGAGGACCCCTGGTCGTGGGTTCATTTCCCAACAATTTGAACTTCATCCACCAGAACCTGAAATCCCTGCTGCCCCAAACTTTCCAGGGCTCCTTCAGAGACTCTCCTGGTGCTTCCCAATCTCAGCCTTGTCCTGCATCCTGGTCTGGGGAAGGGACCCCAAGATTCTTTTCCCATAAATGAGTGGAATAAAGGAAAGTGTGGCTGTCCCCACACCAGCTTCACCCTCCTCAGCCTCCCTGCCTATCCAGGACACACAAACTGCCATGGACCTCCTGCCACCCTGACTTTTCTGATGAACTCAATAAATCTAACGGGTTTACATTTAAAATCTAGTGCTAAATGTGTTTGGGTAAACTCAATAATCTAATAATCTAACGGTCTAATGCTAAATATTTTCTGGTGAGCTCAAGAATTCAATTCTCCCCAGCAACACTGGTTGATTGTCCAGGATGCTTGCAGTATTTTTGTTTTACAGGACATAAATAACTGCCCAGTCCTGGGAGCAAGGTAAGATGCAATTCTTTGAACTGCAGGAAGGACAACACAAGTGAGTGACAGCAGCAAACCCGTGAGACTGGGGGAGAAAACTTTCATTTCTTTGTAGAGCAGGCACACGGAAGGGTCCTTCCCTCCTGAAAAACTTATATTTAAGTTTTTCTAAGCCTTCTGCTGTTTACATGCTTGTAACGAGCTTTCTCACACGCTTTATGTAAATAACTCATTGTTCTGCATTCTTTTATGGAGGAGGAGAAATTTGATGGACTGTTGGTTTGTCCAGTGCCATTGGAGAGGTGGCACTGTCACCCTCCAATCCAGGGTCGCTTTTGGAACCCCATAAATGTTGGAGCCAGAAATTAAAAATTCTCTTTTTGCCTTGAGAGAGCTGCGTGTCCGCGTTGTTTTATTTCGTGTCCTGTAGTGACAGGTGCCTCCAGCTGCCTTTATCTCATCCTTTATCTCACACAAGTGCTACAATCTTACCCATTTTTTGCCTATTTGACTCATCTTAGCAGAAGGAATTGGAACCCCCTGCAGTCAGAACACCAGGCTGTAACCTCTGAGTGCTTTTTGATGGTTCAGCAAACTCTGGAGCTGCTCGTCCGTGTCACCCAGTGCCACTGTCACATTTTCTGAAAAACCCCTTCGCCAGGATTCCTTCTCCTGGGAAGATGAGAAGCCTCAGAGAGAAAACCCAATATTACCTCGTTTGCTTCTCCCTGTTTTGCTGCTTTGGAATTGTTTACCAACAGGCGCATGTTTGATTGGTTACATGTGAATTGTTTTTACTTAATGACCAATCACCATCAGCTGTGTCAGACTGAGGAGTCAGTCACGACTTTTTTCATTATCATTCCTGTTAAGCCTCCTGGCTGGGTCCTTTCTCTTAGTTTTAGTACAGCGTTCTTTTGATATAACATAATACCATAAAATAATAAATCAGCCTTCCGAGAACATGGGAGCCAGATTCTCACCTCTCACCTCATCCCGGGCACCTCACAAACTCAACAACCCAGAGCCACCTCCTTCCTTCCTTCCTTCCTCCCCTTCCTCCCTAATAGGCATTTTCCAGCTCGTGCTGGTTGGATTTGCCACTCCTGGCTCTGGCCAGATGCGGCTTCTTGTTCTTCTGGGGCCGGGGACTGTCCCTGCCGAAGTCCTTGAGCTCGGACTGGTTGTGGTAGCGGGTGTAGCGCTTGCACTTGCAGGACGTGGCCGCTCGGAATTTGTAAGTCCGCGTCTCCTGCTGGGGACAGGCCATGAGGACGCGCTGGGTGCGGCTGTGCGCGGGGATGCAGCGGAAATCCAGCGCGTTCTGCCGCCACCACTTGCCGCGGCCGATGGAGTTGGGCAGGAGGTGCGAGGGCTCGCACTGGCCCGAGCACAGCAGCTCCTTCACCGGCTTCAGGCTGCGGCACGGCCCGTCCGTCAGGAACCGCGTGGTGCGAACCTCCCGGCAGCTGAAGGCGGCATCTGCGAACAGGGAACGCGTTACTGCCTCTGCTCCCTCCCCGCAGTCCTGCTCCTGCCTTCAACCCTGCTCCTCCATTCCTGTAATCCTGCAGTCCTGCTCCTTCATTCCTGTAATCCTGCAGTCCTGCTCCTGCCTTTAATCCTGCTCCTCCACCCCTGTAATCCTTCAATCCTGCTCCTTCATTCCTGTAATCCTTCATTCCCGCTCCTGCCTTCAGCCCTGCTCCTGCATTCCTGTAATCCTGGAGTCCTGCTCCTGCCTTCAGTCCTGCTCTTCCCTTCCTGTAATCCTGCAATCCTGCTCCTGCCTTCAGCCCTGCTCCTGCATTCCTGTAATCCTGGAGTCCTGCTCCTTCATAACTTTCCTTCATCCTGCTCCTTCATAATCCTTCATTCCCGCTCCTGCCTTCAGTCCTGCTCTTCCCTTCCTGTAATCCTGCAGTCCTGCTCTTCCCTTCCTGTAATCCTTCAATCCTGCTCCTTCATTCCTGTAATCCTGCAGTCCTGCTCTTCCCTTCCTGTAATCCTTCAATCCTGCTCCTTCATTCCTGTAATCCTGCAGTCCTGCTCCTGCTCCTTCAATCCTGCTCCTGCCTTCAGTCCTGCTCCTTCATCCCTGTAATCCTTCATTCCTGCTCTTCCCTTCCTGTAATCCTTCAATCCTGCTCCTGCCTTCAGTCCTGCTCTTCCCTTCCTGTAATCCTTCAGTCCTGCTCTTCCCTTCCTTCATTCCTGCTCTTCACTTCAGTCCTGCTCCATCATTCCTGTATCCTTCATTCCTGCTCCTGCATTCCTGTAATCCTGGAGTCCTGCTCCTGCCTTCAGTCCTGCTCTTCCCTTCCTTCATTCCTGCTTTTCCCTTCAGTCCTGCTCTTCCATTCCTGCTCTTTCCTTAAATCCTTTTCTTTCCTTTAAGTCCTGTTCTTTCATTCCTGTAATCCTTCATTCCTATAATCCTTCATTTCTGCTCCTCCCTTCAGCCCTGCTCTTCCCTTCTAATCCTGCTCCTCCCTTCAGTCCTGTTCTTTCAGTCCTGCTCTTCCCTTCTTGTAATCCTTCATTCCTGCTCCTCCCTTCCTTCAGTCCTGTTCTTTCATTCCTGTAATCCTTCATTCCTGCTCCTCCCTTCCTTCAATTCTGTTCTTTCATTCCTGTAATCCTTCAGTCCTGCTCCTCCCTTCAGTCCTGTTCTTTCAGTCCTGCTCTCCCCTTCAATCCTGATCTTCCCTTCCTGTAATCCTTCAGTCCTGCTCTTCCCTTCAATCCTGTTCTCTCCTTCATTCCTATGCTTTCCTTAATTCCTGTTCTTTCCTTCTTTCCTGCTCTTTCCTTCATTCTGGGCTCTTTCCCTGCCAGCATTGAGAAAGCACCTGAACCCTAACCTAAACCCAAACCCTAACCTAAACCCTAACCCAAACCCTAACCCTAACCCAAACCCTAACCTAAACCCAAGCCCTAACCTAAACCCAAGCCCTAACCTAAACCCAAACCCTAACCCTAACCCAAACCCTAACCTAAACCCAAGCCCAAACCCAGACCCCTCCATGCCCCGTCTGCCTGAGCTGTCAGTGGGAAGGAGGAACAATTTTGGGGAATAAAGGTGTTTTTAAGGGCTTATTTGACTTCTCATTATCCTCCTCTGATTCTGTTCATAATAAAGTCACTCTGTACCTCTAAGCCAAGCCTGTTTTGCCCTTGGAGTGTTTTTCTCCTGGTCCTTATCCCAAACCTCCAGCTCAGTTTCTCTCCCTCTCTTATCAAGTGCTATAATCTGACAGATTTCTGTTGTTGTTGATTTTTCCCTCCTCTGCCCAGCTGTGGCAGGGGAGGGTGAGTGAGTGGCTTTTGTGGGTGCCTGGTGTTGGGCCAGGGTCAAACCACAACAGTATTTGTACAGACATTTTAATTTTTGGTTTTCCCGTGAAGTACAGAAACGGGAATTTCAGTGCTCAGATTTATATTTGTCAAAGTACAGCTAGCAAGATTTCATTTTTTTTTTAAATTTTGAAGGACTGCATTAATGGAATTAAGCAATCCTTGCCAGCTGTGACAAAAATACTTGCAACTGAACCCCACATGCACTTCAGTCTAACACTCCCAAGTTCCCTAGGCAGCTAAGAAAATTATGTTTGTCTGTAAATAAATAAAATGTGTGGAATAAGGTGCATTGTACCTCCATAAAGCACAGGCAGTTCAATATCCAGGCACCTGCCTCAGCTCTGCAGGTGATATTTGTGCATTTATGTCCTGTCCTGTGAGTGTGCAGGTGTGAAATCCCTCATGGTCTGGTGCATCTGTTCCAGGTCTGGCCACTTTGGATCATCATTTTGATTCTTTATGTTAAAAATGCCAAAATAAATATACAAGAGACCATTGTGTGTCTTAAACACCTCCCAGTCTCCTTCAGCCTTTGATTTCTTATCTGACTGTGCTTTCCACTTGGAAAAATAAGCACAAATCAGTGGGGCAGGTTCCCAGCTGGTGGCAGAGTAGGAAGAGGCTAAAAAATGAAGGTGTTGAGATGAGACAAGAAAACCAACCTGCTCTGCCCTGGTGGGGCTGCCTGGGAGGAGCTCAGGGCTCCCCCTCTTAGGAAAATGAGAAACTTTTAAGGCCACACTGTCAAAAGCTTTACTTTTTTTTTTTTTTTTTTTTTTTTTTTTTAAATATTGTTAACCCTCTGGTTTTAAATGCCCTAAGGACAGCTGCAGCAGAAATTCACAATTGCCTTCAAGCTGCCCCCAGAAAAAGGAGGCTGGCTCAGATCTGCAATGCACAACAGCGGAAATTCTAAGTTTGATCTGTGCCTGTGCTGCGTGTCTGGAGGACCAAACTTGCTCTATTTTCCAGTGGAAAACTTTTTTAAAGCTTCCTTTCTCTGTTTGGGGTGAGCTTGCCATCTCCTGTCTCCCCTCAAAAGGCTGGTGGAGTCCTGCATCACTGCTAAAGTTAGACACTTGCTCGAGTGACAATGGATCTTGGAGCATTTTTGGCAGCTGGAACCTGGCTGAAGAGCAGCACATTTCTCTCATTTAGCTGAACACAACCTCAATGTGCCCCTCTTGGTGTGATCTTAGCCACAGCTGGTGTGGATGTTCCTAAATATTACAAATTTCTGTCATTGTCTCCACTGTCAGCTCTTCCCCCATCCTAATATTAAAGAGGGAAAGAGAATTTGTGATTTTTCCTCACAAAACACAGAGAAGTGTTAAGTAATACCTACTACTACAGGTTTGATGTTTTGGAGTTGCCTGCAGAGTAGCAATGTTCAACAGAGAGCTGATATTTGCATCAGCAAACTCCAATATATTCTTCCTAAAGTTTATATTCACACTTCTTCAGCAGCAGGTGCAAATCCCTGTCACTTAAAGCAGTTGGGCCACACCAAAAGTGTTCATAAACAAACACAGATGATAACAAGTATTCTTTTACAAACTGCAAACAGAAATAAGGATATTTTTCTTACCACTGAGGTCTGGAGTCTGTTGTATGTGTCTTCCTCCATGTTTTGCCTGGTTCATGGTGTTGTTGTTGCTGAAAGTCGGCTCCATTGGTGTTTCTGGATTTTCAGTGATCTCAGGGATGATTTCTGTAGCATCATTTTTAAACATCTGCCACCCTTGCACAGAGTGAAGTGGGATTTGTGTCAGGACACAGACAGCACACACAGCCCAAGGGATCTGCATGGTCACAGATCAGCTTTTCAGCACCCTGACAGCCTCAGGTCCTGGGCAAAGGCACATTATTCCCCTTTTTAAAATCCCTTTTAGAACCAAGCCAGCCAATGACTATACAAAGTGGGAAGGGCCAGACGACTCATTCATCTCAGCTTTTGTCAGGGTGAAATAAAATGGGTGTGTGGGGGTGGGTTAGTGACAATATTTTACAACTGTTATGCAAAAACTTCTCTTATCTACCTCATTTTTGAGCCTGGCAACAAAAGGTGATGGACAAGACTACAATGAATTGCAACCTGACAAGCCTTTCTGCAGTTTTCCCTCTAAAAATGGTGTGATTAAAACCTGCTTCTGCCTCCATCCATATTTGAAACTTTGGCTATTTTGTCTTTTCCAAAGGTTTTTCAGAGTTTTTACATTTTGCTGTTATTCCTTTTCCCTTTGCTCACTGTATAAAAGGAGTAAATCTAGAAAGTGTAGCTCAGTAATTCTGCTTTTCAGTCTCTGCAGGGAAATTATTTGGGTTTTTTCCCCTCTCCTTTCCATAACAAGGAGCTCTACATTTTGTTTCACGTTCTTCTAAGCATCACTTTGCTTACTTACACGTAGTAAATCTATTTTTGGCTTGGAGCTGAACTGAACAAGTTGTGAAGGACTCCAAGTCCTGAAGGAGCAGGAACTGAAGAAGGATTTTTTGGTATTATTTTTGTCAGACAGGAATAGCACCATGTGTGGGTACTCTCCAAGAGAGCCTTGTCCAAAGTGACAGCAGAGCTGGTGGCAGCAGAAAAGCAGAACAGAGCTGAGTGCTGGCAATCCCTGAGTCCTTGCTGCCTCTTTATCCCCTTCTTTAAACACTTTCAGAATTGGATATATCCACCAAAGTTCAGTTTCTGTTAATTTTTCATGTAATATTTCCAAAAGCTGTTGTTGTCAGGGGCAGGCCCACTAGAGAGGATCTCATTTAGAGTGATCAACTGTCACATCAAACAGAAAAATCTTCTTGATGTAGCTTCACCCAAGCCCTTAATCCGTATATATGAACTTATATATATATATATTTTTATATATAATATATATATATTATATATATTATATATATTATATATATTATATATATTATATATATTATATATATTATATATATATAACATATATAATATATATTATATATTTTTATAGATATATAAACTCTTATATATGAACTGTTATTAACTATTATATTTATCTGTATAACCCACACGGAGAAATAACACCAAAACAATTTCTGAATGAAAAAAACAGAAGCTATATTTAGCTTGAGGCTTAAAACTTCTTGTCCATAAGAAGGAGGGCAGCCTAACAGATGCCAGGAACAACCCCAAATCTCAGACATTCAGATTCCTTGGCGACAAAAACATTTTTTCACACCCTGTAGCTGCTTGCCTGCTCACAGACCTTCCTGCAGCAAAGCAGACCATGCTCTGTGCTGCTTCCCTCCCCCAAAAAAATTTTATTTTTGTAGTTTTAATGAAGCACAGGAAAAAACAAAATGAGTTATCAGGTAGAGAGTGTTTATTATATTTTAATTAAGTATATTAAATTTGATTATATTAGAAATAAATAGTAATTATTTATAATAATTAGGAATAAATTGTAATTGTTTATAATAATACATTTATTATATTATAAATAAACATAATAAATTCGATTGTATTAGAAACAAATATATATTTAAATATATATAAATATAAATATATAGATATAAATATATATAAATAATAATATATATAAATAAATATATATATATATAGAGAGAGAGAAATAAATATATATTTAGAATATAGAAATAAATATTGAGATAATATCTTAAGCAAGATGGAGGTTTTAGGGTGGAGACTGGATGTTCTTCTGTACCTTCTTCTTCCTCCTTCTCCATGGGTTTGGGTGGTATTTTGTAACTGGACAGAAAAGTCCACATTGCAGGCTTTGAGCGATCAGTTATTGGGTGAAAAGGGAAAATAATCCAGGTGTCATTTCTTATTTGGATAGTTTAGATTTAAAAGACCTTGGAAAATGAGATTGTTGGCCATTTTGTGCCTTGCTAACGAAGGGCTGCAGAACTCAGGGTTTGTGAGGCTGTTTCATTGATGTGGAACAATAAACACCCGAGTCTGAACATGGACTAAGGTCTGCAGTGCCTTCAATCCCAGCCTTGAGAAACCAATAACCCCCAGCCCCTGCCCAGCAGAAAAGGCCTCAGCTGTGTCAGCCCTGCTCAGCAGCAGCAAAAGCATCTCTGTAAGGTCATCACTGGGCTCAGCACAGACCCAAAATGGGAATCAAGGTGAGCCCAAAGCAGTGCTCAGCTCTGAGCAGGACTCAGAGCCACCAGGAGTCAATTGGCATCTCCTTCTCACCTGAATCCACTGCTGCTGCTGCTGCTTTCTGAACTGCAGCTGAACTCCTGAAGCACTGGCACTGCAGCTGAACTCCTGAGGCACTGGCATTGCAGCTGAACTGAGGCACTGGCACTGCAGCTGAACTGAGGCACTGGCACTGCAGCTGAACTCCTGAGGCACTGGCACTGCAGCTGAACTCCTGAGGCACTGGCACTGCAGCTGAACTGAGGCACTGGCACTGCAGCTGAACTGAGGCACTGGCATTGCAGCTGAACTCCTGAGGCACTGGCACTGCAGCTGAACTGAGGCACTGGCATTGCAGCTGAACTCCTGAGGCACTGGCACTGCAGCTGAACTCCTGAATCACTGGCACTGCAGCTGAACTCCTGAGGCACTGGCACTGCAGCTGAACTCCTGAAGCACTGGCATTGCAGCTGAACTCCTGAGGCACTGGCACTGCAGCTGAACTGAGGCACTGGCATTGCAGCTGAACTGAGGCACTGGCACTGCAGCTGAACTCCTGAGGCACTGGCACTGCAGCAGCTCTCCTGAGGCACTGGCACTGCAGCTCTCCTGAAGCACTGGCATTGCAGCTGAACTCCTGAGGCACTGGCACTGCAGCTCTCCTGAGGCACTGGCATTGCAGCTGAACTCCTGAGGCACTGGCACTGCAGCTGAACTCCTGAATCACTGGCACTGCAGCTGAACTCCTGAAGCACTGGCATTCAGCCCTGCAATGCAGGCAGGCACAGCCAAACCAGCTCCTGAAATCACTTCAGCCATTGCAGCTCCAGGTGCTCCCCCTGCCCACACCTGGGCCTGAGGGTTCTGCTCAGCATCCCAAAGCTGGGCAGGAGCAATTCTCTGTGCACAAAGGCTCAAACCTCACACACTGCCCAGGAATTCCGTTTTTGACATGATCAAAATTCTGAATTTTGACATGATCAGAGTTCTGTTTCGACATGAACTTTGCTTCTCAAACAGTTGTTTGGTTTTCGTTTGTTTGTTTTTTCATGCTGCAGCCTTTCCCAATCAACTTTCAGCTGCCTCAGAAGAACTCTGCAATGTCACAGAGTGAACACAACAGTCTGAACGCTGTGCTGTGATGATCTGCAAGAAGCCAAAATAAATGGGTTCTTATTATTTCCCACCAGAGGCTGCTGAGCCGTTCTGGTGTCTTGTCCTTTTCAGTGGTAAGAATTCACTGGATTCACACACCAGCACAGGTCAGGAGTCAGGGCTGGCTCTCCAGGGAAGAAGAACAAGCCTACAGCTCCATCTGGTGAGTCAGCCAGCCAGCAGCATCAGCCCACAGGAACCACAATTAAAACACACAACCAACACTTGGTTATTTCCAGGATTTATTTGCAGAAGAAATTAATAAATAACTAAAACTAATTCTCACCAGCAAATCCTTGAAAGACACCTCTCAGGCTTGTTCTGTTTCTAGTTTTACTCTTTGGTGAAGCCCAGAAAGTAATTTTAGGAGAAATTTCTGTGCTAAACTAAGACAGATTCCACTAGATAGTCACTGTACTAAAAACATCATAGTAAACTAGCAGGACTAATATAAAAAATAAAATTAAGTAAAATTTTCTGCTTCTGGCATCAGAGACAGAGCGTTGCTGTTTGCAACAAACTGTTCTTTCCAAATGTACCTCCCTAAATTAGCATTCTTGTAAGGAAGATCTCACAGCAAAGGGCAGATGCTCAGCAATTTCAGAGGAATAAAAAGCTCTGTTTTTCCCAATACATTCTCATTTTCATATTACAAGGAAAGAAAGCTCTCATTCCCATCTTTTATGTAATCTTTCCTTCTACAATCAGGAAGAGAAATTTAGAAGTATACAGCACAATCACTGTGGGTTACAGACATACAAGGCCTTCCTGGCCAGCTCAGATGGGCAGAGGAATTTGCAACATGGCTGTACTTGGAGAGCCAGACTCACAGGAAGGGTATGAGCCATTAATGGAGCACTGGTCTGACATTTTAACTATTTTTAGCCTGCTCTAAAAGCAGAAATGGCTCCGTTGCTGAGTTGCCTATCAGTGAT
Organism: Agelaius phoeniceus; assembly: GCF_051311805.1. NCBI lineage: Eukaryota > Metazoa > Chordata > Aves > Passeriformes > Icteridae > Agelaius > Agelaius phoeniceus. Next base: position 1,898,909 of record NC_135290.1, on the reverse strand, counting down.
TTTAAATATCATCCACTGTCTCACTCTTAAAAACAATTTCTAACATTGTTTTACTTATGCCTCTCCACCCTCCTGTCACAAAACATTTGCTAAATCAGTTTTTTTATACTGAGACAAATGGGCCAGAGTTTCCATAGGAGTGACCAGTGTCCCATGAAGTAAAAATTACCTTGACTATAAGAACACATTCCCCTGTTTTGATTTTCAATATTTCTTGGTACTGACAACTACAGAAAGTTAACAGACTCAATTTTAATAAATCATTCTGGTTTATTAAAGGTCAACAAAGGTCTAATGCCTAATGGTTTCTTAGGTCTTTAAAGGACTGGAATTTTGACTTCCAAGTAACAGGTGAAAGATAAAGTGCATCCAATGTGAATTTCCCTTTTTCTTCCTTATAGTGCAAATAGGTGTTAAGAATACATGGTGTGAGACAAGAAAAAAAAATCTATGTTTAAAGTAAAAATTTTTAAAGGATAATTTATAAATTAGACTGCAGTGTGAAAAGTCAGCATTGTAGAAAAGGCAAGGCCAGTATTCCTATTTCCAAAGCCACGACTCCTACTTCACACAATATGAAATTAGTAACAAGGAATTTTGAAGAAGCAAGTCATCTACTCCTGATTAAATGGATCAATGGGAGAAAGCAAATGGGTGTGTAATTAGGTGGTGGAATTGATTACTGCTTATTATTACTGAACCTTCCTGGTTCAAAGCAAGCCCTGAACACTGACTGACTGTGGAGGTGTGACAGGGACACCAAGCAGAGTGTCCCTCCACTGTCACCTGAAGGACACAACACAGAAAAGGCTCCTTGATGTGGCAGCTCCATCCTGTGGAAGGCAAAGCAGGAGGACTGGAGCTCAAGCAGAATAATCTCCTCTGGAGCTGAACTTCACCTGGCTGTGCAGAGCCTCCCCTGCCTCTCCCACTCCTGCAACCACACAACCCCAAAACCAGCAGTAAAACCATGCCTGGATGTCCTTTGGGATTTCTGACTGCTGAACAATATCTGATTGTAAAACAATGCATGCCTGGCCTTTGTGATTGCTGATTGCTGACCTGAGTAGGCAAAACTTCATCTGGGACCACATGTGTTACTATTGAAGTGTTTCTGTTTAAAACAGTGTTAAGATTTTTCATTCTAGAACTACATTAAAGCAGAGGTGAGAATGGAGCAGCCACCCTGGTTTCTGATGGTTTAACCAACAATTCCAGCCTGCAGTGGGAGATCCCTGGCATGAATACAGTGCTGTAAATCACAGGGACACATTTACACACTAAGTCAGGCACAGTGCAAACAAAGCTCCCTCTCCCAACACTCATTTCGTCTGTAGTAAACAGAACCAAGTCATCATTTATTTGAGTACAATGTAAATATTTCCTCTACAGTGTGGTACATTACAATGCTCATTTTTATTTCATGACACCATGCAAGCAATCCAAGAGTGTTCTTGTGCAAACTGCTCTGTAAGCACACCTGTGCTGGAAGGAACCTGCACGTGAGCTCATTCCATTCTGTTACTGAACAGAGATAGCAAAGAAGAGATAAAGACACTGTAATTCCATACAAGCTTTGAAAGGCATTATATTAGGATACTTAAATTATACATCCACCACAAACACTTCTAAATACTAATATCATTTCTTCCTTGTTCAAGTTCTTCCCTCAGCATTCGCTCTTGACATTTTTTCTATAATGAGTTTGAAATAAAAATAAAAGAGCATTTAATAACAGACTATTTCATGTCCATTGTAACAGAAAAGATAAAAAACTATTCTTGGAAACACAGAGTGCATCAAGCATGGGTTCTGAATGGCTTTACTCTCACACTGTGCATTGCATAAATCCACACAAAACACTGCATGCACTTTATTTTCCAAGTGAGTGCATCTGTGCATTTGTACATATGCTTCCCATTCCTTGAAGCTCCTACATTCAAACTTTAGGCACCTGTGTGCATGAAAAAGAAGCTTTAGAAATTACAGTGCTCCTATTAAGAGTGAGTGAAGGGATGTGTTGGGGCTTTTGGGAGCTGGTGCTATGGTTGATAGTACAGGGATAAAATGTTTCTAAAATCATGGGATATTCAGGGGACTTGGAAAGGTTGGGCCTGGGAAAATGTTAGGGTTTACTGGATCATGCAAAACTGCACCTGTATAATCATTTAATGACTATGATAAAAGATATGATTGTTATATGATAAATGACATAACTGTTGAATGTGGTGATTGTTTGGTAGTTGGATATAATTATTGTTTAATCATAACAAGAATAATGATGTTTGGGGGGTTTGATGGAAATTACAGAAATCCATGCTTGGATGAAATCAATGTATTGGATTTTTGTTTTGGGAGTGGCACTGGGGACACTGAGGACACTGGGAGTGGCACTGGGGACATTGAGACAGTCCCAGTGCAGTGTCCCCAAGGGCTCATCCTGGGCACCAGCTCCATGCAGGACACCAGGGACCCAACCACCAGCTCCAGTTTGCACTGGGAACAGGGAAATGTGGGCACTGGGAGGGGCACTGGGGACACTGGGAATGGTACTGGGACAGTCCCAGTCCAGTGTTCCTAAGGGCTCGTTAAATTACAAGAATCCTTGGATGAACTCAATGTATACAATAGAACAATTTAAGTTTAATAATTAATATCTAGTTATAGAATAAGGGTATAAAACTGTGTTCATCCTGAACCCATGGTGGAGTCAGATTTGGGTCTGTGCCCCTGACATCCAGAGCTCTTCAATAAAAGCACTTGCATATAATCAATCAGTCATGACAAGCTAAAGACAAAGCTTAAACAAATCACATTCAATGTCAATGCGAACCATACGCTATGGAGTCTGCAGGGGCTCTGAAATGTGTGTGAAGACAGCTGGACTTATCCCTCTACAAACATCCCTTGATGGCAACAGCTCCAAACAGCGACACAATTTTGTCCCATCTCGAAACCATCACAGAGCTCCAGACGGATATTTTCACTAGACAAGCAGCAATTCCAGCCCCGGGGGCGGTTGAAATTCGCGTCTCTAAAGCTCCTAACCCATCCCCTAAAGCTCTGAGAAACCGAAAACCCCAAAACCCCCAGTGCGGTGCAGCGCTCTAGGGTTGGACCTTGCCCTCCTTCAGCAGGCGCTGGTTGAGCTGGCAGAGCTGCCGGAGGAAGCCGTCGTTGGGGCCGATCTCGCGCTGCTGGCGCACGGCGCAGAGCGCGCTGCGCACGTCCATGCCCCGCCGCAGCATCAGGTAGGCGATGACCAGCGTGGGCGAGCGGCTGTAGCCCTCCCGGCAGTGCACCAGCACCTGGCCTGCGGGGAGACAGCCACAGCTCAGCGTTAGGCTGCGAGGCAACGGGAGCGCGGCAGGGGACGCGCGTTGGTGTTGTAGTGCGTTCTTATATTTTGTAATACTTTGAAGTAGTTTGTTTTGTATTCCCATATTTTTCCCAAATGGTTTATCCCAGACTGTACCCCCCCTCCTTTTCCTTCTACTTGTGTTATCCCTTTCCCGGGATGAGATCTCCAAAACCCCCACCCTGGCTCTGTGTCAGTCACCTCGGCATCCCAGCCCCTTATCCAGAAGTTTCGGTCCAAGTTGTCGAGTGATTAGCCAGGGGCTAGGGGTCAGCCCCCCAAGTCCTGCCCCATACGCTGTTTTGTATGTCTATCCCCCCAGCACCCATCCCCCAGAGATACCTATTGGTCAGTAGGATTTTATCTATGTTGGTTTCCTCCTCCCTTTAAATGTGAGCTCCGGACATCCCCCGGGGCTCTCGGCAGGAGGCCCCCTGAGGTACAGGAGCTCCCTCGGGACTCCTTAATAAAACCTTGGAATATCCCCTGCTGGGAGTCGGCCCCTTTCTCTTCCACCGATGTCTCTGCTGTCTCTGCTGCAGCGAAGGCAACCAGCCTGAGTGCCCTCAGCACCCTCGGGGCACAGAGAGTGTCTCCCCGCAGTCGGCCATGTTGGGGCTGCTCCCCCCATTCTCTGCCGACCCGGGTAAGGCCCAGGGACATTGAGAGGCTTGCAGAGAGACTGAGACATGTTGGGAAGGATGGAAGCGCGACGAGGGCCGGTCGGGAGAGCACGGGACTCGTAATGCCAGGGTCGTGGGGTTGAGCGCCGCGTTGGGCGCCAAATGTGTCGGTAAGAGCTGAAATGAGGGGTGTGGGGCTCCAGGGGCTCTAACAAATGCAATTCATTCCATCCAAGAGGTTACAGCAGGCCAGGGTGGTGGTGACAGAGCTGTGCCCACAGCTGTCAGCTCCAGCTGCAGGCAGGCCTGGACACCCTTTGGTTTTGGTTACATTGCATTATAAACTTTCCTTTGCTGAGCATCTTCATACAGGAGAACCAATCTATAACTTAACTTTTTAAAAGTTTGACAAGAAAGTCTCACAGATATGTGTGCTTAGCAGAAAGATTTTTGAATGTAGACATTTGAATGTAGACATTTTGAATGTAGACATTTTGAATGTTTTCTGAAGAATAGAGATGGAAGCAAGTTTTGATATAGAAGAAAAGAATTGCTGAGCCAGTTTTACTGGATAACCAAGGAGGCAAAGGGTATTCAGAGGAATAGTGGATTTGTCTTTACAAACAAGCTGTGGGTCTGCTGGTAGATAAAACCAGCACTGGGGGATAAAAGAAACAATGGGGAGGATTGCACTGATTGATGAATGGAAAAAGAGATTTGCTTTTACAAATAAACTTTAGGTTTTCTGATAAATGAAATTAGACATTGAAAGATGAAAGAAACCATGAGGAAGAAAAAACCCTAAATTCTGTAAGAGTGGAAAATTGAAAGGGAGGGTTGTACATTAGAGGGAAATCTTTGGTATCAGGTGTTCTGGGAAGTCTGTACCTCTGAAGTACCTCAGAAATGGGGAAAGAGAGAAGGGAAATGTGGGAAATTAGGATAAAAAGGAGGCTGCATCCTCCAAAAATTTGAGAGATCCCAGGGGAATTCCCCATGGCCTCTCCCTTTATTCGAATAAAGTCAAAGGACTCCTTTATACTTCAACGTCCAACAAAACTAACAATTTGGAGTATCCAGTTAATCTTAAACCTGACTCCAACATCACCCAGCTCCACGGTTCCTCTTTGTTTACCACATTAAAAAACCAGTGGTAGGTGTGGTAAACAACTGCTCAGAGTGAAAGAACCAGCAAATGGAACTGCTGCAAACCCAGACTGACTCTGAATTTACTGACCCTGAAACTTTTGAGATTAAACTGAGCAGGTGCAGTCATGGCACAGCAAACCCTTCTCTCCTCTTGCAGCCTGTTTCAGTGAGTCACAGTGCTAACTGCAAGAGTTGCATTTAATTTTTAGAATTTTTCATACTCCACCAAACTGGATGAAGAATTTATTTCCATCTGTCAAAACTCACATCACGGCTCCAGAATCCCTTTGCCCATTTCAGAGAAAGGACTTCTAGAATTGTGGGAGTTCTCATTGCTCCTATTCAATGCTCAGCCACGAAAGCAAGAAGGAAATTAAGCATGTGTAGAAATAACTGAAATGTTGCAATAGTTAGACAACACAAACACCATCTGTCCCACTGCACTGTGTCCTAGGATTTCTGCTCTGAGGAAACACACTACAGAGAAATGTGGCAATAAACAACATTGCAAATATGACCTTCAACTTTCCTGCAATCCTGGGAAATAGAGGCAATCAACACATAAAATAATGTAATGACTTAATATAATAAAAACTCTAAGGTGACAGTCTGTATTCTTACTGTACATTTGGAAAAAAACCCCATTTAACAGGTTATGTGACTACTCTTCAGTACTTGTATTACTTATATCAATTCTGCCTTTAAATTGTAATTTCTAATGTCCTTAAACCACTTCTAGACCCTCAACTTATTTTTTTTAAGAATATTTTATTAGAAAAGAAGAAGAGAAAAATTAAAAACATCTGAGGAAAAGTAAAACCATTTCTTCCCAGAAAGAAACTATAATAAGATGCAGCAGCTGTTCCTCATTTCAAAGTCACCCCTACAGAATTCCCTTTGCCAGGTACTGGAGACCTGCATGTATAAACACAAGACAAAGCTGTGCCTTCTTGTGCCTGATTCAGGGCCTTTATCTGAATTTTTCACTTGCTTGTTCTGTGGATAATAAGAGCAAAGAAGCATTTTAAACAGCAAATGACTAAGAAACATATGCAGTGCACAGAAAACATGGTAGAAAGGTATTTCAGTTTGCCTTACCATCCTTCTGGGAAAGGGCTTTGTCAATAAAATCAGCTGCCTCCTCAAAGTAGCGACTGAGGTTAAATTCCTGTGTGTCATTGGCTTTAATGCCATGGTATCTGATGCCTGAGCCTTCATAGAACTCTGCATTAGTGTTCACATGCATGAATGATTTCCCCTCTGCTGCATTCAGAACATGGGTTATCCCCAGATGCTGCAGCCTCATTATGTTCTTGGCTATGAACCTGCATGACAAAAAGTGTCAAGAAAATGATTAGAATTTGGTGAATTATCTCAGTATTTAGGTATTGAGAACCAAACCCTTGGATTTTTCTGTTAATAGATGCCAAATATGCCCCAAAAGTGAATTAGCTACAGGTTATAAATTCACAAAAACATTCAGAGCCATGGTCCCCTACTTGTGCATGAGGGAATGCTGATTTCTTGTCTGACACTGAGGAATGCACACATGAAAGTGAATCTGCACCTGTTAGATCCTACTGTGGCATAAAATTCTGACTTTCTGAACATAAAATTCGGACCAAAGTAGGGAGATACTGGAGATGATAACACATTAACTTCTAAGGTTAACAGTTATCCACATAATTTAAAAACCAGTTAAACAACCCTGCTCAGTAACACAAGTGACCTGCACCAACCTCAGCTTGTGCCCTGGGATGCAATCCACAGTAAGGGGAGCTAAAGGAATATCAGGAGAGCATTGACTCCTTTTTGCCATAATCCCACTGCTTTTCATTCTGAGTCTGATTCTTTCCTTATGTCACTTGCAATATTTGCCTCACTTTCCTGGGAAATAAAAAACCCCACGTGTTTTATCACTCTGTGTGGTCTCCTAGTAAAATCTAAGCCCCAGTGGCCAACATCAGCAGAATGAGACAGAAAGCTTGAGCTGAAGGATAACTCAGTTCCTGCACACTGTGTGAAAAGAGGTAGCCTAGACAGATTGGTTTTAAAAGCAGTTTTCAGTATGTGTTTAACTGGATATGGAAACAATTTTTTTTTTAAACTCCCCACAGCTCAACTCATAAATTGCAAATACAAGAGGTCTTAATATTAAGCTGAGCTCCAGATAAGCATTTGTGCAGCATCACTCTGGACAAGTTTCTGTGAGATGGCAATGCATCCAGGGCTTGTGGCTGGACACTTAGGCAATCTAAAAAAATAAACACCCAAATCAGTCAGTTTTCATCTATATGAATCTCTGAGTCCATTCACTCACAATTTTGATGTAATTCAAGGCCATGAACATCTTGAGAATTTCTTTCTTCCTGATGATTGCACACCCCTTAAATTCTAGTGAAAGCAGATGAAGATTTATGCATGACTGAAGCTTCTACATTTTCTGCTGTCTGTGCCAAGCAACTATGGCAATGAACCAAATATTTGTAAGACTTCATTACCCAAACAAATGCTGACAGATTTTCCATCTGGCAGGACATCATCTGTGCCAGGGGAGAAGTTTCAGTGTCTGGAGAATTCTGCTTTCAACACAAAAATCCTACAGAGCAAGGCCAAACCAAAAAGTGTTAATTCAGGGGTGAGTTCCTATGCTTAGTAGAGTGAGAATATGGTTTAATTAACATGATATAGATCAGCATATTTCTGACTGTTCAGCATCAACAGGAACTCCCATCCAGAAATCATGGTTGAATGTGGCAACAGATTGTTATTTTTAAATTATTTACTGCACAAATCAGCTTGCAAGCTATGACTTCCTTGTTTTCCCCAGGAAAAAACTACTGTTTTGTAACTACTACAAATATGAAGGAGATGGTGGCTGTCAGACATCAGGCTGGCTACTGAATGATTTCAGTCCCAGCTCTAGGTATGCACGTCCTAGCTGTAACAAATATAATTTGGTTTGGCTTAAAAGTAAGTTAGTGACAATCTGTGATCTTGAGTTGTATTTCTTTAAGAGGTAAAAACCTAAAATAAGTACAGGGATCCAGTGTATTTAAAAAAAAAAAAAACAACAAAATTTCACAGAGATGGACCAAAAAGGGGAAGAAGAATCAGCAGTGTGAAAAATGCGTATTTTATGATTGGCTTTTTGCAAATATTAAATTGAATATTATATGTGTTGTGTTAGAAAGTGATGCTGTATTAATTCTCTTAAGTAGTGTGTTAAATATAGTTTTAGGTTATAACAAAATGTTAAAATAGAAACTATGCTATGTAGAATACTCTGTTTCTAAAGAAAGGACTTGCAGTGAGATAGCAGCCACAGGGCACCTGAATCTTTCAGAGAAAGAGAATTTATTGCTCCATTATCAGGAGAAATGAACTTCTTCCCGCCCCGCACAGGCAGGTGACGCCGTTAGGATTCAGAGGAAGAAGCTGACACTGCCCAGACAGAATCCTGTGTTTGAATGGAATTTATGCATCATGTATGAGGTGTATGAATATGCAACAGGTTATTGTTTTTAAGGGTTAATCCTCTGTTAACGTGGGTCATTTTCGGGCTTATTTTGCCCAGAAAAAGGTACCCGGACTGTCCATAACTCTTTGTTTTTATTGTCTCATATTGTCCTAATCCAAATTGTCCAAATTATTATTACTCCAATTATGTTACTATTTTTATAACCATTTTATTACTATTAAACTTCTAAAATTTTAAAAACAAGTGATTGGCGTTTTTCACAAGCAGGATAGGACAGCATAACTGAAATCATGATGTGGTGTAAAACATAAACCCCGCTGAGATCCAGCAGATCCCGTCCTGCAGCCTGACTGCCCCGGGCTCGAAGCACCGGGAGCTGCTCGGTGACGGTCACGGCCCGACCCGGCCCGGTCCCACTGCCCGCTGGGCACCGCACCCAGCCCGGCCCGGCCCCTCCACACACGGCACCCGGCCCGGCCCGGTCCCTCTGCCCGCCGGGCACCGAACCCGGCATGGCCCGGCCCCTCCACCCACCGCACCCGGCCCGGCCGCTCCACACACGGCACCCGGCCCGGCCCCTTCACACACCGCACCCGGCCCGGCCCGGCCCGGCCCGGTCTCTCTGCCCGCCGGGCACCGCTACCGGCCCGGCCCCTTCACACACCGCACTCGGCCCAGCCCCTCTGCCCGCCGGGCACCGTTACGGGCCCGGCCTCTCCGCACACCCCACCCGGCCCGGCCCCTTCACACACCGCACTCGGCCCAGCCCCTCTGCCCGCCGGGCACCGTTACGGGCCCGGCCTCTCCGCACACCCCACGCAGCCCAGCCCAGCCCGGCCCGGCCCGGCCCGGCCCCTCCGCCCCCCGTGCCCGCCCAGGCCGGGCCTGCCCCGCGCCCCCGCTCCGGCGCACTCACGCGTTCCCCACGTGGATGCGCGGCACCACTTCGTTGCTGTGCGCGCTGGGCAGGCTGTAGCAGCCGCTCCCGTTAGACAGGAGCTCGTTCAGCTCCTCCACCGAGATCTGGTAATCGCCCATGGCCGAGCCCTTGGCGCTGCGGCTCCAGCCCGGCCCGCTCCCGCCCCGCCCGGCCCCGGCCACCGCCTCCGAGGCGGGGCCGCGGCAGCTGCCGGGGCCGCACCGCCGGGAGCAGCGGGCGGCTGCTCGGGGAGCGCAGCAGCGGCAGCGGCGGCGGTGGTGGCGGCTGGACCGGAGCGCTGCGGGATGGAGCCCGCAGGCCTCACCCTGAAGCTGCTGCTGGTCGGGGACAGCGGCGTGGGCAAGTCCAGGTGCTGGAGCGGCCCGCGGGGGAGCCCCGAGCGCAGCCCCCGGGCTGAGGCCGCGCTCTCTGTCCCCACAGCCTCCTGCGGAGGTTCACGGACGGCGCCTTCGAGCCGCGCCTCACACCCACCGTCGGTGAGCCCGGGGTCCGCCCTCCCGGGGCTGGGCTCGTTCCTGCTGGGCCCTTTCTTGCTGGGCTCGTTCCTGCTGGGCTCGTTCCTGCTGGGCTCGTTCCTGCTGGGCTCTTTCCTGCTGGGCTCGTTCCTGCTGGGCTCGTTCCTGCTGGGCTCGTTCCTGCTGGGCTCGTTCCTGCTGGGCTCGTTCCTGCTGGGCTCGTTCCTGCTGGGCTCGTTCCTGCTGGGCTCTTTCCTGCTGGGCTCGTTCCTGCTGGGCTCGTTCCTGCTGGGCTCCTTCTTGCTGGGCTCCTTCTTGCGGGGCTCCTTCTTGCCGGGCATTTTCTTGCCGGGCATTTTCTTGCCGGGCTCGTTTCTGCTTGGGCTCATTCCTGCCGGGCTCCTTCTTGCTGGGTTTGTTCTTTTTGGGAGCCGGGATCGTGCGAATGCGAGGGCTGCCACGGAGGGCATTCGGTAGTTGCTTCTGACGAGCCTCTCCTTCTGACTTTGAGCCTCCCTTTCTAACTTTCAGGTATTGATTTTAAAGTGAAGAAAATGCTGGTGGAGGGCCGTGCAGTGCAGCTGGCCATATGGGTAGGTTTTGTTCCAGACAGGTGGGGGTGTGTTGGGTTTTGAGAGGTGCACAAGCTTCAAGAGCTCCTTTTTGTGGTTTCCTCGCTTCCTTCCTGCTCCTCCTCTCTCTTTGCTGAAGTCTTCCTCATGTTGAGATTTCATGAGTGTCGTGATGGTACAGCAGGAGCTGCAAACAAACAAAACCACTTCTAAAGGCTTCCTTAGTCAAGGTTTGGCACTTCCTTCCTTTTCATGTTTTCCTTACTCCTCAGGATTTAAAATTTTAAATTTCCTTATCTTGTTTAGTTTAAAATGCCTTTTTTGTTTTGTTCTAAATGTATTTGATGTTGTGTGTTTGGGGTTATCTTCCCCCCTCCTTCTGCAGGATACAGCAGGACAGGAGCGGTTCAGAACAGTGACTCCCAGTTACTACAGAGGAGCTCAAGGGGTTGTTTTAGGTATGAAATAAATGGAAGAAAAGCACGATTACAGAAATTGTGGGCTTTATTTCTCCTAAATGTGCATGTCCTTGCAAAAGGAAGTTATCCAAGAGAATCTAAGGAATAATTTTGGCTCAAACTCTGGGTATGCAAAACCACAGGCAGGAAATGTTGCTGCTTCAAAATATTTTAAATTAAAAAGGCAGAGATGTCATGCTGCAAGCTGTTGAGTGGATGAATTATTGGCTTTGTAGCTATCCCATGGGTGGTTTTCTGGTAATAAGGCTAATCAGGGGTTGTGTTGTGTTCTTTTCCCCATTATGTTTTTACTTCTTTTTTTCCCCAGAAACTATTGATGTGATTGTTGGGATTATGGTAAGACTTGAGGTTTGTACACAGACAAAGCCCCTTCAGAGTGACAACAGCAATTAGAAAACAAAGGGGTTCTTCCTTTCAGGATCTGTGAAGGCTAACCTTAACTCTGCTCTACAAAATATTCTTTCTATGATTTTTAAACCTTGGTGATTTATGTAAATGCAGTTATTAAGTTACCAGTACCCAAAAGCAGCTTTGAACTCAGTCCATCTTTTAGCAGCAGCATGTGCATGTACTTATACATAAAATCAGCTGACAAAATACCTATTGAAAAATATTCTGTGTGGCCCAATTCAGCGCTACCAACAGGTAGAATATTTCTGTTGGGTAAATCTGATTTTCCTTCAGAGGTGCTTGTGGTCTGTAATGCTGAGGGAGCACAGCCCAGTGAGTTCCAGCCCTGGGAGCAGTGTGAGGTTGATGCCTCATTCTGTAGTTCCCTAGCACCTTTTGTTTTTTCCAGGCTGTAGTTAGGAAGTGTGGATGGACCAAGTTCTGTCACAATGAAGGAAACGTTGGCCAAGGCTCTGCAGCTGTTGAGCTCCTTTTCCTCTGTTCTCAGTGTATGATGTTACAAGAAAAGGCACTTTCACAGGACTGGGAGGGTGGCTGAATGAGCTGGAGATGTACACCACAGCCAGCAGCACTGTGAAGATGTTGGTTGGCAATAAAACCGATAAGGTCAGTTTGGGAATGCATCCTCTTCCCTTCTCCCTGGGTTATTTGTTCATCACAGGGTGTAAATGTGAGGTGAGTGCTGTAGGTAACACAGCCAGCCTGGCAGTGAGCTCCAGACTGGGAAAATCCAGTTGATTAATACATATCACATTTTTTCCTTTCAACAAAACGTCATTTTTGAGGTTTTGTTCTCATTTCAGTGCTGCTTTTCTGGGTATTTTTGAGTGTAGCTTATTTCAGTTGTGTTCTTCATCTGTCCCTGCAGCCTGACCGTGAAGTGGAGAGAAGAGAAGGGCTGCAGCTGGCCAGGAAACACTCACTGCTTTTCATAGGTATGAACCTCTGGGACAAAACCTTAAACATTCAAATATTTATTTTGGGATTGCCAAGCATGAATGTACAATTGTATTTCAGGTTGATGGGTTGTTAAACCTTTTTTTTTTAATACCTAGTTAATATGGGTTCCTTTTGCTGTAATTCCAGTGCAGGGATGCAGTTTTCAGTTTCTGCATTGGCCAGAAGCATTTTTCTCTGAAACAGATTTACTGCATACACTGTACAGGCATGAATTTTATATTCTCTTGAAATAGGAGAGTTTTTTAATTCAGAGCCCAGAAGACTGAATTTTTCCTCCTTACTGGTGTCTGATCTTTCATTTCCAAGTTTCTGTTGCAGCTACATAAAAGACAATATTCTCAGAGCAACAATAAAATGCACAATGTGAAGATATAAAGGTGGGAGTTTCTAAAGAGAAAGTTTCTTGAAAAGATTTCTGGGAGAAATTCAAACACATAGAGGACAACATGCAATTCTTTCTCAGCTTTGTTATGGAATAATTATCTTCTACATTTACTGTCACAAGCTGAGAACAATTTCTTTTTCTCCATCATGGAGAAAATGGAGAACTGTGGATTTCTTTTTGGTGGAAAAATGTGAGACTTCAGACTGGGATGTATTTCTGTTTATCCTGTTCAGCTGAAATGTACATTTAAGACAGGAGAGGAGGTTCAGTCATTAAAAAACTCCCATCTTCTCTCTGCTCCTAAAATAAAGTTTTTTAAGTGGAATATACTCCCTGCAAATGAGATAAAATCTTTTTCCCCCTTCTCCAGAGACCAGTGCCAAGACACAGGATGGAGTGCACCATGCCTTTGAGGAGCTGGTGATAAAGATCCTGCAGACTCCAGATCTCTGGGATAAGGGCACAGGGAAGAAGGGAGTGCAGCTCCTGGAATCTTCAGCACAGCAGCATAAAGGGTTTTGTGCTGCCTACTGTGCACTTATTTAAATGCACAGCTGGCTGTTCTGCCTGACTGGAGGAAAATAAAATGGGGTGGGATGGGATTCCAAGCACCAATCTGTGCCATCAGTTGTGCAGATCCAAACCACAACCTCATTAACAAAACGCATTTTTTATTCATTAACAAAATACAGTTTCTCCTTCCCTTTTGCACAACTGCTGCCTACAGGTATTTTTCTGGTAGCTCTCAGATTTTTCACTATTAAATCCTAGTGCTGCTATGAGAATTGTGCCTTTGCTGTATGACATTCAACGTGGACTTTTGCTAGAATTCCTGCCTCAGCATGAATTAATTGGAATTCAATTCTGGAATATGATTGAGAAGTTTCTCTTCCCTTGGATGGCATGGGAGGCTTTGAAGCACCCAAGTTACCTCCATGTAGTTACTCAGCAGGAGTTGGATCAGTGGCCACAGTTTCCTGATTTTGGATGGTTTTAAAAAGTCACAATTGCTACATGTCCCCAGACAGTGAGCTGAGTTCTGGTTAATTAAAGCTGTTAATTAAGGCTGTGATGAAGAGGATGTGTCATGTAACACTTGTCAGGGAAAGTGCAGGACACTGTGGTCACTGCTGTTCTCTTTGCACTGAGGATCAGGGATGCACTCCTCATTTTGGGCTCTGGTTTTGCAGTCACTGAGAGTCTCTGCAAACCCTTGTCCTCTTCCAGCAACCACAGATCAAACTGGAGATTTGATCAGAGTTGATAAAAACGTTATCAGAATTGATAAAACTCAATTTCACAGAAAATGTGCTGCCTGTGGGAGACTTTGCACTTGGGTGAGTCTGTCACCAGCCCCACTATGAAGTTACCCTTTTGTCTTTTACACTTTTAATGGAAATATTGTATTTTTGCTAACTTGCTTACATTAAAATAACTGAAAATTTCAGATGTAACTTGTGCCTTGCTTCTGTTAATGCATATTTCTACTATTAGACTATGTTAGATCATAAGCACACATACAGCTTTATTTACTGCTAGTCATGCAAAATATTTTAAGATGTTATGATAAGCTTTAAATAAATTCTGACCCTTATATTTTAACTTAAATCTGAATCTTCTAAATATGTTCATGTCTTTCAGACTCTCAAAATCTGTTTGTAACCTGAAATACAGAGCTAGGGTGAGATCAATCTGGCCATTTATTATTTTCATAAAACGATTTAGTTTGAAATGCTGTTACTGAAATAGTTTTAAAAATATTTCCCTCAGTTTTTCATAGGATCAAGGCACATCTGTCATGAATTGCCTCTCTAAGAAACGTTTTTGGTAGCACATGGTTGCAGAGCTGACAAAACCCACTGCATGTGGAGGAGTCCTCAGCATTTTTTGAGGTCACCAAGCTGCAGCACTGACAAGTGCAGGGAAAAATTCTTGTTTTTGTAGAAGTGGGAACAGAACCTCAATGCCCATGGGCAGGACCACACATGAAAGTTCTCATCTGGAGAGGATGGATGGGGGTGATTGTTCTCCCCAACTTTTTGGGCTTGACATAATGTAGATTCAGTGACACTGGTATGTAAGAAATGTACTTTTAATATGCAACTTTTAGTTCTGCTAAATGTCATGAACAAGAAGAACATGAGCTGGTAAAATAGAAGGAACACCAAAAGGTCTTGTTTAAATTAAAGGGCACAATACACAGGAAATATGAGACCTCAGCAGGCAAGTGAGAACAGGAACTACTTACAGCTACCATGCACCTGTACAAGGCTCTGCCCCCCTAAATCCCCCAAGGACAGAGCACAGCTACTCCAGAATCATCTCTGCATCTTCCTAAGACCCACTCAGAAATACTCTAAATTCAACTCTCAAATATATACAAGGTCCTCTAAGAGTTTTCTTCTTCAGGCCAATTGGATGCTCTGGAAACCTTTACCAGCTTTGGAACAGAAGTAGTCACAAATGCTGGAAGGATGATGATTTTTACCTGTGGCTCCTCCTTTTAGTGCATAAATGCTGGAAGGATGATGATTTTTACCTGTGGCTCCTCCTTTGAGTGCATAAATGCTGAAGGATGATGATTTTGCCCTGTGGCTCCTCCTTTTAGTGTATAAATGCTGGAAGGATGATGATTTTGACCTGGGGCTCCTCCTCTGAGTGCATAAATGCTGAAGGATGATGATTTTGCCCTGTGGCTCCTCTTTTAATGCATAAATGCTGAAGGATGATGATTTTGCCCTGTGGCTCCTCTTTTAGTGCATAAATGCTGAAGGATGATGATTTTGACCTGGGGCTCCTCTTTTAGTGCATAAATGCTGGAAGGATGATAGTTTTGCCCTGTGGCTCCTCTTTTAATGCATAAATGCTGGAAGGATGATAGTTTTGCCCTGTGGCTCCTCTTTTAGTGTATAAATGCTGAAGGATGATGATTTTGACCTGGGGCTCCTCCTTTTAGTGTATAAATGCTGAAGGATGATGGTTTTGCCCTGTGGCTCCTCTTTTAATGCATAAATGCTGAAGGATGATGGTTTTGACCTGTGGCTCCTCCTTTGAGTGCCCTTTTTGGAGCTGTTCCATTGGTGTCAAGGCTGTGTCCCACCATGTAGCACAAAGATGTTTTGCAGAAACAAAGCTTCTTAACTGTCCTGTTTTAGAACCATATGAAGTTGTTTTCATGTACACAATAAAAATCTGTGTTTCAGGAGCTGCCCACTCACACTGTACACTCAGAGGGTGACTGGGAAAGGGGGAATAAGCTGTGGATGAGCAGCCAATACCTGTGAGCTGTGCAAGACAATTGGGAAATGTGGTGGACACAAAAACCCCTTGTGCAGCTGGCCTGGTTTTTAGTGCCTAATGAAAGGATTTGCAATTAATGCTTCAGTGGGAAGGGAAGCAGGTTTTGCTGGCCAGCTGAACTTGGTGAACCTCTCTCCAAAGAACACTTTGTTGAAGGAGCTTTGTTGTGGTGTGTTTTATGCTTGTTCAGTTTTCCCCCCATTGTTCTCCCAGAAGGTCCTGCCCTGTTACCAGTTTGTGTCAATCCCCAAACCCCTCCCCAGTTGTCTTGGTTATCTTTCTTGTTCCCCACCCCTGGCAGCCTGCCTGTCACTCGACACCCCTGCCTCTTTTTCTAGAGAGTTCGGGCCAGGGTGTCGAGTGATTGGGTTAGGGGCCAGGGTCCCTCCCGCAACTGTGTTTGATGGGTTCTCCGATCATGCCAATCCTTAATGTATCCCTCTCTGATTTGCTATCTTTCACCCCTCCCACCCTCTGTAAAACCGAGGCTTTCCCTGCCTCGGGGCCCTCAGCTCCTTCTACCTGAACCTGCACGTTTCCCTACCAATAAAACCGCCCTCCCTGAAGGAACTGAGAGTCGCCTCTTCATTTCATCCTGCGACTTCGGAGCTCTCTACTGCGGCCACACGTCCGCAAGGCTTGACATCGCCTTGGGCACAAGCCCCTGACTCCGGGTTGGGGAAGTGCCTGACTGGCTGGAGGTTGGCTGGACACTTATCTAGCCTGGGTGTTTTATTTTCCACCGGCCACCGCTCCAGAGCTTGTTCCCAAAGGGGATTTTATTCTGAGGTTTTAAATCCAGCCACAAAAGTTTGTGGCCAAAGGACGAACCTTCCATCCTGTCAGTGTCTCAGCACAAAATGCTTTGCCAGTGTGGGAGCCTCTGTGAAACACCACTGTAACAAAATGCACAAAATGCACAATTTCCAGTCTGAAGATCAGGAGAAGACTGGACTGGATTATTTGGTCTGAGTGTCAACTTCTCAATGACAGCTGCTATTCAGAATTTGACTCAGAAAGGCAGGGTCAGTTTGTCACTTTGTTTAGCCTTTCCTCTTACAGCCTTTATTTATTACCTTCAGAATTTGACTCAGAAAGGCAGTGTCAGTTTGTCACTTTGTCACCTCACACAGCCTTTATTTATTACCTTCAGAATTTGACCCAGAAAGGCAGTGTCAGTTTGTCACTTTGTTTAGCCTTTCCTCATACAGCCTTTATTTATTACCTTCAGAATTTGACTCAGAAAGGCAGTGTCAGTTTGTCACTTTGTTTAGCCTTTCCTCATACAGCCTTTATTTATTACCTTCTAGGTAAGACCAGCAGTTCTGAAGCAAATTCAATGTACTTGCCTTTTCTAATTCATGTATTTACAGAACATTTTTGTACAGTCTTTCCTTTAAACAGGATAACAAGCTATGACCTAACCCAGCTGACTGGCACCCAAAATGAATCCTTGTTGAGTTTATCTAACACAGTTTTCAGCTCATTACATGCACTCTGGAGATCTTCTTTCACCAGCACAGTGTCAATTAAATGGCCATACTGCTCTTCAATGAATGCTGCTGAATTTAGAATTTCCTGCTGTTCTTCATCCTGCAGATCAACACAAGATTGTTGGTATGAAATTTACAGCATGTCTTTCTGCTTACTAGGATTTTAAAGTATGTATATATTATTTATTTATACATATTTTTATATATAATATATTATTATATATATTAATACATATTATATATATTAATAGATATTATGTAATATACAATACTATTATAATATATATAATAGTATATAATTTATATATATAAAAGTATATAGTATTTTAAAATATGTATATATTATATATTAATACATATTAATATATATAATATATTATATATATAATGTAATACATAATACTATTATTTAATATATATAATAGTATATAATTTTTATATATATATAAAAGTATATAGTATTTTAAAGTACAATGAGTCATTACTCTAAGAACATGTAACAAAAGCTGCTACCATTAGGAAAAGGTACTGAAGATATTAAAACTGAGATCAAGGAGCAATATGCTACTTGAATAGACTTTTCCAAAAAATGCAAAGGGCCTCAGGGAAGGGGGAAAATATAAAATGGTGATACCTCATTTTATGTAGTTTAACCCAAGATATGGGAACCACAATCCTCAAGTCTGTCATGAGATTTTATTATTCATTTTTTTCCATCCTTCTGATGTCTCCCTTCTCTTTCTTTAGTGTAGTTTTAGGATATAATTTTCTTTTAATAGAATATCATTTTCTTTTAATATAATCTATACAATATATAATTTTCCTTTAATTTAATAAGTCAGCCTTCTAAGAACTTAGAGTCAATTCTCACCTCTCACCTCGTCCTGAAACCCACAACAAAACCCACACCAATTAATAATCACAACATCCCCTGCTGCAGCCTTGATGATGCACCCAGATCCATATGGAAGATTGGCACTGGGCTTTGGGTTACTTTAAAACTTGAGGAGATGAGGAATCCAAAATTCCATTCTGAAGTTCCACCTGAAACCTACTTATTGGCCCACTTTAACTCTTGTCATGGAAGAGGAATTCTTCAAGTAACAGAATTGCTGGCCCCAAATACTTCTTTTAAGAGATTTAGAAGTTGGAATACTCACAAGAGGGGATGAGATTTCTTCTGCCATGTGAGATTTTAAGACAGGTTTTTTCTTTTCTGAAATGAGAGGCTTCACAAAGATAACATAAGGCTTAAACTCAGGAGTCCTCAAGTGCTTTACTGCCTGTGAACAGATGATTTTTTGTTATCAGACTTCTTTTACCTCCATGTTCATGAGAGCCAAACTGGTTTCAGTGGTTGTGGTGTCAAGTCCTGTTTCCTACACATCTGACCACAGCAAACTTTTGTTCTTCAAACCAGAGAAGAACAAATGCAGCACCCATTTTTGGTGTTCAAACCAGGGAAGAACAAATGCAGCACCCATTTATGGAAGCCAGGACACTCTCATGAGTGAGAGTGTCCTGGCTTCCATACAAGACTTGATGGAGCAAGACCTGAATAGCACTGGGATTCCAAGGGGCAAGGACATGGCAAAAAATACTGAGGAAAGTATAAAAAAACCCTGACACTATGGGCAAGTTATGGTTTGCTTTAGCTATGCAGCAAATTTAATTAAACAGATTTAATTCTGTGAACAACTGCTGGACAATCACTTGGCAGGCACTAAATCAGGAAATCTGATTTTAGCAGTCAGTTCTATGAGATATCCTTGAATTTCAGGGCATCCTGAGAAACTGGCTTAGCAAATTTTAAACCTGGAATTCAGCTGAGGTAGCACCACAAGCCTTTTCCTAGCCCAGTTACAAAATCTGGAGCAAATTTTCAAGCATTAACTCACAGCATGAGGGTATTGAGAGCTGGCACTGCTCACACTGCTCCTGTCCTGGGGTGATTCATGGTGTTCCTGCATTCTGTATCTGCACCCAAAAATGGGTGCTGCATCCTTGAGATCCTACAAATGATCCTACACATGGCCAGCATTTTAAAAATCAGAACTGGAATGGGAACAACAGCTTTGTTCTAAGGATTCTCTCCAGGAGCTGAGCAGGCTGGGACAGGGATGCACAGGAAAAGTCCCACAGTGAGCATCACTACAGAGACATCCAGGCTGGGCTGGATTCTTCCCTTTTCTGAGCCACTGAGAGGTGTTTTAGGAGCTTTTATTCCATTTTCAGTCTCATGTGAAGGGTGAGACAATATCCAAGTGTTATAATTCACGCCATCACAATCAGAAGCCAATTATTTCCTAATTACAATAAATTTTAAGAGTTTCTTGGCCTATCAGCTTTTGCCACAGCATGCTGTAAATGCCTTAAAGCCAATCATCTCAAATTACCCCTCATGGATCCTCCTGCAGTGCATCTTTCACAGTTCTATGGCTCCAAAATCTCTTAATCTTATTTGCAAGGCAGGTCCCAGCTGGACTGTAGGAACTGCAAGCACTGCACTGCATTCCCAAGAGTCCCCTCCTGCTCAGGAAATCACATTTCCATTCTTTAATAAAAGAACTGCAGAACTTACTTCAGGCACCACATCCACCAAACAAACTTTCTTTTTGGCCATCACAGACCTGATTGCCTCCAGGCTTGTGCCATACAAATTTTCTTTGTACTCTCCGTGTTCCACAAATCTAAAAAGTCAACACACTTTTAAATACCAACTACAAAAAAATATTAACAATATTTAACTTGGAACATTTGATAGCTGTTTCCTGAAGTCAAAACAGTCAAAGAGGGAGGAGAGAGGCAGAAAACCAGGGTTGGGTGGGGAGGGATTTTATTTTTTTTTACTTTTTTTTTTTCCTTCCTTGCTTTGTAGCAATTCTCCATAAATCACTAACAGTAAATCAGCACTGCTGACAAAAAGGGGAAGAAAAATGGAAAATTTTCACAGGAAACAGAACAAAGCTGGCAAGGCAATGGGCTGCAATTCTCCCATCTTTTGGGAGCCTGGTAAAGATCTGAACGTGGAGAAAACCTGCTCAGGCTCACAGTGTCAGGTACAACCACAGGTTCACTGCCACACACTTACAAGGAGACTTGTGAATAAAACTTTTCACTTTCAAGGAGAATTGTGAATAAAACTTTTTACTTTAAGGGAAACTTGTGAATAAAACTTTTTACCTTCAAGGAGACTCGTGAATAAAATTTCTTACTTTCAAGGAAATTGTGAATAAAACTTTTTACTTTAAGGGAAACTGTGAATAAAACTTTTTATTTCAAGGAAACTCGTGAATAAAACTTTTTACTTTCAAGAAGACTCGTGAATAAAACTTTTTACTTTCAAGGAGACCTGTGAATAAAACTTTTTACTTTCAAGGAAACTTGTGAATAAAACTTTATTTCAAGGAAACTTGTGAATAAAACTTTTTACTTTCAAGGAAATTTGTGAATAAAACTTTATTTCAAGGAAACTTGTGAATAAAACTTTTTACTTTCAAGGAAATTTGTGAATAAAACTTTTTACTTTAAGGGAAACTTGTGAATAAAACTTTTTATTTCAAGGAAACTTGTGAATAAAACTTTTTCCTTATCACATTAAACAGACAGTGAGCAGGCCAACCAAGTAGCTGTTACTTTCTTAGATTCAATTCTGACCAATCATTATGCAGATTATTTCAATTCTCAATTCTGACCAATCATTATGCAGATTATTTCAATTCTCAATTCTGACCAATCATTATGCAGATTATTTCAATTCTCAATTCTGACCAATCATTATGCAGATTATTTCAATTCTAACTCAGGATCCTCCTACTGATGTTATTCCTAAATTGCTTCCAGCTAAATGTTTGAGTTTGCTCTACCAGTCCAGACTCTGTAAAGAGCTTTTTACTTAAAAGCTGAATCCTTTTAATGCAGGTTGTCCAACTTGTCACCTGATTTTGGCATTCATGATGTAAAACTGAGCAAGCAATATTTTTAAATAGTCAATTATAGCAGTATCTTAAAATTCACTCACTTGTTTTGCTGCACATCTGTCTCAAACGATTGCTTAGAGACAAAATTGTATTCCACTCCCTCTCTCTCATGGCTTTTCCTTGATCTTGTTGTATCTAGAAGAGAAGGGAAGCAAGACATGGGAGACACAGCAGCCTTTGCAAATGGTTTCTGTTCTTAGCTCCAGTCACATTTTCCCAACTTCAACCAACAGTGGCAAATTTAAATGAACAAAATATAAATCCCCTAAAATAGGATCCCCTAAAATAGGATCCCCTAAAATAGAATCCCCTAAAATAGGATCCCCTAAAATAGAATCCCCTAAAATAGGATCCCCTAAAATCAAAAATAAGA
Organism: Agelaius phoeniceus; assembly: GCF_051311805.1. Classification (NCBI taxonomy): domain Eukaryota; kingdom Metazoa; phylum Chordata; class Aves; order Passeriformes; family Icteridae; genus Agelaius; species Agelaius phoeniceus. The sequence continues at coordinate 1,876,950 of NC_135290.1, read as the reverse complement.
CCCTATAATTTTGTTTTAGACTCCATTTCAAATATTGTAGGACCAAAAATGAAGTTGTTTTGCTCCCAGGAGTGCTGTAACTAACAAAAAAAAAAAAATAAATTAGGAAGCATGAGAATTTACAATAAAAAAAACTGGAGTACTTCAGAAATATTCATATAATCAGTGGTCAGAATGATCATTAGTGCAGATGGCAAGTCATTAATTAGCATTTATGGAATACAGATGTAGCAAACACAAATCAGTAAATTCTACTCACGTGGAACTGCAACCCCGTACTCCTGGGGGTTCTCTGACACAACTTTTTGCTTGAGCTCACTTAACTTGGCCCCCAAACAACCTAATAAAATAAAATCAAATAAAATAAAATAAAATCAAATCAAACTGTCTGATAGGTTCCTGTGTGAATTTAATCCTGCAGAAAATAAATTTATCAGTTTCACACAAAGAATGTGATTCAGGAGGGTGCTTGAAGGGATCTCTTCATGAGAGAACTCATGACTGCTCTGCCATATTCTGCTTTGAAGATCATCAGGAACAAATTGAATTCTTTGGACTGCAGGACAATCACCTGGCAGGCACTAAATGAGGAAATCTGATCTTAGCACTCAGGTCTATGAGATACCTTTGAATTTTAGGGCATCCTGAGAAACTGGCTCAGCACAAGGCTGGTAAGCTGAAATGAAAATGCTGATAGATAATTCTAACATCTGCCTCTTCATCCATAGTTCTGACAGCCTAAACACTGCAGTAAAAACCAGAAAGTGAATCAGAAAAATGAGAAATAGTCCTGCATCATTATTTTTAGAAGGATTTGGTGAGTTGGATTCCTTGTTTTGTTTTTTTCCTTTTTTGTTTTTTTTTTAATATAATTTAAAATAAAAGAGCGAGTTCTGACAAAACCCAGAAAAATATTTTTAAAAAACCCACCAGAACCACAAAACCCCCACAATGAAACATGTAAGAAAAACCTCTGGAAGTGCAGAATAAGGGAAGAGGGGAAAAATGTGAAAAATTCAGAGCACACTGGGTACCTTACCAATCAAAACCACCAGCCTCTGCTGCTCTCCAGGCTGCTGCTGGTATTTTGTGACTTCTTCATATGTGAGGAACTCTGCTGCATCTGCCTGCTCTGCCTGCTTGCCCTCATTGCCATTGGTCTCCTTCTCCTTTCGGCTCAGCCTAAAGCTCCTGCGTAACCCAGCTGGGCACAAAACACAAGGGAAAGATAAAATCCAGATTTTCAAACTTGTGCAGCCTCAAGTTATTGTCCTCCAATGGGAGTTATTCCTGTAAATTTTGTTTGTAATCAAATCAGTGCAGATATGATCAGATTGTAGGAGAAATCTGTAACAAAAGCTGCTACCATTAGGAAAAGGTGTTGAAGGTATTAAAGCTGAGGTCAAGGAGCAGAATGCTACTGGCAGCTGTTCCAAAAAATGCAAAAGGATTAAGGGAAGGGGGAAAATTATGGATATGGGATAGAAAATCTACCATCTCATTGCATATGGGGTAGAAAACTTAATATATGGGATGGAAAACCTAATATATGGGATAGGAAACCTCACATATGGGATGGAAAACCTAATATATGGGCTAGGAAACCTAATATATGGGATAGGAAACCTCCCATATGGGATAGGAAACCTCACATATGGGATAGAAAATCTAACATCTCATTGCATATGGGGTAGAAAACTTAATATATGGGATGGAAAACCTAATATATGGGATAGGAAACCTCACATATGGGATAGGAAACCTAATATATGGGACAGGAAACCTCACATATGGGAGAGGAAACCTAAACATCCTATTGCATATGGGATAGAAAACCTCACATCCCATTGAATATGGGATAGAAAACCTCACATATGGGATAGAAAACCTCATCCCATTGAATATGGGATAGAAAACCTAATATATGGGATGGAAAACCTCCCATATGGGATAGAAAACCTAAACATCCTATTGCATATGGGATAGAAAACCTCCCATATGGGATAGGAAGCCTCACATCCCATTGAATATGGGACAGAAAACCTAATATATGGGATAGAAAACCTAATATATGGGATAGAAAACCTAATATATGGGATAGGAAACCTCACATATGGGATAGAAAACCTCACATCCCATTGAATATGGGATAGAAAACCTCACATCCCATTGCCTGTAGGACAGAAAAGCTAACACCCACCCTATAATAAAATCCCCCCCATAACTTTAGCTGCCAAGTACTGGTTATGCCAGTCAGATGATGCCTCTTCACAGAGACAACTCAGTTAATGAATGGATGGGAAATGAATTCAATAGCTCAGTTTGAGTTTTTTAATGGGGAGTGGGTTCTTTTGGGGGTTTTATTGGGTGGGGGTGTTTTGTTTTCTTTTTGGTTCTGGGTTTTTTGGGGTGGGTGTGCTAGGGAACAGGTAAAGGGGTTTGGTTGCTCACCTATGTAGTGTCCATTGAAATATCCTTCACAGTCACAGTCCTCTGTAAATCCAAGAGCAAGGAAGTGGGGACAGGGCACAGGGGAGAGTGAGAGGGAGGAAGGAAATATCAGACACTGTGTGTGATACAGATCTGCTCATTGCTAAGGCAAGAAATGGTAAATCCTGCAAGAAATGTTAAATCCTGCATTGTCTGCAGGTGCTGTTTTAACATAATCATTGCTAAAACTCAAAAATACTTGCCTTGATTAGTGGTTTGTATTTGAAAAAATCCTTGACTTTGATATTGAGCTAGAGAATTTTCTATCTTGGTATTTACAGTTGCAGAGTTTATGGAATTCAACATTTGCTATTTGAAAAGGCAGCTGGCACCTGGCATAGAAACTGCATAAATCCAACAGAGTTGCTCATAATGAAAATAACAGAGAAACCAATGAAGACAAATCACTCAGAATTAACATGGGTGCCCTAAAATGTTAAACCCCAATATTTCTTTATTTTTTAAACATACCAGATAGAAAGGCTGCATTTAACTTGCAAGTCTTTGCACCTCACTCAGAAACCTCCAGAACATGTAAATACATCTCAGAACACAAATCTTTTCTCTTGAATCAGAAAAGCAAACTTGGAAATCACCATTACTTAAATCATCAACCTGAATTTTATTAGTTTAAATAATAATTCACAAAGAAAACGTCCTAGGAACAATATATCTACTGTTCCCTTTGGAATTAGAGAAAATTTTATTATTTTTTATTTTAGAAAATACTTTGGCTGTTTATATTCAGACAGAAAGTGAGTTAGGAGAGCACCTACCTTTGTCAGAAGACTGATCATCTATAAGTTAGCATGAAAGGCAGAGTTGGGATGATATTAAAAGATGGACAAATAATTGAGCAAAGTTAGAGAAAATGGAAAGGAAGGTTCTGGTTTAATTTGCTGAGCAGGCTTTTCTATCTTAAAAAAAAAGTACTGCAATGCAATACCCTTATCAACTGATGAAAGAATTTTGGGCAGAAATGGAGTTATTATATATAACCAGTTATCAGCTGAATTGGCCTGAAAACATCTGAGCTAAAGCTTAAGCAGCACTCCTCATTACATGCCTTTATTTTCATATGAATCTAAAGTCATTTCATGCACTCATATATGAATTTCCAGAAGATGCATTGGGTTATTTTTGCAGCTTTCAAGTTTCAAAGCACAGAAAAAGTGTGAGCAAATTTTAAGGCATCTCAATATGCAAGACCAGATGTTCTTGAGAGCAGGGAGAGAGGGACAGCTGTGATTTCTGAGAACAATAAGCACTAGCACCACTGGAAAAAGCTCAAATCCAAATCCTCCTCCTCCCTTGTGTCCATGCATACCAACCAATGGCAGATGGTATTAAAGCATCAATCAGTGGCAAAACACACCCAAACACATTATTATTGAAAAAACAGAAAAAAATGAGAACTTTGGATCAATTAAAGCATCACTGGAAGAACAGAACAGACTTACATAAAGGTTTCTTCAGAGTTCTGGTGTTCTGCAGAGTGCCTGTTGTTCTCCTGTAAGTCAGTCGTCTGAATAGGAAATAATTCTAGTTTAGATATGTAAACTCAGAATTATAGAGAATTTATAGCATGGAAAATAAAGAATGCCATAGTGCTTTTCTTAAAAAAATTTAAAATGTCTCTGGTTCAACTATTTCAAAGGCTTTATTTAAAACTATGACAGTCTCAAATTGTTACTGGTAAGGGAATGAAAAGAAAATTTTAAAACATTTTTTGCTTTCATATATCAGAGCATAGACATCAATAGTTTATCAATCTGGGGTTTTTTTGTCCTATTTCCCTTCTGCCCATGCAATCTTTAAGAAAAGTAGATAACTGTGGTGAACGGTGGGAGAAATGCAACACACCATATGTGTGAATAGCAAATCTCAAAGTTTATTGAAACCCCACACATATTTATATTGGTGTTAATGAAGCTTATACATATTGCAAAAGCTGAGCTCATCATTGGTTAAAGCACACTTAGATCAACCACACCTACTTCTATCTTCTAACAATTATTTTGTTTCTATGTTTGCATTCTTCTAACTTTTCTACCTAAGATATCTCCATTTTCTGGCAAGTGATTTTCTCTCCTGTCTTCCCATTTCAGAGAAGGTCACTGTGACCTTTGTCAGTGATTGGGCACTGGTTGCTCAGTTCCCAGCTTGTTTCTCCTATCCTTATCCATTGGTATCACATTGAAATGTCCTTTCTCAGCTAACCAATTATCCAAAAAGCTCTCTACAGATAACCTTTGTGCAAAGCACTCACTGAGCTGTGCACAAGTAGAAATGATCCACCTTTTCCCAGATCACTTTGAAGTTTTCTATTATTTACTAGTCAAGAAACCAAGTTACCCAGCCTGTGTGAAAATGCCAGAACAGAGCACCAAGTAAAATTTTCACAAGTGCTAAAATCACAAACCAGATCACAATTCCTATTTGCTCACCACCTCTGTGAAAGAAAAGATAAACCCCAGATTTTTGCTGACAAACCTCTCTTGGAACTGTTTGGAGGGGATCAAGCCTGCCCTGAGGTTGGTGTCCCCCACACGCTTGGCTTGCCACCAGGTGGGATCATCCTGGCTCACCACCTCCAGCACGTGGCGCCGCTGGAACGGCAGCCCGGCCTCCTGGCAAGGAATGGCTCTGTCCTCCTTGGGGTTATAGCAGAAAAGTGCCCTCATAAACACCTGCAAAAGAAAGGTGACATGTCCTTTCTTCTTGTCCTATCTGGAATTTTGAATGTGTGCATTTCAAAGGCTTTTCCACAGTGCTAATGCTTTGTTGCTCCTGCAAGCTCTCAGAAATACAGACACCTGGCAGCTTGTGAAGAAAAAATGAATGAACTTTCCAGCACACAACCAGTGTTGGAATATATCAGAATTGTGGAACATGAGATTCAGAAGAACAAAGTTCCAAGAAACACAGATCACAATCTACATTAAGTACAAAATGCAATAAAGGAATGGTTGAAAAGAAAATAAGGGGAGGGAGAAAACAATAAAAATGGATTTTTGGCAAAGTTTCCCAGTTGTAAAGACTGTCCTTAAAATGTTCCTTTAGTGCATCAAAATCTACTGCTCAACTTTGGATTTGTACCTTAACACAATTTAACACAACAGCAGAACCACTTCAGAAAGTGATTTGTGGGCTTCAAGGAGAAGTTCAGCAACCAAGAGCAGGGAGGCAAGAGACTGAGAGAGGAACCTTGTGAGGGACCAGCTGAGCAATCCCTCATTGCTCCTCAGGCAGGGCAGATGGAATGGGCTGATGGGGTCACATGGTGAATGCAGCTCTGCTTGCACAGAGGGCCCTTTTCACTCCAGGGAGTGGCAAAATGCCCAGAGATAATGGACAGACTGCAGCTGCCGTGCTGAGAGGAGGCAGCAGAACGCCCCATTTAATTCCATATCCCAAAAAGAAGAGGCAGGATTTCAGAAATGCTAGAAAAGAACCAAGATGTGCCAGGATGGAGAGGGGAGAGTCATGAACAGAAAGGCAGAGCACAAAGGGCCCTGTGCTTTGCCAGGAGTCTGGGGCCCTCCCCACTGGAGCAGGGCTGTCCAGAGGGTACAGATGTGCCTCAGGGTTCCCACCTTGCTGTCCTTGAGGCGATCTTCTTCTTTGATGGCTGGAATTATCTTCAATGTTATCGACCCCTGAGACTGAGCCTGAGAAAAACAGAAATGGTTTTTTTTACTTTGAAAGCAGGACAAGGACACAATGCAGACTATTCAAGCTCCAGTTGAGGAGACAGCAGCTGCCTCCTCCTCAGACCTCTAAGAGGCCAAGCCAATCCTCAATGTAACTGCATTACAGGGAACATCAGGCTGTTCCAGACTCCACAGCAGTGCAGACATCCACAGCAACTACTTGGCTAAAACTTATTAAGACCTGCATTAAAACTCCTTTGTTTGCTTTTAGCAATTGCATTAATTTCTGGGCTGCAGTTCAGAGTACATTACATACTCCTGTGGCTTTTAGTACAACACTGACTTAAATTTTTGCAGACTAATAATTCTAAAGTGCTGCTTTGAAAAATACTGATGTGTTTTTGTTAAGAGTGAAATGTAAGCATCTACAAAATAAACATCTATTTTCACTCTAGAAATCTTTGCTAGGAAATTACAATTATTAGTTAAACTAAAAGGCACTTCTGGGTCCTTCAGAAAACTAGAATGGGTTCATCTCATCTGTTTTAGGTGCCTTATTTTGCATGAGATGAACTGTGTTGTAGGGAAGCCTGCAGTTCTGCACAGATTAAAAAGTGAACACAAACATTTGTAGCTTTTCTTCAAAAAATAAACCATGAAAAAGAAAGTGTTACACTTCAGGCATTAACTCACATGGGACATATGTAATTAGAAATGACACAGGACAGATAAATAGCAGCCCAAAATCCCCATAAATTAAACTTTACACACTATTTTATTTCAAAATGGTTCTGACACCCCCTGCCCCCCAAGTTAAAAGCAGTCATTGGCATTATTTGGGATTATTTGATCTAAATTGAAATTAGGTGATGGAAATGACACCAGTCTCCTTACTGTGCCCCTAACTCCACACCCAGACAAGGGGAAGCACAGCACAAGAGGGAAATCAGAGGTAAAGAAGCATAAGAGCTACACCCCTTCCTACCAAGATCTGTGGGTATTCATGTTAGAGAAGCTTGAAGCAGGAAATTGCTCATGTCCCCAGGAATGTGCTGCAAAGGACAGACTGACAGCTCTGTGAGCACACGGACAAGGCTCCCTAACACAGCACATTATGGAGCAGCCTCTAGGAGTGCATTTATCATTTGCAGCTTTGCCAGAAACAAAGCATTAAAGGGAAGTTCTTGACAGAGCAACATGTTAACTTTGTATTTGTATCTTACTTGGTACCAATGCAGTTCGCAGGAGTTTCTGAAGTCAAAAGGAGAAGACTAATCCACTGGGAGAAGAAAAACTCTTAATGCAAAGACAAGCAGGGATTTGCATCTTTTAGCTCTATATTTTAAACTCATGGTTAAATTTCATCATCTACTGTAATTACTAGATCACCAAACAGAAAAGATCTTGAAATGAAAATCAGTGCAGACCAAAATCTGACTTATTTCTTCTGGTCGTTTGTGAAGCACAGTAATACCATTGACTTCTCTTAGTTCATCTCCAACATGGACAAGACCTGAAAAGATGGTAAGGAAATTAAAATAGGTCTAGAGACTGGAAAGCTCTACTCCTCTGATGTGCAGCCTAAATCATTAGCATGGATTTCCTCTGCTCCCTCCTCCAGACTGATGGATTTAGTGCCAAAGCCTTTGCTGGAAATGTGCCTCAGTCTCCTGCCTTTCCTGCTAAGGGCACTTTTCTTTCCATGCAGCACAGTCTCAAAGGAGAGCAGCATGCAGACAGGCAGCTTGTGACAAGGCACTCTGGAAAATCACTCTTTGGATCAGTGTTAAGTATGAAAACTGGAAGAGTTTCATGAGTGTGCCCAAATCTCAGGAAGTCAGGAGACACACAGAATATAAGGGCAGGCATGACATGTCTGTCACCTGACAGATCAACACTTCACACTCACAGAAACAATGCTAGACTCATTTTGTTTTTAACAAGCCATGAAGAAACGACAAGATTTAGGTTTGTTTATCCAGTTCAGTAAGAAATGTTGTACTTGTCATATATATATAGCTACTGTTAACTGACATAAAGGAATTTCTCAGGATACACTGAATAAACCAAGCTACTAGATTAAAATTTAAAAATATTCTTTGCATTTTTCTAAAGCTCAAACATACTTCTTCCATCTCTGTTTTCATTTTTTTCCTAATAAAAAGCATGTGTAATTAGATGAACAGATTACTGGAGAAACACAGGAATGCTAAGAGCATGCTCAGGAAACTTCAGAGGTTTCCAGATTTAACTGAGAAATGAGCTACTGCAATCATACCACTGCGATCAGCTGCACCACCCCTCATGATCCTGGCCACAATCACAGCTCCTGTGTGCTCATCTCTTCTGATGGTAGCTCCCTGAAATAAAACACACCCCCCAACCAAAAAAAATGTAAGAAGTTTGCCCTGAATTCAGCAACCAGAGAAATAAATAATGTGTATGCTATTATGCCTTTTAAATTGGAGTTAATTTATTCTATGGATTTGCTCTTTCTCCTTGATGATTTCCACCATTAATCAAGTTTTGCCCATGCCAAGTGAGTATGGGAAGGTGCACCCACCTTCCCTTCTGCTGCCTTTGATTATTGTGGTCATCAAAGTCACTCAAGTGTGCAAAACATCTTACTGTAACAAATTCTTGTGCAAAACTTCTTATTGCAACAAATTCTTGTGCAAAACTTCTTATTGTATCAAATTCTTGTGCAAAACATCTTATTGTAACAAATTCTTGTGCAAAACATCTTATTGTAACAAATTCTTGTGCAAAACTTCTTATTGTAACAAATTCTTGTGCAAAACTTCTTATTGCAACAAATTCTTGTGCAAAACTTCTTATTGTAATAAATTCTTGTGCAAAACATCTTATTGTAACAAATTCTTGTGCAAAACATCTTATTGTATCAAATTCTTGTGTAAAACTTCTTATTGTAACAAATTCTTGTGCAAAACATCTTATTGCAACAAATTCTTGTGCAAAACATCTTATTGTAACAAATTCTTGTGCAAAACTTCTTATTGCAACAAATTCTTGTGCAAAACTTATTGTAACAAATTCTTTCTGCTCCTCTTCTGACTCTTTATACAGTCAGCACTTTTATATGTAAAACAACAAAAGCCAAGTAATTGGATTTTTTCCCTCCTCCTACCTCTGCTGGCAATACAAAGCTTTGATCAGAAATTCAGATTTCTTGCCCAATACAACTGTTTTTCCTCAGGGAATCAATTCTTCCATTTCCATTTGTATAAAATCAGGACCTTGCCAATATAATGATTATATACAGGTATCAAACATACTCTCACTGACTTTCATGCAAGTGAATACATGAAGTCATTGAATGTTAGCTACACTATCAAAAGAATTAATAGATATAATCAGCATAATTGGTGATTATATCTATCACACACTGTGTTTCCTGGCATTATAAACTATGCCCATAAAGCAGCTAAATGCAAAATTGTGAAGGTGCATTTATCATTTACCAAATTGTTTTTTATGGTACTTTATAAGCTTCAGAACACTCCAAGTTTCTGAAGGCTCTTGGATGACATCTTCAAGTATCTCCTCCAAACTCCAAATAACACTTTTGCACCATAAAGTTTTATGACCAGAGATGGGTGATCTAATATGTACCAAGGGTTCTTTATTTTTCACTAGCCGAACAATTTTCACTGATTCCTCATCAAAATCATCATCAAAATTATCAGGTAGAGGTGGAAGAGCTGGGTCAAAGTTCTTCTGTGCTACAGTGTCATGTACTACAAGCATTGCCTGCATAAAGGAAATAAAAAACAGTCATGTAATGGAATTACAATTCCCATTCTCATGTTTCCAGTATTACAGCAAAATTAAACCTCCCCCCTTCTATCCTCACCACAAATCCTCCAAAAAAGATTCAGCAATTACCTTACCCATCAAGTAAACTATACACTGGTGTATGCCAGTATTTAAAATAAATCCAGGCAACAACAAAAACCAAATGGACAATGAAAAGCAAGAAGTTCTCCTTTTCTTCTCCTTTTCTTTTCTGGCCCCTCAGAAAACAGTAAGGGAGGGAGGAATGGAAGACAGGAGGGTGCATTATGCAGGAAAGCTGCCTCCTTTCCATTTCCTTCACATCCCAAAGTCTGTGCAGGAAATCCCAGTGGAACAGAACTTTGGAGGAGGCTTCTATCTAAGTTTTGTGTTACAAAATGTTCTATCACAATGCTGCAAGGGCATTTCTTTAAGGTCCCCAATGTGGTTTTTACCCTGAGATGTGGTGTTGACAACAGCTGAAGCAGCTCCTTTTCTTCATTATTCACTGGTGCTGTCTGCAATTCTTCTATTACCTTTAAAATAAAAATTTACAACCTCAAAATTAAAGGAGTCCACCAAACAAGATCATGTATTTACATTTCTGTTGAGTGTTTGCTAACATCTATCATCCATCAAAGTAGTGTGCACAGATCAAAACTGATCACAGTCCATAGTGCATGAAACCTGAAAGAAACCAAAGTTTCTTTAGCTATTTTATTAGATAGTACAGAAGACAGCATTAGGAATCAGAAGAATAATCCCTAAGCCTACATTTGAAGAGTTATTCCATCAATAGAATTACAGGAGCAAGTTCTGAAATTTTAAATTCTACATGGAATACATAAATGATACCTGAAACAACACTCTTGTATTATTTGATAAAAGACTTTAAACCTTCTGCAATCATCTGGTATCACCTGTGTGGAACATGCAACAGAACTTCCCTTGTTCCCCTGCAAAACCTGGACACCAAAATATGCCCTGGACTCTCAGGCACTTGAAATGAAAGATGAGAGAAATAATGGAGGCACTTCTGCACTGGGCTGAGTGGGTGGGAGGAGAGAGAAAGCAGGGGAGGGAGGAGGAAGGGAAAATGGGCTCAGAAAAAAGAGATTTCCTTACCCTGGTAAGGGCTCTAAGCAGGGAACTCATGTAGCTCTGTAAAAAACTTCTCTGCTATTCTGCAAATGGAAATTTAGTGTGACTTGACAGGCAGCAGTGCTGAAACCCTTGTGGGGGTGGTAGAGTGTGTGTGGGAACAGGGAGAGGGGTGGGCTGCATGTTGAGGGGGGCACTGGGGTCTCCTGACTTTGAAAAGGGAAATATTCCAGCTCCCAAACCCTGCACTGCCCTTTCCTATGCTATGGTAGGAAAGAGGTGCATGTAAAGAGCCAGCAAATGCTGCCATAAAACCAGTTTGAAGCCTTCTGAAAATGGAGAGTGCTGCTTTCTGCTGTCTCTGGCTCAACTAGGACAATTCAGCACATGAAGGAGGCTTACAAGAGGGAGAAAAGCAATTTACCAAGGCCTGTAGGAACAAGAGATGGGACAGCAGTTTTAAATTGAAAGAGAGCAGATTGGGTATATGGAAGAATTGGATTATCCATATCTAGATTGGATATAAGGAAGAATTGGATTATCCATATCTAGATTGGATATAAGGAAGAATTGGATTATCCATGTTTAGATTGGGTATAAGGAAGAACTGGATTATCCATATCTAGATTGGGTATAAGGAAGAATTGGATTATCCATATCTAGATTGGATATAAGGAAGAATTGGATTATCCATATCTAGATTGGATATAAGGAAGAATTGGATTATCCATATTTAGATTGGGTATATGGAAGAATTAGATTATCCATATCTAGATTGGGTATAAGGAAGAACTGGATTATCCATATCTAGATTGGATATAAGGAAGAATTGGATTATCCATATCTAGATTGGATATATGAAAGAATTAGATTATCCATATCTAGATTGGGTATAAGGAAGAACTGGATTATCCATATCTAGATTTGATATAAGGAAGAATTAGATTATCCATATCTAGATTGGATATAAGGAAGAATTAATTATCCATATTTAGATTGGATATAAGGAAGAATTGGATTATCCATATTTAGATTGGGTATAAGGAAGAATTGGATTATCCATATCTAGATTGGATATAAGGAAGAATTGGATTATCCATATCTAGATTGGATATAAGGAAGAATTAGATTATCCATATTTGGATTGGGTATATGGAAGAATTAGATTATCCATGTTTAGATTGGATATAAGGAAGAATTAGATTATCCATATTTAGATTGGGTATATGGAAGAATTGGATTATCCATATCTAGATTGGATATAAGGAAGAATTAGATTATCCATATCTAGATTGGATATAAGGAAGAATTGGATTATCCATATTTAGATTGGGTATAAAGAAGAATTAGATTATCCATATTTAGATTGGATATAAGGAAGAATTGGATTATCCATATTTAGATTGTATATAAGGAAGAATTGGATTATCCATATCTAGATTGGGTATAAGGAAGAATTGGATTATCCATATCTAGATTGGGTATAAGGAAGAATTGGATTATCCATATCTAGATTGGGTATAAGGAAGAATTGGATTATCCATATCTAGATTGGATATAAGGAAGAATTAGATTATCCATATTTAGATTGGATATAAGGAAGAATTAGATTATCCATATTTGGATTGGGTATATGGAAGAATTAGATTATCCATGTTTAGAGTGGATATAAGGAAGAATTGGATTATCCATATTTAGATTGGATATAAGGAAGAATTGCATTATCCATACCTAGATTGGATATAAGGAAGAATTGGATTATCCATATCTAGATTGGATATAAGGAAGAATTGGATTATCCATATCTAGATTGGGTATAAGGAAGAATTAGATTATCCATGTCTAGATTGGGTATAAGGAAGAACTGGATTATCCATATATAGATTGGGTATAAGGAAGAATTAGATTATCCATATTTAGATTGGATATAAGGAAGAATTGGATATAAGGAAGAATTGGATTATCCATATTTAGATTGGATATAAGGAAGAATTAGATTATCCATATCTAGATTGGATATAAGGAAGAATTGGATTATCCATATCTAGATTGGATATAAGGAAGAATTAGATTATCCATATCTAGATTGGATATAAGGAAGAATTAGATTATCCATATCTAGATTGGATATAAGGAAGAATTGGATTATCCATATTTAGATTGGATATAAGGAAGAATTGGATTATCCATATTTAGATTGGATATAAGGAAGAATTGGATTATCCATATCTAGATTGGGTATAAGGAAGAATTAGATTATCCATATCTAGATTGGGTATAAGGAAGAATTGGATATAAGGAAGAATTAGATTATCCATATTTAGATTGGATATAAGGAAGAAATTCTCTATGATGAAGGTGGTGAGATGCTGGAACATCTGCATGGTGAGATGCTGGAAACAAGGCTGCCAAGAGAAGTTTGGGATGCTCCAGCACTGGAAATGTTCAAAATCAGGATAAACAGGGCTGTGAGCAATCTGAGGCAGGGAAAGGTGAGCCTGCCTGTGGGGCTTAGATGAGATCACCCCTGAAGGTCCCTCCAAGCCACAGCAGCAGCAGTGCTGCCTGGTTTTGAGGCTGAACACAAGACTGGGTGCTCAGCTGGGATAGTTCACCACAGGCTGAATGCTTTTTGCAGCCTCTCCCTCAGGAGGGTCATTCCTTATTTCCTTTCTTGCTCCCTGAATGTGTCCATCCTCACCAGACATTTCATGACTTGGTGTTTTTTAGCTCTCATTTCCTTGCTCAATCATGGCCAACAGATTAGAAAGAGAGCTGGGGAAGATGAGAAATATGTTCACATACAGCACAGCTTTGATTTGTTAGAAAAGCAGGTGTAAATAATAGGAAAATTAGGAGACAAGAGTTTTTACTCACATCTTCAACCAGTCCTGCTGCACTGTGTAAAACAGGAGTTGGACTCTGTCGTTCATAGTGACGGAGCTTTTCATGAATCTGAAAAAAGATTATTCAGGGATATTTCTACAGAGATACACAAAACTTTCTAAATATGCCTACACTGGAATGGTTTTTTTTTTTTATTTAAGGAACATAATTTATCTGAGATGTGTCAGAAAAATAATCTCTCTTAGGGTTATTTTTGTTTTGTTTAGGACTTTTAGTTTTCTTTTTGCCATGGTAGTTTCAGACAGAAAATCTGTAAAGACTTTAGGAGCATAAGGGAAAAAATGAAGCCATTTCACATTACTTTAGCTATGGGGCACTGTATGTTCATTTTAGCAAGAAGAGCAGAAAAATTTATATGCTAATTGTCAAACATTATTAATGTTTGTTCTTAAACACACATATGCTTTGGTCAGTACAGATTTCTTAAAAAAAGAAAAGTTTGGCAAAGTAAATGGTTGCTAAATCAAGGGAACAGAGAAAAAGTTAAATGTAAGGAGAATGTAGATAAATAAATATAAACTTTTACCTTCATCAGGTAGCTGAGACTCCTTTCACTGAAGACATCCCTAAGGAATCCCATTTCCTCTTTATGATTTGAATCAGGTCTTAGCTGAGATGTCAAAAGGGCCAAAGTTTCATGCAGCCCTAAATTTAGATTCAGGACAGAACAAAAACCTTGTACACAGGATTCCTCACTGGACCTTCTACTGCAGACTTAGCAGTCTCTACATTTATTTGGGTACCACATTGGGGATCATCAAATCTGCAGAGAGACTCGTGTTTATCTTTGTTTATCCAGCACTCATTTTGCAACACTCCCTTCATACAAACACAACAATGACATTTAGGCAAAAGCTAACAAAGCAATAAATATATATTTTAAAAAAATATCTTTCACATTTCCCACTTCATGTTTATTATGCCTCATTTCCCTCTCACAAATGTTGAATTTTTAGTGCCAGAGCAGACTCTCAAATGCCTGAATGAGCTCCTTTAGCAGCTCTGCTTCCTTTGCTTTGTGAGCTTTGCTCCCAAGTGTTTTCCTGCCCCTTCTGCCTCTGAGGCACCTGCAAGAAGCCAGGCCTGAGCAGAGGAGGAAAGAGCAGGTGGAGATTTCCATGGTGGTGGAATCAAAGCTTGTGGCTACTTTTCTAAGAAGTATTTAAATCACCAAAATCCCAATTCTGCAGCACACAAGGCCAGACAGACACCAGAGTTTTCCTGGGGAACCACGTCTGGCAAGACAAGACCAAAACAAAACAGGAAATAAAAACAGGTGGAGGGGGTTCAAATCTATTCCTGTGGCTGTTCCCTCCATGAACCTTAGAGTGGATTTTGATCCAGGAGACTCAAACTCACTCCTGCTTTAACCCTAAGCATCATTTAATACCTGTGACTTCCCCCTGGAGCAGGCAGCAAAGCAGCTTTGAACAAAGTCACTTATTTGAAGTTAAAAGGAAGAATATTAACAAATTTTACCAACCCCTGTTCAGAAAATATGAAGAAATGACCCAGCAAGCAGCAGATATGTATGGGCTGATCTTTAACAAGCAGGTGTAGAAGGCACTGTTACACTGAGAGGTCCAACTCTCAGAACACATCCAGCTCTATCAGATTCTGTTCAGCTGCTCTGGGTTATTAGGAAACTGTTTCCTGACAAACTTTATTCATTTTCACCTTTTACATTCCACCTTCCTGCTTGTTGGCAAAATTGCTCAAAAAAATCCAGTTGAATTTTCTGAATTCTGTTACATTTTACTCTAATTTGAATTAATCTCATGTGTGAAACACCCATGCTAAGATTTCAGTCCCTGTTCTGTTGAAAACATGCAGCTGAGTTACCTGAGTCTTCTGAAAGCACTGGCATGGCTCTGTTCTTACTCTTAGAGACAAATCCTCAACTCCAACCAAGAGGATTGTTGCTTTTTCTCACAGAAAATGTCCAACCAACAGGATTGTTTCTTTTTCTTAGACAAATCTTCAACTCCAACCAAGAGGATTGTTTCTTTTTCTTACAGACAAATCTTCAATTTCAACCAAGAGGATTGTTTCTTTTTCTTAGACACAAATGTCCAACTCCAACCAAGAGGATTGTTTCCTTTTCTTACAGACAAATGTCCAACTCCAACCAAGAGGATTGTTTCTTTTTCTTACAGAAATCCTCAATTTTAACCAAGAGAATTGTTTCTTTTAGAGAAAATCCTCAACTCCAACCAAGAGGATTGTTTCTTTTTCTTGGAGACAAATGTCAAATTTCAACCAAGAGGATTGTTTCTTTTTCTTAGAGACAAATGTCAAATTTCAACCAAGAGGATTGTTTCTTTTTCTTACAGACAAATCTTCAATTTCAACCAAGAGGATTGTTTCTTTTTCTCACAGACAAATCCTCAACTCCAACCAAGAGGATTGTTTCTTTTTCTTAGACACAAATCCTCAACTCCAACCAAGAGGATTGTTACTTTTAGAGACAAATGTCCAACTCCAACCAAGAGGATTGTTTCTTTTTCTTAGACAAAATCCTCAACTCCAACCAAGAGGATTGTTTCTTTTTCTTACAGACAAATCTTCAATTTCAACCAAGAGGATTGTTTCTTTTTCTTAGAGACAAATGTCCAACCAAGAGGATTGTTTCTTTTTCTTAGACACAAATGTCCAACTCCAACCAAGAGGATTGTTTCCTTTTCTTACAGACAAATGTCCAACTCCAACCAAGCGGATTGTTTCTTTTTCTTACAGAAATCCTCAATTTCAACCAAGAGGATTGTTTCTTTTTCTCACAGACAAATGTCCAACTCCAACCAAGAGGATTGTTTCTTTTTCTTACAGACAAATCTTCAATTTCAACCAAGAGGATTGTTTCTTTTTCTTAGACACAAATCCTCAACTCCAACCAAGAGGATTGTTTCTTTTTCTTAGACACAAATCCTCAATTTTAACCAAGAGGATTGTTTCTTTTTCTTAGAGACAAATGTCCAACTCCAGCCAAGAGGATTGTTTCTTTTTTACAGACAAATCCTCAATTTCAACCAAGAGGATTGTTTCTTTTTCTTAGAGACAAATGTCCAACTCCAACCAAGAGGATTGTTTCTTTTTCTTAGAGACAAATGTCCAACTCCAACCAAGAGGATTGTTTCTTTTTTCTTAGACACAAATCTTCAACTCCAACCAAGAGGATTGTTTCTTTTTCTTAGACATAAATGTCCAACTCCAACCAACAGGATTGTTTCTTTTTCTTACAGAAAATCCTCAATTTCAACCAAGAGGATTGTTTCCTTTTCTTAGACACAAATCCTCAACTCCAACCAAGAGGATTGTTTCTTTTTCTTACAGACAAATCCTCAACTCCAACCAAGAGGATTGTTTCTTTTTCTTACAGACAAATCTTCAATTTCAACCAACAGGATTGTTTCTTCTTTCTGGGCTGTGGTTCACAGGCAGTCCTGCAATAAGCAAATATAATATCTAAGCTCGAGCATGCAAGAAAAATGTCAGGCATGTAAAAATAGCAATTTTTTTCTCATTTTCAGTTTAACCTGGATCAAGCAGAGTTCTGCAGCTAATCTGCTATGCAAGTAACAATGTAAAATCCTAGGTTATGTAATGAAATGTAGGTAAAATGAAAAATCCTGGGTTATATAATGAAATGTAAGTAAAATGAAACATCCTAGGTTATATAATAACCATATTGTATCTGGGATAAAGCTGAGGCTGAAGAGAGGATCTCCCAAGATAGGTGATTTTAACAGGTCTAAATAACTCTGAGAAAACAGAAGAGAAGGGATGTGTAAAAGAAGCACTGGGGAATATCCCATGCAGAAACAGAGCATGCAGGGAGATGCCACATCCCAAGAGGTTCTGGGGCTTTCTAACAGCTCATCTCAAAGAAATGTCCACATTCCTGAATTCTGATGGAAACCACACTACACTTACAGCTCCTCAGAGCTGGCAGGACTGCCAACCTTGGTCACAGGTACTAAGGATGTTATAAGAAATAAAACTACTCCCACCGCTCAGAAATGGCTTTAGATATCTCTCTTGCAGATTTCTCTTGTCACTCAGAGCAAATGACTCCATGTGGGAACTCAGCACATCGCTCCCCATGTCCAGAGTTACCGAGAGAACCCTTGGGGGTCCCGGAAATCCTGGAATGTTGCCAGGAGTGTTTGGTGGCTTGATTTTGATCCATCCACAGAAGTGACAGCAGTTTGAGGACTTGAGAATCACTTTGGAGTGAAGGGTGTAAAAGGGACACATTTATAGGGTGAAATATAAACTTTAAGGTTTTTGGTACAGGGGGGTTATGGAGACAAGATGGAGGGATCAGGGCGTGTCTCGTCCTTCTTTCTTCTTCTTGTCCTCCATCTCCTGTGGTGATGTTGGCACTTGGGGATTGGTTCATGGTGAAGGTGCACTTGCCAACATGGGTGAAAAGCATTGGAAAATAAAGGTAAATATCATGTAGGTAGATTTTAGTATAAAAAGACATGACTGCCCCGTGGGTGGGCAGAGTGCCCTTGGCTGCCTTGCAGATCAGAGCTCTGTTGGGCAGACAGAAAATTTTGTAGATAAGAAACAATGAACAATCTGAAGATGGAAAAGCTGAAGAGTCCAGACTCGTCCTTTGAAACATGTGCCACCCAAGAACCACCCTGCCTGTGTTGGGGCAGAGACAGACAGACAGACAGACAGACAGACAGACAGACCTGACAGCTCCAGAGCAATTTTTCTTTTTTTTTTTAATTTAAAAAAACCCCCAAAACTGAATCTATGCATATAATTGCCAGTCCTAGATGAAACATTGTGCTTCAGGGCACTTACAGTCTTGTTCATGCTTATAAAATTCATTGGAGTAGTATTTTCATAAAAATAAACTTCCATAACAGCACACACACTCCAACTCTTTGCTGAATACAAAAAAGGATGCTCCTTGTGTTTCTATTTGTAGAGAAGCCTCTGATATTTTGGTTGCATGGAACAAGTTTGATGCTTCCAATTCAAATTTTCTTGACTAGCTGCCTGAAAATGCCATAGTACTGCATGGCAAATTAGCATTTCCTTATTTAGAATTTTCTGGATTCCTGAGTTTCTCTACAGCACAGGGAAATACTCAGCTCAACAGTCACCTGTGTTTTACACCCTGTATTTTCTACCACTACAATTAATGAATCCACCTGGGCATCAAGACATAGCTGGAGTTCTCTAAATAAATTAACTGAGTGTTGAAATTTCACTCTAATCCATGGATTGTGCTCCACTGCATTTTATATACTATACCTTTATTTAAACACTCTTATTACCTATTGCTTAGAAGAAATAAACATTTCACTCACACACTTCATAAATTTATGGGTTGCTTTGGCTCCTTGATATGGCATCTCATTTGACACATATTTAAATCTTCTCAAATGATTAAGAAAGAACTTTAATTGCATCCTTCATCTTTGCAACAATGTGTGCTTCCTACAGTCAAACCTATTTAGCACCAAACCCCACGAAAAGCCAAGTTATTTTCCAGATTTTTAGTGGAAAAAAAACCCCACACAGGAACCTGAAAACACATTTCAGCATCTTAAAAACCTGCCAGCAAACTCAGGAGCATCAGAATTAGTCGAGTTAGGCACAGCAGTCAAAATGGAGGCTTCCCCTAGAGGCATCTTCCATGCTCTGTAAAAATCCCGTTACACAGAACTGCCTGAAATGAACACTCTAAAGAATGAAAAGCATTCCACACTCAGGGCTGGCTCTCAGAGGTATTAAAATCAGCCCCAGCATGTGATATTTTGCAAGATGGGTCTCAAAACCAGGAGTCTGTGCTCTCATCATTGTAGCATCAATAGGCTCAAATACACATTTCCTCTTTAAAAATACCTACCTAAACCTTAATTCATTTTTCTTGCCCAGCTGTTCCCAAGACTGAATGCCTGAAGCACCTTTCTTACCTAGAAAAAAGGGTTGTTAATATTTGGAAAGGGCTAAATAAACTCAACTGATGCTCGCCATAGGGTCAAAGCAGGAGATAAAACAGAAGCATAATATGGCCTGACATATCCCCATTAACTTATGGAATAAACCTATTGTGGTTCACAGCCTAACACAACGTAAAGCTTCTGTAATCCAGATTGTATCATTCAAAGCAGCAGCTGCTTTCAGAAAGCATTTTTAACAGTTTAACATTTTACATGGCTCTAGCGATTAGGTCAGAGGATACATCACTATGCTAAGCGGTGATAGCTGACGGCCACACAGGATTTCTCCTCCTGTCGAACCTGAGTGAAGCTGCTTCACGGGTACCTCCTCTAGCACTGAAAAAGGCACCACTCTGGTGCTGAACGAAGCACAGACAAAACCACACAACCCTGCTGGGCACCACCGGGCCGGACTCTTCCTCCGAGCCCCGCTCAGGGGCAGCCCCGGCCCAGCCGCGCTGGACGCTCCGGGCTCAGCCGGGCAAGCCCCGTGCGGTGTGGGGATGGGTGCCACGCCACCGGCAACCCCGGCAAGGGCTGTCCCGCCCCGGAGAGCTTTATGTGAGCTCCACCGAGCCGGCGGTGATACTTGCGGGCCCAGACCTCCTCACAGCCCCACCGCGTACGGAGCGAGGCTGCGCTCCGCACCGGACCGGACTGGAGAGAGACGGCCCTGCCGGAGCAGCTTCCCGAGCCGTGAGGCGAGCACGCTCCGGGTCCACATCCACCAGGGAGCCCTAACCCGGACCGAGCCCCCAGGCACACCCAGCACACACCCGCGGGCTCCCTCACGCCGGGCCGCGCCTCGAAGGCAGCACCGGAGCCCGGCCCGGAGCCCGGCCCGAAGCGCCGCAAAATGGCGCCGCCCCCGCCGCCTCAGCGGCCCCCGCGCCGCGCCCCGGGCCCGGCGCTGCCCCGGGCCGCCGTTACCTGCGGGAGCGGCCCGGGCTGGGCTCCTGCGGCGCTGGAGGCTGCCCCGGCCGGCCGCGGAGCTGCCCGCAGCCTGCTGCGCACCTCGCTCATGCGCCCTCGGAGCCGTTCTAAGCACGCCTCCCTCCTTCCCTCCCCCAAGCTGCCACGGCCTGGGGGGCGCCTGGATCGCCCCGGAGCGGCGGCTCGCAGCGAAATCGGGGCCTCAGCACCGTCAGGGTTAGCGGCTGCCAGCTCAGCTCCGGGGGTTCGCCCCAGAGCTGGCGGCTCCGGACGCCGCTGTCCCGGGGATGCTCCGGGCGCCGGGCGGACCCGAGCGCTGCCTCAGCCCGGCCTCCGGAGCTCCCTTGTTGAAGTCATCCTTGGGGACTGTCAGGAAAGTCCAAGACGCCAGAAGTTTATGTCCGAAAAGGAGACGGAGGAGTCCTTTGATTTATTCGAATAAAGGGAGAGAGTTCACTGGGGCGCACACCCGCGGAGTTTTCTCTCTCGGGGTTTCACAGGACTCAGGCTCCCTTTTATCCTCACTCCTGGCAGCGTGGTGCCCTGTTCCTTTCCCTATCGCTGAGGTACCAGGAAGGTGCAGGCGGTTCCCGAACCGCCTATCCCATATTCCCCCTTGAACCTGGCATTTTTCCCCAAAGTTTAGCCTTGTGCAGACCCTTGCCTATCTCAGGAGCCAAGCTGCCAGGCTGGTAACAAACCTGCTGCCCAAAGTCAGTAGAGACATTAAAACCCATTTCAAAGATGTTAACACCCATATCTTCATCCATTACATTATTTACAAAGACATCAGTAGTTAATTTAGTAGCTGGCACAGGGCTTTGTTTTGGAACCAGTATGAGAATAATGTTGATAACACACTGATGGTTTTGGTTGTTGCTAAGCAGTGCTTATCCTAAGCCAAGGACTTTTTTGTGTCTCATTCTCTGCCGTTGAGACAATGCACATAAAAGCTGAGTGGGAGAATCGCCACAACAGGTTATGGACTGGCCAAAGGATGTCCCACACCACAGAACATCACACTTATATATAAATTGCGGGAGTTACCTGAAAGGGGCACTGACAGGAGCTCAGGGACAGAGTCCACTATCAGTTGGCAGGTGGTATTATTGTATTGTGCATCAATTGGGTGTTTTTACCTTGGGTACGTGGGCTGACACCTCCCAGCGCTGGACCCGCCCTGAGCCCCGGCTCTCCCAGCCACGGTCTCCACAGCCCAGCCCGGTTCACCCCGCCCCGGCCCAATCCCCCCTCCCCATCCCGGCTCTCCCCGGCCCAGCCCCTCTCCCCCGGCCCATCCCCTCTCTCCACAGCCCAGCCCAGCCCCTCTCTCCACAGCCCGGCCCAGCCCGGTTTACGCGGCCCCGGCCCAGTCCCCCCTCCCCATCCCGCCTCTCCCAGCCCCAGCCCCTCTCTCCACAGCCCAGCCCAGCCCGGCTCTCCCCGCCCCATCCCAACCCCTCTCTCCCCGCCCCAGCCCGGCTCTCCCCACCCTAGCCCAGCCCGGCTCTCCCCGCCGGCTGCGCGGTCCTGCCGCCGTCTGCCCGCTCAGGCTGCGGCTGCTCCAGCCCTTCCCCTGCCCCGCTGGCGATCGGGCAGCGCTGGCAGCGCCGCTCCCTCTCCAGCTCCGGCTCCGCGGGCATCCCGGAGCTCCCCGAGGCCCAGGGGCTGGCGGCCGCAGCGCGCAGGCAGCGCGGTGCGCTCAGCCTCCCGCCCCGCCGCATCCCCGGCGTGCCCGCCGAGCCCCTGGGCAGCCGAGGGCATGGCAGCCGTGCGCAGGAAGTTTGGGGACGAGTACCAGGCCGTGGGCCTGGCTCGCTGCAGCGCCCGCCGGGAGCGGCAGCGCTTCGTGGACAAGAACGGGCGCTGCAACGTGCAGCACGGCAACCTGGGCGGCGAGAGCAGCCGCTACCTCTCCGACTTCTTCACCACGCTGGTGGACCTCAAGTGGCGCTGGAACCTGCTCATCTTCCTGCTGACCTACACGGTGGCCTGGCTGGTGATGGCCTCCATGTGGTGGGGCATCGCCTACCTGCGCGGGGACCTGCAGCAGGCGCACGGTGACTCGTACAGCCCGTGTGTGGCCAACGTGTACAACTTCCCCTCCGCCTTCCTCTTCTTCGTCGAGACCGAGGCCACCATCGGCTACGGGCACCGCTACATCACGGAGCGCTGCCCCGAGGGCATCGTGCTGTTCCTCTTCCAGTCGCTGCTGGGCTCCGTGGTGGACGCGTTCCTCATCGGCTGCATGTTCATCAAGATGTCGCAGCCCAAGAAGCGAGCCGAGACCCTCATGTTCAGCCGCGCCGCCGTCATCTCGCAGCGCGATGCCAAGCTCTGCCTCATGTTCCGTGTGGGCAACCTCCGCAACAGCCACATGGTGTCTGCCCAGATCCGCTGCAAGCTCATCAAGGTGAGGCGGTGGGCACGGGCACAGGTGGGCACAGAGGGCAGGAGCGTGGGGATTCTCCTGTGTGATGCCAGTGGGCAGCTCTGCCCTTGCCCGTGCTGTCCCTTGGCTGGGGCAGAGGGAAGGACTGTGGAAGATTTTCCCTGTTCGCAGCAGGAGCCATGAAAGAGCCAAGCAGGCGTAGGGGAAAACTGATCAGAGAGCCCCCAGTGGATTGTGAGGCTGGCAGAAAGTCGGGATGGATGTGTCAGGATGCAGGACAGCTCCAAGGAGGGGTACTAAGGCTGCTGCTTAGCAGATGAGGGCTGGGAATAAGGAATTGATTTGTGGTGGTATTAAACTGGGTAAAGATCAGCCTTGACCTCCTCTTCCTCTTGGGGGAACTTGGTGAGCTTTAACTTGCAGTCCCTTGTTCCAGCCAGTGACCTGACAGCATTTCAGAGGGATTCTAGAGATGCTCCTTTGATTGCCACCAGTATCTGTTTATTAATCATTTACAATGGCCTGTAGAATTCAGAATGGAAGAAAACTGGGATTCAAAGGAGATTATAAAAACAAACCAAAACCAAACCACAAAAAAACAAAAAAAAACCCCAACAAACCCAAACAAACAAACAAAAACAACAAACCCAAACAAACCAAAAATAAACAAACAAAAACCCCACCCAGACGAGTTTGGCAGTCATGAAAGTCCAGAAGATAAATTGGACTGGAGTAGAATGGAAGAAAACCACTGAAATTCTAAGCAATGTAGCATCTCACAGCAGCTATGACTTGTCAGGGGAGTATGCTTGGTGAGGAGCTCTGTCTGAAGCTCCTAAGCTGTCAGAAGCTGGATGCCAGTGATGAGATTAATTTCAGGATATCATATTTGAGTGTTATAAATGTTCTATCTGGTAATTCTCTCTGGCCTATTTAATAATCTGCATGAATAAGCATGAAGCAGTAGGTGTTGGGGCAGTGGTAAATATGAATAAGTCTTAAAGTGTTAAATATGAGTGGTAAATCTGTTCTGTGCTGAATGCTATCCTGAGCTGTGAATTTTTCTTGCTACATAAAACCACTTAAAATGGAGAATCTGCTAAGGTTTAAAAAGAAATCGTGTATATACATATATATATGTATATATATATATATATATGTGGGAACAAGCTGTCAGGAGTTACACTGGAGCAATTTTTGTAGGAATTGGAAAAGCCAGCTGAACCATGGTTTTTGTTGCTTTTATCCTCCAGAAATCTCCTTGAAAGTATTTAATTCTATCATTCAAAATGGAATGCAGGTCAAAGTGGAATAAAAGTGGGGTCACATTGTGTTTTTACAGAGAGGGAAACTCATTTCTTTTGAAATAAGACACCAAATATACAGCCTGATGTCCTTTCTGCTGACACTTCTATTGCTGCACAATGCTGATATGCAGGTGACTGAGGCAGAAAACTGAAGGACATTTGATAGACCTGCATGACCATTGTGTCTTAGGGTAGCTGTTTTGTTGGCCAGACCATGAGTCAGTGAGCAATTCTGGATTTTATTTAATTTTTTTTGTATGATCATCATGTTGTCTTCAAGTTGCTTTGTGACCTTTGACAAACACCAGCCATGAACAGAAGATTTAAAATGGAATGTGCAGTAGCTGCCCTCTCAGTCCTCATTGAGAGGTGTGGTATTGGTTCCCATGGCTTTCTGTAAATCCTTGTCACTGAACAGAGTAACAAGATCATATTATTCCATTATTCCATAGACTCTGTATTCCAGTAATATAAATCACCATTCTGGGAGCACCTGTTCTTCAGGCTGTACTTACTAACAGCTTTGAATCAGCTGAAAGCAAACAAAATTGTACCAGAAAGTTTGCAGATGGCAGGTGCCAGCCAGGCATTGGAAATAAGTAAGAAGACCCATTACACTGTGATTTCAATAAGCTGATAAGTAGGGCAGAAAGTGCAAAAAAAATTGGTTTTTAATATTACAGAATTGTTTAGGTTGGAAGGAACTTCAGGAAGTTTGTGGTCCAACCTTCTGCTGAAAGTATGGTGAGCTTGGAGATCAGACCAGGTTATTCTGGGCTTTTTCCAATATAGTTTTGGAAACCTGCACAGTCTTGCTGGGCAAGCTTTTCCACAGCTCAACTGTCCTCATGATGGAAATGTTTCAATCCAATCCAATCCAAAGTTCCCTTGTTTCAGCTCATGCCTGTTGTCTCTCGTTCCTGGTGCAAGGCCTGGTTCTGTCTTCTTGGTCACGTTCCTCTCATGTTCCTCATCCCTTTTGGGATGTTTGTTAGATCCTCCTCCACGCCTTCTCTGCTTTGGTGTGAGCAAGGCCAGCTCACACAGCTCATATTTACAACCAGACTAAAATGAAAAGTAGCAGTGATCCTAGGAGTTCTCCCTAGTGCAGCTCCAGGTGTAGGGTCACAACTGAAAAGCTCCACACAAATCTTCAACGAGGGTATCAGAGTAACAAGATCATATTATTCCATTATTCCATAGACTTTATATTCCAGCAATATAAAATATAATAACACTTCTTGCAAGCTGATGGTCTGAGTGTGGGGGAAGAGCAGTGAGCATGTACCAGTTTAGCATTTTCTAGATTTTTTTCTAGATATGTTTCTCTACAATATTAAGCTTGATGGTGCTCCATTTTTTGAGCCCCACTTTTTCTGCTCCAGTACTTAATTAGTCCACCTGGGTATCAAAACATAATTATGTGAGTTCTCTAGTGAGGGAACTGACAGAGGGTTAATAATAATAATAATAATAATAATAATAATAATAATAATAAAACTGCAGCATGTTCACTTAAAGGGAGATATGCATGTTTATGCATAAACAGGGTTTAGAAAAGCAAAGAGAATTAATAAGGGGTAGGAGTGAAGATTTGAAGAGCAGGATGTATTTGTTCAGACACTAAAACAGACTGAGTGGTGATGCAGTGCAAGTCTGCCTTGTAATAAAAACTGAGATCCAGTGGCAGAAAGTTAAAGACACAGGACTTTGTTTTAATTTTTAATTTTTTTTTCCTTAGCTGTGAAGCAATTAACCTTTAGAGTAATTCTTTGAGACGTTTAGACTGTCCATCTCTGACCACATTTAAATTGCAAGCTAGGGCATTTCTAATTAATTGTTCCCTTGTTCAACATGTATTAATCTGCAAAATTTACTTGTCTTTGTGTTATGTGGATGATCAAAATAAAGAGTCACAAGTGTTCCTTCTAGACTTATTCCTGACATTTCACAGCCCTCTGTCTTCTTGTTTTGTGATCCTTTGAGTAAAGCTGTAGATGTAAAACAAAGGTCACTGGCTAGGAGGCTGAACCTGTTGGGCCTATTAAGCTCTCTTCATTCAGGTTAACCTATTTTTATTCAACAAACAAGTTTAAAAATCCTCCATGCCCTGCATAAATCAATCCTGCATGTAAGATCCTGAATACCTCAAGCACAACCTTCTGCTTTCTCCCAGATCTGTTACCTCTCATCATCCTGGCTGGGTTTGTTCACTATTGAATGGGTTTGATTGAAGGTTCTTCCATAAAGAAAAATGGTGTGTAGATCAAACAGTTCTCAAGTCAGGCAACAGTTTGTGCAAAATGGCACATTTTTGCCTAGATAGATGCATTTGATGAAGATTTGGGACAATTTGAGATTTAGATGTTGGCTCGTCCTGGTTTGTTACCTTGGAGCAAAGATCATTGCTGGGCAATCAATTTGTGCACCCACTGCAAGAACAGCAGCCAGGCAGCCAAAGCAGGGTTGGACTGCAGCCTAGCTCTGCAGGAAAAGAGAAAAGATGGTTTTGCAGTAGGCTGATCCTACCTTGGCACAAAACAGACCCTCATGACTGCTATGGAAGTGTTGATCACTTTTATCTCCCAGGAAGTAAGATCACTTTTATCTCACAGTAAATCTCACAAAGAGATTTTTATCTCTTTGCCTTCCAGATCATAAATAATTTGTGAAAATGCTTTCACATGCAATCAGCTGATATTTTCTCTGTCTTCATCAGCAAAGGAGGAACTGAATCTTGTCCTCCTGTGGAGGAATGTGCCCTGGAGTGACTCAATTATCTTTTGTCTCCTTAAAAAAAGGGTAAAAGCTCAGAAGTTTCTTTCCTCAATGAGGTAAAAAGACACCTCATAGGACCTTGGGGACTTCACCTCAAACTTAAGGATGGCCAATTGGACAAAAAAGAGGCCAAAAGGTCCTGCCTGAGCAATTCACTAGAAAAATAAGAGAAAAATAAGAGAAAGAGAAATAAGAAAAATAAGAGAAAAATAAGAGAAAGAGAAATAAGAAAAATAAGAGAAAAATAAGAGAAAGAGAAAAAAGAAAAATAAGAGAACCAAGGCACCAATGGCTTATGGAGGGTGTTTTACCAGCAGCAAGAACCTCTTGCCCCTGCCTTGGTTTTTCTCTTGGTTTTTCTCTTTCTCTGTAAAGAGCTTTATTATTTAGCCTTTTAATAAAACTTTTCTGTTTCCAACACTGCAACAGAAGCCATCCTGCTGATTTTGTGCCATCTGAGGTGGCTGAGCTGTCTCAGGTGTGCTCCAAGAGCTCCTAAGAGCTGGCTCAGAGACCCCTGTATCACTCCTGTGCAGGGCAGAACTTTGTTTCTTAGATAGGAAGAACATTTCTTCCTCAGCAGCAAAACAAGCAGGTAGCAGGTGGATGAAATCATGGATTGTATTTAATAATGAGCTGTGCTCCAGCTGCTGCCTAGCTGGGTGTGTAATCTCCAGTAAATATCAGGCAGTTATAAAATCAGCATTTTTAAG
Source organism: Agelaius phoeniceus (assembly GCF_051311805.1). Lineage (NCBI taxonomy): Eukaryota > Metazoa > Chordata > Aves > Passeriformes > Icteridae > Agelaius > Agelaius phoeniceus. Next base: position 1,848,915 of record NC_135290.1, on the reverse strand, counting down.
GTACATGTGAAGAAGGGAGTCAATATGAAGATCAACTATTTGCTTGGGGATTTTCTTTAAAGACAGAAACTTTCTTAAAAGAACACTAGTCAGATCTGAGTCATGGAAAACTGCTCTCAGTGAACAATGTTTCCAAAATGCAGCACAATTAAAACTATCTATTTATTCATTTATGATAGTAGAACTTGTAATAATATTAGTAGAAATATAGATAGTATAGGTAAATATATATAGATATAGATAATAGAAATATATATAGATATATAAATATAGATAGTAGAAATATAATAATATTTATTTATTTATAATCAATAGTCATCTTCTTGAAGAGTTAAGTGCTTTTTGATCAGAAATAAACAGAAAAAGATTTTAAATAGGATTTATTTATCAGCTGTACAAGCTGCTCATTTTGGTGGGCAATTTCCACCAGAGACCTTCAAAGCAATCACACGAGGAGCTGCCTGGCCAAGTGATGTAATTTTTAGTTAGACTTTGAATACCAGGAAAATTTGGAGGGAACCCTATGGAGTAGAGGGAAGCTGCTATATCAGTATTTTTATTGGACCCATGAAATGATGGGGAGAAGAATGAGGCACTTTGTTTAATAAGAAGTTCATTATTAAGGTCAATATGCAGTGGGTGGTGCATGCAAGGGATGAGGGCATCATTGGTATAAATTCAGGTGATTTGTGAAAATGCCACTCACCAGATGTCCTGTACAATTCCTGTGGTGTTTACCTTTATCACAGTGCCAAGCAAAAGTTAGTACCATACAAAAATAAGAGAGCATTAATTCAAATAACAGAATAAAATGTGCCCAGCTTCAGATTTTTGTCTCATTAACAGGAACTTTTGCCACAGGGTATTCATGTTGAATATCCATTGCAAGGCATGTAGTGTGTGATACCTGACATTTTGGTCAAAAATAAATATATATTTAAAAATATATATTAAATTATATAAAAAGAAATATATATTAAATACATAAGCAGTATTATACTATATTATTGTATTAAATATATTTATATATTATATATGTAAATATATTTTATATGATAATATAATATAGTATAATAATATTAAATATTTTAATATGGAAAATATATATATATATATATATATATGTGTGGATATATATTTTAATATATATGTCACAGTAGAGTTTGTAGGTGGTGATGAGATCCACTGGCATAATAAGAAAAGTCAAACTTTGTCTTGCATAGCAGCCTCCCTGTATTTAGCATTATTTCATCTCCGTGATGAAGCCCCCAGACCCACCACATGTAGCTGATAATGTCATGCAAGAGGCAGGTTTCCACTTTATTTCATTGATTTTATGCTTTGCCTCACCCAGTGATTACTGAATCATCTTTTTCTCTTTAGTCCAGACAGACACCAGAGGGGGAATTCCTGCCGCTGGACCAGTGTGAGCTGGATGTTGGATTTGGAACTGGGGCTGACCAGCTGTTTTTGGTTTCCCCTTTAACCATCTGCCATGAAATTAATTCAGAGAGCCCCTTCTTCTGCCTCTCACAAAGATCCCTGAGGAGTGAGCAATTTGAAATCGTTGTCATCCTGGAAGGAATCGTTGAGACCACCGGTAAGACTTGGGATAATCTGCACGCTCTGATTTTCAATCTTTGTTTTCAGTGCTGATATTTTTAGCAAGGCAGCTGTTGGTGCTGCATGCTCCAGCATATCCTGCCATATGCTGCAGAGCTGCAGTGGCTCCCACCAGGAATAGAGACCTCCCTTCTCCACAGGGCTTGGCTTAGAATAAAATATAATATAATATATATTATAATAAATTTTATATATAAAATGATATAATAATAATTATGTTATTTTATCTATATAAAATTATATATAGCATTATATTAAATATAAGATAATAAATATTATATTATACTATAATAATTACAATTATAATATTATAGTTGTATATTGTATTTGTATATTATGTATATACAAATAGAATATACAATGTAATACACTGTATACATATGTAATATGTACATACGTATATGTAATATACAGATACATATGTAATATGTAATTGTATGTTACAATGTAATATATAATATATTAAAATAAATATTATATTATAATAAATTTTATATTAAAATGATATAATAATTCTATTAGTTATATAAAATATTATATCAAATATAATATAATTATTATATTATATTATATTATATTATATTATATTATATTATATTAAGCATACAGACAGAAGGCTGCAAAGAATGATAATGAAAACTCATGACTGACTCCTGAGTCTGACACAGCTGGACCTTGATTGGTCATTAATTAAAAATAATTCACATGTTGGATCAACAATCTCCAGACCACATTCCAAAGCAGCAAAACAGGGAGAAGCAATCAGATAATTATTGTTTGCATTCTTCTCTGAGGCTTCTCAGCTTCCCAGGAGAAGAAATCCTGGTGAAGGGATTTTTCCAGAAAATATGACAGTGACAACCTAGTTTGCACTGACTTGAATTCAGAGTAAGAAATCCACTTTCACAGCACAAATACAGTTCTGATAGTCACAGAGATTGTAGGCATGTGTGGTTATTGACAAATATGAGAAGAGTTTTGTTTCTTTTTTAAATTTGGGTATGGTGTTGTCTAGATGACAGCTGATTTTGTGGCCTTTTGTTTTGAGGAAAAGGGAATCTTTGGGATGACCTAATTGCTTCCAATACTCAACATGGTGAAGAAAATGAATTCTGTCCCAGCTGAAACCAGCACACAAGCTAATACTGTTTTAATTTTACATTTTGCCATGGCTTGGTTGCAAGTCTGCATAAAAATTTATTCAGTCAGTGACTGTAAGAAGATTGTCTAGGAGCAACTGCCCCATTTTATAACCTGTAAAATCCTTGCCTTGCTGGCTGAAATTCATTTTCATCTGTCAGCCTCCTGTATTTTTGGTTCCCTGTGTCAGTCTGCTTGCTCACATTGAATGCTCTTGTCCTTTTGCACAGGAATGACGTGCCAGGCCAGGACCTCGTACACAGAAGATGAAGTGCTGTGGGGTCACAGGTTCCTGCCAGTCATGTCTCTGGAAGATGGCTTTTTCCGTGTGGATTATTCTCAGTTTCATGCCACTTTTGAAGTCCCCACTCCTCCTTACAGTGTCAAAGAGCAAGAAGAAAACCTGTCCCAGTCGTCTCTCTTGAACAGTCCTTTTGAGAAGAAAAGCAGAAGAGAGCAGGTTTGTCCTCCTGACTGTGCTGATGTTGCAGGAGAGAAGAACAAGCTCCCTGCTAAACTCCAGAAGATCAGCTCGAGGAAGGAGGGCCTTCCACCAAGAGCCCTGAGAGTGAGTTCCTGTAACACACAGAAGAATTTCAGTACTGGAGATCTCTTGGAAATTGAAGAAATGAGTCCCATGTCTGATGGTGAAGACAGCGATCACAGGATGCAGCTGAAAGCCTTAAAAATAAATGCCAAGGCTCTGACTCAGTCCACCAGCAAGCTCGAGTTACAGAAGGATTTTCCAGGTATGGGCACTCTAGAGGTGAAATTGGAAGATAATTTCCCTGCCAAACTTTGAAAAAATGAACTCTGATCGCTTCTTTTAAGAGCTGAAGGAACAGAAGTTGTTGCTGATAAACTGCATTTGAGACTGCTGCCCTGGAAGAGTTGGTTCACAGTAAAGTCACAACTTGGCTTTGCTGCTTTCAGGAAGAATGAATGATCCTTTTTGTATAATTGTTCTGTACAGGTCCAGTTTAGGTAGCATAACAGGACTTTGAGGGGCAGTATGGTTCTCCTGTCATGCCAAAGAGATTCCTGCCCTGATGATGATGCTTATCAGCATGCTCATTGCAAATCCACCCTGGCTGCCATGTTTGCAGATGCTTTTTCACAAAGCAAGGATCAGATCCTCGGTCACAGATGGAAGCAAGAAGGGTGTGAGAGCAGCTGGACCCTGGTTTTGTGCAGCTCAGGTCCTGGACTGCTCCTGATGGGCAGAAGAGCAGAACACAAGAGGAATGTGTGGCACTGCTCAGCCCCAGTCCAGCTGTCTCTTTGGAAAGAGGCTTTCCTGCTCCATCCTTCTTCCCCATGACTGTGGCACCCTCCCTCTGTGCTCCCAGTGTCTCATCCATGGTCAGTCAGGTGAGGAAGGAGTGTGCAATAACCATTTGGGTCATTTGACCCACAGGAGCTCTCCTAAACATGAGGATCTTTATCCTGTCCAAAATTCCACCTCAGCATTTGATTTGGTGGATCACGTGCTGAATTTTAATGGCCATATCACCACTCACTGTGAAGGAAACTTGAGATCAGTAGCTCAGCTTCTTGGCATGTTTTATGCTGCAATTAAATGACATTTCAGTTTGGGAGCCATTGTAAGTAAATAAATAAAAGCAAAGTGCTAAATAATGCTCAGTCATTACACATCTCAGAGTTTTACTAATGAATGGTAGTCTTTGGTGTTGCTAATTTTCATTTTGTTACATCTGCCTTCTCCATTTATATATGATTCTCAGTAATTTTGCAGATTTGGTATTTATTGCTATTCAGCTCAATCCACCTCTGTCTGTGAGAGAGGCTTTTTCTTTCCTGGTTGGTGGTAATTACAAACAAACTCTGCTGTTTGTAGACAGTGTTCAGAGGCTCAGCATCCAGGGTGTTCATCACCAGAGCACTCTCCAATAGAAGGATCAATTCTGCTCTTGTTACATGGACAAAATTCAGTCAAATTTAATTAAAAGGGGTGGCAGTGGCCATGTTGTTTGGCAATGAGTTCCTTGATGGTAAAATGATGTATCCAAGCTAGGAATAGCTTGGCTTGCAGAACTCACTGTTTCTTGCTTTTGATCTGTCTACAGTGTGAAACTGGAAAATGCTGTTTTATGCAGGGATAGGATGTGCTGCTTGTTGTTGTTTATCTGTTCTCAACATGAATTTCAACAATATATATATGTGCTAAAATCTGTATTTTCATTTATCAACTGTATTTGTATGGAGTACTTAGATGACAGCATGAAGTCCTAAATGATGATGACTCAAAATGAGTATAAAATAAAATTACATTCCACCTCAGGTCTCTGGTGTTCTTTACTCAAATGTGCATGTGTGTGTTGGCAGCAGAGCAGCTCCAGGGGATGGGGCCCCATCCTTGGGCACGCTCCCCTCTGCTGTGGGGCAGAGTCATAGTATTAATTAATTGTTAATGAGCCATGATGCAAATTATCCATGAGTTATCCAACTTAGAGGCCATTTTTTTTTTTACATTGCCACTTACAAAATAATTAAACCTTCTCATTTCTATACACACTGACACATAAAATTAACTTACAGAAAAAGGTAATTGGACCCCAGAACACTTCACCATAGGAGAATGGGTGAGTATAGATCCATACAGAAAAAATAAACAGAACCTAAAATGTTGAATTAACACATTGTAGGCAGGTGCTCTTTACAGAGTAATGCTCATTACAACCTCATCCTACTAACACAGAATGACAAAAGCACTACTGCAACAAAAAATTAAAAAAATAAATCACAAAACCCCAAAGCAAACAGAAAACCACACAGGCACACTGACACTACACTGCTGACACCTGGTGGTGAAAAGCACTAAGAAAAAAGGATTAGGGTTATGTTAGAGAAAAGAATGGTTAAAGATGCTCAGTGTAGGGGAACATGAGGCACCTTGCCAAAATATTCCTTGTGTGTTTGGCAGATGTGGAGCAGATACCACCGTCCCTTTTTGCTTTTGGCAATTCTTTTATCTCATGAGGTGGGAAAGCCACCCGTGTTCTAGGGCCAGCAGCTTGCTGGCTGAATAACACAGGCACAGAGGCACAGCTAAAGGATTTAGACTTTCTTCTTTGCAAATCTGGCCTCTGACTTCATGCCAGTCTCTTCGTTGAAAATTATCAAAAGATTTTTGTGAGTTTTCTAATTTTGGGATTAATGCTGGCGAATTTGCAGGGTTTAGTGTCTCATTTTGGGTCGAGAAATCTGTCCCAAACACTGGGGGGGGGGGGGGGGGGGCGGATTCTGGAGCTATTTGGGAACAGTTCTTTTTCCAAATTCTTTTGTGTTGGGATCAAAGGGCTGGCATTTGCAGGGGCGAAATAATTCTCTGTCTGTCCTGTACTAATTGAAGCAGCTGTCATATTCCAGCCCCCCCCTCCTCGTTGCACGGTTTGTGTGCGTGGATGTGGCTGCGCGGACGAATCGTGACACAAAGTAGTCCCGCTCGGTGCTAGGAAGGCGCGGAAGGCGAAAACACGGAGGCACACCAGGTACCGGTTGTGCAGGGTCCCGCGCTGCGGAGGGATCTCTCGGTGATGCCACCGTGCCCGGGTACTCAAGTTCCGGCAGAGGGAGAGACGCGGAAGGATACGTGCAAGGCGCTGCAGTTTTCGGCTGCTGTGGTGCCGTGTACAGACCCGGTGGCAGCGGGAGCGGCGTGCCAGGGCACGGGGATGCCGGCGGTGGCCGGACAGCGGCACGCAGCGGCTTGGAACCGGGACCGGGCGGCTCCAAAGCGGCGGCGGCCAAAGCAGTGCGGGGGGGGGGGGGGGTGGCGGCGGCGGCGCGGCGGCGGCGGCGGCGGCGCGGCGGCGGCGGCGGCGGCGGCGGCGCGGCGGCGGCGGCGGCGGCGGCGGCGCGGCGGCGGCGGCGGCGGCGGCGGCGGCGGCGGCGGCGGCGGCGGCGGCGGCGTGGAAATAGAACTGCGCATGCGTCCGGCTGATCCCGGAAGCAGCGCTGTGGTTCGATGAGACGGCGCGGAGTGATATCTCTGGTGCGGGAGTTGTAGCAACTGCGCATGCGTGGGGAGCGGTGATGGCGGGCGGGCGGGCGCGGGAGGTGGCGGAGCTGCGGAAACGGGAGCCGGGGCTGCGGCTCCGGCCGTGGAAGGGAACGGCAGGACGCCCGTGGTTGCGGGAGGCAGCGGAGCCGCGCCATCCAGCAGCTCTGAGGCGGGAAGCTGCGCTGGGGAAGGCGCGGCTCGGCCCGCCATGGAACGGCGGCGGCAGGAGCGGAAAAGCGACCACGGGCAGCGGCGGGGCCGCCTCGTCAGCGGAACATGATCCCGGGGTGGCGGGAGGCGGGAGGAGCGGCGTGGAGGCGGCGGGAGGCTGCTGCGGGGGGGCCATGACGGGCCGTGGGAGGGTCGGCGGCTGGAGCGCGGCGTGCAGCCGCTGGGGGCTGGGGTGGGTGCTGGCCGGGCGGGCAGGGGCGGCGCGGCAGGCACGGCAGAGGCTGCGGCCACCGGTGCAGACGCCGCGGCGCCGGCACGGGGTGGCTGGGCGGGCTGGGGCGTCCCGGTCGCAGCGCAAGCGGTGCCGTGCCGGGACCGGAGGATTGAGCCGAAACGCCGGCAGGGACGGGGTTCTGCCCTGCCGCGGAGCCCGTGGGCGGCTCGGGGTGCGCTGCTTGCGCTTGAACGCCAGGGGGCGCTGGGGGCGCGGCGCGGCCGCGCCAGGCGTGCTCGGCACCGCAGATCCGGGAGCCGCAGGGGACTGCAAAGACGCAGCAACGACGGGACTTGGGCCACTGCCGGCCCCGCTGTGCGGCAAAGGGGGCGAGGGGGACTTGGGGAGGCGGCAGGAGCGGCCGCACTGGCGGGTAGCGGGGGAAAAACGGCGGACACGGCGGGGGGGTGGGGCCGCGGTGACGCTGGTGGGCGGGCTCGTAGAGGCAGGAATCGAGGGGGCGGGAACCGCGGTAGCCGGGACGGCAGGGACAAACGGGATGGCGTGAGGGGTGGGAGGGGCTGGGGACGGGGGCGGGACCAAGTGCAGGGGGCGGGGCGGCAGGGGTGAGCAGGACTGCGGGTACGGAGCTGTGCGGTTGCAAGGGGAGGTGGGGGGCGTGTCCCACTGGAGACTCGCGGCGGCGAGGGGCGGAGTCGCAGGAGGAGCAGAGCTCGGCGGGGCGGCTGCTGCGGGCACCCCCCGTGCGGCAAACACAGCTCAAGCCTTGCCCAGCAAGCTGGGACCAGCTCCACGGCAGCAATCTCCCGGCGGGATATACTATTAAAGTGCTTTAAAAACCTGTAGCCATAAAAGTCTCTGGTAAAGACGGCTGAACCAAACTCCCTTTCATGTCATTCGAGCTTTACAACAACTTTTACGCCACCCGCGCTTTACGGCAGTTTTATGGCAGTCGCGCTTTACGGCAGTCGCGCTTTACGGCAGTCGTTGCGACAGTTCTGCTTTACGGCACCTTTTACGACAGTCGCGCTTTACGGCACCTTTTGCGACAGTTCTGCTTTACGACACCTTTTACGACAGTTTTGCTTTACGGCATCTTTTGCGACAGTCGCGCTTTCCGGCACCTTTTGCGACAGTTCTGCTTTACGGCACCTTTTGCGACAGTTCTGCTTTACGGCACCTTTTACGACAGTTTTGCTTTACGGCATCTTTTGCGACAGTTCTGCTTTACGGCACCTTTTACGACAGTCGCGCTTTACGGCACCTTTTGCGACAGTCGCGCTTTACGACACCTTTTGCGACAGTCACGCTTTACGGCACCTTTTGCGACAGTCGCGCTTTACGGCACCTTTTACGACAGTCGTGCTTTACGGCAGTCGTCGCGACAGTTCTGCTTTACGGCACCTTTTACGACAGTCGCGCTTTACGACACCTTTTACGACAGTCGCGCTTTACGGCACCTTTTACGACAGTCGTGCTTTACGGCGCCTTTTACGACAGTGTTGCTTTACGGCACCTTTTACGACAGTTTTGCTTTACGGCATCTTTTGCGACAGTTCTGCTTTACGGCACCTTTTGCGACAGTTTTGCTTTACGGCACCTTTTACGACAGTCGCGCTTTACGGCGCCTTTTGCGACAGTCGCACTTTACGGCACCTTTTGCGACCGTTTTGCTTTACGGCACCTTTTGCGACAGTCGCGCTTTACGGCACCTTTTACGACAGTTTTGCTTTACGGCAGTCACGCTTTATGGCACTTCCTTTTATGGAACTTTTATGGCTCTTTATGTCTCTTTACAACACTTTAATCAAAAATAAATGTAAAACAAAATAAAAACTGTAATTTTATTTTTTTAATTTTACAAGTTTTTTTATTTTATTTCTATTTTTAATTTTTCTATTTTTAAAGCTTTTTATTTTATTTTATTTTATTTGGTTCTGCCCAGACCAGCTCAAGCCGGTGATTGTGGTGGTGTTTGAGGGTCCCCAGGACAAGGGAAGAGATGAGAATCTTGACTCCACCTTTCAGAAGGCTGATTTATTATTTTATGATCTCCATTATATTAAAAGAAAATGAGATATTAGAACTATACAAAAAGAGCAAGGAGACATCAGAAAGCTGGAAAGGAATGAATAATAAATACCTGGGACTGCTCACAGCCCCGACACAGCTGGACCGTGATTGGTCATCAAGTAGAAACTTTGCACAGGAGACCAATCCAGGATGCCCCTGTTGCTAAACCATCTCCAGCCCACACTCCACAGCCAGCTGATCCTTATTGGTTCTATTTCTGTTCTGAGGCTTCTCAGAAGAAAAATCCCAGGATTTTCATCAAACACATCAGTGCCAGGTGATGGCACAGGCAGCATTGGCCGGCCGAGGGCACTGTGTCATCCCTGCCAGCCCAGGTGTCACAGCAAAGAGGAGAGAGTTCACCCTGTGCTCACCCTGCAATACAGAGCAACACAACACAACACGCATATTAACACAAGATGATAACCTTTTTCTATTTTCATTACAAGTTGATTTATTGTTACAGGAAACCCTAAACAACAAAATCACACAGAAAACAACACTCATCTACCATTAACACCCCCTTCAGATTCCACACAAACTCGCCATCATTCTCATCACAACTGCTAAATTACACCCCAGCAATCATTGGTCCTCGGGAATGTGGTTCCCAGAGCCTCCAGAAAATCCTCCTGCCTGACAAAAACCCCGGTCCCTGGACAGTCCACACCCAAACTTTGGTGATGAACGTCGCCTCACAGACTGCCTGGGACCGAGGAAAAAAAACCCAGCTGGGGGGAGGGGGGGGGGGGGGGGAACCAAACCCCGGCTGGGGATTTTTTATTCTAAATTTAAAAATTAGTCTAAAAACCTGAAAAGCAAAAGTCACACCCACAAGGTTAAATCCAGTCAGCATGCACTCACACACGCAGAGACGAGCAGACACAGACAGACACAGTCTTACATGCTCACTGTGGCCCTTACTTGAGACACTGAAGAACACGCTGTGCAATGTGGAATTTCAGGAGCCAGCCAGCCACTCTGGGCCACAGGCCCACGAACAACAACGCCAGCCCTTTTCCCTGGGAAACAAAATTCACCCGCTCAGGTTCCTGATGGCAGATTGCAGGAGGCCTTGGCACTGTCAAAGCAGCTTGATTTGCCGTGGTGCCAGCTTGGGTCTGGGAGGCATCCTGCGTATTGTGGAATTTCAGGAGCCACCTGGCCACTCCGGGCCACAGGCCCCCGAACACAAACCTCAGCCCTTTTCCCGGATAACATCATCATCCATGATATTTGTGTTCATCCTTTCTGTCAGCCTCCCCACTGTCTAGGGGGAAACTTTTAAGAGTTGTACCTTAACATGAACATCTGGTTTAGTTGGGTTTTTTTAACCATCTGGGAATTGATATATTCTTAGAGGATCACAACCTTTTAAACATGTTCTAAAGCTGCATTCTCTTGCATGATACTGGCATGCAAACATAAATGAGTTGAGAAAAGCTGGAGATAAATACAAAAAGGAATAGTAGCGCTTCATTGTAGGATGTTCTTAAAATCCAATCTTGCTGGCTAAAACCATCTTGGTACTTTAATAAAACTACACTTCCACACTTAAATTCAGAAAAGAAAGAATGAGAGTAAGATGCTTTGAAAACATTTCATTTTAAGACAAGGCATAGTGGTTAGAATGAGAATAAATACATTTCATTAATGCATGTCTCAAGGTAATTAAAATTAATCACTCTTTGATGCACTAAATTTTATCCCAAGAGTTTTTGTTCATTTTGATGAATAAACTAATGAAATGCTGTGTAATTAAAAGATGGAAGTGGTCCCATGGAAGGTAGACTTATAAATAGGTTTAGGTAGGGATTCTTCACATGAACAAAGGGTGGGTCCATCAGAATATTGCAATAGTCTTAATGCAACATGTGGCTCAGGAAACCTGGTTATTGCCAGGAGCAAGAATGGCAGAGAAGTGAGAAAATCCCTTTGTGTGCTGTAGCAGCTGTTGTGTGTCACAATCAATGTGAGCAGGGGCAGTGGGCAAAGCGTGTGTGCAGCAGCTCACCCCAAAACCTCACATTGTCATAAAAAAACCTTTATAAGTCAGCTCTGTGTCCCTTAACATGATGAAGGTCATTGGGCTAAGCTTAGTATGAGCCCTGGTATTGCAGAATTGAAGCAATGAGGCCTTTTGGGTTTTGCTGATTGAAGCCAAAAGACTTATATGCCTCAGTTTCAATGAGTGACACTTGGCAGGTCTGAATGATGCAGCTGGAGAAGCTCCAGCACTCTTGGACTCTGAGGTATGGGCCAGTAATTGCTGCTGGCCTCAGCCTATTTCTTACCAGGCAAAACACACAATTTGATGTTTTTTGTCATAAGCTGTATTTTATTTAGAAAACCACAACAATTCTTTGTCCTCTGAGGAATGTGGAGCTGTATTTATGCCCTTTTGATGGGGTTTTCTGCTTCAGCTTTTGTTCTTGGATTGACTGTGCAGGTTCACAGCTGCTGGGTAAGGACAGAGGAACTTAGGCACAGACACCATGTTGGTGGAAACCCTGGGCAGATGAGGATTCCAGTTCAGACCTTTCAGCCTATCCTGGTTAAAGAATAAATAGCTATGGTCAGTCATTGAAAGTAGTTATTATGACTAGGAATTGAAATGAAAAACCATTTCTGTTTCTTACAGCCTGCCTTGCCCTCATAGGGATCAGATGTGAAGCAGAAGTTCTGCAAAGGCTGCTGCTTCATCTCTGCAGTTTCCCATACAGAGAATCATCAATCCAAAGAAATGCTGGTGTGTTAGTCAGAACTTTATTGCCTGGTGAATATAGTGAGACCACATTATAAATGCTGATGGTGCAAACCCAAATAGTCCCCCCGCTCATCCCCCAGATCTTCATGTTACAAATTACATATTCAGGATTTATATTTGAATGGCCTTGTTCCCCTGGTCCGATAGCTGGCAGATTGTGCAGAGCTAATGGTGTCACTTCTGTTACTACATCAGTTGTTAACTGGGCCAGAAAACAGCCTTTAAGACTGAAGTTTAATCAAGTATTTTGAGAGTGAGCAAGTATAGACCTTATTCTTCTTGAGAATTATAGCCTACTTTTTGAAATCCCTGGCAGAGTTAGAATGTTCTGTCAAAAAATGTCTCCAGTGAGAAATAGCAGGCAAAGAATATATTCTGTGGGATGGTATGAGCAACCTTGTACTTTAAAGCTTGTATATTAATTGCTTGTTAATGGGCAGCTTTTGGCAGAATTTCCTTTTGGTATGGCCTCAAGAATTTTAATGGAGCTTCAGGCAGTGAGTGGAGAAAATATACTTTAAAAACAATAAACAGGATATTCTGTGGTTTTGTCTGTGCCATGGGTTGACTCAATCATGTTCTGGTTTTGCTCAGTTATAAACTCTGCATTAACTTCATTAAGAGAAGGAAGATATGTTACATCCTTCTGACTGCAATGCAATATATTTTCCCCCTCACACCTCATGTGTTTTCAGGAAGGTTAGAAGGAGAGACAAACACATGTTTAAAACCCCAGTGGATGTTGAGGAGTTTATTTTCTGTGTCTTGCTTACATGCCTCAGAAAGTGATTCCTGAAGTGTTTTCAAACCCACTAAACATTTTTATGTGATATTTTTGCAAGCAGAGGGCCTATTACTGGCTTGAGTCCTGTAGATACACAGTGCATATGTGTAAATATGCAAAAATGTGCACTTCTGCAGGGGGTGGGGGGGGAATCCCCACAATAGCCTATTTATCCAGTATTCCTTAAAAAAAAAAAAAAAAAGCCAGTGCTTCTGAGGTGATTGAACTTCTTGATTTTCACTCCTGTGCTTTCCTTTCTTTTAGTGGTCATTGGATGAAAATTCCCCAAAATAGTGTGTTCTTCCCAGAAAAGAATGGAAAAAGCTCTGTTGAACAACATGTCTTAAGCCAAAAAAAAAAAACCCAAAAAAACCAAAACCAAACCCAAACCAACAAAACCAGCATGCAAAATACACTGGGAAATCTGTAGAGTGAAGGAAAAACCCTCAGCTTACACTGGGCACAGTCTGATCCATCAAGAACGGGACAGGATTCTCTGTGCCAACAGTTCTGTGCTGTGTCACCTCTCCTGTTCTGGCCACCTCACTCGGGAAGAGAAAGGGGAATTCTGAATTGCTTGAAAGAGTTTTAAAGTCTCTCTGACAAAGTGTTGCATTTATTGGCAACCTAGTGTCTCAGGTGAGAGCACAAAGTTCTCCCTTCCCCTGGCATGGCACATTCCTGTTCCAACTTGCTGAGCATCATTCCCTCAAAAATATTGGGACTAACTCCTCCTATAGAAAGAAGGAGGAATTGACAGACTTTCCTGAGGAAAAGAACGGGCTCTAACCATTTTTTCCTGTCCCCAATTAGGTGTTAAGTGTGTTGGGAGAAACTTATCAGGAACTTGGAGACAGCATTTTTCAGAGAGGGAAAATGGAACTGGTCAGTTCACTGGTGGTGTTTGAGTTTTTTGGGAAAAGCAGGGTGTCCCTGTTGCTGTTAGACTTCAGTGATAAGACAGGAGCTATTGCCCTCCAGTGATCATACAATCACAGGATCACAGAAAGGTTTGGGTTGGAAGGGACCTTATAGAACACCCAGTTCCCCTCCCTGCCATGGGCAGGGACACCTTCCACTATCCCAGGGTGCTTCAAGCCCCATCCAGCCTGGCCTGTCCTTAGTGATGGGGTTCCCACAGCTGTTCTGGGCAACCTGTTCCAATGCTTCTCTTGGAATGCTGCAGGACCTGATTTTGCACTGACTTTACTGTCTGCCATTCAGGATCTGTCCTTTGATGCCTTTTGGGTCAATGCCAACAACTGCCAAGTTTTTTTTTTCCCTGCTGAAGTACACATATTTTTGTAGTATGTGATCAGTAGAAAATATTGAAGAGCCTTTAGTATAACCTGTATACCCAGTGATACCAGCAGGGAACCAGAGAGTTAACTACTCAACACATCCTGCTTTTCACCTTTAAATACACACCTTATTGTATAAACACAAGTGCTGTACTCACAGTGTACACCAAAGCCTCAATTCCGTGCCTTTGACCTTCTGAACACAGTTATTGCTGGAGTGGGTTTTACTTCGCCATGGCCAGAAGCTCAGCACAGAAACTGAGGGACATCAGTGTTTAACAAAGGATTTTGTGCGGAGCGGAGATAAGAGATGCAAAGACAATGCTGTAATCAAGGTCTTAACAATTGTAGGGATATCATTCCCCAAGGAGAGGATTTGGGGTCCAGTCATCAATTGTATATCCCACTCTAGGGCAGGAGCACCTCCAGGTTAGTGAAGGGACTGAATTAAATGGTTTTGCATGGGAGGCCTTTGTTAATCAAGTCTGTCTGTGGTGCACAAGAGGTTTTATCCAGAATGTGGTAAAATGGAAAAAATCCTTAGCATCAATCTTTGCAGAATAAATGTACTTGTTGCACTGTACCCATTGAGGCTCTTTCTCTCCATCTCATTATAATACTTTGTAGATCTTCTTGTAGTGAAGATTATGACAGCTGAGATGAATTTTAGCTTGAACCTAATCCCAGCAGTTCCTTCAGAAAGCCATGCAGAGAAGACAAAGCCACATAGCAAAAAAACATTTGCAACTAATCCTGTATGACGATGCATAAATCTAAATGCCAGTGCTACTGTTTTTATTTTGACATGCCATTTGATAGCACAGCTTTAAACTCCAGATTCGCTGTTGGGCCTCTAAATTAAAATTAACAGTGAACTGGCTGTCCCAGGGCTCACTTCCCCTTGTTTAAAACATCTTGTGCTGCTTTGTTCAGTAGGTTCAGGTTCTTGATCTGTTCCATCCCACGATCCAGCTCATCCAGGTGCTGCTGAGCTCTCTCTTCTGATGTGTATCCATAGTGCCTTGGCATCCTGAGTCCTACACAGTTCACAATCCTTCTCTCCCTCTTTTCTCACTGTTACTGGCTTTGTGCTTTTCCCTTTGTTCTAATCCAGAGTTCACAAAGGCCCATTTTTTCTAAAAAATGGTTCTTAAAACCAACCCTATTCCATGGCACTTTCCCACTCAAAATGCTGCCCTGCATCCCAGTGTGTTTTGTGTTGATTTTTGAGCTCCTTTGGTGCTGCCAGACCGTACATTTTTGGAGCTGCCTCTTGTTTGTTCAGTGCATTGTACCTAGTGCACATTGCTGTGCTCGGCTCCAGCTCTCTATAAATAATGAAAACATGCAGGGCTTGCTGGCACAAGTCAGCGCAGCATTTCCTGAGGCTCTGCTGTGTTTCCGGGAGCTCGGCTTTGCTTTTGAGTCCGCTGTGTGAGTATTTTCTACACAGCTCCACGAGGGTGTCTGTTCTGCAGCTCCTCTGTTACAGGACACACAGCCCAGTGTTACACCAGTGCATGCAGAATGCAGAAAGGGCTCAGCCAGCTTCCTGTCCCCTCCCATCGCCTTCTCAAATGCAGAAATAAATCAGAGCCCTGCCTGGAGCATAGGAGGGAATACTGATATCCCAAATGATGGGGGAGGAAGGTGAGTTGTCAGCCCACAGACCAGCTGGGGCTGGCCAACAGACAAGCTGTGAGTCTGAGCTCTCAACAAATATCTGTGTGGAGTGACTGGAGTTGTAACTTCAGGATACAAAGCAAATTTTGGGTGGAAAAAGCCAGCCTTAAGGAATCTGCTTGCCATACAAGCAGCCTCTGAAGCCATGGGCAGCAGCAGCAGCAGCAGCAATCACCCTCCTGGATGTTTGCCAAGTGGAGTTATTTTTGCATTGTCAAGTGCCTTCAGATAATTCTTCTGAAGGGTGCTACATAAATAAAACAACTGCCTGATTGGTTTAAAGTGAATCTCTTGAATTTTGGCTCCCCCATTCTACAAATTACATATATAAATTTCCCTGCTTCAAAAATTAAACCAGATCTATCATGGGTGAAATGAGATTAATTTTATTAAACACAATAGTTCATTAGTGAAGAACAAGAAATTTTGTATATTTATGCATAGTCTGCACAGAATATTTTACTTCAGCTCTTTCAGATGTAAATAAGATATAATGCTCATTTGAATTGCTTTTTAGTCAGCATAGAGTGATAGAGAGCAGTTGCACTGTTGTGCTCTAGGTTACCTTTCAGAATTCCTCGGGAACATGAGGCAGAAATTGGCCCTGGGGACCAAACCCATACATTCAGGGGCTGATTAGTGTTGGGAGCACCTGAAAGATGATGGAGGTGGTCTGATGATGCTGCTTGCTGTGATGCTGAGGCAGAGGATGGATCATTGCATCCTGTTGATGAAGAGCACAATTTGTCCTTTGGAGAGAGAATGAGGAGCTCAGTCCTGGAGCCCCAGGAATTCAAACAGTGACTGAGCCTGTGCAGCCACTGCCTTGCCCAAATACCCTGAGGGCTTCTCCAGCTCAAACCAGAGCACAACCTGCACTGGATGCTGAGGAGGTGAATGAGTGTTGGATGGATTCTCAAGGAGTGGCAGCCATCTGTTGGTGGCTGCTCGCTGAAACTCCTCCTGTTTAATCGCACAACATTCGTGTGCCTGCATCTGTTTATGTTGAGCAGGGACCTTATGTGAATATGTCTGGTGTTTTTCTGACACCACAAGTATCTTTGCAGCCCACTTTATTCCTGTGTGCATCAGAGCAGCTGGGTGAGACCAGTAGACCCATTAATGTCAATCCTGAGTCAGACAGCAGGATCGATCTTTCGAGGCAGCTCCATCTCTCAAGTGGCTGATCACAGGAGCTGCACAAAGATTTCTGCTTCTGGAACTGAATTCTTTGTGATTATGTGGCAGCATTGTGTTGAGGCACAATTAGAAGGGTTCTTCCTAATCCTGCCTGTCTTTGCTATTATTTTCAGATCTCTGTTTACTTGGTAATAAATACACGGCCTCTTGGAAGACACACAAATGGTGACAATGAAATAGATTAGATTTTTCAGCTAATCACAACATAAACCTGTGCAGCTTTGTTTGGTGCAAGTCTCATTCTTTTCTGCCCAGAGCTGTCAAGGCTCTGCAAGGTGACCTTCTGCCCTGGAGCACTGTGCTGAGGCCACCAAACTGCCACATGCTGGGCCACAGAATAAATCAATCCACCTGTCCAGGTGTCATTGCTGGTCCTCTTTAGCCCTTTGGACTCACTTGACCACTTTATAGAGCCTTATAAACTTGATTTTTTCCCTTAAAAAATAATAAGCCTACCTATACTTAAGGCATTAAGTGGACATTATCTTCCTAAAAGATACAGCCAGGGAATGGTTAAGCCTTTCAATATCCTCAGGTGGGAATTAGGGAACAAGAATGGATGCTTTGTAAGGAATTACTGGTTATTATTACAGACCTCTGAAAAACAGACATGAAATTAGCAGTTGTGTGTCATTTCATTACTGCTTTGGCAGTCTGCTTTCTTTTCCTTTAAGGCTAAGATGGTTGCTAGGGCTTTGTAGTGAATAACCTTTTTGTGTTCAGCTCAAGGCGGGGTGTAATTATTTTATAATTTGGGTTTGTGGGGCCATTTTAGACGTTTTCAGAGAAAAATAATTCAGCTTTTGTTAACCCCCTTCATACTCAGCTGCCAGTCACTGCCGTGTGGCAGCACAGACAGAGGAGCTCTGTGTCTGTGCTCATCATTTGCACTTGGTACTTGCCTGAGGATCCAGCACCACCCGTGAAAAGAACATGGACTTGACATCGTTGTACACTGACACTGACTGGCTTTGAAAAGTGAAGCTGTCCCTTAAAAGTGAAGCTGTCAAAGAAAGTGTCTGGTTTAGTGGCAGGGTCTCTGTGTGGACGAGAGGTCGTGGACAGCAGCTGCTGGAGCCAAGGAAGCACACTTTGGGTTAAGGCTGACATGAACTCTTTCACTTCAGGGCAAAAACTTACTCCTGGGAGCCAATAAACTTACTCTTCTGCATGGCTGTAGTAAAGGCTTTCCCCATCAGACTGTTTTTTTAGGACATGGCAGCTCTTTATTTAGTTTTTATGATCAGAGAGCTGGTACACCTCTGTTATGGAGAGAGACTGAGAGAGCTGGAAGTATTCAGCCTGGGGCAGAAAAGGCTTTGAGAGACCTTAGAGATCCCTGCAGTACCTACAGGGGCTCTGAGAGAGCAGAAGAGGGACTTTTGACAAGGGCCTGGAGTGACAGGACAAGGGGGAATGGCTTTCCACTGCCAGAGGACAGGGTTGGATGGGATATTGGGAATAAATCCTTCCCTGTGAGGGTGGTGAGGCCCTGGCATGGGCTGCCCAGAGAAGCTGTGGCTGCCCCATCCCTGGCAGTGTCCCAGGCCAGGTTGGACAGAGCTTGGAGCAGCCTGGTCTCATGGAATGTGGAATGAGATGGGCTCTAAGGTCCTTCCAACCCAAACCATTCCAGGATTCCATATAACTGTGTTTCAGCTGTGCACTGAGAGAGCAGCAGGACAGGTTCTCAGATCAAAGTGGGTGTCTTGCACACAGGTATCTCCATCTGAGCTGTTTATCCTGCGTCACTCAGGGGTCCTGAACAGCAAGTTCACGGTCAATCATCCAAAGGTGTCATTTGCCCTCCTGCAAAATTGGTCCTCGCTGGTTGCTCAGTTGTCTCAGGCTTCCCCTCTAGCCCATGAGTACTCTACCCATGGGCTGAGGCCTCCACTTGGTCTGCTGCAGATGTCTCCTGTGTGAGGCACAGGTGGCCCTGCAGCATCTCTGCTGAGCCCCTCAAGGGTTTTCTAAGCCAGAACCCCACTGGCACATGGTCCCTGCTGCAGCCCCAGTGCAGCTCACACCTCTCCTGTGCTCCTGAGTGCCCTGTGTGGCTGCAGTGACATGGCTGCTGTGTGGGCACCTCAGTGGTTGATGAAGAGCTGCAATCCAGGGCTGCAGACATCACGGTTTAGGTTTTTTTCCCCCTTGCTAATTGCTTCCCTACACGTACAAACTCTGCAAATGCTGACAAAGCCCCTGGGAGCCAGCCTTGCTGGGAGCTGCTCAGAATGGCAGACACCACGTATTTATGGGTTGGAAAGTGTTTAAAATGACAGGAAACATATTTTTGCTTAAGGTGTGTCTCTAACTTGGGATCCATCACTTGTGCATGTTGCTGTAGCAACGCTGCAATGGCATGGGAGTTGCTTTTAAGGCTGATTTCCGAGCAGATCGTGGCAGGAGCTGTTACCAAGCAACCCACTCCTATGCTCCCATAACTAGGAAATGCAGCCAGTGCTTTTTGATATTGCCCAGGAATTTGATCATATGTTCATTTTGCCAACTTTGGTCTTTCTGATGCAAAATAATTTCTGTAGTGTACTACAGATAGATCCCTGTTTTGTGGGGACCTCCCCATCCACGGTTTCTTACACAGGAATTTTCAGTATGGGAACATTCATAGGAAGGCAAAGGCAAAAGTCCATTTCTTTACCAAAAAAAAATTTAAAAAAAAGGTTGTATTCAACACATGCTGCTGAAGAACAATTAAAGGTAGACCAGGGTGGGAAGAGCTGCATCCTTTGATTCCCAGGTCTTGCACTTGATCCAGTCTCATGTTCCAGGACAAGCCTCCCAAAATGCAGGTGTTGAAATGCTCTTTGGAAGTTTCTCTTAGTTCCTGCTCTGATTCTCATTCCTTCTGTTTTATCTCCCCAGTACTTAGAGGGGTTTTGATAATAATCTGCTTGTGGAGAAGGGTATGAATCAGTAAAGTACAGGAAATCATGAAGATGGTGATGATCCATTTAATGGACATTCTGAACTCAAGGGCAAGCCCTTAATCTTGGCCATGGAATTCGTGAATGCCAAAGCCTGAGATTAATTTGTGCTTGTGCTTTTTGAGGCAGATGTAAACATTATATTTGGTTACACAGCTTTTATATAGAGTTTGGAGGATTTTTTAGCAGCACATGAGAATTTGTTTGGATACAGCAAGAAGGCTCCTAGATTATTTGAGTGACCTGATCTACTGGGAGGTGTCCCTGCCCATGAAGGGCGTTGAAACAAAATTATCTTTAAGGTCACTTCCAACCCATGGTGATTCTATGATTTTATTTGGGATCACTCTGCTGTCCTGAAAGAGGCAGTACCAGCTTGTTGCAGCAGCTGTAGACATGATCCTTCATATCTGGTATCAATTTTCTTTTAAATAACAATTATACCTGCCCACAGTGATATTTAACATTACTCAATCCTTGTAAAAATGATAAACTTAACATCAACCCTAAAGGGGCTGTGATTAGTCCCATATGTCAGCACCAACAGATGGTGACACTTAATAATGCCCTGTGTGCTCTTATTTCAAATTTCCTGTTATGTTGTGCTCTGTGTGTGTACTGTCCCCATAGAATGCTCATTGTCAGGGAAGGTAATTTCATGTTCCACCTATTTAGCAAACAGATTGTGAAAGTTGATCTTTGTTGTTTGGAGAGAATACATTTTTATCACCTTCACAAAAATGGACCAGTGTTATTTTAACGAGGTGTGTCACAGCCTCACTGAAGCAGAGCAGGTTCCTGTACCTGCACAGCTTCAATCCAGTCTGTTGTCAGCTGTAACTGGTCCTTTTAATCTTCTGCAGTAAATGCTAGTGGAGAACAGACAGCTCCAAAGGTAACAATTTCCCATTTATCCACAATCTGTGTATATGTGACTGGATTCTGACTGCCTGCGAATCACCAGCATTGTAAATCCCATTTAAAATCTGTTTTTTTTTATACTTCTGGAGGGATTCTGCCTGAATAGTTTTAGATTATAGAGGGTAACATTGCAATGATTTGTTGCCCAGAGAAGGTAGGGCTGCCCCATCCCTGGAGATGTCCAAGGCCAGGCTGGATGGGTCTTGGCACAACCTGGTCTAGTGGAAGGTGACCCTGCCTGTGAGACAGGGTGGAAACAAGATGAGCTTTCAGGACCCTCCCAATTCAAACTGTCCTATGCCTTAATGTCAACATTCAGTATATTACTTTCATTTTAGATATTCTATCACAGTGAGGCTAAGGATATTTGTTCAGGAGTAACACAGCTGTGCCAGGTGGAGATTGCTGTGGAAAACCTTTTCCTACTTCAGGCTGTATTTTATGCCATTGGATTAAAAGGATCCACCTGCAGGTCAGCATCCTCCCCTCTCTGGGTTATGCTGAGAGAATCCATCCTGCTCAGACATACACCTGTGACTGAATTGTATTTTCATTCTGTGCTCTCTGTATGTGCTGATCCCCCCCAACAACCATCTGAACACATTCCAGGTTATCTGGGTACCTCTTTATGGCAAAATGTTTAATGAATTCTGAGAAAGAGAAACAAAACATCAAAAGCCAGGACACGCGGGGAATAAGTGACTGGAAATGGAGTGCTTCATCCAAGGGAAAATAATAATAAAAAAAAAAAGAACCAGGACAAATATTTATCTTTATCATGTTTTAAAGGATTCCTTTTCTTCTCAGACATGAAGCAGTTGGTGTAAGACAAACATGCTAGCAGCTACTACCCATGTTAGCTCCCTGTTGTGCTCAGGATGGCAAGGAAAGAAAACAAAACCTGTGTGAATCATTGTTTTCCAAAGATGCTGCTTCCCCTGCAGATATTTACGGGTTGTTTTTTAGGAATACTTTGAATTCACACACTGCCCACTGATTTTCCATTTTTATGGCAGGGTCATAATATTACTGCATAATTCATCATGTAATCACATAGCTCTGCACTTGATTTGATTAAAAGAAAAAAAAAAAAAAAAGCATCAGCTACTCTTAAATTATTATGTCTTTTAGCAAAGTGCTTTAAGGAAACCCAAGAATCAGTGCAGATGGAAAAGACCTCCAAGTTCACCGGGCCCAGCCTGTGTCTGATTCCCACCTTGCCAACCAGACCAGAGCACTGAGCGCCAGCTCAGCCACTCCTTGGACACCTCCAGGGATGGGACCTGCAGCACCTCCCTGGGCAGCTCCTCCCAGTGCCTGACAAGCCTTTTCTCCAAAGAAATTGCTCCTGATGTCCAGCCTGAATCTGCACGGGTATGGAGCAACACAAACCCATATCTGGGGCTTGCAGAGGTGGGTGTTCCCCAGCCCCGTGGTCCAGCTGACACTGGAAGGTGTTGATGTCCCCTCCTGTAAACAGCATCTTTTCCATTTCTAGAAATGTGGCCGCTCTTCTTGAAGAGCTCTGGAGCTTCTTTGGAGCAGGACCCTGACATTTTGTACCCAAACAGCCTAAAAACCACTTTGGGGTTATGCAGTCAGTCGTTTTAAAAACAAGCCCATCAAACACTTAACTCCTGGTAAGTGTTACTTTCAAAACTGAAAGTTATTTTAATCTGAAAAGTGTTCCATAGCTTGACAGCATTTCCCACATATTTCTACTGTCTTCCAACTGGAAAAATTTGGAAAATAGTAGAGAAGTGTATGTCCGGAGGGAAAGCTCACTCTGCAAAGCCTGGAAACACGTTTGGAAGCAATCTTTTTCCAAGTACAGTTGAAATTAAATAAAATTACACTAATCAAAATTTTACTTTTCAAAAAGAGTTGCAATTAAATTAAATCTTATTTTCCTAATAATACTTTTGTAAAAATTTTCTGAGCCATTTAAATTCTCCTGTATTTAGGGGGTGGAGCATTTCCTTTTCCTATTCCTCTAAAAATAACAGACCAAGAGACTCTAGGAAATAATATTAAATATTAAATGAAAATGATGTTAGAATTGCAAAGCCAAGGATTTAAGCTTAAGAAATGAGGAAATTGAGGCTCCTGATTGATTTCATTCATTATTTAGGCCTGAGCTGTCCTTGCCACACGCTTCATTTTGTTTTCCATCACCTGTTGGGTGACACAGGGCCAAGTATGCACCAACCACCTCCCTGTTACTGCTGTAGGAACTCCACAGCCTGACTGCACAGGAATAGCTCAGTGTGTAAAGCAGAGGTGATGCTGCACTGGACTCCTGTCTCCAGCTGTTCTCTGTTCATAACTCCTTTAACCTGCATGCCTGCAATTGTGTGTTTACACTGAGCTGTCAAAGGCCCAGCATGAAGCTGGGATATTTCCAGTGGAGCTGTGGCAGACGTGGCTCGATGGCTGGTGTAAAAACCTTTGGCTTTTTACGGTTCTGAACAGTTCTGTGGCAAACACTCAGCCAAATAGCATCTGGAAAGCCAGTGGGAAGCAATGAAAAAGGGGAAAACCTTTACTGTGTGTGAATAAAAGTGTTGGCTGAAAGGCAAATATCTCCTAGATTGGCAGCTCCTGCCCTCAGCAAGCGTCCTGACAGCTCAGCACTCTGATCCAGAACCCAAGATTTGTAGCTGTGTTGCTGCTGCTGAGGTCAATGTCCCACTCGTGGTATCATGGAATCAGAATGGTTTGAGTAGGAAGGGATGTCACAGACAACTTTTATGAAAAATCCTTTCCTTAGGATTTTTCCTCCTGAGAAGCTGAGAGGCCTCAGGAACAAATGTAACCAATGGTTATCTGCTGTTGTGGAATGCAACAGGTGCATCTGGGATTGGCCTCATGTGGTTGTTTGTAATTAATGGCCAATCACAGCCCAGCTGGCTCGGACAGAGTCTGGGACAGCTGCCTTTGTTATTCATTCTTTTCTATTCTTAGCCAGCCTTCTGATGAGAACTTTTTCTTCTATTCTTTGAGTATAGTTTTAATGTAATATATATCATAAAATAATAAATCAAGCCTTCTGAAACATGGAGTCAACATTCTCGTCTCTTCCCTCATTTGAAAACCCCTGTGAGCACCGTCACAAAGGGACCTTAAAGATCATCTGGTCCCACTCCCTGCCTCGGGCAGGGGCACCTTCCATGAGACCAGGCTGCTTCAAGCCCCAGTGTCCAACCTGGCCTTGGACACTTCTGGGGATGGGGCAGCCACAGCTGCTCTGGGCAGCCTGTGCCAGGCCTCACCACCCTTGGAGGGAACAATTTCCTCCCAGTATCCCATCTCACCCTGCCCTCTGGCAGTTTAAAACCCTTCCCCCTTGTCTTGGCACTCCAGGCCCTTGTAAATAGTCTCTCTCCACCTTTTTTGTAAGCTCCCTTCGGGTACTGGAAGGTCACAATTAGGCACCCTTGGTCTTTTCTCCAGGCTGAACAATCCCAATTCTTTCCACATAGCAGAGCTGCTCCATCCTTCAGATCATCTTGGTGCCTCCTCTGGACTCGCCCCAACAGGTCCCTGCCCTTCCTGTGCTGGGATCCCAGGGCTGGATGCAGCTCTCCAGGTCTTAATGGCAAGTGAGCTCCCAAAGCTTCCTCAGAAGGTTTAACTTTTGTTGTCTAAACAGAGAAAAAAACAAAACCAAAAGGAATGCTGTTAAAATTACCTCTTGTTTTATAACCAAGTGGGAATGGCTGGGGGAGCTGTGACAGGATCTCCCACTGGTGGTGAATATGCCCCCTCTCCCCTGTTGGGATCCCTGTGGTGGATTAAACAAACTCCAGGAAATGTCAGCAGTAACTGAATAAACAATCTGTGTTTGAATAGTGCTGGCTGAATAAATGGCTGGTTTGATGGCAGCCACTGGAGAAGGGCTCCATCAATAACAGCAGCACTCAGGTATGTAAATATGGAGATTTGGGACTGTACTATCAGCATTTGTCAGGTTATGGATTTTTCCTGTATTAAAGGGGAATATAAAAGAGGCAGTGGGGATGCAGGACACTTTGAGCAAGGGGGCACGTGGTGAGGAGCAGGTCACAAGGGGCTGCCTTTACTGGGTGCCTCACCTTGGTGCACGTAATCTCTGTCCCAGGAAAATCAAACTTCTGCTTCAGCAAATGACTGTTTTTCAGCTGAGGTTTTTATGTGGCTTTTTTTGGTTTTTTTAATCTAAGATGGTTTTTGCATTTACTTATTTCTCCTATTCTAAGAAATCCAGCCTTGATCAAATAATCTCACCAGGAGTCCCAATGTATTACCTGTATGTAGCAGACATATTTCTCCACCACAACACACTGAAACCATGGCCTATTCCCAATAGGCATTTTCCAGTTCCTGCTCAAACAGTGCTTATGTACTATTTCAGGCTTCTTCCTTTCAGGACCACCTTAACTCTGAGCACTTGAATGATTGGAATTTGTAAATTTTTTTTCTTCAAGTTAATTGTTCTAACTTTGATTTAACTTTTAATCGACTGCACCCAAACCTTTCCAGCTCTGAAGTTCTAGCTCTGAAAGATGGAGGACTAGGTTACTTTTGCCCCCCAGGCCACACTATTTGGCAGGTTTATTATTATTGCGACCCGAGGAATACTTTAAAAAGTCAATCATTAACTGAGTATTAGAAGGTGAGGGAGGCACTTCTGTGAAAATGAGTGTCTGGGGGTAGGACAGTTCAAGAAGTGGCATTGACAGCAGCTGCAGGCAGGGTATTAACACTGCAGAGGGTTGTGCTCCTGGGGCTCTGATATAAGGGCTCATCCTGATCAGCTCAGGGTGCCATTTGTAGTGCCCTGGGCCTTACACCTGCTGCTCTGCAGCACAAAGTCCTCTCAGCCTTTCCCTAACAGCAGGAGTTTATACATTTCCTGCTTGGTTTTGCCTTGCTCTTGCCTTTCCCCCTGTTCCAGACTCTGCCTTTGAGCTGGGCATGTTATCATGGAATTCTTTGTTTTGGTACAGTCAGCATTCCCTGTGCACACAAATCCAGAGTGCTGGCAAGGACAGCCGGGGCAGCTCCTCTCCCAGAACCTGGGTGCTGGAGGGAGAGTGATCTCCACCCCTGGTAAAAGTGAGTACAACAACCCAAACCATCCCAGGACTCTGTAACTGCGCCCATTCTCACTAGAACAGAGATTTTTTGAACTCTTTCTAATGACTTCAGAAACGTTCCCATGGTGATGCTGGTCATGCCAGGGAGCTGCCAGATGAGCAGAAGGCTGCACAGGCTTGTCTGTAGAGGCTGGAGCTGGTGCTGGGGTTGCCAAATATCTTCACTCAACAGCTGAGGCTGCTGCAGCTCTTTTCTCAGCTGCATCCAGGGCAGTGGCAGGGCTGGGGACCCTGTTTCCCTCATTAGCTCCCCGGTGCTCTGCCTGTCCATCTTGCTCTGCACCTCTCTCTGGGTATGAGATGAGTGTTCTACAATGCTCATCTTTATAACGTGGGCTAAGCGCCTTTGTCTTTGACAGGATGAGAGGTAACTGTCTCAAGTTGTGCCAGGGCTGATTTAGATCAGTTATTAGGGAAAAATATTTTCATAGGAAGGGTTGTAAAACATTGGTACAGGTTGCCCAGGACAGTAGTGGACTCACATCTCTGGAAGGGCTCAAAAAACGTGGATGTGGCACTTGAGGACATGGTTTAGTGGCGAGCGTGGTGGTGGTGCTGGGCTGATGGTTGGATTCAATGATCCTAGAAGCATTAAAGTTGGAAAAGACCTCCAGGATCAGCAAATGACCTGAGAGGTCTTTTCCAACCTTCACGATCCCCTGGCTCTGCGATTTTATCACCTGAGCAAACAGTGTCTGTGCAGAGATGCAGAGCTGCCTAAGTGAAAAGCACTGCTTCAGTCCATCCCCTGCTGTATCAGGGTGTCCATGGTCAGCAGTGTGACAATAAATTCCTGGCTGCAATTGCATTGCCCAAAGAGTTGTGAACCTCGGGGCTTTTTCAGCTGCTCAAGTCACTCTGTAACCCCCAGCAGCTCTTGCTGCCTCTCTGCTTAGAGTGATCCAATCACTTATTGAAGAGGTTTAGTGGAAATCCAGTCAAGAGCTATGTGACCACTGCACATACACCAAAACCTTTCACGGTGAGGGACTGTGGAGGTTCAAGCTATGCCAGGAGCACCGAGGACCCAAAGCTGACCAAATGTTTTCTGTGCTTTTCTTGCTGTGCTTTGCTTGAGTAATCAGGACAATTCTCTGTTAGGCATAAAATGAAAGTAAATGATTAGAATAAAGATGTGCTGAGCTACTTGACAAGGCTTGAGTACAGGGTACAGAATCTGTGGGTGTTTGGCACAGCCCCAGCACTGCAGATATTTTAGCTCCTGCTTATTTTTGATTCTGTTCAAATATGATTTACCTTAAAAAAAAAATTAGCTGCAAAGTAACTGCTGTTACACAACAGATATTCATGATTAAAAAAAATGGCATGGCAAAGCTCTAGGCATGGGCTGAAAGGTTCCAGTGGTGGTCTGAATTGTTCTGGCTTGAGCTCCTGCTGGAGTGCCTGTTTGTGTGCAGAGTGGTTTGGTCTATCACATCTCCTTCTTTCAGGGAAGAAGCGCCACAAAAGGCTCAGGAGTGGCACAGGCCACACAGCCACACTGTCCCCAGGTGCTGTCACTTACTGTCCTCTGTGGACTCCAAAGGCAGCGAGGATGGGATGCTGAGGAAAGCAGTGCTGTTCCCACAGGGATCAAGGGAGGCAGGAGGGGATGGATTTTGAGGAAAACATTCCTGGAGGATTTCCCTGCTGTGATTTGCTGTTCAAGTGCTTGTTGCACTGTTTCCTGTGATGCTGCTCTCCTGTGAAGGCAAACCCAGCGACTGCACTGACAGATAATGTGGATGACAAGTCTGCATTCACTCTGATGCCACCTTCATTCCAGAAACTTGGCATCTTGTTCATCAGTTCTGCTACAAATATGCCTAAAACCCAAACCAGAGCACTCTCTGGGTTCCATTAACACCTCCTAGGTAGGATTCTTTCTATTGCAGTTTATTTTTTGTACAAGTCATTTTCTTGACTCACAACTGAAGATTACCCTGTTGCTTCATTTATTTGGTGATTAATTTGGCACTGTGGGGAGATGTGATGTAAAGCTCTTAACCATTCTAGGGTGAGATGGAGGCAAGCAATCTGCACCCAGGAGGTTTAATGAGGCATCCATCCCAAGGGAGTGGAGATAATTTAATTAAAGGGAACATTTTGTACTGGACTAAAAAGAT
Organism: Agelaius phoeniceus; assembly: GCF_051311805.1. Lineage (NCBI taxonomy): Eukaryota > Metazoa > Chordata > Aves > Passeriformes > Icteridae > Agelaius > Agelaius phoeniceus. The sequence continues at coordinate 1,820,781 of NC_135290.1, read as the reverse complement.
TATTTTGTTGACTTAAGACATAAACATTATTTTTCTTAAAGGGAAATAGCCAGTGAAAACCCAATATTCTGTTTTCCATATATTTTTATTGTGCAAAAATAATGTTTTTCAGTTTGACGAGAACCCCAAGTTTCTGTCAGTTACATTTCATTCACATGGGCAATTAAGCAATGCCCAGATGCTGATTGCATTGCTGGTTTCAGTGGCTACCTTACACTATTTAGGTAATTTAAATAAATGTTTATATTAGTTTTAACAGGTAATACAGCATTTGCTGCGTGCTCCTTGTGCCTCCGGTCTTCCATCGTATGTGATGATCAGTAAAGCATTTCTGTTTCCAGGTATGATTCCCAGAAGTCTCATTTGTTAAGAAGAACCAGTGGAAGTCAGCGAGGCTGTTGGCACACCTGCAGAGGTACCTGGAGGAGCACACAGGCACTGGGGTCATCGTGTTCCATCACATCACGACGTGTCAGTGCCCAGGCCGAGCAGCACCTGCAGGAACAGGTTCAACCCTCAGAGGTGGCTTTGGTGCCTTGGCCCTGTGCAGGTCCTGACAGAGCCTGGAGCTGCCAGAGACCTGTTCCTGGCCCGTGGAGCTGCCCTGGAAAGTGTTTCCTGCTCCCTTCTTTGTGGGTGACCATCCTGCAGCTCACATAATCATACAATGGCTTGGGTTGGACGGGACCTTGAGGACCATCCAGTTTGAAGCCATTCCCCCTTGTCCTGTCCTTGTAAATATCTCCATCTTTCTGGTAGGCTGCCTTCAGGTACTGGAAGGAGCAATTAGGTCACTCAGGCTGGACAATCCCAATTCTCTCAGCCTTTCCTCAGAGCAGAGCTGCTCCACCCCTCTCATCATCTTCTTGGAGGGAGTCCAGAGGAGGCACCAAGTCCTTCCTGGGACCCCAGGGCTGGAGGCAGCTCTGCAGGTGGGGTCTCACCTGAGGGGGACAGAGGGGCCCTGGGCCTGCTGCCCACAGGAGTTGGGGAGGCAACCCAGGCTAGATGGGGCTGCGAGCGCACATGGCTTGGGCATGTCCCGTTGCTCGGCCACGGCCACGGCCGCGTTCCCCGTCCCCGGCGGATCCTGCCCCCGCCCGCACGCCCCCAAAGTTTCCGTGGCTCGCCGGGCGCGGGCGCTGCTCCCCCGCTCCCGGCCGGGGCTGAGTCCCGGCGGCCGGGTGTCAACGAGGCGCATCCCCCGCCGCCTTCCGCAGCCGCGCCAGGTACGGCCGGGGAGGAAGGGGTGGGGAGAGGAAGGAAAGGAAGGAAAGGCAATGCGGGCAGCGCGGAGCCGACGGCAGCGCTGCGCTCTGGAGGAGCGTGGCGCGCCTGTTTTGTATAACCGTGCCCTCGTCACGAATCCGCGCTTGGCCGCGCCCCTCCGTGCGCTCATGGGGGGCGGTGGGGAAGGGAGCCCCGGGAGCGCGCGCGCCCGCGCGCCGCTTCCCTTCCCCGCCCTCCGCGGGCTCCCGTGAGACGGCGGCGGCGGCGGCGAGCTCGGAGCGACCGAGCGAAGGAACGGGGGAAGGGAAGAGGAAAGCGGCAGGGGAGGAGCGGCGGCTCCCCCGAGGAGGCCGCGGCGGGCACGGACGAACGGGCGGAGGGGGCGCTGTAGCGGGCGGGCCGGTGAAGGAGCCGCCGAGGAGGGGCGAGACCGGCCGCCCCCCCGTCCCCTCCCATTCGGGCGCGCGCTCGCCGCGGCGGCGGCGGCTCCCGGCGATGCGGTGAGAGGGAGGCGCAGCCGCGCTCTGTGAGGGGCCGCCGGGAGCCTCCCGCGCCAGGTAAGGACCAGCGGAGCGCCGGGCGCGAGGGCCACAGGGCGAGCGTGGGACGCGACGGGGACGCACCGTGAGGGGACAACGCCCGGCGGTCGTGAGGAGGGGGCTGGAGGCGAGGGGGGGGAGATCGCGATCCCCGCCACGCCCCTCCCGCGGGCGGGGGACGGGGCCGAGGGCACCGCAACAACGGGGCTGGGGCGGGGGGCTCCTCCCCGCCGTTCCCGGGCAGGGCAAGCCGGCGCTGTCGGTGCCTCGCTCATTCGATTGGGATGCGGCGGCGGCGAGCGCCGGGAAAGGCGGGGTCGGCGCGGAGCAGCGAGTTTCTCAAAATTCTATTTCTTCAATGAGAAATTGACTGTTTTGTTCAAAAAGGAAACCGACCGTTTCGTTTAGCGAGCCGGCGGCGCTCGGGGGTCGGCGATGGGCGTTTTCTGCGCCCCATCCATCCCCCCGGGCCCGGCGGGGGCTGTAGCGAGGCCGTTTTCCTCGGCCCGTGTTGAGCGGGAGGTGCCGCAGGTACCGCGCACGTGATGCGGGCGCGCACCGGCCTCGCCCCCGCTGCTGCGGGCACCGGCAGGGTTAAACCCCCTCCCTGCGCGCCCTCGGAGGGGTGAGTAAGGCGTGTGGAGCCCAATGACACACGCTCTGTCTCTCCCTTACAGGCGTGGGTTGGTCGGTGGGGGCTAAAATGCAAAAAAAAGCGATGCGAGATGATGATGATGATGATGATGATGATGATGATGATGAGGCAGACGGCGCTCGGATGGGTGTTTTGGAAGGAAAAGGCAGATTCTCATCGCTGTTTGTGCTGGGAAGTTGCGGGGCTGGTGTCGGCGAGCTGGATGGACCAATGTGGGTTTTAGGCTTTTATCGAGGTGAAAATAGTGCAAGGAAAATGAAATAGCTGGAGAACTTAAATAAATTATGGGGGCTAATTAGCGGTGCTGGGGAGCGTAACATAGCTGCGGTATAGGAGCAAAGGCAAATCAATGTTGGGTTGGGAGGAGAAGGAGAAATACTGCAAGGGTGCTGTGGAGAGCAGCAACATGGCCAGGAGACCCTGCCAGCAGCATTGCTCAGGCTGGAGCGTGGAATGATTCCTGTGAAATGCTAAAGGTTGTCATTTTCCTTATTTAATCTTCAGAACTTCGTTTCCAAACCTGCACCTGGGAACATCCGTTCCTAAGGTGTGAATTAGAAAGGAAAAAGGAGCTGGTGTAATAAGTACCTTTTGGTGAGAATTATTTTGAAGAGGATTTGCTGGGTGCAAGTCACATGAGGCTTTTTACTGTGTGGTGAGAGACACCTTCGATTATGGGCACTTGGTGTGGAGGAATGTTTACCTACGAAATGCACGATAGACCTGTGGTTGAATGAAGAAAATGCAATATTTTGCCATTTGCCAGAATCAAAATCTCATTTTTTTGACTGCAAACAAACTGTTGGTGGAAAGAGAGCAGCAATGCTTAGGCAAAGACTATCTTAGCCAGTTTGAGGTCTGTGGCTTTTATGACTCTTGGGCTTCTAAGAAAATAAACAAACTACTTGGAGTTGTGCTTCTTTTCTGTAGTGACTTTTCCTAAGGGCATCCTACACAGTGAGAGACTGTGTACTCCAAATTTACCCCAATTCCATTGGAGTGGCAGGGTCGTATCCTGTTTGGATCTCTGCTGTGGCCATGGAATATTGGAGCATACTGGCCTGCAGTGTAGACTTGTAATTACTGTGTGAATTACTGCTTACATATTCAGGGTAACTGGATGATGACTAATATAATTTTATAAAATAAACTCCCTTATCAGTATTGATTGCCTTGTAGCAATTCCTCTCTTGTTCTCATCTTTCTGTCTTTTCCATTGGTTTTCCCATGATCCTGTGTGAGCTTCTGGGTCGGTTTAAATTGCAGGTTGCATGCAGTAGATTCACTTTCAGCTAAAGCTTTAGAAATCCCAGTGATATATGTGTTAATGTTGAGAAGTCCATGAGCATACCTGCTATGTGCAGGGAATTTTTGCGAGATGAATTTTTTAATACATTACAGACAAGCATCCCTAACTTCCTGCTTGCAAATTCTCACTTATTAATATTAATGACCATAAATGCAAATGGTTTCAGGCCCAAATATGTATCACACACAGCGTTGTGCACTGTTTACTCTTGAGTTTTGCAGGTGTAAGTTTATATACAATTCCAGAAGAACACTTTGATGCCAGGCCTGCTTGTGACACATTGAAGTTATTTATACAGTGTATTCATTAGTTTATAGTCTTGTATTTTCTTTAATTTCAGGACGCTTGTTAAAATTCATAGTAGTATATCTTACTTTTTTAGTTGGACTGCAAAAGGAACACAATAAGAGGGAAGCCAGAAAACTAGAACAACCCCTTATTACATTAAAAACAAAAAAATGGACCCGTGACTCTCCCAAATTTGTGCATGGTTTTTCTCATAAGAAAAAGAGAAGGATTATGTCCTTTCTTATGTTTTATCAAGATTTCTCTTTTCTAGAGGTGGTTAAACATGAGATCAGCTGAGAGCCTGGTAACACCTGTAATCCCATATTTTGCACTATTAAAAAAAGTCTTTTGCTTTGAAATTTTTTCAAAAGCAAAATCCTTGTTTCTTGTCTCTTTGATGTATAAACATTGATTCTTTCAACTTTTGAGGATGAATTTTCTTCCGAGCACAATGGTTATTTCCTTTGACAAGGTAATTTCCTTTGACATCCAGACAGGCAAATGGCTTTGGGTGTTGTTTCTTGATGAGGTTGGGCAGATTTTAAGGAGCTGTGCTGAATCATTATCCTGTTCTCCCAGCCTCAGTGTTGTGGACCCTCTGTCGTGTGCTGCACTGAGCTTTTGAGCAACTGTTGTGTGAATGGCAGCTGTTTATTTTGAGGAGTTAATTTCTTGCTGGATCAACGGACTGAGCTTCACCTGTGGAGCCTGAAAGTGACAGGAGGAGGGTGCAGGAGCAGGAAATCCAGTGGCTGAGTTTATCCTTTATGAGCTCTCTGAATGATCCAGTTGGGATCTTGTGTCTGGAGTGTCGCACAAAGCCTTAAAATGGCACCTTTTGGTGTACAGTGAATGATTTATGTTTAGTACTCCACAAATACTCCCAGGCTTGCAGCCTTTGTTATGCCATTGGTTATAACCCTTGCAGTCAGCCTGATCAGTAATTTCAGGTTTTGTGCTTGGTTTCCAATGTGATAAATGTGTGCTCACCTCCAGGAATTCTTTCAGCGTCCACAGGACAAGTGAAGCTCTGTGGTGACACAGGACACGGTGACATGGCCAGGAAGGGCTGTGGGAGGTTACCATGGCTGTCACTGGTAACAGAACTGGGCCCACTGGTTGTTTTTGGCTCTTGTAGTTCAAGTCTTCCACCAAAACGTGGCCCTGTGTGAGCTACTGTGAGGAGAATTAGCTCCAGCCAGCCCAGAATGGCACCTTCATTTGAACTGGGAAGTGGAGCACGTGCCTGTTGCACTGGCTGGAGATAAATTAGTGTGCTTGGAGCTCACTGCACCTGGAAATACTTGATCCAGTGAACTGGGTCATCTGTCTCTGGTTTATTTGCCAGCTGGATTTTATGAGCTTGGAAAAACCAAATTCTAGTTATGTTCCTTAGAATGGTTCCAGTCCCATTATTGTATGGAGCTAAAATGCAGTTGTTTGTTTTACACGAATTTCAAAAGTGATGACTTTAAATGCAAACTGTACATTACTTAAAGGAAATAGCATTTGTTTTGTAGACTTGCATTAGAAAGGGAGAAACTGGGAATTTAGAGCCCAGACCCTTGTGAAGCTGTGCCATCCCTGGGTTCCTCAGGTTTCTACTTCAGCAGCCTGTGATGAAAGGATCTAGTTTAACAAGGATGCTGGACACATTGGAGAGGAATTTGGCATGGAATTGCCCGTGGGATTCTGAGGAGAGAGCAGAAGTTGCTTTACCAGGTTGTGAATAAAGATGCTGTATGTTCTGGGTGCTGTGGTAATGGGGCTGTGGCGTTTCAGCTCCTCAAGAAGAGAGAAATCTTTGAATCTCTTGAGTCCCCTGAGCAGCCTGGCTTCCTTCCTGGGTAGCATTTATTCCCTATCCTTCCAAAATTCATCAAATAACAGAATTTATACCGTGGCATCAGAAACTCTATCTTGAAAAATACTCTGTAAGAAAACATTAATTAGTAATGATAAAACATAAAAAGTACCGTGTGCTTCTTTGACTCAGCTTTGGGTCTGTGCCACGTTGCATCATTATTTGATTTTGAAGGAATCATTACTTATTCATGGCTTTTATAAAATCCAAGTAATAGTTGGGTTTCTATGTATTCTGCATAAAGCAAACTTTGGTCTAAGTTTTGCTTCCTCAGTAATTTTTATAACACTTTGGCAAAGTTTTTTCCTGCTCTGAGTGTAGGGCTTATTTTCTAAAAGTGTTGCTTTTTTTGAACTTAAAATTTGAGTAGGTTTTTTTTTGGTTTTTTTTTTTTTTTTGCTCTTCCTCTCCCATCCATCCTGCTGCATTGTAAAGATGAGGATTATTTAGCCTTACTGAAGAAGTAACCTGAGGTAGGAATCCTTAAGAGCCAATTTGGCAGAGGCACATGCAGATACTTGAGGAACATACAGGATCCTGGTGAGTTCATGTTACTATTCCTATCCAGGCAGGTCTCTGCATGCTGCTGGAGCCCTGCTGCTGCTGAGCAGGGATGTTGTGTGAGCTAATGGCAGGGAAGTAATCTGGGAGAGTGGTGCTGTCTCTTGAGCTGGCATCATTAATGAACAGAGCAATGAATCATGCATGTTGACATTTCAGCTCTTACCAGTATTTGTTATTTATTTGTCCTTTATGAAAAGAACATATTTGTGACTGAAGGAAGATCTCCCTGAGCAGCCTGGGAGCTCTGCAGGCTGAGGGCAGGCTTGCTGTTAATGCCACTGTTTGGCTGCACAGGGATTTGTTGTGAGAGATCTTTCAGAATTTCAGAGTCTTGGAGCAACTTGTTGCTCATTAGTTGTTCACTTAATGAGAAAGAATCCAGTGCTATGTGCGGAGCGGAGGACCTGGGCTAGATGAATGATCCTTTCTTGCACCACAAGCAGTTCCATTCATGGTGCCCCACTTCTCAGAAGTTCCTGAAAAGTCATCTGATGAGCATTTGTGACCTTACTGTGCCCATCAAAGCGGAGAGGCTGAAAGCTGGGCTTGTTCCTCGCTGTGCTGCAGGCGTTTGCAAATACCAAAAGCGTTTCTGCCACTATCCCAGCCTTCCCAGGGCTGGGAAGGATGGACACAGCCCTTCTTGCTGCTCTTTCCTTGAGTTTCTTAGTTCATAAATTTGGTGATAATTTCTTTTAAAATAGGTTGCATGTGAGACAGCAGAGGTCTGCTTGTCATTTGAAATTATTTGTCTTTATATCCACGTTTCCATATGCTCTGGTTTCCTGCCATTGGAATTAGCTGCCTTGGTTTTCAGAGATCAGATTTGCACATTTCCAGTGTGTAATAGTTGAAGCTCATATCACACCACTAATGAAATTCAGCTGGCTGGTTGAGCTACATCTTTTACCCTCATCTGCAGGGAACAATTTTAAGATTAAAATATAGAATAGCTTGACAGTTGAGGAAAAATTCCCAAATAACAATGAATAGGGCAAATGCATCAATTTTCTCTGAGCTCCTCATTTTATTGGTGAATATTCAATTGTCTTATTTTTACTTACATCAGCTGTAATTGCTAATTATGGTTGGATTGTAGTGATCTCAAATGTAAGATTTGTAATGATCTCATTAATGTAAGAAGTATTTTGGATAGGTGAATTGTTATTTGCAGTAAAAGTGACATTGAGTATTTGTTATTAGTTAATAAGTGTGAGAAAAGAGATGGTTAATTTGTATTTTATGATGGGGAGCTTCTTGTTTACTTGCTTTCTTTCCAAGTATTTTGGGTATTTATTTGATTTTCCCCTTCATGCCTGTACAATTTCCATGGCAGGTACAATAATATTTGACAGATTGCTGCTATTTTTCTGTATTTGGATTATTTAAGCAAAATGCTTTTTTACAAAGCAATCAGTAGGAAACACCTCAGCTGCAATTTATATTTTTATACGCCTTAATGAGTAAGGCTTGTATATGGGTGTAAGTGGTTTCCTCCTTTGTTTGTGTTCTCTTCAAGTGTCTTTCCTAAAAATTTGTGTTTTCTTCATAGTTTGGATGAGAACCTTGATGAACCAGAGAAACCAGCAGTGCATATGAAAAATACCAAAATTAAAGACAGAGTATAAAATCTTCCAGAATGGGAGTTTGAATACTTGTAGTGGTCGCTCCTTTTATTCACCTCTTTAATAACAAATGATTTTCCCTTTTGCCTTATCTTCCATTGTCTTGTGTAGGATTATTCTCTGTCTAGAAATTATTTTTGATAGTCAGGTGCTCGTAATGTTCCAGATAATGGCGTGAAGAGGCCCTGGTAACAAGAAGATAAAGGTACAAAGTGCTTCTGTAGAAATGAGTTCTGTGTTTTCAATGCTGGGAGGTATCAGTGGGAAAGCCTCTATGTTCTGGAGCTCACCAGGACTGGGGGATGGCAGCATTTATTCACTCACATTATATTATTATTTATTCACTCATTATTGTTATCACCAGGACTGGGGGATGGCAGCATTTATTCACTCACATTATATTATTATTTATTCACTCATTATTATTATCACCAGGACTGGGGGATGGCAGCATTTATTCACTCATTATTTAGGGTGCTTGGAATTTGAAATTGCTCAAGAAGTGTTGTCTTTTCAGGCCCAAGACCCCTGTGCTACTCCTGTTTGTCCTTCAGAGCAGGCACATTCCAGGTTCCCTGCCTGAGCAGGGGAAGATCTGGGAGCAGAAGGGGTCAGTGACTGAGTAGATAATTGGAATGGGCTTATCCAGGCTGTTCCTGCAGGTCTTCAGAGGAAAGTCTTCAGCAAAGAGCAGTTTAGCAGGCAAACAGGTAAACAACTTCCTATCCTTCAGGGATTTTCTGGAATAGAATATGGAAGGGTTCTGAGAGAGGGAAAACTGAAGTAAAATAGTGAGGATAGATTTTTAGAAATCATTTAGAAATCATTGATGCTTGGAGAAGGGAGGCAAAAGGATTTGTGAGTGGGTATAACTTTTATGAGAGTTGTTAAACTGAGCCTGTGAAGGGGTGCAAATGCAAGTGGATAGTGGGATTTGAGTGATCAAATCAATGCTCGTGTCTGCAGATTTTGCTGGTTTACCCCAGCTTGCGGGCTCTGGTGTTCTTCATGTGACTTTATTTTTAAGGATATTTGCAAAATGATCTGGGTTGTGGCAGGCATTCAGTGTGTGTAGCTGTGTGCTGCTTCATCTGTTACTTTCTGTATAAGTTGGAGTCTAGTGCTGATTATCTTTCCCAGCAGCTTTTGCAGTTCCACATAATCTTAGTTTAATAGGTAATTTCTATTTTATGGAGGGACAAATTCCCCATTTTCTTGCTTAATGGGTTTTTCTCCTCTTACTCACATGATTTTCCTATTTAATATTCAGTGTAAGATTTGATTAGAAGACCCCAACTCAGTTTCCTGCTGCTTCACACAGTTGTTAGGATGAGATACTCAGCTTCACAGTTAAAACATCTGTGTTTGATTGAAATCCTTCTGAGCAGCTTTTCATTGGCACCAGCCTTTGGTTAATACCTGCATGGGGGCCATGCCATCCCCTTGTTTTCTTGGAGTGGGGATTTAGTGTAACAGGCACCATGAAAGAAAGGACTGTTGGTCTTTGAAGGCTGAAACTGCAATGGAGCTACAAGTGCCCAGCCTCTTTCTCTTCATTCTGGCAATATCATCTCTGTCTTGATTTAGAGAAAGTGAAGAAGCTGCAATGCTGACAGCAGGCAGTGCTGCTCCACCTCCTCAGCAGAGGTGGAAGGGACCATCTGGCACCATGTGGGTAGCAGTTATCCCAAAAAGTAATAACAGTGGGAGTTCTTGCCAGTTACAAGTTGTGATCACAGGCCAAATGGTGTCATTCTAAATCAGTGTACGTTTTCAAAGGGAAAGAGATGCAAGTATTTATTTTTGCCAACTTGAGAAGTATTTTCAGTCATGGGGGGCTCTGCTGGGGTTTTAGTTGCTGGCATTTGAGAGAAAGTGTGAGGGGAGTAAGTCAGACGAGTGTGGCTGTGATGCCTGCTAGACCAGCTCCTAGGCACTAAAAAAAATTGGCTTTTTTTTGGTATTATGTAAGCCTCAACTTGATGAATCCGTGAAACTGGGGAATTTTTTTGAAGGCTATATAATGGTCTGTTGATCTGATTTAGACTTTACCCAGTGGGGACTGAAGATCTCAGTCTTTGGCACTATTAACTAATCTCGAACAAATTGCTGCTCTAAAATTAGAGAAACTTTGTAATGAGCTGGGAAAACTCTTTATCTTGCTTTTAGGATCACTTCAGTATGGTGGCCTGTGGTGTTTTTGTTTGAAAAGTTGGATGTGGCATAATCAGAAATGCTGTAGAGTGGCTGCAGAGCTGGTTACCAGGTTGCTTAGTAACCTGGGTGGAGGAATTGAGAGTGTACTGGTAAAACCTGGGGATGGCACTGGCTTTCAAGGTGCCGCAGGGATAGGAAGAAAGGATTAGATTCAAATGGGCCTTGGAAAATTAGAAGCTTGGAGAATGAGCAAATTAATTTCTCAGCGTTTATTCAGAATAAAAATGGTCAGCACTATAAATACAGAAGAACAGGAGCAGCACAAAGTGCTGTAGAACATCTGAAATGAAAACTGCAAAAATACCATTTGCATGTACACAGAGCAAGGGAAATTTAGGGGGAGTTGTGAATTTGTGCCCTTTTTCAGACTTGGGTTCTTGCAGACTTGCTCAGACTCTATCAATACTGTGGATCAGAGTGGAGAAAGTTTCTGCACAGACACAGGCTTTGGTCTTCATCAGATTTTCTGGGTAGATGTAGCTGCTTTCCTGGCAGTGTTCATTGTCTCAGCACAGGGACTTTGCCAGGGTCCTCCCTGCATGGCTGAAGCTGCAGGAATCCTCATGATGTGTCTGAGCTTTGCTTTGGACTCTGATTTTATTTCTTTGTGTGGTGGTTTTCTTGTTGTTTTGGTTTTTTTTTAAACTGCTTCTGCCTCTTGTAAATGTCCAGAAGCCCAGTTTGTCAAATCTGGTCAATGAAGATTCTGTCCAAGCCTACTGAATACACCCCCAGTCCTTGCACTGAGTCAGTTTTCCATGTTGTGTTACTGTAGTTTGGACCTTTGGGAGTAGAAATCTGAGTTGAAATCGGTGGATACATGTGCAGATTTTTTAAGTGAGTTAACAAATGCTATTTTGTAAGTGTGTGCATGTGGTTGTTTAATCTGTTTACCGAATTATTTCTGTTAAGAAATGCACTTTAAGTCAGATACTCCATTTTGGAATAGTCACCTTAATTAGTTAATTTTTTGTGGCAAGTTTCAGTACTCACCTAAACCAAATCCATGGTATGGCTTGGATATAACTGCATACAGTGTGTTCTCTAAAGTTGCTTGGTTACAATTAAAATTTTGCACTAAGAGAGCCATTACAAGAAACTTTTGCACTGTTTTTGTCCTTGCAGACAGGCAGCTGAAAAAGCACATCAGGCCCTACAAGGAGCTGGCTGTCACCTTTACTGGTGACATGTACGTGTCTTTTTGTGTAATCAAGGATTTTTACTCCAGCATAACCACTAAAAATTAGATGCAAACAAACATTCTTCATAAATGGAGGCAAACAAAAAACCTTTCCAAGTTTGGATAAAACAATCTTTAAGGGGAGATTAAATCATGTAACATAAGGTCATTATCTGGAAACTGAGGAGCCATTCAAAGCTCTCAAGTGATGAGTCCCTCTTTGTGTGCTCTGGGCTGGTTTTCCTCAGTTCAAGAGTCATGTAATATGCAGAATAATGTTGGTATTAATGATTACCTGTTTAGCTGGGGATGCAGCAGAGCTGAGGGTGGATGTGGACATTTATTTACCCTTCTCAGATGTCACATTCTGCCACCTGTGCCCTCGTGTCTGGTGGACGTGAGTGCTGGCTGCAATGTGCAGTTCTGCAATTTGGGCAGCTTCAACCTCTCCTGTCAAGCATCTCTACCATAAATCCCCAGATTTATATCTGCTGGCACTTTGCTCACAGTCTATATACACTTGTGCTGAACTTCTGTGCAAAGCAATTCTGCCTGCCTACATTCAAGAAGTGTCTTTCTGTATTGTATTAAGAGCTTATCCATATGCTTCAGGCTTGGAGCACAGGAAGTCTGCTGGCAGCAGGCCTGCTATTCCATATTCTGAGCTCAGGCTCTTTGTGAATAGCTAGGAAAAAAAAAACCAACCATAAATCACGACAAGTTGTTGACTGACTGATTTCTAGATAAGTTTTTCAAGAAAATTTGAATAAATATTAATATTATGTGTAAGAAAGGATGCGGCGCAGCTGGTTGGGGTGTAAACTGCAGGATGTGATTAAAAGGACCCACAAAATTGTTGTGTAGGATGCCTGTTTGTGTTTTTAAGATGCTCTGTAACACATCATTCACATCAAATATAACTAGAGAGAGCCCAGGAAAAAGCACTCTGTGTCCATTCTCCCTCTTGAAAAATCCTGAGTTTCCATTCCTGGTGTCAAGTTGTTCTGTCTGAAGTGCTTGTGCTAGTGGGATTTGATCTGATTTTTTTTTTTTAATATTAAACAGTAAATGATTATTGAAAGTGTAACTACTTCATAAAATTGAATTTTATTATTCCAAATAAGAAACCACTTAAAATATTAGTCACTTCACTTACATGTTTAATGTGCCTAATTTGATGGAAAGATGCAATATTTATATCTGTTTGCCTTTTAGATAAAGGAAAGATGTCTCCAGATTTCATACTGTGTTACTTGTGTACCTCTGGAAATTCTAGATTTTCCTTGAGGAGATGGATTTTATCTGTGTGCAGCTTGCTAACAGTGTTTTACTAAATAATATATAGAAACACTGTAGGCAAAAATGTGGAGTAGCCTGGAAATATTGTAAGAAAGCTCCAGAAAGAAACCTGGTATTTTTTCAACTGCATTTTGTTTGTTTTCCTCCCGAAGTTGTTTTTACCCAGCACAGATATCAGATGATGAGGTTTGCACGTTGCTGGTTAGAGGAACATCAGCTTGGTTTTCCTTCCTTGTTTTGTGCTCTTCCTCTTCCTCCTCCCTCCCCCTTCTCATCCTGCTGCTGTTTTATCTTGGTGGCTTTGTTGAGTTGGGGTGGCAGGGCCAGGAGTTGCTCTCTGGTCTCTGGGGTGCAGGGTGGGTGTGGGTGGGCAGCAGAGCCTTGGGCAGGACCTGCTGCTCAAACTCCACAGATTTCCCTTCTGCTCATGGGTGCTCAGATCTTCTGAGGTGAAACCATTTGTGTCAAGTGAAGTCTTCCCCCTCCTCATGCTTAGGTGGTTTTTATCATTCTGCTTGTTTTAAATAATCACACAGAGGGGAAGCTCTTTCTCACTTTCCTCTTCCATCAACGTGCAAGCTTTTAAACCTTTAAAAGCAGCCATGGGAAAGTGTTCCTTGAGAGAATTACATGTGTGTGACAGTAAAGGAAGTGTGTGAGAAATGATTCTTCTTCCAAAGGGCACCAGTCTGTGCTGGTGTGCAGGACTGAGAGGCCTTGAGTGTGTGTCTGCTGTTGGCAGTGTCACCTTCAAAACCCCCCTGGGCTGAGCAGATCTGCTTGTGAGCATCCTGTGAGCTCTCCCAGAAAGATGTCAGGTCATCATCCCTATTCTGTGAGAGTCTTTTTGGATGGGAACTCTGCCTTCTGCTCCGTGCCTTCCAGTAGGCTGAAAGGAAATCCTTTCTGGGATGGCAATCTCTGTATTTTTCCAGCATTCCTGGATACTTTTCCCTCCTGAGCTGTCCTGCTTGTCAGGATGACCCAGGAGCTGCCTGTGTGTGAGGGTAATGTTCTTTTTTTCTTCCTTGCTGTGAGTTGCTCCTGCAGATGCAGGTCTGTAAATACCAGGGTTTATATTTCTCACTATTGTCTTGTGCATCCTGAGGGTGAAGGAAGATGAGCAAATAAATCATTGGAGAACTCAGGTAGTGAAGATGACATTGAGGGAAGAGAGCAGCAAGGAGATGTTTCTGAGTTTGTAAATGTGTTTCCTGCATAGATAATTGCATCTAAATAAATGTGTGGATAGGCTGGTGGGGAGAGTGACCGAAAAGTGGTGAACTTAGTAATAATGTATTTTGAAAAGCTTGTGTGAAAAGGTCTCCCAATCTTCTAATGGAGCATTTAGAGAGAACAAAAGCTCATCTGGAGATTAAGACTGACTTGCTTGAGTGATTTAGAAGTCAGACAGGATTTTGACACATTTATACCTGTGCTAAAAAGCCACTCAACATCCTTCAGAATAGAATGGATCACTGCACTGGGGTGACTTGCTAATCAAGGATGGATCAGCTGCTTTTTCTCCTTCAATGCACATATATTGCCCTTTCATGGCACCTTGGATCAAAGGTTTTAAAAATTATTATTATTTCCAAATATATGCGAGGAAAGGAATTTTAAATTTTATTTAATACCCTTTTCACAAGAATTTGTTTGCATTCTGTATGTGGGGCAGTGGTTCAGGGGGTGGGTGCTGCTGAGACTGAGCTGTAAGGAATGTAGTTGTGGATTTCTGATGAAAACTGCCTGGTGTCACAGATGCATTTATCTTATCTGCAGGGCAGGCAGGCTTGAGACTGGATTGGAATGCAAATCAGCATTATTTTTCTACACACCCTCGTAGTAAAGGTTACAGGTCACCTTTTGCTCTAAGCAGCATCTTCTCAGTGGATGTTTAGTGGATTTTCACATTTATTTTTTAGCTGAGTATTGGAAGCTGGTAAATCTTCATTACTTTTTTTTTCCCCCCAAGTTCTTCTGAATTTCCCATGTTGTTTATGTGTATTTGTAATAAGGTCTTTGAGACTTGGTGTCTTGTTGACTGCAACCTTTAATAGAGAATTTTATATGTTTTCCCTTTTTTTAACAATTTGATATAGTCCTTAAAATTTTTCTATGTGGTTGTATTTATAGCCATCATTTATATTCTTCAGTAGTCTGGAAAAATGTAGCAAGAGTACATTTAGAGAGGACTAAGTAGCATTTTTGAACTGGCAGTGGGGAATGGGGTAAATTACCCTTCAGTATTAGACATTAATCTGTCTAATTGCTGCCTGAGTTTTCTACAGATGTTTTAGAGCAAGCTAATAAAATGTGCCCTGACACAAATGATTTTATACAAACAAATATAATTGAGAGTTAAAGAGAAGGGGTGTAGTTAATAATACTGAAATTCATTCCTTATCTTCCTCTTTTAATTACTGCAGGGGTGTAGTTATTTTAAGTTTGCTTACATAGATTCAACTAAGCATTCCACTTTACTGCCAATGCAGTGTGAGTACTTAAAGCAGGTGGAGTTGGTAGCAAAAACAGCCTGTGAAAAATCCTTTCCTGAGCATGGTGACAGATCTTTTTAATTAACTGTTGCAGCAGTCATATTACAGTAATTTTGCAGCAGTAATAACTTCCTAGAAGGATTTCAAGTTCGGAATCTAATTCTCTACTGTCAAATTACCTAGAACTAACACAGAATCTGTATTATGTGTCACACACTGATACATGATTCAAACTGTGTTGGAAAGGAGGGAGCCTCTTTATTCTGCTGCAAGAATCCTTGTTTTCCTTGATAGAGCAGCACAGGGACTACAACAAAACCACACTGTTTGTGCCTGTGTGTATTAGTGCATTAAAAGCAATTATTACACAAAAAGTCATGAGCAGAGTAACCTTTTAACAGCAGAGACCTTAGCTTGACACTGAAGGAGTAATTTTAGGTTCACTGTTGACTGGGTTGAGATTTTCTTGTTTTAGTTTCTTTTTCTGGTCATTGTTGCTCTGTGAATCTCTCCTGCAGCCCACTGCAGGAGCAGCAGAGGAAATGCACTTCCTATACCCGGAAAACCAGAGGCAAACACTCACTGTGGGCTCTGCACAATGAGCTTGCTGGGAGAAGGATGATTTTTGGGTTTTTTCTGCAGGTTTCATTTACTGTAATCCTAATTTACTGTAATCCTAATTTACTGTAATGCTAATTGCCTTTAGGGCTTTATAGAGCAGAGAAATGATTTCTTAGTCATCAGCTTTCCCATGTTTTCCCTTAGTATTTTAATAGTTTCACTTTAAAGGCATTTTTGAGATCTGTATCAGTTATGGAGGGATGTCGTAGTGGCTCAGTGGTTTGGTTAATAGAAACAAACTTGTGAATAAAGTAAAGAGATTTTCATAAGAGTCGCTTTCATTCTGTTTCAGTTGTTTTGTGGAAGATATTTTAGAGCTGAGGAAGACTTGAAACAGGACATGGCTTAGGTAGCAAAGGAATGATGGAGCACAGAGGAGCTGGGTGATGCATTTTAAAACCAGTTGTTGGGCAAGAGTGAATGAGGCACGGATTTCAAGTGGAATATTACATGTACATGGTATGGACCATGCTTGTCTCTCTGCATGATGCCCTTTAAATCCCTGCTGGAAGTGAGGTCCTGCTGCTTTTCATGTGTTTTTTAGTATCTGTGTTCACCTTCTTGCCTTGCTCAGTTCTTGGGAGGTGTTGCTGAGCTGGGGAGTTGCTTCCATCACGTATTGAGGAGGGATTTATTCATGGGTCTTGTGATCTCTAAAGGTTAACAAGTTAAATGACTGCATCACACAGATGGGCAGTGGGGATTGTGAATATTGCTTTAATACAAGAGCCCAAAAGCTGAGAGCAGAGATTTTCCTCCTTTGCTTTCCTTGTGTGTGTTTATAGAGCATAAAAGCTCTGGTAGCTGTGGAAATATGCCTTTTTTTAGATTTGTGTTAAGACTATCCTGAAGTGGTTTCTGCCGTATCATTTGCATTATTTGGCTTTAAAAGCAATGAACTTTGGAAAACATGCTACCCATACTTAATTTAGATGTAAGATAATCCGATCTAGCTACAAGATTCTGAACATTTCACTCTTTTTCATGTTTCTGACTCATTCTTGCTAAAGAAAGAAGCCTTTTTGATATGGGTGGTGATGCAGCCAGGCATTGCTGGATTTGCTGTAACGTATCTTGATGTCAGAAATGTTTTTCTGCAGAACTTGCCTGAGGAAATTTCAGACCATTGTTTCTTAATAGACATTGTTTCAGAGTATAATAAAGGTGAATCAGGGATTTTGGCTATGTTAGCTACAGCAAAGGAGACAATGGGCTGCTGTTTAAGGCTGGGACCAATGAATTGGGAATGTAACCAAAGGGGTTACTTCAGCCAGTGTGTTTAAACTATGAGTTATAAATGAAGCCATTGTGTGAGTACATTTGAAATTACAGCACATAGCAGGCTTCAAAAGAATTCAGTGTTGTATACACGAACTCCACTCCACACTGTCCTCCTCAGCTAACAACACAATCAGGAGTTTATGGTTTCATCCCACAACCAGCAGCAAAAATGGAGATATACAGAGTTACAGTTCTGGCAAAAACAACTGTGGTTCCTCAGTCTGATGCAAGTGAGAACTGAAAGCCCAGTGAGATTTTTTTTTTAACAGGAGAAATCAGCTAACCATAAAGCAAGCTGTTAGGGGTCCAGAAAGGGAAATCAAAGAACCAAGTCCACAAAGCCTCGAGGAGATAAACAGTAGCAGGCAGAAAACATTCAGAGTGAGAGAGCCAGAGTAAGCTGAGCACTTCCCAAATCCAAGGCTGAGTTACTTTCAATGTGACTCCTGAAAACTACATTACCATGGCTTGGGAAGTCGGCTCTGAATGCCAAGCACCCTTTTAACTTATCCCAGTTGTAAACCAAAACATTATACAGGCCTCAGGATCCTTGCCTGTGGCTCAGGAGTGCCTCAGTCACTTCAGCTGGCATGGGAAAAAGCAGAGGTGCAGTTGGCATTGCTGGTACAGGAGCATTGCAAAAAGCAGAGGTGCAGTTGGCATTGCTGGTGCAGTTGGCATTGCTGGTACAGGAGCACTGGAAAAAGCAGAGGTGCAGTTGGCATTGCTGGTGCAGTTGGCATTGCTGGTGCAGTTGGCATTGCTGGCACAGGAGCATTGCAAAAAGCAGAGGTGCAGTTGGCATTGCTGGCACAGGAGCACTGCAGAAAGCAGAGGTGCAGTTGGCATTGCTGGTGCAGTTGGCATTGCTGGCACAGGAGCACTGCAGAAAGCAGAGGTGCAGTTGGCATTGCTGGTGCAGTTGGCATTGCTGGAACAGGAGCATTGCAAAAAGCAGAGGTGCAGTTGGCATTGCTGGTACAGGAGCACTGCAAAAAGCAGAGGTGCAGTTGGCATTGCTGGTGCAGTTGGCATTGCTGGTACAGGAGCACTGCAAAAAGCAGAGGTGCAGTTGGCCCTGCCCTACCCCTCCTGCCTGCTTTCCTGCACTGTCCTTTCCCTGGTTTCACAGTGAAACCTGGTGGTGCTGCAGTTCCAGTGCTTTCCTGAGTCTCCCCAGCACCAGAATGCTCGGGGACACTGTTCCCTTTCATTCTGGGAAAGGAAATGCTCTGTGCATGACTCGTGGATGTAGACAAGGAGTGTCAGAAAGTGTGTGTCAGAGTCAGTGATAACACAGCTGAGTTGGTTTGGGGTTTTAGACAAAGCCTCTACACTGCCCCCCCCCATTTTTAGCTTCAATAAAACTTTGGCAGTGATAGGTGAGATTATTCCATAAAGTTGCATAACTACAAAAACAAACTGATTTTTAACATCAGTATCTATATTCTGTCCTATGGAGGAAATCTAATAGAGATGGAAGGAGGGGGATGTATTTTCCTCCACATTTGGAATGCAAGTGTAGGCATGTATAATCATCAATAACTTATGGCATCATTCACTGAGGCAAATCCCAAATCCTATCCATTCCTTGGCATTGAAGAGCATGCACAACCAGGGGCAGCAAGAAGAAACAACAAAAAGAACTGGCTTGCTTTCCTTCTGGAGCCTACAGTATTGGAATACTTGAAATGAAAACCAGTCAAGAAATAATCAACACTCAGTCACACTTGTTCTCTCTCTAAAGCCATTGAGCAGATTTGCTGGTAAGAGTAGCATGACCCAAGATTTACACTTACTTATTGCTCCTTTCTGCTGTGGCACCACCACCAACTCCTACTTTGCTCCAACAGTCTCTGTCTGTCAGCTATTAAACATAGGATGGTAATTAGGGTGTGAAAATATGAGAGAGGTGAGGGCTGGGGACTACCAGGTACCATAAAACAGTGACAGCTCCTGCCCCCAGATTGCTGGGGAAAAGGTGGTAAATAGGTAAGTTTGTAAATTTTGGTAGAAGTGATTAAGATGCTGAAAAATGCAATCCTTCATGAATAGGTTGGAACTATTTATGAGAAGAAAAAAAACGGGAGCTCCTTTTAATTGCAATATAAAAGCAGGAGCCTGAATTGTGAAGAGCAGAATGTGGATGTCATCTAGATTTAACACACAGGGTGGGGTTTTTTTTTAAGGCATACGTGATAAGCAGAAAAATCTTAATTCAAATCATGGTCACTTTTCTGATTTTTTTTTTTTCATTATTCCATTGAGGTCTGGATGCTTTCCCATAATTATTTAGAGTGATGATCATGAAGAAACTGTTGCCAGCTTAAAATATGGTAGAGTGGATGCTTGTTTAATACTTTTGAAAATCAGCCAAGAGGTATCTAATTCTGGACTGGAGTGTTATGTTGTATGGTTTTATTTGTGGAATTCTTGATTTATCAATGGTCTACTTTCCTGTGTAATGAACTGTGTAAGTGCAGTCATTATGTATGGCAACATATGATTCAAATCTTACTTTTAATTAGAGAATATGAGGTTAAGAAGACAAACTCTTTGCCAAGATGGAAACATGAGACTTTTTTTCCAGATTAGTCCCCAGTAAAATTAGGTCAGTCGTAGTTACATGACAATAATTTAAAGAATGCTGTCATTTTCCTGATCTTTGATTTGTTACATGACAGACATCATTAAAACACACATTTGGCTTAGAAATTAATTTATGCAAGTTAGAACTGAAATCAAGATTATTTTTAGTCAGTATGTATTTTGTTTCCAACATGTATATATGTGCAAAGAATTTAAACTGTGATTTGATTTGATTTTAGAATACCATCCAGGCTTGCTCAATTTATACCAGCTGGTGCATCTGACAGCCAAAACTAGAAAAATAACTGCATTGAAAGATGGAAATCCCTATTCATGAGAGCATTTTGGAGCCTTTGCTTTCCAGCAGGACTGGTTGAGCAGCATGTTCTGATCGTTGGGGTAGTTTTGGTTTTCAAAGACAGATGGCCATTGTGCTTAATGTCTGTGTATTAATGTTCTGTTGATAAAAGTATGAGTAAGTTGCTAATTTCTCTGGGAAAATATAATTAAACTGTTGAGATCAGGATACATGTTGACCTTTGCTATGTTTGGTCCAGAGGCTTCAGATTCAATTAGCTTTTCAAAATTGCTGTGAATTTTTACCTGCTCGCTTGGATTGAGGGGGAAAAGGTTCGTTTGTTTATACTCTAGGATGAAGAGAAACCTAGTCTTAGTTCAGCCTTTTATTTGGATGTTTCTCAGCACTAATGTTCAATATTTTCAAATATAGGATGAGTGGCATTCAGCTCAAGCTATCTCAAGACATTTCTCAAACTTGTTGCTGTGAAATCAAACATTCTGGTGTGATTTCAGACTATGTAGTCAAGTTTCCATGGAGGCAGCTTTTCTGGTTTCTGCCTCGAATCTTAAAGCTTTAATTTTTTAAATTTTTTTTTTCCTTCATGGATTTTAGCCTGACAGGAAAATATTGCAGCTACAATGTGTGCTAGTTGGTGATCTGTGTGTTTAATCAAGAGGGAATGGTTCTAAAAGTGATTCTCTACCACCAAAGCTGTTGGTGTATTAGTCTCTAAATGTATTTGTTGTGATACAACACGTCAGAACTCATAACTTTCTTACAGTTCAATAGCAGAATCTGCAAATATAATTAGAGGGTTAAAGGCATTTAAAGAATTAAAGCACTTTAATGACATTCAGGTTATTATTGACAACCCACTAATATCTGCTGCATTCACATCAAGATTTCTAATGTAATCCTGGGAGCAGATAAAAGCTCTGCTGTTTAAGAGCTCAATGCAAGGCAGATTCATTGGATCTGCTCATGGAATGCAGCTGGGAAGTTCCTGATGGGTTGTGAGTGCTTGTCTGCAGCTCACCCAGCACAGGCCATTCCTGCTCTTTGTTTGTTTTACAGGCTATCACATTTAGAGCTGTATTAAGAAGATAGATGGCAGCACACTGAAACATTTATAAGGATTTATTTTTAGTTATTCCATGAATGTTTTCAGTTTTCCAAAAATCGTAACACGTTGCTGCTTTTGAAAAAAATTACTCACCTGAGGTGTTTGCAGGTACCTGGATTTGCACTGTTTAAAAGAATTGTGGAGCAGGCCATATATTTATTTTAAGATCTCTTTTTTCTTTTGTCTAGTTAGGATCTAAGGAATAGAGGGTTTTTTTTAGAATCCCAGAATCTCAGAATGGTTTGGGGTGAAATGGACCATGAAGTTCATCCAGTTCCACACCGTACCATGGGCAGGGACAGCTTTTACCAGACCTGGTTGCTCTGAGCCCTGTCCAGCCTGGCCTTGGACATTTCCAGGGATGGGGATGCTCTGGGCACCCTGTGCCAGGGCCTCACCACCCTCACAGGAGACAATTTCTGCCCAGTATTTGATTGAGCCCTGCCCTCCTTCAGCTGGAGGCCATTCTCCCCTTGTTCTGTCACTCCATGCCCTTACTAAACCCCTTAAAAACCCCCTCTAGGGACTTAAATCATGTCAAGTGATATCTAATAAAAGTCTTGCTTGATCTGAGCTTGTTTGGGTTTAGGTTCCATGCTGGTCTTGTGCTCTGTGTGATTGGACACTGAAAAATTTGTAGCTAATGCTTGGGCATTCAGGAGATGTGGGGCACAGGCAGTTTGTACGAGGCAGGAGGGGAATGGGAAGAAGGGGCATCCCCTGGCAGAGCAGCAGAATGGAACAGAGCCCAGGGCTCTGTGGGGGCTGTGGGATGTTCCTCCCATCACAGGGATCCCCCTTGGTGCTGCAGGAGGAGCTGCCTTTGGAGGTGTTCCCTTGCTTGACTGAAGGAAACCTCCCTGCTCCCTGTGCTGCTTACAAGCTCTTTATTTCTTTTCCCAGAGAAATGAAAAATTGAAAGCAGGGAGGTAATTGGCAGCCTGAGAAATAGAATAGGGTTTTAGATTAATTTATAGGATGTTTTAGTTTTACATACAAAACTATTAATCTAAGACCATAGGAGAAGTTGCTGTAACAGTTCTGGGAGCACCAGAATCCCAAGTAAATGAATCCCAAGTAAAGCTGTCAATGACTTCTCAGTATCCCCTTGCAGGAGAACAAAACACCTGACTGGTGCAGCTGAACACTTTACTTTGCTTTAAACTTGCAAATACAAGGTGGCCTCAATTTACTTCGATTCTTTTTGTTTGTTTGTTTGTTGGGATGACAAATGAAATGTGTCTCTATTTCCTTCCACTTGCTGGTTCTCAAATGAGATTTCTAAAACAATAGATTGGTGAACGCTGTAATACAATATCGTCAGCACAAATAAAACACAGGCTGGGAGTAAAATAGCTGCTGTCATCTTCTTCACTAAGTGGCAAGACAGATTTCTTGTGGCTTTTCCTTGATGAACTTCATGTTCTAAGTACGTGATGACAGAGCAAAGGGCCAAGTACTGAACCCTTGATTTCGTGCTGGATCCCTCTTGGGAATTATGTTTATTTAAGGATTGAGTTTAAAAAAAAAACCACAGTGGGGAGGTTGTAGGCTTTTAGCAGGAGAACTTGGTAGGATGAAGGGAAATAGACTGTTAAATCATGTACTATATGATGTGTGTCAAAGGGCAGTAAATCTGCTTTTTTTCTCTTCCCATTTGAAAAGTGCTGAGAAGGAAGAGGCAGGTGACCAAAGTTAGCATTGGTTAACAGCAATTTAAAAGCAGGAGCATTCACTTTCTAAGTGTAAGGATGAAGAGTGGGGTCTGCCTGATGCTTAAATAGTAATCCTCTGGAAAAGTTGTGGATTTATTCCTGGGATGGGATTATTGTAGCTCTGTGTGTGCATCTGGACAGTATTGGGCCCAGAGGTGCTGAGAAGATGCTCCTGAATTCTGTTGCATTTCTTTGTCTTTCAGGACTTGCAGTGAATGGAGGAGGACGCTTCTGGCTAAAGATTTAACTTGGCTAAAGATATCAAGGTAGGAAAACTTTTTCTTCCTACAATCCCACGTGTTCTTTGCAGGCACAATTTAATTGTTTAGAGTCGCAGTTGTCTTCTGTTTTTTCTTTGTTAATGTGTGATCACCTGAAAGTGGAACAAGGGCACTGTCTTTCTGTAACAGTTTTACCAATTCTTAACCTGATTGTATTAGACAAAAAGATGGAATATTCACAAATTAGGTTTGATTAGATTGTGAAATTGTTCCCTGTGAGGGAAATGAGGTGTCCAGAGAAGCTGGGGCTGCCCCTGGATCCCTGGCAGTGCCCAAGGCCAGGCTGGACGGGGCTTGGAGCAGCCTGGGACAGTGGAAGGTGTCCCTGCCCATGGCAGGGGTGAGACTGGGTGATCTTTAAAGTCCATTCCAGCTTTGGCCATTCTATGATTCCAGCTTGTAGGAAGTGCCCTAAAATTTGTTTCAAGGCAGTTTAGCAAGACTCAGCTTGTGCAGAACTGTGCCACATTTTAATTCAAAATTAAATTGATGGAGGCAGTTACTAGTAGTATTTCAAACCAAAGCAATAATTTTTACTGTTATGAGCAACAAAGAAGACACTAAAAGCACCACAGGTGAATTGCTGAAAGTGAGGTGATGGCATTTCTAGCTTTTGTTTGGTTGTCATTTTTCTCTAAGGCTGGATAATTATGACGTTGTATATGGAGAATGGAAGTGTCCTTTGGGAGTTCAGTCTGTTATCATTAATCTAGAATTAGAAACCAGGTTATGCAAAATGACAAAGCCTGGTTCAAAATTAAATTTCCTGAATTTCAAGGTCATCCCATTTTCATGTTGAGGTGAGAACTGACTTTTGGCTTTCTCCTAGTGAGTGATTGCATTATTTTCTGCAATGTTTCTGATCTTGCTTTAAATAGGTCTCAAATGTCAACACTTAAGTATTGCTGCAGAAATCTTTTTCCCAGAAAAGCAAATTCAAATGTTGACCAAAAACTTATGGTTACCAAGTCTATTAGTTGGTATTCTGTGGCAGGGTTATCTCAGGAGGACTGTTATTGTTTGAGAGTAGTGAGTTTCTCTGCACTCAGAGTGAGTCATCAGCTGTCTGTCAGTGCCGTCTTTCTCTGAGAGCAGCCGTGCTTTTGTTCTCCTCTGTCCTTACTCGAAGTATGAGTGTGCTCCAGACAAAAAGGAAAACAATCTCATGTGAGCAGAGCAGGGGAAGCTGGAGCCTGCACGGAGCACGTGTGTGCTGAGGGGCTGAGCACGGCATCCTCCTGGTGCAGCAGCTCCAGCCACAAACAGCTTCAGCCTCTGGAAGTGCTGTGTTCCAAAATGAGCTGGGCCTCCCCTAAATTGTGTGGGTTTCCATAATAATACAGTGCTTGTCTCCTTCCTCCCAGGCTGTAGCTGTGTAAAAATTACCTCTGAACATAAATGCCGCAGACTTTGAGTGAACATAATCGCTACAGACTCATCAAGAAATTTGTATGGCCACACTCACCTTAGGGCTGTTGTTGGGAACTTGGCAAACATGGGAATATTACTTTGTTACGCTCTCAGAATTGCTTTTTAACTGGAGCATTAACAGCTGCTTCTTTTGGTAAAATAAAAGCAGGGATTGAGGCCAACCTCCCGCTTCCTTGGAAACATTACTTGACCTCCTGCACGCGTTTTTGCAGTGGGAATGCTGTGAGGTGTTTCATGGGTGTATCTTTATGTATTTCTGTCCAAGACAGTGGGGTCATGTCAGGAGGACAGCAGAGACCACAAGTGCAGGGGCTCTGGGATTATGGGAGGAAAGATCCTGTCCAGAGATCTCTGAGTATTTTGTTCAAGGGTGGATAAGCAGATTGGCCTTCATGTCAGGCCCCCCAAGACAGTTATTGGTGTTCAGGCTTTTGTGGGGAAACATCAAACAATTAATTTTGTTGTTCTGAAGCCTATTAGAGAACTCTGTTTAATGAACTCTTAATTTCTTAAAGACCTCTAATTGGTAGGGTTTAGTGTATTCAATGCTTTTGCTGTTTTTGTATTTCCAAATAATCCTAGAAGTTCTTGGCAAGCTTGCTAGGTCACAACAGTGCTGTTTTCATTCCTAAAGTTCCTGGAAATATTTAATCTCTAAACTTAATCTCTGAATTCTCTGCTCCTGTGTGTTTAAATGTGCATGGACCAAGCTTATAAATATATATTTCCTTAGACTTCAGTGTTGCTGTAATCAGTTATTCCCACCCTGTGGTGAGGCAGAGTTTAATGGATTTGATGGTCATGGAGTTCATGGAGCTCCTGGCACTTGTCAAGAAATTGGTCTTATTGGAAAAAACACAGAATTCTAATCTTAAGATATACATTTAATAGCTTCTCATGCTGACATGCACAAAATTTGCCAGCAATGTTTGTACGACTCACTGGACATCAAACACTCTTTTGAACAAGAGCTTAGCTTTGCTAATCAGCTTTATATAAAATACAATT
Organism: Agelaius phoeniceus; assembly: GCF_051311805.1. Classification (NCBI taxonomy): domain Eukaryota; kingdom Metazoa; phylum Chordata; class Aves; order Passeriformes; family Icteridae; genus Agelaius; species Agelaius phoeniceus. The sequence continues at coordinate 1,795,163 of NC_135290.1, read as the reverse complement.
TTATTTTTAGTGGGGTGATCAGAGAGGAGGAGAATACAGGGATCTGGTTGTTCTACTGGTGGTATATAGGCAAAAAAATTTGCTTTGATTTTGTAATTCTGTGTCTGACGGACAATATCTCTATAAAAAGAAGCAAAAGTTACTTCTGTGGGCTGTAATAATGTGTAGCCACCAAAAGCATGAGGTGGTTTTTGCAGCCTGTCTACAAACTCTGTCTTAAGATTAAGAAAACACTGAAATAGGCCTTAGTCATCCTGAAGGATTTAATGAGATGTTGCTGACTTGTTCAAGCTTAGCATTTTGTGTAAGTTTGCAGCTTGCAGAGCTCAGTCTGCCTCTACCCCCTCCACTTTGTGGTTTTTTCCTCATCCTATTTGTACTACTGCCTTCTCATGCTCCAGAAAGTTATTATTGTTTGTGTATTTCATTGAAATTCAGATTTGTTAGAGGATCAAGCAACATGTGTCAGAGTGTCTGGACATAAACCAGGAGATTCTAGAGCTGTTTTTTCTAAAAATGCTGCATAGAGATTATATCAGTTTTGTTCATCTGCTGATACTGTTTGGAGACTTGTGCTCATACAATGTCTTCATTTTGTTTGGTAAACTTACAAATGACAAGATCAAGGACAAATCAAGTGCAGTAGCTCTTGGTGGCCCAGATTGTTGCCAGGGGCAGGATCCCCATCACATTCCTGCAGCTTTTGCTTCTGCTGGTCCTGGAGAAAGGCATGAACCTGGGCTGTGGGGTGCATTAAGGAGTTCACAGGTCAGGATGGAAAGTTCTCTGAGCCAGCTCTTCCTAACACTGTAATTCTGTTTGCTGTTTAATGCTTCTAATTCCATGAACTAACACAGCCAACAGGATTTTTAATTTAGAGTGCTTATTCTTAAATATTACTTCTGGCTTAGCGGTGTTGGCTGAACAGAGGAAGAGCTGTGACCATGTTTGCCTAAAGCCACAAAGGGACACAGCTGTGCATGAAAATGAAAACCAGCAGCTGATTTGAGTCACCTGCTCCTCTGTGTTGTGAACACCTTAACTAATCAGGATGTAAGCCTAATGAGTGCTTACACTTGGAATCCATCAGTGTAAGTGATGAGGAGCCACGTCAGGAATTGCAGCTGAAGCAGAGTCACAGAATCACTGAGTGCTTTGGGTTGAAGGGACCTTAAAGACCACCTAGTTCCAACTCCTGATGTGGGCAGAGTCATCTCCCTGTAGTCCAGCAGTCCCCTGAGAATATGGAATTAGTCCTTGGGATGTCCCTAGGCTGGTAACCCAGGGTCTTTATGCAGGACATCAGTTCTCCCTCCACTCTGGGCTTCTTAGGAGCAAATTCATGGAGGCTCTTTCTGTGCCCTGTACAGAGCCTTAATTCAGCCCTAGTAGCAGCACTGCACCTCCTGGCCCTGTTTGCAAGATACAGGTAAATATAATTATTAGCAAACTATATGTGCTTCTTTGACAGAATTTGGTTGAATTCAGCTGTAGCTCAGCACTGGTGGCATAGCTCTGCTCAGTTCTCCCTGCACTGCAAACCAGTATGGGGAAAGTCCTAAACAATTGTCTGTGTGCCCAGATGGAATTTTTTTTGATAGTCATGGAACAGTGGGATGCTCTGAAGGGGACCTAAGCCTCATTTAGGAGCCTTGGGAACGAGCCTGAACCCCAGCTCCTTGTGTTTTGAGGGTGCAAGGGATGCTCAAGTTATTCATAAATGCAAAGGAAATACTGATTACATGTTAAATACTCATCCATGCAGGCACACAGACTCCCAGATCTGTTTGTGGGATTGGAAATGTGAGCTTCTGTCAGGAAAGCTGCAGTTGCTGCCATCCCTGTTTGCCTACTGGGGCTTGGGATGTGCATGCTCTGAGCTGCTGCCCTGGAATGCTGGTGTCTCTCAGTAACACCATATTAAAGGGACTTTCAGTGGCTTTAAATATACATTAAAAGCTCTTTGAATTGGGCATTATTGTATTATTAGACTTGAAAGTATCAGACAAATGGGAAGAAATGCAAGATGGCATTTACTGAGCATCCTCCAAGAGGAGCCAAATATTGTTACAGGGGAAAAAAAAAAATCCTTATTTTTAAAAGATGAATGTGTTATCTTGTAAGTATGGAATATCATGTGTACAATAGAAAGAAAATTGTGGTTTATTGTTTGTACTGATCAAAGATTCTCCACAATTCTTTTGGTCTGGTTTGAACTGCTTTTGTTGTAGGTGTTTTCATGCTTTACATGCTTTAATAAGTGGCTGTTCCCCAGCACAGGCTGTCAGTGTGCCTGGTGATCCCAGACACTCTTTCATCTTCAGCAATACTCAAACAACCTTTTTTTTTTTTTTTTTTTTTTTTTTCTCCTGAGACATATACAGCAAGGAAAATACAGGGATAAAGTTTCTGTTTGATTTTTTGCATCAGTTACTCTGGGTTTGAGTGACTTGTCTCCTCATGACAAGTTATTCAACTCACAAGAGAAATTTGACAGTCAACCAGCCCAGGAGCTGCAGAGCATCTGGAGTTGTGGCTGGTGTCAGCAGGATTGATTTTCTGGGCAACAGGAAGGGCAGCAGCTCCTTCTGATGGGTTTGGCTTTAATAGTGATGGGAAATGGAGGCAATTTGCTAAATGCTGTGTTTTTCCCACTTCTCTGTGATGATAAAATTATTTGGCAGAATTGGTTATGGCTATTCCAGCGGCACTGGAATTGTGTTGTCCTGGAAATAAGGCCTAGGTAACTGAAGGCAAACTGAATGGTAGGCTTTATGTGGATTGTTGTTGTTAGGAATTTTATTGGCAAAACAGTTTTTCATCATTTTACCTTGGTTTTAGCTCTTCTTTAATAATGACACTGCACTCTGTAAAAATGTAGTTGTGCGTTTTAATTTTCCAATTTTAATTTTTCGTCGTTCTACCTCCTCTCCATCCATAACGGCTTCCAGCGGTTCCAGGTGGCAGTGCTGATTTTGTGTGTCTGTTGTTCTGCTTCCCACAGCGTTTGCAATAAGCCAAGTGGAGCAGGATCTCGCCATGTTTCGAAACAGTCTCAAGATGCTTCTTACGGGAGGGAAGTCAAACCGCAAGAACAGGTCCAGCGGTAAGTAAGCGTCACCTGCTCGTGCCTGTGGGATCCTGGCGCTCCTGAAGCCACCCCTTTCACGTGTGTTTTGGTCCTAGCAGGGCTCTCCTCCTCCTTAACCAACAGATGTACTCAGCTGACCATCTTGTAGACTCCCAGACATCATTATACTTCATTTTAATATTGTGCTGTGCTTTTAATTTGAAATGATGTTTATTTTTAAATGGATGTCAACCATCATCTGGTTTTCTTGGGGTGATAAGATGCAGGGGAATCCAAGTAAGAGTTCTGCATAATCTTGTAGTAAACAAGCATCAAGGTTCACGTTTCATTTATGGAAAGTAAGAAATTTTTTTTCTTCTGAAATGTCTGTGATAACTTGTGGCAGTGAAACCTGCTTAATTACAGGCAAAACTTGTGACAGCAGCAGCAATTTCTTTTAAGCTTTTATTTTTAAAACAGGAGGGAGAGAGAGGAATGGGAATAGTTGAAATTCAAGGAGAAATTGCCCAAATTTAGTCATCATTTATGTCAATTTCGTTTTTCCACCATCTCAGGAAAGGAGTTTACAGTTAGTATTGGTTCACGTGACTTGGCCTGTTTCATCCATGACAGAGATTGAGGGAGATTGTAACTGCAAAACAAAACATTACAAAATATTGATAGGCTTTAAAAACATTTTTATTTAACTTTTGTAGTTTTTTCCAAAAATGGAGTGTTGGCAGGAGAAGAGCTTTTAATGAGATCTTTCATTTTGAATTTTAAAGCCATCTGGCAGCACGTTTTAAATATTTTGGGTGTTTATTTGTGCTCGTGCATCTGTGTTAATTTGGATATTTATGTTACGGATGTTCCTTGAGAAATCAGAGGTGAGGATGAGGAGACACTGGTAAAAGCAGTGGGAAAATGGGCTGTTCTCCTTGGTTTAAGCAAGTTGTTCTGTGTTTCTCACACTGCCAGAATTTGGCCATTGTTAATCCCATCTGTTAACACCTTCCTGGCCGTGTTGTATTTGGGGAAGGAGAGTTGTGGGGCAGCACTGACCCCTTGGACATCAGTGGTCCCTTATTCCAGTGTCTGGTGACAGTTGTGGGGTGTTGGTTGGTCCTGGGCAGTTCAAACCTGCACCATGGTGTGGTTTTGGATCTCAAAGCAGGTAAAAATCTGTTTTGCAAAGGCCCCATAATAATTCAGGCCTGAAGTCTTGGCTGTTCATTGCTTTGTGGAGGAGATTTCCTTCCCATAGGAGCTCCTCAGTCTCTTGTAGCAGGAGTGGTTGGTGTGAGGGAGTTTCCTGCATGCAAAGTCAGGTTTGTGGAAGGGATGTGAGCAGATGGCTCCATCCTCTTGTGATTTGTGTCACGTTTGCTGTTTGAAAGTGCAAGTCCTTTGATGATCCCTTTAGGAAACTGTACGTAGACAAATCACCTTAACTTGTGATTTCTGTACAAAGCCCTCTCTTTGTCAGATGTGCTGCTAACAGGCCCTGGTATTCCTTTTGGCTTATCTCCCAGAAGCAATATTAAGGATTTTGTATATGCCAAGCTCTGCAAATACGTGTTTCTTATTTTGTGAATGAAAAACGTCAGTTCTGAAGTACTGAGATTTTTGACAGTCTGCTTTTGGGCAAAGCAGAAGAGGAGATGGGTTTTCTTATTCATATATTGAAAAATAACATGACAGAATTGAATTGATGAGGTTCTCTCTAATGCCTGGTGACTGGAGTGTATGTTAAATTTACTGCAATTCTACCCTTGAAATAAGTTGCTTTATTGAGAAGTTCTGTTTGGCATTCTTCAGGGCAAGAGAGGGAATGGGAAAATGAGATGATCAGGTCTGTTTATGTTGTTTGTGACTAAGTGGCAAACATCCCTGCACTGCATAATAATTTTTCAGATAGTTGTTAATCTTCTAAACTCTTACATGACATTAGATGAATCCATTGCTGCCTAGATCTTTTTTTTTAGAGAAATATATTTAAGTCTGTATTTTTTTTGCAACACAGTAAGGAAAACAATCAGTAAATCTTCAGTGTACATTTTCTGTGTTGCATGCAGCACTGTAAACCTGAAACTTGCTGTATTTATTTGCTTTGCACTTCTGGCAAATTACAAATTTGGTACTTTTGGCACTCAGTGCTGTCCTTCAGGTCCCCCCAAGAGTGATGTCTTCACTGGTGGGTCTTGTCTTGGCAGTTTTTATAGGAACATAGGTGGGACACTGCAGGTTTTGGATTTTTTCTCATTCAAGTGCTCTAAAAGGATTATGTGTTTATTGAAATGTTAAAATTTTGTTTATCATTAACATGATTTAGAATGCTAATTAGAAGCTGGAAATTAAGCTTCCCTGGTGGTTTTGGTGCTGTGATTTGCCCCATCAGAGCTACACACCCATCTCTGAGAACTGTGAACAAAATCCTAAACTCCATGTTAGGAAAATCATCTGTTAGAGGTTTCAGGTGTGCCATGTACTGAGTCTGGGTCTTGTGGGTTGGTGGCAGCCCACCCAGCTGTCTCTGTGAAATTGTCCTGTGTCCTCATTTCCTACACTCCAGGCGTTTTGCATTCCAGTGTGGGATAAACCTTTGAAGCAGGGTTCAAGGTATTGTGTTCTTTTCTTGGGGAATCCAAAGGAGCACACTGGCCTTTGAAATTCCTGTGCTTTGCAGTAGCACTTGACAAACAGGAGCAGTGGAGTCAAGCTAATGATTCCTAGATGTGATGTGGTTTTGATAATTCTTGCTGATTAAAGGAACACTGGTAATGACAGCAGTAGCCTTCTTAATTTTCCTCCTTTAGAAACTGCTAAGCAACTTCTCTGAGAACTGTGATTAACATTTATTTTACCTCAGCCAGGGTGGGTTTTCCCCTTTGCTGCTTGATGGTGTTGTGATTCAGTAACACACGAAATATTTATAAAAGAAGAATACAATTACATGCATCTGAATAGACAGTTACATACTGTAGTGCTAATTAAAATCAATTAATTTCTACTGCAGCATCAGCCTGTGTAATCTCCTGTGATTAATTCTGGGTGTCTGGATGTCCTTTCAGAGCTTCAGTGCTGGAGTTTCACAGTGAGTGCTCTGGACACACAGTGCTCAGTGCACATGTGTGTGTGCACATATTTAATGTCTTCACTTAAGAAAAATTCTCCCCTGACTCAGGAGTGCTCAGGATGGTTCACAGTAGTGCCTAGAGGACACAATATGCCTGCAACAGTATTTTGATTAGGTTGTTGTTTTTTTTTCCTGATCTAAATGGATATTCCACAAAGCTGCCAGATAGCATCTGTGGTGCTGAAATCTGATCTCAGTGTAGTTGCAGATTACCTTTGTTTTCCCAGTGTAAATTAACTTAGAGATGCTCAGACATACGAGCTTTCTCATTTGTTTGTATCCAGAGCTGTATTATGTAAGATGTGTTTGTTTTAAAGTCTAAAAGGACTGTGTTTCTCTCCTGTGTTTCTCCTTCTGGATGAAGATGCAGCAGGATTGTTGTGGCCAGAGCCCTATGGTCAGGGCCAGCAGTTGTATTAATCTGTAAGAGATATTTGTGGCTTCTTCCCCCCTAATTCAGTTCTTCTGGGGCAGTTCTGTTCTCTGAACCCAGAGACTATGGAGTTCTGTGCTTTTGTTTGTTTTTGTTAAGGACCTGTCTCATTCATCTGCAGTTTTCTTGCTTGTATTAATCATTCCTTGGTCTGGGTGTGGATTGAAGCAGTGCTCATCAAATCAATCCACTTTATTCATTCCAGTGTCCTGTTAGGGAAATGAGTCCATGGAAGGGATTCATCATTCCACCTGTTACAGTTGTCCTTGTCCTTTTTCAAGCAGATGGACTATTTCCCTCTTACATTATCACATTCAATTAATGCTGCTGTAAGAGTTTGGATTCCCTTTAGAACCTGGTAAAATTCAGCTGCAAAACTGCACATTTTGTTTGGGTTTGTATTTCCCTTCACTTTGTGAGGAGTAAGCCCAAGAATTTGTGCTGTTTATTTCCTGACAGAGGCCAAGATAAATGTAACATTAAACAACAGAAAAAAACAGGGGGAAAACAAACCAAAAAGACAACAAAAGAACAAGAACAATGAAACAAAACAAAGAAACATCAAGAAAATAACAACAAGAACAAAACTAAACTAAAAAACAACCCCACCCACACACAGAAAAAAACAAAAAAATAAGGCAAGGCAAGTACTCTAAAATCTGAGGCATGTAATCCTTAGCCCAAAGGGTCTGCTTTTCTCTTCTGAGTTGGTTAGGAATTATATCTTGCTTGTTCTTGACTATAAAATGCACAGTTTTTATCTGGAGCTTCCCAGCCAGGAGCCTGCCTGTCATTCAGAATATTTTTGGCGCAGGGTTTTAAAAAACCTCTTCTTCTTTCCTGGTTTGCAGAAGACCCAATTACTTCTCACTTCCAGTGTATTTATAGGGCTTTTTGGAACCTGCCACTTTATATTTTAATTCTGGGGCTGAAAGGGCCCCTGTCAAATGCTCTTCTCCTTGGATTCCTGCCTTTTGAAGATAAAAGGCATTTCTGTGCAGGTCTCATTTCTGCCTGGCCAGATCTCTGTGCAGTTTCTCATCTGTCTGATCTCTTGTGGAAGTCTGAGGATAACTTTTACCCCAGAAGAGTTTGAGGGTCACAATTGCTTTTTCAATTTCATTTCTGAAAGAAATTGCTGAGTGATGAGATCCAATTGGTGGGTCCTATAGATGGCAGGTAACTTAATTTAATAAAGTGTTAGAAGTCAGGTATTAAAAGACCCATCATGTATTATGGTCCTGAATACAGACTGCATCCACATGTTCAAGGTATTCCACCCTAATAATAATTCAGATCCTGTTCTTGCACAAAGATGGCTGGTTTTTCATAAATCCATTTTTAAACAAGGCTTGAGCATGTTGACAAATCCTGTGACCACAGTAAAGTTTGTCCTTGAGTTTGTTTAAGCATGAGCTGACCTTTCCTGAAAGTTTGTTTTGCATTTATGTAATTCAGAATTTCCTTCTGAGGAAGGCAGTGTATCAGGAAGATGTTTATGTGCACAGGCATGCTGTTTCTAGTATTCTGATTTATTTGATCAGAATATGTCTTGTTCATGTACCAAACTCTTTTCCCAGACAAATACAAGATGTTTGGACAATGAAGCTTCTGCTTCTCTCCTGCACTACTATCCTAAAGGGAATTTTAGCAGCCTGTATTAGAATAATATGTATTTATTTCCTTCTGATTCACAAATATTTTCACATGTGTGACTATCACCAACTCCAAGGACACGTGCAGAGCCAGAAGGTCCCCCCTGAGCCTCCTTTTCTCCAGGCTGAGCTCCTTTCCCTGCTCCATTCCCTTCCCTGGACGGGGTCTTCCTTGCAGGGAGGACCCCAGACCACTCAGATTTTGGGTACATGTGGGATTTTGTGGCCTTACTCCCATTTACTGCCACATTTGTGATGAAATATTGGAGCCAGTAGAGGGAGCAGGAGTTTTCCATCAAATCCCACTGAAATTCCTGTGCTGATGTGCAAAGGAGATGAAGTTCCATCTTCCCACATCAAATGACCTTGTCTCCTCTTATTCAGCATCAAAAAGGTGTTCTCATAGACAGTTCAAAGAGAATATACACTCTACCTTCAAAAGGAAATAATACCAATTTGAGGGATTTGTTCAGCCAAAAGTGGAATGTCCTTTCCAGAATGTCTGAGGAAACCTTAAGGATTTGTATATCTGTAATAGTTTAAAAATCCAATCAAATCTTTTAAGAAAATAATGTGTATTTCAGTGAATTCAACATTTTCATCTGGAAAATCAGTAAGAAATCACTGAGATGTCATAACTTGGGAGTTTCCTGCTGGAAGAGGCCTGGCCCCAGGAACAAACTTGGATTCCTTCCCTTAAAGCAGGATTTAAACAAAATCTGTAATCTGATCTATTCAAATGGCTTTTTGGATTTTATACAAGCAACCTAAAAGTAATGTTTCTCACAATTCTAGAAACTTACTAAGTATTAAATGTTTCTAAATAAATAAATTGTTCTAGAAATATTTAACACCTGCTTGTTGATTTTGCTGTTTACCTCAGTGTGTTGAATATAGAAGATGTTTTCTTGTCCAAGATGTGAGAGTTTTCCATATCACTTTTTCCCCCAGTTCCTAAAGATAATAATATTTATATTCAGTGTTGCTTGTCCCAGGGAAGTGTTAGTGCAGATTCTTGCAGTTGTTTATTATATTGACAGATGTTGAAGCCCTATTGATCCATTTTAGGATTATTTTCGAGGTACGACTCATGTTTTTATTTTTGAGGGATTTTTATGATCAGCACTGTATCTGTGAAGCTTTTCCAAGATGCATAAAGCATTGGATCACATAAAGCCTTTCTTGGCTGCAGGAGGTACCTGTGCCAGGTGTGAGGGATGACTCTGCAATTCCATCATTCCTTTCTCTTTTTGGAATTGCAGTTGCCCTTTTTCCCTTTTTTTCCTTAAGGAACAGTAAATGTCTATAACTTACTAATACTTTTAATGAAAAAATCATCTTTTCTTTGGGAGAGGATTGACTTTTAAGCTGCACCTTTTCAGGAGTTTCTCCTCTTCAGCCCCTTCTACTGCTTGCACAAACTTCTCCTCTCAGCATGTCTGTGAGGACTATTTTTTTTAGTATCAGATTTATTTTTAGATAACTCATGGATAATTTTTGCTAGAGCTTCCATCTATAACTGACCTATTTGAAGGAATTGTGGAAATTTTTGCTGCAAGATCTTTCTGAAGTGGGAGGATTTATGTTTCCTTTTATGTAATTTTCTTTTTGAGGGTGAGATCAGTATAGAGGCCGACCCATATTCTCTTAGTGTACAAAAACCCCTCAAAATTGAAGCAAGCCATGGACATTTTATTAGAAGCTTTATCAGGTGTTCAGACCTCGGCTGAACATACTTTTTGTCATCTAAATAGGTTTGAAAATCTTCTTTAGGTGAGTTCAGAATGATTATCAGCCATCACTTTTCCTCTGAGACTGTTACTGATGATTTGCTGGTAGACAAAACTAATCTGTTGAACTGAACTCTGGACCATTCTTAAAGTCACAAATAAAGATCATGGATTATCTCATGATTCCAACATACTGATTTAAAAAGAGGCTTTTAATTTATATTTGGGGGTGGTTTTTTGTTATGATTTCAATTGACACAATTTAATTATATACTAAATGTACTCTGCTTTTGACTTATACATCGTTATGGTGGTTTTAAAATCAATGAATGAAATACACTGTATAATTTCCAAATATTATTTGCCACACAGTTTTTTACTCCATATATTTTTGTCATGAAGTCCTCTTCCCACATCAAAAAAAGAAAAAAAAGGAGGGGTTATTTGGTTTGATTTACATACTCAGTATAGGTGTCTCTGGATAAAGGAGTTCCTTGATGTTAATAGAGACAAGGATGCTGCTTTTTCTGTATGAAATAGCTGAGATGAATTGTAGCCCAGATTAGAAGTACCTGCTTTTTTCCAATGACAAATAACAGCATCTGAGATGATGAAGGTACAGATCTGTCTCACTGATATCTGAACTTACTTAGGATTCATTCTGCTCCAGAATAACTTAGATGTTGGCATATATGATTTCTGATTTCCTACACATGCTGGAGAAAAACCTCATTTGTACTTGTGTCTGAAATTCCTGGGCAGGAATGCTGGCAATGTCTCTTGTAGGAATAGGATTTAAGTTAATAAATATAATATGACAAGGGTGTTTTCTTGCTGTGTTTTTTGTACAAGCTGCCAACACAGTAGGATCTTAATTTCAGTTCAGGCTTCCAAGTACTGCAGCAATAAAAACAAACACAAATGTACTTGCAGAGGCAAAGAATTTTTTTTTATTAATCTGTGGCTCCTCTAAGAAGTCTTTTGGCCTCTGACCACTGGGTTGGTTTTAATGTTGGTTTGGTTTTTTTTTTCCTGTGGATTTTCATGCCTAATAAGCAACATGGGGAGTTAATGCAGGATATCCCAGAAGAAGACAATAGACCTTTACAGTCTGAAGTCCATTTATCATTGAATTGCAGAGTGGTTTGGGTTGGGAAGGGACCTTAAAGCCCATCCAGTGCCACCCCTGCCATGGCAGGGACACCTTCCACTGTCCCAGGGGGCTCCAAGCCCTGTCCAGCCTGGCCTTGGGCACTGCCAGGGATGTGCTTGTGTTGTCATGCAAGTCCCAGCAAATGTCCATGCTCTGCTCCTAAAAAGAGGAAGTTTCTGCCATAAAAATGTAGCTGGAGCATACACCAGCGGGAGCAGGTGGAGAAAAAGAAGTGCCAACTTTTGGAAGGTGCTGAGGCATTTTAGCATCACATTTGCTGGGTGATGCTTCCCTGAATCTGTGTCAGAACTCCCTTGATAAACCAAACAAATCTGTAATTCTTGCTCTGCCCAAATGGCTTTCCTCAAAGACAGAGGAACTTGGATGATAAAGGGATGGACTTTTGTATGTTTATGAATTAGCAAAGCCTCTTAAGCCACGTTGCTATTTTATAGCAACAACAACAATAATCATAATAATGGAATTAATAGAATATTTAATAGAATATTTAATAGAATTTATAATAGAATTAATCATAGCACAATAAGAATTTGTGATGGTGGTGCATATTGTTTTCTGAGGCTGAAAAATACAAACTAAATGATCAGGAAGGGACTTTTGATTAAAATAATTGTTTCCAGTACCAGACTGGGCTCCCTCTTCTCTCCTGCTCCAGCTGGGAAACACTTTGCCCCTTCCCAGGCCCGTCTCCCCCTGGGAGAGCAGCAGGCAGATCATGTGGCACGTGTCATTTCTTAGCAGGCAGGAATCCATTGGGAATGCTGAGATCGAGATTTGCAGCTCCCTCCCGAACGCCGGCACCGCTGCGGCGGGTTCCAGGGGCAGACCCAGCACCGGCTCCTGCAGCAGCAGCGCCGGCAGCTCCAGGATCCTCCCGCTGGGCTCTGGCCCCTGGAGCTGTCGGATTTATTTATTTCAAGGATTTTTTTGCCCCCGTGTCTTTGTTTTGGGAGCACAATGGCAGCCGGGAGCCCCCATCTCCAGACGCTTCTGCAGGGATGCTGGGCTGGGCTGGAATCGGATCCGTCCCTAACGGCTTGACTGGCTTTGTGTGAGTGTTCCGCCTTTTCCAGATACAATTTCGATACGATATGGGTTTAAACTATTGATTTATCAGCTCTTATCAGTGGAGTGTGCTCTGCTGGTTGCTGTGAGAGCAGCAGCACATCCAATGCAGTCGGCTCCTGCCGCAGATTCCCCAGCATGCGTGCAGCAGCCTCACCCACCCTTGGATTCTTCTGCCTTAAAAATTGCTTTGTCAGATCAGAGATCTTGAGAGATGTTTAGTCACAGTGTGGGTTTTAAAGGACCCTTTTAATTAAATAGGAAACCAGAAATATTGGGCTGCTGGTGCTTGATTTTGTATGAAACTTGTTGTGTTTGTGTTTAACGAGAATGCCTGGCAGGAGGTGCTGACAGAGCTGATGCCAGAGGTGCTGTGGGATTTACTGACATCAGATGTGCTGGTGCAGATGCTGGTGCAGATCTGGCTCCTGTTTGCAGCCCCCTCATACTAATTGTGCTGCTTTGTGCAGGGGATTTGTTTAACAATGCCGAAACCTTGAGATTTTCTTTCCCTGTCAAAGCAGTCGGTTCAGAGAATCCAGTTGTGTGTATTGGGGAGGATTTGTTGTGTCATTGGTTTCAATGGAGAACTGGTGGAATGGGGAAGGGGGGGAGAAGAGGGAGCAGTTTTCTCATAAGGAGTGTTTCTCATACCTGGCTATAGCAGGAGAGGCTGCTCTGCTGATCCTGTGACTAATCATGATCTTTGAGATCCCTTCATTTCCTTGTAACTGAGAGAAAGAGTTAATAGCCATGACTGTTTACTCTGTTCTTGACTCAGAATCAGGCACTCAGAAGCCTTGTGGGGTTTCTGACCTGTGTCCAGCATCCCAGGTGGACAGATACTGAACTCTGAGGAGACAGCAGCTTTCAAAAACTAAAATACTGTGTAAGAGTTCATGGATTTTCTTAACACTGAGATTTTTTTAAAGATCACAAAAGTTTTTCTCTCTTTCATAGTGAGGTGCAAGAGAATATGAATTACTGAGTCAATATTTGCAATATTATTCATTTCCCTCATGGCATTTGATTGTTTTCTCTTTTGCTTGACAACTTCTGTAAAGCTCCTTAAACAGGTTCATCTCAGTCTGTGCTGGTCTTTATTTTAAATTAACACAGATAGCTGTGTTCTCTAGCAATGATTTGACAACTGATTTACTTCTGGTGACCCATTTTAGCTGTTGCATTGAGGGATTTGTCAATAACTTTGGTGTTTCACCACCCTGGCAATCATTACAGCAACTGAGTCAATCGAGCTTCAGGAGTGATACTGTCCATAAATGGTGTCTGTATAGGAGGTCATGTCTATAAACAATAGCATTGCTGAAGCAAATAGTAACAACTACCTAAAATCCGCATAAATAAAATATCTGGGAGTGTTGCTGCGATGACAGAGTCCCAATGCCCACACAGAGGTGGATGTAAATACAAGCACTTGGAAGTTCAAAAAATGTGAGAATTAATATTCCCTTAGAAACAGTAATCTTCCCTTTTCTGCATGTACAGTGAGATAACTTCATAATTAAGTGTGGTGTTGTTCCCTGCTAACCTTGCTCCTCCACTGCCGGGAGCAGATTGTGCTCAACATTTTTATTGGTAGTGAAGAGAAGAAGAAATAAATAGTTCAGTTATTCAGCTCTTAACTGTGGCTGTTCCTTCCCATCCTTGGTTTCCACCAAGCCCCACCTTTGCTGCATCCAAATCAAATGCAGCAGCTGTTGTATGCTGACTGAAGATTTAATATTTGCTGAGTCATCTGATTTATTTTTTCCTTTCCCACCTGCTAAATGCATTTTGGAGATTAATTTACTGCGAGCTTTCTTTCCCCCTTACTATGTTGTGTAACTTGCAGGAAGATCCATCCCAGACTCTTGATTCCTGTTCCTCTTCTCCAGCCCAATGGCTTTGGTGTCCTGTTGTCACCATTTTGTGTCCCACCACTGAGTGCTGGAGCATTTTGGGGAGCAGATCTGCTGCCCCCAGCCCCTGCCTTGGCCATGGTGTGTTCCCAAGGCAGGGTTTGATACACCTGGGTAACTGCACAGCAGAGGAGTTGTCTTTCCATGTCATCAAGGAGATTGATTCACAGAATCACCAGAGATCTCAGGCTTGGGTTGGAAGGGACCTTAAAGCTCATCCAGTTCCACCCACCAAGGCCCATGTAGTTAGTTTGGTGTCAAACACTTGCAAGGATGATGAAACTTTCAGGGAGGGAAACTTTCAGGTTTGTCTTTTGCTGATGATTGTGTGTCTTTGGATAAATACAGGGCTTTACTCCTGATTTTAGTACTGGGACTTTCTTGTCTTTTGAAGTGTTTAGTCCTTACAATTATTTTGCATTTGGATTTACGTTCCCAGCTCAAAAGGGTTTTTGTTTTCTCCATGACTTAGAGGTTGTCTGTGGGGGCTCATAGCCAGGGACCATTAGGGATGATGATGATGATGATGATGATGATGATGATGTTGCAGTTGTATTTGCAGCGTGACATCCTTCTGGCAACCAGAGCACAAAAGGGAACTGGGCAAGTGTCACGGTCTGTGGCCTCCCTGGCAGTTGTTGGCTTGTTGGGGTGGGTACAGCTCATTTAAAATCAAGATTCTGGGCTGCTGTAGCCAGATGACCTTCACATGCAGCTGCTGTGTCAGCAGGGAAAGATGCAAAGGTGACAGAAATGGCCTGCCTGGCATCTGTTCAAGGTGCTTGAGCATTGCCTCAGGAAAACTGAGGGGTGGGAGCATTTCACCAAGGGAAGAGGGAGCAGAAAACCTCTCCTGGCCTGAGGTGTGGTTCCTCTCTTTTTTGGGGGTGGGGGTAGATTAAGATTTTTAATCCTCATTTTAGTTCTGCTCTTGTGCTGCAATTTACACCTTCCATCAAGCCAGATATAGCTCAGATGCAGCAGGAGTTGATAAAGTTAAATTATGGCACAACAGACCTCTTTACCAAATAACTTATGTAGAGAGATTTCTATCCAGAGATAGAAATATAACAAATATATCAAAATGCAGTTGCTTTTAGCATCATCAAAATACATCAATGCTAAACCGGCTATCGAGTTTTTAAACAGCTCTTTAAGAATTCAGTTATTTCAAAACTGTTTTTAAAGCTTTTAAAAGCTTCCCCTTCCTCTACCATAAGGAAAGAGCTGCTGAAATACAGCCCAAATTTGAAATCCCTGGGTTTGCTTTTTCCCACTCTGTGGAGTTGGGCTTCTTTTTGTTCTCAGCTGCCAGAGACTCCATGTACTCAAGCATCTGTATTGATGGGTGTATCTATTGTTTCTAATCTGGTCAGTTGATCAATGAAGAGCAGCCTGTAATTAATTGTATGATATTGTACACAATGTCCCACTCTGCATTTACACAGATGGATTTGGGATTTGTTAACTGTAGCTGCTTTCCTAAACAGTTTCAAGAGGATGTGATAAGAGGTTTTATTCTTCCCAGCCTTCCTGGTTTTTAGGGGACAAATACTTTTAAAGGGACACAGTTTCAAATTTCATATTTCAGATATTTTTAATTTTTTTTTTTGATCCCTTAATTCCAGTGCTTAATATTTTTATATTTTGATATAACACTCCAAAGTGAAGGAGCTCTTTGAAGATGCACAATTTGGTTTTTATCTCATTCAGATGTCTGTGGCATCAATAGGAGCAAGTAAAACCTTCCTTCCATCCCCAAGGACCTCATGGATTTCATTGCAGTGAGCTGGGGCAAAAGGTGGAAGGAGCAGCAGAGTCAAGCAGCAGTTTCCCCAGTTTCAGTCTGCCAGAGGGACCTTTTGTCCTGCTGTCCCTCTGAGATAGGTGATGGGACTCAAGGAAAAGTTGCATCTGCCTGACCTGTCCACTATGATGTTCTACTTGTGCTGTTTTGGTTCTCGTGCAGATGGAGGGAACGAGGAGCCACCAGACCGAAGACAGGCAAGTGTAGACTCCCGTCAGAGCCGAGCTGGGCAAGGTAAAACCTGAGTGTTGTTCTGCCTCGGGACTCGTCTCGTTTGTTCACCTTTGATATTTCCCACGTGTTGTGTTTCTCGTCAAGCCGTGCCACCTGACAGGCTTTGCACCCGTGGTTGTTGTCCACACAGCGGCTCTGAGATTGACAAACCAGCCAATCTTTGAGTGGCTGAAGGAGTTTAACCTAACTCCTGGTGGGCCTGCAGAGCATCTCCATCCTGCAGCCCCAGGGGCAGAGTGTTCTGCTGTTGGAGCTGGAATTCTTCAGCACGTACCAGCCCAAACCAGCGTTCAGTTTCCAAGTTTCTACTTGTCTTCTCCCTGATATCAAAGAGCTTCAGGCAGGTTCACCATAACCAGGTTATCCTTCCCCCAGCCCTGGGATGCAGTGGAGAAGGACCTGTGTGTACCTGTCTGGGGGCTGAACAGCCCCACCTTACATCTTCTGCTTTGGCTTGTTTCATCCCACAGGAAGAGGACAAAAGGTCCAAGGAAGGAAGTACTAAAGCCAGGGTTTATATTCTTTAAATAACAATCCAACAGACTCTTTTGTTGAGTATCACTCAGAGTAGGTTTGGTGGTTGCTTAACACCACATAGAATTCTGTAATGGGGATTTCTGTCCCTGAGAGCAGCTGGTCTTAGATCTGTGCTGGGTTATGTGTCCTTTGAAGCAGCTTTACTAAGTTTTATGCATTTTCTCATTTGTGAGGGTTGTGAAAGTGTTGTGTTCTCACACAGCTTTGAGATTGAGCAGCATTTTTTGTGAGTAAGGGCTCTGGTTCTATGCTCGTTGACTTACTCTGTCTTTGGGATTGCAGCAATAATTTTCCTCTCATTTAGGCTCAAGCCTGTTGTTGTCATGGTGTCCTAATGATTTATTATGGGGCCATTTTCTCCAGAGAATTGTCCTTTTTTGGCAGTATTCCAGTGTTGCCTGGGTGAGGTGATTTTGAGTCATTGAAGCTGTGATCAGAATTAGGGAGATCGGAATTGGTAGTTAAAGCCCTGAAGCTCAGAAGTGTCAACTGCTCTTTTCACACAGGATCTTTCAATTACTGTATTTAAATTTATTATTTTTAATGTTATTGGTTTTAAGTAGAGTTAAAGTAAAATCAGGAAGGAACCAGGGGATTTTATAGCATATGTACATATTCCATGGTAGCTTGCATAGAAGGAGGAGTGCTTTGATGTTCAGACAGAGAGTGGCTGTTCTTTGCCACTGTGAGCTCAGATGGAGTTGTTGGTGTGTAACTGTGCTGCAGGCTCTGCTGTGGGTGCCTGGCATGTCCCTCTCTGTCCTTGGCTTGTGTCCAGTGGTTTCTTGTTATGGGGCAGAGCAGCTCAGATGCAGCTGCTGCTGGGAGCTATCTGAACACATTCTATTCTCTCAAGTTCCCTTTCAACCCATCTATTCTGGATCTCTGCTGCTGTGGGAAAGGCATGGGTTTTGGCAGAGTAAGAGTGGATCTTTTTTCTTGCAAATCCTTTCTCAGGAATCACTGATCTGTACCTCTTTGGTGGCTGACTGAAGGAACTGCAGCAACCAGCAAGAAGTTTCAGTGTGAGAGGGAATAGAAGGGGAAAAGGTTAAAAAGCTTCCAAGTTCTTGGAGCAACAAGCTTGTGAGCTAAATATTTCCATTTGGATCATTGTATAGGCAGGCTTTCTGCAGCATGGAAGGAGAAGTCTCTCTGCTCTATAGAAGCATTTTCTCCAACTTTTCCCAGCTCTGTGTCCATCACTTGAAATCTGTCTGCACGTGCTGATGGGCATTTTTCATTGTGAGGAAGTTTATTATCCTTGGATAAAGCATCCAGCTGAAATGGGGCAGTTGTCTCCCTGCTCTCTGACCTTCCATGCTACTGTGTGTGGTGCCCAGGTGTCTTCAAAGCTTCAGTGGCAGGACAAGAGGAAACAGCCTCAAGTTGTGCCAGAGGTTTTGGTTAGGTTGGTTTAGGAAAATATTCTTCATGGAAAGAATTGCCAGGCCCTGGAACAGATTGGTCAGGGCAGTGGTGGAGTCACCATCCCTGGAAGTGTTCCAAAAACGTGTGAATGTGACACTTAAGGACATGGTTTAGTGGTGATGCTGGGTTTTTGGTTGGGCTTGATGATCTTAAAGGTCTTTTCCAACCTGAGTGATTCTGTGGTAATCTTGTAAAGCTCCAAGAAATAGTTTATTAGTTCAAATATGCACTTTGCAAACACATTTTATTTAAATATATAAGCAAACTGTTAAAATTCCAGTTCAGCCATCAATGAGCCCTAATTCCAGGGTTTGATAAGACCAATATTCTTTCTGACCAAAACAAATTTCAGACTGTTTCAGGGATTTTGCTTGTGTGTTTATTTACTCTGCCAAGGAGGAGAGAGAAATTTTGGTACGTGTGAAATGAAGTTAGTACCTTATGGATGTTTTGTGAGTTTTCACTGTTTTGTTGTAAAGCCTTTGAATTTTAAGAAGGAAAACTTTGCCCACCTATAATTACTTTTATTTATATATAACATGCTGCCTTTGATTTTTAAGTAGATTGATCAAAGACACTGGGAACTTACACCATAATAACCAGTGAAATGCACATAGACTTGTCTTTCCCAGACTTGAAGCTGCAGGTGATGCCCATGGTTCCCTAAAATTTAGCCTGAGGCAATTGAAATTATTTTTAAGAATCAAAATCATTGGTGGCCAATCTGTTTTTCATGCCTGGTGCCAAATGTATTTGAAAAACCCATCATGGGTTGGCTTTTTTGGATGCTAGTTTTGGCAGAGATGGTGGTTTGTCTTCCCTGACACTCCTGGTGAGCCTGGCTGGGCTGGCAGAGCCTGCAGAGAGCTCCTGGTAACTGATGAGCAAGCAGAGTGCAAAGTGAGTTGTGTTTTGAACTGTCAAAACCAGTGGAGGTGTGAAGGGTGTTGGTGCTTATTTGGCTTTCATGTAAAGAGCATTTCAGAACTGCTGAGAGACATTCCTGGTTGCTGGCACCAGGAATGGATGCACTTCAGCCACTGGTGCTGCAGCCCTCTGGAACCCTTTGGGAGCTGGTCCAGGATTTTTGGCAGTTATTTCAACATGGGTTGTTCTGCTGATTGTCAGCAATATGTTGGGTTGTTCACATTGTGCTTTGGATATTGGGAATGCAGTTCATCCATCACTCCTCTGAAGTACCGTGCATTTGGGGCTCTTACCCTTCAGTCCTGTTCCCACTCTTGCCCATCTCCCTTTCTGTCCAGCACACATTTTTCTCTTTTAAAAGCACTCTCACAAGCCACAGAGAACAGCACAGCTATCCAGTGGAAATCCAGTGAGGAATGTCTTTATGGAGGGAAAACATCAGCACACAATAAGAGCTAAAATCTATCTTGTAACAGAATGACACAAGTGTGGCCTTCTCACGTTATTGAAAAATTAGTGAAATATCATTGATAACAGTTTGGGTTGGTTTTGCATATGAATTCTTAGTTGTCTGGGTTAGGTTGTTCATCTTACTGACAAGAGTGAAGATCCAGGTGTCCTCGACCCCAAGGTTTCCATATCTGCTGCTAACAGGAGGAACCTTATGGCTCCTGACTCCTGCTGATCTGAAGCACCTTCCCTTCACTGTTCATTAATATTGATTACAATTAGGGTCGAGTCCTTTTATTATTCTATCTTCACTTGTTCTCATGTTATTCCATGTATTATTGCATTGTGGATCTGTAGTGATGCGACCCCCACACGGGCTCTGTGTTTCTCTTGGGAGAGTTGGAGCTGGTGGCTGTTTTTAGAGGCGTTTGTTCTTCATTTTATTTGGGGTTTTTTGATTTTTTTTTGTTTTAGGCTAAAGGTCCTCCTATTGAAATTTAACTTAGCTGGGAGGTTTTGTATTAGAAACCAACAATCTAAAAACTACGGTCGTTATATTGAAAACTGGTGACTCTAAGACTCTGAAAGACAAATTAAGAACATTGAAAGAAATGTTTCTGATTCTGCTGTTCATCAGATAGAGAGAGGTACTGAGAGGTGCATCAAGGGACGTGTCAGGGGTGTGCAAAGGGAACTAAACTTGGCAATTCAGCTCTGCCCAGGGCTCCCTCCAGCCAGCCCTTTGGGAATGATGGAAGCAGGATTCTCTCCCTTGCACTCTAACCCATTGGTGTTTCCTTTCCTCCCCCCTTTAGGCACCTCCACAGAGAACGACTGTGCTTTTGAACCTGACTACGCAATTCCTCCTCTCCCAGTGACCGAAGGTATGCAGCACATTCGGATAATGGAGGGCATGTCCCGCTCCCTTCCATCCTCCCCCTTACTCACACATCAGTCTATCAGTGTTCGGCTCCAACCTGTGAAGAAGTTAACTGGTAAGGACTTAAATAAAGTTCACTGGGGCTTTTAAGGTCCGTTGGTGCAAAAATCTGTAAGAGAAAAAAAAAAAAAAAGCTTTGAATGGTTTCTGTATGGGAGTCGTTCCCTTGTTTATTACAGCATTGATTCAGTCAAACCTGAATGGGGATGGGTTGGATTTTTGTGTTGACAGAGAAATCTTTCTTTGCTGAAAAAAGGTCTCTCTGGTTTACAAATATTCTCTCATTTTTGAGAAATTTCTATCAGAGTGTGTTTCAGCTCCACTTTGTGTTGCTGTTATGCACTGTTATTACAGTGATTTTAAAGAAGTTGATGCTTAAATTTCGAATGTTGAGAGAACATCAGAGAAATTATGAACTTCTATAGCAAAGTTATGCTTTGCTAAAAAAAAAATCTGAATGACAGATTTTTTTTTTTGGTTCATGCATATTTTTAGATACTGCTTTTTGTTTATGTAACCTGTCAGGACTGTGGTATGAATACCTAGAGATGATGCAGTAGTGTGATTTTTCAAAAGCACTTGGAGTCCAACGTCCATATAAAAGCCTGAAAAGAAGTATTTCTACTCGTAACAGTTTTTGAGAAACTTGCTTTTTGCCTCAAGTCTGACCCCCTCTGTGCCCAGCTTTGTGGTCAGCCAGGGTCCTGTGCTTGTGCTGAGGGAAATCTCCAAAAAGAGTTTTTATGGAATATAATCTGATCTATGTGTACAAAAGGGAGTTTGATGCACTTGGTGCCTTTTGTTTCCTCTGCCCTCTGGTGAAAGGAGAACTTGGAAAGCATAGGGGAGAGAAATTCTCTTCCTGCCATAATTCTGTGTCTGCGGAGTGGTTGGTGAGAGACCCTCACCTGTATGGTACATAAAAACCTTTATCTTTTAAATTTTATTTTTTAAAAATAAAAATTTATGTCCTAGGACCATTTACCAGTATCTGAAGGAACCTACAGCCAAAGAGGCACTTCCTGTTGGGAACTGGAGCGACAGGACAAGGGGGAATTGGGTTCAGACTGCAAGAGGGGAGATTTATATTGGATATGTGGAAGAAATTCCTGGCTGTGGGGATGGTGAGGCCCTGGCACAGGGTGCCCAGGGCAGCTGTGGCTGCCCCTGGATCCCTACAAGTGTCCAAGGCCAGGTTGGACAGGTTGGAGCAACCAGGGACAGTGGTAGATGTTAGGGTGGGTTTTAATGTCCTTTCCAAACCAAATCATTCCATAATTCTATGATAATATAATATTTTGAAGTGCCTAATCTGTCTGCTTTTTAACCAAGGCAGCTTTTCATCCACAGAAAAGTTAAAATGTCCATTTTTGGTAAAAAAAACCCTCAGGAACACATTCCACAGAGTGAAAGTTTTCTACCCAGAGGAACTAAGGTCACTCACTCACATCTTGGTATCTGGGTTTGCTGGATATGAAGACTTGGCTGGGTTCAGAGGGTGATAAATATTCCACGTGGGTGCAATTTCCACTCTGCTGAATAGCCTGGTGATTAAAAAAAACTAAGATCATTGTCATTCTAAGGGGGGAAGTAATAGTCAGCATAAGTAATCAGTTCTCCCCCTCCTGCCACCTCTTGTTTAGCACTGGCTGAAAACATACTTAAATCAGCACATTCAATCTCAGTTTGTGTTATTCAATTTGTTTTTTGTTTTTTTTTTTTTTTTTTTATAACAGTGGCTTTATTAACAAAAATAATGTGAAAAATATGTAATAAAGGGAAAGAAAACTCCCCACCCTCCCAGCCCAGGTTAAGTAATGGAAGACACCATTTTGGTTTGTGTCTGCAATAAAATTAGCACTCAAAAGTTACCGTGCTTGCTGCACAAAGAGCAGCTGATGTTGAAACAATGGGCTTAAATATTCTGCTATACATCAAGGGTGTGTTATTGCTGACTCAAAGCCATAACTGTGATGAAAATAATGCAGGTGCTCTGTTTACCTGCCTTGAGGACAGCAGTGCTTTCCAGGAGGGTGCTTAGGGGTGAATGTATGTAAGTGCTTTTGGGAATTGATGCCAAAAATACGTGCATTAGGTTAATAAAGGAGATACTGGGCTGAAAGGCTCAGCTCATGATGTTTTATTCCACTCCTGTGGAACCCACCATTTGCAGAGGGTTTGCACAAAGCCCTGTGCTGCATCCCACTCCTCCTCCTCCTCCTCCTCCTCCTCCTCCTCAGGAAGGAGTGTTCATTTGCATATTGTACATTTATATGCGCAGGGATAATTTTATTCATCACTGTACTTGGCTATTGCTATTTTCTCCATTGAATGACAGATTGCAAGCATTGGGATTCTCTTAGAAAGAGCACGTGTGTGAGTGCCTGTGCAGAGAGTGAGGAGGGGAGAATATTAGCAAGAAATTGAGGAAAGAAATCTTGTTTTTCTAACAAAAACCTGGCCTGGATGTTTCAGTTTGGATTCTCAGAGGCCTGATCCTGCTGTATCCACTGTGAATTAGCTGCTTCAGTGTCTTCAGAGAAATGGGCCTGGGGAAGCGGTTTCATTGCAGATCCTCTCTTTGAGAGCATTCTTCCCTGGTGTTTGGGGAATGTGGGAACTTTCCCTAAGAATAGAATTCATCTAAATCAGTAGGAATATTCCTATAAATCAGTGGGTTCAGGCAGTTAATAGTAGCCTCTTTCCTAAAGAAGATGTGTATTTTTTCACTAGATCCATCACTAGAGATGGTGAGAGCAGGGCTGAGTGGGTTGGAGACTTGCTCTTCCCAGTGATACCAGTAAGGACCCACCACTGGGGTTCTCAGCACCCTCCAGGCCCATCTGGGCTGGGGACCTCAACACACAACATCTTCTATGCCACCATCACACGTGTCATTTGTAGTGCTGGGCTCTTGTCTTCTCCCCATCCCTCATGGGATACCCTTGCATCTCTTGGGAGTAGCCATGAGGAGTGTCACATCTCCCTGCTCTGCATCTTCAGCAGATGGTTCAATATTCTTTGATCTTAACTGTAATGGTGGGACTAAAAAGCTCAGATCTCTCTACTTGAAAACTTTGTTTCTTGTTTAGTGGTGATAAATCCAGATTAATGATTGCAGCCCCCAGGCCCACATGTTCTCTCCAAATTGTTGTACCAGCTCAGCTGGGTGGGAGCGTGAGCGATGATGAGGCACAGCTTCAGGGGTGGGAGTGCTGGGGGGAAGCTGTCAGTGCTGGCACATGTGGGAAGTGCTGAAGTCACTACTCCTGGAAGTGCTCAAAAAAACGTGTGGCTCTTGCACTTGATTACACGGTTTGGTGTGGAATGTGATGGTGTTGCAAGGTTGATGGTTGGATTTGATCATCTTCAAGGTCTTTTCCAGCCATAACAATGATTCTGTGATGTGAGTGTGGCGAGGCCCTGGCACAGGGTGCCCAGAGGGGCTGTGGCTGCCCCTGGATCCCTGGAAGTGTCCAAGGCCAGGCTGGACAGGGCTTGTGGCCACCTGGGACAGTGGAAGGTGTCCCTGCCCATGGGCACGGCAGTGGCAACTGGATGATCTTTAATGTCCCTTCCAGCTTAGGCCATTCTGGGTTTTAAAATAAAATAAATCATCAATGGGAAGGATTTCTGACAAAGTTTCAGTTGCTGAGCCCAGGCTGCAGCCCTGCAGTGTTGTGGTTGTGCTGGGGGGACAGTGGCCATTCTCTCCCTCACTATGTGTTGTTTGTTTGAGCACATGCATTAAGTGCAAAGCAGCTGATGATGGTTCTGGTAAATAATGTGTTTTTCCCCAGTGTTGCACATGGAATACAGACCTTGGCCTTGCTCACAGCTTGTGCTGGCAGATGTGTGTGAGCTGGCTTTCCCTGCTCTGCCATACCTGAAGGTGCTTTGGGGGCTCTGCCAGCCTCCCTTGCCCAGCAGTGCCTGGGCTATGGGTTAATTTGGGGATGTTCTCCTGTCTCTGGGAGGCCTGGCAGGATCTGTGTTGGTGTCAGTGCCACTCAGGCACTCAGCCACCTGATGGTGCTGCAGTTTGGCTCATCTCAGCCTTGCTCTGTAAGGGCAGAGCTCCTCACCTGTGCGGGGCTGTGCCTGCCCGTGGGTACTCTGTTTCCACAGATATTAGTTTGGGTCCTTAGTAGTGTCCAGCCATTTAATAATTTCAATTATTTCGGTTCCAGTTAGTTGCACACACTGCAGAATCATGTTGTTTTGGTGCAGCCCTCCTGATGCAAACGTGTCTGGGCTGGATGTGAGTAATCCTGTCAGAAATTTGTGCCAACTGCTTCAATGTGAACAATGAAACCTGTCCCCAACCAAGAGGGTGCTGCAGCTTTAAAGTATCCTAGGGCTTAGAGCCTTTTAGTATAAATTGTTCCCAGAATCCATGCCACAACTCCTTATATGGTGCTGCCTTTTTTTTCTTTTCCTCTTAGTTGCCATGACAACAGCAGCACTGCGCCATTCATCAGCTCTGGTCCTGGGCTGCATCACCAGCCCCTCAGCTTACTCCGAAATATTCGGGAGAGCATCCATGAGTCAGTCACTCAGCTCTCCTGATCCATTATTTCCCTGCTCTTTCAGCAGTTTGCTCTAGGAAAAGAGCAAATAAAGCTGCACCACAGAAAGAAACTGTAAAAAAAATCCTTCCTTTTCCCCCCAGGGGAGGCGTAGAGGCTACATTTGCTGCAGCGTTCTGGTAGGAATTAAAGCAGCTCTGTAAGCCTGGGAGACTTGCCGAAGAGGGAAGGCTGTGTGTCCGTGAGCTTCTCTGGAATCCTGCTGGAGCTCGTTTCCTGGCACCCAGAGGATGTGCAGGTGATGCTTGTAGGAGCAGCGAGCGCCGCAGGGAGAGACGGTGCTTTGTGATTTTGGGAGCCAGAGCTTGACATCAGCAGCGGGAGGTGTCACCTGTAACATCACCCTGACGTGGGGAGCAGCAGGATGGAGCCAGCGCTAGGGAGAGGGAGGGATCAGAGGAGGATCTGTGCCAGAGTGCTCTCCAGGCAGCAGTGCCCCTGAATTCCCAGCCTGGCTGATGGGGAGAGCAAGCAGAGCCCTGTGAGTATTCGGACGATTTGTCGCGCACGGTCTTTGATTGGGATTGCGTTGGGCATTGCTCAGCATCCTCTAACTGCAGAAAATCAATGTACACTAAGGGATTGTGGGGCTCCTGGCTGGTAAGGAAGCCATTACTAGGAGGGAGTTAGTGTCAGAGTGATGCTGCTGGTGGTTATTTGTGTTCTAGTTGTTGCGATCGTTTTACATAATCGGAGTTTGTCACCTCCTTGCTCAGATGTGCAGAATTTCTCATACAAAACATAAAATGAATGTGCAATGAAAAAAATTTGATTTCTGAGCATTGCTGAAATAGAACTGCTGAGGAGTGACTTGAAAATGCTACAGACACCAAGTCGTTTGTTTTCAAAATGTTAGAACAATGGGATTGAGATAATGTTTTCCTTTTGTGCTCTGAAATGACCACAAATTCGATTTGGATTATAAAACTCCTTTGTGCTGAGGGAAAAAATATTTGCTTTTCACTGAAAGGGTGATCTTCTAGAAATAAAAGTAAATAAACAACCATTACCAAGGTAGAATTTGAGGAAAAGCTGTTGAAGTGCCTGATGCTCATGTTGAAGCTAATTTTTGAAGGATATTGTGCTTAAAATTGTTGGTGTCAGAAGAGACTGCTCTTTTTTAAGTATTTTTATACCATGGTGTTTGCAGTAGGCTTACATTTCTTTTCACTGAATTCTCTGTCGTGCTGTCAGCATGACACTGATCTGAAATTCCTGTTCCTGTGTAGGAGTGGAGGTTGGGTGGGAGGCCCACCCCGTGTCTCAGAATGCACAGCAGTGCCAAGGACCCAGTTACCTGCAAAGTGCCATTAGATTTCAGTGCTTCCAGTGTATCATGTATTTTTTTCTGGGCATAATTAGTTTTCTGTTGAAGTTTCCCTGATCCCTTGCAATCTCAGTCTGCATAGAGGTTTCATGAGTAGAAAACTTGTGTTCTGTCAGAATAACTGAGTTGTCCCTTTTTTAGAAAAATTACCTAAAATACACACAACTTTTCATTGTGGTTTGGCCATCTGGATTTTGGGTCCTGTTTTATGCTCTCAATGTGACAAATCCTGATGTCTCAGGAAGAATTTCTTCATGGAAAGGGTGGTCAGGCACTAGAAGGAGCTGCTCAGGGTGGTGGTGGTGGAGTCCCTGTCCCTGGAGGTGTCCAAGGAATAATTGGATGTGGCACTCAGTGCTCTGGGATGGTGACAAGATGAGGGTCAGGCCCAGGTTGGACTCAATATCTTGGAGGTCTTTTCCAGCCTCAGTGATTCTGAGATTCTGTCTCCAGCAATGAAAGCTGCTGGAGAAGGAGGATCCTCGTTCAGTTACAATAACATATGCTGGGTATATTTTTCCTGGTGTGTCAGTTCTTACTATCCATTTTTGGGATTCTTCATCCATTATTTTGGGACATGTGATTTGTTTTGACAGGCTCATACTCAAATGGAAACCATTTGGGCTTGCAGAGATGAAACAGGTGGGTGAATGTGTCCCTGTGTACTCACAGATGGACTTTTGTCTCTATTAAACCAACGTAATTCTTTGTGGGAAATGAGAAAATTTCTGATTTAAATTTTTTGGAGCTCCAAAACTGGCCCTGAAATTTATTCAGATAAATAGTATGTCTGTTTGTAATTTTTGGAATTAAACCAAATCCTCTGTTGAAGGGTTTTTGTTTGTTGGAGACCTGTCAAACTCATGATATTACTGCATTAATTTCAGGATAGTTTGGATGTAACTTTTATTTTCTTAAATAAAGGGAAGGGAAAAGCTGGCATATCATATTTATTGGCTTTTGAAAGACACTTACCAGTTCTAGCATGGATTTTCCTCAGTGCTGTTTTCAAGACAAACCCTATCTGTCTTATTTTGACACCCAACTGTCTTTCATTTTGACAGAGCAGAAACTGCAGTAGAGATATGCAGAAAATCCCTTGTTTTTCCCTTGGTGGTGGTGTGAGGTTTTTGCAGAACCTTTAGAATTTGCTCTTCCCAAGGTTATTTTTATTTGCATCAAGGCTGTTGGAATGCTCAGCCTTGCAGAGGATGTGGTAAACATGTCATCACAGCACTGGAGCTGGGAAAAGGTGATAATAGCTCTGCATTTCAGACACTTGTGGAGATGCCTAAACAGAGGGAGAACCCCAAAAGTTCCTCTAGTGTAGATAGTGTTTAAAAGGCAAAAAAAATTGCATTTTAACTCCATGGGTTTTCAGATGCTCAGAGAGAGAAACTGTCCTTATTTCACACTGGGGCTGCACAAAATGGAGCATCTGTCACGATTACACTTCTGGTGTGTGAGAATCTTTAATTTTTAGACATAGCTAAGAGGTTTCTGTAGCAGGAGGAGGTGGTGTAGAAAGCCTCCTGTGGAGTTAAATCAGGCCATCACTCTTCCCTTGGCTGCGTCTTTCCTCCTACTCCTGGAACGTGCCTTCAGAGGTGTCCTGTGCACTTGGGAGCAGAAAGGCACTCACAGGACACACCCATGTGGAACAAGCCCTTGCATTCTCCTTGTTTTCTAAGGAAAAGGCCTCATCTCCAACTGGGCACGTTCTTTGGTCCTCTCCTGCTTCTGTCACAACAGGACAGCCCCTTTTGGAAACTTCTTCCCGTGTGAGGAAGGAATGACCACACAGAGGTGTTGGGTTGAGTCACTTGCCCAAAGATTGAGCGTTACTTTGGCAGAAATTATTTTCTGATGTGATTTGTACCTGGCTGGCTCTACCCATGCAGGAAACCTTGATCAGGTTCAATTAAACTCATGGTCTTGTCACCGAGTTTGGGATGATGCCACACATGAGATGTTCCAGCACAAGGTGAGCAGGGTCCTGTGGGGTCATTGCAGAGTCACAGGCCAAGTTTTCATCACAGAGCCCCTGACCGATGCTCAAACCATACAGGAGGTTGAGGACTGAGCTGGATCTTTGCCTCTGGACCATTCCTTGGCACTTCTCTTTCCTTGCTCTGTGGTGATTTTCCTGGAGTAGCTGTTGGTGCTCAGTAATTCCTAGATGGCTTGGAGCTGGATAGATTTCCTTGATTCCTAGATAGAGGAGCTGCAAGAAAGATGGAGAAGGGAGAAAAAGGGAGAATGGCTTTAAACTGGCAGAGGGCAGGTTTAGATTGGATATTAGGAGGAAATCCTTCCCTGCAGTGGTGGTCAGGCCCTGGCACAGGGTGCCCAGAGCAGCAGTGGCTGCCCCATCCCTGACAGTGTCCAAGGCCAGGCTGGACAGGGCTGGGAGCAACCTGAGCTAGTGGAAGATGTCCCCACCCCTTTGGTTGCAGTGGAAAGCTTCAACTTGAAATTTCTACAAGCATTTCCTCTGCAGAGATGAAGCAGGATTAGGACAAAACAGGTTTTATCCCTGTTATGCTTTTCTTTTTATCTTCTCAGCCATGGAAGTGAGTAGGTGTAAGTGAGAAAGTGGTTTTTGGAAGGGAAGTCACCAGCTGGGTGTGTTTCTGTCAATAAATGGTCCTGGCTCTGTTGCATGTCATGGCTGTAGCCCTTTCAGCTTGGAAAGGGGCCCTGCAAGCGCTGCCTTCCAATTATTTCCACTTTAGTGTCCCCTGGTCCTGGGACATTGGTGGTGTCACAGGATTCGTGTGCACCAGAGCCTCAGAGAAGTGTTGGGTTCCTAAATCCGCTCGTGATGAGGAGCATGGCACTCGTGTGTCAGTGACAGTCTGCTTCAGCCATCTGTGTTCACACAAATAATCTCATGGGTATTAGATATTTCAATTAAATCCTTGAGGCATGGCATGTGTCCTTGTCCCTGCTCCTCTGTGGAAGGAAAGGATGATGAGCAGTCATCGCTCCTCAAAACAGAAAATTCCAACAGCTCCTTTAATTCTGCAAGGAAATGAAGAATTGGAAAAGCAAAACAAAAATACTGAAAACTACAGATGGCTGCATTAGCAATTTTCTTAGGTAAAACCCACCTTGTAAATGCAGCAAAATGTAGTTTTTCAAGTGTTAACAAACAAGTTCAGCTAATTCAGGCTTGTGCCCTGCCAGCTAAGCAGCTTCATTTTAAGGATAGAATATTCTGTGAGGCTGCTACCAGTGGAGCAATAGGGATCCTAAATCCAGTTTCATATGAATGGAACAGTTTTGCATATGTGTCAATGTAATTACAGCTCTGGTGGCATCAACTAACCCAACTAAGTTAGTTTTAGCATCACAAAGTTTGAATGACTTGTGCAGAAATAAAATTACCTTAGCTGTTCTTAATCTCTTGCCTTTATTATAAAATGCTCTTATCAAGGAGTGAATTTATATTGGCTTGTAGCTGTGTAGTCCTGGCCATAAACAGTGGTTTACAGAGTGGGCAGGATCCAGCCTCTCACGTGCTCTAACTTGGGATTACTTGGGCTGTGAATGGTCAGATATTTTACAGTTTACTCTTCTCTCTTTTATGGTCACAATATCTTGGTTTGCTCTTAAGGATATGGTGGGAGAATAAATGAGATTTTGTTTACGTGCAGCTTAGGCTTACTGCTGGCCTTTGCCCTGCCACTCCTGTTCCAATTTAATTTGCTGCTATAATTTGATACCTACCTTTGATCATTCTTGGCTCCCTGTAAAACACTTCAGCAGCACTCTTGCAGTGCTGTCTAGAGCGCATTCGTTATTCTTTTTTCGGTTCCCTTCCAAACCCCTCGTGCAGGTTTTAATTTCTTACTGCTCTAATTGCAGAGAGTCAGAGCAGTGGGTAAGGCACTGCAGAGAAGGATGGCAGAGCTTTGTCTGGCAAGGTAGGGCAGGGCATGGAAGCAAACTGGGCTGAGCATGAGGAGCAGGGGGTGGCCAAGGGTGCTGAATTACTTCTCTGCTGGATAACTGCTCATTTATAACTCCCTTAGCACCAGGCAGCTGACAGGTGCTGGCTGTGGCATCAAAAAGGGCTAAAAAGGGCTTGGAGGGAGCTCTGGGAAGCTGCAGACACCCCTTGGCCTGGTGTGTATGTGGGACACGTTAATAGGAGGAGGTCTGAGGGGCAGAGTTGGCCACAGAGTCACAAAATGGTTTGGGTTGGAGAGAATTCCTTAACAAGAATCCAGTCCCACCCCCTGCCATGGCAGGGATACCTTCCTGGGTACACTTCTCAGTGTGAAGAAAGATGGAGAGAATCATGGATTTGCAGAATGCTTTGGGTGAGAAGGGACCTTAAAGCTATTCCAGAAGAGCTGTGTAAGAGAATAAAACACTAGGGAGATAAACTACATTTCTGAGCTGTTGGTATTCCACCTGCTCTTTTCTTCTTTGGGAAGAATCATCAGTTAAAGGTATTTTCTCTTTTTCTAGTGCCTAAATTAAGCTTTGTCAGTGTCCAGAAAGGATTTGACTGGCATGTTCAGCATAGACCATTTTAAAAAGCCCCACACAAGCCCCTTGGTGAGACACAGTGGCACTGGGCAGCTTTCCCTGAGCTTTCTCAGCTTCATTCAAGAGAGAAGGAAATGTGTTTGCTTCAGTAGATGCTTAGTTAGTTGCTGATTTCTGTCAGCTTGAAAGTTTAGCTTGAAATCTGAGCATTGTTAGGAATTGGTGTAACAGGTTTTTCTAAGCAGTGAATTACCAGGGTTGCCTATAATTTGATTAAAGTGACAGAACTCTCTGTTGCTGTCTATAGACTAAATGTTCTTTATAGTACATCCAGGCCCTGGATTGGAAAAATTTTGGACATTTTTCCTCATTTTTAGTGCCAGTGCAATACCTGAGTCACTGAATTGCAGCAAGAACTCCAGGACAGTAGGAGACTGAATGGGAATAATGCAATTCAGTACTTGTGTTTTGTAGTATTCTCCTCTCATCTGTTTTAAATTTAGCATTTAATGAAATAAAACTGTTGGGAAAGGGATACAAGGGGTTGAGGAATTCTTTCCCCTCCAGCTCTACCCTGTTTCTGTTTTTGGGAGGATCTTTGGGGTATTTGAGCAGATCTTATGTAGGCTTAAAATATTGATGACGTGGTTTCATCCCATAGTCCCAGTCTCCAGTCACTCTATTTATATTTTTTTAGTGCAAACAAAGCCTGAAACTTCAAGAGTGACTGCAACAGAAATTTATTGCTTGTTTTCATAACAAGATGACTTAGAAAGCTGGAGCAGGTGGTGCTGCCTCCCTTCTCTGCTTTCATCTTCCTCGTCTCATGCACAGGGTTCTGCCTTGAGTCACAGATGAGGAATTTCTGCTAAAAAAGGCAATTCTGAGAGGCTTCAGAAGATGCTGAAAAGAAGAATTTTCGATGGGAAATGACATGGAAAAGTGTGCAGTGTGGCACAGCCCCAAGGAGTCCAAAAGATTTGATAAGTTTGGGTGGGAAGAGCAAAGTCCCATCCCCTCCTCCTGCCATGTCTGTGTATTAATGAAATAACTTCTTTCTCCTCAGAGCTATCCCCTGCATGAACAAAGGCTTGTTGGCAGCCCACATGGGAAAAAAGCCTTATCTGGGGGGAAGGTGAGCGTGTGTTTTTCTTTTTGGGATCAATAATAGGAGCAGCTTTCTTCCTGAGGCTTTCCAGAGTATTCCTGGGAGCATCTGTTCAAGAGGTTGACACTGGGATGCTCCCAAACCCTTTGGACTGAGCTGGGGAAGGGGATTTTGCTGGCTGCTGTCTCCAGCAGTGGTAAATTTGATGGAAAAATCCCTGTTCTACTTCCCTGAATGACACAAAATTGTTTATTATAATAAGCAAAATGGAAATTGAGCTAAATTCCTTTTGGAAGTACAGGCTACAGGCAGGTTAGTATTTTAGGAGGAATTATTTTCTCTCTGAATCTATAAATGTGTATTGTAAGATCATTGTGATGTCATTATTGAACACTTCAGGCAGAAATCTGTATTATTTTATTCTACATATATTTAAAATTCATATAAGCCTTTTCAAAACCAGGTGATTTTCTCCCTTGAGCATTGGTTAGGGATGTCTATTCAGACAGAAAATCATTTTGATCAATTATTTGGGAGGATTTGTAATAATCTTGATTAGATAGGTAATAATTTGGTTTAATTATACTTTTTCAGAAGACTCATTCCTTTTTGAGGTCTCTGAACGTATTCTTGCTGATATTTTCTGTGCCTCGTTCCTCTGGAGAGAGACAGAGAGGAGGGAAGAATGTTCCAAGAGGTTTCTGTGGTCCCATGGGATTGCAGAATCCACTGCTTTGGAGAAGGTTGTTCCTCAGTTTTGCAGAGGAAAAATCAATTCCAGGGGCAGTAATAGGCAAAACCTTTGTGTTACACACATCTACAGTTTAAAGGAGAATTTCTACTTTAATGTAGTTGCCTTTTTGAGCTCTCCTTTCCCATTGCTTGTCCTGATATCACCAGCTTGCTGAACTCTCTTCCTGCTTTTATTTATTCTTTTCCTCCTTCCACCTATGTTTCCTTCAATTTTCTTGTTTCAGGGCCTTATCTCCTAAACTAAACATGTTTTCTGGAAGTTTTGGAACGAGTCTGATGTTTCCAGACAATACATTGTTCTCACCACTTTTCTGTGCTGCCCTGCCCTCACTGCTGTGATAATGTGGGATGAGAGGAGAGAAGCTGGGGAATGTAATTTAAAAAGCTTTTATAGTCTCAAATAATAGAAGAGGAAAAAACTGTTACACAATGGGTTCTATAAAATAATGTTGGATTATGTAAAGAGGATGTTAACCTTCATTTTATGTATTGTCACTGGTTTAATTTTAATTTTTTTTTAAATATATACCTAAAAATCCTTATTACACATGGCTGGTATATTATTTCTCCTGGTTTCCCAGAGAAGCTGTGGCTGCCCCATTTCTGGAAATGTTCATGGCTGGGTTGGATGGAGCTTGGAGCAAGCTGGTCTAGTGGAACGTGTCCCTGCCCATGACAGAGAGTGGGACTGGAGCATTTTTTAAAGATCTTTTCTAACCCAAATCATTCCAGGTTTCCAGGATTAGTGCCACAGCAAAAATAATCATGTGGTCCATAATTTCCTCTTTATGGCTCTCACCTCAGCCAAATAAAGGGTCCTTTGGGACATAGGAGGCAGCAAAGCTTCATCGCCCGTGTGCTGGGTTTTGTGCAGCTGTGCTGAATGTGACAGCTATTTGTTCCAGGAGCTCTGTGGATCAATAACTCTGCAGCACTAAAAACATTTCAGTTCCAGGGAGATTTCAGTAAAGTCAGCTCTGCACAGCACTGCAGAGCTGCTGGGACACTTCCAAACATGAGTCAGGCTCTGGCATGAGTGAAAGATGGAAATGGAGGATGCACTGAGCACCCACTTTTCCTCTCTTTAAACCTGAGCTTCCAAAGTTTGCTCCCTGTTCTTAAAGAGAGTCCTAAAAAGTCAGGCTGCTGAGATTGCAGTTACTAATGAAATGCTTTCCCTGTTGTCAGTCTCTCACAGAATCCCAGACCTGGTTTGGGTGGGAAGGGACCCTAAAACCCATCTGGTCCCATCTCCTGCCATGGCAGGGACACCTTCCACTGTCCCAGGCTGCTCCCAGCCCCATCCAGCCTGGCCTGGGACACTTCAGGGATGGGGCAGCCACCAGGAGCAGACTTTGTCCCACTGCAAGACAGACAACCTGCTGCAGAAAATGTCATAAATGAGCCAGCTAATTACATTTTCTGATTGCTGGCCCTGCTAAGTGTTTTGCATTACATGGTTAATTCCTACCCCGGGATAAGCATCACTTTCCTCCTGCAGGAAGAGTTGCTGGCAAAGTCCAATGAGAATTTTATTTGCATCTACAGAAAGATTTTCAGTTTTGTTCTGCTGGCTTGGACACCAGTGGGGATTAATATCACTAAGAACTGCAGAACTGACCCCAAAAATGTACAGTGTTGGTTTGAAATAACATCTCAGCCATTAAATTGAAGTTCCTTTTTCAGTAGTAGCAAGTCAGTTCCTGTGTGATGCATTTGTGTTTGTCCTCAAGCCATTGGGCCCAGGACTGGGCTGTGAGGAGGACACAGACCATGGCCTGCAGCCATCAGCTCCTGGGCTGTCAGTGGGTGACAGGAGCAAGGTTGTGGCTTTGGGTTCCATGTAATCAACAAGATTTTCTGGATTAAATGCCAGTTTTGCAGCCAGTGTTGCCAGTGACTTCCATCTTGACTCAATCCATTATATTTTTATTACTGGTTATTGCAGACATCCTTTTTCCTTCCTGTTCTTGGAAGACATCATTTTCTCTGCTCAGACAAACTCCACTTGTATAACATGAGGGGCTATTTTCATGCTGTTTAACACCTGGAGTTGGTCAGCTTCATACAGAAAATCCTTACAGGAATAAGAGGCCTAAAGCACTGAGCAGGTACAGAATACTTCAAATAATTGTTTCATGCTCTTGTTAGTTTTTATAGTTTGTGCCAGAAGCTCATCCCATGACTGATCACAAGATTTGCCTTTGCTCTCAGGAAGGGGTTCAGGACCAAGGCAAACTGCTGTGCCTTGAAAAGCCACTTTTATAAAAACTTCAGTGTTATCCATTAACATTTGGCTGTAGAGTGTCAAACCAGGTTTTAGAGTTTGTGATATTTCCATTTGTTATTTATTCCAGTAGAAGACTAATGCCCAAATCTGAATCTGTCAGGATAATCTTCATTTGAACATGAGTCAGAGGTGCTTAATTCTTGTACATGAAAATCCTCCTTTCCTGTAATCGGGTTATGGGTGAGTTAGGAGGAGTTTTTGTCTTTTCCACACTTAGGGTATTTGTAATAACAGAAACTCTTCCTTCTGTGATTTTTCCCCACCTGTATTTACATGGAGAGAATTGTATTGACTTGAGCCTTTTAGAGTAAGCTGTTGTCTGTGAGTCAGGGTGACATGGTGTGTCTTGGCTGGTGGAAGTGTGTTTTTAAGGCTCAAATCATGCTTTTGAGGGAACAAAAACATAATAAAATAGATGCCAGCTCAGGCTGGACAGTGCTCTGAGCAACCTGGTGTAGTGGAAGGTATCCCCTTCCCAGTTCCAGGGAGTGGAACTGAGTGAGCTTTAAATTCCCTTCCAACACAATGCAAACTGTGATTTTGTGATGCTGTGAAGTGCCTTGAAATGATGTGTATGGCTGAACTTGCAGTGTATGGAGATTTCAGCACATTGGTGATAGGATGTTCTTTATTGCCCTCAAGAGAAGAAATGGTGGATCAGTTTGTTGGATCCATGATCCACATCTGTGGTCATCAGTCAGTTCTGTGGAGAGGGCAGGAATTAGTGGGGCAGTGGGCACCTCAGTGAGGAGTAAATGTAGGAATAAAACCCAATGGAATGGGAGATCAGTTCCTTCCTTACAGGTGAGAGGTGAACTGCTCAGTGCTGCTCTGTCAAAGCAGGCAGGTCCTGCATCTTCCACAGACCTTGTGTCCACACAGCAAGTGGGGTAGTGGTCACATTGCCCTCTCTGTGTTTATTAAAATTCTTCTTCCTCTTTTCAAAAACACTTTTTAGTGCAGAACCTTCTAGTGCCAATCGCATCAGTCATTAACATTTCTTGAACTCTGAAAATTCTGTGGGTTTTGTATTTTAGAATACAGTGAGTGCTGCCACATGTGCATGGGATGATACATGGTTCTGGTGTCAGCCAGAAATGATAAAGAAAAGACAGGCTATTTTTAATATATATTATAGAAATTACTGTTACTGAGACTGTGGTAAAGCATATTTATTAAAACTGCAATTGCAAACTAAATACTAAAGGGTTGACCAGAATTATTATTTTAAACCATTTTCAGGCCATAGCAATAATCTTTTCAATATTAAAACGTTTTCATTACATCAGGATCTGGCACAGGATAGTTACTGGGACTGATTTTTCTCGGGTGTTGGTCACTTTGTGGCTGTGGGGTGTTTGTGTGTGCACATGTGGGATTTTTTCCAGGGGGATTTATATAGAATTAACTGCTGGCTTGTAGTGTTTAGCATCAGGCTGTGTGTTTGAGTGGTGCTGCACATCCATGGCCATGGTGGGAGAAGGGGCTGCAGGCTGTCCTTATCTTGCTGAGTTTCTCACATTCCTCCTGCCCTGCAGGGCTCCTGTTACACGGGCCCTGATGGCCTTGCAGGGAATGTTCTGGCAATATGTCTCATGCTCAGCCAGGATTTTGTGTGTAAAATAGAAGTGTGGTCCCTGTTTGCCCTCCTCACATCTCCTGAGGTGGATCATGAGGGGGCAGAGGGGAGGGGTTTCAGTACCACCTGTTTTGGTGCAGAGATGGGGGGATTGATTCCTTGCCTTCCTTCTGCTTCACAGGGACTTGATAGTGAAAAACCTCAGTCTGCATCTCTGTTTTGCACACTCCATTAAAAAAAATCTGGGATCACTAATGTGCAGCTCAGTTTGAGTGATCTGGTTGTGCATTGTCTGTCAGGCTCCTCATTCTTGGACCTTCTCAGCCTTTCCCAGCACCACAGCAGCTCCCTAAAACCAAGAGATTTATTGCTGCCTCAGAGACCACTCTCTGACCTGTTGGGCTTTTATTACAGGAGAAGCAAAAGAACAACCTCCCAATCTTTAGCTGCAGATCCCAAATTTAATTTGCAGGACAGGGAACTATAAAGATAAATTATGTAAATGGAGGGACAGAGGCCACTGACCCCCAGAATTAGTGCTGAGGGGCTTTTGAAATTAGCCTTTCATTGTAATGGGCATGAGTTTAACTTGGAAATGCAATATGACAATCTTTGCATGTAACTTTTTCTCTAGTCCTCTTTCTCTGGTCTGGAATATATTTAAAGACTTTTACTAAACCACTTCTATTAATTTTACTAAAAAAAAATGTTGTGCAGAATTTCATGTCCTTTAGAGTTCAGACTGTTAAAATGTGGAGAAAATCCCATTTTTCTAGCACTAGTGGTCAGTGATGCTTTATTACAGACACTTTTACCTTTTCCCCATCCTCTGTTAAGTCTCTTGATCTTTTATGGATTTGCAAGGATAAAAGTGCAGTGCTTCTTTTTGGCTTGCACTGTGTTAGCTTTGCTCTGCTCTTTTGTGTTGAACACCAAACCTGTTTGGTCCAACAATGAGACTGTCTTGAAATTCAAATTTTATGTTCAAGGAAACAATTACTGAACATAGTATTTATGTGTTCAGTTCAGATATTTACAGTTAAATATCTTAAAACCTGATGGGCTCTGTGTACCTCTCTATGATCTTTACTTTTCCACAGTTGCTGGCTGGATCCAGGCTCATTTGCTTCCTCTAAAAAAGTTTAATAAAATAGGAGAAAAGAAAATGTTTGAGAGTATCAGGAATGTGCCTCAGTGTTCACACACTTTAAAGTCAGCCTGTGCAGTTTGAAAGTTTAACCAAGAGCCATCTCCTTTGTAAAGAATGCAGATAATTTTTTTTTCCTGGCAAAAAAAAAAAAAAAAAAAAGGTAACCTGATATGAGTCTGACAGTGTCGTTTAGTTAAGTGCTTCCATCTGTTGCTTGCTATTTCCCTTACTCATGACCTCTCTTTTTCTCTCCCCCTCCTTCTCCTTTAGCCCCTCTGAGGAAAGCAAAGTTTGTTGAGAGCCCTCGAATCCCAGAGTCCGAGCTTGGCTCCCCAACCCTCTCTGCCCAGAAGCTGGACGTTGATGCATTCTGCCCTGGTAAGCTGCATGCAAAGGCTCTGTGCAAACAGGGGCAACAGGCAGAAAGACTTTTAAAATGTGTAATGTGGCTCCTTTGGCTAGATGGTTGGTTGGACCTTCCCTAAGCAAGTTTCACTGACTTGGAAATTGGAATAAGTGTTAATTTCTGATAACTGCCCATTTACGTTTGTTGCTTGCAGTTTTGCATGTGGCTGCTCTCCCCTCAGAATAATTTAGAAGGTGTAGAGAGTTGCTTTTGAGAAGATAAAAATGAGCCAATAAACATACTTGCTTTAAATTTAATTTTTAATGCTGGTCTGCAGAGAGGCTGGACTAAAACCACGTCTCAGAAACATCATTAAATCAGCTAAAGCAAAACTGTGGGACCTTGTTACCTGCATCAAGGAATATTGGGGTGTTTGCTTTTCTTTTGTTAAGAAATACCTTCTAACTTATGTATCCTGTAGCAGTTGCTCTGAAATGCATACACGTTGCTTGAGGCCTCTGGTTGAAAAATAAATAAAGTGGGTCATATCCCTGCCTGGCTCAGCCCTGTTCATGTCTGTCAGCTCGGGCAGGCTTTACCTAAATACCCCAAGCAAACCCAGCACATGGGAGTGCCTGGAATCTGCAGCTCAGTATCATTTCCACTTGGAAGTGGCAACCTGGGGAAGGCTGTGGAGGTGCTGGCAGAAGGCTGAAAACAGCAGCAAGTGTTTTGGTGCATTCTGTGCTGAATTCTGCAGATTCTTCCCCCTGGCTTTCCTTGATAATGAACCATACTCACCATAGGCTTTGGATGGAAAAAAGAATGTTTAATAGGTTGGAATGGTGTGCAAATATGTGACATCTGCCTCTGAAATCTGTAGCTACAGTCGCCAAGGTCATATTAATAAATGACTCTGAAATCAGGGTGTTGATTATTCCTGTGGCTGATGAACTTGTTAGAAGAACTTGTAGAGTGCTCAAAATTGGAGGAATTAATTGAATGTTGTCCAGATTTTGAATGTGGGCTTTCTTGAATGTATTGTCTGAAAGAGAAGTTGTCTCAGAAAATCAAAAGACAGTTCCTGTGCTTGGCAATGCCTAATTTGAGACCACAGTTGCCTTGAAAAGTGCTGCTCCTATTTCAATCATCATGAATTACAATTAAAAATGTGCTGCTGCAGCCCTTTTTTCTAACTGAATGGCTTCAACTGTCATGTTTATAATTGTTAATAATTATAAACTTATTATGATTGCATCCACAGAGAATTATCATTGCATTGTAAGATTAAAAAAACATAAATTCCACATTCCCACACCCAGACATGTGCCTCCCCTCTTCCAGAGCTTTGGAGGCCAGGACTCCTGCCAAGCCCAGGGATGGGCTTTGACAATGGGATCTGCAATTTCTTTAATTTCTTTTTTCTGCTATTGGATCTCCTTCTCTTGCTGATAGTTTAGTGATCTGAAAGGAAAAGTGGAGATTTGTACTGCCTTGAAGTGTCGTTAAAGGAACATGGAGTGTCATTAAGGAAGGAAAAAAGTGACAATGGCAGAGTTGTCACAGTGGAACCAATGAGGCTGGAAAAGCCCTTTTAGAGCTTTGAGTCCCAACTGCAAACCCAGCTCTCCCAAGGCCACCATGTCCCCAAGTGCCATCTTGGTGTACTTGGGAAAGGGAAATGAGGTAAGAGCAGAACAGTACATGCCAGGGAAAAGCATGGACTTGGAGTCAAGGTAGAAACTGCAGGCTGAGAGTTCAGTTTGTTTCAGTTTCCTTAAATGTGACCCCAGGGACCTGTTAGGGAGCTGCTCTCTTCATGTGTGCCTGTGTCCAGGGACTGTGGCCAGGTTTATATTGGCAGCTGGGACAGGCAAGGGAAGAGAGAAGAACAGAATCCATTGGGGAAGGGTTTCTGAAGCTGTTCAGGGAAGAAACTGCCCACATTTATGGATCCCTCTGTGAAAGTAGCAGTAATGAGGGGGCTGGAGGTTTTGCTGGTCTGGAAGGATGGATTCCAAGCTTGAGATGCTCCACCTTGGAAGAAGTAGGTGGTTGGAGGAGGATCCTTGTGTAAAGAGGGAAAGAAAGGAAGAACTGAGTTGTGGTCAAGTCACAGGAACCAAAGGGGACACAGCATCCAGCTCCTGATGGGAAGGTGGAGGAAGAGTCCTACTGCAGATCATGCCAAAGCTTCAGGCACTGCCTGGAATCAGTTTCCCAAGGAAATACAACTCCTTTCTTCTGTGCTAGGCTTACATTAACCCTCTTCTGAAATGTGTGCATCCTGTGAAGATCTAGCACATAGTGCTAAATCCTTGAGCATTTCCAAGAATAACGGTGTGAGATGAAAGAAGGAAAAAAATTAGGCTGATGATCTGCCTGGCAATGGAGGGGAGGTGGAGTGGTTTTTAATGTGATCCCTGACAAAAAATGTAATTAATTATACACTTGAAAGCAGTTTAAAACACTAAATAGCAAAGAAAAGAGAACATTAGCTACTCTGCATATACAGGAATAACGATTTCAGTTTGAGATGCCGAGAGGTGAAATTTTGCTCAGTATCAAAATGTTTATTTTAAGGCTTCAGGCAAGTTTCAGCACATTCCAGGGAGGTGGTTTCCTGAGCAACTGCAGTGCCCCTCATGCTGCTGGGGGGGAGATTTGCCTGTGACATCTTCAGTGTGAGTCAGTGTGGGGGAGTGACGTGCTCCCGACGTTCCAGTGCCGAGGAAGGAGAAAGAAGATCACAATACCAAGTGGAATCATGGAGGGACATTCTAATACCAAGCACAAATAGTGAAGTTTTAAGCTTGGTATAATTTCTTTTTTTTTTAATTATTACATTCATTGTATAGAGAAAAGAATGTAGATACTAAAATATTAATAAATCTTCTTAAATGAATTTAGAATTAGGCCCATATTTTATAGTTGTTGCAACTAAGATGATGGCAAAAAAAAGCTGTTCCATGACTTGGAAAAACGCCTTTCTACCAGAATTATCACAGAATAAGCTGAGTTGAAAGGACCCACAAGGATCACTGAGTCAGATTATGTTTCTGTAGATGGTTTTGTAGTTGCAGAGGTTGTTCAGATTTCAGTCCTTGACTCGAAGTGTCCCTGATGGAGAAGGAGTTCCTTGTCTCTTCCCTGTGTGGGTAGTGAAGCCCTGGCACAGATCTCCCATCCCTGGAAATAGTCAAGGCCAGGTTGAACAGGGCTTAGAGCAACCTGGTCTAGTGGATGGTGGAACTGGATGAGCTAAAAAGTCTTCAACCCCCATCATTCTGTGACTTAGCAGAGTCTTTATAAGGAGGGTCTTGGAAGGTTTCTGATCCATCTCCCCTCCTTGTCTCTGCTCCAATCCTGCAGACACTGTTTGACAGAGGCATTTGTGTTTTCCCTCTTGCCACCCCCCTGAAGGCAGGGCGGCTGGGGATGACAGCCTCACACGCATCGTTGCTCTTCAAGGAGGATAACGTAGAATAGCAGGAATTGACCTTCAAACCTCTGTTGTTCAACTGCCAAACCTTTCCTGCAGTGATTCTAATGACTCAGTTTAACATGTAGGGGTTTTCCCCCACGTTATCACGCCTCACTTCTGCTTGCGTGGTAAACTGTCCTGGCTTCTTGGTTCTTAATTGTGGTCACGAGGGCATCTTTCCTTGAGCTGCTTTTTGTTTTTCATGCTAGCTAAACCATGTTTTGACTTCTAAGTGCTCAGAAAATCTGTTGGAGATGGATGGTGCTTTCAGGTAATGGCCTTTTGCCTCAGATTAATGTTTGCAGTTGCATTTTATGTAATTTATTACCTTGGTGTTGTGTTCCAAAGGCTAAGTCTGTTATGACGTTATCTTTTAATTTGATTAACTCCTTCTTCAGAAATTTTGGGACACAGATCTTGAGTGTCTGGTTTGCTTGTTGCACATTAGGCTGGCAGGCGTCTGTTTTCATCCCTGATTGAGTTAGGAATCACTGCAGTGCTCCTGCCACAGACAGGGAGGGGAGTGATTTACCATGGCAGCAGCACTTGTGTTCATCTCATCGCTCCTTTTTCTCTCCCTTTGGTTAAAGAATTGTTGAGCTTGGCATCTGCCTGCTGCTGCTTCTCTCTTTTTATCACGTAAAATGTGCATTTTTCATTTTACATTGTCCACGTGTTTCTCCTAAACACAACAAAATGCTTCTCGGGTCTTAGAAAAAGCCCTTTAAGAGGGAATGCGGGAACCAGCAGTACTCTCTGATTTTTCATTGTGAAAATACAGGCACTGAGCCAAAAAAATCCTACAAAACCCCAAACAAATTTTGCCAGCAGGATTCTGGTCCAACCTCTGTCATATTGAAGAGTGATGAACTGGGGGGAAGGAGAGGAAATAATCAAACCAACCGTGATCTGACAAATGGTTTTACTGTTGAATCTTGTGGTTGTCCCAGCACTGTCAAGCCCACTGACCTGAAGGGAATGGGAAATCATTGTGATCAGCCCTAATTGCAGAAGAGCCATAATTTGGCACATTGGTTGCCATGGAAGCGATTGACTTTTCTCATGCTGTTCCTGGGAGGATGCTGTTGGTTCCTTCTGCTAGATCAGGAGATGGAACCAGTTTCAGAATAAACTCGTGTGTTACAAAACAAGCTCCAGTCTGGTCTGGAATTCTGGATCAGAGGGAGGAATACTGAAGGCATTGCTGGAGTTCCAGCTGTGAATCCTTTTGGGATTGGCCACAGACCAGTTGCCATTAGGTGTCATCGAGTTTGCTCGAACTGAAAGCTGTGACTGGGAGAATAGTGGTGGGGTCCAGAGTTTGGGGTTCATTGAATCTTACCAAAGCAGAGCTGTTCAAGATAAGAAGTGGAAATAAGATGA
The DNA here is from genome assembly GCF_051311805.1 of Agelaius phoeniceus. Taxonomy (NCBI): domain Eukaryota; kingdom Metazoa; phylum Chordata; class Aves; order Passeriformes; family Icteridae; genus Agelaius; species Agelaius phoeniceus. Next base: position 1,752,146 of record NC_135290.1, on the reverse strand, counting down.
ATCCCATAGATTATTCCCAAATGTTTTAACTGTTAAATAACTGGAGACAGCATGCTTTTCTCAAAGCTTCCTGGTGCAATCTGTTAATACCCAACCCTTACAGGGTTTGGGTTCAATCTACCTGGAGGAGAAAAAAAGGGGAAAAAGAGGGGAAAAGGCTGTAAATGATCCAAATTCTGTTTTTGTGATGAACTGCCCAAGATTAAAGTGTTGTGACTGCTTTCACAGGTGTAACCTAGATGGCTCCTCAGGTGTGTTTTGCTTCAGATACTGCAGCAGCAGTAGCAGCAGCCTAGCACCTCTGGCTGCCCATCCGGACAGATCCCAGGGAATCCAAGGAGTTGTTTTCCCTCAGCAAGCTGCAGTGCTTGCTTTCAACTGATCTGTTGGGAACCAGTAACATTTTTGTGCTAATACTTAGGCTTTTTGAATATTTATAGTTTTATGCCAGCAAATAAATATGTACATAAGCAAAGCAGCCCTGCTGGTTTTGAAACTGTCAGTGTCGGGCCTGTGAGGATCAGTGTAAAACCTTTTCTTCCATATCTGAGCAGGTGGGGCAGATTTCTCACTGATTGAGTGACTCTGGCAGAGGAGTTTCCTCTTCTATCATATTATTTTTTGACAACAGGAGCACTGATGCTCTTGAATCCCAGCATGGTTTGGGTTGGGTGGCACCTTAAAGATCATCCAGTCCCACCCCCTGACATGGACAGGGACACTTTCTAGAACAGGTTGCTCCAAGCTCCATTCATCCTGTTTTTGTCATAAAAATGTACTGGAGGAGAGGGGAAAGAAAGAGGAGTGGTCAGTAATTCTATTTCTTTTTTCTCTACAGTGTTTTGAGATGCTGTTGTTTTGTTTCACCTCATTATGGAGGCAACCCCCTCAGTATTCATTTTACCATTATTGTTAGCTGTAACAATAGAAGAAGGGATGGTTGCATTTGTAGGAAACTGCTCTGTTCTTTTACAAGCCTGGTTCCCATGTCCCAGTGCCTACGGATGAAAGTCCTTGAATTTCAGTGATGCTATGGAGAGCTGCCCATAAGTGAAAATATGCAGTGCTCTGAAAGCCACACCATGACTTGTGCTCTCTTGCCAGTTGCTGTGACTTCCTCACCCTCCCCAGGGTTGCAGAACAAGAACTTCTTTATTCTTATCTAGCGTGACTGTTGTTCCCCTGGTGAAATTGGTTTCAGTCGTCAGCATTCCCTCTGTCCCATCTGCTCTGTTCTCCAGGGCAGCACAGCTGCCCTTGGACCCTGAAGAAAGGAGCTCAACTTGTGCATAACCTCCTGTACCACAGTAGATTTTCCACCTCATTAAGCAGAATTTTTGACGTTTTATGTCACTAATTATTTAACTCCAAATCGCTTGAAAATAATTACCTTGAGTCCAAACATGACCATTTTGGCCAGCTGCCAGCTTGAAAGTGCTTGGAAGCCCTGGTTGGCTTCAAATTCCTCCAGTGCCCTGGAACTTACTGCAGGCTCCAAAATCCTTGTATTTGGACTGAGACTGTAGCAGCCTTCCTCCCTGACTCCTGTGCCTGCTGGTTTTGTTTCTCAGAGTGAAGTCCCCACTGGCTCTTCCATATGTTCCCATGAGGAACCCTCCATCCCCTGTCCCACCAGGTATGGTCAGCACTCAGAGCAGGTCCCTGCTGCTGCTCTCTGCTCCTGGCTGCTGGCAGAGTCTGCCCGGGGGGAGCATTCCTGGGCTCCCTGCTCTGTTCCCATCTATTCTGGGCATCTCTCTTGGCTGGCAGGAGCTGTGGTGATGGGTGCAGTTACCTGCACGTCTGTTACCTGTACCTGCCTCCTTCGGTAACTTCAGTGGTGTTTCTCCACCTGCTTTATACAGATGAAATTACAGCTTCTAATCTGTATAACTTCAGGGCACTGTGAGGATAGTGTGGGTTATTTTATTTTATTTGAGTGGGGGTAAGATTTTTATAAGTATAGTTTATGTTTTAGAGAAAGAACAAATGTTAAATTGATCTCATCCACACGGACCCTCTCCAATCATTGAAGATACACAATTAACAACAGCCCTATACATTAGTTCTGTTAGAAATTTGTCCCCAAAAGAATCAGAGAATAACAGACTGGGTTGGACTGGAAGGGACCATTCCAGCCACTGCCAAGGGCAGAGAACCTTCCACTAGACCAGCTTTAAGCCGGGTCCAGTCTTGACTTCTAATTTTAAAAGCTGGCAACAGTAAATTAATCTATTTCTGTAGCAGTTATTACATCCAAACAGAACTTTTGAAGTCTTATTCAGGTACGTAATGGTAGGTTTTCAGGATTGTTGTCAGTGTCGTAAATGCAAAGACCATAATTTAGTCAGATTTGCTTTTAATAAACTTATCCTGGGAAGATGCTAATAGATCAGATCAGGTAAGGACAAGGTCTTTGTTCTGTCTTGTCTCTTGCTGGTGACCTCCCACTTAACAGTGGTCAAAGGTGACAGTAAAGTGTTATTTGCCTTATTAAACATTTGGCTCATTTTAATGCTCCTTGTGTTTTGACCTGGCAAAGCTGCCTTGGAAGAAGGAAAGGTGTTGGTCAAAATCCTCTTCTACAGACTCTACTCCCCAAGAAAATGATGGAAAATACTACGTTATATATCTATATATATATATTTCTGAAAGTCTTCTGCAACTTTCTTTGTGGCCCTGTCGGTTGGCCAGGGTTGGCCTTACCACAAAGGGAGCAGGTTTTTAAAAATTCTTGTCAGATTTCTATCACCTGATAGAAATAAATTATGTGAAAAATCAGAGGAAGGAATGTGAGAGGTTTTGAAAGAGAGTTGCTGGAATTAAACAGATTATTTGGGTGGTTGTGATGCAACATGCTGGTGGAGGTTAGGATTTTTATTTTTTTTCTTTTTCTCGTGAAATTTTGTCCCATTTGTTGCTAAGAGACAATAACTAGGGATACTTCAGAGAACAAAAGATGTGGCTGGGAAGAGGAGGAGGAAGAGGGAGAAGGGTGCAGCTGGCTACTCTCCTACCTGAGGGGTTTTCTCTTTAAAAGGACAGAATTGGGTGGAGGGCGAGGGGTGAGGGGCTGGGCTCGGCTCTTGGCATCGGAGGAGGAATGTCACAGACAACTTTTATGAAAAATCCTTTCCTTAGGATTTTTCCTCCTGAGAAGCTGAGAGGCCTCAGGAACAAATGTAACCAATGGTTATCTGCTGCTGTGGAATGCAACAGGTGGATCTGGGATTGGTCTCATGTGGTTGTTTCTAATTAATGGCCAATCACAGTCAGCTGGCTCAGACAGAGAGTCTGAGCCACAAGCTTTTGTTATTCCTTTCTATTCTTAGTTAGCCTTCTGATGAAACCTTTTCTTCTATTCTTTTAGTATAGTTTTAATGTAATATATATAATAAAATAATAAATCAAGCCTTCTGAAACATGGAGTCAGATCCTCGTCTCTTCCCTCGTCCAAGAACCCCTGTGAACACGGTCACAGAGGGACAGCCAAGCCGGCCCGTGCTCACTGCAGGGCCGTGCTCTACCATGGGTGAGCCTTTGCTTGTAAGAGCAGCTGCTGAACTGGGACCTTATTCCCCCCGATGTGACTGGAAAGGACCTTCACCATCTCTTGGGATGCCCCAGAGGAAAACCCGGGACCCCTTCCCGACGGGTGCATCTCCTCTGCTGAGGCAGATGCTACAGAGGAGCCCGGCTGCCGCTGCCTCAGCCTTTTTCACTACTCTCAAACCCAGCACCCCGTGTCCATCTGACGCCAGCGGCTCCTGCTAAGGCTGCAGAGCTGTCAGTTTTTATTTTGTTTGCCACCCCTGGGGGTGTGCCTGCCTCTGCCTGCCCGCCATTGCCGTGAGGGGACAGGCGGCCGAGCCCGCGGCACAGCGCCCCCTGCAGCCATGGGCGATCATCGCCCCCGGGAGCCAGCAGCGCCCCTGCCGGCCGTGCCAGGAACTGCAGTGAGGGGAGGATGCAGTCGGGTGTTCGTGCCCGGTAAAAATAGATTAGGAACTGTGGAAAATAGGTTAGACTAGAAACTGTTGAAAAATAGTTGGTAAATGTTAAGCTTGCACTGTTAGTTTGGGTATGGTAAAAGGGGTGAAAAGGGTAGTTATAAGAAATACGGCACTCGGTGTACCGTATTGTACCTAAGTGAAGTGCGCCACCTCCCAAGTGAAACGAGCAGGCCTGGACTGAACTGTAAGGGCCAATAAAGCGCCTAAAACTGGATTTGCATGAAGGAATGGAAAAGGAACCGATCCAAAGGGACAAAAAACTGGATAAAAAGAGGCATCTGACCCTTGGAAACTGTGCTGCTCCACCTGGGACATCGGGGACATCACTGCTGAGGAACACCCAGCGCCGATCCTCGATGGGAATGCTCCTGCTCGGCCCGTGGGCGCCCTTGCTTTAGGCCTTTCTTTTTATTATCATAAATGCTGAAATTGCTTTTAGTACCGGGAATCTGGTCCTGTTTCTAACAGTGCCAGAGCTGTTTGTTTGCCTTGTATACGCATTTACATCCTGGTGAAGAACTGGGGTTTCTTTTCCCATACTTGTCCTGAAAGCCCTGTAATTTTGGATTACAGTAATTCAGAGGGAAGGGGTTGCATTCTCCATTCCTTCCTTGGCAAACACCTGTCTTTCAAACCAAGACACATGCCTAATATTGCAAAACAAAAACAGGCTTTGACAAACACATAGTATTTTAAGGAGTGGTTTTTCTCTTTTGGTATTAAAAAAGCCTTCTGCATCAATAAGAATGTACTACACTGCTCTCAAACTTGTCCGGAATAAAAGGTCAGTTTAAGACCTAAAAATAAATACAAACAACTTTATTTACTGGCCAATGCCTTTGATGGATGCCCTTTGACATCTAGTGTTGGATGTCCAGAGCTGGAGCACAGCCCCATATTCATTTCTTTGAGCTAAAGTGCCAAAAACTGTAAAGAAAGAAACAATTTCATCTCTGCTTTCTATCAGTGGAGAACTTACTGCTTCCGTCCTGATGTCCTCGATTTGTTAAAGAGCTCAGGAACATTTTTGGGGATCAAAGTGTAATCCTGTTTCCAGGAGATATTCCAGATGCCCAGGCTTGTATTTATGATAACTGGCCTTTTATATATATATATATATATAAAAGGCTACATATATACATATACATGTATATGTTCAGTAATGAGTGCCCTCTCATTTCCCTCATTCTTTTTCCTTTGGTCCACAAGGGCCCCCCTGAGCCTCCTTTTCTCCAGGCTGAGCCCCTTTCCAGCTCCCTCAAAAATTGACATTTTTAGAGATGCATACAGGGTCGCCTTCATCCCTTAGTAGTTAAATTTTTTTTAAATCTCTTCTCGATGTAAACAAGACTAATGAAAAAATCTTCCATTAATTCTGAGATTAGGGGGATATGCAGAAATGGTCAAGGATATTTTCCAAATACAGCTCAAGTGTATCCAGAATAATTTAAAGCAGATGTACATAATAATGGGACAGATTCAGGTCACATGGAGGTAGAGAATTTGTTAGATAAAACTCTGCAGTTATGTAATTGAAGATCAGGGTCCTAAGTGGTATCAATTATTTTTGCCCTTCCATAAGTGCTTGCTTTTGCATATAGCTTTTTTTGTTGTTGTTTTTTCATTGCTAATTCAAGGATTTTTGATTTCCTAAAGGTAAATCAGTCTCATACTCAGGCAGATTTGGGGATGGGTGCCTCTAAGGGAACTGTTACCCAGTTCTTGTTATCCACTCACTGAAATAGATTTCAGCTGGTTTGAAAGTAAAAATATGACAATTAAACTAAAAATATTCTATGGACTACAGATGCATTGTTAATGTCTCCCAGCAGCACTACCCTCCACCATTTATCTAGAATTAGATGAGGGTGGCTATCAAACCAGTCACAGAATTACCAAATAAATCATGAAGAAATTTCATTTGCTTGTAAGCAATTGCAGCTGAAATATGTGGCAGCTTTCATATAGGAATTGAAAGGAGGTCACAGAAACACTTTTTGAAAACGACAATGTACGAAAGAACATTGGACATTTTGAATGTTATGGTTTCTTGAGAAGAGCAAACCTAATAACTCTGCCATAAAATGATATATTTGGTTTTCAAGGAATACTCTGACCATTTATGAGCACTTATGAACTCAATCCTGCTGCATGTGATGCCTACAGAGGTGTTAAGAGTTGACCCCTTCAGAAATCCAGAGGGTATTTCTAGATAAGACATCTGAGAGAGCTGCCAGGCTCTGTAAAATTGCTCTTAAATGGCCTAAATCAGGTAAATTCCAGGGTGAAATGCAGAGATCTGCTGACATATTTAAAGTGGGTTGAATTTTTTGAAGGGAGGATCAGAGGTATTAAATTGCTTGACAAGCTCAGGTTGTATTTCTAATTTGCATTTTTGCAGTTCAGTCAAAGAAAAAGTCATTAACTAAAAAAGAGGCAGAAGTAGATGGAAAGTGTGGGGGTGTTCACTGCTGGGATGTGCTAAAATTGTTCAGAATAAAGAGAAAAAGGTATCTGTGTGAGCCTTAGGTACCTCCACTTGTTGCAGCAGACCTCTCATGAGGGGCAGAATTGAGCCAAGACACAAACTCTCATTTGAGAGTTGAAGTTAGAGTGCAATGTGGTTGCAGCACCAACTGGATAACACACAGGAGAAGGGAGACAAAACCAGTTATGCCCTTTCTCTGAACCTAGGAAGAGAGTATTAGGCCTTACTGTCAGCCCTGAAAGGCAACATAACAGCTTTTCTCCATAAAACCCATTCACAGGCACTTCAGAGCTGCTCTGTCTGTTCTTTGACATTCAGTTAAACGATTCCACTTATTTTTTAAGACTTTAGGAGGGGATAATCCAGTACAACGGCGCTTTGCTTAAATTCAAAGTTATCTGTACTTTGAAAGCCAGGTTGTAATAAAATAATTGATAGTTTTATATGAAATCTGAAGGTCTCACAGCTCCACTGCTGTGGTTCAGCTGGTGACACCTTGTACCATGACCAGCAGGGAATGAGCATGGAGTGACAAGACAAGGCAGAAGAGCCTTAAGCTGAAGGAGGTCAGAGTTAGATCAGACATGAGGAAGAAATTGTTCCCTGTGAGCCTGGTGAGGTCCTGGCACAGAGTGCCCAGAGCAGCTTTGGCTGCCCCATCTCTGTGAGTGTCCAAGCTTGGATGGGGCTTGGAGCACCCTGGGACAGTGCAAGGTGTCCCTGCCACGGCAGGAGATGGGAATGGATGGGCTTGAAGCTCCTTCCCATGCCAAACCTTTCCACGATTCTGTGAGTTACAGTCACAAACTGGTTTGGGTTGAAGGGATCTTGAAGATGTTGTGGTTCCAATGCCCTGCTGTTATCAAAGCACACAATTATTATCCTCTATATCTTCAGTGTACCTGTACAATGACTTGAGGCAAGATTGCAGTTTTCTGTATTTTACTGGCGACATCCAGGTTCATGCCCCTTGGAGATGTTTCAAGGGTAGTTTAAAAGAAGTGGGGGGTTAAGGACAAAGTTAAACTCAACCTCCAATGAGTGAAGTTTGGTTGGGAGTTGTTCCCAGCACTAAGCCAAAGGAAACTGGCTGTGCCCAGTGCCCTGCAGCTGCCTCACCTGGGCACTCCTGAATCCTCCCAGGTGGGCAGTACAGAGGTAGATCCAGCTGTTCCTTTCTGCTCCAGATGTGTAAGTCAGCATAATTAGAATATTTTTAATATTATGGTTGTGAAGACAGAATGGTAATGCACAATAAGCTGTGGAGCCATATGCAGGGAATGGCTTTCACCAAAAAATGTACCTTTAAAAATGTAGTATACCTTTTATAGAAAGAAATAACCTTGGAAATAAAAGTCTCTCTAGTTTTTCATTTTACATAAATGTGTCTGTTCTGGCTTGGGCTCCTAGAGCCAGTAAATGCCCACAGATTGACTGTGGGTGGTCAGCAGTTCCTCAAATTGGGCCATCCGTTTAAATTTGTCTCTCTTAAATCTCTCGGATTCGCGTCAGCGTCGGTTCGAGCAGCACAATGGGGATTCAATAGCTCACACAGCTTACGTGGACTTACTGTATCATCCATTTTCATAACAGGGAAGCCACGGTGGAAGGACAGCTCCAGATGCTCAGCTCCCACAGCTGGTGGTGCTTGGAATGCAGCCGCGGTTGCATGGGAGATGCTCCCGGGTTTTTAATTTGCAGTAGTGCAGATGAGACATCCAAAAATTGCTGTAAACTTCTGTGAGGGGTACTCTGAGATTAAATGCGGATTTCTGGAAGCGACTGGCTTAAATTTCCTGAGGTTTTGTACATATCCCAGGTTGCATGATTTGTGGGTTTCAGTTACAGTTATCAAAAAGCAATATTTTATTTAAAGTAGCATCCTTTTACTGTTGCTGCAGGCTGAGTGCTGGAGGAGCCCAAACCAGGACAGAGCTAGGAAACAGAGATGGGCTCTTTTCCAGATTGTACATTATCAGATGAATAATTAACTGTAGACTAATTGCAAATCCTAATTAGTCCCCTATAACTGCACTAAGCACAGTATTACTTCAGTGTAAAGTAGTAAGAACTTGACCTTCAAGCTTTAACCCTGCTATTGGTGTGAGCAGGAAGGAACTTGACTTTCAGAACCCAAATTACATGTGCGATACTACAAGTCAAAAACCTCCCCAGGTTTTTGTTCCTCCTTTTTTGTTATAAAATTAAAAGGCTACAGAAATGCCAGTATACATGCCGGGCTTTTTCCCATTGTGCATTGCTAGAAGATTGTCTGTGCTGCTTTCCCTACAGCTGGTGGGGAAAAAAACCAAAAAACAACAGAAAAAATCATTAGGAATGTTGGTTTTGGCCTGTTTTGCAGACTTGATGGGGAATTTGTGGCATGGTCCATAGGGGGAGTGCAGAAAGTGAGTTGTACTTGGAGAGACTTGATTTCCATATGACTGTGAGTGTGCTGGGGACAGAAGACAACAGTGGAAGTTGTACTTTCACAAATCTATTTTCTGTCCTGGTCTTTCCTGTTAACTATTCAGTAGCACAGGTTGGTTGCTCTGCAGCTTGTGGAGCACCTTCCAAATGGCTCTCGTAGCCTTGTCTTCTCTGTGAGCAACTTCTCTGTGAGAAACAGAGAAAAGAGAGCAAGCACTCTTCTCCAGTGCTGGTCTGGAAATTCCTGTTCCCTGGTTGCTCTGGTGCTTCTGGTAGAGGGACAAGATTCCTAGGTGTGCTTCCATGGGAGATGCTGAGAAAATAATGAGCAGTGAGAGGAGAAGCAACAGTTAACATTGGAGGAAACTTTTATCTATGGTACATGACCTAAAATTAATGACCAGCACGGAATGGTAAAACAGACTTGAATAACGTGAATAACCTGAAAACCCGGATACTGAGGGTACACAGCAGGTACAGGTGTTGTGTCGGTAAAACCACTGAGCAGCAGCCAAAAGTAAACAATTCCTGTCTGAATCTGGTTTCCTTGTGTTTAGGTGATACTGAGCAAGAGCTGGGACCCCCTCCATCCGTAGATGAGGCAGCGAACACACTCATGACTCGCCTGGGCTTCCTCCTCGGAGAGAAAGTCACGGAGGTTCAGCCAGGGCCCCAGTACAGCATGGAGGTGCAGGACGAGAACCAGGTATGGCCCCTCTCCCCCTGATCCCCAGTGGCATGGGTTGGGATCGCTGTGGAGTTTGGGAGAGGGTGGTTATTGTCTAATTCCATGGCAACCAGGTGTCTCGGTGTGACAATGAAATAATGGTGCTGAGGTAAAGGTTGTATCTCCTCATCTCACCGTGAGTCATCCTCACAGAACAGCAGGCCGTGGTTCAGGGATCAGCCATGTGAGACAGCTTCTGTTGTTTTTCTGTTTCTGCAAATGTAGGAGTGGGCAGTGTTTCTAATCAGATTATAGTGACCAAAATAATCTGTACTTGCCTGGCATCTTCTCTGTGATATTTCAGAAGTACTTCAGTAGTGTTACATAAAGACTTACAGTCTCTGCAGAAGGGAGAGGGAAATAGTAATAGCCCGATTTTACAGATAGTCATGCTTCTTGTTCATATTTGCCCAACAAGGTGATTTCATGCTTGAAAACAGATAAAGAAGGCAAATCATAGAATCTTTATTGTGATGGAGCTTGTTATATCCCTGGCTGGCTGGAAAGCTTTGGGCTATGATACAGGTTTTGTAGAAACTGTCTGAGCCTGAGTTTCTTCCTCCTTTTCCTCAGGTGTGGACAATTAGCTGTTTTGCTGAGAGTGAAAATAGGAGGCCTTTCCTCCCCCACCCCTTTTTGTATTTAAATTGACAGATGGCTAATCCAGCATGTAGCAGAAGAGCACAAAACTCATCAACCACTTCCAATTCTCTGTTCTTTTAATTGTCATTGGGTGACTCTGCATGAGTCACTCAGATATTTAACATAAATGTAATCCAGAGTACCTGAATTCCTTAAAAAGAGAGTCAGTGAAAAGTGGCCTGTCGTCAGCACAGAACAGATGTGGACCTGTTGGAGCAAGTCCAGAGGAGGCCACGGAGTTGGTCCAAGTGCTGGAGCCTCTCTGCTCTGGAGCCAGGCTGGGAGAGCTGGGAATGCTCAGAGTGGAGAACAGAGGCTCCAAGGAGACCTTAGAGCCCCCTCCAGTGCCTAAAGGGGCTCTGGGAGAGCTGGAGAGGGAGGTTGGACAAAGGCCTGGGTGACATGAATGGCTCCCACTGCCAGAGGGCAGGGTTAGATGGGATCTGGGGAAGGAATTCCTCTGTATGGGGGGTGAGGCCCTGGCACAGGGTGCCCAGAGCAGCTGGGGCTGCCCCTGGATCCCTGGCAGTGTCCCAGGGCCAGGTTGGGTTGACTGACTGACACAAGACAGTTTTGATCTCCTGCATGAGCTACTTGATTGAGAGCCAAGAAATGTGAATTTGTAAAGTTTTTGGCTTTAACACATATGTTACACTTTTAAGACTTCCCATTCAATTTCTTAAAGCAAGTTGTGGATTTAAAATGGACTGTACGATACATTGGGCTAGAAAATGTCCTTTTAACAGGCGCCTATTTCAACTGAATACTTCAAAGCCAAGCAGAGCTTTCTACTATAAATGGTTCCTTTTGTTGTTACCTTTTGACAGAAATTAAAATCCAATCTTTTTTTCTAAAGCCAAAGATGTCTTTGGAGAATAAATAAAAGAAAAAATCTAAAGAGAAATAGCAGACTTGTCCTCTAAACTAGATTGGTATCTTTGGCTGTGTGCTAATTTTTGCATGAAAAAGTTTTCCAGGGCCTTTGAATGCTATTCATGTTCAGGAGAAGATAAAGAGAGGCTGGTTCCTCAATTACCAAGTTAATTTTTTCCTTCCTTTGTAAGTGTCTCCTGATGACAGCACTTGCCTTGAATCCTGGAATACTCAAGGCTGGAATTGACCTCATGAGGTCAACCCATCCATGCACCCCGGAGGCAGGGCTGGATTCAGGGAGGGACTGTGGCTCTCAGGGCTCATCCAGGCAGGGTTTGAATGAAGATCTCCACTGCTGGAGATCAGTGGGCTCTCCTGACAGCCTCTCTTGGGGCTCACCAACTTTAACTGTGAAAAACATTCTTCTTCTACCTGGTAGAAAATGTCCTGGATGGAAGCTGTGACTGCTGCTCCTTTCCCTTTCCAGTTGTGAGAGGAGCGTGGTTGTGTCCTCTCTCCAGGCCCTGCAGGTAGTGGAAGGGTGCAGCTGTCCTTGGATGCAGTGTACCTGTCCTTCCTGTGGGCTGAATGAGCTTTCTCCATCAGCCTCTGCACCTCAGCCCCAGCCATCTCACACTGTTGGGGCTCTCTTCTCACTCTGCCATCTCCCACTGGCTGTCTCAGCAAACAAATCCTGTCCAAGCTAAAGCTGCTTCTGAATTGCAGCAAATTTTGGTAAAACCTCTCCAGATCTCCATCCCACACTGATTTTCTTCCACTGCCTTACTTCCATTCATGTTGAAAATCACGCAGTGAGACGTTTATGGGATTTGCATTAATTAAATTAATTCTTCTATTAGCCATTGATTGATTAAAATCTGATTGAGACTTTGACCAGTAGTTTGCACTTGAATCTAAAAATTCGAACAATTTGTTGGGGTTTAATGTGTTAATTTACACGAGCTCAGCAAAGAAAACGTTCTTTGTATCAAAAGCTGCTGCTTGTTATTCCAGCCATGCTTTGCCTTCTCAGGCAAGACAATAATTATTTGCCATCTCACCAGTGCTTAAGCTGAAAGGAAGATAAGGAATGGGAGCATTTTTACTGAAACTGCCCAATCTGTACATCTCTACCATGCCTTCTCCCCCAGTTGCCTTATTTTGAATATATCCAAGGATATATTCTCTTATCCAGATTGTAGTAAAATTGTATGTTTTCTTTGCTTTTAATCGTGATTTCCTTAATGGGAGATCCCAAATGCTGAGGATTCAATCCTTTTTCTCCTACTTTTTGGGAAATTCTTTCTAACTGTATTGTCTGCCAGAGCAGCACAAAGGACACTGAGGTTCTGGCAGAACAGAGTAATTTTTCAAAGTTCAGTGAAAATGTGACAGATGAAACAGCAGCAATAATAATACAGAATGTTCTGTCAATGGAAATTTATATTTAAAACTCACACAAAGGAACATTTTTCTATATCAATACAAAAATAAAACATGTCAATCAATGCCAAGTGATATACTGTGTTATTTCATAATTTCCAGTTGCAAGGAGCTTGTTCTTCAGGAGCTGCATTGATAACACAGCAAATAAAGGAACTTTTATCACTTCTGGCATTTCATGAAACAATAGTTTTATCAGCTGGAGGGAAGATAAGTGTACCATCCTTGCACTGAATTTTAATTTACTTTAAAGTGCAATGATTTCTATGTTTTAAAGTTAGTGGATGTTATTTTGTACTGAGATAAGTTTCAGTGGGGATTTGTTTAAAATGACAGTTAAAACAAAGACATAGAAAAACTCCACCATAAAGAATTTATAATAGTAATAAAGCTTTACATCCTTGAAGATCCCATATGTAAGCTGATCAAATGGGATTTACCAGTGGCACTTGAAGTAGGATGGAGAGAGGAGAGCGTTGCTTTGCTTGTCCCAAGTACTTCAGCAGAGATGCCCACGTGTTGGGAGCCATCATGTGCACTGTGGATATTTTAGAATTAAGGTTGGAAAAGTCCTGCAAGAGAATCAAGTCCAGCCTTTGGCTGAATCCCACCATGTCACTAAACCATATCACAAAGTGCCACATCTGCTTGTTGTTTGAACGTTTCCAGGGATGGTGATTCCACCCTGCCTTGAGCAGCCCCTTCCAATGCCTGACCACTCTGTCAGTGAAGAAATTTTCCCTAATATCCAACCTGAACCTCCCCTGACCCAACTCCAGGCAATTTCCCCTTATCCTGATGCGTGTTGCTTGGAAGAAGAGACCAACCCTGATGGATACCACAGGGAGATTATAAATGAACACAGAAATACTCACAGAGTTCATTTTCTGCTGTGTCGGGATGTCTGTGTTAATACACAAACCTGCCAGAGGAGCTGTGACATTGGCACAGTGTCCCTGGTTTGCTGATGCACTGATCCATGTTGGGGATATTCTGTAATTAGGCTGAGGTCGATTCAGCTCCCTCTGGCATGAGAGCAGAGCTGTGGGGTGGCCAAGGGGCTGCCCCATCCCCCTGCCAGGGATGCTCTGGGTTGCCTCCAACACCAGGGCAGTCACTCTCTGAGTAAGGATTTTTACAAAACCCATGGGGATACTTGGACAAAGGAGGTTTTTTCCTGGTGGCTTCACGTGGTAGCTGCCATTATGGTGTCCTAATATAAAACACCATGTTCACCTTTTAAAAAAGTCCCTCCCAGACATTTTTTAAGTTTCAAGTATGGAATAGGGAGGAGGAATAAAAACATTAGAGGTCAAGCCTGTTATGCAGTTTGCAGGTGTGATGCTTTCTGTGGTCTCCTCCAAATGTCACAGAGAAGGGGACACAAAGCCACGCGATTACATGGGGATGCTCCCACAGAATAAAAGAAATCTCATTTATCAAAATCAAGTTCCAGATGGGAACAGCCTCTGCTGTTCCTTCCTTGGCACCAGGCTCACTGTGCAGTGAGTGAGGTGCTGCCTGCTGAGCCCAGCTTGAGCCAAGAGCAGCAGTGCAGGAGAACCTGCAGTGCTCTGCCCTGTCCCCTGAGCCAGGGAGATGCGGGGTCACCTCCCTCTGCACAACCCTAAAGATGAGCTCCAGGGAGGATGACCTGCTGAAACTCCCACTTTTTAATGCTTGCTTTTTGCCTGGCTGGGTGCCTGTTCTGTCAGTGAGTCCTGTGCAAGGAAAGGGTTGAAATTGCCTGTTTATTAAGCCACCTGCACCTTGACCCTGCATAGCAGTTTTGTCCCCTGCAGATGCTCCAGGATGTGTCTTCAGCAGGGAGAAGCTTTTTCCAGAGGAGCTTCCGTATCCAGTAGCCTGCAGTTAAAACAAGGGCTCTGTCATATATCAAATTGAACTCAAGAATGATTTTGGATTTTTAATAAATCCATCTCCCAGCACAGGATCAGACGGATAAACTCCTCCAGGTTCCTTGCCCACAGTATCTTAGAGGGTCTTACCAAAAATCACTTTTAAAACAGCATCTTCTTTGTGCTGCTTTATTTTCCATATTATTGAGGGTTTGTTTAAATTTTATCTGGTGGGAAAAGCCTGCCTGGGCAGGGAAGGGCCATCTGGTATCTAGATAAAGGATCTCTGTTGTTTTCCTGGAATGGAGGAAACATTTATAGAGCAAAATAAAAACTGCAGCCCCACAAGGGTTCTGAGCAGATGGAAGTGGCCCAGAGGTCTTTGTAGGATTTCCTGGATATGGTGACTGTAACTGTAAGTAAAGGTGAGATCACACTGTGTGTTTCCCTCCCCAGAGCTCTCCACTTGAACAGAAGCACCACATTTACCTTTCTGTCATGGTTTTTGCTTATTTGTGCTTTTTTCTTTTAAGCTTTCGGTTCAGTGCTAACAAAACAACCAAAACTCCTGATCGAGTATGGAATCAGGCTTTTGATAAATACTGCTATTTATGTTTCCTGTGGCTCCTATTGAGCATGGAGGCTGGGATCTCTGAAGCGTGAAGGAGAAAACGAGCCCAGTGTCTGCCACAGGTGGGGGGTGGCCTAACGGATGTTTTCATTTCAACCTCTAAAGCACTTTTTAACCTCACCAGACAAAGCAAATCCTCAAGTGTGAGCTCTAGGAAGCCGTTCCCCCCCGGCAGTGCCTGTGGTGAGTGATGTGTTCCTGCTCCCCCGTTTTGCAGAGCTCGGCGGTGACGCAGCGCATCAGCCCCTGCTCCACCCTGACGAGCAGCACGGCCTCGCCGCCGGCCAGCAGCCCCTGCTCCACCCTGCCACCCGTCAGTGCCACTGTCACAGCCAAGGACTGCACCTATGGGGCTGTCACCAGCCCCACGTCCACGCTGGAGAGCCGAGACAGCGGCATCATCGGTGAGTGCTGGGCCGTACTCTTCCTCTTCCTCCTCCTCCTCCTCCCCAGCGTGCTGGGCTGGTCTAACAAAGCTTGGTTTGTAGTCAGAGAATCCCAGCATGGTTTGGGTTGGAAGGAACCGTAAAGACCATGCAGTTCCACCCCCTGCCATGGCAGGGACACCTTCCACTATCCCAGGTGAAGCCCCAGTGTCCAGCCTGGCCTTGGGCACTGCCAGGGATGCAGAGGCAGCCCCAGCTGCTCTGGGCACCTGTGCCAGGGCCTGCCCACCCTCACAGGGAACAATCCCTTCCCAATATCCCATCTAACCCTGCCCTCTGGCAATGGGAAGCCATTCCCCTTGTCCTGTTGCTCCAGGCTTTTGTCCAAACTCCCTCTCCAGCTCTCCTGGAACCCCTTTAGACACAGAAGGGGCTCTCAGGTCTCTCTGGAGCCTTCTGTTCTCCAGTCTGAAAAACCCCAGCTCTCCCAGCCTGGCTGCAGAGCAGAGGGATTCCAGGCATGTCATCAGCTCAGTGATGCTCTGGACTCACCCTGTTTCATGTCCCTTATCAGCTCAGTGATGCTCTGGACTCACCCTGTTTCATGTCCCTTGGGAACCCCAGAGCTGGATGCAGTGCTCTAATTTAGATAATATTATTTATCTGTGTTTGCTAATTAGGGGAATGGTTTTGCATTGTTCAGGTTTATACTGCAGTGACCAAGGTGATCTGTACCCCTCCATCTTCCATTCCTCATAGGCAGAACTACATAGCAGTTGGTGAAAATTGGGATGTTTGAGATTGATAACTTCACATCAATTAATTTACTTTTGGAAATTGTTTAAATGGTGCAAGAGGAAGCCTTGGGCAGGAGCTGAACTTAATTATCACAAATTTCAGTGAATTTCTGTAGGTGCTGTAGCAGGTTTTCCATTTGAGTGATCTGTGGGTTGCAGGTGTAAAGAATCTGGAGAAAATATACACAGATTAATTTTGTTCAGTAACTGTACAGGCACAATGGGGAAACATTAATGTTTTTATGATATCAAACAGGATGATTGTCACTTGGGTGTCTTTGCCACATGTTCTAGATTGAGTATTTCCCCAGCTTAGGAAGATTTTATTTTGCTAACAATTTATATAGTGTTAAAAAAAAGAAAAAGAAAGGCAGGTTGATAATTTAGGGAGGTTAAGTTGCACTAGTGGTTAACATTTTGCTTGGCTGATCAGGGAATCTGGGCTTAGTTCAGCTCCTGGATGCCACAGCAACCCTTGCAGCACTTCTGCCTGCGTGATCTTAAAATGCAAATGGGTGAGCTATTCTGAGCTGTGTGCCAAAGTAGGTTAATGAATCCTGGCAAAGTCACTGCAGGATCCCACCCCCTCACTTCCCTGCTCACCATATCCCACCCTCAGAGCTGCACCTTCTCCCACATCCAGCCCCAAAGCTGGGCTGGGCTGGAGGGTCACACTGAGTACAAGTGGGTGTTTGATCCCTGCTGGGTCCTGCCTCTGCCCAAGCTGCCACTCGGTTCTAAGAGCTGAGAAAAGGTTGGAAGGATTTAAAAAAAAATTACAAGGTCCAGATCTTCAAATTCAGATATTCTTTATTTGCAATGGGGAATGGGGGAGAAGGTAAGACAAGAGCAGAGGTAGGAGCAAGTCAGCCCTTTCTCCTGGATGCCATGGAATTCTTTCCATATAAAACAGAATGGCTGGTGAAAATCCTGACCTGACTGTAACCTCTGAATAGCTTCCAGGATTTTTTGGCTCTCACTATGTAAAAGCAGCCAACTGTTAATGTTCAAAAATCTGCTACTGAAAAGAAAACTGGTCGAAGAATCATGTGCTGCTCTGAGGGAACTTTGCAGCTCACAGCCCCTCCAGTGTGAGCTTGGAAACTTTGCAGCTGGAATGCAGCAGAATACAGGAAAATCTCCACCAGTCTTGGCAGTCCTTTGAAATAAACAGCAGACTTTTCTTGCCAGTGTGCAAAGCTCATCCAAGTGATGTTCAAGCAGCACTTTATATCATTAGCAGCAATCTCCTAAGGAATGGCTGCTTTCCTTGTGGCATCTCCCTGTAGAAGTGTGTTCAAGTTGAAATGGGGCCGCACTTTCTCCCTGTGATGATCTGCACTCTGTTCCCTGCTGAAGTGTCAGGGGATCATCCTGTGCAGTGACACAGGTATGAGGGGAAAGCAGCTTCAAAGGGAGAGCAGTGAGCAGTGGAAATCTTCTGGCCCTGCTGCTGCAGTGAAGTGCACAGGTCTGGTACTGTATGGATGTCTTCACTCAGATTTTGTGGATTTATTTTTTGTCTTCACTCAGATTTTTGATGGAAAATAACATAAAAAGGAGCCCCATTCCCTCCTTGGAATCCCTGGCCTGTAGCTTCTTCCAATTACTCTTTTTTTGCTATTTTTTTCCTTTTATTCCTAAGCTTTCATCAAGATGCTGCCTTCTACAGATGTATGTGTTTCTGGGTTAAAAATAGATTTGTTAATAAATTTGTCTAAGTGCCTGCTAAGCAAAATAGATGCTGCTAAGCAGAATAGATGCTACTGACAACGAAACGAGATGGATTTGTTTCCAACTTCATCTGCTTTGAGAAGGGAACAAAGCTCAAAAGGCACATCAAGATAAATTTAACTCAGGTTAAATATTTTTGTGATCTTACAGTGAAAGCATTTGAATTCTGACATTCTCATCAGTATTATGAAATGCTCTGTTAATAATGAATAACATTTCTGAGAATTACAGATCTTTTTTTGAATCTCAATGGCTTCTAGTTGGGCTCATTCCCCAAAGAGAGTTGGGGAATGATCATTAAGGCTGCTACCTCTGTAGAGTTGGGACCTTTTTAACAGATTTCTTTCATGTGTACAATAGTGGAGTGTGCTTTACAACATTAATTACCTTGTTTCTGCAAGTAACAAACTGCAGTTTCTAAACAGAAGCTTTGCTGAGCTGTTCTGTCTCAGTGTTTGCTGGGAGCTGGGCCCAGGAGGTGGGAGGGTCTCGTTCTGTTTTACCCAGACCTTGCATTTCTGGCCTGAGTAGCAGCCAGGATAGAGCCCTGCAAGGCAATCATCCCATTTGTCATCCCACTCTTCTTCCCATTCCTCATCTTGCTTGTCAGCTGGTGCAGCAGGGAGTTCAGATCCAGCAGAGGATGGATTTAGGGCCAGGTGATGCTACTGTCGAGGTATTTTTCATTTCATTTTAAGACCTTTTGCGTGCTCACCGTGATTTATAACACCCCCAGGCCTGACACAGAAATAGATTTACCTGTTTGATGTCTGTCTGTTTGTGGGATTGTTTATGTGAATTAAGCCAGTGATCTTAATTATCTTTTTCTCCTATTTGAGACCACTGTTGATAGAGAAGTTAAACATCCAGCAAGTGGAGTGGATTTTGGCCTCAAGCCTTGAGCAGGACACACCTTGGAGGTTTTGGGATTGGGTTTTTTTGTGTGGAAATGCCATAAACTCACTGCCTGGTGGTGTCCAGCAGAGAATAATGTTCTAAAGGTGCACCAAGGTTGTTGGGGCACAGACAGTGTGTGACTGCACGAGGCTGCCGCCTGCCCTTGGCAATGGTTTGGACTTGCACTTTCTGCCTGTCAGGTTTTTCTCTTTGGCAGCTGGAGTGGTCTGGGGTGATGTGGCTATATTTAGGTGTATCCTTCTGTGGCTGAGTTTATGGAGGCTTATGTAGATTAGGGTAAAAAATTTATTTCACTCCTTGCCAGCTTGTACGTGTTAGCTGGGACATCTCTAATGGAATGAGGCAAGAGGTGCTGAAGTGAAATGAGGTTAATTCAGGCTGGGTTTGGAGCTCGTTGCAGTGCAGCATATGAAAGCTCATTGCTTTGCTGCAGTTACTTCTTTAAATCAACAAAATCCCTGTTTCTTACTTGAGGCACCATAAATCTTTACATATAATTAATGATACAGCTGTTGGTCATTGTCACGTGGAACCTACAAAAACTGCTTCTCCCACAGTTCCAGCTGGAAGGTGAATGTAAAGGTTGATATTTTCCAGGCATGGTCTTTGCCTCGAGGAGAATTGGATGGGATGGTAAAAATTCCCTTGTGTGTTTGAGTAGAGACACATTCAGTTGAAAACCTCCCAGGGCATAGGCCAGCTTGCAACTAAATGAGAAATAATATTTGTGGCCTGTAAATGTACAAAACTGTCTTGAGACGTGTAGTGCTGTTTGTAGGGCTGAGGTGCTGTCTTGAGGGGGCTGCTGCTGCTTCAGTACAGCTCTGTTATTTCCCCAAAGAAATTAAAATATTTCACCCATGTTATTTGCAAAAACGTCCTAATCAGAACTTTTGTTTCCAAGGGAAACAAGCCACGTTGGAAAAGGAAAGTTTGACAGAGGAAACACAGGAGTAAATCTTGAGTGCTCAAAGCAGGGTGGGACTGTGAAGTGACTCCAGAAGTTCTGGAGTGCATTCCCTCCTGGCACCACAGTCCATGTGCCTGCAAAGCTGCTTGAAGCTGGTGCAGGTGGTGCTGGTGCTGTGGGTGGGTTGGGATCATGGGGACAGAGATTCAACAAATCCCAGGAGAAAGCTGCAGACAGGATTGCAGACAGGCACCACACTGCCTGCACACTCATCCAAGGGGCTTTCCATGGGATATCACTCATTATGTGTTTTCCAGCAGTCAGATGATCTAGATGCCTCAAATTCTGTCTGTGCTCACATTAAATAGCGTGAGGCTGCACCAGTGGAGACTGGAGACACGGCTATGTGTCTATAAATACACAGATCTATATGCACACACGTCTATATTTATGTCCCTGTGGTATTACTTGGGTGCTGTAGAGAACCTCAGCTGTTTGTGCATGTCAGGTTTCTCTTGTTCTGTGTGTGACTCCCACGCTGTCCCATCCTTCTCCATCCTTGCAGTGCCTTGTTTGCTCCCAGCTCACCAGCACGCACTGTGGTCGGCATGATCCAATGGAGCAGGGCCCAGGCATGAAAAAATTCTGATTTTTTTTTCACCAGGGTTGTGCTTCTCCATCCCTGCAGTGCCTTGTTTGCTCCCAGCTCACCAGCACGCACTGTGGTCAGCATGATCCGATGGAGCAGGGCCCAGGCATGAAAAAATTCTGATTTTTTTTCACCAGGGTTGTGCTTTTTTGTCTGGATTTAGCAACTGAAGAGCCTCAAGTGTTCTTCCTTAGCCTCTGGTGCCCTGGTGGGTTCCTGCTGTGGCACCCTCAGCATGTCCCACCTGTCCCTTGGAGACTGGGGTTGAAGGATCTGCCTCTCTGCAGATGGCTTAAGGCAAAAATTCCTGCTTTGATAATTTGAGTTCATCAGTTTATCTCTTCCCAGTTTAGAGCATGCTGTCAGTTCAAAGGTTGCATTTTTTTTTTTGAGCTTTTGAATAATGAAGTGTCCTTTTGTTTAAAAATCATAGAATTACAGAGTGGTTTGTGTTGGAAGGGACCCTTAAGGACCAGCTAATTCCAGTCCCCTTGCACTGTCCCCAGGTACCACATCCACATGTTTTTTGAATGTTTCCAGGGATGGTTTTTCCATCACTGGCCTGGACAGCCTGTTCCAGGACTTCACCATCCTTTTGATAAAGAAATTTTCCCTAATGTCCAACCTCCACCTTCCTTGGTGCAACTTGAAGCTGTTTCCTCTCATCCTGTCAGAATAGAATAGAATAGAATGGAAAAGAAGGGAATGGGAATGAGATAAAATGGGGTGGGATGGGATGGGATGGGATGGGATGGGATGGGATGGGATGGGATGGGATAGGATAGAATAGAATAGAATAGAATAGAATAGAATAGAATAGAATAGAATAGAATAGAATAGAATAGAATAGAACAGAATATTTCAGTGTGAAGGGACCTCCAATGACCACCTGATCCAACTCCCTGACCATTTCAGGGCTGCCCAAATCTTTGTATTTTCATTGTATTTATGTGCCAATCTGGTGTTCACAACGTTTCTCCCCTGAATATCACTCCACATCTTAGTAGTTGCAGGTAATGGAAATTTTCTGAAATTATCTTTCTGAAATATTCTTTCTCCAGTTGTCACTGTGTAGTGTCTGAGCAGCTCTGGGGGTCACACTATGGGAGATGTGCTCAGCATGTCAGTTCATGTTGCTGACTCACAGCTAACCTGAGGCTTTTGCTTTTTAACTGAAGTTAAAATTATTTTGGTTGGAAATAGCTGCTAGAAGAGATTAAATCCATACAGCCATCACTTCAGCGTGTGTAGCAGCACTTAGATCATCCAGGGCTGTTCTGCAGGTAAATTAATCCACAGGGAACAGTCCTAAATATCTGCTTCAATGATGAGTTTGCACATAAAACAGCTTTAGTGTAAACTAGAGAAAATTATGTTTAGAATGAACACAAATTGTTGATTAGAAAAAGGGGCAGCAGGACTTAATAGCTCTTTTTTTTGTTGTTGTTGTTGTTTCACTTAAAGAAAACTTATTTTGACACATGGTTATTTTGTTTTTCCTCAGTTTGATGTGTTGGAAGATGACTGATGTCAGCTGCTGATTTGTTTCTACAAAGACTAATTAGATACATACTGAGACAGAGTTTTAAAATTAACGGATTCTAATGGATCCTAATGGATCAATGGGGATTTTTTTCTGTGAATAGAAAACATGGCATGCCTTGCCCTGCAAACCCAGTCTTTGAAATGGAGTTTTTTTATAGAGAATCATTTCAAAGATATTTCTCAGACAGTTTGAGGGAGCAAGAGAAATGTGTGAATGGCTGTTTTCTGTTTTTATCTGATTTGCTTATCCTAAATCATAAATATGTTTACCTGACAGCAAGCCTATGTATAGATGCCAACAAAACAACAAACCAGTTCTTAGCAGTTTCATGTGTTGGCTTTAAATTTCAAAATACATTGCAAGCAACTAAATTTTGGGACATTTGATGGGATGCAAAGATACTGAGCCAAACTAATCCATTGGAGCTGGTTGTTCAGGCAGGTCTGTGGAGGCTTCTCAGTGTCAGACCTTGCCAGACCTTGCAAAATTCTGTAAATATTCCCTGGAAAAGGAAAGGTAGAAACTATGATGCCAATGAAAAGACATGAGGAGCCATGGTAATGCTTCCTCCTGAATAATTTCTGTTCTTTCTGGAATGGTGTATTTGAATACAGCGCAGCACAGAATTTTTAATACTCTTTGTAATTACAAATGGCTTTTAATGGTATGAGCCAAAACATTAGAGCTTAAATGTTCTTTTAGAAGTCGTAAGCAGAAACAGTATCATTAAACTAAAATCCATAATCTCTGATTTATGTGGATATGGAAAATTTGATGAAGACAATTTTTGGCTCTTGCATGGCTCAGCTCAGCATTGAGCAGCGTGTGTTCAAACCATTCTTTCTCTGTTACTCATTTTGTTTATCATTTCCTCCTTCAAGCTACACTGACAAGTTACTCTGAGAACGTGGAACGTACAAAATATGGAGGGGAAAGCAGTAAGGAGCTTGGATCTGGGGGAAACCTGAAGCAGTGGCAGTCCCAGAAATCCAGCATGGACTCCTGCCTGTACCGCGTGGACGAGAACATGTCAGCCTCCACCTACAGCCTCAACAAAATCCCCGAGAGGAACCTGGAGACAGTCCTGTCCCAGTCAGTGCAGTCAATTCCTCTGTACCTTATGCCACGCCCAAATTCAGTAGCAGGTAAGAAATTGATGTTTGTGCCTTTAGGTCAGAGCCACACGCAGCACACAGATGCCACAGGCCTTCTTGCGTTTCCTTATTTAAAAAGAAATCTCCTTCCTGGAGTCATCGTACTTAAAAATGACAAAATTTGGTTTTTTTGTTTGACTTATTGGCTCTAAATGAAAAATTCCTCCATGGAAAACTGTTTCTGATGGTGTTTAATGGTTATTTCAGCAGTTTTTGATTACTTTCTTACAAAATTGTACAAGATTACCGGAGAATATGTTTAAACAGAAAAAGCCAGATTCTTTACTGTCGTTACAATGCAAATGTCTTGGGTTTAAGGTGCCACGACATCATAGCCATTTCTACTATTTCAAAGGATTCATTGCAAGTAAAATAACCTTTCTCATGTTCTCTTAAAAGCTCTGGAGTTAAGAGAATGATGGTACTTTCTGTCCACAGAAGATCTGCTCTGGGTCCCAATGCTCCTGGTGGACTGTGCCCCAAACATCTCACACCTCACAGCACTTGATGTTTGCTAGTGACTGATTTTTTTTGGCATAAAATCAGCATTAATTTCATTTAAATTCATGTTTGTTCTTTGAAACATTTCTAAATGATGTTGTGCCATACCTTATTGATGTCTTTTACCAGCCTGCTGAGCGTTCCCCTGAAGCTGGTAACAGCAGGGCAGAAAAAAGAGATGGGATTAGAAATATTAAAGCTTTGCTGCAAAGCTGCTTGTCTGGAATTACTCCCTGTTCCTTTATTGCCCCATATTTTTTTCTTGCTGGGTAATTTCTCTGGGATAAAACACGTTGTCTGTGTGTCTGTGTGGACATGTGGAGAAATCCACACTTTGAATTCTGAGTCCTGGCAGACTCTGCTCCAGAAAACCCAGAGACAATTCTGAGAGATAGCCCAAAGAGCCTGGGATATTGTCTGTTAAATCAGCATCCCTTGGTGAACCAGGCTGCATTACATAACTGGATTAGCTTTCCTTTTTAATCCTGCTTTGGCTGGTCACAGACCTAAAAGCAATGCAGAAATGAGATTTAGAGATGGTGAAGTACAAACCCAGAGCATGGAGGTGCAGCATAGACTGAAAACCTGAGATTTCAGACTGAAGAGAGGGGATAGAAAAAACTTGAAAACTCTCCTTCCATAGCCTGCTTGCTTTAGATGAATTCCTTATAAATGACACTGTGTAAACATCTTCCAAAGCAAACAGAGTAGGCTGAGCACCATAAATTTAAATACATGTGTGTTCATTTAATTGTCTTTGGAAGTTGTTGACTTGTTTGGTGCACTTAGAGGCAAATACTCTTTCAAGAGGAAACCATCCAGTTAAGTTCAGGAACAACTTTTCCTTCTAGATGTTTATATTTTGGTAGGGATTTTGCTGCTTTGAAGTGCTATGTCAGCTGACACAGTTCATGTTAAGGTTAAATCATGGAAGTAAGGATGAGAATTCAAGATTTGGCTTAACATTTTATCATCAAATGATCACATATTAGCTCCTATATGCTTATGGCACCAGAAAATTATGGAGTTTAGGTAATGGATTTATATGGGTGGTTTTCACCAAAGAGTTTAACCTCATTATCTTTGTGCCTGAGTGATGAGAAAGGGAAACCAAGTGTAGTTTCAGAGTTGATTTAAGTCTGTCTGCAAATGTGACATTGCTCAAAGAGTTAATGCTGAGCTGCCAATGTCCTTGCTCCAGTTGGGACACGTTGGGTAACCACTTGATAAACCAGATTAGTTGACTAATCCAACTGAAAATTAACCCACCAGAAAATAGATATATTAATTTTGAAATTTTGAGCCTCAAGGTCATCAGTGTGGAGACAGTGTAGCTGGGAATGGGGCAAAACGCTGCCTTTCTTTGTGGTATTCCATAGTATTCCACATTTTAAGGTAATCATGAATTCACAGCTTTGCTAAAACAGGTTCTTCTCTTTTTTATTTTTTTCAAATGCATTTGAGTTTGTATGCATTCTGTTCTTGGGAAGCAAAGCATAGCAGCACTTACACCTGCTGGCTTTTTTTTTCCTCCTTTTTTTTTTCTTTTTTTTTTAAGATTCTCCTCAAAAATCTTCCAAAACAGCACAAAAATACCCATTTTTATAGCAGCCTACAAAGTACACTTGCTGAATGTATTGTGTCACTGAGCACTTTACACCTGGGAGCAGTTTTTACAACACATTCTTCCCTGTGAGGGGAGTGAGGCCCTGGCACAGGGTGCCCAGAGAAGCTGCCCCTGCATCCCTGGCAGTGCCCAAGGCTGGGTTGCAGAGGGCTTGGAGCACCCTGGAATAGTGGAAGCTGTCTTCTTCTATTTGGGAACACCAACAGGAGACCAGACCAGAGCAAATACCAATGAAGCATGAGAAAAAGTCACCAAAAAAAAGTCACCAAAACACTTTAATTCTTCCTAGGGGAAATGACACTTGGCTCACATCAGCTCTGTTGTCTCACGGTACTTACATCTCCACGTATTTCCATTAAAAACTGAAAAAAAAAAAATACAGTGACCAGAGCATGAGACCCAAGAGCCAGGCGTGATGTCCTTCTTTGCTTTCTCGTGGCAGCCACCAGCTCAGCCCACCTGGAGGACCTGGCTTACCTGGACGAGCAGAGGCACACTCCCCTGCGCACGTCGCTGCGGATGCCGCGGCAGAGCATGGCCAGCGCCCGCGCGCAGCAGGACCTGCGAGGTAGGAGCACAACGAGGCCCTCAGGGCTTCCCATCCTGGGGGTGGCTGTGTGGGGAAACTTCAGCCATGTCCCTGTGAAAACCAGAATTTCAGAATGTTTTGGGTTGAAAAGGACCACAAAGTCTGTCCAGTGCCAGCCCTGCCATGGCAGGGACACCTCCCAGTGTCCCAGGCTGCTCCAAGTCCCGTCCAGCCTGGCCTTGGGCACTGCCAGGGATCCAGGGGCAGCCACAGCTGCTCTGGGCACCTGTGCCAGGGCCTGCCCACCCTCACAGGGAGCAATTCCTTCCTAATATCTCATCCAACCTTGCCCTCTGTCCTGTCCCTTCAGGCCCTTGTCCAAAGTCTCTCTCCTGCTCTCTTGGAGCATCTTTAATCACTGAAAGGCTGCAATAAGGTCATCCCAGAGCCTTCTCTTGTCTCCTCTCCAGGGTGAATATCCCCAGCTCTCAGCTGGTCTCGTCAGGCTTAGTAATTTGCTAAGTTATTAAAAATGAGAAATTTCATGGACTACTACTATTTTGTCTTATTTTTTCAATCAAGGCCAGGGATTGCAGTTCCCCCTTGCATTCTGCAGTGTGCCAGTGGGGAAGGAGCCCAGTGCAGTGTGAGGCCACCAGCTCAGCCACTGCTTGTAGGGTTGCTCACAATGCCCATATTCAGGCAGCTCTTTGAGTTCTAAAAAGCCTTTTGAAGGGAAAATTTTTGTGGTTCTTTGTGGCAAATTCCACAAACGAGACGTTAGCAATGAGAAGAGGAGCCAGGGCTGACTATTTTAGTGTTTTGCTTATTATTCCCAGGCAGCTCTAGCTCTGTTTGCTCCATCTCCTTGGGATTTCAGCCTACCCTTCAACTTACATCCCTCTTTTAATCTGAGCTCAGTCTTCCACCACGTGCTGAAGCTGTCAGTGTGACAGTCCTGGGTCTGCAGCAGATCACCAGGCTAATGCTTCCACCCCATCATTTTTTGTTGCACAGAAGAGTAAGTGGCCAAGAAAGCTCATTTGGGATATTTTCAGGTTGTTTCTGTGCCATGAGACTGCTTTATTCTCCCCTGTGCATAGAAGAGGGGTTTCTTTTGGCCATACCTGAAACTTTCCTGTTCTCTGGGGTTGTTTTTTTTTGAGCCCACCATCTTAGGGTGAGGACCTGGGGAGCTGGAAGGCACAGGCTGGGTTTTCACCTAACATACTCGACCTGGTACAGCCTTTTGGTACAAAAGCCCTGGTACCAAACACATGACCCCCTCAAAGACTGGGTTTGTGAGCTTTGGATGCCAGTCTGCAATGAAATCCTCCTGGCTGCTGAGGCAGTTCTAGAAGTGCATTAGCAGGCAGTAAGTGAAGAAAGCAAAGTTTGACAGACCAAATTTCCATATGTTCGGAGGCAGGAGCTTGCCAAGGCTGTGTAATTTGCAGTGATTGCATCCAAAACATTCAACTTTATTGTAGGAACAGAATCAAATTGTTTTCCAGACACACTTTTGAAACCCCTGTTGCACTACATATTTTCCTTCTGCGTTTTGTTTTTTTTTCTCTTTTTTATGACAGTTGCATGAGAATAGCAGCAGTGTTTCATTTTTTTTAAAGTTTGTTTCTTATCCTACCTGAGGTTCTGTGCTGTTTTTAAAAAGAGAGGGAGAAGAAGATGTGAAAAAGCAAACCATCACTATTTGGAAACATTTTCATGTCATTGCATATGCAAGGGGGGGCTCTTCCATGAAATGCTGCATTTTGTAGCTATTGATGTGAAATTGCATCAATCTGGGCTGTTACTAACTGCAGCTCTTTGTTCCAGCTGGAAATCCTAAATTTGTGTTTAATTTTAATATCCCTAGTCTTGGCACTGGGCTGAAATAGTGAAGACATTTGTGGCCCTGTGCTGGGGGACACATTACAGCCACTGTCTGTTCCCAGGGTTCCAAAATCCCAGTGAGAGAGACTAAATGGGAGATTGTCTCTGCTATTTTTTGTTAAATCAATTATTTTAAGCAGGGGAGCAATAGAGGAGTCCCAGCACTAAGAGTGTGATAAGGATCTTTCCCAGTGACAGTTTTTTAATAGGATGGGGAAGGCAATTTTTGCTTTCCCCATTTTCATCCCTGGGGATTTGAGGCTTTTGAGGTTGCTGTAAGCCAAGACACAAGCTGATGGCTGTGATGTACCATGGGTTTTCTTCTCCAGAAAGCAAATATCAGCAGACATATATTAAGAATTATTATTATATTAAGAATACTAAACTATACTAAAGAATGTTAAAGGATACAGAAAGGATACTGATAGAAGGCTAAAAGATACTAGTGAAAAACTCGTGACTCTTTCCAGATCCTCAACACAGCTTGGCTGTGATTGGCTAATAAGACAAACCAATTCACATGAAACCAATGAAACAACCACCTGTTGGTAAACAATCTTCAAACCACATTCTAAAGCAGCACAACACAGGAGAAGCAAATGAGATAATAATGTTTTCCTTTTTCTCCGAGGCTTCTCAGCTTCCCAGGAGAGAAATCCTAGGGAAGGGATTTTTCCAGAAGATACGACGGTAACGGGCGTGGGCGTTGATGTTCTTCCCTTGTCTCCCTTTCCAGTGCGCTTTGCGCCCTACAGACCCCCCGACATCTCCCTGAAGCCGCTGCTCTTCGAGGTGCCCAGCATCACCACCGAGTCGGTGTTCGTGGGCCGGGACTGGGTGTTCCACGAGATCGACGCGCAGCTGCAGAGCTCCAACGCCAGCGTCAACCGCGGCGTGGTCATCGTCGGCAACATCGGCTTCGGCAAAACCGCCATCATCTCCAGGCTGGTGGCGCTCAGCTGCCACGGCACCAGGATGAGGCAGATTGCTTCAGATAGCCCCCACGCCTCTCCCAAACGTAAGGACGGCAGCGCGTGGGTCTCCAAAACTCAGGGGTTTTGCGGCAGCTTTTTAGGGTGGGCTTGGCTGAAATAAACCCTGTTTCTCTTCAGGCCCAAGGAAACAGCTTAGTCTTTGTTGGCAAGCAAAGGGAGGACCTTTGAGAAATGTGTCATAGAAGTCCTGAATGGTTTGGGTTGGAAGGGACTTCAAAGATTGTCTCATTCCCACCCCCTGCCATAGGCAGAGGCACCTTCCACTATCCCAGTTGCTCCAAGCCTCATCCAACCTGGCCTTGGATACTTCCAGAGATGGGGCAGCCACAGCTTCCCTGTGCAACCTGTGCCAGGGCCTCCCCACCCTCACAGGGAACAGTTTCTTCCTAATACCTAATCTAAATTCTTCCTCATCTAAATCTACCTTCCTTCAGTTTGAGGCCATTCCCTCTTGTCCTATCCCTCCATGCCCTTGTTTAAAGTCCCTCTTCAGCTCTGTTGGAGTCCCTCCAGGTACTGCTACAGGCAGCTTTTATACTGCTCCTGTTCTAAAGCTGCTTTTTGAAGAGTCAGAATGGTCTGCCTCTGACTTGTCTGGCTTAGAAACATCACAGACTTTGTCTGGCTGGGAAGCCTCCAATTTTAGAATCATAGAATCACAGAATGGTTTGGGTTTGAAGGGACCTTTAAAGGTCATGTAGTCCAATCCCCCTCATGACATCTCCAGCCAGATCAGGCAGTTAGTATTCTATGATTATAAATCCATGCCAGTGCATTCTCCTCCCATACAGATTGTTTATCTCATTGAATCATGGTGTAAATATTCCATGCAGGTCAAAAGCCCCTGTAGGCTCAGGACCCAAGATTGCTCCACCTCCTCTGGTCCCATCCAATTCCCATCACTGCACACTGGCAGGTTTGCAGGTACAGATGACAACATTTTAAAATCACTCAGCTTTCAGTGAGTGAGTAAGACAGGACTAAAAATACTGAGTTAGGTACCTGAAGGTATCTTTAAGGATGTAGGTCACTGTATCTCAGTGAAGCTGTAGTTAAATCTGTTTACTGGAAATGCTGTGCTCTTGCCCTGTCAGAAGAGCAGAAATGTCACTGGGATTGGCATGTTGAACAGTGTCACTTGTCAGAGCTAAATAAACAATGTGTAGTGAAAGGCAGGACTTGTTTCTGTATTTTACCTGCAGCTCTGCAGTGCACCAGCTGTGAGTGTGTGTCCCCAGTCTCCTTAGGATGATGGTGGACATTAAAGATAGGGCTGTGCTAAACTCCTTCTGGACTAAAAGCTGATTTCTCACATGGGGTGCCTTGCATCCTTTGTCCACGGATGATGAAGATCCTTGGTACCACCTAACACATTGTTTTAGTTCCCTCTGGTGTGTCCCTGGAGTTGAAAGCTGAATGATTCCTCATTGTTAGTTATTGGGATGGAAACCTTCGGAATCAGTAATTAATTAGACTTGATTTCCTAAAGAGATCACAAGTCTAGTTATAGAAAATAATTATTCTGCAAGATCCTTGTAGGTCCCTTCCAATTCAGGATATTCTATGATTCATCTCTGATTTTGTGATGAGTTTCTCTGTCATTTCTTTTTCCACATGCTGAAAAAAGTCTATTATGCTTATTAAATCTATGCTAATTAATATGTGCTGATCAGGTGGTCTGACTCTGCTATGGCAGTTGTGCAATCAGCTAATTAAACTGGCTTCAATGCAGGCTCATACTTCTAACTCCTCCCTCAGAAAATTAATACAGGTGACAGTGGTGTTATGCTTAGAATCAAGAAAGTGCCTCATTCTAACACATTCAGGGTTTAATTACGGAGGCAGCAGTCGTTCTCCTCTGTTGTTTGCCATTAAATGGGTCATTGTTTGCATGATTATTTCCAGTCAAGCTCAGGGATGCACTGCAGCAATCCAGTCAGGAGAATCCTCTGCCAGCACAGACTGCACTTCAGAGTGGTGTTGTTCTTAAAATAATCAATAATTAGACATCACCAAGTGCTGCATGTTGTGGTGTCATTCAAAAACCCTCCATATGAGTACTTTGAAATGAAAATAAAAATAGTTTGGGAATGTTATCCACAAAGGCCAGGTGGATGAGCTTCTGTAGCAATCTTCTGGTAAAGCCAATTTCTGCTTTACCAGGCAAAAGAAGCAGCTAAAAATGCACTAGAACACAGTTAAACTTGCCAGAGATGATTCCAGGATAATTTATTATTTGCTTGCAAGCCTTTTCCAGATCCTTGTGCTGCTCCTGCTCCTCTCCCCCTGATTAAATTAATGGGCTTCAGATGGCTGTATTAGCTGGGGCTCTTCATTTATTTATGTTAGAAAATAGGCCCGTAATTCAGAAAAATTGGCTGTCTGTGCTGAAGGAGGACTTGGGAACCAAATTAACCAGCGATTGTTCATAACAAGGGAAGGTCTGTTGGCAGAAGTGCAGAGCAGGAGAGCTCTGCACTCAAATCCACCAAACCTGAAGGCAGAGCCTGCCAGAGGGCCCAGTTCACTCCATTATTGTCATTATTTAGAAGTCAATGAGATTACAGTGGGGAAGATGAATAAGACAAACTCGAGGCTTTTTCTTAGTGGTCCTTTTCTGCTTCCAAAAGAAGTTTCTTGAGAAGCCTCTGGCCTGGAAATCCCAACCAGAGTATTTGAGGAAAGTATTTTTAACCTAGGAAACAGCAGCTGCCTGGCTTTCAATGATAATGTCAGTACTTATCCCAACCTCTTTCCTTGGACAGATGTGGATGCCAACCGGGAGCTGCCCTTGGCACAGCCGCCCTCTGCCCACGCATCCATCGCCAGCGGGAGCTGCCCAGGGACGCCCGAGATGCGGCGGCGCCAGGAGGAGGCCATGAGGAGATTGGCCTCACAGGTATGGCACCTGCTTGGGGCTGGGTGTTCCTGGGGAAAAGGGCCATGAGGAGATTGGCCTCACAGGTATGGCACTGCCTGCTTGGGGCTGTGGGATCCTGGGGAAAAGGGCCATGAGGAGATTGGCCTCACAGGTATGGCACTGCCTGCACAGGGATGGGGAAAAGGGCCATGAGGAGATTGGCCTTGCAGGTATGGCACTGCCTGCTTGGGGCTGTGGGATCCTGGGGAAAAGGGCCATGAGGAGATTGGCCTCACAGGTATGGCACTGCCTGCTTGGGGATGGGGAAAAGAGTCATGAGGAGATTGGCCTCACAGGTATGGCACCTGCTCGGGGATGGGTGTTCCTGGGGCAAAGGGCCATGAGGAGATTGGCCTCACAGGTATGGCACCTGCTTGGGCCTGGGGAAAAGGGCCATGAGGAGATTGGCCTCACAGGTATGGCACTGCCTGCTTGGGGCTGGGTGTTCCTGGGGAAAAGGGCCATGAGGAGATTGGTCTCACAGGTATGGCACTGCCAGCTCGGGCATGGGGGCTCCTGGGGAAAAGGGCAACTTTAGTCCTTGGAACTTCTCAAGCCACTCTTTGGAACTTCTCCCTCTTGACGTCACTTGGAAAAATCCCTGCATTCAAATGCTCGCTTAGCCTCAAGAGAGACTTCTGGAAGGGGTTTTAGTACCCAGGGAAGTTATTTCTCTAAAATGAAACTCCCTCTAGATCAAATGCACTTCCCTGTTACTCTGAGGGTTTGTCTTTCACAGCCACCCTGCTTTCTCATTGCAAATGTTAGGATATTCTTCAGCACTGAGAACAAAATTGCCCAGTGTTTGAGCAGTGTTTTGTTTGAAAAGGGCAGGTACTGCACTTGGGGAAGGCACAAGCTGAGTGTTAATGCTGTGTGTGCACTTGGGAATTTTTTTGGAAAATTCTCCAAAGTAGACCATAGCCTTTGGAACCATATACAAATTACTGGCTGTTTTGGCAGGAATGGTTTGTATGGAACATATGGAACACTGTCACTTATGTACGTAAGATTTACAGCTTGAATTTTATTGTATTACTGAGATTTAACCCTCACTCTGTGGTGGTGGGAAGGTGCCATTCTATTGCTTTGAAATTCAAGGAGTTTGCTCTTGTTCTTCCTCCACCTTTTGGGAGGATGGGAGCAGGTAATGCTTTCCTGTCACCTGCTCCCACTTCAGAGAGGAAAACAGCAAGAAAAGTCTCTGAAGTTATTACCAGGATGTGTTTTGCTTGGCTTTTTGTGCCAGATACTGTCTTGTCCTGTCTGCTTTCCTGCTGCACACAGATAGCCAGGCAGGTAGCAAATACTAAGATCTGATACTCTCCTCTTCCACATGGAGTTCTTGAAAGGAATGCAATGCCCAGGTCTGGTTTTGTTCAGGTTGCATTAGTCATTGTATTCCTTGCAAATCTGAAGCTCTGCAGACTACCAGAAAGGGCAGTAAAGTCTGCTATCTCTGCTTAAAATACCTCATCCATCACTTCCCCTGAGTGCTTAAGTCATCCTGCTGGGTATGTAATTGATAAATGGAAGCTGGTTTAGCTTGTTTCCTCCTGGAAAAGGTAAGGAATATGGCTCTTTCAAACACTGTGTCACATCCACGGCATGGATCGCTCACTGAAGATTTTTTTGCGTCTCTGATCACTGGAGAAAGAGCTAAAAACAATCCTTACAGCCGAAATTAAAGTAAAAATAGATTGTTGTACCTTGGCTGCAGACTCTTTAGGAAGGGTTTTAAGGTCCTTTGGTCTATCTGGATGGAAAAGTATTTCTTGGATGTGTGTGTTTTATAGTTGTGTTTACACTGAAGTCAGAATTGAAGCACAGAAGAAAGTGTTGACAGTGATGGACAACCACAATTGTCAGGGTTATTTTAGGAGCTAGATGAACCATATGTGAGGAGCTGGAGAAAGCTGTGTGCAGATGTTCCACCTCTGCCTGCACTGAGCAGAGCAGAATGTTCTCAGATTGGGCTGAGGTCCCTGTGCTGGAGAAGTGCAGATCATTACAAAAGCAGATTAATAATATAGAAACTCTTAGGTAATGGCTGGTACAGGCTCCAGAATGCTGGTGGGAAGCTCGTTGTCCTCTCACCCACTCCCCTTCCCTCTGAAAATGTCACTTATCCCAATATTCAGAAGTTGTGTATCTGTGATGACAGAAATGAAAGGTGAGCAAACAGTTGCTTTTCCTCCTCTGGATTACTCAGGGTTGTACTTTTATGCCTGGCTTTTATACTGTAAATTCTTGGGGGCAAAGTTTGCATTTAGCTCTTAATGTCAGAGATGAGCAAATCATTAATTTTAGAACTAAGTAACTGCTGACTGGCAAGCAGGAGCTCGACTTGGTCCTGCCATGCTGACCTTTCCTTTTCCCTGAAGGTTTATCCTTTACTCACAGAGGATTTTTAATGGACTGGCTACCCAGTTTTAACTAACCCATTGAGCAGCTTTATTCTTCGGGTTTCTGGATGCTGTGTGGTGGCTTGTGGTAACAGCACTTTAACAAATGGAGCTGAAACCCAGCTCAGCTACACTAATGGGTTGTGCCCCGTGCAGAGCAGCTGGTGGAGGAGCTGCACATCCATTGCATTAGTTCATTTTTCTGATGCTGAACACAGCTGGTGGCTCCAGAGGCTCTTCTCCCCACCCTCCAAGCCATATCCAAAGCATCACTAACATTGCTGCAGGCATATAAAAACAGAGTGCTCCTACCCTACACAGAGGTGAAGGGATTCAGTGCTGCTGAGCCTTGATGCCTTGGGCCACTAATGAGTTTCAGAAAGCATTTACCAGCATACTCAGCTGTGTAAAGGTAATGAACGCTCCCAATAAACTGGGTCACACGTGCCACATACTGGGTCACAGTCACATGCAGTGCTAATGGCCATTTCCATTTTCCCATAGTGGCAGGTCAAAGTGTTACACTGCATTTATTTGAAGCTATTTTGTATGGGTCAAAAAAAAAATCTTGTTAAAGGTTAAAATACAATGCTGAAGCTCTTTAAGAGCACTGGAGGGAGTGGAGTGTTGCTGGGAGCTCAGGGGTCTGGGAGGTTGGTCCAAGGGGAGTTGGCTGCTCTTGCACGACACGCTTCCAGAAGGAAGCCAAGACAAACCACAGAGGAGGTGTCATGGCAAATTCTGGCTCAGGTTGCATTTTCTAATAACATCATTTGAACCTGTTTGGGGTGAGTCCCATCCACACCAGCCCCTGGCCATCCTGGAGGCTCTTACATTCACTTCTCACATTCACCTGGTCTCATTCCCAAGGGTGGAACAGGATTGGAAACCTTGAAAAGTTTTACAGTGTGAGAAAACTGCTTCCCACCCAGCTCCATGGAAGTGAGGAGCCTGATTCTCAGCCCCATCTCCAGCACCAGGCTCCACTCGCAGCACTGGCTTTTGGCAGCCTCTCTGTGATTTGAGAGAAAATGTCACAGAGAATAAATAACATCAAGATGAAATTCTGGCTCAGGTTGCATTTTCTAAGAACGTCATTCTGCCTTTGCTTTGGTTGACTTCCCAGAATCTTCCTTTGCTTACTGCTTTAGCTTCAGATCCACCCATTAAGCATTATGTTTATCCTACTGGTTACAAGGCTTAGTTGATACACCAGTAAATCGAGCACAGGGATCAGGAACCATGGAATCATAGAACTGCTAAGGTTTGAAAAGACCTCTTAAGGTCATCAAGTCCAACTGTAATGCATGGGAAGTGGCTGAAATTAACTGGATTGTAATTGCATGTGTGTCCCAAAATCTGATGGTGATGATGATTACGGGTGACCCTTTTTCCATGACATGACTCTTCAGATTCCTGGAAGAAATTAATTGGCCTTTCATTAAAAGAGACTATTTTTGTGTCTACACACAAAAATTGCATAGGAAAAATTGCATAGGCAATCAGAGTAATTTCTGTTGGTGGAACCTGATATCAAGGAATGGCAACTTGCGAACTTCATTCTGTGAAACGCACAAGTTATAATCCCCAAATAAATAGGATTGATGAAAAGAAATCATTACCTCTGTAATTACTTAACACAGTGCTGTTCTCTAAGGGAATTCATTATATTTTAACTGCCTGGTAGGAAAAATTCTGTAAGGAATTTGGAGGTATCCATTAAAACTTAAATACATGTATTAGAGCTTGATGCTTGAAATAACAGCCCAGCTTTCTCAACGCTGCATGTGTCACACCTTATTTTGACTGGGAAAGGAAATTACTGCATTATATCCCATGGGTAATTTCATATTGAAAATTAAAAGCCAGTGCTGAACCAGCAATGGGTGAGGACCCCACAGCCTGATGTGTTCATTCCTTGGTACCATCCTTCACTGCCCTGGCCACCCTGGAGCCTCCTGCAATCTAAGGGACAGGTTTTGCAGGTGGAGAGACAGAAAGCCTTTATCATGTCCAAAGCCATGGGCACATTTTCATCCCAGCTGCCCTGAGCTCCAGAGGAGCTTTTCCTTTTCACAGTGTTCTCAGCTATATTGTCCTTCCCAAGTTCAAAAATGGAATTTATTTTGCAACATTCTGTGCTACAGTGCTCCAGGACAGTGGTGTTTTTGGTACAGAACTGCTCCCACCTGCCTTGCTGGGATATTTTTGGATACTCAGTGATATTTGAAAAGAAAACCCAGTCCAGAATGGGAGCTGGAGAAAAGCTTTGTGCCCTGGCAGAGGCTCATTCCAAATGGGCAGGCAGTGCCTGAGGCTGGAGGCAGCAAGGGAGCAGGAGAAGCTGGGCTGGAGTGGTGCCAGAGCAGCTTCCCAGGGGATTCGCAAGCAGAGACAGATTTTTGAGGGCCTTTTTTATATTGCAGAAGAAAACAAGAAAGTTGGCAGCATGGCCTGAGAAGATATCACTGGTTTTCTGCTTATTTTAATAAGTGGGCAGAATGTAGCAGGGTTCTAGCAGAGTTTGCTGAGCTGGAAAAGTCAGGAAAGCTGAGAAAAGGAGAACTTTTTTTTTCTTTTTTTTAAATTGAATTAATTTTTTTAATGAAGTGTGGGATCACAATGTATGAGTAAAGTACAGTGAGCTGCCATCGCCCCCGCCTCAGGGGAGTCTGTACCCGTGGTGCTGCCTCACTGTGATGGACTCAAGGAGTGCTGTCTGTCCACTTCCACAGAGCTTGACATGTGAAAACAAAGCAAATAAAGAATAAGTTCAAGCAAACAATCACAAGTTTTTACTGGCACCAAGTTCTTAAACAGAACTCAGAGCACAATCCAAGCTCAGCACAGCACTTCAGAGACGTCAACCACTGTCACTGTCTGTCTCTGCAAACAGCTATGGCTTAATTTCATTTATTCCTCAGGAGGGAGGTCCAGTCATTTTTCAGGATCAGTGCCTGTTTTTACCAACTGATCTGTCTGGATTCTTGTCACAGGTAGTTAACACTCATTGCTCTTAAAAACTTCACCTGCCAGAACAGCTCAAACTCACCAGAGGAAACACCGCTGCTTTTCCAGCTGTTCCAGCGTGGCTCTGATGAAGACACAGAGTTTTTCATTCTTTTCTCTTTGCTAGGTCGTAGCTTACCACTACTGCCAGGCCGACAACGCCTACACCTGCCTGGTGCCCGAGTTTGTGCACAACGTGGCCGCCCTGCTCTGCCGCTCGCCGCAGTTCGTGGCGTACCGGGAGCAGCTGCTGCGCGAGCCGCACCTGCAGAGCCTGCTCAGCCTCCGCTCCTGCGTGCAGGACCCCATGGCCTCCTTCCGCAGGGGGGTCCTGGAGCCCCTGGAGAGCCTGCACAAAGGTACTGCTGGTCCTTGCTGTGCCCCAACCTCCCATCTGCCTTTTTTTTTATGGTGATTTTAAAAATGATGCTGAATTGGGTTCCGGGCGTGTAAACGAAGCGATGGATTCATCTGTCTGCATCGCTTTTCGAGCTGAAGGGAACAGGTGGGATCTGGTGAAGCTGGGAAGACTGAGAATCATGCAATGGTTTGGGTTGGAAGGAGCCTTAAAGCTCATCCCATTCCACCCCCACCCATGGGTAGAGACACCTTCCACTATCCCAGGCTGCTCCAAGCCCCATCCAGCCTGGCCTTGGGCACTTCCAGGGACCCAGGGACAGCTTCTCTGGGCAGCCTGTGCCAGGGCCTTCCCACCTTCACAGGAAGGAATTGTTTCCCAATATCCCATTTGGCCTTCCCTTTTCTTCCTTCTTTCACTTCCCAAACCTGTCCTTGCAGTTCTCAAGGTGAAAACAAGCAACCAGTTCACAGCACTGCTTACAGGAAAATGTTCTGATTTACTTGTGTGGGGGTGACTTTTTTCCCTTTCCCTGTCACTATTTAGTGGGTTTTGGAGAATCTGAAGCTTGCACCAAAGGACTGGTATCATAAAAGTCCATAGACACCCTGTGTAAAGCTTCTGGGGGAGCTGGTGACAAGCCTTATTCTAATGACAGACTTAGAGCTTTTTCTAATACAGCCTTGATTTTGTCTTCTTTTCTTTCTCCCCTCTGCAAGTTATAAGTAATTCATTGTGACAGTCACTAAATATAAGATCTTTGCTCGTTGCCATGAAAACTGTCAGAGCATTGCAGAGTTCAAGACTGCTGTCCTGCAGAATCATGTTTATTACTGTGCCTGTGCTGCATCTTGGCTGCAAAAATAGTTCAGTTAATTTTGTTACCACCCTACACACTACAGTGTAAGATCCAACATGAAGGAGATGCAGCTTCTGGCAGATTCAAAGCCCTGATGTTCAAATCAGCTCTTCAAAACTGTGTCCAAGCTCTGAGCAGCAGCATCTGGGTCCAACCTGCCCTGCTCCACCAGGCACAAAGCATATGTAGAGCCAGCACAGCATGACAGTGGCTGGTTTTCCTGGCATGGGGAAATGTCACTGAGGAAGGAGCGTGGTTGCTCTTTCCTATCATCACTCTTGGCAAAAAGAAAAAGAAAAAGGATACATTTAGGAGCCGCTGCTCTAGAGAAAAATAATTCTTGGTTATTACAGTAGCTCCTTTTGGGAGATGTTTCTGCTCTTGATTTCAGAGTGTTTTGGAGGACTCTTATTTTTCTTGTCAAGGAGGTTGACCCCCATCTGCCCTATATTCTGACATATAGTACATGTGAATAGCATATGCCATCAATAGACTCAGATTTCACATTTTACACCTGGTTTTGAGTCTTATTAGACAAATTTACCATTGAGAAGATACCCCTTGAGCTTAAGATACAAGTCCAAAGGTATCTCTACCATTGGTTGTAAAGCCATATTCAGCTCTCAGCTTCTGACATAGAAAAAATGACTGCATTGTCAGCATCACCTGGGTTCCTGTATTCTCCAGCAGCAAAAAAAAAATCCTGTTTAAACAGTCCATGATTTACTTCTTGTAGGATTTTCAAGGCCAGGTTGGAACAAAAACAGGATGTCCCTGTCCCCAGCTGGAGGGTGGAATGAGATTATCTGTAAAGGTCAATATGCAATTAATGTATCAGTAAAAAGGTGCTGCTACTGCAGGTGTTTTCTTCTTTGGCAATATCTGGTGATGGTTTAAAACTCTGTAGTGACGTTGCAGTACATGATGGCTGTGTGTCTTTATCCTATCCAATAAATGCTTTTTTTTCTTTCTCTCAGAGAGGAAGATCCCTGATGAAGATTTCATTATATTAATTGATGGTTTAAATGAGGCTGAATTTCACAAGCCAGATTATGGAGACACCATAGTATCGTTCCTGAGCAAAATGATTGGAAAATTCCCTTCCTGGCTGAAGCTGGTTGTGACAGTCAGGACAAGTCTACAGGTATGTTGAGACCCCAAACAGGGATAAACTGTGTCATTGTCATGATGGACTTTGGTAAAGAAGATCTTACTGGATGTTCTGGATTTGCTCAAAACCTTTATTTCAGGTTATCCTTTTGGCTTTTTTATTCTTGGATTTACATCCATGTCCCTAGGCTCACTCTACAGCTTTGGAAGGATCTCATCCATCATAGCTTATTTGTGTAAATAAATGTTCATCAGCAAATAGCTCAGATCATTTTCTGAGACTGTT
Organism: Agelaius phoeniceus; assembly: GCF_051311805.1. NCBI lineage: Eukaryota > Metazoa > Chordata > Aves > Passeriformes > Icteridae > Agelaius > Agelaius phoeniceus. The sequence continues at coordinate 1,712,454 of NC_135290.1, read as the reverse complement.
CATATGCCAGTAGGGCCTGACTCATGGAGCCATTAGGAAGGCTGCCAGACACCAGGCCCTGCCTTCCTGATGGCTCCATGTGGAAGGGCAAAGGAATTTGGATCTTCATTCCTTTCAGTGTGACCCAGAGCATGATGATTTCAGTCTGATTAGGCCAAGATGTTACACTCAGCTCAAGACTGTTGTGAGCAGGTCAGCAGGGAGCTGAGTGGTTCCAGCCCCATCAGGGCAGCCAGCACTCACAAAGTCATTGTCACTGGGAATGGCAGCTGCTTCCCAAGATCCAGGAGAGCACAGACTATTTGCTGTTGAGTGCTGGGGTCCATTTTTTGCTCAGTAATGGAGTAAATTAAATATCATTTGGAAGAAATCTTTTTGTAATTGTAAGTAAATTGGATCCCAATGACTTGAATTCCTCATTTAATTAGGGCTTTTGCATCCATAAAGTCTTCACTGCTGCTTGAGTTCTCACTGTGCTCTCCCTCTCTATTTTGTTGGAGAGCTTATGGCTTTCCTGGAGTTGGCCTTGTACAGATCTGTTGCATCACTTCTCCTCTCCTTGCACGTGAGGCAAGAATTTCTTTGGAGAGGCCTTTGGTGATCTTTGGTTTGTATTGAACCAGGGAGTAGATGAGCATTCAGTAGATGAGCATTTCCTGAGGCACAGTTGCTTTGTACTGGAAAGTACTCACTGTTGTCTGTCCTGATGTCTCCATGCATCTGTGGATGTAGAATGCAGAAGGATGCTCCCAGGGAGGTTCTTGGTCTCAGCTTCAGCAAGTTTCTCGTGCCCTCAGATCTGTCATCTGGATGGGATGGGAGGTCAATCCGTGGTTGAGAGGGACAGGAATAACAAGGGCACTGCTCTGTGTGAATTTACCAACCCTTTCCATGGATGTACTGTTAGAAAGTGTCCCTTGTTTTCATATCAGTCATGTGTCACACAACCTGCTTGATGGGAGTGTGAGGCCCTGAGGCACAAACTGCTGTTTGTGTTCTTGCCCTGATGGAAGGTCTTAAAGGAGTCTCAAAGGTGCTGTTGTAATTGAAACTAAGTCTACTTAATAAATAGTAAACACTGCAGGCATGAGTATCTTTTTTTCTTTCTTTCTTTGTAGGAAATAATTAAGCTGTTGCCCTTCCACAGAATATTTTTGGATAGACTGGAAGAGAATGAAGCCATCGACCAGGACCTGCAGGCATACATCCTTCACCGGATACACAGCAGCTCGGAGATCCAGAACAACATCTCGCTCAACGGCAAAATGGACAACACTACGTTTGGCAAACTCAGTTCTCACCTCAAGACCTTGAGCCAAGGGTCCTACCTATACCTGAAACTTACCTTTGATCTCATAGAGAAAGGATACCTAGTTCTAAAAAGCTCCAGCTACAAAGTGGTGCCAGTGTCCCTGTCCGAAGTGTACCTGTTGCAGTGCAATATGAAGTTCCCAACACAGTCTTCCTTTGATCGGGTCATGCCTCTCTTGAACGTAGCAGTGGCTTCTCTGCACCCATTAACAGATGAACATATTTTTCAGGCCATTAATGCAGGTAACATTGAGGGCACTTTGGAGTGGGAGGACTTTCAGCAGAGGATGGAGAACCTTTCTATGTTTCTTATCAAACGTAGAGACATGACGCGAATGTTTGTTCATCCCTCTTTCCGAGAATGGCTTATTTGGAGAGAAGAAGGTGAAAAAACCAAGTTTCTTTGTGATCCAAGGTAAGCAAACGCTCTGAGAAACCAGAGCTTCCCAATGTGTTACTCTACACTGTTACCTGAATTATCTTATTTTGTGAAGTTGCACATGGCTGTGGTTACTCTGTACCCAGAGTTTGCTCTGTGTACTCTGTAGATCTCTGTGTTCTGTCCCGATACCTGAGGTCTTTATGTTGTTCATGGAAAGAAACAAGCACCTCTGGGCACACACCTGACTTGGCAAACCTAACAGTCATCTTTAGAATGAGATGAGCTGTTCCTCAGAAGGCCCCAGCCTGCTTAGCTCATTTATCAGCAGGGGTAGGTTACTCCTGCCAGCTCAGTCCTGGAGAAGGGGCATCATCATTCCTTTCTCCAAAGGTATCAAAAGCACAGGAAGTAGGAGATAAGAAGTGGAAAGATGAGTAGTGTGGATACATCTTTTGTAGTTGTGCTCCTCGTAGTTCTACTAAAGGTTTTTTTGAAAACAAAATAAAGAGCAGAATTGTTCTGTAGTGATTTTGCACTGTAAATGCATCTGTAATCTCTGTCCTGACAGCAGCTGAGTTCCTGGCTTAGCTCACAGGGAACAGAATTTAATCACAGTTAGATTTACATTCTCTAAGCCCAGTGATCTTTATCAACAACATGACTTTTGTTTCTAGTGACAAGTGGAAACAGACCGTCTGACTGTAATTCTCATCATTTACCCTCATAAGTTTTGCTCCATTTTTCTGCCCATTTCTTAAAATTATAATCATGGAGCTTCCTCCATCCCAGTGACTCCCACCTGGTGCTACTGGTTTTGTGTGGCCTGGCTGCAAGAGAGCTTGCTGTGAGCTGGGTGAGGGGACAGGAGCCAGTACTCCTGGCAATTATCACTGATCACCCAGCACCTGCCAGAATGATCCCTAACAAGAGCAACTCAGAAAAATCACTGCTTTCCAAATCACTGCTTTCCAAATCACTGCTTTCCAAAGCACTGCTTTCCATCAGTACCATGAAAATAGAATGTAGGTGCAGGATGCTTCCGTGGTGGTGAGGCATGTATTGGGTGCTGTGGGTGGTAGCAGTGCCTGTGGCTGAGTAACCTGGGCACTGTGGGTCCAGAAATTCTCTTCATCCTCACAGTGGTGGGAAAGGGCACTCTCAGAGCACCAGATTCAGAAGGAAATTCAGATGTGCTGCATTTTAGATGTTTCTGCACTGAAACAAAGTGTGTCATCAACATGAAGGCACAAATCAGACCATGGTCACTCAACAGGTCACCAGAAAGATTTTTGCTCAATATTTGGGTTTGGTGCTGCCTTTCCCAAGCCTCACAAACACATTGTTTAAGACTATTTAGGAGATTTTCAGATACCACTTTCTATCTCATATGTGCCATTAATGTGAGGAAATTATTGGTGACTTTATGGAGACCACTCATGCTCTGTGCAAGCAGGGTATCCCCACGAGCTGACCTGCCTTAGCTCCTTCCCACAGGCAAAAAGAAATTCCAGTGCATCAACAGGCTCTCAGTACCACAGGCATGAGCCCATCCATACTGGAGGACTGATAAATATCTCTGATGTATAATGTGCACTAATTGCATTATGCTCTGATGGTAACTAATGAAACCAGATACAATCCAGAGATTAATAGAGAGGGATCCCTGAGCTACAACACTCCACAAAATCCTCCTGTCCAGCTGATACTGAGCTCAGAGCACGGGAAACCCTGAGCAACAATTAAGCTAAGTCATGATTTTTCATTTTATTTCTTGGAAGAGAAGCAGAGCTGGCCACTGACAGAGCTCACAGCAGTGGCCTGTGAAAATCTGTCTGCATCTGGTTTGTTCACAGCCAGATGGATTTCTTTCTGCTCACTTGGGCATTGAGAAGACATGACAACTGTACAGAGCAGTCCTCAGGGTTGTCATACATGAAGCAGTTTGACCCTACCCTGTCAGTACGGTGACAGTAGGTGAAGAATAAGGTTGCTGAGGCTGATATTTTTCCCTGCAAGAAGAGCTTTGAAGTGAAATGTGGGTTTGTGAAGCTGCTTTTAATTGAGTGACCCTGACAGAGTGTCCAGGTGTGAGACCATTATGAAGGAAATTGGGATAATGGGCCTCGTGTCCACTTATCTCCCAGCACTGCAGCTGGGATAATCTCCCTGATTTCATTAGTGAGAGCAAGTTCTCATGTTCTCAGAAGCATGGAAAAGAGGGAAGGGGAGAGGAGGAGCACCGTGTCCAGGAATTAACACATTTTTCTATGCTTTTAAGAAAAACAGCAGATCTCCACCCTCTGGGGTTTTGGTTAGCCTATTGAGATGCTGACCCTCTTCTTTGAACCCTCATCATGTGTTTGCTGTCCAAAGCAGAGGCTAATTGGCTCTGAAGGGTAACGTTCTCACTGCTGCTCTCCCTAGAGAAGAACCCCTCAATTTTTTAACACAGGGCTCCAATGAGGCATTTGTCAGAGCACTTAACCAGCATTGCAGTAACGACCTCCCCAGCCTGTCAGGCCAGCACATCAACCACTTGATGTGCTTGCACTTGATCAGCAACCAAGTGGCTTCCTTGACAAATAGCATAAAACATTTTAGGGAAAGACCCAATCCTTTGTGACTGGTGCTTGGAGAAAGTGGTTCTTACTACACATTCTTCCTACACTTGTATTTCTAAACCTAAATTCTGCTCTAATGGAGTGCTTTTTTCTGCCCAGACTTAATCAGAAACTTCTATGCAATTATTTTCTGTGTTTTTACAACACTAATAAATGTTTTATCGTTTTGCTGCTGCTGAAAGGGCTGTGAGCAAGACAGAAATGAAGTGATTTTCCCTGGCAAGGCAGTAAGAGAGCTGTAGTCAGATATGGACCCCAGAAGTGAAATTACTTTATCCAGGTTTAAGTGTAAACATCTGAGTTACTTGTCTAGACTTGCTTTATAGTCAGAGGAGAGAAATTAGAGTGATTAATTTCATCCTGAGCTGAAAGGCTGCAGTAGGTCAGATGAGGAGTGCCTGGGAAGCGTCTCCTCCAGCTGAGTTATGAGGAATCTCAGGATGATGGGCTCCCCAGGAGATGTTTCCAGTACTGACAGGGCTGGATGAAGTGAATCTTTCCAGGCTGCTCCTCTACCCCACACACAAGGCTTTGAAGCAGATCAACAGATTTTCTTTCCTCGTTCAGGAAAGCTGAGGTGGGATAAAGGTACTCTCAGTGCTGTTGCTGTATGAGTATCCCAGTTTGGGCTTCTGTGTCTCAGGGTGGCTTTGGACCACCACATGCTGGTGGTGATGGCTGAGGGAAGAGGCTTTGTGCTACTTGGGGGTGTCCCAGCATCCATGGGACCTTAGCAAAATGAAGCATTTTAGATCCTCACCTTCACCTCTGGCTTGGTGAAGCCAAAACTCACCTGATTTTCGGGGCTGCCATCCAGGTGTCTGTTGCTCAGGCAGTCACTCCCATCTCCTTGGGCCCTTGGAGCAGTTCATCTGGCCTCTTCTGGCTGCTGATGGGCTGAGCTGAAGCCCAAAGCCCAGTCCCTGTCTGGCCTCCAGGGTCACTGAGGCAAGGACATGCAGCCCAGGGAGGTGACCTGTGCAGGGCTGGAACTTGGCAGAGGTGGTTGGTGCCTTTGGTGCAGGTTTGCTGCTCCTAGGGCAGTGGGTTTTGAAGGATAAGCAATTTATGAACCCACAACGAGGCCATTTCCTCACCTCTTCCCTCCTCTTCGACATCCATCAACCAAATCTGTTTGTCAGGCCCCAGCTGAAGATACACTGCATGGATAAACATGCAGCAGCAATCCAGGCAGAAGGAAACAGCTCTCATCTAACACCCCAGTTGCCATGGTTTCTGGCAGAGCTGTCTTTCAGTACAATACTCTGTAGGTATTTTACATTTTCCTTTTTCTCTCCTGGGATCACATTGCAAGTGGAGACTTTTCCTGCACAAAATTAATGTTTTTATGTATTACCCAGCAAAATGATAGAGTGAAGGCTTTAGAGCAAAATTGGGGGTTTTGTTTTATTTTGATGGAATGCTGAATCTGATAGACAAATAACAGTCCTCAGTGTACAGATAATTCATTTAGAAAGTTGGGAGAGAGAAGAAGTTGGTGAAAGTGATATTTCTAGCAATTCAGGAATAAACAAACAGCTTTAAATGGGGAGTTGGTCCTTGCATTGCATGCCTTAACTTCTTAAAAATTACCCCCAGATCAGTCCTCCATATGGTGCTCACTTGGGCATTATGGTGCATGGATTAATTGATTTTCTTTCTTTTTTTTTTATTATAAGATTCTCAAAAGCTCTTAAAATGCACTCAGATTGATTGCTAGCTGAAATGATCAAGTGTTCACCAAAACCCAGCATAGCTCTTAATTGTTTTCTCCACATCCATGAGGGATGGATTTTATTCAGCAAAGCAGAGGCATTGTTTGAATTCAAGGTGAAGCAGAATAATGGGTTTAGAATTTATTTGAATTCCTTATATATTAGGCCGAAAATTAAAAATGATGCAGTGCCCACTAGTACCTTGTGGGACCAGAGATGGAGTAATCAGGTTTTCCAAATTGGAAAGGGGCTGCTGTCATTATTTAGCATTGCTTTACACTTGGAATTACCTCTCTAAGTCTTTTTCATTGCTCCAGAGTGCCAGTTTTGTAGCTCTGCGAGTGCTGTAGCTCCCAGTGGTACAGGCAGCACTCACCACATCAGCACAGCCACAAGCACATGTTGTCAGTTGTTTTGTCAAGGGCTGGATGCCACATGCCACCAAAATACACGAGGTCAGGTTATTTCCTTGCCCAGCCTGCTGTCTGGTCATCTGCACTTGTGCAAGGCCTGTTCTCAGTCAGTGCAATTAATGACCAGATCTGGTTGTTCATCATTTCCACAGCTCTGATTTTGGCAGAAGTGTGGTAGAAGTGGTGGCTGAGCTGTCATTTTGGGCAGAACTTCCTCTGCACCCATTGAAAGGGAAGGAGAATACAACATTTCTCACTCTTGTCATTTACCCCTCAAGCCCTATTTATTGAGTGCCATATTTGTGGATCACAGAGATGAGTCCATCATCATGTCCTCTAGTAAATTGGAGAGGCAAACCCAATCTGTTCACCAAGTATGGAGTGCTGACTCTGAGAATACAACTTTTAGATGTCCCATATGTCTTCCAAAAAAATTTTTTTGGTTGCATGACTTGGAACCCAGTAATTTTGAAATGTAAAAAGAATGGGTAATAACTCAACAAAGCGAGTGAAGGAAACTTAGCATATGCAAATTCCACATCTCCAGCATCTCAAGACATCAGCTCTAGCCAGAGAATCATGGAGGGATTTGTGTTGAAAGGACTTCAAAGCCCATCCAGTTCCACCCCTGCCATGGCCTAGGACACTTTCCACTACACCAGGGTGCAAACCCCATCCAACCTGGCCTGGGGCACTTGCAGGGATGGGGCAGCCACAGCTTCTCTGGGCAGGGACCTCACCAATCCCACAGAGAACACTTTCTTCCCAATATCCCATCTGACCCTGCCCTGTGGCAGTGGAAAGCCATTCCCCCTTGTCCTGTTGCTCCAGACCTTCTCCAGCTGTCTTGGAGTCCCTTTCTAATGTCATGCAGAAATCAGAGCTCAAAAACAAATTACTAAAGCCACTGGTAGCAAGCTGGGAATCTGTAAGAGGGATTTAGCAGTGCAGGGAAGTGACTTTTCTGCAGGTTTTCCCCTGAGCTGCAGCTGCAGTGTCAGTTGGAAGAGACAAGGAGAAAAGGCACCGGTTATAAATGGTGACAGATGAGATGGAGAGCAGATGTGATCAGTGCCACCAGAAAGGACATCAGCAGAGCAGCTCCTTTTGCCTGGCTCATTACACATGCAAACCTCAGCACTGGGATGCAGCAAGGGGTTGAATATATTCAGTATCTCAGGTTGCTGTCCTCATAAAATCTGCTCTTTTCCTTCTCTTCTGGACTTCAAACTTCTGTCTGCTGGGCCGTTTCCACATCTAAATGGAAGAAAATATTCACAGAATAATTCATCCTCTGGCACTGAGCCACCAAGAAGAGAGGAGTAGGATTAACCAGAAACTGATTGAAGAAAGAAATGTTACTGAATTTTTTCCTGGTACTTTATTCCTGAAATATTAAGACCCACTTTTAGAGCAAAATCATCTTCCAGCAGTGCAGGAGAGAGTAGCCTTGACTATTCAAGGCTACTCAATTCAAAATTCAAAATTCAATTCTTATTTGAATTTTTTTTTAATAATGTGAATTCCTTCCAAGTTAATTTGAAGTTATGACATCAGAGGGAAACTACATTACAAAAAAAAATCAATAAATCAATTTAGGTGATAAACTGCTCCTTTGAGAGAGGCTCCTGGAGCCGAGCTTGGCCTTTCTGCAGGACAGCCATCCAGATATCCTCCTGCAGGGGAGAGGCTCTGGGCTTTGTCAGAGCACACATCAGTCTCTGCACTGCAGTTATGACATTACACTTGGCAGAGCTGAATAAAATGTGAGCACACATCTCTTTGAAGACCAGATTCACTGGGCACCGTGTCAAATCTCCTGCTTTGGGAACGTTTTCATGGGATTAGCTGGAAGAGGGGAGATGTGGGTATAAATCAGGGAGTTTGGATGTTGGTAGGTTCAGAAGTGAACAGGACTGATTCTCATTTATTTTTTACTTGTCTTTTACTCTAGTATTGCAATGCCTTAACACCAGAGTAATTTTACACTCTTTAAAATCTTTTTTACCTGAGAACTGGAAGAGTTTAGATGATGCACAGATCTGGAAGCTTTCAATATTTTCTTTTGTACTTAATCTGCTGTGTTTCACTGCTCTTTGGTCACACCAGCATTTTATCAGTGAGACTTTGTCCTTTTCCATCTGTGACGTGAGGAATGAGGTCACCTGGGGACTGTGCTTGAGGTACCAACACCCAGCATCATCTTGCTCTGCACCCAGAGCTGTGTGTGACTCATGTTTGGGTGGATAAGGGACACTTGTGTGGAGATCAGATCCAGCATCTATTTTTGAGTGCATGGAGTGACAGGACAAGGGGGAACGGCTTCAAAATTACTTGAGAGTAGGTTTAAATTGGATATTAGGAAAATATTCTTTCCTGTGGTGGTCAGGGTGGTCGGGCCCTGGCACAGGGTGCTCAGAGAAGCTGGGGCTGCCCCTGCATCCCTGGAAGTGCCCAAGGCCAGGCTGGACAGGGCTTGGAGCAGCCTGGGACAGTGGAAAGTGTCCCTGCCCATGGCAGGGGTTTGGACTGGATGGACTTTAGGGTCTCTTCCAACCCAAACCATTCCATAATTCCACATAACCTCATGTGCAGCCTTCTCTTACCTTCCTTAGAGCTGCTGTAGGTGTGCACTGGTTTGTGCTGTGTTGGAATGATTAGAGACTCATTTTTATGTCGTTTTTACATATATGCTGACACATATATAATTATTTATCTATATACACGCTGTATATATGCACATTTCTACACACACCTCTGTGCCCATCTAGGCAGACTCCTGACCATGACAAGAGTGGATACAGGCACAGAGAGCAGATTAAAGCTGCAGGAGCTGAGCTGGCAGAGCTATTAATTTTTCACCAAAAAAAAAAAAAACCCATACATTAAAAATAGAAAAATCTCTGATGATAAACTCTGCAGTGGTGAAATTCAAAGCATATCATTTCACTGAGCTCCTTGATGTAGAAATCATTACTGCCACTCTGCTGTATTAAAGGAAAAGAAAAAAAAAAGCTTGTGCTGTTGCAGTCTGGTTTGGTTTCCAATTAATGTTGACAGAACAAGTATTTATCAAGCAGCTGAAAGCCAAGGTCTGGGAAGCATTGCAGAGGTAATGTATTAGTCATGAATACTGTACCTTATTCTGGAGTAGTTCGTACATGCCTTATTCATAACACCAAAGCCATGTCTATAATGAAATTTAGGTAAATACCCTTCCAACTGCAGCTGAAGAGCATTTCAGGAGCTGACTGCACTGGTGTGTCAGGCAGGAGCTGCACTTCAGCTCTTGCTGTGAAGAACAGGCACCTCAGAAGCTTCTGGATTTTCAATTCATGCTTAGGATTAATGCAGTTACAGATCCATTCAGAGCCTTCCTAAACATTCTCAGAGAGCTTTTCACCAGCAAGCAAAAAGCTGGTGTTGTTTGCTCTGCTGTGGTGGGGAACACAGAGGCAGAAGGGTGTGGCTGAAGAGGCTTTGGGCGCAGCCTCTCACAGTCTGGAGCAGAAGGATGCAGCTCCTGCCTGAGGATCTCCCCAGAAAGGGAAGGAGCTGATGGCTCTGAATGGTGGAATCATAAAGCCTTGGAATGGTTTGTGTTGAAAATGACCCTAAAGGCTATTCAGTCCAACCCTGTGCCATGGGCAGGGACGCTTCCCACTGTCTGAGGTTGCTCCAAACCCAGTCCAACCTGGCCTTGGGCATTTCCAGGGATGAGGCTGCCACAGCTGCTCTGGGTAACCTGTGCCAGGCCCTCAGCACCCTCTTAGGGAAGCCTGTTTTCCTGATGTCTAACCTATACCTACTCTCTGTCAGTTTGAAGCTGTTTCCCCTTGATCTGTCACTCCAGACCCTTGTCCAAAGTCTCTCTCCAGCTCCCTGGTCAGTGACCTACAAGTTCTTGAACACCACCAACCTTTGGGTGGAGCTGAACACCTTGGCCCCTCTGAAAAGCCATCACAGCACTGTGAATCTGATGGGTTAATGGGATGGACTGAGGGTATTACAGCAGTTACAGGTTTTCATCATCTGGCAGAAAGGGGCTGGGTTCAATCCAGCAGTTGCTGTTCCACTTGACTTCCAGCAGTACCTGGCACACTCAAGCTGTGTTTCCTATCCCTTGTTTCCTTCTGATCTGTATCTCCTTCCTTCCCATGGACATTCCCAGAGGTTAACCAGTGTAATGAGCAATGCATTTGTCTCTCTTCTCTGACAGGAGGCCTGACACTCTCCTCCCATTCCAAAGAGGGGGAGAGCCAAAGGAAGGCAAGGCAACAAGCTGGGCTTAGCTCAAGGTGCTATAAGCACTTTCAGGGCCCTTCTGTCCCAGCTTTTTATGTTTTGTCCCTTGTGTTGGTGCTGTGTGGAGAGTTCTCACAGCACAGATGCACGGGAGCAGGGGCACTCCCTTGCACTAGGGCATGGTGATGGGTTTTCAGCACTCAGCTGAGGCATCAGAGCTGTGTTGTGATGGGCAGAGTCACCATCTGGAGAGGCTTTTCCTCCAGTCAGGGGAAGCGTGGAGCAAAGGGATCCCAGCACGGGCCGTGTGCCAGGCCAAGGTGTGGAGAGCAGCTTGACTGCAGAAAAAGGGGCTTTTCTTCAATTGCTTTTTATGACCTAAGAGGGAAAGTACTGTAAGTCAATAAAAACATTTCAGAAAACACTTATTTGAGTTGATGGTGCCTCTATAAACAGAGCTGCATTTTGGAATAAAGCACAACAGAATTCCCCACCCGTGCAACAGTTTTATTACCTGTAAATGGGATGTGGTGCTCTCTCACCTGTCCAAACCTGGGCATCAAGTCTTGCCTCGTAAGAACAATTCTTATATTTGTTTTCCAGCAGGCACATTCTTGTCCTCCCAGCACCATGAGGGCTGACAGAGCATCACTGGGCTCTGCTCACACAAATCCATGTGTTACCAATCCAAAAGGAGGTTCATTGGCAGGGCTCGGGGGACACCTTGCCAAAAACCTGGCCAGGGCATTAGAAGTCATTCACTTTTTTTCTGAGTTTATTTTGAGATGGATAGTATTCATCCCTGAATGGGGATGAGCTGGTAAATCCCCCACTGCTGTGAAAGCTTCTATCTTGTGTAATATTTACTAGATGTTTGGCCATCCAAGGTATTTCTTTGCTTTGCCAGACAGGGATGAGCTAATAACATTTCCTGTCCTTAAAAGCCCTTTTAAAGCCACAGTTGATATCATATTTTATTTTCCTTGGCTGGAAGGGGTTAGATTGCTTTTAGTGCAGTCACATTTTTATGTACTTCCAGAAATGAAGTGGCTTAAAAGGACTCCCTTGGGATCAGCCAGAGGCTTAAGGAAGAATATAATTTTGTTGGTAAAACCAAAAAAACATCACACAGACCACTGAGGTCCCAGGGTGGAGCTTCTCTGGCTCCTGCTCTGCTTGCTGCATGTCCTGCTATGGCATCCACACGTGCCTGGGGCACCTGCAGGAGCAGGTATTTGCTGATCTCACCCAGAAATGGTATTAAAACTTCACATTTCTGCATCATGTGTGTGTTTTGTTTGTCTGTGGGGAATCACCTTCTTGCATCTTTGAGAAGATTCAGCCATGTTGAACTTGCAGCATTACAAGATGGAAATCTGTAAATGTTTAAAGGTTTAAGAATGTCCATAAAATCATCTTTAAAACAACAGAAGTTATTGTCAGATTTTTTTTTTTGCCTTAAACAGGACTTGGTGTGTAGTTCAGTTAACTTGCTGTGGTTGGCAGTCTGGTAGGGCATTGCCAGAAGCATCTTTATTACTGGGAAAGCTGGAGAATGTGTTTAGAAGGAGTTTTACAAAGCAATAAAGTTGTTTCATTCCATGGGACTGTCCACAAGGTAATGAGTGCAGGTGTCACTCAAAGGATATTTTATTCAAAGTGTGGATATTTAAAATATAGCATTTTCTAGTGGCTTCAGGTTGGTTACAAGCTTTGCAAATGTGGTTTGCCTCTGTGAAATGACAATAAAAGTAGCACTTCAGCTTTCATTGCATTGTACCTCTGGTGTTTCTAAATTTACATCTACTCATAGAAAATATTTTGGGGTTTGGTTTTTTTTTGCTGTTTGCCAATGTCTGAGGGGGTTTGAGCTGTCAGTGATCACCAATAATAAAGGATGCAATTAGTTGTTGGTTTAGAGGTGAGAATTCAGCCAGCTCTGTTTCCCAAAGCTGGATGTGGTTGAAGGATTAGCATTTTTGTCTTCAAAAGTTGTTTTGTTGGTGTAATGAGAAATACTGACATACCTTTTCTTCTGATTTTAGGAGTGGCCACACACTACTTGCCTTCTGGTTTTCTCGACAAGAAGGAAAATTAAACAGACAGCAGACTATTGAACTGGGACATCACATTCTCAAAGCACATATTTTTAAGGTAACAAAAATTCAGATGAAGGTTTACACCAACCTCATCCACAGCACCAGCAGCACTCAGTCTTGTCATGGGGTTGGTGTAAGAAGTGTGATTGCTTGAGGCTGCTGAAGCATGTAGAAGTGAGTTTAGAAAATTGGCTGTGGTACCTAAGAAATCCTTAAAATTAAACCCTCCTTCAGATGGTAAATTCAGCAGATAGCCTCCTTACCTAAAATTGCTCTCTACCATAAGATGCTTCTTGCTCTGAAAGATGAATTTTTGTAGCAGCATCTAGGAAAAAAGGAAATCTTTAAAAAAGAGCAGTTGTGAAGAGTCTAATGAAAATTTAGGTTGTAATGGGAAAATTTGATCGTTGTTGGAATTGGCTGATTGGTCCATCCTTCTCTTCACACTGACATTTAAGACCTGGGTAATTGAAAAGCAAACTTGGATGTGAGTACCAATATGACCCATAAACTAAATATCATTCCTCCTGCTGGCCCAGGCACCAGAAGGTGGGAATGAGAGGGTGGATTTGTAAGGTCGCAGGAAATGCAGATTTTCTTAAAAGTGTTAGGACCTGTGGGTGCTTAACACTAGTAAAAACAAGGCTGTATTTTTATCTGATCTCTGTATGATGTAGATGTTGTATGAAGCTGGGATTTGTTTTTGCTGAAGGATTCACTCTGCCCCACTGTTCTGAAGGGGGAATTAGAAAAGGAAGATATGAGCTGAAAAATGAGAAGTAGGGCAGGCTTTTGCCTGAATGGTAACTGAATGATAATGGTGCTGAATGTACTTTTTCTTTAAGGGGTAAATGTCACCTTTTATGTCTTGCACTAATATCTAAGTGTGTATATATATATTCTAATGCAACAGTTAAGATTTTTATAGCATCTGTGATTATCTTCAGAGGGCTATTCTCAAAATATCTACCCTTTTCCTTTTCCTGATGGTGATTCAGGCAACTTATTTATGGGCTTGATAGTAGTATAACTATTTTTAAATTATTTTAACTGTTTGTTATAAAAATGCTTTCCCTTTCCAATTTCACCATTCTGAGTTCATGAAATTTAATATTGACCTCTAATGTCTTGTGTCATTTCAAAAGCAGCATTTAACAGTGGCTCAAATTCCTGACCTCTCTTTCCCTCAACACAAGCAGGTATTTTTTGTGGTTTAGCTCCCTGAATTTTAAGGAAACAAGTACATGGAGCTGTTATTTATAAGAGCTTGTCTAATCTATTGCTTCTTTTGGTAACAAAACCGTTTCAGATGACAAATCTGTTGATGGCTAGGGTGATGCTGCAGATTATCTTTCACACAGAGGAATTAGAGGCTGCAGCCGAGCCCAGCAAGGGGCTGGGATGATGATTCCCACACATCCTCCTTCAGAGGAAAGAAACCCCACCTTGTGCTGAGGTTTTGTGGCACCAGCACCATCCCAATGCCAGGCACACCAGCCAGACCTGGGACCCTGCTGCTTTGCAGGGGTGGCAGTGACCACCCGGCGTGCCAGGGAGCAGAATGCGGGGTTTGCATGTCGGGACAGAATGAAAGGTGCAGTGCAAGATGCCTGTGCAGTTTCCATGGAACCAGCAGGCTGTCGTGGGAAATCAGTGTCAGAGCAGCAGCATTCAGGGCACACTGACAGCGTGGCTCCTGCTGGAGTTGCCATCCCACCCCTCTGCTCTTCCATCCAGCTGTTCACTCCCATCTGTCGGCTATGGAGAAATGATGGCTCCTTCCACAGGAGGGAGAAACCTGCTTCACTGTGTTCTGCCAATTAGGGGTGCTGGAAAATATGCCAGACCTTCAATATACTATGTATAACCTGGTCATGGACATGAACTAGAAGAGTTGGAGACAATCTGGTACAAGATACCAGGCTGTGGTCGAAAGCTCCTGAATTTATCTCACTGTGAGCAGATACTGTGTACTTTGTTTAAAAAGAAAAAAAGCAGCAATCTGTGTTCCTAACATGGCATTTTGTGAGGGTGTTGAATGGATCTGGTTGCTCACACTTAAATCCTACCTTTCCTCGACCTTGGACATGGCTACTTTACCTTTACAAGTAATTTTCTGCAAGCTTATTAATTGACTGTGAAGGTCAGATATGGCAAATTGTCACATTATCTTGGGTGCAGTCATTATTGTCCTGAAACTCCTTTGAAGACCAGAGACCAGGAGGGTCTGCCCAGTGTAACTGAGCAGATTTGTAAGTGTGGATCTAAGTTCCTTTCTCTTTTTCAGGGTCTGAGTAAAAAAGTTGGGGTATCTTCCTCCATCCTGCAAGGGCTTTGGATCTCCTACAGTACTGAAGGTCTTTCAATGGCGTTGGCATCTCTGAGAAATCTCTACACCCCAAACATAAAGGTACTGAAGGAAAGGTTGGAGAGCTGGGGGGTTCAGAATTCAGACAAGAAGCTCCATCAATGGGCTTGGTACTGGAGGAAAAGTTGGAGAGCTGTGGGGTTCAGAATTCACCCAAGAAGCTCCAGCAATGGGCAGTGACCATGCAGAGTATTCACAGGAGCCATGTCCAGTGTCCTGGCCAGGCTGAGCAGCTTGCTGGGTGTTTGTCCTGAGCTGAGGAGAGGCCTTTAGTCAGTTGAGATTTTTTTACCATGTGAGCTAAAAAACTCCACATCAACTCCACTACTGTGACAAAGGATCTCCTTTTTATTTCAATGAGCAGTGAGTTTATGCCTGTGCAAAATGGGATTTTTTCATTCCAAAGATGTGGAATGTGATAACTGATGTTGGAACTTGTAAAGGGCTCTGGCTTAGATAGGCATGAACTCTGAGGTGACCCCAAATCCAACAGCATGTGCACATGTGCTGGTACAGGCACCTCTTTTGCATTGGTAACATGAATGTGTTGAGTTAGGTGAGCCCATCTCTACAGCAGAAGGGATATCAGACAAGAGATACAGGTTTGGAATTGTTTTCTCACGTGGGAGGATGTTTATCCCAGGTCCTTGCCAGCCAGGCCAGGTGAGCTCAGTGTCTGTCCCCATGTCCCTTCCTTGTCACTCTCAAGCATCAGGTGCAGGCTTTTCCTCTGGTGCCAAGGGCAAAGGGAGCCGTGCAGTGGGACAGCCAGGCCAACCCTTGAGAGAAATCCCTTGGGAAGAGTGCTGAGTACAGCTCTCTCCAGCTGTGTGGTTTGCTTCCCCATCCCCTCCACGTCCCCAGATGCTGCAGCAGGGCTGGAGTGGCTTTGTTCCAAGACAAAGTGTGGCAGCACCCTTCAGACCATTTCCCAGCCACTTGGGAAATGATTAAACTGCTCCATCTGCATCAAATGGGACCATCTATTGGGCAGATGGCTTTGCTCAGCATTTTATGTCCTTTGCTGTTTGTTTGGAGGTGTGTAGAGGCCCTGCTTTCTCCTGTCTCTCTGTAAAGCTCAGCCTAAGGCTCTCCTTCATGCACAGGTCAGCCGGCTGCTGATTTTGGGAGGCGCAAATGTGAATTACCGGACGGAAGTTCTGAACAACGCCCCCGTCCTGTGCGTCCAGTCTCACCTGGGCTACGCAGAGATGGTGGCCTTGCTCTTGGAGTTTGGGGCCAACGTTGACGCCGCTTCTGAGAGCGGCCTGACCCCGCTGGGCTACGCGGCTGCCGCCGGCTTCCTGAGCATCGTGGTGCTGCTGTGCAAGAAACGGGCCAAGGTAAGGGAAAACCACAGTGCTCAAGAGCTGATCTGAGCTGCTCCACGTTGGCTCAAGGCTGGGTAGGAGCTGCAGGCAGGACATGGAATGCTTTGCTAGGGAGCATCCTCCAGCAGATGAAGGCAGGAGCTGCTTTTGGTGTTGTTTTTTTTTTTCTGCTGAAATGTAGTGGGTTTAAAAGTCCCACATTGACAGCAACTCCTGAGAGTCAGTAATTGGTGTCTGGAATTCAGGTCTGAGGTAGGAGCTGCACTGGTGACCTGCATAAGGATGTTCTGGAGAAATCCTTGAACTTCACAAGGTTAAAATGGCAACGCTGCTTTTCCAGCACAAAACATTCTTTAAATATCTCCCTGAGACACATTCTCCTAAAATTTTCATCAGACTTGTCCCAGAAAAATCCCCTTTGTTTAGCTTTGTGATGAGTGGAGTTTTAATTGTATATTATGAGTCAAGTCAAAATACTTTGTTGAAGAAGAAAATTATGCTGATTTTTGAAGTGGAGCCTCCTGGAAACAATTTGTGGTTTCCCTATATCTTTAATTTTAGTTCAAAAGGCAAAATATGGGTTTATGTAGTTTTGGTATGGATGTCAGGATGACTGAGGGACTGTTTAGATCTTGCTGGGTTGTGTTGTCTGTAATAATGTGGGGATGGTATGAAGGAAAAAAAGAATTTTGCTTTTGTTGGATATTTTGAGAGAGTTTAGTGACATAAGTCCTGCCACTCGTAGTTTTCCTTGAATATCCCTAACACTACTGAGAAATACTCCAAAACACAGTTTGGTGTAGTTTGAAGACTCAGATATTTGCAGGAAATTGCAATACTGATTACTGAAGGAGTTGAAAAAAGAGAAATGTTGATATATTATTGATGTGAATGTGTTATAATATATTAAATATTTCTCATCTGTATTGTATAACTGTAATTTAGCATCAGGCCCTGGCACAGGTTCCCAGAGAAGCTGTGGCACCCCTGGATCCCTAGAAGTGTCCAGGGCCAGGTTATATTATTTCAATGCACAAGAAAATTTGAATGCTGGACATCAGGACACAACAGAAAAAATATTTTTGTAGTCTTTGAGTTTTTGAAGAAAACTGGAGAAACCTAAAAAAAAGTAATGATATTTTCCCCACAGCAAACATTTGTGGCCAAGATAATGCCAGAGCCTGGGACATTGCTTTGGAAATGTTTGTTTTCTGGTCATGGAAGTGATAGTTTACCAGAAAAATGCCCATTTTGCACATGTGGCATTATTTTGAAACAGGGGTTGGAAACTCTGAAGAAGCCAAGATGTGTTGCTCATGATTTTGTTTAATTGTATCGTTTCATCTCTTTTCAAGGTGGATCATTTGGACAAAAACGGGCAGTGTGCCCTGGTCCATGCTGCTCTCAGGGGACACCTGGAGGTGGTGAAGTTCTTGATCCAGTGCGACTGGAGCATGGCTGGCCAGCAGCAGGGAGTGTTCAAGAAGAGCCACGCAATCCAGCAGGCCCTGATTGCTGCTGCCAGCATGGGCTACACCGAGGTAGGGCCTACTCTGCCTCTGCAGGGAGGGAAACCAAGGGTTGTCCTTTTCCTGCCCACTCACCAGAGAACATCTGGAGGTGGAGTGCAGGGTACTTCTGTCCTGCTCTTCCTCCCTGTCCCAGTGTTCACAGATCCTTGGCAAACCCTGTGGTCTGGGCAGGCATCCTGGAGAGGAAGGATAACAAGCCTTTATTTAAGTTATCAGAATAAACTTTTGGAGTAAACTTTTAAGCAGGGATAAGATGGATGGGCACACGTTGCCTACACCGCTCCTCCAGCATGGATGGGGAGTGTGAGAAATGTAACTTTGGACTGAGTGTCGAGGGAGAGAAGAGCCAGAGAGCTTCCTCCTGCCATCCTGGCAAAGATATATGATGGGGAAAATGATATATAGAATAGTTTAGGTTGGGAGAGACCATTAAGGTCATTGAGTCCAACCGCTGAGCCAGTGCCAAGCCCACCACTGCCATTAGTACTCCAAAGAGCCCCAGCAACCCACAGCTCCTTCTCCTTTCCTTGAGAATGAGTTTCTTTCCTACCAAATACCTCCTGTCAGCCTCACCTCCTCCAGGAGGTGCACCCACTGCACACACCAGGCCATCTCCAAGAGAACGGACACAGTCACAGGGAGCTGACCCTACCAAGTCTCATCATGTGCCATCATGTCAAGACACTTGGTAAGGTTTTACCTTGTACAGGGCAGCAAGTTCAGTGATTAATCTCAGAAGGAATATTTCCTTGATCTCAAGGTGCCAGGCAGAGACTGTTCCCTTCCTTCTGTGTATTACAAGCAGCTCGTGTGGTGGTGTCAACAGTTCCTGTGTAACATATTCGAGTTCATGATCTGACACATCGTTTTGTTTCAGATCGTCTCCTACCTGCTCGATCTTCCAGAAAAAGATGAGGAGGAGGTGGAGAGAGCACAGATCAACAGCTTTGACAGCCTCTGGGGAGAGACAGGTGATTTCTGTAGAAGCTGTCCCTTCCCTTCCCTTCCCTTCCCTTCCCTTCCCTTCCCTTCCCTTCCCTTCCCTTCCCTTCCCTTCCCTTCCCTTCCCTTCCCTTCCCTTCCCTTCCCTTCCCTTCCCTTCCCTTCCCTTCCCTTCCCTTCCCTTCCCTCTCTGACATTCCCAGCCTGCCTGTTTCCATCTCTGTTGTGCCACACCTCTGCCCCCCAAAATGCAAAAAGCTGGACTAACTAGACATCTTGGAGTTTCTCTGTCAGAGAGGGGTTTCTGACTAACTGGGACAGTTGGGAATGTGGATTTGGGATTGACACATCACACACAAAGTGGGGAGCCATCTCAAAGGCATATGCACTTTTGTGATTTTAATACTTTTACATTAAAATTGGTAGTAGGTATGATGAGAAAATGAGCAAAAATGAGTCAACCACCAAATTGAGCAGCCTTTTGTCTACATGAAACAAGTCTGTAAGTTCATATGAAACTCAAGACTCACTTTCACGTAACTGTATTATTTATTTTTCCCAAAAGTAAATAGAGAGTTTAAATAAATTTGGAGACAAATGCAGGTTTCCACCTAAAAATAGAAATCTGCTCTGAAAATCTGAATCCTGGCTTGTCTGAGTTTTGATACTTGTTGCTCATGTCTCATCTTCCACAGAGCAGAACCAAATGATATCAGCCTGATATCATCCAAATGGCAGTGCCAAGTGACATCATAAGTTTAGGAATTGCTGACAGCACACTACAGCCAATTCCAGATGGAGCATTTCCCCCTGGGACAGAACTAACATCAAAACCCAGCAGAAAAGTGTCTGAGTCAATTATGCTATCTCCATCAGAGTTGGAGGTGCAAAAAACATCTCCATCCAAGTGTTTGTCTTGCTGCCAGGCTGTGAAACAGATACACGTGCTGGACAGGGGCAGCTTAATGATTCCTTCTCCAGATAAAGTTGTTTTTTCTACAAGAAAACACAGCAGCAGAAACACCACACACTGTTGCTGATCCCTGGTGTAGGAGGCTGTGGTTTGCTGATGGAGATGGGCACATCCACACCTGAACCCAGTCTCAGGCTCAGCTTGAGCTGTTTTGAGAAACACAGCAGTTGTTGTCTGGTGTTTATGCCAGGACTTGGTTACTGCACGGTGAGTGGTCCTGGAACTACATCCTCATGGAAAAGCTGCACAATTCCTGTTTACCAGCGCTGCATCCTGGTTGCTGCTCCTTGGCTGGGCTCAGTGGACTTCACCTCAGATGTGCTGGGCCATGGGAGCTTTCCAGCAGTCTGTGGAACTTCAAGCCAGCCCATTTTCATCCTCCTTAACTCCTCCTGGAGGAGCAAGGTCTGGCTGCTCAGTGGCACAGGAGCTTTTGAGCTTCCCCAGAGCTCGAGCTGCAAAGGACAGGCTGGAGCCACATCCCCACTCCAGTTGCTTGGACCTTGAGGAACAGAGCAGCAGAAAGATGGGTCACTACAGGCAGAAGGAATTGCAAAGGAAAGTAGACAATTAATGGATCAAATCATCCTGTTTCTGTAAAGTCTTCTCCGAAGAACAAACACCAAACACAGGAGTGATTCACAATATTTTCATTGCTGCAAACATCAGTAATTTTGATGTAAAATACGTCAAATTAACCTGCAACATTTCAAGTGCAGGCAGGTTTAGCAGTGGAACCCAGCAGCCCTGCATGCCAATCCCTCTGCTTCCTTCTATATTTGTAGCTTACGTTTAAAACCCACATGGATCTGATTATAGATTTTGCAGAACGTTCTGCTTGTGGCAGCAAAATGATTTTTCATTTAACTCTTGGTGTCTCTCAACCCCAAGAGAAGAAAATTCAGCCATAATATGGAAGAGAATTGAGAATTAATTAAATCCCACACCATTAACAGTGTTGCAGTTGGAAACCCATCAACACCTTGTAATCAGCCAACCCACAGAAATGTATTTCAAAGAAAAAACAAGCGACATCAGTCAGAAATAGACTCCCACCTTCTGCTCCAACTCCTACCAGAAGCAGCAGAACGTGGAGCCAGTGAAGCTGTGCTGAAGTGCACAGAAAGTTGGGGAGAGGGAGGAACCAGAAGGTCTAAAATTAACACTGAAACAAGCCACCGGCAGGTCCTGAACTTGGAACTATTTTCAGATTGAATATGTGTTCTCTAACTCCACCACGCTTCTGAGTTAACAGAGCACATTTTGTCAGGGAAAGAGCTCTCAGGTGTTGCTTCTACCCACCTGTAATATCATGGGCATATGAAAATGGGAGATATTTTTGGGTTTGCACAAAGACCCTGGCTGGTAGGATCAGCCCTGGCCAGAAACAAAGCCCAGAAATAGTGTTCTTTTTGGAAAACAGGTGAACAAATCCATCTGTTTTGCTTTCCAGTTGTTTCCCTGGTTTCAAAGATCTACAGACTAAAGTGGGATGTGGAAAATAAAAGTCCTCCATCTGGATTACACTGCTCTGTGCTTGCTTGGACAAAGAAAAGCCACAAATGTGACTGATACCAGTGGCTGGCAGGATCTGTCAGTGCCTCCTGCTTGATCCCTCACTTGCTCCCTTGTACTCATGGTGGCATGAGGCAATGCCAGGTTGCAGAAGGTCTTGTCAAGTACCTGAAGACCTTCATTTTCTCTGGATATTTTATTTTCTCTGGATATTGTGCTCCTTCTCAGATACATTTGGCCTCACGGCCTGTGGCTTTGGCATTAGGGAAAACTGTAACAAAATCATGATCACATTTCTTTGCAGCTAAACCTGAACCTAAATCACACCTTTAACCTCAGTCAATTTGAACCTCAGACACCCCTTGAACCTCAGCCACGAGTGCCTGTAGATTATTTTATACTTATTGGGGTTCTCATCCCATTTCACTGTGACTTGCAGAAAACAGTAAAAGCTGATTGTCCCAAACAGCCTCGTTCTGTGACATTACGCAAACTTTTCATGGAAGAGTTGACCTTTGAGGTAACCATAATTACAAGAGTGGAAGCCGTACCAATCCAGCCCATTTTCTTTGTTGGTTTTTTCCTGCCATGAGACAGCTTTGACATTTCAGGCCCCATCCAGGAGAAAGGCCCATTTCCAGGTAGGAGAGCGCTGCAGTGAGCGCGTGGCTCTGTCCCTGACCTCTCTCCTGTCTCGTGCAGCTCTGACGGCGGCGGCGGGGCGCGGGAAGCTGGAGGTGTGCAGGCTGCTCCTGGAGCAGGGCGCTGCCGTGGCGCAGCCCAACCGCCGCGGGGTCGTGCCGCTCTTCAGCGCCGTCAGACAGGGACACTGGCAGGTCAGTGGGTCAGGCCACCGTCCCTTCTGTCTTGCTGGAATAGGCATGGAGAAGACAAGCCCCAGCTGTTTTGGGGAGTGGTCAGAGCAAAAAGAAGTGATGCTGGTTCTTCTGTCACCCCAAGCTCTGGCTGGCTGCAGACAGCTTTGCCCAAGTCCTGTGTTATCATAGAATGATGGAATAGTGATCATCTAATCATCTAATTCCATCCCCCTCCTATGGGCAGGGATACCTTCCATTATACCAGGTTTCTGCAAGCTCCATCCAGCCTGGCCTTGAACAGTTCCAGGGATGGGGCAGCCACAGCTTCCCTGGTTATCTCACCATTTGAG
Source organism: Agelaius phoeniceus (assembly GCF_051311805.1). Taxonomy (NCBI): domain Eukaryota; kingdom Metazoa; phylum Chordata; class Aves; order Passeriformes; family Icteridae; genus Agelaius; species Agelaius phoeniceus. The sequence continues at coordinate 1,689,839 of NC_135290.1, read as the reverse complement.
AAGCAAACGGGATGCTCATGACTTACCAGAACATTTTTCCTGTCCTTATACCTCCCTTCATTTTCATAATCCTCAATCATCCATCCAGCAATCCCAGAGGCCACCATGCCTGTAGGGGTGGGAATTTTTAGAATGTGGGGTCTGTTCTGCCCTTCCTTGGCTCTGGCATCTTCTCAGCTGTGTCTCCATGTGTAACCCTGGCTTTGTGTGCTGCAGATTGTGGATCTCCTGCTGACACACGGTGCTGATGTGAACATGGCAGACAAGCAGGGCCGGACGCCTCTGATGATGGCTGCGTCCGAGGGACACCTGGGCACTGTGGAGTTCCTGCTTGCACAAGGTCAGAGCACGTGCTGGGAGGGCTTGGGGACCAGCTGTGGTGCATCCCGCCACACCAGCTCCAGGTTTATCCCGAGCAAAATTTGGGCTTGGGTCAGCTCAAGATCATCTGAAGGGGCTTTCCCACAGCTTCAGAATGGTTCCTGGACACAGTGTGGGCAACGTGAGAAAACACTGGCAATGTGTTGAGGTGCTGGAGCATGTCCAAAGAAGAAAACAGAGGTGGGCAAGGGTCTGGAGCAGAGTAAGTGGCTGAAGGAGCTCCCTGACCTGGGAGCAGGTCAGCCTGGAGAAAAGGAGGCTCAGGGGGGACCTTCTGGCTCTGCACAGCTTCCTGGCAGGAGGGAGCAGCCAGATGGAGGTCAGGCTCTACTCCCAGGAAATAAGGCACTAGAGGAAAAAGCCTCAAGTTGCTCTAGGGGAGGGATGAAAGGGTTGTTCAGCCCTGGCACAGGCTGCTGAGGGCAGTTATGGAGCTCCCATCCCTGGAGAGATTTAAAGGATTTAAAGATGTGGCACTTGGAGACATGGTTAGTGGAGGGCTTGGCAGTGGTGGTGGAACAGTTGGATTCAATAATGCTAAAGTCTTTTCCAACCTAGATGAGTCTGTGATTCTGCATTGTCCTCTCTGAGCCTGTACCTTGCAGCCCGTGTCCCACCTTGGCATTCCTGATGGCTGCAGGTGCTGTGTGCCTCCTCCCCTCACTGACACTCCACGCTGTGTTGGGAGCTCTGGCCAGAGGTTTCTGAACACACCTGGAGCAAACATTGCCATGCTGTACTCCACCACTAACAGTTTGTGCCAGCAGGGAGACCTCTCAGTCTGCTTTCAGCTGAGCAACCTGTGCAGACCAGGGATATGTCAGCTGGGATGAACGGGAACATTCAGGAAATTCACATCACGCCCACATTTGCTGAACATTCTAGAGGCAGGGAATCTCATGCTGGGAGGTTTAGAGTTTGCCTCCAGGAGAAAAGCACTGCAGCCTCAATTCATCCCAGCTGCTGGCAGGAGCATCCCGCAGGTAGCCGCAGCTCCTCGGAGGAGCAGAGCTGGTACAGATAATCTCTGCACTCTTCAGAGCCAGAGCCATGGCTGTGCCATGGCAACAGGAGTTGTCTTCATGCCATGAAGAGGAGTGTTCAGTTAAAACTGCTGTTCAGCTCTCATATCCGTATCCATATGCCGTGTGGAGCAATACTGACCCGTTGGTATGGCAGCGCCATTTCCTCATCCAAGAAAACGTCAAGTCCTCCTCTCTCCTTGGCTTGCAGTTGGCAGTAGTGTATCCCACAACGTTGTATTTATATTGGGTAAAGTTCAGGGAGAAATACTGCTGGAAATTGTGTACTTTTGGGTAAAGGGGAGGGGAGTGAAGAAGGGAAAATATGTGCTTTTTTAGGAGAACTGAGCTGAATTGACTTAATTCCCCATGGTGACCTGCTGAAACAGCAAAATGGTCTTCATCTCTGACTCACACAGGCTGGAATGGGGTTGGATTAAGTTTAAAAAAAAAAAGGCAGTTAAAAAGATGATGTCTCAGATGAGGGAAGTCAGATCTACCATGCTACTCAGATGTTTGCCAGGAAAGCCTGCAGAGGTAGGCGTGAAAAAGTTTGCAGCTTGGTGTGAATCAACTCATTTGCCACAGTTCCCATCAAGTGTATTTGAAGTTGCCACAGAGGGTGGGATCTGTGGTGGGAGAAACATTAATGAAGGAATTAATAATTATGTACAGAGCTCTCTGAAAACAAGCTGTCATTGCTGAGCAGAGGGTTTGCAGTAAACAGTGCTAAACACTGGAGAGCTCTGCAGTGAACTGCTGCTTGTTCTTCCAGGTGCCTCCATTTCTCTGATGGACAAAGAGGGCTTGACAGCCCTCAGCTGGGCCTGCCTGAAGGGCCACCTGCCCGTGGTGCGTTCCCTGGTGGAGAACGGAGCTGCCACGGACCACGCGGACAAGAACGGCCGCACGCCGCTGGACCTGGCCGCGTTCTACGGCGACGCTGAGGTGGTGAGTGGCCGTGGCACACCCAGAGAAAAGGGGAACTTGCTGTAAAAGCCATAAAATCAAACAGTTCAGCTTGGTGTAGCAGCGAACACGGGTAGTCCTGGCCCTCCGTATGGGAAGGTGCTTCCACAGAAGCTGATCCCTGAATGGTTTGAGTTGGAAGGGAATTAAGAACCATCTCGTTCCACCCTGTGCCATGGGCAGGGACACCTCCCACTATCCCAGGTTGCTCCAAGGCCTGTCCAACCTGGCCTTGAACACTTCAAGGGATGGGGAAGCCACAGCTTCTCTGGGCACCCTCTGCCAGGGCCTTACCACCACTGCAGGGAAGGATTTCTTCCTAATATCCAGTCAAAACCTACTTTTTTTCAATTTAAAGCCATTACCCCTTGTTCTGTCATTCCAGGCTCTTGTCCAAAGTCCCTCTCCAACCTTTTTAGAGCCCCTTTGGAAGGGGCTCTAAGGTATTCCTGGAGCCTTGCCTTTTCCAGGCTGAACAATCACAATTCTCCCAGCCTCCTTAACAGAGGTGCTCTAGCCTTTGGAGCATCTCCATGGCCTTCTCTGGACTTGCTCCAGCAGGCTGATGTCCTTCCTGTGCTTGGGACCCCAGAGCTGGACACAGCTCTCCATTCTCACCAGAGACCAGAATGGAGCAGAAGGACAGAATCCCCTCCCTCGACCTGCTTCCCACAATGTACACTCAGACACCGTGAGACGCTTTTAGCCCAGGCAGTGGAGAAGAGCAAGCTCCTGCTGATCCTACATCCCCAGCAGTGTGTGGGGGTCTCAGCCAAGAACAGAACTGACTGTTGGGCTTCTCACTGCAGGTTCAGTTCCTGGTGGACCATGGGGCCATGATCGAGCACGTTGACTACAGTGGGATGCGGCCCCTTGACAGAGCAGTGGGATGCCGCAACACCTCGGTTGTCGTCACCCTCCTGAAGAAAGGAGCAAAGATAGGTAGGAATGGGGGGACACTGCCATCAGCTCTGTGCTCAGTCAGGACTCAAACAGTGGGGCTAGCATCCTAAAAAATACAAGTATAACCCAGAGGCAGCCTCAGGCCCAGCCGCTGCTTCACGCTCCGAAAGCAGACGGCGAGTCAGGACCACTTGGTTCTCTTTAGTAAAATGGGGACTTTATTTTTTTACCTGTCGTATTACTTAGCAAAAGTTAATCAATAAACAACTGTTTCTTTGGCAAGGTCTTTCCTCTGGTAATGCTTTTTCTATCTTTACTAGTCTGAGTTGCCAAGTGTAGTCTGTCCATGCCTTGCTGTGAGCTGCTGCGTTCACTTGCTCTGTGTATGCTTCCAGACCTCAGTGTACCTGCACTGCGCCACACAGCTGCTCACGTTACGTTTTCCTGTGAAAGGGGATTTTGCTGGTGCATTGGCTTCCTCGCTGCCTGCCTCTCACAGCTGCTTTTTTCCTTTCTTTTTTTTTTTTTCACCTTCATCCATTTTTTTCCCCCCTCTCTCCTACAACTTCTTGTTTTCTCCTTTCTTTGAAGGTTGTCAGACGTTACCGAGTCGCCCACGAGGTATATCTCATTGCTGTCAGCATCAGCTTCGATCTGATAGCTTTGTTAGCCTTGCTTTATCCTGTTTGATTTAGTCTGCATGCGTCCCCAACACCTCTAATCTTTTTAATTTACCTCACCTTCAAATAATTTTTTTAATGACTGTTGCAGAGAATAACTTGAACTCAAAAACTAACCTCCTTCCCCCAAAACGTACTGAATCTACTTATAGAATATTGTTCACTTACTCTTCACCCACACTAATGAGCTGTCCTCAAATTTTTGCCACCCCTTCCCTCCCAGTATTAGTCCTTGAGATAGGAGCTGGCTCTGCAGGGTGGCCCCTGTGCAGAGCCAGTGCCCCCAGCCCAGTGATGCCTTCAGCACCAGCAGCACTTACACACAACCTTCCCTTTGTAATTTTTTCTGCCTTAATGGATTTTCTACTCTAGTCTTTCACATCTTGTGAAGCTGGAAATCACAGTCCACTTAACCACAAACCACCTATCAACAGTCAAACTGCAGATTCCCTAGTACACTTCCATAGATTTGAGTTTAGAAATGCTTTTATGTAACCACTCTGATTTTTCCTTTAAATACAGTTTGTTTCCCCCATCTCAGCATGTCCCATATTCAGCACTGCCCTCTTGTGGAAACCGCTCCATGCTTTCCCAGACCATTGGGATTAGCCTTAATGACTGCAAAGGAGAACCATTGCAAGGGGGATGACATTAATTTAGGTGTCAGAGGAGTTGTCAGCTCAGTCCTTTGGAGCACTCTGCCCTTTGACCATGCCAAGTTGTTCTCTCCAGCAGAAATTCCCACCCCAGGGTATTTTTTTCCACCCAGCTTCCTACCACCCTTGCATTGTATGAGTTCTTTACCCATCATGCATCCTGTACACTACAGGTCCAGCAACTTGGGCAATGGCAACCTCCAAACCAGACATCATGATCATCCTGTTGAGCAAGCTGATGGAGGAGGGAGACATGTTTTATAAGGTGAGAAGGGTGGGTTTGGAACAGGGAACAGATGCAGCTTGCAGCATCACTTAGTGTGAGGTTTTACCGTGTTCGGTCAGTGGTTGGTTCTCCCCAGCCTAAAAGGTTCTGTGATCCTAATGCTGCTGCCTTAACCCATGGCAAGTAGAAGCTCCCACTCACAGCATTCCTTGTGTTCTAAACTGTTTGGTTTTGGTTAGTGGGGTTGGAGAAGAGGGGATTGGTTGCCCAAATCTGTAACAAAGCTGAAGCAAAGCCAAGTTGCATTGGATTAGAGCCAGCACTTCATTTCTTCTTTGAAAACAGCAGGACCTAAGTGTTTGTTGGGAGTGCTGCTGTCATTGCATCAGGTCTGGCAGCCTTGTCATTACCTAGTGAGCTCACTGTTGGAGATCAAGGCAACAGGATAGAATACCCCAGAAAAACTCCCAGACTAAACTTCTCGCAATGAGAGCAGATTGTCAGGACACAGCTGGCTTTGTCATGCCCTTTAGCCCATGGGAGGCATTCCACTGTTACAGTTAGGTAGTCTTTTTTTGCTCTCTCTTTGTTTTAAGCCAGTCTTTCAAACCTGGGGATTTGCACACACACAGAAATTGTGCAAGTACAACAATGATTCACTGTGAGGCTCCAAGGGTGAAGCAGAAAATAGGCAAAGCTGGCATTGTAGTAGGAGTTATGTGCCAGAGATACATGATACAGCTGAGAAACCTGAGTCTACAGGTTTTTAAAAATCACTGTTTGTAGCTGCAAAATGTATGTCTGTGTCCTGAGGAACTGTGTGTGTCCTAGATCCCATCCTGCCCTCTTTCTCTCACCCTGCCTGTCGGCTGCCCCCCTTCAGGGTGCACATCATCCCATCCCAAAATTAGTTGCCCAAAATAGCAGAGATGAGTCACCTTTGAAGGTGACTGTTGCATACCAATAATTATAAACAGGACCCACTTAACAGACTTAGATGTAGAGTTTTAAACATCTGAAGTCCTGGGAGGTGACTCTCACCCTGTTTGTCCAAGTTCAGAGCCACAGCAGTGCTGTAACATTTGTCTTTGCTATTGCAGAGGCTTCTCTGAGCCCCAGAGCTCCACCCAAAGTCCCACAATTTGTGCTCCTTACCCTCCTGGATGTGTATTAAGCTTTGGGTGGAGGGTGTTTTCCAGGAATGGGTAACTGATCACCCAGCTCAAAAGACCATCCAGCCAAGAGCCAGATGGAGTTGTATCGAGTTAACACCATTTCTCCACCTTTCCTGCTGTAGTGTGACAGCTCCTGTATGAAGTGGGAGATCTCAACTTGTGCAAGGCATCTGCCTTTCCAGCTCAGATGTTCCCTTGATCAAATGTTCTGCCCTTCTTTTCTAGGAAAGAGCTAAGTAGTGAAGTTGTGCTTCCTTAGCCACCTAAAACATTGGTTGGGCTGGTGAGTGAATTCTCTGCAGGGAGGTACCCTCAACCCAAGGATGAGTTTTGACACGTTTTTCTTCTAATAGAAAGGTAAAGTGAAAGAGGCTGCCCAGCGCTACCAGTACGCTCTGAAAAAATTCCCCAGAGAAGGGTTTGGAGAAGACCTGAAAACCTTCCGTGAGCTGAAGGTGTCGCTGCTCCTCAACCTCTCCCGGTGTCGAAGGAAAATGAACGTGAGTGTCCCCTCTTTTCATGGCACAGCCCCGCAGCTTTGTGCCTCTGCAGAGACACGTCCACCCCTCATCGTGCTCTGGCCTCTCAGATCTCTCCTCCCTGTAACCTGGTTGTCCTTCACACAGCACTGACATTTTATAATTCCAAAGCAGTAGTGGTTTAGTGTTTCGGATGATTAAAAATTCATTGCTGTGTTTATAGCTCTTTGAATTTTTTATTACTCCCTTTTGATGATGATGTTCACATCGTCACATGGGGGTGGAGGCATTTTCCAGATTTCTGGGGCAGCAGTGAGGAGGAGCCAGGAGATGTGCTCCTTTGAATACTAATTAATTTCAAATGAAGGAGCATATGCTTAGGGGGTTAGCACTTCCCCAGGGCAGTGACTCATCCAGAAACACCTCCACAAGACTCCTTCTCAGCCCAGAACTTCCAGATCCCTGTCACTCTCCCCACTGCAATCTGGCAGCATCCAGCTCGTGCAGATGCCTGTTCTGCCACCCTTCCCTGACTTGGAGTGCAGGGACTTTCACTTCCACAAATTAAAGTCCCCATAAACTCAAAAAGTGACATAGCTGAGGTCATGAGCCAGCAAAGGTTACACTGGAGGGGAAGGAACTTTTGGGACACTTTTTTTTTTTTCCTGTGAGCAAGAAAGATGGAAAACAAGGGGAGTAAAATCTTAATGCTGGTGAACAAACATAGTTTGGAGAAAAAGTGTGAACCTTCTCTTTAAATCAGCCAATTCACAGCTAATCAACTCCAGCTCTTGTCCTGTGCTTTGAGGACAAGATTTTTGGTTTATCATTAACTGGGGAATGCCAGCTTTTGTGATAGAAAATTTTAGAGGGTTGTAATTGCTCCTGCAGTTTTTGCAGCTATGGATGAGACCATAAAGATACCTCATGACTGCATTCCCAGTTCAGTTGGTTGGACAGTAACTGCTACTGCAGGTACAAAGAGAAGTAAAATGTTCCCCAGGCAGGGCATGCCCATAGCAAGAGTTGGCATCACAAGTTTTTGAACAAATCAGGAGCAGCACTATTCAGTCCTTTCTCCCAGAGCTGCTCAGGTCATAGCCCAGGGCAGCAATCCAAAGCAGTGTTTGGCTGTGAAATGGAATCCTCCCCACTAGGAGGAGTTTTCTTTCACAAGTGCTGAGCTTAGCAGGAGATGAAGCATTCAGAACAAGGCAAGGGAGGGTGGTGACAGGGTCTGAACCAGAGCTGATAATCTGGTCTCTTGGTAGTGCCCCTGGAAAGCACCCAGAGCATTCCCATCCCACACTGTCACCCTCTCCCTGCTCCCAAACTATCCTCCCAGGTGAGCTGTCATGGAGAAGTGAGGAACAGTGGGATTGATAGGAGACCTTTTCCAGGCAAGTCCTGCTTGCAGCTAATGCAGCCCTGTCCTTCACAGGCAATTTTCTTCAGCCCCTCAGAGAATGTCAGTGTGTTCAGGGAAGCAGAAAGGCATGGGAAAGGTTTCCTATTGCTTTCAACTATGGAAAAAATCGTTCTTGAGATAAAATTCCAGCCTCTGCAAGACCAGATGTTTCCTCAAGACTGTAGGTTGTTGGAGAGGGATTTACATGCACATGTTGGGGACACAATGAGGGTGATGACAGCAACTTGGGTTAACAACACCTGAGTCTTTGGAAATGCCATCATAGCTCCCTGTCTGTAAATGATGTTGAATGCATGTAAAATATTCCAAAACCATCAAGTTTTCCATGCAATACAAAAAAGAAAGTCCATACAAAGTTTGTTTTCTTCCATGCTGTATGTATTTTTTATTTCTGAATTTATTCAGTTACTTACCTGCACACCTATTCAAATGACAGGATTTTGGAATGGCGGAGGAATTTGCCACTAAAGCACTGGAGCTGAAGCCGAAATCTTACGAAGCTTACTATGCAAGAGCAAGGGCCAAACGCAGCAGCAGGTGAGGAGGAGCAGAGGGAAGGGTGTGAGGGGCCAGTCTCTGCCAGCCTGTCACATTCAGTGTGGGCACCCACCCTGCAGAGCCAGGCACTGCCCCCACGGGAAGAAATGGCCAGGGAACGTTCATTAGTGAGATCACAAACGTCCTGAACTCCAAAGTAATGCCCTCCCTCATCTGGTGGTTTCTGAGTCCAAGTGTTTTGGGAGAACTTTGTCTGGACATCTTACAGCACTAGAGACCTGTGCACCAAAGTTGAGTGTTCTTTTTCTAAGTACACTTTAGTTTGACCACAGCTTGGACTAAAAGCAGAATATGACTCATGGCCTGTTCAGAAGATTAAGCCAGTGTTGGGAGGTGCTGGGAGGATCACAGATGGGATCTTTTCCCCCATCTGGGTGGGTTTTCTTAGATCACAGTCATGCTCAAACACATAGTTTTGCTCCAAAGTGAACAGTGTCCCTGTAAATGACAACCCCCTTCCCAAACCCCCACCTCCCTGTTACACCTCCTAGGCTGGCCTTTCCCTCACAAAGGCTTCCCTGGGCTCACAGCCTCTGGCACATTGCATGATTGCTTCATTCCAAAGAAGTTAGCCAAAATCCACTGCAAAATTGGAGAGACAAGCCTTGCCCAGAGCGCTGACCTGTGGGAGCCCCTGAGCTCTGGAGCCAGGCCTGACGCTGTGTGGTCTTGGCATCAGGCAGGAGTTAAATTTTCGCTGGCGTAAGTGGTTGTAGCTCTGTCAGAGCTTGTTTACAGCATCGGTGAGCTGGGCTTGTGGTGATCAATGTGTTGGTGTTCCCTTCACGAAAACAGAGGTGAAGCTCATGCTGATGCTAGGGGGAGTAATTAATTAGCCCCTAATGTAAGCTGCAGAGGCAGGCAGGTTTGCTAGTCTGGGTTGTGCCATCTAAGGGCTGTGTTCCCTTCTCTCCAGAATTTTCCCTCTGTTTGGATAACATAAATCCAAGGGAGGCCCATAAGGCAGCATGTGAGAGGTGCAGCAAGAGTAGCAATCACAGCTCTCTCCCTCAGTAACAGGCACAAGCCGCTTTATTCCCCTGGAATTTCTGAAAACAGCTCCATCCAAATCCAAAGTAGTTTCAGTTCTCATTTCTGTTCCTTTGTCAAGCAGGCAGTTTTCAGCAGCCCTGGAGGACCTGAACGAGGCCATCAAGCTGTGTCCAAACAACCGTGAGATCCAGCGGCTGCTGATGCGGGTGGAGGAGGAGTGCAGGCAGGTGCAGCAGCAGCAGCAGCAGCAACAGCAGCAGCAGCAACAACAGCAGCAGCAGCAGCAGCAGCAGCAGCCATCACCTCCACTCCCAGTGGAGCCAGAACCTGAAGCCCAGCATGAAGAGCTGTATTCTGTGCAAGATATCTTTGAGGAGGAATACCTCGAGCAGGATGTAGAAAATATTTCCATTGGCTTACAGACAGAGTCCAGGCCAAACCAAGGGCTGCCCATCATCCAGAGCCCACCCCCATCTCCAGCTCACAGGGACTCAGCCTATATTTCCGGCTCACCTCTTGGCTCCCATCAGGTCTTTGATTTCAGGTCCAACAGCTCCGTGGGTTCACCAACCAGGCAGGGGTACCAGTCCACATCTCCTGCTCTATCTCCAACACACCAAAACTCACATTACAGACCCAGTCCTCCACACACGTCCCCAGCTCACCAGGGCTCCACTTACCGCTTCAGCCCCCCTCCTGTGGGAAGCCAGGGGAAGGAGTATCAGAGCCCGCCGCCGTCTCCCCTGCGCAGAGGCCCCCAGTACCGCGCCAGTCCCCCCGCGGAGAGCATGAGCGTTTACCGCTCCCAGTCCGGCTCCCCGGTGCGCTACCAGCAGGAGCCCAGCGCCGTCTCCCAGCTCCCCGGCAGGCCCAAGTCCCCGCTGTCCAAGATGACGCAGAGATCCTTCCAGATGCCCCAGCTCCCCGTGGCCGTGCCGCAGCCGGGGCTGAGGCTGCAGCCAGCCAAGGCGCAGATCGTGAGGAGCAACCAGCCCAGCTCTGCCGTCCATTCCAGTACTGTCATCCCAACTGGTGCCTACAGCCAGGTTGCCCACTCGATGGCCAGCAAGTACCAGTCATCATCAGGGGACATGGGGGTCAGCCAGAGCCGCCTGGTCTACCAGGGCTCCATCGGGGGCATCGTGGGTGACAGCAGGCCCGTGCAGCACGTGCAGGCGAGCCTCAGCGCCGGAGCCATCTGTCAGCACGGAGGGCTGGCCAAAGAAGACCTTCCACAGAGGCCATCCTCAGCTTACAGAGGGGGGATGAGATACAGCCAGACACCTCAGATTGGGCGAAGCCAGTCCGCCTCCTACTATCCAGTGTGCCACTCAAAGCTTGACCTGGAGCGTTCTTCCCTCCCCGCCAACCAGCTGGGCTCTCCAGATGTGTCTCACCTCATAAGAAGGCCCGTCACAGTCAATCCCAGCGAAATCAAGCCTCACCCACCGACTCCAAGGCCTCTACTCCACTCTCAGAGCGTTGGCCTCCGCTTCTCCCCCTCCAGCAATAGCATCTCCTCCACCTCCAACCTGACTCCCAACTTTCGCCCCTCTGCCTCGATTCAGCAAATGGAGATTCCCCTCAAGCCAGCCTATGACAGATCGTGTGATGAGCTGTCTCCAGTGTCGCCCACGCAGGGGGGCTACCCCAGCGAGCCAGCCCGCTCCCGGACCACGCCGTTCATGGGAATCATAGATAAAACTGCTCGGACTCAGCAGTACCCCCATCTCCATCAGCAGAACCGGACCTGGGCTGTGTCTTCAGTGGACACTGTCATTAGTCCTACGTCTCCTGGCAATCTGCCCCAGCCGGAATCCTTTAGCCCACCCTCTTCAATCAGCAACATTGCCTTTTATAACAAAACCAACAATGCACAGAATGGCCATTTGCTAGAGGAAGACTATTACAGCCCCCATGGGATGCTGGCCAATGGGTCCCGGGGAGACCTCCTGGAGAGAGTCACCCAAGCCTCCTCATACCCCGACGTCAAGGTGGCAAGGACGCTGCCCGTGGCGCAGGCCTACCAGGATAACCTGTACAGGCAGCTCTCCAGGGACTCCAGGCAAGGGCAGACGTCCCCAATCAAACCAAAGAGACCATTTGTGGAGTCTAATGTGTAAAAGACACTTGTTGGAGTGAGACCCTCATGTTTTCAGCACACACTTCCAAGCTTGATTTCCATGCATACTATTATAATTATTATTATTCCTATTATTATTTTTATTTCTCTTTGATAGCTACATGATCAAGTTTCTCCGGTACTTTATGTGGTGGTCAGACAGCCATGCACGTGCTCCAGCCCTTTTGTTCCCCAGCTGACTGTGAAGCCAACATCAGCCGAGCCAGTATCATTTGCCCAATTCCAGCAAAGTTCCAGCCAGGATATCTTAGTCCATGGTGTGGGGTGGTCCAGAGATATCCCTACGCAGCAGGAGGTAACCAGCTCTTTTTCAAGAGACAATTGCCTTGGATTTAAATTGGTTTCTTTTGTCTCAGTGATCTCTTACTCAACTCTGATGGGAATTCCTAGGGAATTCCACAGGAGCCTTTCCCAAGGCTGCATCCACAGGTCCCCATGCCAGCCAGGTTGTTTGGCTCTTTGCCCCAAAGAGCAGATTACCCTCAGTGATGTGATTTAACACCAGTAGCTATGCACAGTACCCACAATACCCATTCTGATTCTGCTGGCTTACAGTGCTTTCATTCCTTATTTAACTTGCCACTGGCCAGAAGGGGTGGGGATCACACAGCACTTTGCTGCTTTCCAAGTACCTACCAGGTGCCCTCACACTGATTTCTTTGCTCTGGGGCATTTTACAAGCATTGAGGGTGTAAGGTTGGCCCTTTGTTATGTGTTTTAATCAGCCAAGGGAGTTGGCCAGGAACCTCTTGTGCATGAACTGGGGTTGCATTAACTTCTTCACACTCTTGGCAGATTTCACCTCACCCACAGCATTTGCACGGGGCAAGTCAGTGTTGGGGACTTCATCTGGGGGGGGTGTATTACTTGCAAGGAAGAGCAAAAATCTGACTTAGGAAATGGTATTCAAAGAGGAAAATTGCAATTCTTGATTTTTTTTTACTTTTTTTTTTATGATGAGTATGTAGAACATGGCATGGTGAAAGAGGAAGGGTCCTTCTGCAGTCCCAGGCCTGCAGCATCCCTTCCCTCTGGCTCAGTCCTGCCAGGGAGCAGGGACTGTAGCAAGGGCTGCGCTCCTCTAAGATTCTCTGTTCTTGAAATCCTGGCGAGGGACACCGTGTTCCATATCTGTACATGGCAGAGACCATGTGTTGCTTTTTGAGAAGCTGTAGTTCAGAGAGACCTATTTATAATTTATTTATGTTATCTATTTCAGGACATTTTCCAGTTCAGGTTGGGTTTTTTCTATTATTTTCAGTTTTGTAATCAAATGCAAGTCACATCAAAACAGCGCGAAAAGCAGGGGCCGGTTCCAAAATCCTTTTTATAGGATTTTCAAAAATTTTTTTCAATTAGTTGCTGAAAATTTCTTTTGAGGTGGGGGGAAGAACTTCCTTTACCGATTCCTTTATTCCTGGTGGGTTTGTAATCTGCCTTTTCTGTTCTGAGGGTGAAGGGTGGGATGATGGGAGGGAGAGTGATAACGCTGTAGCTTGTTTTAAAGCAAACTAGTGCCTGTTGCCCAATGCCAAACCTCACTCATATCAACTCTGGGGAGCGATTCAGTGCTGAGCAGGGGAGCGATACCTCCAAAGGGCTACTGAGAATTGACTGCAAGACTTCTTGAACCAAATCACGGGCTCCAGCCTCCGCTGGTGTGAGTGAGCATATCCCAGCAACATCACTGCAGCTGCACCCTTTCACACCAGCTCAGGACAGGGTCTGGAACTCTTTAAGCAAACCCTGGCTTTGATGGGGCATTTCTTTTTCCCTGTGTGTGGCTCAGCACATCTCATTGCTATTTCATTGCCTAACTGGCTCAGAGCAAGCTGGGACCTGCACACCTTGGGCCAGGGGAGGCTTGTGTTACATAGACACATGGTGAGCATTTGGAAGAGGGGGTTCCTCCATGAGTTTTGGCAGCTTTGGAGCGCCCCAGGGGCCATTTGGTCTTTGTCAAAGCCAGTATTTGGATTGAGGTTGGTGTTTTCTTCCTTGAGGTGCAACCCAGTGTTGACTCTGCTTTATCCCAGGGCTCTGTAAAATGGGGGCTGGCTGGGACCCCTTCAATGTGGGGACACCCAGGTCTGTGCATGGTTTCTCTCCTTGCAAATGGGGTGTGATGGTTTTCTTTATTCCTCTCATTTCTGAAATAACATGCTCTGTATTGTAAGGAATAACTTGATTTCTCCTCTGCATCCCACATGCCCGTAGCTGGGAGACGTATCCCGGGTCTGGAGCAGCATCAGTCACTTTGCTTAGTGCCTCCTATCCTCCAGCTTTCTGCCTGAGTGAGTGGCTTCCTACCTTTAGTTGCTTCTTTGAAAGGAAGAGGTGACCCAGTGGGGCCCTGTCCCTGTGCTATCCGGCCCAGGGAGACGCCGTGGCCGCAGGTGCTCCTCTCCCCTGCCCCAGGGTGGCGCAGGGGCAGTGACAGGAGAGCTGCCCACGCTCTGCTTTCGCCACTCGCTGCCTTGTGCTCCCAGTCCTGTCTTCAGAGCATCCCCCCACTGCACTCCTGTGTGTAACTTCCCAGTTTCTGAAGATGTTGTAAGAGAAAACAGCTCACGCTTTTAACACAACCACAAAGCTGAAGAAGGCTTGAAACACTGCAGCATGCAGGTTTTTCCACAATTCCACGTGTTACATTTTCCACGGGATTCTTGCACTAATGGTTTTCCATCTGTTCTCTCTGTAAATGGGTGCACTTTACTGTTTGGATTTGTTACTATGATAAATACTGGATATTTAAGTGTGAGTAGTGTCTTCATTAGAAAAATAGCAAAACAGCTCATGTCTCTTAGTGTATTTTTCAAAAAAAAAGAAGAGAAAAGAAACGAAGCAATGAATCATAACATTTATAGCACAAGAACTGACTCCTGTATATAAGCATCAACAGATTGAGTAATTTTTGAATACAAAATTATTTGCAGTGGTTTTAAAGCACTTCCCTGGCAATTCTCTTAGGGACAGTTGAGGCAGGATGGCTGCTGTGGTCACCAGGTGGGTAAGAAGCACATTTTTTCCTGGAAGAGCTGTTCTTGCTCAGTCCCCTACGTCTTCAAAGTCATGATTTGGTCTTTGCATTAGGAGAAGCAGAGGTCATTCTGTGTTGTGCTGGCATGGCCCTATTGTGCTTGGGGGAGCACAAGGTCAGATCTCACCCTGAGGGCCCTTCATCCTCTACTCTTAGATCTGGGTCTGACAAGATCACGCTCAGTTTCAGACATTGAGCTGTCCTATATGTCTGTGCTATGTATTTAATTACTTTTTGAGTAATTAAGATGCAGGTCAATGCTGCCAGCTGGTGCCTTCATGCCCTCCTGACTGCAGTGGTACCACTGGCAAGCCCCACCTTTGAGCAAGCAGGATTTTGGGTCCACCAAGAAAAGCAGGTTCTTGATGACATTGAAACTCCAGTTTTCATTCTTGGGGTACGTGCAGAAGGCAGTGCCAAAAGTGATGCTGAAGCTGACCCCTTTCTTTAGCCAAACTTCCCACCAGGTGTCTCTCATCCTCACCTGTGGCTGCTCTGAGACCCAGGTGTGCTGCCACAGAGCTGGAATCTTCTCTCCCAGCATCGGGTGTGGCTCTCTGCCCCATCCCTCATTGAGGGTTCATTGGCTCTTGCTTTTCTCCCAGGTCTGGAGGATGCTGTGGTCCCAGGGGAGTGGACACCCACATGGTGGGGGCTCTGCAGGGTCCCACCAGCCAGGCTGGGAGTGGCATCAGAGGGCTTTGGACATAGTCTTGAGTGGGCATCAAAGTGCTTAGGAAAAAGGGGGTTTTACAAAGATCCTTTGAGATCCGTCTCTGAAGGAGGTACAGCCTGAGCTGCCTTCTCTGTGTCACTGGTTGGGAGGACTGTGATGGTTCCAACAATCTGAAATGTGTGTCTGTCCATCTGTCTGTCTGCTGTGGCACCAGTGCCCAGCTCAGTCTGTTTGAGCACTGAACTTTTTGGTTATTTTTCTTTAACCTGGCTGTGAAGAAAGCCGTGTGGCTGGTGTGAACGTGTGAGCGTGCGTATGCCGAACACCGGAGTCGTGCTGGGATTAGGTCTGGAACCAGGGTGGGTGGTAAACTGGGAGCAGTTCAGTCTCCTTTGCAAAGGTTGCTGTATATTCAGGGTTACCCAGGAGAAGTCTAGCTAAAACCGAAGTGCCAGCTCTGCCTTATCTAGAGAACCAAGCAAGCCAGCGTGCCTGCTCGTCCTCCGCCTTCCTCGCCCGCGGGGGCCCATAGAGCGCTGCCGCGAGCTCCTTGGTGGTTGTACTTTGCTGTACTCTTGGGAATTCAAGGTAACTCTTCTACTGGTTTATCAGCCTTTACCCAAGGGCTTAGGGAAAGAGCTGCTGTACCTGCTGGGACCTCTGCAAATCAAAGCCTTCACCCCATGCCGGCTGCGCTTGGCAGGCTGGTGGAGGGTGTGTTGGACACAAAGCACAATGGTTGAAAGTGAATCTGCGTTTTTTTCAGCTTTATGTGAATAATTGCTGGATTTTCATTCAATCAAACTCTTTTTTCTAATATAAACCACTAAGGGCTCAATTCTTTAGCAAGATGCATTCGTGTCCAACTCTTGACTCTACAGCTGGATCTCACCAAACTGGTACAGACCGACCCAAGAGGTCACAGTGAGCGCGGCCGTCACGGGGAAAGCCAACAGACACCCAACCCACCAGCTGTGTCCTTCCTCCTGCTCCTTTTCTAGCTGTCACGGTACTGGGGAGTCAGCAGCCAGGTCCCATCTGATGGGATCACATCCTGTGGTTGTGAAAACAGAGGGCTGCTTTGCTAAAAGACTTTGTCCCTTTGGGTGATGCTGTCCAGGGACGGCGGTGGGGAGGCAAGTCAGGGTGGGAATGGGTAGGTGGGAAAGCCTCGTGCCCATAGAGCTGGGTCCCCACAGGTTTGCCTCGCTGTGCACTGCTCAGCCAGCCACTGAGAGCAGCACTGTGTGCTACATAAAGTCCATTGTGTTGCTACACTGATAAGCCAGAGACTCGTGTGGACTCTGCCAGTACTGCCGGGCTCATCCCTGTCCAGCCTTTTCTTTGCCATAGTGTTGCATTCAGCGTTCCATCTCCTTTCTGTCTTCACATCCGAGAGGATCTGAGTTGGGTACAAACACGTCCACTACACCTGCCTTGTGCTTTGTACAACTGCCTGGTCGCCATCCTCTGAGACACTTGCTGGGAAGATCTTTAAGACACTTAAATTTTCCTTTAGCTTTTCTATAATTCAGATGTAAAGGACTTTCTCTCTGTACAGTATATTATCCAATGCATGTTCTGTTCTCTCTGATATATTGAACACCACACAGTTGTGATATTGTGCAGTGGGAAGAGCAGCCCCTGCCAACAGCAGAGGCCTTCGCCTCTCATCTCTAAGGAAAGAAGAAAACATATTTTTTCCTTTGCTGTATTTGCTTGAGCAGAGTTTTCTTGTCTGTACATGTGAGCTGTGAGATAGATGTGAAAAGTTCAAAAGAATGCATTCCCCCCCCCCCAATGTATACAGATTGTAATCTGTACAATGAAAACTGTATGTATGAAAAAATGTACCTATTTATAAATGGTTAACACTTGGAAATGGTGTCTGGGCTGCTGTTTTTCCCACACTGGGGTCAGTGAAGGAGTGTTCTGATGCTTCTTGGTTTGGAAATGTTGGTGGGTTGGGTCTCACAGTCACTGCATGGGGGTGGGGACAGAGACCTGGGAACCACCAGGAGCGGGAGGTGACAGAGGCAGCGCCACTGCTGCCGCCAAAAAAGGCATATAATAATATAATGGATAATAATTGCAACACCCAGTGCATGGCCAGACCCTGGAGATGGGCCCATGGGGTCCCTCACAGCTACCACTGACAATCCCACCCCTAATGTCCACCCACCCTCCCCAGCCCCTCGGGCAGCTCCTTCCCAGCTGCCCTCGGCATGTGCGAACTCGAGGATACCCCAAAACTGCTCTGAGGGGGCAGAGTCAGGAGGACAGGGTTAGCTGCAAACATTTATTAGGTCAGGAGCATCCACTGAACAAACACATCATGCGTGGGGAGAAAACACTTCAGACACGAAGCTGCTGAGCCTGCACAGGCACAGGGTCACTCCAAAGCCCCAGGGAGCCCTTCTGGGGAGCGTCCCCCCGTGCTGAGGGAGAGGGGCTGCCAGTGAGTGAGACATCCCAGTGCTGGCAAACATCCCCTCTGCCAGTGAGTGAGACATCCCAGTGCTGGCAAACATCCCCTCTGCCCCCCAGCACTGGGAACAGCCTACAGGCTTCGGCCCACAATGCAGAAATCTCTGCTCCCACTCCATCCCCAGAGCAGGGAAGAGGAAGAGCCCAGAGATCCCTCTCCTGTGCCCCTGCCAGCCCCTGCCCACGGCACTGCCATTCCCACAGGGGTGGGATGGGTTCGGGGTCACCAGGGCCTGGACAGGGCAGAGCTTAGGATGATTAAGGCCAAGCCAAGCTGAGTCCAATGGGCAGCATTGCACCAAGCATGTCCTTCCCCAGCTGTCCTCGTCACCCTGGGCTGGGCAGAGATGCAAACCACCAGAGACAGGGGGCACAGGAACGTTTCAGACATCACAAGGAGCCCATGCTGGAGACCAGGAGCTGCAGATGTCACTGGCTGCCACCACCAGGGCTCTCTCCCTCTGTCAGGGTCTTGAAGTCCATGGACAGGGCCAGCTCCTCTGCCAGTGGTGGGCGCTTCCACTCCTCCCGTGTCAGCACGTAGCCCACCACCAGCCCAAAGGCCACCAGCAGCACCCCCAGGGTATTGGCCAGGATGCCCTCAGGCACAAAGTGGCTGTAGGAATCACTGCAAGCATAGAGAGGGATGCCCAAGCCTTAAGGGATGGGTGACCTATCTCTATCGTGGGTTGGACCCCCTCTTCATCCTCATCCCCATCCTCATCCTTCAGACACATACCATGGGAAAGGTCACCCACCTGATGTTGAAGAGGAGCATCTCAGTAATGCCCAACAAGCAGGAGGTGATGGAGAGGATGAAGAGGGTGATGCCAAAGAAGACGTGCTGGGGCTTGTACCAGCCTCTCAGCGAGAAGGAGGCACCGGGGAACAGAAAGAAGCCACAGCCCAGGAACCACTGTTGGGACACAGGGATGTCACAGGTGCTGCAGAGCCTCTTCCCTGCCAGGGGGGCCAGGGGCTTCCCACCCCTTACCTGCAGGAGGTAGAGCACGAAGGTGGCCATCCCACACCAGGAGTGCAGGCTGTACATGTCAGGGATGCCCTTAGCCCGGTGGGACTCGAAGACAGCGATGATGCCTGTGGAGAAGAGCCCATCACCAGCAGGGCTGACCCTGCCCAGTCCACCCTTCCCATCCCATCCCAGCATCACCAGCAGGGCTGACCCTGCCCAGTCTGCCACTCCCAGCTCAGCACCACCAGCAGGGCTGACCCTGCCCAATCCACCCCTCCCATCCCAGCCCAGCACCACCAGCAGGGCTGACCCTGCCCAATCCACCCCTCCCATCCCATCCCAGCACCACCAGCAGGGCTGACCATGCCCAGTCCACCCCTCCCATCCCATCCCAGCACCACCAGCAGGGCTGATCCTGCCCAATCCACCCCTCCCATCCCAGCCCAGCACCATCAGCAGGGCTGATCCTGCCCAATCCACCCTTCCCATCCCAGCACCACCAGCAGGGCTGACCCTGCCCAGTCCACCCCTCCCATCCCAGCCCAGCACTCACCCACGAGGGCGATGACCAGGGCCAGGCCGTGGAGCAACGCGTGCAGTGCCTTGGTGGAGCGCTTGGCTTCGTGCCTGAACACCCGGTACACCAGGAGAGCTGCACAGAGAGGGTACCTGAGCATCCACAGGGCTCACCCAGCACTGCCCGGGGATGCTGGTGCGCCTTCCCCGTGTCTTTTGTCACCACTTTGTCCCCTTCATTCCCTGCCTGACTACAGCTGCAGGCTTTGGAGGCTGCAGCTGGGACAGGGCACGCGTCCATCCCCCCGTTCTGCTCACCGTCACCTTGGAGGAACACCATGCCCAGCACCATGCACAGGGGGTGGGCGTTGAACTGCAGGGGGCTGTGCCAGGCCACGCCGCCCCGGTAGCGGCCCAGCCAGGCACCTGTGGTGCCCAGGAGGGTCAGGCCCAGCAGCTGCGACACGGCCACGTATGCCGAGAGCCCGCTGGGGCTGGGGGGCGGCGGGGCCCCATCCATGGCAGCCTGCGGGGACAGAGAGGAGGGGGCAGCGAAGCCACAGTGGCCCCAGGCAGGTCCCGGCTGGCCGAACCTGGGCTAAGCTCCGGCCCCGAGCAGCGTCCGTCGCCTCTGCTCCACCCTCACCTGCCACGGAGCCGGAGCTTCCTGGTCCCGCTGCGTCACCCGCACCTGGAGGTGGCTCCCAGCCGCCACGGCACACCCAGCCCCGCGCTCCTGCACCTCCTGCCTGCTCCTGCCCTTCTTCCCAACCCTCCTGCCCCTGCCTAAGCCCTGCCTGCCTCATTCCTCCTGCCCCAGCCCTCCTGCAACAACCGCCCCTCCATCCACACCCCTCCATCCTTGTCCTTCTGTGCCTGTCCCTGCCTCCATCCTTTTCATCCCCATCCCTCCAACACTGTCCCTCCATCCCCATTCCTCCCACTCCATGCCCATCCCATGTCCCACCTTCATCCGCTCCCAGACCCCCTCAACAACCCCCAAACCCTGAGGGGAAGGAAATGCAGGGATAAGCAAGGCACCCCCTCCATGGTAAGAGCAATGGCCCTTGGGGACATGGGGCTGACTGAACATCTGTGCTGAGTGTGTCTGGGGGGACACACACACATGGTGTCACCCAACCACAGCTACACCAGAGACCCTTCCCATGCACCCCACAGCTCACCTGCTCTATGCTTGGTGCTGGGTTATCCCTCAATGGACCGGAGCCACCTCCACCACTGCCACAGCCACTCCTCCTCTTCCCTGGCACCTGGAGCCAGCAGGTCCACCGTCCCCTCTGCCCTGGCCCCTCTGCACTGCCTCTGGGGAGGAGCCCTCTGCCAGCTGTGGCAGACGGACCCACGATGCTGCCAGGACTGGGGGAGCGTGGAGAGGGGGAATGCATTAAGACCACGCACACACTTTATTCCCAGCCACCTTTATTGGATCAGCCAGATAAGTGGGTTAAGGGAATTGGTTTATCCCATTAAGTTGCACTGCAAAAACCGCCTGTGTCCAGCCTCACTGCCTGGGGCCATGGGGTGCTCTGTGGGATGGGCAGGGGGACCAGGCTGGGAGGGGGGACAATGAGAGGCACTGGGATATCACAACAGCCTCCCCCAAACTCTCATCACACCCAGGGGCTGCTGACACATCTGGGGGTGGCAGATGGGGACCCATGTAGCCCTGTCCTGCCTTCCCACCAGATGCAAACATCTGGCCCTGCTGGCAGTCACACAGGGCAAACACAGTTCCCAACAGCACTGAGGATGGAGGGACAGGCAAGGAGCACCCCCAGCCACAGGGCCTGGCAGCAGGACACAGGGCATGCCTGTGGCAGTGGGATATTCTGAGTTGCCCATTAGCCACCACTGAGTGCTGGGAGAACTGGAGGTGACTGGACCCCTTCCAGGACCTGCTGCTCCCCTCCCAGCCTCTGTCTCCCCTGCACCCCCAAGCACATCCACAGTTCCCCCTTCCCAGGGCAAATCCAGTGCTCCTCACATTTGGCAGGGTGTTTTCTCTGGTTAATCCGGTTAACCCACATGCCCTGGGGGGAGGATACACCTTCAGCCTGGCCCCCCTCACCTCACGGTGGCCTCTGGCTGGGACTCTCCAAAATGCCAGGGGGGCTCAGGGACTGTCTCTGCTCCCGATGGGGGCTACACGCTCATGCAGGGGAGGGGATTCTCTCTGGTTCATAGCTGAGGAGGGTCTGAGTGACAAATTGGAGGGGCTGAAGGCAGATCCCCACAGGGGCTGAAGGCAGATCCCCACACGGGCTGAAGGCAGATCCCCACACGGGCTGAAGGCCGATCCCCACAGGGGCTGAAGGCAGATCCCCACAGGGGCTGAAGGCAGATCCCCACAGGGGCTGAAGGCAGATCCCCATAGGGGCTGAAGGCAGATCCCCACAGGGGCTGAAGGCAGATCCCCACGGGGGCTGAAGGCCGATCCCCACACGGGCTGAAGGCAGATCCCCACAGGGGCTGAAGGCAGATCCCCACACGGGCTGAAGGCCGATCCCCACACGGCTCCCCCGTGTTCCCCACCCTACCTGTGGGTGCCGGCTGATGCTGCCTGTGCCGGGCCCTGCGGTGACAGTGTCTGAGCAGGGACAGGGCCACGGCGTTGGCACGGCAACGCAGCGATGACAAAGCGAGGGGGAGCTGCACCCCAGCGTGGCTGCAGGGGGAGGCTGTGAGGAGCAGAGGCAGGGGGGCCACAAAAGTGACAGCGGGGGGATCACCACCGAGCAGAGGGTGTGTGTTCTGGGGACAGTCCCTGAGGAGATGGCTCACTAACAGTGTGCGTGACACCCCCACACCCTCACACTGTTCCAGGCACCCCCTGAGCCCCCACCTGCGCCCTATGACACCCCAAACAGGCCAGGAGCACCAGGCCCTACCGGCCCGGCCCAAGGCCCCTGCACTAGGCCAAGGACTGGCCCCTGCACAGGGCGTTTGCCACCATTTAATTTGTGTTCGGGCCTTGCTGGCTCATCCCTGCACCCACCAGCAGCCCTAGAGTGACATCCTGGGAACCAGAGCCCCTTGGCTGGGCTGGTGGGTTGGGAAATGGCAGAGGGGAATGGCACAGGGGAATGGCAGAGGGGAATGGCAGAGGGGAAGGGCAGAGGGGAATGGCAGAGGGGAAGGGCAGAGGGGAAGGGCAGAGGGGAATGGCACAGGGGAATGGCAGAGGGGAAGGGCACAGGGGAATGGCACAGGGGAATGGCACAGGGGAATGGCAGAGGGGAAGGGCACAGGGGAATGGCACAGGGGAATGGCACAGGGGAATGGCAGAGGGGAATGGCACAGGGGAATGGCAGAGGGGAAGGGCAGAGGGGAATGGCACAGGGGAATGGCACAGGGGAAGGGCAGAGGGGAATGGCACAGGGGAATGGCACAGGGGAATGGCAGAGGGGAATGGCACAGGGAAATGGCACAGGGGAATGGCAAAGGGGAATGGCAAAGGGGAATGGCACAGGGGAAGGGCAGAGGGGAATGGCACAGGGGAAGGGCAGAGGGGAATGGCACAGGGGAAGGGCAGAGGGGAATGGCAGAGGGGAATGGCACAGGGGAATGGCACAGGGGAAGGGCAGAGGGGAATGGCACAGGGAAATGGCACAGGGGAATGGCACAGGGGAATGGCAGACATCACCCCCCGACCTCCGTCTGCCTCACCGCCAGCCCTCCCAGCACACCGGGCACATCCTGCACTGCCTGCGGAAAATCCCTGAGGGAGAAAGAGCCTGGAGGCCCGACATGAGGGGAAACAAGGGAACTGGGCGGAGAGGAGAGGAGTCCCCATTTCAGCTTTTCCTGGCCGAGTGCGGGCAGAGCCCCCGCTGGTGCAGCACCGGGGCGAGCAGCACTCCCGGACCACCCCCCTCGCTGTGTCTGTGTGTCCGTGTCCCTGTGTCTGTCCCTGTGCCTGTCCCTGTGTGTGACACCGCTAGATGTCACCAGGAGCCCGCGGCGCGCAGCGGCCTGGGGAGAGAGGGGAGGGACGGAGGGAGGGAGCGCCCAGAGATCTGGAGCATCCTCGGCTCTGGATCACCCGCAGGGGACAGGCAGCAGGCACGGAGCGGGTAGGAACGGCAGCAGCCTTAAGGCTGGACCCCCAGAGGGACCCCCAGAGCCAGAGCAGCCCAGGGAACCAGCACACCCTCACTCACGTTGGGGTTTGCAGCCCCCTCTGCCCTCGACCACCCACGGGAGCTTGGAGCATCCTGGCACTTGGAGCGGCTGGTGGCACCTGGGGCTCCCGTGGTGCAGAGGATCGGGTGTAACAGCCTCTGCTGGGGTGCAGGGCTGCTCCCCCAGCCCTTGGAGTCTGCTGTCACCCACACAAAAACCCTGAGCAAAGGCACCCCAAGTCCCAGCTGAGACCCCCACCAGCATCCCCATTCCCTTCTCCCTGCCCAGCAGGGACTTGTGCTGGGGGACACAAACCCCAGGAGATGGGGACCCACCACCACCCATGGTGATGATTCAGCAGAACTGAAACCCCACTGCAGCCCCAGACCCTGATGGAGACCTGACACAGCAGCAGCAAAGTCCGGGGCAGAGTCCCAGAGCCACCACCCCTGGGAGCAGAGGGAGGTGAGGCACAAGATAGGGGGTATGGCAGTGCCACAGGAGTCACTGCTACCATCCAGCCTCCACTGGGGCTTTATCTCTGCTTGGAAAATGGTTTATGGCAGAGTCATCTGCTAAAGCCATAAAAACCACCATAAACTGAAAACCTTCAGCCACCGGGCTGTGCCATGGCTGGGATGGGCTGGGCAGAGCAGAGGGAGGACTCCCCCCACCACAGCCCAGCTGAGACCCTTGGAAAATCCACAAAGGGGATGAGATTTGGGGATTCATCCTTTAGGATACTTGGCAGGACATAAAGTTTTGCCCTGATGAGAGCAGCACTGTGTAACCCAATACCAAATAGGTTTAGAAATGTTTATAAACATGTGTCCAGCTGAACTATCTCAACTTCCAGCAGACAAGGAAAGAGAACAGACCTTAAGCCTTCAGGATTAAATGGAGGTGGATCTTGTCCCATCCATACAGCAGGAACAATGGCAGTGTTTGCTGAGGGGCCATGGTGGCAGCCAACCCAGGGACAAATGAGCTGCTTCACTGCTGAGTTCCTCTTACCAGGGAGCAGCAGCCATTTATAATGAGCTCTTTAATTAAAGGCATTGCCAGGGGCATAATGGCTTTATTAAATCTGCTTGAGCTTTCCCCAGGCTGGAGGTAATGAAATCCTTGCGGCACTGCTGGCATGGGGATGTGTCACCTAGGGACCAGAACCTGTGCTGGCTGTCCTGGCATGGACCTGCAGGTTGAGGGGATGCTTGAGAGCTCTTGGGCTGCTCAGGGCTGCCCAAGGCTCCTCAGGGATGTTCAAGGCTCCTCAGGGATGCTTGGGGGGTGTTCAGGGATGCTTAGAGGTGTTCAAGCATACTCAGGTGTGCTTGGGATTGCCACAGATTCCTTCAGATCAGTGAGCTGAAGTGGCTCTGGAGATGCTGCCCCAGCTCTCCAGCTGTTGGCTGAGCTGGAATCTGTTCCAGGTTGGTCCTGGGATGCCAAGAATCCAGGGATCAATAAGAGCATCATCAACTGATAATTCATGGAAAAACCAGCAGTTCTTGTCCTTGCCCAACTGTGCCTCCCACCTTGGCATGGGCATCTTCCCTCTCTCCGCTACAGATTATTAAATTACCATTTTGCTGATCTAACTTCTTTTGGTTGGTTTCTTTCTTCTCCTTCCTAAATCAAATTCTTATTGCTAAGAAATGCTAATTTGCAAGATGCCTCCCCTGAGGACTGCGATTCAAGAGCCCAGCTGCCTTGGAGGAGCTGAGGTGCAGCCTGAAACAACCTCAAGCTGCTGTTCCATGTGAAACCCCAAACCTGGGGCTAAATTCACCGTTTTTCACTAAACATAAGAGAAAAAATAACAGTCCTGTTGGAAGGTTCAGTGGCTGCCAAGAGGGTGGCTTGGGATTAAGCACTGGGTAACATCAAAAGGGCTGATCTCCAGCTCCCTGGGAAGCTGTGAGGGCTGAAAAACAGGTAATTCCCAGCTGGGACAAAGCTTCCTCAAGAACCTGGATCCTTCCCAGGCTGCAAATCAGCTGGAAAAGACTCTGGTTCTCCTCCTGGCAGCAATTAAGCCACCCTGTCCTCCTCCTCCCCAGGAACACAACTTTGCTGCGTGGGGTGGGCGATACAATCAGCCCAGCGCAGCCCCTGCAGACGCTTCATCTCCTTCAGGGGAGGCTGAAGGCAAGTTTATGGCCATTTTTTAATAGCAGCTTGGATAAACAGCGTCGATAACCCGTGCTGGGCTCCCAGAGGATGATTAATGCTGCAGGAACAGTCACGCTCGCTCGCCTCGGGGCTGGGATTGTTTTCATTTATTAAAGGTGGGGGGGTAATAATGGACTTTGCCGTGTTTTATTGGGTTGATAGGTGCAGAGGGGAACATGTTGGCCTCTTTGCTCACCCTGTATCTTGCCCAGCTCTGCTGAGTGGCAAAGATGGGGGATGGAGTGATGAAGGATGAGGGATGAATGATGAAGGACAAAGAATGAAGGATGAGAGATGAAAGATGAGAAATTTAAGTGGAGGAAGGAGGGAGGAATGAGGACAGATGAAGGATGAAGAATGAAGAACTAGCAATGATTTCTCACCAAGTTTTTACTTCTTGCCCTGTGATGTTCCTGACTGTGTGCCTGGCACTGTGCACATATCCTGCACTGTGTCTGGGGGTTCCCCAAGGGCTGGGCTACAGGGGTCTTTTATTTATTTAGGACCCTTCCAAAACATGGGAATCATTTAGCAGCCCTGAGTCCACCAGTGCCTTCAGCACACTGCATACTCAGGGCCTTGCAGTGTCACAGCACATCCTCAGGACTCTCTTTGCAATGGGCACATCCCTGAGCTGCTGGCACCGGTCCCAGTCTGGGAATGAGGCTGAGGAGATCTGATGGTGAAAACCCCATATCTGTCCCTGTCCCACTCAGCTCCAGCCCCACCGAGCTGCCCAGCTGGGGAAAACACATGGTCCCTCTCAGGCTGCCCTGTGCAGCCAGCCTGGGTCACATGTGTCCCCACACCTGCGCCAGGTCCGGTCTCCCTGGGACAATAGACCCTTGTCCTAGGGCAGGTATGTGCTAGAAGGAGTTTGTATGGGGTGGGGTGGAAACTGTGACGATAAGGAGCTTTCTGCTGCATTCTACTGAGTCGGCAGGTTGAGTGATGAAGCAACACTTGATGTCGTGGGGCCAGGGTGAGCTCCCCCACAGCTCATTGCCCCCCATCCCCGCTCAGAGGGGACATGCCAGGCTTTCAACACACCTTAAATCCAGGGAAAAGCTGGAAACAGCCTCACAGTGATGCCAAAACTGCTCAGCAGAGACCTTTTGCACTCAGACAGCAGGAGCAAGGACTTCTGTGTCCTCTTGCCATTACAGTCCCCAAATCCAGGTGACATCGAGGGGCTCCAGCAGCCTCAACATTCACTAGAATAGCTAAAAATTGTCTTGGCAATCAGAGGTCTGAAATAAATGGTAAAAAGCCTGATTGCTTTGGGCATTTCTTTTTATTTTTTTTTTTTTTTTGGAAGGCTGAGGGGAAAAAAACCCCATTTGTTTAGATGAAAAATTTGGACTGGAGAGGTGTTTTTTCCCCTCTCCCTCATGACAGCATCACCACAGCTGGGAAAGCAGCTTAGCAAATTATACGCTATGATAATTGATTGAATTCATCAGTAAATAAAGCAGCCACCTCTAAACTCAGGGTCTGGAGAGGGAGGAAAAATTCTCAATGCAGTGGTTTGTACCAACAGGTGCAGGAGTTGTCATGCCCATGAAAGCACAGCCACCAGGAAAAGTGGCACGCAGCACTGCACTCTGGGCTAAAAAAAGCTCCTTTTGGGTCTAAATAAGGAAGGAATGATTTCTCTGCAGAAGGGAATCCTTTCTCTCACCTCCAGAAGCTCCTTGGTTCTTTAGAGAGATGGATCAGACAGAAGTTATGGAGCAACCTTGAACCCTTTAAGAGATGGTGGGATGGAGAAACCAAAAATGTGGTTTATTATAAAAGAAGGGGAAGATAATTTTGAGCATCCCCAGCCAGAGGCCTTAGGGCTGGGATATACCCACATAAATCACCAAATCTTCCCAGCCAGCACCAGGGCCATCCCCAAATTCTTGCTCCTGCTTACCATCTCCCATCACACCACCATCATGGACACCTTGTAGCCCCCCTAAGAAACATTTACCAGCAAAACCCCTTATTTATTTCTTTTGGGAATTCTGGGCTGCACCAGCACTGCCGACTGTGGGCAGGGAGATTTTGCAGGTCTGACCCAAAATGCTGAGAGCAAGTCATGCTCCTTCACGTGTGAGGCACGGCCGCGGTGTCACCGCCGATGCGCTGCGGTGACGCCGCGGCCATCGCACACGTGTCCTGCCACACGTGCCCCAGGGAGGGGGAGGAAAAGTCTCCACAGAGTGATGATGGCAATGCAAAGCGATGGGAAGCACCCTCTGGGCCAGGGCAGCTGCTGGGGACATCCATCACGTCCAGCCCACATCCTCTGAGCAGTTCCGCATCCGTCTCCCTGGCAACGCATTTTTCACATTCTTCAGAATCTCCTGCCCCTCTGGTCTGTGGTGCTGGCAGCGCTGGGTACCCTGCAGGCTGGGAGCTGATGGGTGTCCATCACCCACCCCAGCGCCCCTCAGAGGGGTGGGGACAGTAGGGACTGGTCCCAGTGCTCCACAGAATGCCCACAGGTGACTCCGAGCCCATCCTTGGTGGGTGCTGGAGCACAGAAGGGATTTGGGGCAGCACCGAGGTAGCAACGAGCATCTGACGGCTTGCAGGCATCTCACCTGCCTTCCTGGACCAACAGCCACATGACCTGCCAGTGCTCTCCTACATGTGGGATATTTTTCCGCCTGATGCAGCCAGAGTTTTACAAGATAGGGTGACACAGAGCCATGGGCATCCTTGGAGATGGAACTCCTCCTTCAAGAGGAACTTTTTCTCCTGCACAATGTCCAGCAGCAGCAGCCCCTCTTGCACCAACCTTGGAAGACACTCTTGTGTAAAAGGATGGAGCACTACCCTTCTCCTGAAGGATCATCCATTGGACACATCAGCCTTGGAAAAAGGCCTCAAATGCTGGGATTCCTGGATACCAGTGACATTGCACAGACTGTTTTGGCCTCACTGATCTCCTGAAACCCCCACTGGATCCAGAGGCTGCACCACGACCCAGGGCCGGGAAAACCCCTCCCTGGTGCAGCTGGGAACAGAGGCTGCAGGGGGACAGGAAATCTCCATTCACTGGCGCTTGGTCTCCAGCCAAATTGGACCCAAACCAACCTTTTTTTTCCAACTTCCCAGTAAACTGGACTTTCCAGAAAACTATGGCTGGTGGGGAAAGGGGTCAGCAAGGGGGGCTGGAGGCAGATGCTGACTCTGCCACCAGCTCTGCAATGTCCAGGCTCACAGGTGGTGCTGGTGCATGGGGGATTCCCCCATGGGCTTGGGGTCAGGGGGCTGAAAGGTTTTCATGTGCCCACATCAGCCTGTGCAGGTGGAGGGTGCTAGAACAGGATGTGAAGTTGTGATTTTTGGTGTGAGGTTTAACAGGCATCAGAGGGTTGCAGTCTTCTAAGTTCCTTTTTTTTTTTTAATGGCTCTGCACACCCCATAGGGTGCCCAGTGCTGACAGGAGGACGTGTCCCTCTTCGAGTGGCCACACTGTCCCCGTGGAGTCACCCCACTTACTCCTTCAAGGGTCCATGATGGTGTCCAGCTGCTCTGCATCTCCCATCAGGGATAAAAGGTCAAGAGATTTCCCCCTGTTCCTCATTTAAAAAAGCTCTCTCTTGGCAGGTGTTCACTATTGTGTCTGTGGGGTGGTTGCTCCAACAAGGAGTCATGAGGTCAGTCAACCCAGGGCCTAAGTTCAGCCCACACATCATTCCCAGGGCTGAGGCCAGGCCCTGGGGAAAAGGGATTTAGTTGAATAAATAGAAAACAAAACAAAGGAGCTATCAAGCCCACTAACACAGGTCTGGTTTTCATTTTGAAGGAACTTTTTGTTACTCGTTTGTCATCAGCCCAATTCCTCCAAGTCCAAAACGCTTGGTGTGATGTGATGCGATGTGATTTCCTTCACAGCCAGGAGAAATGCTCTGTTTTGTTGAAAAATTAGGTTCTGTTGGGAAGGGGGTCCCTTTGGCAGGAAGCAGTGCGGGACAGACCTCGGCTGTGTCCCCCAGGAACAGTTTCCCTCCTGTCCTTGCCCTTGCAGCCCCCACAGGTGGTCGGGGCATTGCCGAGGGGCGTGTGCCGTGCGATGTGGCGACGGGAGATGTTCTGCTAAGGACCACTTGAGTTCTGCTAAGGACCACTGCGACAAATCGGGAGGGGATTGGGACCCTGCGGGGATGGAGCTGCATCTCACCCACCCCATCCACCCCAGCCTTTCTCCTCTCTCTTTTTTCTGCCTTTCCCTGGATTCTCCTCCATCTCCTTCCTTCCTTCCCTCCCTCCTGCCCCAGCCCCTTCCCCTTCCCTCCCGGCACTGCCAGGAGCCAAAAGGACTTTGCACCCCAAGGCAGCGATCGCTCGCCGCTCCTTCTCCGCAAGCCTTGGAGCCGCCGGAGGGAGAAGGGAATACTCGGCTCTTATCTGCGAGGGGAGGCAGGCTCGGTGGGCAGGGTTTGCGCGAAAGCTGCTGGCTTATAAGCAGCCGGCGGCGGAGGCAAAGCCGTCTCGGAAGGCACCGAACGGGGCCCCTCGGTGCCGCGCTCCCGCCGCGATGCCCGCGGCGCTGGGGCTGCTGCTCTGGCTGAGCCTCGCAGGTGCCCTTCGCTCCGACCTCGAGCCCCCCCAGCACAACAGCACCGAGGAAGGGGCCGCCAGCTTCGCCTCAGACTACAACCACACGGCCGAGATCGTCCTCTCCAAAAGCGTCTTTGCCAGCTGGAATTACAACACCAACCTGACGGCCGAGAATGCTGCTCTGCAGGTGGGCGGCGGGACGGGGGCGATGCCACCACGGGGATGTCCCCAGCGCCGGGTTTGGGGGGCTGGGTACGGTGGAGGCACTTGGTGTGGTTCCCTTCCTCCCTGCGGGTTTCTGTCTCAGCGTCTCGGGGTGGCAAACCAAGGGTGGGAGTTGTAGTCCAGGAGCTGTAGGGGTTTGCCCCAAATTGGCTTTCAGAGAGACTCTGCCCCGGAGTGACAGCTCTGGTCCCAGAGCAGAGTCAAGGTTATTTTTAGAGGTGATTCCCTCCTCCCAGCACCTTCCACTTTCCCCCTTCCCAGAACTCTCAGTTGTCCCTGTCCCTGCCTGGTGTCATCACATCCCAGTGCTGAGGGTTTTAGTTTGGGGTGGACACCAGGAGCCCAAAGTGCACACAAGCAGCTGGGTGGCATCGGGACTGAGGCTGCCACCTCTTGTCCCTGTGTCCCCAGCCCACGGGGACAAAGACAGAGGTGGGAAAGCACTCCAGGCTGTAGGGAATTAGACATCAGCCCAGATCAGTGCAGGAAGAACCTCTGCAGGGAGCAATGCTGTGTGCATCCCACAGTCTGGGGTGTGTTCTCCCAGGAGTTTGGATGTGTCTGGGGTGTATTAAGAGGGGCAGGGAGCAGCCCTGGGTGTGCTCTCAGTCGGGTGAACTGCAGCCCAGCCGGGGCAGTGGCAGTGCCTGGGCAGGCTGCAGTGCTTTCCCCGGTCCCAGCTGTGCTCAAGGAGCTGCTGGTGGCCCCAGCATGGGGTCATGGACAAGCCACAGCTCAGGGCACACCTGCCAGTGCTGTGGCTACAGAGGCACAAGGGGCAGTGCAGCCCATAGGTGACCACGGTGTGTTTGTCCAGCCCAGAGTCACACAGGGACTGGCACACAGAGCCCTGAACCCTCCAGATCCCGTGGGGACGGGAGCACAGTGTGTCCTGTGCAGGAAGGAAATGCATCTTCCTGTGCAAGGGAAAGATCACTGCCAGGTCTGGGCACTGCCAATTTGTCAGGACACTCAAGAGGGCCCAGGTGCCCCTTCAGCCTTTTTTTGTCAAGCTGACGTGATGTCTGGGCAGGCATCCAGTTCTAGCTGCAGATGTGGTGGGGCGAGGGACCTTGGGGCAGAGCAGGAACATCCCAGCTACACTGAGTCCATAATTAAGGCCAGGAGAGCACCTTGCATGGACTTTTCTCAGAAGGCGTTTCCAGAGCAGCTTTCCCCCCTTTATGTGCTATTAAGTGTGTGAGGATCTTGTCCAGGAGCTCCCTGCAATGTCGAGGCTCCTAAGCCAGCCCAGGCAGAGGAGGGGATCTGAAGCCCTGAGATCAGTCCATGATGGGGCAGCAGGGAGGTGGGGTGGGATGGGATGGGGAGTCACAGGCTGCTAAAGGAATTACAGCTGGCCAGCAGGACCCAAAAGGCTGGATTTGGGGGATCTGGGGGGCACTGGGCCAGGCAAACCCTGCACATCCACAACACAAGAGGTGCTGAGCCAGGCCACCAGGGCATGGGCAGCTCTGGGGTCTGCCACAAAAGGGGACTCTGTGACAAAGGGACAGGAGAGGCAGGAAATCAAAGGTAGGGATGGACAGAGGGATGCTGGACAGACAGATAAATGTACCATCTTTTGTAAGCTGGGATTCTGGGCAAGAGGCTGGCAATGGGGCCTGGGGGCTGCTCATGTTTGGGTGCAGAACCACTGCAGATGCCTGGGCCAAGGCAGTCCCAGTGCCCTGAACTGCATCCTGAGTCTGCACTGTGCTCCCAGCAGGGAGGGACTGGGGCAGAGCTCTTGGCTGGGAGGCTTTGAGGCTGTGGGTGCCAAGGGGCTCCTGAGCCCCCCACAGGGGCATCCCCTCCAGAGAGGGAGCCCAGATGCAGGGGAAGGGCCAGCACTGTTGGGCATGGCCACGGCAAGGGGCTCTAGGGAACACCAGTGGCCTCAGCTCACTCCACCAGGGCTGTCAGGAGAGTTTAGGCTGCAGTTTGCCTGACCAAACGCAGGTGCCTGTTCAAGGAGAAAACAAAACACAGCTGAACTCTGCTTCCTCCAGCTCCCCCAGCTCTGCACGGGGTCTGGGAAGGGGTAAAGGCATCTCCTGTTTAGAGGGGTGAGGCAAGAGCAGGGTGTCTGTGGGGCTGGCACGTTGGGGGATTGGAGCCAGTTGGTGCCAGTGATGCTGTGGGCACTGGGATGTCCCAGGGAAGCAGGGGGAGCAGTGAGGGTAGCCAGGGGCACTTTTGGCATTCCCACAGCTGTGAGGGTATCTGCCCTGGGCAGCCTCCAACTCTGCCACACCACAACTCCCTTCCTTCCCTGCGGCCTGCTGAGGGAATGTGAAGATTAAAATAAAACAAACCAGGCATGTTGGAGCCAAGCTAAAAATGCCACAAGTCACAGCTAATGAGCTCCATAAATCACACCAGGATGGCACGTGGACACTGACCAGGCACTGTGCACCATCTCACTCCACCTGCACAGGGCCAGGACACTCTGATAAAGATTGCAGCTTCCCAAAAATACAGCTGACACTGCTCAGGCTGGGATACAAACACCTGCAATGCACCCCATCCCAAAAGCAGGGCCACAGCCCCAGCTGCCTAAATAACACCCCACAGTGCTGGCAGCTTACTGCCAGCCCATGGCCCCAGGAAGGGAGATCAGGGCTGGCAGGAGTTGGGGGGCAGAGAGGCACCCAAAACTGGGGACTCAGAGCAAATGGGTGAACACCAGATGTGGCATTGAGGGTGCAGACAGCCAGTTGAGGAATGTATAGAAATAGAAGTGTACAGACATAGTGAGGACATACAGGAAGGAGAAAGGTGAATGTGGCACCTTTATAGTTCTCTTTTGGGCTTCTGTGAAAGTGAGAAATGGCAGGATTGGAAATAAAACCAAGCCAGACCTCAGAGCTCCTTCCAAAACCAGGGCCCAGCAGATGTCAAAGCCAGTCCAGGAGCACCCAGACACCCTGACTGCATGGCCTGGACACCCTATCCCAGCACTCCCAGCCCATATGAGACCCTGGAGCTCCTTCCTAAACCTCACAGGCCACCAGTGGGTGCTCATGGAGAGCTCCACAGGGGAGCAGGGGCTGCAGACACGGCAGGGCCAGATGGAAGCTGCTGTCTCTATCCATGGGTGCCATGGGCTGGGGACAGCCCTGCCTGTCACCCCATGTCCTGTCACCTCTGACTCCCACAAACCCTCATGACTTTGCCCCTGGCCCCCAAACCATCTCCTGGGTGGTGGCATGTCCCAGGGCTGGTCCTGAGCCCCCATGTCCCCTCTCACCCTGCAGGTCACAGCATCACTGGAGGAGCAGAACTTCACAGAGCTATGGGGGAAGAAAGCCAAGGAGCTCTATGGCGACAAGTGGAATAACTTCAGTGATCCCCAGCTGAGGAAAATCATCGGATCAATCCAGACCTTGGGACCCTCCAACCTGCCCCTGGACATGAGAGAGCAGGTAGGCAAGGTGGCAGAGGAGCCCTGGGCAAGGCTGGCGTGCTGTGAAATGCCTTAGGGGGATTTCTCACAAGCATCCAGACTCCACTGCTGGCCTGTTGCATTTTGGAGGGTGTCACTGGCCCCCACACAGTGATTGAGGTGGAGATGGGGTGCTATCTCCAGGGTATGCAGGGTGCCTTCTGGCCCTATTAGCCAACCCCAACCTAATCTTGGAGCTGTCCCAGCAGGAACTGGAGATTTCCTGCTTACACAGAGCAGTCTTGAGCATCACCTGGAGACCAGCCAGGCTGTGCCCGTGGCTGGAGCCAGCTGTCCCAACCCCCCTGGGCTCAGCAGGTATGCAGCCCTCTGAAAAGAAGGGCCAATGCAGCCACCCAGCTCCTGAGCTCCCCATAAGACAAGGACTGCTGTGCCCTTGGTGACACAGTTCCATGCCAGGGACATCAGGACATCCTGAGCCTTCCCCATCACAGTCCTGAGCTTTCAGGGTAATTTATCTGAATTTCGATTTCTGTGCATGAAAATATTGCCCAGGCTGAAGCTGGCAGCCACACTGCTCTACATGAGCACAGGACAGGCCCTTCCATCCTGAGCCACAGCTCCCTGACAGCCATTCCCAGCCAAGCCCTGGCAAGGCCTCGTGATGCAATCCCTTCCGGAGAGCTCTCAGCCCCAGTTCCTTCCAGGAAACCCATCCCTGCCCTCCTCCAGACAACAGACAGCATCATGTCTCCTCCCTGCACATCAGTCATGTCTCTGCCCTCCCTGGGCAGCTCCATCCCACAGCCACCATTGTCCCCATCTCCATCCCCTCTGCACAGATGGAGCAGAGGAATGGCAGTGGAGAGAGGGACTGAGCAGAGGAATTTCCTTCCCTGAGAATGGGCTTCCCAGGCATGTTCCAGGAAACCTCCTGTTGCTATTGTTTGCAGTTGTTGCAGTTCACAGAAATAAAACCCCCTCATCCTCTGGCTTTTCCTCTCCTGTTTTTTTTAACCCATTTAGACAAACAGCTTGTGCCATGGCCCCGCTGACAAACAGCTTCATGAACAGCCCCTCTCTGGAGCATGGATTGTCTGTCCCAAAGAGCCTCCCTGCTCCCACCACGCCAAAACCCCGAGTGATAACACACTTATCTCACCAAAAATGTGCTGTATAAACACACCAATCCTTCCCCACATCCGTCTGGACACACACACTCCAGAGCTGGGAGTAGATCCTGCAGGGCTGTTCCTGTCCCCTGGCAGCCTCTTTCCTCTCAGCAGTCTTTTCCTTTCCTGCAGTACAACACCATCCTGAGCGACATGGACAAAATCTACTCCACGGCCAAGGTGTGCCTGCCCAATGGCACCTGCTGGGATCTGGAGCCAGGTATGCTCCCTGTGCCCTTCATCCTGCCAGCTGCTGGGCACCCCGTGGCCAGGACTTTGTCCTGGTCCCCACATCCTTAGTGGGTTGGGGTTGGCATGTGCCACTCGTGTTAATCAGGATTGTCCCAGTGTGAGGATGGGCACTTGTCGCCCTGTTTTTTTAAGTTTTTCTAAGCCTTCTAATGTTTACATTCTTGTAACGAACTTTCTCACATATTTTATGTAAATAACTTATTGTTTTGCATTCTTTTATAAAAGAAGAGAAATTTAATAAACTGTTAGTTTGCCCAGTGTCATTGGAGAGGCAGCACTTTCACCCTCCAATCCACTGTCACTTTTGGAAATCTGTAAATGTTGAAGTCAGAATTAAACTTCCCTCTTTTTTCCCTTAGAAAATCCAGTGTCCACATTTTTCTGTTTCATGTCCTAGAGTGACAGGAACTTGGGTCTGGTGTGGTGGTGGTGGTGGCACCTCTGCAGGGCTTTAGCAAATGCCTCCCTCTCCAGCAATCTGAAAAATATCCGAAAAATAGGAGGACTCTGCTTTCTTATTTCTTCTTCTCTTTGTCCCCTCTGTCCCAGACCTGTCGGACATCATGGCCACGTCCCGCAGCTACAAGAAGTTGCTGTTTGCCTGGGAGGGCTGGCACAACGCCGCGGGGAACCCCCTGCGCCCCAAGTACCAGGAGTTTGTGCAGCTCAGCAACGCCGCCTACGCCAAGGATGGTACAAACCAAGGGGGACCCCAAACAGGGCATGATCAGGCACCAGGGGTGGAAGTCAGGACTGGGAGATTGGGATGCCCTACTGCTCTCCTCGCCCCGCATGCAGCTTCTATTTCCCAAGTATCAACACTTTAGGGAAAGGGAAAAAATCCTGCTGCTAGTCCCTGGTCCCACCTTTAGGGGTGGGTAGTGGGGGCAGCCTTTGGGGTCTGGAGACAGAGGCTTTCCCTGTGTCCCTGGCAGGATTCAATGACACAGGCAGCTACTGGCGCTCCTGGTACGACTCAGACTCCTTTGAGAAGGACCTGGAGCACATCTACAACCAGCTGGAGCCACTCTACCTCAACCTGCACGCCTTCGTCCGGAGGAAGCTGTACGACCGCTATGGGCCCAAATACATCAACCTGAAGGGTCCCATCCCTGCTCACCTCCTGGGTAAGAGATGAGCCTCCCCCAGCCTGTGCCCAGAGGTGCTGCTGGGGTCAGAGGGACACACACAAGGCCAGACAGCTCCTAGTTATCACTGTGTTTCTCTTCTGACCTGCCACCAGCTCTGCTCCAGCTATTTTCTCTTTTCAGGGAACATGTGGGCCCAGCAGTGGAACAACATCTATGACCTGATGATCCCCTACCCTGAGAAGCCCAACCTTGACGTCACGAGCACCATGGTGCAGCAGGTGATGGGCTGAGGGACTCATTGGAGGGACCAGGGAGAAAAAGCAGGAGGTGTTGCCACGGCTGGCCCATGACATTGACCCCATGGGAGTAATTTCTCAGACTTGTATAAGGGACAGCAGAAAATCTATGTCTGGGAGGGGAAGGGACAAAGAAATGACCTTATTCCATATCTGGCAATGACCAAAGAGGCAGCAGGGGGACAAAAGTGGGCAGTGCACTGGGACTGCTTCCACTCCCCAGACTGGGGGTTGCATTGCTGCATTCACACCATCACACAGCTCCAAGCCCTTCTTGGGTATAAGTCCTGCTCCCTTCTCCTGCCCCTGCTGAGCTCCAGCACCATTACTCGGTGCTTTTTAGCAATGTTCACACCAGTTCTGGGGCTGGGCCTCCCCATCACAGAGAGAAGGGCAGGACCTCAATCCCTGGGAGCAACTCACCCCCTTCCCACAGTCCTGGAGCACTGGAGGCAATGCCCAGGGCACAGGCAGCCCCTTCCTCAGCCATAACCCATTGCTTGCTTCCCACCAGGGCTGGAATGCCACTCACATGTTCCGGGTCTCGGAGGAGTTCTTCACCTCCCTGGGGCTCCTGGAGATGCCCCCTGAATTCTGGAAGGAGTCCATGCTGGAAAAGCCAACAGATGGGCGGGAGGTGGTGTGTCACGCCTCGGCCTGGGACTTCTACAACCGCAAGGACTTCAGGTCTGTGGGGACATGCAGGGACCTAGGGCTACAGGGCAAGGCCCTCTCCTATGCCCGTTGCTGGTCCCCCTTTTGGGTACCCCCAGCCTGGCCAAGCACCCCAATATGGCCCTTTCTGAGGGGAGGTCTGGAGTGGCCATGCTGCCCTCCCTTGCCCTCCACTTTCCCTTACCCTGTGGGGTGCTGCCACGCTCTCTGAGACTGTGGGGAGTCCTTCCTATCAAGGGGGTGCGCAGGCAGCTCAGGGGTCCCTCACTGGGCTCAGGCAATGCTGTTTCCCCAGGATCAAGCAGTGCACAACGGTGACCATGGAGCAGCTGTTCACAGTGCACCACGAGATGGGCCACATCCAGTACTACCTGCAGTACAAGGACCAGCCCGTGTCCTTCCGCAGCGGGGCCAACCCTGGCTTCCACGAGGCCATCGGTGATGTCCTGTCCCTCTCTGTCTCCACCCCCAGCCACCTCAAGAAAATCGGTCTCCTCAGCAATGCTACTGAGGATGAAGGTATGGCAGCCACCCTGGGGAGCTGCTGGGTGACCTGGAGGGCTCTGGCACTGCCCGTGGCACTGGGAAGGGTTTGAGACACGCCAGGGTGGGTTGCAGTCTGGAAATGCAGCCCAGAGCTGCCACAACCCCTTCTCATCTCCATGGGTCCATGCACAACCCCCTCTTGTCTCCATGGGTCCACGTAGAGCCCTTCTTGGCTCCATCCTCTTCACCCCTGAGGCAGGAGTGATGCTCTCCAGAGCTCGTCTGTGCCTTTCCCTTCACCAGCAGAGCCCAGACTGGAAAACAACATTTTTGTGCTTGATTGGCTTTGACCTTTCTAGCATTCCTCCCTCCCTCCCTCCCCAAGAAGCATCCACCACTGGAGCTGCTGGTGTGGCTCTGAGGAGGTGGCACCAAGCATGCACGTGCACAGTCACGGGGGCAGGCGGAGGGTGGCGTGTCCAGCTGCCAGCCAGCACAGCAGGGCAGGACTTGTCACTGCAGGCACTGCCCAGCTCATCAAGAGCCTCATCCTCCCACTCGACATCCCTCAGCCAGCACATCAAAGCAGATGGTGGCAGAAGAAATTGAGCACTCCCAGACCTGCCCCAGGCGCTGCTTGGCGGAGCAGGGACAGTCCTGGGATCCTCCTGCCGTGTCATTAAATACGTTTTATGACAAGAAAGACATCACAGCAGCCAAGAGCATGGGGCCAGTGCTGCATAAACACAACGAGGCAGATGGTCTCTGCCTCAAGCCATTGCTACCCGGCTTGCCAGCCCTTGGCAGCCAGGCTGCCGTGGTGATGGCAGCCAATAGCCCCTCAGGGCAGTGCTGCCAACCCTTCTCTGACCCCACAGCTTCAGCTGGGTCTCCAGCAGGTCTTTCTCCAAACTTCCTTCCCCGGGTTTCCTTGAGGGGGAAAACAGATGTCACCATCCCCTGTGCTCCTCATGGTACAGTGGTGGCTGTCCTCAAGTTGACTCTGGTTCTGGGTCTAAACCATCAGAGCCTTTGCAGTGGTGTGACTGCAGAACAAACTCCCCCAAAGCCCCTCACCCTGAGGCCCCAGGGTGGAGGTGTGAAGATTTACACTCAACAAAGACCTTTGAGAGCTGGGCTAAGGGCAAGGGGACACCACAATTGTCACTCTCATTGTCCCCACTCAGTAAAAGGCACGTGTTGCCCCAGGTAGTAAGTGTATCTATAGAAACCTCCTGTGTCCTACACAGCCTTCTCTAGGAGCAAGGTTGGGTGTTGAGATGTTGTCCCCATTTCTCATCCACCCTCTTGCCCACTAAAATCCTGGTGCCTGTAGTGCTGTCTATGCAGACTCCTTTCCAGCCTGGTTCAGGCTCTGTTTCATGCAGAGAGCAATATCAACTACCTGCTGAAGATGGCCCTGGAGAAGATTGCCTTCCTGCCCTTTGGCTACCTCATCGACCAGTGGCGCTGGAACGTGTTCAGTGGCCGCACGCCGCCGAGCCGCTACAACTACGACTGGTGGTACCTGAGGTGGGGGACAGTCCCCAAGGGTGGGTGTGGCTGGGGAAGCTGGGCATGTGCAAGGAAGGGAGGCAGGAAAGAGGAAAGAAAAAGCGTAAAAGTAGCCACGGAGATGGTAGGAGAACAATGGATAGATGGGTGGGTGTGTAGGATGGAAGGATAGGTGAGTGGATGGATGGATGGATGGATGGATGGATGGATGGATGGATGGATGGATGGATGGATGGATGGATGGATGGATGGATGGATGGATGGAATCATGCTCTAAGTGTGCAGATTTCTTCAGCACTGGGCCAAGCCTTCCCATCCTTTGACTAGATTGTTCTGACCCTTTATTATTCCCATGCTCATGTTGTCCACAGAACCAAATACCAGGGCATCTGCGCCCCGATTTCAAGGAACGAGAGCAACTTTGACCCTGGAGCAAAGTACCATATCCCAGGGAACACTCCTTACATCAGGTAGAGGAACTGTTGGCAAAGGGGACCAAGGTTTGGGGTGCAGTGGGTGGGGGATGGCCTCTGTGGGCAGGGACTGTCATGTGCTGCTCCTGCTCAAGACATAGAGATCTCCCAGCACTTGGACCACAAATGCTGGGATTGAGCTCTTGGACTTGTCTGCTTCCCCTTGTCCCCAGTTCTGACCTTCATGGGCTTCCTTGGCAGGTACTTTGTGAGCTTCATCCTCCAGTTCCAGTTTCACAAGGCACTGTGCCAGGCAGCCAACCACACCGGTCCCCTGCACACCTGTGACATCTACAAGTCCAAAGAGGCTGGAGACAAACTCAGGTGGGGACAAAGGAGGGTCAGGAAAATCGCCATGGGCAGATGTGTGCATGGAAGCTGATGGTGTGCAAAGGAAGGAAAGAAGAAAGGAAGGAAGGAAAAGTGAACTGGAGAAATAGCTTTGCAGATGGATGGATGGATGGATGGAAATACGTGGAAGCACTGGGGTGGGGTGAGTGGTCCTCACCAGAGTATTGCTATTGTCCCAGCCATGAGCTCCCACCCAGACAAGAGGTCACTAAAGCACAGCTGGCTCCTGTTGATTCCCTGGGTATTAAATGCATGAGTGTGTGACAGGGAATCCTCAGTTCTCACATGCAGGACAGGTGGTGGCTTCCAGGGCAGTTCCCAGGTTCATGTCCCACCCTGGAACTGCATTTTCAACCCTTAAGATGCTGAGATATTATCACTGCTCCTCTCCCATCCATCCTCTGGCCTCATGCTGGCTCTTGCTGTTCTGCTCCTCCACAGGGAAGTGCTGAAAGCTGGGTCCTCAAAGTCGTGGCAGGAAATCCTCTTGAATCTCACTGGCACGGGTCAGATGGATGCTGAACCCCTCCTGGAGTATTTCAGCCCTGTCACCAAGTGGCTTCAGGAGCAGAACAACAAGACCAATGAGGTGCTGGGCTGGCCTGAGTTTGACTGGCGTCCCCCTGTCCCTGAAGGCTACCCTGAAGGCATTGGTAAGGCTGCAGCTCCATCCTGGGTGAGGGAAGGGTCAGGATGAAGTCCTCCAAGGGACATCATTAATCCACAGGCAGAAGCAGAGGAAGGTCTCTGCTGTGGCTGGGGTGTTCCCCATATCAGGAAAGAGAAATAGCCAGCTCCAGTGAAGTCCCACGGGGTGTTGCTTCCCAGGAGGCAGGTGCCATTGTCTGAAGCTGCACAGTAGTGTCATCAGTCATGGTGTGAAGAGTTTCTCTTCTTAATTGTGTCCTTTGTGTTCATGTGGGAGAGTCTTGGGCATGCAACTTGGCCTGTCATCCCGTCCTCTGTCTAATGGGACACCTCAGCTGGGCACTTCTTCCCCAATTCTTAGCTCAGCCTGCTCCCAGGTTGTGGCATCCTTCAATGGACCTGCAGTTCTGGGAAAAGCTTAATTATGGCTTCTCCATGGGATAGTGCTCTTGTAACTCTCCTGACCTTTCTTGTCTCTTCCCCAATTTATTTCCTCCTCTAGACAAAATAGCAGATGAGGCACAAGCTAAAGAGTTCTTGTCCGAGTACAACAGCACAGCTGAGGAAGTGTGGAATGCCTACACCGAGGCATCCTGGGCCTACAACACCAACATCACTGACCACAACAAGGAGATCATGGTATGGGAACGACCCTGGGGCTGTGCAGGGAGAGCCAGCAGCCAGGGAGGGCAGGTGGTACCCAGGGCACGTTTCACAGAACCTCTGAAAGCCAGGACAGCCTCTGCCCCTTGTAAAACGATAACGTTCTCACCCTTTTCCTTGAAAACCCTCATCATCCCATGAGGTACCCACAAAGGCAGCTGTGGGGAGGGTGGCAGGGATGCCAGGTGGTGTTTCTAGCAGTGGCCTGTGTCTTCTCCCTGAAGTAACTCTTCTTCTCTCATTGTAGCTGGAGAAGAACTTGGCCATGTCCAAGCACACCCTGGAGTACGGCATGAGGGCCAGGCAGTTTGACACCTCTGATTTCCAGGACCAAAGTGTCACCCGCATCCTCAAGAAGCTGAGTGTCATTGAGAGGGCAGCCTTACCTGAGAATGAGCTGAAGGAGGTGAGTGGCAAGGGGACAGAGCAAGAGAGGGTGTCCCTTGCCATCACCTTGTGTGAAGACAAAAGTTTCAGAATTTAGGAAATGCCACTGGGCAGCCACCATCTGCCTTGAAAAAGGTGATAGCTTGGTACCTTCTACACAAAGCCAAAATCCTTGTTTTCAGGATTCCCCACCCAAATGTTGCCTAACCCAGGCTGCATGGGGCCTGGATGTTTGGGTGACAATAGCACACTGCTTGTTGGCCCCAGGCCCTCTTGTATGGACCCTGTGTTACCTCCGTTGGGGTCACACTTGATCTTGGAAGGGACCAGTGTAAAGCACCCCAAAACCTCAATGGGCTGGGACATCCTCCAATATCCTCCAATATCAGGAGCTAGGATAACCACTTTACACACTCTGATTTCTTTTGCAGTATAACACCCTGCTCTCAGACATGGAGACCACCTACAGCGTGGCCAAGGTCTGCAGAGAGAACAAAACCTGTCACCCACTGGATCCTGGTAAGATCTAGCAGGGTGTCCTGTGGGGCATCAGCAGCTGGCCCAGAAGGGAGGGAATTTTTTTAATGGGGGCATGAAGAAAGGCCACGAAGGGTTCTTTCACCTTCTCTGTGATAGCCCCTGAGCAACATGCCAGAGAACCATTGCACCTGCTCAGCCCAT
Source organism: Agelaius phoeniceus (assembly GCF_051311805.1). Taxonomy (NCBI): domain Eukaryota; kingdom Metazoa; phylum Chordata; class Aves; order Passeriformes; family Icteridae; genus Agelaius; species Agelaius phoeniceus. Next base: position 1,647,334 of record NC_135290.1, on the reverse strand, counting down.
CCAACAGCATCTCAGTGGCTTTGTTGCTCTCTCTCAGACCTCACAAACACCATGGCCAACTCTCGGGACTATGATGAGCTCCTCTTTGTCTGGAAGGGCTGGCGGGATGCTTCTGGGAAGAAGATGAGGAACAACTACAAGCGATATGTGGAGCTGAGCAACAAGGCAGCCATGCTCAATGGTCAGTGCCCTGCTCCCCTAGAGCCCACCATGGCCCTCTTCACACAACTGGGAGCCAAAATCCCAAGGGTGTGGAAGTATCACTAACTCCCAGGAGATCTACTCTCAATCTCTCTTGGAGTGTCTGAACAGCAAGACAGAGTCTTGCCCAAGAAGGACAGAGTCTGACAGCTTCTGCTCTTGCCCTACCACAGGCTACACAGACAATGGGGCCTACTGGAGATCCCTGTATGAGACACCCACCTTCGAGGAAGATCTGGAGAGGCTGTATCTGCAGCTGCAGCCCTTGTACCTCAACCTGCATGCTTATGTACGCCGAGCCCTCTACAAAAGCTATGGTGCAGAGCACATAAACCTGAGGGGTCCCATCCCTGCCCATCTGCTAGGTAAGGGCTCTGCTTGAGCTACACTGCGTCTCCCACCAGGTGTGGCTGTCCCTGTGCCATGCCAAGAGTTAAGACTGGTCTCTGTTCAGCTCTGGCTGAAGGGAAAAGCTCCCCTGAGATGGGTCTGTAGAGGCCAATCTACCCAGGGGGAGGGCAGCATGCTCAGCATGATTTGACTTCTCTTGCAAGGCTGGGCTCCTGCCTACATTGCCCTTGTGCAGGCAGGGCAGGGACCAGGCAGGGTGATCCACCTGTGCAGGAGGAGGGAGTAACTGGTTGCTCTCCTCTCCCTGTCTCCCTCCTGACCTGTGTCATCCTTCTGTGCTTCCCAGGCAACATGTGGGCTCAGTCGTGGTCCAACATTTTCGACCTGGTGGTACCTTTCCCAGATGCCACCAAGGTGGATGCCACCCCGGCCATGAAAAACCAGGTCAGTGCTTTCCTAGGCTGCTCTGGGGAAATCCCTTGGGACCCAGCAACCTTTGGCTGTTACCACCACCCATGCTGCCAAATGCTCTAATGCTGCCAAAAAATTCCATGTCTCATCTGTATTCTCCCTACCTCTGTATGCCAAGACCTGGATCCAGGTCTAGCTGACTCCAGGAGATTCCCCTGCCCAGAACAAGGTTACCCCTGTCTTCCCATCGTTCCACATCGCCCCTCAGCGGGTCTCTGTTCTTTCCCCAGGGCTGGACACCCAAGAGAATGTTCGAGGAGTCAGACCATTTCTTCACCTCTCTGGGCCTCATCCCGATGCCACAGGAGTTCTGGGACAAGTCCATGATCGAGAAGCCATCGGATGGGCGGGAGGTGGTGTGCCACGCCTCAGCCTGGGACTTCTACAACCGCAAGGACTTCAGGTGCCCCTGGGGAGCAGGGGGTGGCCACTGCTGGTGTGGTGCTGGGGCAGAAAGGGTCTTTGTAGAATAAGGGCAGGTGGGCTGATGCCACCAGTGTATCTTGCTCTGTGGCTGTGGCACCCCAGCTGTGGCACTTCTCTCGGTTCCTAGGATGCTGGTAGGAGTCCCCATGGTGGATGGAGGGCAATCCACGCCTGCCCTGTCCTGTCCTGGAGAATGGAAAAGCTGATGAACAGGGACAGGGAATGGGCAGGGTCAGCAGGAGATGCAGGAGGAGGAAGAGACCAACCCAGTGGAGTTAGGACCAGCCTGGCCTGGCATCAGATGTGGGGAGGGGACACATAGAAAGGAAAAATAGCTCAAGGGGGCCTGATGGTTCCTGGAGGTCTTCATGCCACCCCTGCTCTCCCTTCTCCCCCAACCCCTGTCTCCTGGTCCAGGATCAAGCAGTGCACCGTGGTGAACATGGATGACCTCATCACAGTGCACCACGAGATGGGCCATGTCCAGTACTTCCTGCAGTACAAGGACCAGCCTGTCTCCTTCCGGGATGGGGCCAACCCTGGCTTCCACGAGGCTGTTGGGGATGTCATGGCCTTGTCTGTCTCCACCCCCAAACACCTCCACAGCATCAATCTGCTGGACCAAGTCATGGAAAACGAAGGTGAGCTGGAGAGCCACACAGCAGATGTGGGGATGCTGGTGGGAACAGCTGGAAATGCACATGGTCAGGAGGGGCTGGGCAAGGTTGAAGGGCTCAGGGACACACATGGTGGCTTTGCATGAATGGAGGGGACAGGACCTGTTGAGGACACCCAGTTCTGGGGCAGAATGACCCACGGAGGGAGGAGAGGTGGATACAGCACTGTCTTGCTCACATCTTCATGCCCCGGGCAGAAAGTGATATTAACTATCTGATGAGCATCGCCCTGGACAAAATTGCCTTCCTGCCCTTCGGGTACCTCATGGACCAGTGGCGCTGGAAGGTGTTTGATGGGCGGATCAAGGAGGATGAGTACAACAAGGAGTGGTGGAACCTCAGGTAGGATTGAATTCAGACCCCTGTCTGGGATAAGGGCCTTGGCTGTCATCCCACTGGGTGTTTTCTCCTTGTGGTCCAGCTGACTGCAATGGGAATGATGAGATACACAGCCCCCATCCTGTGCTCACACCCCACTCTGTTCCTTCCCACTTTGCCCCATCTCCTCCTCCCCAGGCTGACCTGACTCTCCCTCTCTTACACAGGATGAAGTACCAGGGCTTGTGCCCACCAGCACTGAGGTCTGAAGATGACTTTGACCCTGGGGCCAAGTTTCACATTCCTGCTAACGTCCCTTACATTAGGTGAGCCAGCAGGGCTGGGGCACAAGGGACACCACTTGGACATAGAAGCAGGATCCCCAGGTCAGATGCCAGTGATGACACCTTTCTCCATGGCTGGTGGTACCATCCTGCATGGGCTGGGCAGCTCCAGAGACCCTGACAGAGCTTCAGACAAGAAGTCTGAATTTAGGGGAATTTCTCCCTATCCAAGGAAGATGAGCTCATCCCCTCCAACAAACATAAAACACATTATGGGAGAAAGGGCCTCAGCAGGTTGAGCTGAGCTGGAGAAGGTGTAGCTCCAAAACCAGTGATGCTCCTCCAGACTGGGGGGTGCAGCCAGAGAATGAGGGGAGCCACATCCCCTCTGTTGCACAGGCACAAGCAGGGTCCATTCCCATCTCTTCATCCCTCTCCACCAGGTACTTCGTCAGCTTTGTGATCCAGTTCCAATTCCACCAAGCACTCTGTGATGCAGCCGGGCACAAGGGTCCCCTGCACACCTGTGACATCTACAAGTCCAAGGAGGCTGGGAAGATCTTGGGGTAGGTGTGTGGGGCAGGGTAAAGCCAAGGCAAAAATATCCCCAAATACCTTGAAGCCAGCCCAGCAAGAGAGGAGGCAACACAGCCCCCGGTCATCCCTCCCATCCCATACCTGGGGGGACACCCTGGGCTGGGCGCTGGGGCTGTGATTGCAAAGGCAGCCACTAGATGGTAGCTAGGCCCCTGCCAGGGGGAAGGCTCCCTCCTCCTCCTCCTCCTCCTCCTCCCAGCCCCCAGTTCCTTAGGGAAAACAACCCCCTTGCTTCAAGAAAAGCACCTGCAAAATTAACTCTCTCACCCAGGGACTGCTCTGCATCAGGCTGGATTCACTGGAGGTTTTTAATCCATGCAAACCCCTCTTCCCCCACAGATAAATGTCCTTTCCTGTGCTCCAGGCTGGCAGCCCTATGGTTCTGGGGGTTCAGACTGTACCCAGGGATGCTGACGCCAAGAACTCCAAGGGAAAGGGAGGGGCTGGCAGCCAAGAGGGTGATGGGGAACACACTGGAGCTGATTTCTCCTGCCACAGGGATGCCCTGAAGCTGGGTTTCAGCAAGCCATGGCCCGAAGCCATGCAGCTCATCACAGGACAGCCCAACATGTCAGCAGAGGCCCTGATGAGCTATTTCGAGCCGCTCATGACATGGCTGGAGAAAGAGAACCAGAAGAACGGGGAGGTGCTGGGCTGGCCCGAGTACAGCTGGACTCCTTACACAGGTATGCAGGGCTCAGCCAAGCACAGCAGGTCCACGACTGGCCAGGGCTCAGCCCTCACCAGGCTCAGAATGAAATGGAGCTCTCCTGGTGCCACTTGGCCATCCCAAAGATCACAGGGTGTTTGGATACTTCTCCTTGATTCCTCATGGAGCTGAGGCCAAAGGGCATCCAAGAGACCAGCAAAGGTGGCCCAACACACCACAGCCCAGAGCCCCCAGCAACAACCATGTCTCTCTTTTCTCTCTTTTCCAGCCCAGCAAGACGACTCCAGCACAACTGATTTCCTGGGAATGTCCCTGACCAAAAGTCAAGCCACAGCTGGGGGCTGGGTCCTGCTTGCCCTGGCACTCATCTTCCTGATCACCACCATCTTCTTCGGTGTCAAGTTCTTCCTAGCCAGGGGAAAGGCCTTCACATCCATCTCAGAAATGGAACTGAAATAAGGCAGCCACCAGCAGGGCAACACAGACAGGGTGCAAGCATGGGCACTTGGCCAGGCTGGCAGCCACGCCATGGGCACACTTGCCAAGGAAGCCATGGGTTGCCACAACCCAGGATTACTCTCTCCTATCAGGTCAGACATTCCTTTCCACTATGCAAGAGCCAGAGCAGAGAAGAACTATTTATTTGTCAATGTCTGAATCAGGGGAAAGAGAAGTTGAGGCTCCGGCAGGCACGGAGCTGTCACAAGCTGCCCCTGTGCCCAGGGCTAGAGCTGGTCCAGCCTGGTCACCCACCAGCCAATTCTGACCTGTGGGCAAAGCCACAGGGACTCGAGTGACAGAGGGCAGTTTGGGGAGGGATGGAGCACATCCTGGTTTGCCTGCTACCAGGCTGTTCGCTTGCATGGATGAAAAATAAACCTATGTCTTGTCCCCCTTGGAGCAGCGGCTCAGCTTCTTCTTGCCTGTGGAACAAGGCTCTCAAACAGGACAGCTGCCACCCCAACCCAGTGCAGACACAAATCCCTGGGGACCAGTCTGGCTTTGGGGCAACATAACTGCAGCAGCCACCTTCTCCCCTCCCCATCTGAAAGCTCAGCCTCCCTTTGCAGCATCTCCATCCTCCCCTGAACCGCGGCTCCATCAGAGCTGACAGCTCGTGGGTTCACAGTGCAGCACGTGCCTCAGGGAGGGGCTGAATCAGGGCCAGGAATCCCCAAAGTCCAGACACGAGCTGTTTAAAGGGCTGGGGGGTCAGCAGGCTGGAGCTCACCCCTGCTGTCACTCCAGCAGCAGAGCCACACTTACGTAAGAGCCGGGGAGGGGGTTCCAAGGTCAGCGATCGCCTCCTGCCCTCCAGCTCCTGATTATCTTGGGATCAGCCGTGCTTTGAGGCCCACCCGTCCCCCCCGTCCCCAGCCTCGTCTTTCTTCTGCTTCTGTAAATAAAACTTCGTATTTGTTCTGCAGTGATTAGGTGCAAAACTAATCCCAGGCTGGGGATTATTGCAGCCTTAAAGAGCTGTGATCTGCTGCAGCCCGAAGCAGCAGGGGAAATGAGGGGATCTGGATGATCCACCCGTCCCTATCCCATCCCATGGCCTCTGCCCTCGGCCACGGGAGGCTGAGGCCTGGGAGCGGCTCTCTGCACCTGGCAGAGGAGCAGAAGGCAGGTGTCTGCCCGCCCACGCTCGGCTGTTTGTTTGCTTTCCATCTCCTCGAGCGCAGGACGCCCACGGGGAGGTGGCACCCCAACCTTCCATGGCTCTGCCCAGTGCCAGAGCCCGAGCAGCAGCACGGATCAGTGAGAGCAGCTCTCACACCGTGTCCTTCCCTCACCACAGCCCGGGGCATCTGCTTTCCATCCCGGCACACCAGGCTCCCTCCTCTCCCCCCTTCCCGGCAGTGCGTTGCTCATGGAGCACAGACCTGGCACGGTGAGAGCTGAGCTGGAAGCCAAGAGTATTTTCAGCCTGGGAAAGCAGGCTGGTGCAGGTGTGCTCCATCCCAGCTCGGCTCCTCGCTGGTAATTTTGAGCTCCTTGGCTCCTTTCTGCCCCATTAGTGGAGGAAAAGAGGTCTCCAAGATCATCAAGATCCTGCAAGTTTCATGAAAATTGCTTTCTGGAGAAGAGGATTAAAAAGAAAAAAAGGAAAAAATAAATAGAGCCACACTGAACACTGTCACTCAGGGAGTGCAACATACACTCAGCCCTAGACATCAGAGAATCCACACAGGAGCTGAGTTTGCCCTGCCAGGGACACGAGTGTGGATGATGGGTGCACTGAGCTGTGTCCAGGGGCACACAGACAGCCCAGGCCCACCAGCCATGCAGAGGACAGAGGCAGACACAGGCTCCTTCAGCACAGGTCCAAGCCCTGTGCAGCAGGTGGGATTGGACACCAGCCAACCTTGCACATGGGGCCAAGGTCCACGCAGCAGATGGGATGGGGTTGGACACCAGGCTCTCTTCAACACGGGGGCAAAGTCCACCCAGGAGCTGGGGCTGGACCCAAGGTTATGCCCAGTGCAGCCCAGGGGGAGGCTGAAGGTGCCACCTTGAGCTCCATTGGAGCTTCTTGGCTGAGATGGGGGGGCCTGGGTGAAACTTTTGAGGGCAGTGAGGGCCAGCTCGTGCCCCAAGGGCTCTGCCAAGCCAGCAGCAGTGTTTTACAAGATAGCTTTAGACCAAGGATGATTTCCCTTCCCCGTTGTGATAACATCTGGAGAGATTTTGCTGCCTTCTGCCTTCTGCATCATGCTTGCAGCTGAAATTAGGAGGCTCAGCGAAATCACTCCCTAAGGAGAAAAAAGAAACATAAAAGCAGAAAAAAGGAGGAGATTCCCCCTTAATTCACAGAGCTCCTGGAGGGGAGCTCAGGAGGGAGCAGGTACTGAGGCTTGGGGGGCTGCTTTGCACCCCCCTGCCTGTACATGGATCTTCCAGAGGAGATTTGCTTTAAAATCACATTAATTCAAAGCAAGAAACACTCTGGGCTCCCTTCCCCAGCACAAGGACCCTTTGGGAATCAGAGGAACCCATTTTTCATTTTTTTCAGGTCCATTTTTCCCCTTGGGAAGGTGGCTGGGGTTCCCACACCCCACGGCCCCGTGGTGCTGGTGGGGCCTGGCCAGGGCAGGTCTATTCTTAGCCCGGGTGGCCAGGCAGGAGCAGACAGGGTGCACGGGCTGCGTTCCTCACATTCCCCTCCGGGGGACAGGGAGCGCCTGGAAATGCACAGCCACAGCCTGGCAGCAGCTGGGGCCATCACAAGGGGCCACCGTGGGCAGGGGAGAGGGGCCAGGTGGCCCTGGGGGGGTCTCAGGGGACAGGAATTGTGGAAGGGATGCAGTGAGCTGCAGGAGGGGCCGGGAGAGCTCCATCCCTGCAGCCCCTGCGAGCTCTGGTCAGCACCATCCTTCCCTCCCACTGCTCAAGCAGGGCTGAGGGGAGTAAAGGTGAATTTTGACCCCATATTTCCCCCCTAAGCAAGTACAGACTCTTCCCAGCCCCATGGCTCAGCTGGAATTCCCTACGAAGGGGGACAGGGCCGGATCCAAGGCAAATGACAGCTGTACCCTCCCGATGTCCCTCCTTGATGGAGGGGTGTCATCCCTGCCTGTGGCTGGATGTGCTGGGCACCCACTGGGGTCCCATCCTCCCCAGGGGATGCACCCAGGGGTGCCAGCTGTGCTGACCACCTCCCCAGCCCCACAGAGCCCCTGCCCTGCACGGGCACCATCGCCCTGTCCCCGGGTGCCTCAGCAGCAGGACCCCAAAGCGGGCTCTGCCCGTGTCCCAGTGCTGGTGGGGAACTGTCCCCACCCTTTGGGGCTGCCCCCTGAGCTGACACTGTCCCACTGAGGCAGCCCAGGTGACAGGGAGAGAATTGTCCCCACCAAAAGTGCTGGGAACTTGGCACAGGCTCCTCTCCGCCGTGCCCAGGGGAGCTCCCAGTCAGGCAGACCCGCTGCATGCTGCCTTTCCCTGCTCCTCCCTGCAGCATCACGAGTTATTGCAGCCTGCAGGCCCCATCCATCCTCCTGGCAGGTGAGTCACGAGCCTGCCCCGTGCCTCAGTTTCCCCTGCTGTGCAGGGAGGACAGGCAGGGTGCCAGGGGGGTGCCATGACCTGAGTGGCCACGGCCCAGAGCAGAGGCTCTGTGGCATTTCCTGCCACTCACAAGTGGGAAGTGGCTTTGTCAGGAGAAACAATGTCCGTGACTCGGTTTAATGTCACCGAGTCCTTTCCAGATTCGCAGTCTCCCAGGGCTGGGAAGGCCCAGGCTGAAGAGAGTTCAATTTTGCTGTGCATTTTTACCTTGTTTTGGGTTTTTGTTTTATACTTAACAAACAAACAGTGTGGAGGTGAGAGCCTGAAAAAATACATCAAGATTTGGAGTGGTGAGGCAGAGAAAGGAGCCAAAACAAGGAGCATCCTTCCACCTGCAAAATAAATTTACAGCCCAAATTCCTCCATCCCGTGTCAAATCCATGGAGCATCTTCCAAAGGTGAAGGGCAAAGCAGGGGCATGAGCCATGCCAGGCAGAAGGACACCTGAGAGTGCCTGGGGACAGTCCTGGTGGCTGGAAGCAGCTTTGGGGACCATGAGAGCCCTGTCTCTCCCTTCCCAGCTGTGTTTGCAGTGTGGCTCTAATTGCAGAAAGAGGCAGAAATGTCGCGTCTCGGTTGGCAAACATTTCTCCTGGCGAGTGCCAGCCGGCAGCTGCCATGCTGGCATCCAAGTGGGCTCCCAGCCCCTCCATCCCACACCTCCCACCACAAATCCATACCCCAGGAAGGCTGCACTCCTTTCCCAACGTGGCTGTGCCTGCCCAGGGCAGCCCCTCCCTGAGTAGGTGAAAATTTCCTGCACAGATCAGAAATCCCAGGAGCAGGGAGGGGGAGGACACCCTCGGGAAGCACCCAGGTCTCCTTTGCCCTTGGAAACCAGGTAATTTCCCACTGATTCCCCAGGGTGTGGGAAGGAAGGGAAAGGAAAAAAAAAGGGGAAAGGAGTAAAACCTCAAAAACGTTCAGTGAGGAGAAAAAGGAGGAGGAGGGGGGAGAAGTAGAACTGAGTGAGGGAGGAGGAGGAGGAGAGCAGGGCAGGGAGAGAGAGGATTACTGTTCAGTTAAATTAGAGGGAGCCCTTCAGCTGACTTGAACAGCAGGAGAATTTGCCCAAAGACCCCAATTTTTCCAATTTGGGATAAACTGTAAGCGCAGGATTAACTACAAGCATATGCTTAAAACCCAGGGAATTGAAAGAAGTCTGGGCATAAAGTGCTCCAAAGAGGGCAGGGCATGGAGTGGCAGCTGCATGGGTGACCTGCCCCTACAGGGATGCACTGAGGGGCCTGGGGAGCTGTGAGGGGACTGCAAGAGCCAAGGGTGCACTGGGAAGCTCCTGGAGCTTAGTCAATAATAACCTGAAAGAGAATGACATGACTCAGCTCCAAATGCAAGGGCTGTGTGGGGAACGGGGCTGGCAGGAGAGGCTCTTCCACGTGCTGGGACAAACGCCCTGCTTGGAGAAAGGGGGATCAGAGGGGCCCCACAGCTACGGCTGGAGCAGGACAAGCCTTTCTGGGGTCCCTGCAGAGCCCAGCCCTGGCAGAGGGGCTGTTCCCTGCCCCGTGCCCAGAGCTGTGCTGGTGCCCTCACCCTCCACTCTGGGCACCCCCCAGAAGGGCTCTGGGCTGGCACGTGCCCTTTCTGTCAGACACATCCTCGTGCACGTGACGCATCCATGAGCATCCCGGGCTGATTTATGGGATGAGAGGAGGGCAGGAGGCCAACCTTAAATCCTGACTGCCTGGTGATTAATAATCATAATTACTATCATATTAGCTGTAGTAGTAAGGGTTTGCTTTCCCCTGCAGAACTGGTCATCCAGAAATCTCAAAGAGGTTTTACCAGGCCAAGTGACCAATGTCCCTATTTTCTAAAGGAAATTGCAGCACAGAGCTGTCTCCCTTGAGTCACACAGTATATCAACAAGAAAACAGAGAAGGCAGGAGTCTGGACTCTGTGTCCCTCTCCCTCCCCCATGCTATTAAGCTGCATCTGTGTAATATAGAGCAAAACATCCTCCACGAGTCGCAGTAAATCACGGCAGAGGCAGTGTGCAGAGTGGATGGGGGGAGATAATGGGTTTTTCACCCTCTTCAACAATAGAACAAGTTTTTCTGCGTTAGGGAAGGCTGACTTCTCTGAGAGATGGAGATAAAAACAGCACTGAGCCTCCAAAATGGGCTGAAAGGGCACTTGCCTCACCCACTTGCATTGCTGGCCAAGGGACAGGAGGCAAACCAGGCAAACCATGCTGTGGGTCGAGTGCCCCACTGGCATGGCCTGGTCCACATGGACATCCCTGAGGTGCACTGGAATATTAATTGAAAATCCCAGCAAAACACTTCTGTTGATGATAATGGACCATAATCCTCTTAGAGCAATTTCATGCCTGAAAAATCATGCATAACAAAATAATAATAGAAAGCCCCTCAGTGGACACTGTCCTTAGCAGTGGACACAGGAGAAGAGGGTCAGCCAGAGTGGATTTCTCAGGAAGGAAATGGAGCTGGTCCCCTTGGCCTCCACCTCTGAGGTGGGCAGGGGAAGAACTGAATTGGGTCTAGGTCTGAACATCTGCTCTGGCAGTGCAGCATCACCGTGGGACCCCAATGTCCCACAGAGAGCTGGGGAACCAGCAGGGCTCCCGTGCTCTACAGAGCCCATGGGGCTTTCTGTGACCCCAGAACCCCAGAACCTCCTGTATTCTCCATGCCCACCAGAGCTCCCAGAACACTCTGGACTCTCCATGTCCTTCACAGTTCTCAGGACTCTCAGAACACTCCGTGTTCCTCAAGGATTTCCCGTGCTCGCAGAGCCCTGTGCCAGGCTGGGCCGTCCCGTACCAAGCCCCCCGCCCCCAAAAGAAGCAGCCGGTCCCCCCCTCCCGCCCGCCCCTTCAGCACCACCTCGGCTGGACAGCGCCAGGTGCGGGGCCGACACCCCCGGCACCCCAGGAGCGCCCTGACCTCCCCCTCGGAAACCTCTGGGAGCACCCTGACCTCCCCACCGGCATCCCCCGGCATTCCCAACATCCCGACAAAGCCCCCCCGCTCCCCTTCCCTTGCACCCCATTCCCACTCTCCGACACTCCCTACTCGGGCTGCGCCCCCTCCTCGGCGCCCTGTCCTCTGCTCCTGCCCCCCTGCACCCCCAGACGCTGCCCCCTCCAACCCCTGCTCCCAGCAGCACCCCCTCTGCTGCCTCTGCGGCTCTGCATCTCCTCCTCCGCCCCCGCACCACCCCCTGCACCTCAGCACCACCGGCACCACCCCCTGCACCCCGGCACCCCCTCCTCTGCCACCCCAGCACCCCAGCGCTCTTCATCGCTCCCTCCTCCACCATCCTCCTTCACCATCCCCACCCGTCAGCTCCCGGCGCTCCCGGTGCCTCCTCCTCCTCCTCCTCCTCCTCCAGCACCCCTCTCCAGCACCCCTTCCTTCACCGCCCCTTCCTCCAGCGCCCCAGCACCTTTCAGTTGCACTCCCACCAAATCCCCCCATCCCCAGCACAGCCTTCAGCTCCAACACCCCGCTCCCTCCAGGACATCCTCTGCCAGCGCCCCGAGGACCCCATCCCCACCCTCCACGCCCCACAGGGATTCTCCCTCCACCCCCAAACCATCCCCAAAGCCTCTCTCACCTGTCCGCCCGCCCTGCCCCAGCCCCTCCAGGCCCCCACCCCCGCACCCCCAGCACCCACCTGCGCCCCCGGCCCGCCCCGCGCCCCGCCCCGGAGCCCCCCCGCCCTGGGGGCCGCTGCCGGCCGGGGCCGTGCGGCTGCGGTGCCGCGGGATGCCGGGGGGTCCGGGGGAGCCCCGGGGGCCGCCGGGGGGTGCGCGCTGCCCGGCCGGCAGCTGTTGCTGCTGACGGCTCCCCCGGAGCCTCCGGCCGGCCGGGGCAGCGGTGACTAAGCACTTTGGGGATTTCTACTCTTTATTATTTTATTCTATTATTTTCTCCCGCTTTCGAGCGGGTCCTCCCCCCTCTCTCCCCCGCTTCCCCCTCCCATCCTCATCTTCCCCGGCCGCCCCCGCCCGGGGCCGGGCGCGGCAGGGCGGGCGGAGGGGTTCCCCCTTCCGGCCACCGGGAGCATGGGAGCCCCGGGCCGGCTGGGCTCCAGAGCTCGGTCAGCCCTGGGGTGAGGCGGAGCGGGGCCGCGCCGTGCCGTGCCGCGCCGCTCCGGGGCCGGGCCGCGCTCCCCGCCGCGCCCGCGGCAAGTTCCGCCGCTCCCGGGGCGCGCGGAGCGCAGCGGAGCGATGCCGGTGCGCCGGGGCCATGTGGCCCCCCAAAACACCTACCTGGACACCATCATTCGCAAATTTGAAGGACAAAGTGAGTACCGCGCCCTCCGGTCCCGCTCCGCTCCCCCGCGGCCGGGGCGGCCCCCCAACTTCGGAGCGCAGCGGGGAGAGGAGGGGGGAAGGCGGGAGGGTGTCCCCGGGGGCACGGAGGCGCCCCTGTGACCTCCCGAGGGGGGAGAGGGGGTGGGCGACAGCCCGGCAGTGTCCCCGCGGGTATTTATAGATAGGGCGACACCGGGGGACGAGCCACCCCGGCCTCAGTGTTTGCCCGGGGACACCGCGACTCCCCTGTCCCCGGGCTGGGACGGGTTCCCGGGCTGGCGGGGAGGGGGTCCCGGCGGGCTGGACGGGGGGACACGGTGTACCCCAGCGCAGCCGGGCTCGCCGCCTGTTTGCCTTCAACTCTGCGCTCTCGGCGGCCGCCGTCCCTGGTGAAACGTTGCCATTTGCTGTTGCTCCGAGTAATCCCTTTATATGAATTTTGGGGCTGGTTTCGTGTCAAATATAGCGAAAAGTCCGTGCGCATAGGGGAGCGCTGGGGTTTGCGTGTGGCTGGGTGGGGGCGCGGGGGTTCCGCTCCCACTCTCTGGGCGCTCCAACGGGGCTGGGTCCCCCCTACAATGCTGGGGATGACGGGAGGGAACCAGGGCACCGGGGTCCCCCAAAAACTGAGCTCGGGGGGCTGCTGTGGGGTGCCGGGGCCGTGCACCCCTCACTGCCCCGGCTCACTGTGGGGTTTTTTTTTTGTGGGTGTCCAAGTTTCCCGAGTGGGCAAATTCCTTGGCGCTGCCATCCCTGCAGGCTCTGCGCTGCCTGGCCTGGCGGTGACTGACGTGACCCTGGGGATGGAAAGTGAGAAAAACTGTCCCTGGTTCCTATCAGTTCCCCCTGGGAAGCGGCGGCTGGGGAGCAGCGGGGCCACGCGGTGAGGCGTGACAGGAGAACACAGCCAGACCCCGCTCCCTGCCCGCTCCCTGCCAGCCATGTCGGGCACCAGCTGCGTTCTGCCCAAACATCGCCCCACGCTCCCCCGCGGCAGTTTCGTGCTGTGACAGGTGTTGGGAGACAGCAAACCAGCACACCTAATACATCTTTGCTACAGGCAATGAGTTCTTCCGTGCCTGTGGGTGCTGCCCTCACCCCCAGCACCGCAGCTCCCTTGGGTGCAGCTGCTCCTGGTGAGTCCCCGTTGCAGCCAGAGGGGCCCAGCTCTTCCCTGCCAGGGCTGGTGCAGAGCCCTGTACTGTGGGGCCAAGGGGAAATCTGCAGGTGAGAGCAGGACAGAAAGCAAATTGGGGGTGAAAAAACCCCCAAGGAGACCTGGCTCTGCAGCTCCTTCCCATCCTGGTCGTGGTCACATCCCTGTGCTCAGCACAGCTTGCTCCGGCGCCCTGCCAGCCCTGTAAATCCTGTCCTGCGCCAGCCCAGCCAGGATCCAGCCTGGATCCAGTCCGTGGAGCTGACACAGGATGGGGACACTGCTCATCACAGGTGGGGAGTGTGCCCCAGGAGCAGGGCTTTGGGAGGAGGTCCCCTCCTAGTGCTGGCAAAGCAATTTGGATGTAGAAGGATCGGGAAGAAGGAACTGGGAAACGTTTGTCTGTGGTGGTTTGTGCTGTTTGCAGCATCGGCACCAGCACCAGCCCTGTGTGGGAAAGGGAAGGGTGCCAGAGTGGGAGTCCCCCAGAAAGGGCTACCAAGGGGCTGCCAGAGGGTGGAATGAGGCAGGAGACTTGTGCAGCATCCCTGAGAACACTGGTTTTACTGGGAAGAATCCTGCAGAGCTGGGACCCCGCAGGTGCCATTGGGGACAGCTCTGATGTGCCTGGGAAGGGTCCCCCCACCCCACCAGGTCCCAGCACTCGGTGCCACAGCTGTGCAGAGGTTTCTCTTGCATTTGGGTGAAGTTCCCCATGAGGCTGGAGTGCAGCAGGGTTCTGGAGCACACAAGCTGCAGATGCCATTCCTGGGTAATCCAGGAGATTAATTGGGGTCTGGGCTGGGAGGCAGCCTCCAAATGGACCCTCTGCTCAGACTTGCCTTTAGCTCAGGCCCGGAGCTGGTGCCAAATGCTGAGGGAGATGGTGCTGAGGGGGACGTGCTGAGGGGCATTCACCACATGGGCATCCAGCAAACCTGTCCCAGAGCCCAGCACTCCCCAATATCCTTTAAAAAACCCACAAAATCAAAGCAAATCAGAATTCACCCCAAGTTAAGGATGGAAGTGGCTCCATGTGGGCTGGATGACGTGGGTTGTGCAGCACTGCCACACGGCCTGGCAAGGCAGCAAGTCTGGCCCCAGCCCAGCCTGGGTGGCTGCAGCACCAGGAGGGAATGGGGCAGCACCACTCTCTGCCTCAGTTTCCCTTTTCCTTCCCTTAAGCACTTTACTTTTTGAGCACGGGGCCACAAAGCCCAGCAGAGTCTGGATTTCACCTTCAGCCCAAAGGCACAATTATCCTATAAAACATTAGGAGAATCATTAATGTGATGGGTTTCACCCCTGCTTCCCATGAAGCCAAGCCTTACACTCACTCCTCCTCTTGCCCCTTGCCTGACTTCAGTCAAATCTGAGCAAGGGTGGAAAGTCTCTGAGATAACTCAGGTCCCTGATAAGCTCCTGGGAAGGGACAGAGGCTGCAGCTCTCCCCTCTGCCTGCAGTGCCGGTCAGGGACAGATTGCCCATTAGACAGCAGGGAGTCCCCACACGCCTGTGGTGAAATGTCAAGGCTGCAGGGATTGGCCAATCCCAGCAAAACTGGCTCCACTGAGAACCCCCCTTTGGGTCCCCCTGTCCCACAGTCACAAATTCACATTGAACTGGGGACACTTCTCTCTGAAGAGCAGAGCAGTCCTGGGACTGTGTGGGCTGAGGTCAGCCACTGTCCCCCCACTGTCACCAGTGTCACCCGTCTCTGCACGAGCCCCACAGAGGATGACATCAAAAATCCCAAGCTCGCCCCCCACACCCCAGTGGGTCCCCACCACCCCTCTAAGCCTCGTGCTGCCTCTCCTGCCTCCCTGCAGACCGCAAGTTCCTCATTGCCAACGCCCAGATGGAGAACTGCGCCATCATCTACTGCAACGACGGCTTCTGCGAGATGTTCGGCTACTCGCGCGTGGAGGTGATGCAGCAGCCCTGCACCTGCGACTTCCTCACGGGCCCCGACACCACCAAGAGCTCCATTGCCCAGCTCACCCAGGCCCTGCTGGGCTCCGAGGAGTGCAAGCTGGAGATCCTCTACTACCGCAAAGACAGTAAGAGCCGCTCTGTGGGGCGGGTGGTGGGAAGCCGGCGGTGGGACACACAGCAGGATTGCACCCAGGCTCAGGGCTTTGCTGGGAACAAACCCATGGTGGCTCCTTGTGGGATGGAGGCATCTCTGCTGTCATGGAGCACACTGGGACCTTGAGCAATAGAGGATGTTGCCAGATTATTTGGGAATCAGGTGTTTTGTGAGCCCTTGGGGGTGGCTCATTGCTCCTGGGACAAGCTATGTCATTGCTTGTGGGATCCCTGCGACAGGAATGAGAATCCATGGAGAAGCCAGGCTTGGACACAGGGCTCCCAGTCTGTGCTCTGAGATGAAATGAGACAGAACCCCCATCTCTGCTGAGAGTGGGTGCAACCAACAGCCTCAGAGCTGCCTTTCCAGTGAGCAGGATGCGGCTGTGCGTGCACAGATGGAATTACGTTAAGATGAAAATGAAGCTTTGATGGAAAATACGAGTGATTAGTTCTAATACGGCAGGAAGTTAAATAAATATTTAGTGCTTGATGCTGCAAAACAGCAGTGGCCAGGGCTCCCAGGGGCAGGGAAATGCGGGTCCAGTGCTCACAGGAGAGGTTAAAAATATGAAGTATTTCCTTTTTTTAACCTATGGAGCTTTCCCATTGCTTCAGGTTGTATTGATGGGAGCTGGCCTGAGCACAGGGCTGCACCCCAATCTGCTGGCAGCTCCCAGACAGCCAGTTAGAGGAGAACCACTGGAAGCAAAAGGAAGGAGCAGGCAGGAACCCTGGCTCCCAGCCCAGCACCCTATCTTGGGGGCTGGCACCCGGGTGTCCTGGCCTCCCTCCCAGACCCTATCATCTCCCGGGCTGGCATCCAGGTGGTATCAGAGTTATTCACTGGCAGCACCTCTGCGTGTTATCCTGGCGTTATCCCGGCAGGATCTGACCCTCTGTGGCGGCAGGATCCGGCCACTCGGTCGAGGCTCTTCCTGTGGGGCACTCCTGGGTGGAGAGGGGCCATGAGTGGTGCCAGGTCTGGGTGCAAGTCCCCCCCTTCAGCAGCTGCAGGGCCTGGCTGGAGCCCAGCACAGTGCAGGAGACACTCAGAGAAGTGGCACACGCTGTCCCCCTGCTCCCATCCAGTGCCAGTGGCTGTGCACTGGCTGTGGCAAGGACAGCATGTGCAGCCCTGGTCCATTTCCTCCCTCCCTCCCTCCCTCCCTCCCTCCCTCAGGATAGTTTCCCATTCTGTCCCTGGGGACTACTTGGCTTGTGAGCCTGATGCATCACCGTGCTCCCTGCTTTGAAGCATTCCTGCTGGGCTCACGGGATGCTCGGTGCTGTCCTCAGAGCCCTGCTCTTCCTCTAGGCCATGGGGAACTCTCATTGCAGCTCTGAGCTGCTTTCTGCTCTTTTTTATTAAAAAAGAGGGGGGGAAAAAAATAAAAAAAAGCCCAGAAGCAAACCCTTCATGTCTATTTTTAAAACCCAGCCCCACCAGCAGCATGCTTTCCAATTGTTTCCCCCCAGCACTCAGCCTGCGACCGCTCGGCCCATTATAAATGGGTCTTATCGGCGAAGAAAAGGCTTTTGCATTATAGGGAGCTGCTGCTTAATTAGCCAGCGGAGCTCCGAACCTGCCTGTCCTCTTTTTCATACCAGCAGCACCAATCTCCAGCCTCGACCTGCTGTTTATTACTGCGGTACTCCCGGCTCTGCAGCTCGCGGGGTTGTTTCCTCGCCTTTCTGGCTGACAGAGGCAATATTAAACCCAAATTCTGCCCGTTGGAGACACCAGAGCAGGGTCAGGCTGGGATGGAGGGAGGCAGGTAGGAAAGGACCATCCAAGGGTGCCTGGGGTCAGGGTGGATGCTGAGTGATGGGGGTGCCTGTCCCTGGGGACAGCCTGGCTGCTCGGTCCCCACCGGGATGTCCACGCTGTCATCACCTGATTATAATTATAAACAGAGACAAACGAGCCAGGGGTGCCAGCAGTGAGCCCAGCTCCAAACTGGAACCAAGAACCTTCCCGTGGGGGAAGGTGGGCCCAGCCCAGGCCCTCCTTGTCCCTCCCTGCCATCCCAGCCCCAAAAAGGCCTTGGAAAGAGGGAAGAGCCCATTCGCAGCGCGTGTGGGCTCTAATCCCCAGCTCAAAGCTGGGAGATCAGTGAAAAGTTAATTTCCTTACAAGATGCTACACAGCTGGAGCTGGCCCAGACAGGGGGGTCAGCACGGGATCAGCTCTGCCACAGCAAGGAGCAGCCATGGCCCCCAGCCCTGCAGACACACTGTCCACTGTGGCCAGGGCGAGCTCAAATCCTCCAGCATCCCCTGAGGATGGCACCAAGGAGCTGAGCCGCATCCAGGGCTGGTTTTTTGGGGATGTGCTTTGCAGTGAAGCCACTGGCCAGGGCTCATGGGGTCCCCAGAGCAGGAGGTGGCCACAGGTGCTGAGTGCCACGGTGCCAGCACGGCCTGAGCAGCAGCAGCTGGTGGCACTCGCTCTGCTTAATCTGCGTGAATGTGATGCTGATGAATATGAAAGGGGAGATGTGGCTGCGACAGCTGGAGCAGCTGGTGGGGCAGCCCCAGCCCCTCCACCCCGTCCTTTGCTGGGCAGAGCCCACAGCTTGTCCCCTCCAGCAGCAGTTCGTGTCAGTCCCCATGGAACTGGGATTAGGGACTGGGATCAGGCCAGCAAACTCATAACACTGGTGCAGAGGCCAGGGTTTTCCCCTGGGAGGGTCAGAGAGTGATTGGGGTGCCCTGTGCCTCTCAGCATATCCCCCCAACAGCAATGGGGGGCCTGAGCACGCAGCCAGGCAGGCATGGCTTGGAAGTGCCACCACACCCAAAGGGAACAGGGGCACTCATGGGACACGTCCCCTCTGTCCCCAGCCCAGGGCACATCCCTGGCACTGCCCCTCTCCAGCAGCTGCTGCCAGGAGGCCTGGCTGAGGCAGGGGGATGGATCCAAGCAGGGTTTCTCCATGCAGCTTTGTAAACAGCAACATCTGACGTGCCCAACGGGTGTGCTGGGAGCAGGAGGGCAAATCCCACCAGCAGCTGCTGCATGCTGGCACTGTCAGGGTGCTGGCAGCCCCAGGGAGCCTCTGCTGCTGCCCCATGGTGGGGTCAAGGCAGCACTAAGGGGACTTCTTGGGTGTTGGAGGAGTAGGAAGGCACAGCCAGCTGCCAAACCCCAACCCCAAGTTGAGCTCTTGGCCTGTACAAACCCATGGGGTTTATGCCAAGCTAGGGCTGTTTGCTGCTTGCTGTTTGCTTTAAGGGTCAGTCTGTGACCTCGGGAAAGGGATGGACAGCAGAGCCCAGCTCCAGATGGGAACTTATAAACATCCCTCCTCACAATGGCAAAAGCTCTGGTCCCAGAGATCCTGCACTGCAGAGCCAATGCTGCCATCCTTGGCATGGCTGTGCTGCAGCTCCAGGCACCCCCATTGCCCTGGCTGTGCCCCAGGGCCGGTGTGACCAGGCAGAGAACTGGAAGAGACATTTTTCATCCCCACAGATGCTTTTTGCTTGGACCTGATGTCCTATGAACAAAAGGACAGGCCCAGATCATCCCCAGCACCTCCAAGAATGCTGCCTGGAGCAGGCTTTTTTTTTCTTTCCTTTTTCCTGAGATCCCTGCCCTGGCAGAGTTAAGATGCATTTTGCCAACCCACTGGATTGATCCAGGACCCCTTTTGGCTCCTGGGGACCAGAGCATCCTTCCACCAGCACCCAAAATCACCCTGCTAGGCTTGGATCTTTCTAGTGGCAACATTTTGGTGGGTACCCTCAGCCAGCTGACACTCCTGATTTTCCTTCCCCGCTGCTGCTTCCAGCCAGCAAGGCCTGTGAGCACACAAATCCCTGCACAGGGGAACCTCTGTCCCGCTGATGTTACTTAATAAGGTCATTTTTGCTGTCTTGGTGTCCTGGCAGGTTTCAGTCTCCTGATGCCCTGTCTGGCTGTGGGGAGAGGGGCCAGGGCAGACCCTGAGTGTTGCCCATTCCCTCTCTGTGCAGGGGATGCAGACCTGCAGGGGCTCACCCCGGCTCCCAGGAGTGACCAATCTCCCACTAGCTCAGACTCCCTCTCCACTTTTTTCCATCCCCACCTCAGGGATTTGCTTTAGGGCCTCCCAGCAATCTGCACTTCCCTTTGAAGTTCCAAGCAGCCCCGACAGGGATTTATCCCAGGATGGGAGCACAGCTTGGTCCTCCAGGCTCCTCTCTGGCCCCAGAGCACAGCTCTGCTCCCATTCCCGTCCCCTCCGTGCCCTTCCCAGCCCCTCTCCTCTGCTCCTTTATATAATCCCACTATAGCTTTAGCCACTCTGCCATGAGACCCTGCAGATTAAATCTCCTGGCCTGGGGAAGAGCTCCAGGCACAGATTAATAGCTCTCTTTTTTAATATTCATAACAATGCTGGCTTGTGTCCGGCTCTGGAAACCCCCGTGTCCTGTTGATTAGTTTAATACTGATGATACTGATGACAATGCTGATGACAAATGCATTAACCACTGCTGCCTGCAGGGGATAAGGGGACAGGGAGGGAGGGCCCCCAGCAATGACATTTTTAATGTTATTAAGTGTTGGCTTTTATCAAGGTCAGAAGACACGGTGGGTCAGAAAGCACAAACCTCCAGGCACTCACTCACTCAGCTTGGGGGACCTGGGTGCTGGAAGATCAAACCAGAAATTTAGGGAATACAAGCCCACCACGTTGGCTGTGGAACCCTCCAAACCAGCATCCATGTCCTACCCCACCTGCCAAGCCCTGTCTGCAGCCCCCAGGCTTATTTGGGCTTATTTGGAATTATTTGGGGTTCATGGGGTTTATGTTGGTGTATATGGGGGTTTTTTTAGGTGTACTTCAAATCAGTTGGGGTTTTTTGGGTTTAATTTGGGGGTTTTTTTTGTTTTTTGGGGAGTTATTTGGATTTGTTTGGGGTTATTTGGGGGACTTTTAGGTATTGGGGTTTTTGGGGTTATTTGGGTTATTTCAGAAGACACTGACAGAAATTTGGGGAATACAAGCCCACCACGTTGGCTGTGGAACCCTCCAAACCAGCATCCATGTCCTACCCCACCTGCCAAGCCCTGTCTGCAGCCCCCAGGCTGGGTTTCACCCCAGATGGGCACAGGCACCCTCATGCTGGTGGCCACAGAGCACAGGCAGGTTGTGAATCCCCCCAGGGCTCCTCCAAGAGATCGTTTGGTGGCTGGATAAAATTAGATGGATGGAGACAGATTAGCTGAACAGCTGAAGGGGAGATGGATGGGGAAAGTGGATTGAGGAGCAAGGGCAGGCCTGAGGTGCCTCCTGGGGCTGGCTCAGGCCCTGGTGCTAAGCAGGGCCTGGTTTTTGAGGGCAGGCCTGAGGTGCCTCCTGAGGCTGGCTCAGCCCCTGGTGCTACAGCAGGGCCTGGTTTTTGAGGGCAGGCCTGAGGTGCCTCCTGGCGCTGGCTCAGCCCCTGGTGCTACAGCAGGGCCTGGTTTTTGGGAAGAAGGATGAGGAGGCTCAGCCTTCAGCAGAGCCCAGGCTGGCTCACCACAGGGAAACTGAGTCAGGGCAGAGAGTGCCACAGCTCTCCCGGCTGCAGCCTCTCCACAGGGCTGGGGGTACCCCAAATCACAGCTGCACAGAGCCCAGATCCTGGGGGAATGCCCTGTCTTTGGGCCAGGCCTAAGGGAATGTGCTGCTCCCATCCCTGACCCTGATACTCCCTCATTCCCTTGACACCTCCATGCTGTGAGATGTGGGTTTGAGCAGGGCTGTGCCTGTTGGGGCCACTTTTGGGGTGATTGCCCTGGTTTTGGAGGGGGATTAACTTTTGGCCAAGCCTGAATTGGCCAGGCAGTTAGACTAGATTATTGCTGTAGTTCCCTCCCAACAGAAATAGTCTATTTTATTTAATTTAAGAAGGGATCAGTGAGGGGCTCACAGTGACATTGGCCAGGGCTGCTCAAGCTCAGCACCTCCCAGATTTGCAGGATCAAACCAGGCACCAGCTGCCACCCAAACCCACCCCCAGCCACCTCCCAGCTGCTCCTTATATCCCTCCAACTGGATGTAACTGGGCCCAGTTTTCAGCTGTTCAGCACTGGCCATGGGATTAACCCTTTCCTGTGCCACACAGGGCCTGCCAGGACCCAGCCCCCCTGAGAACAGCTCAGAGCCCATCCCTTCCCACTGCCACGGAGGAACTTAGGAAGGACACCTGAGGCAGTGAAGGAATGCAGGAGGCCAGAGCACCTGAGCCGGGTTGGGCTGCCTGGACCAGAATTCCCAGTCCAGGGGGAAGCATGGGGTTGATGGCTGCCCATTCCAGTGAACCTTGTGGGCTCCAGGAAATCAGTGATGCTTCAAAACCACCCCTGGGGGGAATAAAAACCTCCTCATTTTCTAACACACCAAAGGAGAAAGCATCCCTGAGTGGGCTCCCCTGCACACACCAGTGCCAGCATCAACACTGGCAGAGCTGTGGCATCCTGGGGATGGCACCGTGTCACCCCACTGGGCACGTGCCACCTCACTCAGCAGCTCTTACAGGGCATCTCTTCATCTAAAGAGCCCTAAAAATCCTGGTAAAGGGAGGGAAAGGAGCTCTCTTCTTCCTGCTCCACACGGAGGTAACCTGTCTCATGCCATGCAGTCCCCCAAACAGCTTTACTGCCAAAAATCCACTCTCTCCTCCCCAGCTCGCACATTTAAGTGGATTTCCTCTCCCTTTGGTGAGCAGTGGAGAAAGAGAGAGAGAGAGAAAGAAAGAACAAACGAACAAATCACAGCTGCCGGGGTCTTTGAGCAGGTTTTACCGTGTCCGTTTCTTTCCCGTTCTTGTGCCTGTGTGTGTCCGTGTATGTGCACATCCCTGACGTCACGGCAGATTTTGAAGTTGCCCGATGCCGGCCATCTGCTCCTGATTACGGGAGGCCCTGAGCTCCTTAAAATTATACGCAGGAAGGCCGGCATGCCCCTCCCGGCTGGAGCGCGGCCACGGCCGGAGCGGGAGCGCCGGCTCCGCATCCCTGCCCGGCCGCTAATCCCCGGGGAAAGGCGGGATCCGCGATCCGGGCAGGGACGTGGCTTGGCTCCCTGTCGGCTGCAGCGGTACCTGGCTGCTCCATCATCTCTAGGAGTTTTGGGAGAGGAGCCTGGGGGGGTTTACATACGCTTCCTAAAATCCCAGAGGCCTGGGGACTGCCCAGCCGGTTCTGCTCCATGGGATGGAGCATTTTTGAGAAGGGGTCTCGCTGGAAGTGGAGCTGTGCAGTCTCCCCTCTGTGAACCCCCCTGCATTGCTGGATCTTTTCCATATTTAACACTGGCTTGGGCTGGAGGTGCTGCTGTGGGGCAGGACCCGTGTGCGGGGTCACAGGGGACATTTGGGGTCACCAAGAGCATGGCTGTGCTCTGGGGGTGTCACTGGCAGCGGCTCTGGGGCTCAGGGGTCTTGCTCCCATCGCTGCCAAAGCAACAGCACACAGCTCAAGGGAGGGACTCAGTGATTGTAGGTTTTTGGAGGATTTGGTGGGAATAAAGCTGGCAAAGGAGGTGGGAAACCACCCGTGTCCTTCGCTTGGTGCTTTGGAAAAGACCTGCAGGTGTTTTCAGTTGCCTCTAATTGCAGACTGGTGCCTGGCTGCTGCACAAGGAGAGCCACAGGGTCGAGCTGACATCCAACAGGAAAATCCCTATGGACATATTTGGGATGCTCCTCACAGCACTCCCAGGACACTGAGCCAGTCCTTGTGCCCCCTTTATGCCTCAGTTTCCCCGTGGCAGGACAAGACAAGGCCATGCCTGGCCACTCCAGGCCTTTAGGGAATGTCCTTGGGGGCTGATCCCACCTGGTCCTGCTGCCCACGTGGGCTCACCCCCATTGCCTGCATCCCGTCCCCAAAAACTGCCTGGTGATTGCAGGGCAATTAACTGCAGCGTGATTACAAGCAGGATGCTTAATGAGGTTAAACCACTACCTGGGACTTCCTGAGTTCTTAATTACTCACTCTTTAATTGCTGCTCTCAAGTACATTAATATAAATGACTGTCTGGGACAGAAAAAAGAGATGTGATCAGTGTGATTGGGATGCTTCAGGGATATGGCCCTTTCCCAGGGCTCAGATCATGTTCCATGCCCTCCACTACCCATCAGCAGGGATTACGCCCATCAAAGTGCTCAAAACCCCCACTTTTCTGCCAAAAGTATTTGGTGCTGGAGGGGAGGGGCAGGTCAGGGTTTCCTGAGCAGCCCCCCCTGAGCCTATCTCTGCTCGGCAGCATCGTGTTTCCGCTGCCTGGTGGATGTGGTGCCTGTGAAGAACGAGGAAGGCGTCGTCATCATGTTCATCCTCAACTTCGAGGACCTGGCCCAGCTGATCGCCAAGAGCACCGGGCGGAGCCTGCACCAGCGGCTGTCGCACAGCTGGAACAAAGGTGCGTGCCCGGGGGCGGCGGGGCCGGGAGGGCAGCACCGCATCCTCGTCCCGGGGCTTGCTGGGGAGCACGGGGGGACTCAAGGATGCCTCAGTGTCTGGGCAGGATCCTGCATGGGAAGAGGTTTGTGGTTTTTGCACAGCCGCAGCTCTGCCTGCTCAGGGACTGGCCCAGCCAAGCCCCAGCTGGATGGGGAAGGGCTGTTTGAGCCAGCTGGGCTCCCCTTGCCCTCACAGCTGTCTGCAGACACTTCCCAAAATCCCAGAGGCCTGGGGAACAGGGCTGGGGACTGCCCAGCCTGTTCTGCATGGGATGGAGCATTTTTGAGAAGGGGTCTTGCTGGAAGTGGAGCTGTGGAGTCTCCCCTCTGTGAACCCCCCTGCATTGCTGGATCTTTTCCATATTTAACACTGGCTTGGGCTGGAGGTGCTGCTGTGGGGCAGGACCTGCGTGCGGGGTCACCGGGGACATTTGGGGTCACCAAGAGCATGGCTGTGCTGTGGGGGTGTCACTGCAGGCCAATGGCACAAGGATGGCTGCACTGCAACAGCTCAGCTTGCCCCAGCTTCAGGCTATTCCCTGCTCTCCTAGGCTCATCCTAGGGTTTTGGAGACAGTGGAAAACTCAAATTCCCTTTTTTGGGAAGACTGGATCAAAGGGGAAGCTGTGGTGAGGCTCTTGAGGGGATGTGGATATTCAGGGAGGCAGATGTGACTTCTAAATCTCCTCCTTGCATACAGCCCTCAGTGCTGGTCACCTCTCCTTGAGTCAGGAAATAACCCCAGCTCTGCCTCCATGATGACATTCCCTACAGGTGCTGTTGGGAGGCTTTGGGCAGGCCTCAAAATAAAGCTGTGGGAGCAACATGGGTCTGTCCCCCCTTGGCACATGGGGTGGCACAGCAGGACCAGAGCCAGGGCCACGTCAGGGAGCCATGGGGACACGTGGCCATTGAACTGGGGTTTGTGTGGGTCCCAGTGCATTCCTGCTCGGTCCATATCTATATCCTGGAGCATTCAGGTGTCTGTGTATGGCACCAGCAGAGTTTTGTGTGGGTTTGTGTGTGCTCAGGGCAGGCATGCACACAGGGGTTCATGGATGTGTGAGTGTGAATGGACAGATGAATGTGTTTGTAGGCCTGTGAAGTGATGAGATTCATGGTTTTGATGGATTGCTTTAGTACCAGCTGCCCTCTATGCATGACCTGCTGAGGAAATCCTAAATCCCAGCACCAGCGTTGCTTTGCAGCCCCGCCAGCTCTCAGAATGTCTCAACACAGGATGCAGCCATATCCCATCCCACCCAAAGACATGGCAGGAGGCACCCAAATCAAGAGCCCCTGTCGCTTCCCTGCATGTTGGATGTTGTGTTGAGCATCCCAAGGGATGTTGTGTTTCTTGGGTTTCCCACTCCAGTGACAGGGGGTGTGGAAAGGCCAGAGCTGCTGGTGCCCATCCAGATCAGGCTCTTGTGCTCAGGTTTTCTGGCTCAGTCTTTCATTGCATAGCCACAGGGGGCTGCATTGCTGGTCTCCAGCTCACTGGTGTGCAGGGAATGTTGGATGCTTTGCTTCTTCCAGCTGAAAAGCTGCTCTAGGCAGAGGGGATGGGGTGAGCAGAGGGAGCCAGTGTGGTACCCCATGGGCAGGGGCATTTCTGGGCAGGCTGGGACCCTGCCCAAGCAGCTCAGTGGTGTTTTGGGGCCAGATGAGGGAAGCTATTCTTGCCAAAACCAAAGAGCTCCTCAACGTGCTGCTGTTTCCCAGGGGACAATGTCTTTGTGGAGGTCATGCCACATCCCACGTGCCCCAGGATTTAGGCCACCTTTTGTGCAGTTAGGGAGCAGAGTTGGTGCTGCTGGATGAGCTTCAGGGCTGACCCAGGCCCTGAGGGTGTGAGCCCAGCTGCTCACACAAACTCTGCAGTAGCAAGTGACCATGGTCTCCTCTAGAAGAGGACAAGTGACTTTGCATTGAGTGTCACAACCAGGGGCATTGGGCCCTCTCCAGATCTGGGCTCTTTCTCTCCTGCACCTCTCTCACAGCTCCTAGCAGCCCTGGCTGCCCTTGTCCCAGCCCCAGGCCCCCGTGAGGTGGTCTCCTGGTCCCCTGTGATGTCAAAAAGGGATCCTGTTTTTGTGGTCCAAATTCCCTCACTGAAAATTCAAAACAAATCCAGGAACAAAATTGTTAGAACTACTTTTCTTTCTATGCCTTTCTAAATTACCATCTCTATTGTGTGGGGGGTTTTTTCCCTAAAGTTCCACCAAGGAGATTTAGAGGCTCTATTTCCTCTGGGACCAAATCCCTTAATTGGCTTTAACCTCTTTAATTGGCTTAGGGATGCTCTGCACCTTTCCCATCTCACATCCACAGTTATAGGGAACTCTTCTCCAGCTCAGAGGAGCTTGCTGCCAGGTCAGGGTCTGCCTTGAGCACGTGGCACTGTGGTGGCATGGGAATATCCAGTGCTTTGGAGGAGGAAAGGCCACACACAGCATGTGCATCCCCCAGAGCCACCCAAAACTCTCCGTAGCCTCTCCCCTGTCCCGCCTCACTCCAGCCATCACATGCAGCTAGGTCACATCTTTCTCTCTTGTGTTTTGTTTTTCTTTTTAACAAGGTGAAGGTAGGAGTTTGAAGTTTAGTCTCCCGTCCCTGCGGCGCCTCAAAATCCAGCGGAAATCTCTGCCCACCAGTGAGTTTGATGGAGTAGCCATTGACTATGGAAAGGTAACCGTAGCCTTTGTCTGATACCAGCCCACGCCTCAGGCCAGGTCCCAGCGCTCCTCCTCGCTGTCCCCATCCCAGTCCCCCTTGGCTGCTGTGGTTTGGGCCATCTCCTGTGGCAGGGCAGGGCACGGGGGGCAGTGCTGGCCCTGCTGGGCTTGGCCGTGTGGGCTGCAGCTCCTCCCTGCTGCTCTGCACATCCCGTGGCTTGAGGGGGGAGTGGGAGATGTGCCAAAGCTGGGAGGAAGCTCTGCCTCCATACTCAGAGTTGTCCAGGATGGTGGAGCTCCAGGGAGCTGTCCCCACCTCAAGGAGGGGAGTGCTGGTGGCTGCAGGAGCGTGGTGTGCTCTGAGCAAGGACTGGCAGGCTCATTTCCCCATGATTTCCTGGCAGGGAGCAGGCAGCACAGGCAGGTCCAGCTTCTCAGCCCTCCAGCAAAGATTGTTCCTCCCATGGTGGAAGGTGATGCTGTCACCAACCTTGAAAAGCTGTTTAGAGATTGCTGTTCTTGGTGGCTTCCTGACAGTGCTCAGGGTAGCTCCAGTCAAAGAGCTGCTGTTTTCTGAAATGCTGCAGCCCAAGGCTGTGAGCAGGAGGCTTTTGCTCTGCTAAGGCATCCCCATGTGCCAGGGTCTGGCTGTGCTGGATGTATCCAGGCAGCCTGGATAAATCTGCTTGCCCAGCTCATAGATATAATGAGATGGAAGGTGCCTGTCTTCTCAGAGGTTGTGCTTATGGTAGGTTGAAGATATGCATAGGGTTATCAGATGTTTTGGGTGCATCATTCCCATAGGCACCAGCATTGCTAAAAAGCTCTGGGTACCCCGAGGCTGGAGCTGCACGGGCACTGCAGCGTGGAATGGAAATGGAATGCAGTGTGGAATGGGAAATGTGCATTGAGGACAACCTGATGCTGCATCATCTCACTGGAGCTTGGTCAAATGGCCACAGCCCAGAGATGCAGGGCCAGCCAGCAGTCAGCCTCTCCAGGCACCCCATCCTAAAACCTGCCCTAAAGGGCCTTAGGGATGGTGAGGAGTGCCACAGTTCCTCCTGTGGGTACTACTGGAGGCACACATTCTCATGGGTTTCTACTCCAGAACGGGGTTGCTTTGCACACCCCACTACAGAAATTAAAATCTGGAAACTCTTCAGGTCTCCAGAGAAAAAGGTTTAGCAATGTTTTACAGTGGCTATAGGAGAAGGAGGAGCAATATGGCCAAATTTGCAAACCCAGCAGCTCCTCCAGTGCTTCCTGGTGCAGAGCACATCCTCCCCCATAAACACCAGCACAGGCCCTGGGCACTGACCCTCGGTGGTGGCCTGAGCTCTTGCAGCAGGGGAGGGAAGGGCAGCCCCAGTGGTGGGACACGGGGCCATCTCAGAGAAACGCATGGCACAGCAGGGACTGCAGGCAAGCCTGTCCCTAGGCCTCCTCTTCTCTTGCTCTCACCTGCTTCCACCTGTGCAGCATCGCCTCGCAAACCTCCCCGCGGCCGCCCAGCCTCCGGCGGGAGCTGGGAGCTGCCAAGTCCCCAGGGACTCGGTGGCCCCACTCCAAAGCAGGTCCTGGTCCAGGCTGGAGATGACCTCAGGAACTGCAGTGCTTCCCAGCCCTCTGCCTCTCCTCTTACCCACCCCGGCTCCCTCACCTTGCCCCACAGCACGCGGGGACTCCTTCTAATACAACGCTTTCTCCTGGCTGTCTTAAAGCCTGGTGGTGACTCCCTGATTTTGAGGGACTTGAAGACATCGCCCAAGGAAAACTGTATGCAGTCAGAGACCGAATCCCTCCTGGAAAAGGAGCGGAGGCCAAGCCTGGAGGCCGACCCCACCCTACAACACTCGTCCCCGAAACAAGAGCCTCCCGTGCTGGGCCCACACCCCGCATGGGGTTTCTTTCGGTCTCGCCCTGGGGGCAGCTTCCACAGCCTCCGCAGGGTCTCCTCCTTGGACAACTTTGAGGCTGCGAGGTCTGAGTTCCAGAGAAAATTCAGGGAAAGGAGGGCAAACTCAGGTAGGGAAAACCCCGGAGCCGTCGGTTCTACTGCGGGAGCCAGGGCTCCGGCCATGGCCCCAGCACATCTCGGGGGGGAGGTCTCGGTCTCTTTTTCCCTCTGCAAAGGGGAGATTACCTGGGTCTTCTCCCCAAAACCCACTGGTCTCCATGTGATTCCCTGCACAGGCAGGTCCTGCTCTGTAGGTAGAGCCATCCATGGTTTGTGTGTGAGGTGTGAGACCGCATGAGGTTGCATTTGGCTGCCCCACACAAGGGGCGTCCCGATGCCATCCCACCTTCCCTGGAGGGAGGGAAGGGCTCTGCAGGCATGTGCAGTGTGAGCTGTGTCCATGTGTTGGAAGTGGGTGAGACACCGGCCAGGCCACTCTGAAGGGCTGGAGGGAATGACCCTTCATCGTGCTATCCATGTCCAGACCTCTGGTTCTCATGAGAGTGATGAGGACAAATTAGAATGGAGGTCTAGAAGGAGAAGGCTCTCAGCTGGGGATGAGAGAGATCAATCTGTGGAATCTGGCTGTAAAAATGGGCTGGGGGTTCATGAACCTCCAATAGTCACAGGTTACAGACCCTCAGGAGGAGACACGATGTAGAGGGAGGGAAGGGAGAAGGGTGGCAGCAGCAGGGCTGGTGCTAACTGGGCACCTTCACAAATGTCTTCAGACACCTCCTTCCCACACCACCACTTGGGACAATGTCAGAGTGCAAGGGTTAGAAGGGATAAAGAATTGAAAATACAACCCTGCCCTGCCTGTAGGATTTGGAAAGGTTGGTACACGCTGAGCACAGAGCCTGGGGACCTTCCTGGAGCTCTGGCTCTGGGTACAGGCTCCCACTCATGACAACTTGCTGCCACAAGCCTGACCATGAAATGACCACCTACACAGCTTCCTCCCTGGTCCTGCCCTGGGGTGGCCCAGAGGCAGGGCCCCAGGGAGAAATATCAGGAGCCACTACAGCTCTTCTTCCAGAGAAAGCTCTGACCTCCCTGCCTGGAGCTGGGGGTGGAGGATACACCCGACTCCTGGTTCAGTTTGGCCAAAAACCAGCACAGCAGCTCAGGAGCTATGTTTGTCAGGCAAAGGGTGGAGAAGAATGACCTCCTCCTGTCTGTTTTCATGGCAGTTTTGGCATTTCTCCCTGGTGAATCTCAGTGGGTTGGTCCCCAACCCACTACAGTCATCAAGGGTAGCAAAGGACGCTTGAGTGTCTCTGTGTTTTGGCAGCTGCTCTGAGCCTCCTGCAGGAGGTTTAATGGTGAAAAGATGGGTGATGTGTGGGAAAAACAGCCCTCTCTCAAGCATCCCAGGCTGAGCATCCCACATCTGAGCCAGCCTGAAGAAGTCAAGCCTTTATGGCCAAGCAGATTTTGGCACCTTTTGGTGGCACCTTGTGGTGGTCCCCAGCCTCCTGGAGGTCCTACACGAGGTCAGGGCTCTGGGGATCTGTTCCTGCTCTCACTGCCCTTCTCAGTGCTCCTCTCCATCCTCTTCCAGAGGCTTCCCACGTCAAACCCAACCCCCCGAACTCCACGTCGGACTCGGACCTCATGAAGTACAGGACCATCAGCCAGATCCCCCAGTTCACGCTCAACTTCGTGGAGTTCAACCTGGAGAAGCACCGCTCTGGCTCCACCACAGAGATCGAGATAATTGCTCCCCACAAGGTGATGGAGCGCACCCAGAACGTCACCGAGAAGGTCACACAGGTATGGGGTCACACACAAGGCAGTGGTGGGGTGTGGTGGTGGTGTTTGTGGGTCCCCAGGAGAGATGAGAATCTTGACTCCATGTTTCAGAAGGCTGATTTATTATTTTATGAATATTTATATTATATATATTTATATATTATATATATTTAAATATATTTATTCATATAAATATATATAATATAAATGTAAATATATTTATTCATATAAATATATTTATTCATATAAATATATATAATATAATTTTAAATATATTTATTTATATAAATCTATATAATATATTTATTATATATTTTTATATAAATAAATATTTATTATATTTATTATTTTATTAAATTAAAAGAAAATTATATATTAAAACTATACTAAAGAAAGAGAAAGGAGGCATCAGAAGGCTCACAAAGGAATGGAATGAATAATAAAATCTTGTGACTGACCAGAGTCCCGACACAGCAGGACCTGTGATTGGTCACCAAGTAGAAACAATTCCCATGAGACCAATCAAAGATGCACCTGT
The DNA here is from genome assembly GCF_051311805.1 of Agelaius phoeniceus. Lineage (NCBI taxonomy): Eukaryota > Metazoa > Chordata > Aves > Passeriformes > Icteridae > Agelaius > Agelaius phoeniceus. The sequence continues at coordinate 1,616,347 of NC_135290.1, read as the reverse complement.
TGGTAAGCAACCTCCAAACCACATCCCAAGTAATCAGATAATTATTGTTTACATTTAATTTCTGAGGCCTCTCAGCTTCTCAGGAGAAAAATCCTAACAAAAGGATTTTCCAGAAAACATGTCTGTGACAATGGGGTGCTGGTGTTGCTGCTGGGGGACAGTCACAACACTCCTGGTGGCTTTGGGAGGAGAGGAAATGCCAGTATCCCTGTGCTTGGTTATGCCTTCCTTTGAATGGCTGGAATTCTCATTTTAGTCCCTTAAATGAGTATTTCTGGCAATTTGTGGCTGGGGAAACACCAGCGTGAACTGCTCATGATGCTGTCCTTGAAGGGGACACGTGTTTGCCTGTTTGTGTGTGCATGTGGCTTCTTTTGTGGGGAGCTCTGGCTGCTGTCACTGCCCCCCGGCGCTGGGAATGGGGCACCGCTGGCCCCGAGGTGCCCAGCCAAGGACCCGGCCTGGTGTCAGCACACCGAGGGCCACAGGATCCCCCGGGAGACAGCAGGTGGCACTGCACTGTCGCTGTCACCCAGAGGGACACGCATGGCATAGTGCATCCCACGGGGATGTCAGTGTGCGTGAAAGGTGCTGGTGTATCCCACAGTCCCGGGTTAGGAGCTCTTCCAGCCGTGGGGAAACTGAGGCACTGGGGAGCCTCAATGTACAAAATACATCTAAGGGCACCTCCCATTGCTGCCAGCAGCAGCCTAGGGCAAATTTAATGAGAACGCAGCCATCTGACCCCAGAAAAGCCTCCAGGCTTGGGAGTTTGCTCCATCAGAGTGGGGTGCTATGAAGGATTCTCCTTCTGTCTCGGTGCCAGCAAATCTTTAACTTCACTTAACATCTCCATGCACAGGGCATGGGCTCCCCACTTCACACCTTACGGAACAGTTCTTAGGCTTGTTTTCCCCCTGGCTTGTCCCCTTCATTAGTCCCTCTAATCTGGGAGTGGCTGCAGTGACCCAGCACTGGCCCCTGAGCTGCCCAGAGGGACAGTGAGGACCCTCCATGCCCCGGTCCCCGTCACAAGGAGCACACCAGGAACGAATGGTCACACTGGGGTGGCTGTCACAGCGGTGCTGGCCACTCACTGTGGGGTCAGTGCCTGCTTGTGGAGTGATGGGGTCAGAGCTGGTGGCTGCAGGGCCCTGCAGCGCAGCACCCACTGAGGTCAATCTTCACTTTCAGTCTCCAGGTGGGATGGGATGTGGTGGCACGGGACAGGATGGACCTGTCCTTCCTGCTGCATCTGCCCCTGCCTGTCCTCAACCCCAGTGTCCCCCACAGCTCCTGGCCAAGCCACAGCTCCCTGCTCCTGGCTGTTAAATAATTCATGGTGAGGCAGAGACAGCGGCGAGACGCCGACTAAAAATACCCGCGGGTGGGCAGGGAGCGGAGCCGGGCTCTTTGGGATGGTCTGGCCCTGCACTCAGCTGGCACAGAGGGCAGCCCACCAGAGCAATGGAGGCCCCACAGCCTCACAGGGCTCTGGAGCACAGCTGGAGGCACGTGGGGATGCTGTGGGCTCGGTGTCAGCAGGCTGGGATCCTGTCTGAATGTGGAATGTGTCCCAGTCCCCCCATCTGGGCAGGAGGGTGCTGGGGACAGGGATGGGGGGCTGAGCTGTGCCAGGAGAGGTGCTGGGAGTGACACTGGGTCACTGCCAGCCTGCAGCCAGCACCACGGGCCTGATCCTGCCCAGCCACTCGTGTTTGAGGCTCTGCTGGTGATTCTGGAGTGGCCTCCACCTCAGGTCAGTCCCCTTATCCCCAGCACGAGGCAAGGGACACTGGGGGACAGTGGGAAGGTGATGGGTGCTGGGGCACCAGGGGGCATGAGCAATGGCCTGGGTTAGCCAGGGCCACAGGAGCCTCCCCCCCTGTCACCTACAGCTCACACACACCCTGCTCCCTCCTCCTCCTCCTCCTTCTCCCTTCTGCACTCCCTCACTCACTGCCAGCACCCAGCACCCCACCAGGAGGAAGGGGACAAAGGGAAGGGGCACCCAGGAGAACACTGGCACTGCCACCTTCAGACTCCCAGGGCCACCCAGGACACCCAAGGGTGACTTTCCCATCCCTTGGGGGCAGAGGAACAAGGCTGCAGCTGCTCCCTAGCTCTGTGTTGGTCTGGATGCTCTTCTGGGGGTTGTTTCTTTACCCTTTTCTGCCTCAGATCTTTGGGACTGTGGTTTTTTATTCATTCCTGCCTGGAAAGCAAGAGTGCTTAGCCTGTTCTTGCTTCTGCCACAAGAGCTAGGTGCCAGGGATGGGGGGCAGGCCAGGTGCCCCAGCATAGGGAACAGTATTTGGTGTCCTGAATTCAGAGATGCCTCCAGTAAGGCAGAACAAGCATTCAGCTGCTGAGGCTGGGAGCATTGCTGGTTTTCCCAGACACAAGCTGAAGGAGCCCATCCCAGCTCTTCCAGGTGCATCCTAGTTTTGGGATCAATGATTTTATCAGCGTTGCTTCGTTCCCTTCCCCACCATCCCCGCAGGAGCCGGTCCCCAAGCCCAGCCGTGCCTCATTCCCCCCACAACGATTGCTCTTGGGTCACTTTTTCCAATCCCTCCCCTCTCGGCCCCCCACCGACGTCGGCGGCTCCCGCTGCTCCATTGGCGCTGCCGTCCCCACGGGGCCGATCCCCATCGATCGCCTTTGATTAGCGCGGGCCGGGCTCCCGGGTGCCCTTCGTGCCCATGCCTCCCACCCGCCTGGCCGAGTGCCTGCGAGCCTGCGTGGGCAATGCCCCGGCCCCAGCGCTGCGCCCGCCCTGCCGGACGCTGCCCGGGCCCGGGGGGCTGGGGGCGCCCATGGTGGACACCCGGAGCTCGAGGGGCAGCTGCCGCCTGGGCCGCAGGGCCAGCTGCAGGCAGGTAGGAGCAGGGGACACGGCTGGGGCACACCGGGAGTCTCCGTGCGCTGGGGCTCTGGGATGTGGGAGCGGCTGGGGCTTGTTGTGGGATGGGGGTACAGGGATGGATCTGCTTTGGATGGCAGCATCAGGAGCCCTTGGGAGACCCTTGAACAAGAAACCTTGATCCTTCCTGTCAGGGCAGGATCACTGACAGGATCACTGCTCATCACTGTTGCCTTGGGATATATGGATCCTCCTTTCTCCTCTCTTCTCTTTCCTCTGTCCTCTCCTTTGCGGCCCAGCAAAAAAGCTCCCTTTTAGCTGGGGGCTCAGTGCCAGGAGAGAGAATTGAGGTGTCCCTCACCCTCCTCTGCAACTGGCACTGGTCCCAGCACCACAGGGACACTGGGGGACAACAGAGCAGCAGAGGCAGGAAGGAGATCCAGCTGCCTCCAGCTCCAAATAAGCCCCTTCATGCCACCACCCCTCAGCAGCCAAAGCAGGGCAGCCCCACCCCTCCCACACCCAGTGTCTTGTGTTGTGTCCCCACAGTGGCTTTAGAGCCACCAGGAGCTGGCATCGGTCCTGGGGGGGAGGTGGGCCAGGCCTGGACGTGTGGGGAACTCTCCAGAGCTGTGGAGTGTCCCCATGAAAGCAGCGAGCCGTGGGGACATGTGACAGCATGGGAGGATGCTCACAGGTGGCCCAAGCTGTCCCTCTGCTTGGAGGACAAGTGTGCCAGAAGGACATCCAGGGGAAGGAAGATACTTGCTATGGCCAAGAAAGGCTTGCAGGATGCATAATATGCTGTCACCCTCGGGTGACACAGCCGTGTGAGGGCATCTCCAAGCTGCCCATCCCATAGCCCTGCACCAGGGACTCCCAGCAGCTCCCAAGCAGGTGGCACAGAGCTGAGGGCAGAAGGAGGCTCAGCAGCAGGCACCTTCCTCTCTGCTGGGTCAGATGGCCATAAAGCAGATAAGAAGCTGCCCCAAGGGTGCTGAGACCATCAGAGACAAGGACCTTGGTGTCAGCCACAGTGGGAACTGGACAAACACAGATGCAGCCAACAAAGGTGAAAAAGCTTTAGGAAACCATTGTGTGCTCCTTGATGCTCTATCAGTACATGGAAGTCCCTTGCCTGGTTCCTGGCATTATCCAGCCTCTCTCCTGGCCTCGCATCCTCCTCACACCCCTCTCCTGGCAGGTGCTGTCCCTGGGCGCCGACGTCCTTCCCGAGTACAAGCTGCAGGCGCCGCGCATCCACCGATGGACCATCCTGCACTACAGCCCCTTCAAGGCCGTGTGGGACTGGCTCATCCTCCTGCTGGTCATCTACACAGCCGTCTTCACCCCCTACTCAGCCGCCTTCCTGCTCAACGAGGAGCAGGTGGAGGAGAAGCGCTGGGACTGCAGCTACTCCTGCGACCCGCTCAACATCATTGACCTCATCGTGGACATCATGTTCATCGTGGACATTGTCATCAACTTCCGCACCACCTACGTCAACATCAACGACGAGGTGGTGAGCCACCCCGGCAAGATCGCCATCCATTACTTCAAGGGGTGGTTCCTCATCGACATGGTGGCTGCCATCCCCTTCGACCTGCTCATCTTCCGCTCTGGCTCTGATGAGGTAAGAGCAGGGTCCATCAGGACAGGAGGGGATGTGTGGATGGGCAGGGAGAGATGTATGAGAAAGAAGGAAAGGGATGTGGGCGGTTTGATGTAAGTGGTGGATGGCTAAATCCCTGGGGAGATAGGTGGTTGGTCACAGGGTGGAGAAGGGTGTCTTTACAGGTTTTTAAGCAGCTGGGTCAGGCAGTCCCCATTCTAAGTGTTCAGAGTGGATCCACTCCCCTTGTTGAGGCTGACCCAGCAGAGCAGGCTGGGGGCACAGTTTAAGGGCTGACCCCACACTCCAGTGAGGGTGAATTTGGGGGTGCATTGCCAGGCAAACTCAAATGTTGGCAGAGGGATAACCCTGTAGTTACTGTACTGCCTGGAGGCTCCACATCTGGGAGTGAAAGGCAGCACTTTTGGGAGCAATGTCTGGCAAGGCGAGGACCCATATGGAAACACGGGCTTGGCCTTGGCTCTTCTCACTTGCTCACCTCTAATCCCAGAGCTTGTTGCCTTTATGATCAGCAGAGGCAAGCTGCCCTTCCTGTGCTGTGACTCATCTGACCCAGTTCAGAGGTCACCTCCAGGACAAGGTGATTCACACTCTAGAAATGCATTTTTATCCTTCAAAGGAAGCACGGCTCAGCTGGGAACATGCCTTTGGAACATGCCATATTTATCCTTTGCTGGTCCCTGAGGTGTCTCACCTCTCCCCTGCAGACCACCACCCTCATTGGCCTCCTGAAGACGGCCCGGCTGCTGCGCCTGGTGCGGGTGGCACGGAAGCTGGACCGCTACTCGGAGTATGGAGCAGCCGTGCTCTTCCTGCTCATGTGCACCTTCGCCCTCATCGCCCACTGGCTGGCCTGCATCTGGTACGCCATCGGCAACGTGGAGAGGCCCTACATGGAGCACAAGATCGGCTGGCTGGACAACCTGGGTGACCAGATCGGCAAGCGCTACAACGACAGCGACCTCTCCTCTGGCCCATCCATCAAGGATAAATATGTCACTGCCCTCTACTTCACCTTCAGCAGCCTCACCAGCGTGGGCTTTGGCAATGTCTCGCCCAACACCAACTCCGAGAAGATCTTCTCCATCTGTGTCATGCTCATTGGCTGTGAGTGCCCGCGCACGTGCCGCTGTTCCCATCCCTGATTCGGAGGTTGGAGCATCTCCCTCTGCCTGTGCCTCTTCCGCACAGACAAATGGATGGGGTGATAGGAATACATGTTTTCAGGTCCTGGTAGATATGGGTTTTGGGAATCTGCTGGTTCCAGGTCTCGTGTAGCTGGACACGCACCTCGCCATGTCCCGCTGAGCCCTGCCCTCTCGTTTCAGCTCTGATGTACGCCAGTATCTTCGGCAACGTCTCAGCCATCATCCAGCGCCTCTACTCGGGCACAGCACGCTACCACACGCAGATGCTGCGGGTCAAGGAGTTCATCCGCTTCCACCAGATCCCCAACCCCCTGCGCCAGCGCCTGGAGGAGTATTTCCAGCACGCCTGGTCCTACACCAACGGCATCGACATGAACGCGGTGAGTACGGGCAGGCAGGCCCTGTGTCCTCACAGCACCTTGTCCTAAACAACACGGCGTCTAGATCTGGGTACACCCAAACATTTCCATCCTTTGGATCAGGATGGAGGCAGGAGACTTGGGAGGCTGGAGACAGACTTTATCCTTACACCTCCTGCATTTCCACCTCCTGCATCCCCCTTTCTCCTTCTCTCCTTTTTCTGCCCATTCCTTTACATCTACCCAGAGGTTTTCCAGGATCATGAGCACATGTCTTGGTCAGAGAGCAGGTTTGGTGGGGAGCTGAGAGTCCCTCTTGGCACTGAGCACTTTCAGGCTGGTGTCTGTTGGTGTCACAGGAGCAGAGCAGGTATCGATCCAGCTCCTCTCCACACCACCGGTTGCTAAGCAAAGTGCATCCTGCTCTCGCAGCAGGGAAAGGAGGGCATTTAAATAAACCTCGATCCATTTTAATTAGAGCCCAGAGAGGCAGCTGTTTGTTAGCAAAGGGGGATCAATGGCGGAGCTGTGCTGGAGAGGCGCCGTGTCTCCGAGCCGACAGTGCCAGGGCTCCGTGGGGATGAGGATGCGGCTCAGCCGAGGTGTTCTGGGCTGGGGACTGCACTCACAGCCCTGGGATTCAGTGCACAGACACGATGGCCCAGCCAGCAGCAAGGCAGAGGAATGAGAAAGGATAAGGCAAGGAGAGACATGAGGCTTCATATTCCTGGACTCTTAGCCATGGGGAGGTTATCAGCCCACTCATTCCCTGCTAATGCTCCTTCTTTTCCTTAAGATTTGATCCTGAGCAGCATCAGGACACAGATTTGTATGAATTCAGCATCTCCCTCTAAAGTTGCTGCTGCCACGTGAAACAAGTGGGCAGCATCTGAGGGTTTGCTGCTGGGAGAGCTTTGGGTTAAACCTTTCAGGTGGAGGGGGCAACCTGGGCTGGACATCAGTGGCAATAACGAGAAGCAGTGCCACCCTACCCAAGCACAGGCGCTCTTGGCTTAGTACAAACCCAGGTCACACATCCCCAGGGAGAGCTGAGCTTGCAGCTCAGCCATGCTGCTGCTCACACCAATTCCTGCTGGCTGCTGCAGAGACACAGCGTGATCTCATCAATCACCCCACAGCCTGATCAATTCGTCCACCCCTGATTTCCCAGTAGGGAAACACTTCTGCTAGCATGGGAGATCAAGCTGAAGCCAGGAACAGGTCGTGCTCACCAGCCCCAGCATGGCTGTTCCAGATTTGGCCACCAGCGGGATGTGAGCAAAGAGGACAGCAAGGAGGACCCCAGGGCCATATGCTGCTCTCCAAAAAAAACCCAAACCCAGGTGGTTTTCACCTTGGCACTGTGAGTCATTGGTGGCAGCAGCTTTCTCCATATTGTGAGTTTTACCTTGATGTCACCTTCAGATGCAGCTTTTGTTCAACATGAGGTATTTGCACAGGTATATTTAGCTGTCAGTGCACACAACTGTCCTGTGCTGCTGTTTCTTGGCATTCAGGCAGGTGCTGTTTAATTAAGGTTTTTGTGCTCTTTGTGCCAGTTTCTGCTCTCATTCATCCAAGATTAGTGGGCGTAAAGAAGAAAAAGGGGATATGCCACCAGTGGGTATAAATAGATTGAGCTGGTTACTTTTAATTATTGCTTGGGAGTGCTGTTGTCCCCAGCCACAAGCAGTGAAAGCCAGCGACAGGCAGGGATCCACCAAGGGAAGATCAAAAGATGATCGAAATCACGGAATCACAGAATGGTTTACGGTTGGAAGGGACCTCAAAGCTCAAACTGTCCCACTCCCTGCTATGAGCAAGAACATCTTCCACTAGACCAGGTTGCTCCAAGCCCCATCCAGTCTGGCCTTGAACACTTCCAGGGATGGGAAAATGTCCCCACCTTTGGCTTTCCGGGCACACGGTCTCCCTGTTTGGCCCCATTGTTTCATGCTGAGTGCCATACAGCCTCTCTCAGCTCTGTCACAGCACTCCCTCCCAGGGACAGTGGCATGATGGCATCTCTCCCTGGCTCTCCACAGGTGCTGAAGGGCTTCCCTGACTGCCTGCAGGCCGACATCTGCCTGCACCTGAACCGCACGCTGCTGCAGAACTGCAAAGCGTTCCGGGGAGCCAGCAAGGGCTGCCTGCGCGCCCTGGCCATGAAGTTCAAGACCACTCATGCCCCACCCGGAGACACCCTGGTGCACTACGGAGATGTCCTCACCACCCTCTACTTCATCTCCCGGGGCTCCATTGAGATCCTCAGGGAAGACATTGTGGTGGCCATCTTAGGTGAAAAAGTCCTTTCTTCTGCGAGGGGTGACGGGCGAGGGGCAGAGGGTGGTGAGCAGTAGAGGAAGGGTGGAAGGTGAGGGTAAAGGACTTCCCCACATATCGGGGAAGGGAAGGTTATTCCTCAGCATCTGATGGGTCCCCATGCCAGTGGATAGGGAAAGGAAGATCCCTGGGAGATGCCAGGGGGAAGCTGCAAAGGAATGAGGAGTGCAGGGCATGGCTCAGCAGTCTCCAGCCATCACTGATGCCCCACTGGCCTGGCTTGGTGTCACCATCACTGGTGGCTTTTACAGTGTTATCCCCAACACACAGTCAGGGTTGGGTTTGCTGGGCATCCCCTTGTCCACAAGCTCCAAAATAAAGGGTGCTGGGCCAGAATAGCTGGAGCAGTAGTGGGTGCCCACATGTCCATAATGAGCTGTCTCTTGGCACAGGGAAGAATGACATCTTTGGGGAGCCCATCAGCCTCTATGCCCGCCCAGGGAAGTCCAATGCTGACGTGAGGGCCCTGACCTACTGTGACTTGCACAAGATCCAGCGTGAGGACCTGCTGGAGGTCTTGGACATGTACCCAGCCTTCTCTGACAACTTCTGGAGCAACCTAGAGATCACCTTCAACCTGCGAGATGTGAGTGCCAGGGCTGCCCCAGGGAGCAAATGTGGTCAGTGCTTAAATTTGGCAAGTGGGAGGGCTGAAGCAACGATGTCAGGAGGTGCAACAGCCACATTTCCCAGGACATTCTCCAGGGAGTTCTGATTCCCCCACAGCAGGACACGTCTACTTTTATAGTGTGTGACTGAACTTTGTCCTTTCCTGACATTTTGTTTCAGAGACCTGAAATATAGCCAAGAAGGTAAATTCCCTCCATGTTCTGTCCCACTCTGGGATGTCCTGCCACTTCTCAGGGTGCTCCTTCCCTCCCCATGGCCCTGTCACACTCACCTCAGTCTCAGAGCAGCAAGGACAGCTTCAGGAATCCCTTGAGCTCTGACACCAGTCCAGGAGGCACAGGGTGGGATGGGGCAGTGGTGAAGAGGACATGGCGAGGGCTGTAGCCCCCGTGGCACGCATGGATGGGACATGGCAGCCTTTCCCTGATGAGCAGCCCCTCTCGTTCCTCAGGCAGACAGCGTTCCCCGCTCACCCCTCAGCGAGGAGTACGACTGCACCTACCGCCGGGCTCGCCGCCGCAAGCACTCCCCGTGCCAGCCCCACAAGCCCGGTGAGTGCCCCTGCGTGGCAGGGTGGGACAGTGCCATCAGTGTCCATTACTGCCCTGCCAGCCCCACAAGCCCGGTGAGTGCCCCTGCGTGGCAGGGTGGGACAGTGCCATCAGTGTCCATTACTGCCCTGCCAGCCCCACAAGCCTGGTGAGTGCCCCTGGGTGGCAGGGTGGGACAGTGCCATCAGTATCCATTACTGCCCTGCCAGCCCCACAAGCCCTGTGAGTGCCCCTGGGTGGCAGAGCCTGCCTGCAGGGCAGGATTGCCATCAGTATCCATTACTACCCAGGAGCTGCCCCAAAGCAGAGGTTGCTGGTGTCTCTGTCCCTGCAAACCATCCTGCAGGCACCCAAGCTGCCTCCCCTCTCTCCCCTTGGGGTGCCCCAGCCCTGCAGGCATCCAGAGGGAATGGGGGGCTGTGTTTTTCACGTGTGGTAGTCCCCAGAGTGACCTGCTGTGCTGTCCCACAGACCCAGACACGGGCATCTCTGACCCAGAGCAGTATCACACCTACTCCGAGCTCACCAACCCGCAGGAGCCGCTGAGTAAGGACCAGTGGGACGACCTGGGCAGCAGCACCTCTCCCTGCTCCCAGGCCAGTGATGATGAGGCCAAGACTGGCAGCCCTGTGAAAGCTGAGCCCTTCCCCACACCCAAAAAGGATGACTTGGCTCTGCCCTCGCTCAGCCTCATCACCACCAGCGCTGGCAACACGGAGCTTGGCAAGCAGGCAGCAGAGAGCAGCCAGTCCTACACAGGTACCCAGGGCTGCAGGCTGGGCTGGCAGGAGGCTGGGGAGACATGCTTGGGTGTGGTGGCCTTGTCTTGGAGCAGGGATAAGCTGCTCATGTGCATTTGAGGGGAGCCACACTCCAAGACCAAGGGTCTTGGCTGCCTTTTGTCCCCAGCTGGATCTGCTGTGTCCTTCCTCTGCCACTCCATGTGCTGGTGGCTGTCTATGTGTGTTGGGGATGGCTCTCCATGTGTGTTGGGGATAGCTCTCCATGTGTGTGGGTGGTGGCTCTCCATGTGTGTTGGGGATAGCTCTCCATGTGTGTGAGTGATGGCTCTCCATGTGTGTGGGTGGTGGCTCTCCATGTGTGTTGGTCATGGCTCTCCATGTATGTCAGGGTGGTGGCTCTCCATGTGTGTTGGGGAGAGCTCTCCATGATGTCACTGGTGGCTCCACGTGTGTGTTGGTCATGGCTCTCCATGTGTGTTGGTCATGGCTCTCCATGTGTGTCAGCTGACAGAATCTGAAGCATCTCCACTGGGGCTGGAGGATGCATGGACAAGTGCTGAGGTGTCTCCTCTCCTTCCAGCCACTCCCCTGGATATTCCCAACATGTTCAGCTTCTGGGAGGACCGGCAGGCAGCCCACCCTGCAGAGCCCCTGCAGCACATCTCGCTGGTGCACAGCTCGCAGGACGTGCCCCTGCACGGCGACTGCAGGCCAGGGCACATCGAGTCCAGGCTGGAGCTCCTGCAGGCCCAGCTCAGCAGGTGGGCAGGGGTGGAGAGGACCTGGGGGACTCTGGGGCATCACTTTCTGTTTTCTAGAGGTGGCTGCAGTGGGCTCTGTGTGCAGCAACCTCTGGGACACTGCATTCCTGGGAAGGGGGTGGGAGTGCTTTGCAAATGCAGCGGCTTCTCAAAGGGCAAGTCCTGACCCTGACTGCAGCCCAGCCCCTCATCTGCTGCTGTGCCACCACCCTTGGCATCTGTCACCACCCCCAGAACCTCCCTGACACTTTGGGTTCTGCTGCCCTTGTTGAGCTCATTTCACCACACACTTGTGTTTGGGTGTCTCTCCAGTGCACCATCCTAGCTCTGGGGGACAGATCTGCCCACTCTGTCAGTGATGCTGTGACCGTGTCCTGCAAGTGGGGCTGTGCCCACTCCTGCCAGAGTTGTTCACTTCAAGGACAAGGCAGAAAGAAGAGACTTCTACTTTTCTGTTTTCTTCTGTTCCCGAGTTAAAAGTGGTTGGCACTAACCTGCCTTGCTCCATCTGTCAGCACAGGCAGCTGGCTTGGAGAATTGATCCAGATTAAAACTAACCATTGCAATTTTTTCCCCCCTCCAGGGTAATTTTAGCTTTTTTCAAATCCCTGCTCCAGATCCCAGTTTGGCTCCACATAAAATTGGGCAGAGGATGATTGAGTGTGGCAGGAGAGAGATGGCAGGATTGATCTCTCTCTCTGGCAGTGCTGGTTTGAAGCTCTCTAAAAACCTCAACAAGCAGCAGGCAAAGCATCACTGCCCTGGGGTAGCGGGATTGGCACCTCCTCCCAGTGCCTCCCCTGCCCAGCTGCAGGATGCAAAAGGGTTCTCTGGCTGCTCTGTCCCCAGGCTGGAGTCCAGGATGTCGTCAGACATTCATGTAATCCTGCAGCTCCTGCAGCGCCAGCTGTCCCAAGTGCCGCCCGCGTACAGCCCCATCTCGCCCAGCTCCCAGAGCCTGGCCATGTACGGCATCGTCCCGCGGAGCCTGGAGCCGCTCGGCCCCTGTGCAACGCTGCAGGACCAGGAGCTGCCCACCCAGGAGCAGGTAAGGGCACCCCTGATGGCTCAGCACCCACCAGGGTCCTTCCGTCCCAGCCCCGAGTTCTCTCCAGGCCAGGCACAGCCAAACACTCATTGGGCCCAGCAAAGCCACGGGGTCTTGACTTGGGAGCAGATCTGCCCAGTGCATCACTGGGTTTGGGGCACAGCTGCCATCCCCAACACTGCCAGGTTGCCCCATCAGTAGGGAAGGAAGTGGGTTCCTCTGCTCTGAGGCTCCCTCAAGTGAAAAATAACATTTTGGGGCTTGGAGCCTGATGAGGAGAGAGTGTGGCTGCTTTATTTTGCTTTTACCATAACTCATACAATTCCTCGTTTCCCACCAGAGCCCGAGCTACACGGAGGTAGAAAAGTTCCACTTGAAATCCAGGGACTCCTTGTCAAGCGGGATGCAGCTGTCTGTGTCATCTGACAAAACCCTGACCGTCTACTCCGAGCAGGAGCACCACTCCCCACCTCTCCCCAGCCCAGAGCCTCCCCACCAAAGGGCACCAAGCACCCAGGGACTCTCGAAGGGCTCTCGTTTCCCTTCCCTCCCCGAGCACTTGGAGGCATCTTCCGAGCACCAGGACATTCAGAGACACCTCTCCGACCCCGTGCTTCCTGCAAGTTAGAGATGTGGGGGCCAGTCAAGAGGAACCTCAACTGCAAGCCCGGCCAGTTGATGTTGATTTTGACTGCAAGGGTAAGACATTGGACAATGCCATTGGCTCAGGGGTACAATTTGTAGCTATCTTCTGCCACCGTGACAGGAAGGATAGAGTGGCTGGCTTCCGAGGTCAACGTTTTCCAGCGGTTCCCATAGAGTAGATTTCATTTGCACATTAGAGCGAACCTAGAACAGTTCTTACAGCCACCATCGAGCTGGTTAGGCCACGTGGTTCCCACCACCTCCTCCTTGCCAAGGCTTCTTCTCGAGAAGGGCACAAGCCAAGAGAGCCACAGCAACCAGAGGAGAGCAAATCCAGGGCTCTGGGCTGCGAGGCTGCTGTGCTGGAAACCTCTGGAGCTGGGACCACTGTGCTGGGACAAGGCTCAGCCCAGCAGAGCCCACAGAAGGGTGGTCACCAAAGGAGGAGTGTGAGATCTCCACGGTGTGGTCCAGGGCAAACTGCAGGTGGCAAGCCCAGGACAGGGACAGAGGACAGAAGCTTGTCCTACTTGATTGCCACTGAGAAGTGAAGGGCCAACAGCCCCTGCCACCTCAGCCTGCTTCAGCACGAGTCCCAGAGCACTGACTTCTCCAGCGAGGCTGATCACACCTTGCAAACCCCAACACGCATCCCACGGCTCCCCAGGTAAATCCAGCTCGTCACCGGCCTGGGCATAAAGCACAAAATTCAAAAGCACAATCCCAGAAAGCTGAAAAGCCCCGTATCCAGTCGCCCGTCCCAGGCTCTCTCTTTTGATAAGGGTTCCATAGGTGCTTCCCCCTGCCACCCTTCTCTCCGCAGAGGCCGTAGGAGAAGCCCACGTAGTGCTGCCGCCTCGCCGCTCGCTCGGGTAGATGCTGTGATAGTCCTAGGCCGCCAGCTCAAGTAATGTATCGAGCTCCCTCCGAGAGTAGTCAAACTGTGAGCAGTTCTTTCTCCGGAGTTTTAGTGTACACTTTGCTAATAAAGATGTTTTTGGCACCTAATGTGAATTATGGCTGTGTTGGTTGGGAGCATCCATGAATTCATCCCGGGCATCTTTGCCCCGAAAAGGTCAAACCCAGGTTACTTCATGCAAGGAGTGTGGGGCTGGCAGAGCCCACCTGTGGTCAGGTCAAATAAACACCATAATTAACCTCTTGTTAATTAGAGATAAACCCGGGCCCGTCCGCCACTCGGCCGAGGCCGGATTCGAACTCGTGGTACACTCGAGAGCCTGAAGTGGCCCCACCCGCCTCGGGCTGGCCTGACTGACATCACTGCCAGCCAATCGATCACCGACAAGGGCTCAAGATCCCGCCTCCAGTCACTGCGACCCCGGGTAGCCAATAAGATGTCGACAACGAGCGCGCCCGCCCTCCTGGACGGGGCCAAGCGCAGCCGTAGGTTACCCCAGCCAGAGCGCGAGCGTCCGTTTGGAGTGAAGGGCAAAATGACCAATAGAAAATCGAACCCGGCCGAGCGCACAGGCAGATTACCCAATAGGCAACCGACGCTCTAAATGACAGTCAAGGCATCCAACCCGCGTGCAGTGGGTGGGGCTCCCCGCGTGGCTTCCGTTCCCGTTGTGTGAGAGGCCGAGTCCCAAACGGCCTCAGCGCCGCTGCCGCCGCCGGGTCTGGGCCGGGACCGGGGGCCGAGCCGGGGCCTCCCCGTTCCCCCGGGGGCCGCGCCGCGCTTCCCCCGCCGCTCCGAGAGCCGAGCCGAGCCTTCCCCGCTGCCCGACGCCCAGGGGGCCGTGCCGTACCGTGCCTGCTCCGCTCCCCGTCCCGGGGGCCGCGCTGAGCCTCCCCCCTGCCCGCCCCGCCTCCCCGCTCGCTGCAGCCGGACCCGTCCGCTCGCTCCCCGGGCCAGGCCCGCGGCCCCCCGGCCCAGCCATGTCGCTGCACGGGAAGCGGAAGGAGATCTACAAATATGAGGCGCCCTGGACCGTGTACGCCATGAACTGGAGCGTCCGGCCCGATAAGCGGTTCCGCCTGGCGCTGGGGAGCTTCGTGGAGGAGTACAACAACAAGGTGGGCAGCGGTAGGCGCAGGGACTGGGGCAAACGGGGGCTGGCCCGCCTCGTCCCGGGGCTGGGTGGGCGGGGGGCAGCTGAACAGAACCGTCAGGTGCCCCCCGAAGTGCAGGCGCTGGACCAGGGTCGGGCTGGTCTCTTTCTGACGAGCCCTGGGTGCTGCTGGTTTTGGGATAACGCTGCTGCAGGGATTCTCGTGACCTCTGATCGTCGGCATTAACGACTGGGTTGACTTCAGTCACATAAGCACCGTGTGCTGTGAGTTCTCTGTGGTGTAAAGAGCTGGGAACTAAAGGTGTGAGTATGAGATGAGTGTGGATGATGCTGCTGTAGAAATAAAACGAGGTCTCCTGGCTTGGGCTTATCTGGCTTTTTGGTCAATACAAAGGAAAGTTCGTGGCCAGGACTGAGGTTTGTACATATATATGCATATAGATATAAAGAATCTACCACAATTTGAGGAAGAACTTCTTTCCATGGAGGGTGGCAGAGCAGTGGAACAGGTTGGTCAAGCAGCTTGTGGAGTCTCCCTTTCTGGTGGCATTCCAAACCCACCTGGATGTGTTCCTGTGTTACCTGATCCAGGTTACTCTGCCTGGAAAAGGGGATTGGACTGGATGAGCTGAGTTCCATTCCTGCCCCTGTGATTCTGTGATGTACAGGGTGTCTGAGACTGTTGGAAATGTGCTGTTCTCATTGTACTTTCTTGCTGTGGAGGACTTGTGTTTGATAACTTTTTCATAAGTATATAAACCACTCTCAGTATTGATTCCTCAGTACTTTTCCCTGAGAACAAGGGTGTCATGAGGCATGAGATTGTATCTTCAGTGTTTCCCTGCAAAGTGTAAGTGAAGAATGTCACACCGGTAACAGAGACTGTGTTCATCTCTCAGAACACGTGTGCAGTCACTTCTGAACAACCTTCAAGGTGCTGGTCTGGTACAATGAATTACATAGAAATAGAGATGAGAAGATGGATGAAGTTACAGAGCATCCTGAAATTTCTGTGAAACTGAAAGTTTGCCCATAGAGCTTGGTTTATAGCACGTAGCTTTGTCAAGGTGTTTAATGGAGATTGTGGAAAATACTGACAGAATGTTGGGGATAGGGCTCTGTGCAAGGGTGTGGTGACAGGGAGTGGCAGGGGTGACATCTCTTAGGGTGGTTAGATCACTGCCCTCACAGCAATCCTAAATGTGGGCTTTGCTGAACACGTTGTGTAGTTCAGGCAGTGTGAGCCCTGTGTGAGAGTTGTGTCCTTTTCCTGGGGAGTGCTGTGCTTCTGGGAATGCTGCTGGGGACAGGCAGGGCCTGAGCTTGAAAACTTCCAGTTTGTTCAAAGACCAACTTGGAAACATTTTTGTAGTCTGTACTCTGAGAAGGTAAAAGGGCAAATCTGCTCACCCTGCCAGCCATCACATTAATGATGGGCTCTGGGGCACACAGACTGAAGCTGCTTGCCAAGACCTGTTTGAACCCCAGCGAGTTTTGTTTCAGCTTGTCCACCTTCCCTGATGAAATTACTGCTACAAGAAGACAGATGCCTTGCTCTGGATGGAGGAATTAAATAATTTGAGGTGGTGTTTCCTAAACTTCTTGGACTGGGAAGCAGCAGTGAGCAGCTGTAACCCTCATGGATCAGTGTCACAATGGGAGGGAGCAGTGTTCCTAGGTCTTGCTATTTAAAATGCTCCACATGCTCCTGGCTGTGGCTTCATGGACCAGGAGATATCTGTGGAAAACACCAGAAAAGGCTGATTTTTGGGATCTACCTGCAAGACAAAAGCAGAATCCAGTTCAGGAGGCAGTAGAGGTTGTGGTGTGCACAGCTCGCTCCCAGCACTGGAGCAGACAGACAGGTTCTGACCAGGTGCTCCCCAGATTTCCACCTCCTCCCAAGCAGTGCCTCAGACAAAGAGGCTTCAGGGCAGTTGTTCTGCCAGAAGGTCATTTGTTCTGTAAGATCTAGCAAAGAAAAATTGATTGAATGCTGGAGATTAATTGGTGCAGTGACATCTTTCTGATTGTACATGACCCTAAAATAATTGTGAAATGTCATTTTGGGTAGTTACTAATTAGATTAAAGTTTTGGGGGTTTTCAAACTACTGTGGGCTTACTTCACTGTTCCTCCAACCATATAAGAAAAAGAAGCTGTTACCAAATTCTGCATCATTTAGTTCTGATTCTTTAGTATCAAGTTGGAGATAAATTCTAAAAAAATCCTAAGGAATGCTGATTAAAGGTGATTCTTTACTGACATGCACTGTTGCAATTATGCTTTATGTTGATAAGTGCTTGGATTATAATATGCTAAAATTAGATGTGGATTTTCCTATCTTCAAGTGTTGGAGCAACAAATAAATACTTAGGATTCCTATTTAATCACAAAACCAGTTGAGACTGAACACACCAATTCTCATTTTCTCACTGGCAAGACTTAGAGGGAGATGTAGAATGGTTCAAATTGTAGCCAGACTGACAGTTCCTTTCCCATAGGCATTAGCCCAGTCTTACCTGGGCTGGACCTGAGGCACTCCTTTGTGCAGCAGCATTCTTGCCTCCCTTGCAGAGGGGAGAGACAGGGCTCTGATATAATCAGCATCCTAGAAAGAATTCCATGTTCCATCCCCTCGAGAGGATGAGTGGAGGGGCTCTGTAATGACTCTGTGTGGTCAAGCCCTGAGAGAAGAGTCCCAGCTCTGAATTTGCAGGGCTTGGAAGAGCAGAGCTTCTCAAGCTTTCCTCCTGCTCCCCCTGGCAGCTGCTCCAGCTCTGAGGGCTGGGCAGGCACCTGAGCTGCAGCAGCTCTGGTGGTGATAATAACAATTTCTGTTCCCTAACCCAACCTAAACATGTCAGAGATCAGAGATGCTGAATTGCTTCATCTTAAGGTCTGAGGAGGGGTTCAATGGGAATGTGCAGTGCAGGAATATTTACATGAACACCAGTGAAAGGGGATATTTTGCTGTTTGAGATTTGCTTTTCTGGCGATCAGGATGTTGATTGCTTTGTGTAGGATTAATACACTCATGTTGAGTGGAAAACACCATAAGCAAAGGAGAAATGATAGAGGTCATTTGTCTTCTGATCCTAACCTTGCCATAAGATTTTCTATCACCAAGGACAATGTGCTTCCTTTGTAAAATCTGCTTAGTACTCCTGATCCCTAAAGGAGTTAGAAAGCTATTTGTCAATCACTTTGGAAGTCTGGGAGATTTTTGACTGATTTATACTAGGGTGTGAAGGATCATAAGGAGCAGTTGTAATAAAGAGAGGGCAAGACAGGCTGTATTTCAGTTTTTGGAAGCATACTTGGCTGCATCTTTTAGTGTTTGTTATGAGATGGAAAGGATGGAGCTTCTCATTGAGGGGGGGCAAGGCTCTGCATTTAAGAAAATCTCTAAATGAGCTCATAAAACTGCAAATTAATTAGATTTTAAGATCCACATAAGCATTTGTTGGTTTTCTGTTATGAGGGAAAAATATGATAAATTTCCCATCTAGCTGAAATGTGTAGTTGATTAGACAAATTGCTTATCCCAGGATAAACATAAATTTAGGATTTTTTCAGATAAATATCTTAGAAAAAGTCCATTAAACTACTATTCCCAGGAGGAAGCTGCTGTGTGGAAAGTACTAGGAAATTCCTACTGTGAGCAGCTTACAAACCAATTGCAGTGAGTCGTCCCCATAATGTTTGTGTTTGAGCAGCATTTCACACAGTGGGACTTTCATCCTGTTTGGGTCCTGTGGTCACTGCAGGTTAAACAAGTCCTCCCAGCACCCTTTGTTCTCTGTGCACTTTCTGACATGTCAATATTTTTCTAATAACATCATGTCTGGGACTTGAAGCATTCCTTCAGGTGCTGTCATGGCCAGGCTGTGTGGAGATAGTTTCTTGTTTGCTCTGTTTTGCATCATTCTCACAATGGGGCAAGTTTAGCCCTTCCCCCTGACACATCAAGGTGCAAAAATTCTAATTTGGGATTCAGTTACCTAGAATCTCTCAGCAGACCTGCTTTCTTGGTCTGTTCACACATTTGAATTACGTAACCATTTTAGCTCCCCAATATTTTAAGTTTGAATTCTGGTTTACTTTCTTCCTCTCTGATGTGATTTGTTTATGAGTTTTTCATGCACTTGTGACAGAACATTTTGGGTCATGTGGTGCTGAAAAAGCTTGCCAGCTACCTGCCATGATCCATCACAGTCTGCAAGGTTGTGGCCAAGAATTCCATGATATTGCACTTCAATTGTGCAAACTCCAGCTTGTTTTGCTCTCTGAAGATGACATTGTCAGCATCAGTTCAGTTAAGGATGAATTGGAATAATGTTTGTGCAGTTTAAGTGTGTGATTGAAACTGGGCTCTGTGATGTGGAAAAGAGAAGGGTGGTCTTTAATCCTTCAGGATTGGATTTCAGTTCATTTGGGATCATCTCTTCCAATCAAAGCACTGTATGATTATGGATATTCTCTTTACTTATATGCCCCAGCAGCACTTAATGATTTCTCATTTCATTGACATGATGATCCTTTTGTGTCGTCCTTGAGGTGACAGAAAATGTCCTGAAACACCCTCACTCTTAATGCTGTCATTAGAAATGAGTATTTTGATTAAATGCTTTCTTTTAAAAATGGTTTCTCACAGGTGCAGCTTGTTGGTTTGGACGAAGAGAGCTCAGAATTCATTTGCAGGAACACCTTTGATCACCCCTACCCCACCACAAAGCTGATGTGGATCCCAGACACCAAGGGAGTCTACCCAGACCTGTTGGCCACCAGTGGTGACTACCTGCGAGTGTGGAGGGTGAGTAAATCCTCCCTAGGAAAAGATGAACCATGAACACTGAATTCTGTTATATATATGATCTCTTTTTCACTCAACACAAGATTTTCTTGACTGCAATAATGTGACTGTTTGAGGACTATAAGAGAAGCAGAATTATCATGGCAATTGCTGTTTTAATCAGCTTATTGAAAATGGAGCTGGTGGCTGTGTTTTTTAAAGCTGAGAGGAAAGAAACCTGGGATTAACTCCTAATGTTTTGTGCCAGGGGAACAGGTCAGGTGATGTTGCTTTTTAAGTCAGATGTTTCATTTTCTCTGAAGGTGGGTGAAACTGAGACCCGGCTGGAGTGTTTGCTGAACAACAACAAGAACTCGGATTTCTGTGCTCCACTGACATCATTTGACTGGAATGAAGTGGATCCTTACCTGTTAGGTGAGACTGACAAAATGTTATGGTTTTGGCACACTTTTTAATCGAATCTGATCAAGTCTGGGCTGTAACTGCTGTTGTGTCACTGCATGTCCACTGGTTAATCTGATAATTAACCACAGACTGCATTGTAGAAACTGCTGTTGTTTTACATTAAAACATGAAAACAATCATCTCAATCATGTCATGGGGGCTATTTTTTTCATTGAAAGGTGCCCTGTTCAGTGCAGAATGGTCACTCAGGTTGGACTAGGGACATTTGGGGACGGGGAGTCTTGGCCTTCAGGGCTGCTGAGCTGTTGCTGCAGTTCTGAGTAAGGATGTCCATCAGCTCTGTGACTTATTTCAGGGTGTTCTGCAGTGGATTTGAAGCTGTGCACTGAGCTGTGTGTTTTGTGAAGCCATTTCAGCAGGAGGAGGAGAGCCAAGAGTCCTTCATTCAGCTGGAGGAGGGGGCTGAACACTTAAGGTTTAATTATAGCCTCCAGGAAAAATTGTGAATCCAGGATGACTGATGCAGAGGTTTGTTTCCCAGAAGGGAACAGCCATTTATGTCAGGGGGATTTGCCCAGAGATTAACAGTGATAATATGTCCTAGTAATTATTTACTACATTATTTATTTTTTGTGTGTTACATGTCTCATCTCTTAAGAGCTTTACTGCTAACCCCACCTTCAGCCCACATCAGCAATCAATTAATAATAGCACGCCATCAAAACACTGATTGAATTTGGGGTTTGGCACACACAAGAGATGTACAGGATGGGAAAGCTGATCTCACAGTTGCATCAGGCTTTGGAATAGATTGAAGCAGACATGAGCTATTTACACTTGATTCCTGTGTGGAAGGCTATTTCTGCAGTTAAAAGGTTTGGGTCATTTAAATGCATGGAAGACTGCTGCCTGTTTGACATTCTTGATTTTGGTTCTATGCTGTTCTCGTGGCTATTCTGATCTGTAGATGTTGGGGGATGTTGCATTAACCCAGGAAGCAATTAAATCATTTGTGACAATATTAATTTTGCTAATAGAAGTGGTTTTGTTTCAGGTACCTCTAGTATTGACACAACCTGCACTATTTGGGGTCTGGAGACAGGACAGGTTCTGGGAAGAGTAAATTTGGTGTCTGGCCACGTGAAGACCCAGCTTATTGCACATGACAAAGAGGTGAATGGGGGGTTTGATTGTTTACATTGCATCTTCTAAAAGCACTAGAAAAGGAACAGAACTTTTTTTTTTCTTGAACAATTTAATGATTCAAAAAGATCATTTATGTAAGTTTGTATACAGATTTTCTAAAATTATATAGTTTTGAGTACCTAAATACTACTGGCTATCGAAACAATTCTTTTTACTCATCATAGACTCTTGACTTAAGAACATGCTTGTTTTAACCTGCTGTGCCAGGTGTCAGCTGTGCTGTGCTGTGCTGTGCCAGGTGTCAGCTGTACTGTGCCAGGTGTCAGCTGTACTGTACTGTGCTGTGCTAAGTGTCAGCTGTACTGTACTGTGCCATGCCAGGTGTCAGCTGTGCTGTGCCGTGCCAGGTGTCAGCTGTACTGTGCTGTGCTGTGCCAGGTGTCAGCTGTACTGCACTGTACTGTATTGTGCCATGCCGTGCCAGGTGTACTGTGCTGTGTGAGGTGTCAGCTGTACTGTACTGTGCTGTGCCAGGTGTCAGCTGTACTGTGCCAGGTGTCAGCTGTACGGTACTGTGCTGTGCTAAGTGTCAGCTGTACTGTACTGTGCCATGCCAGGTGTCAGCTGTACTGTACTGTGCCAGGTGTCAGCGGTGCCATGCCAGGTGTCAGCTGTGCTGTACTGTGCTGTACTGTGCCATGCCAGGTGTCAGCTGTGCCATGCCAGGTGTCAGCTGTGCTGTGCTGGGTGTCAGCTGTACTGCACTGTACTGTACTGTGCCATGCCATGCCAGGTGTACTGTGCAGTGTGAGGTGTCAGCTGTACTGTGCTGTGCCAGGTGTCAGCTGTGCCATGCCAGGTGTCAGCTGTGCCATGCTGTGCCATGCCAGGTGTCAGCTGTACTGTCCTGTGCCATGCCAGGTGTCAGCTGTGCCATGCCCGGTGTCAGCTGTACTGTACTGTGCTGTACTGTACTGTGTTGTGCTGGGTGTCAGCTGTGCCATGCTGTGCCATGCCAGGTGTCAGCTGTACCGTGCCCGGTGTCAGCTGTGCTGTGCTGTGCCATGCCAGGTGTCAGCTGTGCTGTGCTGTGCCATGCCAGGTGTCAGCTGTGCCGTGCCCGGTGTCAGCTGTGCTGTACTGTACTGTGCCAGGTGTCAGCTGTGCCATGCTGTGCCATGCCAGGTGTCAGCTGTGCCGTGCTGTGCCAGGTGTCAGCTGTGCCATGCTGTGCCATGCCAGGTGTCAGCTGTGCCGTGCTGTGCCGTGCCCGGTGTCAGCTGTGCTGTACTGTACTGTGCCAGGTGTCAGCTGTGCCATGCTGTGCCGTGCCAGGTGTCAGCTGTGCCGTGCCAGGTGTCAGCTGTACTGTCCTGTGCCATGCCAGGTGTCAGCTGTGCTGTACTGTACTGTGCCAGGTGTCAGCTGTGCCATGCTGTGCCATGCCAGCTGTCAGCTGTGCCGTGCCCGGTGTCAGCTGTGCCGTGCTGTGCCCACAGGTGTACGACATCGCCTTCAGCCGCGCGGGCGGCGGCAGGGACATGTTCGCCTCGGTGGGCGCCGACGGCTCGGTCAGGATGTTCGACCTGCGGCACCTGGAGCACAGCACCATCATCTACGAGGACCCCCAGCACCACCCGCTGCTGCGCCTCTGCTGGAACAAGCAGGACCCCAACTATCTGGCCACGATGGCCATGGATGGCATGGAGGTGAGGCAGCAGCTCCTCTCCCCTGGTTGCTGATGGTGGTTTGTGTTCTGGGGCAGGTGGCCTGGCACTAATTTACAGCCCGGTATTTATGGCAAGGGGGCAGCACCAGTACCTGAAGTATGATTAAGGACCAGTTCTTAGTGCACTGAGGAGTTAAAGAAGTGACTTTGGCATTATAAACTTGAGCTTTATGGCTTGTATATATTGCAGCTGATTTTTAAGAGGAGTCTGTGAGCAGCTGGGCAATAATTTTCACCTAATATCTTTGAGTCACTTTGTTCTTTCCCAGCCCAGCTTTGGTTTGTTACCAAGGCTGCTTCAGGGAAGCACAGTTTGTTTGCCACTGTGGCCTAACTCACAAGATCCCTGTGAAGTCTGACTTCTTTTGAGACACATGGCACACTGACCAGCTGGAAGCTGTTCTTTAGGAGCAGAGCTTACTTGCCTACCACATCCTTTAGGAAAGAGCCATGTTTATAGCCTTACCTCAAAATATCTTGTATTTGGAATAAATTAATTTTAAAAAATGCACTTTATTAATGTAGCTGGGTTGGTTTTTTTTTTTTTTGAAGGTTGTGATTCTAGATGTCAGAGTTCCCTGCACCCCTGTTGCCAGGTTAAACAACCACAGAGCATGTGTAAATGGAATTGCCTGGGCACCTCACTCTTCCTGCCACATCTGTACAGCAGGTAAGTGTGACCTACAGGGGAATCTTGGAGTCCTCTACTGCATTTGCAAAATCCTCTTCATCCTAAAGTATATGCAATTGTCTGCCTGCCTTTTGCTAAAGAATACTTGCAATTTAGAAGGTCTTTATTAGGTGACTTTCCCAAAATGTTACAGAAATAGACACCTACTGGAGTGATGAGACCAGTGCCCAAACTGTGCATCAGCTCTGGCTAACCTCCTGTTATTTTAATGCTCCTTAGTTTTTTTGTAATGCACTTCTTAAATGTTTTCTGCTGTTTCTGAGTTCCACTGGTCATTCATTTATCAGCTCTGTCTTGGATAATGTATCATGATCCAAGTTTGTTTTGTTAGAGCATAATGGTGTTGCTGTGTCTGGCTTGAATATGGATCAGGACTGGACCAGCCATGTCTTAGCTGGCTCCTGAGGCTCTAGGCCTGCAGTGGGCACATGTGGAGATGCTGTTTCACTGACTGTACCTGCATTTGTTGTCTGTGTGCAGCGGATGATCACCAGGCTCTCATCTGGGACATCCAGCAGATGCCTCGTGCCATTGAGGACCCCATCCTGGCCTACACAGCCGAGGGAGAGATCAACAATGTACAGTGGGCATCCACCCAGCCAGACTGGATAGCCATCTGCTACAACAACTGCCTGGAGATCCTCAGAGTCTAACTTTGCAGCTTGGTGCACAGTGAGGCAGGGCTGTGTCCTCCCCCCTCCCCTCTAAAGTAAGAACACCACCAGTCAAGTGGCCAGTATCTGTTGTTGCTTTGCATCTGCTGTTACAAGAAACTGTTACAAGAATGGATGGCAGGGGTCTCCTGTCTCTCAAGAACTCTAAAATGCAGAGACGTGCTGAGCCTCTTGGAACTTCTGGGTTCTGGTTTTCTTGTGAAATTCCTTTTTTCCCCTCAGTAAAAGTTCTGTATATTTGTTTGTTGACTGTATTAATAAGCTTGCAGGCTTTTAAGTTGCTGCATATGTCCATGTGTTTGTCAGCCAGCTGAGGCAGCACATCCACCAGTTTAATAGATGCAGGTGCAAAACAAGGTGGGGGGAAAAAGACAATGATGTTAACGGCCACCTTGGCAGGAATCTTTATCATTTCTGTTGTTGCTGCCTCTAAACTGTTTAAACGTTTGTATGTTTTTTATATATTGGGCTAACTTTCTATTGAGTAAGGTTTTTCTCCCTAATTCTTACTTTTGATATGTGATCCACTTCCATATGTCCAAAGCAGGACCTGTTCATGGATACAAACCACAGTAACACTGCAGCTCCCTGGCAGTAAAGGCCTGCCAGAATCAACTGTTGCCTTGGCTCCCTGCATCTGGTGACCTGGGCAGAATTTTCTGGTGCTGTGAAGTACAAGTACTTGTTGCACAATTTCCTTACACTTTTCTGATGCTCAAGGCAGTTGTTACTATGGTAGGTCTTATTTTTAAATTCTAACTGAGTTTGTGTGTATCCTGCAGTCGTTTTAGCAAACAGAGCAGTGATAGGTTGAGAAAGAAGATCTGTGCATGACATGAGCTCCCAGGAGGCAAACAATTCCTGAAGAAATGTATTTGTAATGGGCTTGGGATTGACACTTCCAAATTATTCCCCCTTGGAAGACTTACCTTATCTAAAGCAAAATAAAATGGTTTCACACTTTGTAGCTTGCTTGATTGGCAAATAATATGAGCAAATTTTGTGGTCAGGCTGTACTTCAGAGGTAGTGTTTGGCCTGTGTTCCTAGGAGGTCTTGAAGGGAGCAAAAAAGCAATCTTTTTGTGAAGTGTATTTGCTTCATACTGCCAGGTCTTGTTGAATGAACAAGACAAGTCAGAAAAACTGGTCTGCTATCCAAAAGAAAGCTGGTTTTTTGAAAGAAGTTACTCCCTAATGTGATGCACAAAGGTGGATCTGGAAGGAAAGAAGCTGTGCCATTGAGGCCAAGGTTTGGCATTTGTCATCCTCCTGACTTTGGGGGATGTGCCAGAGGGCTTCTGTTTGGAATAGTGATCACTCTGCAATAATACTGTTCAATGAAAGCTGAATGCATTAGGCAAGATAAAAATCCTTGTTGGAGTCTTACTGTAACACAGGTCCTGTGCTGAAGGCTCTGCAGTTCCCTGATGAAGACATGACAGCCAGAAATGCTCTGCAAGGTGTGCAGCCCAGTTTCTATGTAAATGTCAGAAACCATCAAAATTCTTTCCACCTAATGAGTATTCACCTGCAACTGGAGGCAGATTATAAATAGCAGGACACTGGCAAACTTGCATCTTGTCAGTTTATGCAGGAAAGGCAAGTTGGGAAAGCAGTTGCTGTGGAACACTGAAGCTGACACTGAGAACACTGTCAAATACAGAACAGAATCTGCAAAGTTTTGTCATTCTGGACATAGAGAAATACTCTTCTGCAGGCTGCTTCTCACCGTGGAGCTCAGAAAAGCATTGCCTCAGGAATTTGATAGGAATTCATTAGGGGCAGCTGTATTCCATCATTCCTTTTGATAGCAGAGAACCAGGAGACCAACACTGTGCCAGCTGATGTTTTGTCAGTGTGTTCAGTTGTGGGATTTCTGACAAAGCTTGATTTGACTTGAAGGTCAATTTTTCTTATTAGCAGCACTACTGAGAGTAGTGTGTTCCACAGGCAGGCTTTAGCTAGATGTCAGAGCAGTGTTAGCCAAACAATCAAATAGCTAAATGCTATTTCTGCAATAGCACTTCATCTGAAACTGGAAAAAACTTACATAGGATGAAGCAAAAATTGGGGTTTTCTTAGCAGGAGTGGCTAATGGCATTCACAGCTTTAGGAGTCATCTGAAATATATTCACAGGCTTGTCATGCTCTGTTTAATTACCAATGGCAGGCAAGAGGTGCTGTTACTGAGAGGGAACTACTGCAATGTTAGTGCTTTCCATGTCCCCTTTTTGCTTCAAAGTTTATTCCTGTACAGATGGCATGAGTCAAAGATGAATGCTAAGATAATGAGAGCTTGTATAAAGGAACTCATGGTCTGAATAGCCAGGTAGATTCTGCTTCTGTTGGAAATCAGTCCTGTTAGGGACCTAAAGAGGACCCAGTGTCAGTTCTTGCATCCATGAAACTGATGGAAGTCTGTTTGTGAAACTGTGTACTTACCCCAAATGCATCAAAGGCAAGTGAAGGAATCTTGGAGACTCCAGTGGATTCTAAATAAAGCCTATATCCTGTTTTTTTTTTTTTTTAGCCAGTTGGGATACCTTCTGGATCTACAGCATATTGCTTTGGGCATAATCCATTGTCATTCTTCACAAGAAATTACATTGAAAATCACTAGAGACTGTTTTGGCACAGGGAAATAATACTTAAAATAACTTCAAAGATGTCACTTGAAAGGTTAATGAGTGAAAAGACATGAAAATCCTCATGGGTGAGATGTTCTGTAGTGCAAATGACACTTCTATATAGAAAAGGAAGGGAAAGACTTTTGTGCCCTTTTGCCAGCAGCTGCTGACCCAGTGCCAGGGAGGGAATGCTCTGCTTGGTGTTTGTGTGCAAGACAAAACAAACCCTGACACTTGTCCCTGGGGCCTGTGAATTGAAATACACAGATTATCACAATTCCCCTGTTTGACACTCAATTTTGTAGGGTGTGAAGCCCCCATAAGCATTATTTTTTCCCAAAGCTCATGGAAATAAATACTTTGATACTCAATTTCTGTTATTTGGTGCTTACTGCACAAGCAGAGGATGCAGAACAACTGCTTGCAAAATACCTCATGTTTTTTGAGTAGAAAGTAACATTAAGGGAAGAGTGAACACAGGTGAGGTGAGCAAAGCAGAAAAGCATGTGCTGTTGTTGGTAGAGGCCAGCCTGGTTCTGGCACAGAAATAATTCTGAGTTAGGAAGTTCTGTATCACTTCTCCAGTTGATTAATTCAAGAGACTAAACTATTGTTTGGTTGTTATGTTCTGTTTAAACCAAGCTTTCCACAGATTCCTACTATTATGTGGGCAACCTGCTGGCTCTCAGCCAGGAGCTGTTGATGATGTAAGATTTGTTAGGGTGGTGAAAAACCTGCAGTTAACAAGTTGAATGTTGATTTAGTGTGTAGTGTGCCAGCTCTGTGAACTGTCTCAATGAGGAGGGCCATGGTAGCTTGCATCTGTGGGAATTGTACTTGTGTGTGCAGGGATTTAAAAGGCAAGGATTGGAGTGCTTTGACAATCTATTTAGAAAGAAAACACAGTGGTTTCAAATAATATGAAAGGAGACTGCTAAAACAGGTTGTTTCTTATGGAACCTTGAAATGTATTTAACGGGGGAGGCATTGCCTCTCATAAGTCAAAGTTAATGATCCTTTCAAAACTCAGCAGTAATTACTCTACTGAATGTTCTGGATAATAGTGAAAAGCTCTATTTTTGCCTCGTGGTGCAATGAGAAGCTGCCTCAGTCTGTAGATCACAGCCTGCCAGGGACCAGGTGAGGAATTCACAGATGTTCTCGTGCTTGTTGTCAATGGGAATAAGGAGCTGAGTGTGTCCATTTTGTTCTCTTGCAGATGGCACTTTAACAAGTATATTTTTGGTAAGATTAGGAGGAGAGTGGTCTTTTCCTCAGCCCTTGTAGGGTAGGCATTTGTGTTGTGTAGAAAATGTTAAATAACGACTGTCACCAGAATCCTAAACTGGGGCTGTCGTGGACCCTCACTTGTTTTTACTGAAAGCCAAAAATATGAGCACTTGACAAGGCTGTAAATGTCAAACTGAAGCTTCATGTTCTGAGACTGACACTGTCCTGTAAGGCCAACCCAAGGGATGTGCTGCTGCATGTCCCCCAGAGAGTCCTTTTTGTTTAGGAACTTTGTGGTGTTTGGGAATCCTCTTCTTTACCATCAGAGCACGATGGTGACAGTGCTGGGTTGGTTGTGTAGGGATGTGCCTGAAGTCTTTGGATAACTTGAATTTTGTGAGAGAGAAACTGCAGCTGCTGCCTGGGAATTCCCACAGCCTGAACCATTGAACTGACCCGCTGGTCAGTGGTGTTTTAACCCTTTCCAGACACACTGGGAAGAGTGGACAGCAGCACAGCCAAGCTCAGGGCTCAGCAGGCTGCACAGTTCCAGTCCCATCCAAGTACTCAAGGGCTGAGTTTTCCCACTGCTGGTAGCAAAGTGGTTCCACCCCCTCAAATGCCCAGTTCTCCTGTCAGGTAACACAAATTCTCTCCAACGTGTGTTTCCTGCTTTCTGCTCTCACAGCAAGCCTGTACCTGCTGTTCTGTGGACATGGAAAGCAATGAGCAAGTCACTGTCAGCTCTGCCCCAGTTTCTCTTGATCTTTGCAGGGAGTCCAGGGAATTAATTGTATGTGGCACTTAAAGAGCACTTTCTGATGCAGCTGTACTTCCCCTGCTTACCCAAGAAGAGTCAGAAATGTTTCATTCTTGAGGGTATTGAGGAGAGTTGAGGATGCCCCTGACTCGATTTGTTTTCTGGAAGGGATCTCCAGAAGTTCCAATCATCACCTTTCACCAGCAGTAAAAAGAACAGTAATTAGAAATGCAGCTAAATACCAGTCACTGAAGGCTCCTCTGGTGATTCATGGCAGACACCAGGTGCAAAGGGACTTGTGAGAGTTGCTGCTGCCTGTTTCAGGTGACAAGTGTGTCTGCCAAGGACCTCAGTGGCCTTTTGTGCAGCCTCTGATACTTAGCATCAAGCAAGAATTTCCACAGTCATAAAAAAATTATCTCAGTGGCTTCCATCAAGCTGGTTTCTTTATAGGAAATCTAAGAAAATTAAGGAGAAAAAAGCTACTTAATGACAAAATATTGTGGCCATATGCAGCTGTAAACCTGTGGTCCAGCTCCCATTCCTTGGAGTTTGCTTTCCATGGGCAACAAATGCAACTCCAGCCCCTCTTAGTGCTGAGGGTGGGTCTGGGGGATCTTAGCAAGGCAGAAAGGCAAGAACCAGAGCAGGACAGAGTCCCAGTGCAGCTGGAAAAAGATCTGTTGCTTTTTTTGACAACTTGGGAAATAGGAATTACGAAATCTACTATTTAAAAGTAACCTTTTTTTAACCCTCGGGTTTGCTAGCAGTGTAAAATGTAATTTAAATCCATTGCGCCGAAGCGTTTTTGTTACCAGTAGCCGAGTAGGAGATTCTACTTTTAGGTGTGTTTTCCCTTCTGCTCTTCCCATTCACAGTCCTGTTGTGGTAATTTCCTGAAGGTGTAATCTTTGTAGCATGATTGTACAAACATCCATATGAGATTCCTGACTTCTTGTTCTCACTAGAGTATGTTAAAGCAATAGTAATTTTACTTCTGTCCTTTTCTCCACCTGCAACTTCGCTACTATTCTGTCCTAGAGGAGTCCCAGTATCCTGCTATTCAACAGACATATATTGTTGACATGGATAACTGCAGTGTCCCTATATTCCTTTATTTTTATGGAGAAAATATAAAAGGGTTTGTTACAATGGATTTTAACACCTGAGTCATGGAACCATATTGTTGAAACTGTAAATTTTAAGGCAATTTTCTGAACTCGCTTGAAAGTGGAATGTTGCATCCTTTTATGCTATTTCCTGCTTCCTATGTAGTTTTATTCAGATTTTTTAACCTTCTTTCTAAGTTTCGGCCTCCTGTGTATTAGGTACAGTATTTTCTGCCTTTCATACTTTGTAATAAAAATGGAACATTTGTAGATTGACTGCAGTTCCCTGTGTGATGAGTGAAAACCTGGGGGGAGCAGGGAACCACAAAGACCCTTCCTTCCTTCTGTGTGGACTTGGTTGCTGTGAGAGGAGGCTCATTGCTTTGCCTTGCCTCTGCAAAGCTGGTGAAGTATATTGATCCCTCATCCTACAAATACCCACCCAAACTTGATCATTTCAGCTACTCCTAAGTTGCAAGTTTCCCCAAATACATTATTAGGAGCCCAGCCACAACAGAACTCCCAACAGAATGGTTAATGCAGCTGTACATTAAATATTTGCTTTCTTAAAAATCTGCTGCAGGGTCTGTGCATCCCAGTGTTGTTTCTGCTCATGTTTTCCAACATTTGCTTCTTCCTTGCACCAAAAAATGGGAATTATCTGCTGCGTGCTTTTGTTTTTAAGACGAGGGGAAGAGGGATTCTTTTTTTGAGTTCAAATAATTAGTCTCTGAGGGATTTTGAATATAGGCAAAGTGTAAACAAAGCAATTGGGCACTTGTGTAGCTGTAAGTCTCTCCTGGGCAGGGTGACCTCTCTTAAAAGGTGTTTTTTCCACACACTCAGTCACTGCTGTCGTGTCTGGAACTGGGGCCAAGAGGAGAATAGTGTGGCAGAGCTTGGAAATTTGTACCTTGGGCCTTGGCAAGCAGGACTGATGACTTCCCTAAGTATTTAGATTCAATCTAGTTCAACTAAATGCTTGGATTTATTTCTAATTCTTTGTGTACTTTGAAATAAAAGCTTATTAAGCTTCATGACCACATCTTTGCCTGCAAAGATGCTGCAGTGATTTTTAAGCTATATATGGACTTTGTGTTAGTAACTCCTGCTCAGAAAAAAATACTTTCTTTCTAAGAATTGTTTGTCTTTCACCCTAGAAATGCATCTGCATCCTCACAGATTATTTTTGTCCGTGGATTCGTGCTTTGGGATGCTCCAGAGAAACTTTCTCAGCTGCCACTATGGTGGAAGGAGGCAGCTTGTGCAAATTGGAGCAGTGCAAAAAGTGGTGGACTGGTGGATAATGGGTGAAGCAGGTTGCCTGTCAGCGTGGCAAAACAGGAGGAATGGAGGTAGAAAAAAAGATGAGAGGGGTTCTGCCTTTTGTAAATATTATGGACCAGCCAACATCTGGCACAGCTGTCTTGCTCTGTGGCCATGGTTCTGATACCAGCTGTAGGTGAAAAGCACATAATTAATCAGCAATCAGTAAAGGGCTTGAAAATACTTGAAAGAAACCCTCTGTGGTAACACAATGCACAGCAATAGCTGCAGAGAAAAAGTGGTCACTGAGATTATTCTGGGGCCTGTGACTGGAAGACACATTTAATTCTGAGCTTTTTCATTCGTGCTGTTTTAGAAACAGTCCAGACTGTCAGCTCATATAATATTTTTAATCTTCTTCCTCCCCTTCCTTCTCTAATTTTGCCATTCCAAAGGCAGAACAGCTTCTGGTTTTTCAGCAGCTTCAGAGCCCCCTCTGCTGGAATGCTGCTGGCAGCCAGGCCCAGCCCTGGGCCACAGGACAGGTCCAGGCGCCCACCTGCTCCTCCCGGCTGGGAAAGGCTCTTGCAGGTGTGTTTTACAGGAGTTTCACACGATTCATGTCTCTGCTGGGGGAGAGATGCATTTGGGCCCATATTTATCCTGCCATGCTGTCCTAGAGTTGGGAAATGATGACAGTGTTCCATTCGCTTTGCTTTCAAAGCTGAGAGAACAACAAGGGATTTTTAGGAGAGACAGAACTGCCTGGGATTCATGAGATTATTCTTACATCTGCAGCACCCTTTCATGCATCCTTTGAAGAGAGGATACCCCATCCCTGGCAGTGTCAGGCCAGGCTTGATGGAGCTTGGAGCACCCTGGGACACTGAGAGGCGTCCCTGCCATGGCAGGGCTGGCATAGATGGGATTTAAGGTCCTTCCAACCCAAAGCATTGAAGGATTCTCCGGTTCTGTTTACAGGGTTTCTCCTCCTCACTCCCTTCTGTGGCTCTGGAGTCCAAGATGTAGAATAAGGAAGTTTTGGCATGGGACAAGGCTCAGCCTGGAGCCTGCTCTGCTCCCCAGGAAGGATGTGTCTACCTAAACAAGAAGGGAAGCAGGAAGGAAAGAAGAAATAGTACATCTGATAGCAAGGAAAAGGGGCTCTTTCAGTCAGGTATGCTTCAGAAAATGGAAATACTACCACAATAGGAAATAAGATGATGGCATGGTGATTAAGACACTAGGAAAAGGTGCCAAGAGCTAAATCCCAAAGGTCTACTCCAGACTTCCTGTGTAACTTCTAACAAGTCACTGTCTCTCTGTGCAATGCCCTTAAGTCCCTAAAATAGGGATTACACTTCCTTTTCTTAGTTGATGCTGTGTGACAGCGTTAAAGAATTGGGCCTTATAAAGTTCATTTCAAAGAAATGGGCTGACTGGAAACAGAGCAGCTCCTGGAGAGTCTCTGTGGATATCTTTACTGATGATTTTACACTAAATGGATAAATTCAAGAATTAAGTCTGTTCTGCAGTTGCTGTTTACAGGAGTGAAGCTTCTCTGCTGGAAAGCTGCAGCTTTGGAAGGATGTGGACAATCTGGGTGGAAAACCACGGAGTATCAGCTGGTGTGAAACAAATAACCTGATCCTCAGCAGGAACTGTAATGGCAGGACAAGGAGAACTGGGTTCAGACTGATAGAGAGAAGGATTTGATGGGCTGTGTCCTCCCTGGGAGGGTGGGCAGGCCATGGCACAGGTGCCCAGAGCAGCTGGGGCTGCCCCTGGATCCCTGGCAGTGCCCAAGGCCAGGCTGGACAGGGCTTGGAGCAGTTTGAGACAGTGGAAGGTGTCCCTGCCCATGGCAGGGGTGGCACTGGGGGGGTCTTTAAGGGCCCTTCCAACCCAAACCCTTCTGGGATTCTGTGATTCCAGCATAGCATTAAGTACACAGTAAAAGTCAGAAAGGAATTATTCACTTTTTCTCAAATTACACAAAAAAGGGACACTTATTTTGGTAGAAAGTCGGATTGCAGTTCAGGAATGATTTACCAGCTTGTCGGGGAGGGGGAAAAAAAGGTGTGAGGGTCTGTAGTGGTCCAAAAAAAGTCCTGATGGCACTTGCATGTAGATAGTGATGCTAGAATGTCTGTAAAATGGGGAAACCACAAACCAAGAGACAAATCTGTTGGTTTACACATTAGGTTTGACAGGTGGGTGAAGTGATGAGCTGTTAAGGACAAATCATTCTATTTTCAATTCGGTAGAAGGTGCGGGGAAGCTTCAGTGAAATCCAGACACCCTGGGCAGTGGGAGATGGGAACCCGAGCGAGTTCCACCAGGGTGGGTGTCCCTGCCATCTGCCAGGAGCTGCTGCCTCCTGTCACAAGCTGCCACTCGCTGGTCTAATATCTGTTGGACTCAGTAAAGCAAGTTTCTGCACAAAGGGACATGGAATCGTTCTCGTTTAGCAGGACAAGATAGGCAAAGATAGCAAATGGTGAGGTGATGATGGAGTGGTTTGAAATCAGGGCTGCTGCAGTGGGGAACTGATACTGAATTTCTGCCTCCCAGGGCATGGGGTGGGAGCTTCCCTCTCTTAGAAAAGCCTTTTTATAATGATCCTGGCACAAAGAGCGAGCATTAAAATCAAATTTGGTGATGAACAAAAGTGGGAGGCTTCAATAATATGAGGGAACTGGAGTGTCTTGGAGATTGGATGAGTGAAGTGTGAGAAATAGAGATGAGATTAAATGTAGCAGCAGAGAGTGCAAGGATGTGAATTTATGGGCAAGGAGAAATCTGTGGAGTATTTTATTGGAAATTAGTGAGGACAGGAAACTGAGATGTAGTGGTTGGTAAAGGGTAGTGATAAACCATCGTGAAGCTGTGAAAAAGCATGTCAAAAAGTGGTTCCAAGATCAATAATGGTGCTGTCAAATGAGAGAGGAATTCAAATTGGAACAGGGACAAAAAACTACCCACATGATACCACAAATACAAGACTTGTATTAAGAAGGGAAAGTGGCTGGGTCTGTGGATCCCTTTTCCTATTTCTGTGTCTACCTGGTATGACACTCCAAGAGCTTTTTACTACCTTGACAGTTAAAAAAAAATAAAAATAAAAATAAATTATGTTGCAGATAATGTTGTCATGTTTTGACTAAGTCCCAAATCCCTCCTGATGGGTGGGTTCGGATTCCTGCTCTTGTTCACACTTTTGAGCAATTTCCCTTTCCAGTCTAGTTTTCTTGTCCGTGTGCCTTATCCAGGTTCCCTAACCCCTTTGACATTGCTGCCGTGCTGTTTGGGAGCAAAGCCACTTCCAGACACTTGGCAGGTTGAGAAGCAGCAGCTGGAACATCTGCTCCAGGTGGGGTTCCCAGCAGCAGGGCAGCCCTGGCCAGCACAGGGAGTCAGGGCTGGGCTCCTTTTCAAAACAACAAACCCCTTCTCCTGTTCCTTTGGTGGAGAGGACAGCATGGAAATACCATCCTGCAGGTGCAGTGGACACACACTGGGAAAGAGCAGGCTGGGGTTTGTTTTAAAAGGTGTAATTTGATTTAAACACGGGGGGAGAATGAGATGATCTTTAAGGTCCCTTCCAACCCAAAGCATTCCTGATTCAGAGTGGAATTTCTGGGTTGGACTGGATGATGACAGAAGCACACGGTGGTGTGTGAACGGAGTTACCCAGCAGTTGCATCAGACCCAATAGAGCAGGATTTTTTAATTATAAATTATTAGTTCATTTGAAGGGAGCATTTCTTCTCATTAACCCTGTGGCTGGATTCCCAGAGGTGCTTTACTGTAGGTACAGCACGGGCAGACGGACAAAATTCGATTTTTCCTTTTCTATTATCTTTTCTGGATCCGGCCCCGCTGTCCGTCACTTTGATTGACAGCAGCAGGAGGGCGTGGTCTGATGTGCCCCGCCTCCGATTGACGGGGGCGTGGCTTCGCCGCGGCGCAATGGGCCCCCGTGATTGACAGCCGGCTCCGCGGGGAGGCGGGGCGGGCGGCGCGGCTCCTCGAGCGCCCATTGGCCAGCAGCGCCGTCGGGTGGGCGCCCCGGCGGCGCCGATTGGCGGGCGGCGGCGGGTGCCGCTGTGATTGGCAGGAGGCGGCGGGTGCGCGGCGGCCGCCGAGCGGTTTGTTTTGCGGGCGGCGGCGGCGGGGCCGGCCCGCACGGACCGGGGGCACCGGGACGCACCGGCAGCGCCTGCGCCCTCCCGCCCCCGCCCGCCGCTCCCGGAGCGCGGCCGCCGGGAGGAGGCGGCGGCGCGGGGCCTGGGAATGTGGCGGCGGCGGCGGCGGCTCTGAGCCCTCCCCCTCGGCCCGGCCGCCATGGAGCCGCGGCGGTGACAGCGCCGTCCCGCAGCGCCCGCCGTGAGCGGGGCCGCCGCCCGCAGACATGGGTGAGGAGCGGCGGAGAAGCCCCGGGAGCCGGGGCCGCGTCATGGGCCGGGGCCGCTGCGGGCGGGAAGGGGCGGCGGGAGCTCGGCCGGGCCCCGCTCCGGGGCGCTCGGATCCGCCGGGGCCGGCGCGGGCGGGCCCGGCAGCGGCAGCGCCGCGGGGAGCGGTGGATTTTCAAGGATTTGGTTAAAATGGTGAAAATCGGTGTTTACCGAAACGTGCGGTGCCCCCGCCGGTACCGAGCTTGGCCAGACGCAGCCGGCGGGAGCAGCGGGCCGGGCTGAGCTCCGGGGGCTCCTCCAGCCTCCAGAAGTTGGCTCTGCTGGAGACGGGAATTGCTGTGCTCAAGCTTTATCAGGGAAATTTCTATTATTAAGCGCAGCTTGGGCGTCCATCAAAATAGATTTTCCTTTATGGAGCTCCCTCCGAGTTCTCATTTGCCATTCTCAGCGCAGACAGCAACATGTAAAAACAAGTAAAGGAGTTGGAAGAACTCTTTTTCAAGAGGAAAACTTTATTATGAAGAGCTGCCATGACTGAATTGGATAGATTAATTCAAAATAATTTGGATTTGGACTGTATGTCCTGTATAAAGAACTGCTTATGGAGAGGGTCTTGTGCTTCCTAATTCTGTTTTCAGCTTAGAGAGAGGTGCTAGAATTAAACTTTTAATTGCTCTAAACCAGAACTTACTCATACTTGCATATTGGCAAGGAAATTCCTGCTTTTCTAAGTCTGGAGTTTCATGGCTTCATGGGCTGCAACTTAAATGTTTCTTCCCTGCAACCAAATTTGGTTTTCTGAGACTCTCCTTCATTTAGTCTGTGTACATAATTAACTTATACTTTAAATTCAAAAAGCATTGCAAATGTTATTCTACAACTACTTCAATATCTCTTCACTCTGTTTTAAATTGGTAAATACAACAAATTCATGCAAAACCATCGCTAGATTTCTCTGCTACAAAGAGGAATAGTGTAATCCACTCTGTTTAGAGCAGCAGGGTGCTTCATAAACTTAAAATGGTTTAGAAGTCGGAGCTTGGATTTCCATGAAAGTGTTTTCCAGTGGCAGTTGGACCTGTGTTTGTAAACATGTGAGCACAGAATGAAAAAATACAATTTCATGGACCACTCCACCATAGCATTGTGTGCATCATGGCACAGCTGCAAGCAGATTTTTCCCTTTGCAATGGGAAAAACCTAAATTCACTCAGCAGCTGTGACCAAATAATCTGATCAATAACGGGTGCTGGGCTGTACACGGCGCTCTGACTCCTTTGGGCTGGTGTTTAACCCACCTGAAGGATGCGTACGGTGCTGATGTCGGGGCTTGCAGAGCCCGGCGCTCACCTGAGCGGATCCAGGGCAGTCCCTGAGGGTCATTGCCCTCCTTGGCAGGCTGGAGAACGGGGCCCTGCGGCCCGAGGGGAGCGGGGCTGGCTTTGGGGAGCAGGCCCTGCTGCCTGCAGCTTCCCCTGCGCTGGCTTTTCCTGCCTGTGTCACTTCCTTCCCTTGGCTCACACGCACCCGGTGACAGCGCGGAGGGAGCGGGGCTGAGCCTGCGGGTCAGGACCGGCCCCAATCCCTAATCCCAGCCCTGTCCTTAACTTGGGAATGGGAACAGGGACCCTGAATGTATCCTGCACTGATGTGCCTTCTAGAGCCCTTTGATTTTTCCTCTCACTCTACAAACCAGGTCGTTTGTGATTTCCTAAAGCTTGCACACAGCAGCATTTTGGTACCACTAAAACCACCCACAGCAAAGGACTCGAAACTCTTTTCAACTCTTTCTGCTTTTTTGAGACCTCTAACATAGACACAATTTGTGTAAAATTTCCTCATTGCCCTCAGATCTGCCAGTCACTCACCCACACCAGCTTTGCTGTTGTGGGGGTAGATAACACACAGATGTGTTCACTTCTTTCTCTTTTACACAATATGGGATCATGTGTCCCACTATGACACCATCTAAAACATGATCCTGGACTAGGGGTGTCCACAGACACATGCAGATCCTTCTGCTGTTCTAACTTTGTGATTTTTTTTTTTTTTTGTTCTTTTTCCAAACTGTTTCCATTTCCGACTTGTTCAGACCTGTGTAACAAGCCAGGGATTGGTTGAAGTAAATGCTTTGTGGAGAGGAACAGCTTTCTCTGTGAGCAGCAGTTCGCTTTTATCGAAGTTATAAAAATCCTTGAGTGTAGTTTTTAAAACATGAAAAGCATTTCCTGGACAACATCTTTCCCACACAAAGCAGAGCTGTGTTTCCCAGACCTACTGGAGACCAGGCAAAACAGGGTCTCTCAGTGCTCCAAAAATTGCTTCATTTTCATTTGTAGCAGCTTCTGCATTGTGCAGTTAATGTAAGGCTGCTCCACGTGCTTCTCCAAGTCAGTCTATGGAAACCCTCTGTTGGGATGGAACTAAAGAAGTATTCAGGCTTCTCAGCATTAAATCCATCACAGTGCTGTCCTCACCAGATGCACTTTTCCCCTATGCAAGCTCAGTATTTGACTTTATTTTATCCTTTTAAGAGATAAATACTCTGTCATGTCCTACCTCATCAACACAGGGGTGAATTACAGGATGTATGGTTTAGTAGTAGGGAAAACCAATAGCTCAGTGTAAGACTACTAAAAAATGTACAATAAGATTCAAACTCAGCTGAAGTTCTTCCATCCTCTTTGTTAGAACATTAACTGTTCCCATTTTATGAAGATAAATAATATTTTGGTGCTAGAATGGCTGCAGTGAGTGAGATACAGAGCTTGCAGGGCACTGACTGGGGTTTGTAGAATATCCTGAGCTGGGAGGGACCCACAGGGATGGTGGAGTCCAGCTCAGGACACCCCAGCAATCCCACCCTGTGCTGAGAGCGTTGAGCTCCAGTGTTTGCCAGATGCTGCCCTTCAGAGTTTGTGCTGCAAATTCACAAGTTGCCTCAGTAATAAATAAATTCACTTTATAGCTGCAGTCTGTAATAGATAACACACACAGTTGGCTGGATGTGTCCTCTGTGCCACAAGTGAGTGACTGCTGACTCCACACAGCCTGGGACCTGGGGTAGAACACCTGCAGCCAACCCTTCAGCCACTGATCTTTGTTTTCCAGTGATGTTGAGAGGAGAATTCTTACTCTCAGACCTATTCTTTGATGGACTTGATTTCTTGTCATCAGCCCTCAGTTATAAACTGCTTTCATAGCTCGTCTGCTTCTTGCCCAGAGGAACTCTGCCAAGACAAGCTCTTCATCCTCCTGGTATCTGGCCAAACCCAGACTGCACTGTAGTGGAAAACTTGTGTCCCAGCTCTTCCCTGAGTGTTTTGGGTGGTAGGAACCTCAGGGATGTTCCAGGCCATAGGTTGTGGCATTTTGTTGTGCACGGTTTCAGCCTTTGTCTGCCAGGTGACTCCAAGGCTGTTCTTAGCACCATCAAAATGAAAGAATACCAGTAAATTGGAGACACTCCAGTAAAGGCAAAAGGTTAAATGTTCAACTGTAAAGTTGGAAACTTAAAAAAAAAAAAAAAAAAAAAGGAAAAAGTTGTGCCATTGCCTACCTGGAACTTTAGCTTCATTCACAGCTGTTTCTTCACATTTTCATCCCACAAGGGGTTACTTAGTGCTGAGATAGATCCCAGCACTTATTTCCTTTGGCTGATGTGCTTCTCAAAAAGCAGCCTCTTGCTTTGGTTGTGTTACTTACACCACTTGCTTCTTTTACATGCAGTTGGAATGTCAAGGAGTGCTCTCCCTTCTCCACTGCCACAATGTGGTTATTGTCTCATTTGGCTTGTCTTGGACTGCAGAGATTTGCTGGGTTTTGATTCGGATTTTTTTATATTCTCTGCATTCCTTTTTTAAGATTTTTTTTTTTCTGTAATTAACACCTTCTGCAGATGCATTGGGAGATTTCTTTTCCTTTTATTTCATAACCTGGTCTAGGCTTGATGTTTCTGGTGTAACATTGTGGAGTCACAGTGGATGTATCTCAGATGTTGGGTGCTCTCAGGACCAAGTTAGGACTGACCTTCCAGTGCCTGAAGAGAGCCTGCAAGAGAGATGGAGAGAGACTTTACAAGTGGACAGGACACAGGGAATGGCTTCCCACTGCCAGAGGGCAGGGATGGATGGGATGTTGGGAAGAAGTTCCTGCCTGGGAGGGTGAGGAGGCCCCTGGATCCCTGGCAGTGCCCAAGGCCAGGCTGGACAGGGTTTGGAGCACCTGGGACAGTGGGAGGTGTCCCTGCCATGGCAGGGGTGGCACTGGATGGGCTTTGAGGTCCCTCCAACCCAAACCATTCTGGGATCCTGTGAAAGCTAAAACAGACCTGGGCAGAAACTGTTTGTTTTAGCAGAGATAATCCTAGTTTGACTTCTGTTCTGACTGGGACTTCAGCTGTTCCCTCCTAACAAAGAAGTGTATTTTTCTCATTCTGCTTTTAACTTTCAGCAGGATCTGCTGCCTGCGTGCTTTACAAGCTGTATGTGTCCCACATCTGTCATCTTTCAGCATTGCGAAAATCTAGTTTATTATCCAGGCATTGATTAATTATGAAGCCAGTCTTCTGCATAAAACATAAGCTGACTGCTTTGGAGAGACTCGTGAGCAAATGCACGACACGAAATTGCAGAAACAAATTGTCCCAGTGAGTGCCTTTTCCAGAGAAGTGCCAGTGTGAGCCAGTCCATCCTTTGATGTTCAGCAGCTGTTCCAGGACAGCTCTTCCAAATGCAAGTGATTACCTATCAAACCAGTGCCATGAATCAGGGATGAGTGTGTAGCCATGGTGGATTCTTAAAATTAAGTTTCGGTTATTTACAAAACAGCTTCAGAAATGCTCATTTCAGTTGAAACTTCTCAAAGTGGCAGAGTGAGGGGAGAAAGGAGGAACTGTGATAACCTCATCTGGCTCACATCACTTCCAAAAATCCCAATTATCAAAAAAAAAAAAAAAATCAAATTTCAAATCTAGGGTTTTCAGGTCCTCTCAAACTCTTTTAGAAAAGCCAGATTCTCCTTGGCATGTCCAGAGCTGACCAAATCATTGCTTCAAA
This sequence comes from Agelaius phoeniceus, assembly GCF_051311805.1. NCBI lineage: Eukaryota > Metazoa > Chordata > Aves > Passeriformes > Icteridae > Agelaius > Agelaius phoeniceus. The sequence continues at coordinate 1,575,660 of NC_135290.1, read as the reverse complement.
TTCCATGCCCAAGTAATGCCTTAACATCAGGAAAGATTTAACTGAGTGTATGATTTGCCAAGGAAACAACACCTGATCCATAAAACCTTTTTGGGTCCTGCTATGTGAGACAGAGGCAGGCAGTGCAGACGGCAGGGCTGTGCCAGGAGCAGTGCCAGCCTGAGGTGCTGCTCTGGCAGCCAGTGCCCAGTGCAGCCCCACTTTGGACAGAGCTGCACTTGGCAGCTTCCTTTACCTCCTGCAGTATCAAGGAGTTTCAAGTCCTTATCCTTGCTCAAGGAAAGGATTCATTTCCACAGCTCCATCTACCATCCATCACAGCCACTGTGCATTGCTCTCTTTGTACATCTTTGGTTTTTTTCTCTAAGCACAAAGTTCTGCTGAGTACCACTTCTCAAAACAAACAGGCAGTGGGAAAGAATACTTTAAATTGGTTACATCAGGAATCCTCAGAAAGTAATTCTTAGTCAGTGGAACATACAAGAAAAAATATCCATGTGTGTTTTTATATTGCTGCAAGGCAAGAAGCCTTGAACTGAACCTGCTGCATTGCACTTTACCAGCAGACAGTGTTCCTAGTGCTGGACAGCTTGAACCTGCTCAGCAGATCTTGAAATCCCATAAAATGGTTTGAATTTTATTCCATCAGCTTGTTCTGAGGGAAGAGAGGAACGTGTTGGGGCAATCAGTGCAAATGGGTTTGTGTTCACAGATACTCCAAGATGAATCCTCATCCAGATTTTCAGTTCTCTTTCTACTGGCCGTGGTTTGTTCCACTAGCAGGCAAGAATTCAGAGTTAACAGGACATAAAATGGGAAAGAACAGACTTTTCCCAGGTTTTCCTTGGCAGAAGCACACCAGCTTGCCCTTCCTAAATGACCTGTGATGGTCTAGCAAATCTGTCCAGGTTTTACTGCTGGTTGTGAAGACTTTTGAACAGAATTAGGGGCTGGGGATATTCATTCTCATCTGTACTCTGGCCAGATCCTTCTGTGATATTCGACAAGTGACTTAACATTTATCTGTCAGTTTATTATGTCATATTCAGTTAAGTTGGAGCTCTTTTATGACTACATTAAATCCCAGTGTATTTGCAAAGATCCTAAAAAGGATTGCTGCTCTATGAGCCAGCAGAAAACCAGTGTAGAAGTGTCAGAGCTGCAGAAATGTCATGGTTGGTGCTCACCCAGACAACTCACCCCTGCCATTCTTCTGTGTGCATCACAGATGAACAAGAGGCCTTGAAGTCCATCATGAAGGACCTGGTGGCACTGCAGATGGGCAGGCGCCACCGCCTCCCTGGGTATGACACCATGAAGAATAAGGACACTGCTCACTCCAACAGACAGGTAAAATGGTGTGTGAGTGCCTGAGCTGGGGACCTGGGGACAGAAGGGACACAGCAGGTGGACAGAGGGTCTGACTGGCTCAGATCCTTGGCTCTGTCCTGTGCTTCCAACAGCCAAAGCATCAGATGGGAAGTAGCTCCTTGATCCTGCTCAGGTTGTGGCAAATATGGTAGCTTTTCTATTTTTTATATTTTTATAAAATGTTTATAAAAATATAAAAAATAGATTAATGAATATAATTATTCATTAATATAGATTATAAGATTAATGAATATAATATCTGTATATATTAATCGATTAATGATATCAACATTAGTGATATTATTATTAATATCAATATTTGATATTAATATCAAACTGTATATATTATATATGCTATACATTTATGTAGATTAAAAAATATTTAATATATATTACATTATACATGTGTGTATACTGCATTCTCCCCATATGTGTTTTTTACGGGGTTTGGTCTGCCCAGCTAAAAATCTTAGCAGGTGGCTTTCTGATTTCACAGTCATATTTCCATTTTTTAAAGGGATTTTATTCTTTTTTAAAGAAAAAACACAATGCCAGCAGTCCCCCCCTCTTGGGCAGCCCTGCAATAATGAACCAGTGTGCCTCTGCAGTGGAAGAAAAAAAAATTCCGGTAAGAAAACTGACTTCATTTCCATATTAGCAATTATAAATTAGGAATATGTCTTCAAGTTGTGTGCAGTGACTTCATGTAATTCCTGTGCTGTTTGCTGCATTGTTCCTTTACTGATCAATTCAGATGAATTCCCTAGATTTTTTTTTTTTTTTTCATTTTGGAGTAATTCTAGACTAAGTTCTTTCTATTCCCACATCTAAAAAACCCCTCTTTAAAGTGACATGTGAGTGCCCCACCTGCAGCTGCTCGTGGCTGGGGTTGGGAAGTTCATTTTCCCCTGGTCCAGCAGCACTGCAGGAATTCCGTGTGCTCCCAGGGACTCCATGGGTCCTTTTGAACTGCATTCTTGACCACTGGGCCTGCCAGAAACTTCCTCCAGCTAAAGAGCATTTCCTGGCCACGTTTTTTTTGAAGTTCCTAGATGTATGATTGCCTATTGTCTGAGGCTTTCACAGATGGCTTAATCTATTCCAGTCACATAAATCGTGCGGCCGAAATGATGGAGTCTTATCAGGGCAGATTTTTTCCCTTTTATTTTTATCTTTCTGACCTAAATTGGGATTTGAACTTCCAATGGCCAGAGTTGAAAGTTCAGCTTGTTGACTCTTGCATGCCACCCAGCATCTTCTGAGCTTACAGTGGCTGCACAGGTTGCACACTCAGTGCTTTTTAACTGTCAGGTGCTGGTGATGACCCCTTTGCTGAAACCTTAGAGCTTTAAAAGGTGATACAGAATCAACCTGTTTGTACCTCTGAGTTTCAGGGGCTGCATTTTTGGAAAAGCAGAGATTCAGTCCATGTCTTAAGAATAAAGGATAATAAATTGGAATAAAAATTCAAAAACAGGACCAGGAATAAAAAATGTAGCACATTCCCTCTCTGTTTCCTGCCATGCATGCTTTGAGCATGCTTAAAGAAAATTGCCTTCAGGTTAATGAGCAATTAGGACTGAATTTCAAATTTTTTCCATGCAGTGTTAAAGATAGATTAATTTTTTTTAAGTTTATTTCAATGTCCTCTGTTTAAGTGTCAGTTTACAAAAATTGCAGCTCAGTTTTTACCCCTTTCCTTCTCTTTCTCCTTCAGCAGTTTCTCCATTCCTCACGTGCTGTGTTCATGTATCAGCCACTTGTTTCCACAGTCTGCTTCAGCTTCCATGGAGAAAGTTAAAATACTAAAATCATAATGTGGTGCATTTGTGTGCTGTTGTGTGTGCCAGAGTTTGATTGTGAGCTCACCTTTTGTTCTTTCTCCTGCAGAATGATGTCAGGATAAAGTTTGAACATAATGGGGAGAGACGGTAAGTTGGCCTTCACTGCTTTGATTCTTTGCTTGGGAGAGTAATTTAGTCATCAGTAATTTAGCTTCAATATTTGGTTGGCTTTGCTTTCCTTTTTCCTGAATGGAAATCACACAGTGAAGGCAATAGCAAACAGCTCACACACAACTTGGGTATTTTTAGAGATCAGTGTGTCATAAAACACTGATTTATTTCCATAACATTTATTTGTAAGAGAACTGCAGCATTTTTAAAAGCTGTCCAGCCTGAAAAAAATTCAGCCTGAAAGTCTTATTTCAGATATGTTCCTATTTTGTTTCATTTAACTGAAACCAAATGAAGCTGATCAAATCAGCATCATTCTTTTCTAATTTCTCACTTCCTGATGCCCTGTCACTATCACTGCCCTGCTGTGATTGAGCAATAGATACAGCAAGGGAAGATTTTTTTTTTTTCATTGGTGTAAAAACTTCTTTGTTATTTCCTCTGATATTTGGTTTTGAGAGACATTCTTTTACAAGGAAAAAAACCAGAAATAACTGAAATAGCAGTTTCAGTTTTTACAGCATTGTTTATAATGGGTAAAATTGCTGAAATATTTCAAAGTAGGTCCCAAAAAGCCTCTTATTTGCCATCAATTGAAGAGGAACTCTTGAAACATTTTAATGACTCGTGGCTGTGTGAACACTCAGGAGGGCTCCAGGCTTGTCTGTGGTCTCTGGCTCTGCTCTCACTGAGGGAAAACATGATCTTCATGCTGGGCTATAGTGTCTGTATTTCAGAAGATATTGATTGGGTTGTAAGCATGAATGTATGTGCCATCTTCACAGCCATCTTGTGAGATGGTTTCTCCCAGGCCAGGCAGTACTTCCATCATGAAGTAGTTCACAATTTCATGATAAAATGCAAATTTAATGTGAATGGCACAGGAGGAGAAGTAGTGTGTAGTGATCCTCACAGCCTGTTCTGACAGAGGTTATTGGCCAGGTTGTTGAAGCTCCTCCTTTGTCAGATTTTGGGATTTCTGTTAGGAAAGCAGAAGTGTTCTTTGTTGGCAAAGCAGGCTGTGGAGAATAATTTCTACTCTTCCTCAAAACTTGAACCATTTCTTTCACTGAAATCCTACGTGAATAATTCTGTCAGTGACTTCTTGTGCTGTGGGAGAAATTTTACAGGTGATCATCACTGGGATTTGCTCCCTCCTTTGTCAGCCAGGTCTGCTCAGCACTGTTCTGTGTCAGGGGCTTTGTGGGGACAACAACAGAGCCACAGTGGGACATGTCACAGTTCCTTGTCACACTGTGTCAGGACAGGGCAGCTCTCCTGTCACCACAGGCTTATCATCTTGCCTGTCTGCTGGGTGCATTCCAGGGGGCAGAAGGTTTTTCTCCTGTTGTTTTTTGGGTTTTTTTTTCCCTAAAATGAAAAGGTTGATTGTATGTCAGTCCAATTATGCAGTTGTGCTCGCCTGAATTCCCTGCTCCCAGCACAGTGTGCAGTTCCAGACAGGGAGCTTGCACCAGAATGTCAGTGTGTGTGTGCTTGGTTTCACAGGAGCTGCCAGATCTAACCACAAATATTTAAGGTGGTCAGGCAGGAATGGGCTCCTTAAACCCTGCAGTCCAGGATTTTGTGTTAGAGGAGTGCACAGAGTTTTTAAACTAATAAAATTTGTGGCACCTGAGAACAGCTCTGCTTTTGAAAGCATTGAGTGTAGAATGGGAGCCTTTATAAGGGACTGAGAGCCACATGGCATTTGTGTGGTGCCAGAGTACTGTGATTTCATGTATGGGTTTCCTAGGAATATGTAGAAAATGTTATTGTGGGCAGCTTTTTAACAAGGACAATTATTTCCAAACAGCTGAATGTTGTAGGTCTGGTAGGAAGATAACCCTTGATGGGAAGGGCTGAGGAACACAAGGGGTATTTAAAACAAAAGCTGCATCTCTTGAAAGGACACCCAGGGCTGATGAGGCTGTGTGGATGCATGACTGGGAAACCAAACCTTCTCTCCAAAGCACAGGTTCATCCCAGAGCCAGAGAATCCCACCATGGTTCGGGATGGAAGGGACCTCAAAAACCCAGTGCCACCCCTGCCATGGGCAGGGCCACCTCCCACTGTCCCAGGTCACTCCAAAGCCCATCCAGCCTGGCCTTGGGCACTGCCAGGGATCCAGGGGCAGCCACAGCTGCTCTCTGTGGCCCCTACACAAAGCCCCTCTCCCTCCCTTTCCCCACAAACTCCTGTGAGATAATTCAGGGTCTCACTGAGTTGCTCAAGAACAGGTCTTGAGTTTCCATGGTCCCCTCAGTAACTTGGAAGTCCAAACAGTCCCTTGATCATTTGTAGTGTGCTGATGTAGCAAAAGAAATATAAAAAACCTGAAAGTTTTTTCATTGCAAAAGATTTTTTTTTTTCTCAAAGTTAACTAGCAGGAATTGCATGGGAAAGAACACCAATCTTCCAACTGAGGACAGAAAGTATAACCAGATATTTTAATAGTTCATGTGTGAAGAGGATCTTGGATTGTTTAGCCTGGAGAAGAGTAGGCTCGGGGGAGACCTTGTTGCATCCTGTTTTTTCTGCCTCGTGACAAGTTTGTTAATTGGTGCTCACAATCCAGCTCTTTGTGGCAGTATCTCATCTGTGCCAGAGCAGGTGGTATTTTTTAAGCCAAGGTGCACAGGGCATTTGTATCCTGTTATGTGAAAGACATTTATTCAAAAAAGGATTCTTTTCTGCCCGGGGACAAAGGGATTCTATTTGAAATCTCCAGCTGAATATTGCATTTTGACAAACTGTATGGAAACGGGCCAGAGATCAATAACTCCTTATTGAAATAATACATATAAAAATTTAAATTTGAAAGGTTGCCTGCTTGCTTGTGGATGAAAGGAGACCGTTCAGATGTGGTTTTAATGGTTCAGCCGTGTGATTTGATTGCATTACCAAGTGTGTCTCTGCAGTGAGGCCGTGGCTCTCTTTCCTCCCAGGATCATTCCGTTTGTCCGTCCCGTGCGCTACGAAGACGTGCAGCAGAAAGTGAAAACAGCCTTTGGGCAGCCCCTGGACCTCCACTACATGAACAACGAGGTACTGAGCTCTCAGTGCTCTCTGACTGATACCTCCTTTCCCCAGCACAAATTCTCTACTCGGAAATTTAATTTTTGGGTCTTTCTTTAATACAAACCATTGTTGAATCCCTGATCCGAAGGCAAAGGTGCTGATCCTGATAAAGCACCTCACTGATGGGTGTGTTGTACAAACATCAGCATCTTGTTCCCTTGCTCTGGTGTTGCTTGGGACACTGTACATGAAACCCAGTTTTCACTTGTTCATTAGTTCTGGATTCACAAGTGTGCTGAGACCATTTTCTCATCAGAGAGTCAGGGGCTGACAAGTCTCTGTTCTTTGCAAACAGCAAATCCAGGTAGCAATTCATACGTGTGTGGGTGGTGCTTTAGGGGAATTTGCATTAGAGTCAGCCATTTCTCTGACTTGGGAGGAAAACCTCATTAAAAAGGACAGTAAGACAGCATTGGAATGAAAATTTGTGGAATAGCTGAGCAATCAGAATCCTGTTTTACAGTCTGGTGTTTTTCTAATGGTTGTTTAAATACCCATTGTATTTAAACAACCCATTGTAGAAGTAGCATTTTTTTTTCTCTCTTTTCTAATGATTTTCTTCCATGCTCTTTATCTTGCAGCTCTCTATTCCTTTGAAAAACCAAGATGACCTGGATAAAGCTGTGGATCTCTTGGACCGGAGCTCGAATGTGAAAAGCCTGAGGATACTGTTGCTGTCCCAGGACAGAAACCATGTGGGTAACAACTTCTGGGCCTGCAAAATCAAAGGTTTTACCCTTAAGACTCTAAAGCATGATGGCAGCATTAATTGAGTGTGACAGGGATTATAAAATCACTTTTCCCAGGCACAAATGCATGTGTTTATCCTCTTGGCATTGGCTCAGCTATAGGTGTCTTTTTGTGTTGGATTTTTTTTCCCTGACTTCAGTTTGGGGGCTAAAACATTGCAGCTTTTTAAGCAGGGTGACCTCTGCACCCTTTATCCAGCTCCCATGGACCTGCCCATGGTGGAGTTTGTGTGACTTAAATCAGACTCTTTCCTTACTCCCTTCAAGTGTATGCACTCATTAAATGTGCAACCATCCAGGAATTTAATATTGAATTAAAGTATTTGAGTTGTTGCACCTTCTTTGCCTGTCATGTTCAAATAATTTTTGGAGGTCAGAATTTATTTCCTTCAGGTGTCTTTGGTTATGTTCTTTTCAAATAAGATAAATTCTGTAACTCAAGAGGAGGGGAATATTACACCTTGTTGTAAAACTAGGTGTGTTGGATCAGGGTTAAAATTGAAAGTGTCTGCAGGTATTGAGCCCCTGCTTTAACACAGAATCTCAGTGGCTTGGGGTGGTTTCATGTGTCTCACTCCTCTTCCTGCTTTGAATGAGATGAGGGCTCTGTGGAAAAATTACCTTTAATTAGATAATACCTATGTAAGTTCAGGGGAAGGATGAATGAATAACTTCATCTTGGCATCTCCTGACTGTTGGTGCTATTAACTCTCCAGAATTTATTTTTACTTAGTCTGAGTTATGAATTTACTTTTTAAAGGCTGTGGGGAGTCAGATTGCTTCTGAAACAGTGCAAGATTCAGAATTTACCTCTGCTGGCCGAGGTGGCTGATGGAAATTGGAGGTGCCTCTGTGTTCTGGTCTCAGGGGGTGGCAGGAGCCCCTCAGGTACCTGGCAGTGTCAGACACTGAGGCCTGCAAATCCTGCACTTGAGTTGAGCTGCCCTTGTTGTAGTTCTCTGCCTCCTGTTTTACACCCTAATTGTAAACCTGGCTCTTTTGCTGTCTTTTTGTTTGTGTTTTCTGAATTAATAAGATTTCAGGCTCTAGAACTGTTGCTCAGCACTTTCTTGGTACTAAGCATAATATTTTTTTTAAACTGTGGCCAGACTGCTTGAGCTCCTTCATCTCACTTTATTTTGTTCTGTTCTTTCCATTTTACCCAACAGACCAGTTCTTCACCCCACTCTGGACTGCCCAAGCAAGTCAGGATTAAAACTTCCCAATCTGTAGGGGATGTGAGCACACCCTACCAGCAGCCAGAACCCAGAAGCAGGCATCTGTCTGTCAGTGAGTATTTTTGCCACTTCTACGTGTTTTTGTTTGTTGAAATGCAGCTTTTGGGCACTAGTGTTTATGGTACAGCATTTAGGAGAGCCATGAGAAATTGAAAGGTTATTCTGGGACAAGGCAGTTCATTTTCAAAAGCTCTTAATGTGTTTACAGTAGAATGTTTCAAAGTTCCTTGCTAAGTTGTGGAGCAGCTGAGGAGCTGCTAAAGGGGATGTCCTAAAGCCAGAGCCATTGTGGTTAGAAATTTGGAAAGCTGATGTGAGTCTATTAAGCTTTGTATTTAGATTGGCAATTTCAGTTCATGTAACCTAGATTTGATTTTTTTTTATGTTGGGCTTTGGAATCTCTCCTGACTCCTGTAATCAAGCATTTTGCTGGGAATTACTATTGCATATCCAGCTAGTGTCCTACATTCTGAGTTTCCTCAACTTTGACTTCTAGAGTTATCAGCACAAGACAAAATCAGAGGTGCACAAAAAAATCAGAGTAATATGTACCTTTGTCTCATTTCTTTGGGTTTCTGTTAGCCCAGTGAACTCCTGTTTGGGGGAAAGGTTCATGTAAGACTTCTGTAGTTTTTATGACTTCCATCTTTGGCAGATATGTCTGATTTCTCCCAGTTTCTGTGTTACAACCTACTCTTAACCATGCAGCACAATTCAAATCTGTTCTTGAACGATTCTCAAAGCTGTTAACCTTTATATGAAAAACTAAAACACCTAAAACACCTTCAAGGATTTATGGGCCAAAAAAACCCCCAGAAAAGTCTGTGGTTTAGGGTTTGACTCCTTGGTGTGAAGCTCAATGAGCAGTGAAGGTGCAGGAGGAAGGTGAGAGTGTGAAGGCCAGAGCTGAAATGCTGCTCTGCATATTTCTGCTTCAGAAAGGAGAGAAGGTAAATTCTGCTGGAAACAGAGGCAGAGGATGACTCTGTTTGCTACAACAGCTATTCTGGGGCTTGTCACAGCTAATGCCTGAGGACAAGTGATGCAAGTCACACAGGGCAGTACCAGGAGCTGGGAATGTCAGAGTTGTTTTGTTTGCAAGTTCTTCACTGTAGCAAAGGAGTGCTTCAGTTTCATCAACTCTGTGAACTTGAGGCAGAATTACTACATGATTTTAGATCAGTATTTGCAGTGCAAAGTAGCAAATAATAAATCAGCTTAAACCACAGCAGTGTCCATACTGGGGGGTCCAAGCCAGAGTTGGATCCACACTGCTCTGAGCAGGGGTGGCTGGGAGAGGGAGCTCAGAGGGAAGGATTTGTGAGCTGGAGCAGTAGCTCTCAGTGTGGGACTTGTATCCTGTGGAGAGTTTGCTGACCCCCTTCTCTACAATTTGCTTTTATGAAGCAGCAAGCAAACAAAGTACTGAAAGCTTGTGAAGTACGTGACTGAAATGGGGACAAAAAGACTTTTACTGTCCTTCCTAGATTGAAGTTAATATGCATAAAAAGAGCAACATTCCTTGGTCCTGAGAAGTGGTATCCATGCATGTCTGAACACCACATTTCTTCTATAACAGACAAATTGAATGCCAAAATTATTTCATTTATAATATATATTTTTCTTTACTAACGTTCTGAGGTATCCAGGTAATGATGCCAAAGCCAACAGACTGGAGCAAGTGTCTGTCATGGGTGAGCTGTACAGTGATAAGGGGCAGTTACACACTCTCTCCTCCAATCCCAGCTTATGGATGCTTTCTGAACAGCTTATCATTCATCAGTCAAGAAACCTTTGCTTTTATTTTCTGAACATGTCAGAGTACCAGGCTGTTACATTATGAGAGGTCCAGAAAAGTTCCAGTTGTGTCAGAGGTCTGCTGGTAATTTGGCAATAGCTTGGTCTTGCATCAATTTCTTCTTCTTCCTTCTCTTTTCCTGTCTTTGGTTTGGAAGAGGAACGTGCCCTGTTTGCTGGTGTTAATAGAGATTCTCCAACTCACACCATGCCATGCAATTAGAGTCCATAGCATTGTCCAGCTAAAGCTTTTTGCAGGCAGGAGAGGGACCTGTGTGGTTCCTGAGCTCCAGACAGCCCCAGCCTCTTGTCACCAGCTCAGAGCTTTGGAAGTAACGATAACTTTTATTTAAAAGTAAAAAAAAAAAAAAAAGTTACTAAGCATTCTGGCAGGGCTTGTGTTTTTTCCACTCACTTCCTTTGATATACATGGATTTAGTGCCGACTTCCTTTTCCTGCCCAGGGATGGGGCCTTTCCACAGCAGCAGCTGGGCCGGTGCCAGGGCCGGGCTGGCTCTGGCTCTGGCATCTGTCGGAAGGAGTGAAAGTGCTCCAGGGCTGGGGCAGCCCCAGCACTGCCAGGCTTATCCCACCCCTCCAGAGGGCTCCAGAGGGCTCGGCAGCCCTGGGAGCTGCCTGGGACATCAGGTGCCAGCTCTGAGCAGCAGACTGTGGACTTGGCAATGTTGGCTTCGTGATCTTGGAGGCCTTTTCCAACCTCAATGATCCTATGATTTTATGAATCCCTTTTTCTTCACCCCCTTTGTGCTCTAAGCCATGCCAGCATTGTTCATTTTCCTTCTGCAGCCCCCTGAAAGGTGTGTGCTCTGCTTTTCAGTCCGCTTCTCCCAGGTCTTCGCCTTCGCTCTTTATTACAACTTCTATAGAAAATATTTTCCTTGGGAGAATATTTGCTGATCTTTACCCATCTTTCCTAGCACCTGAGTACACACAGTTAATTAAAGACAGTGTTGTAAGGAGCACAGCTTGAGAGCTGATCTCCACCTGCTGCCTCTGGCTTCATGTGTGACCTCGAGCAGATTGGCCTGGACCACAGCAGTTCCTGGAGCTCACAGTGGGAATTGGTGGCAGCTGCAGGTGGATAGGTCACTGAAAAAAGGGATCTTTTTCTCCCTGTATCTAGTTTCATCTTCTTTGAGATCTGCAAGGACAAAATAAACCCTAAGAGTGAAGTTTCTCTCAGTAGGTAGCACAAGAGAAACTCTTTAGGTAGTGCCACTAACAGATGATTGAACTGGAATTATGCTCAGAAGGTTGAGCAGAAGAGGTTAGAAATAACTTTATCAGGAGCTTGAGCAGTAATCACTTGGCATCTAAGACATCAGTACAGGTGCACATCAGACAGTTTGGTTTCCCTGGTCTCATGTCTGTCCAGACTGTAGGGTTCACTCTGCAGTTACTGTGGGTGTGCTGTGGTGTGGTTGGGGTAGTGCACATCAGACTGTTTGGTTTCCCTGGTCCCATGTCTGTCCAGACTGTAGGGTTCACTCTGGGGGTGTATAGAGGTTTGGTGTGCTGTGGTGGGGCTGGTACACATCAGACTGTTTGGTTTCCCTGGTTCCATGTCTGTCCAGACTGTAGGGTTCACTCTGCAGTTACTGTGGGTGTGCTGTGGTGTGGTTGGGGTAGTGCACATCAGACTGTTTGGTTTCCCTGGTTCCATGTCTGTCCAGGCTGTAGGGTTCACTCTGCAGTTACTCTGGGGGATAGAGGTGTGCTGTGGTGTGGTTGGGGTAGTGCACATCAGACAGTTTGGTTTCCCTGGTTCCACGTCTGTCCAGGCTGTAGGGTTCACTCTGGGGGGGTGTAGAGGTTTGGTGCGCTCTGGTGGGGCTGGTGCACATCAGTTTGGTTTCCCTGGTCCCGTGTCTGTCCAGACTCTGGGGTTCCCTCTGCAGTCCCTGTGGGGGGATGGAGCTGTGCTGTGGTGGGGTGGCTGCTGCAGCAGTGTCCCAGCAGCAGTGTGAGCTGTCCCTGTCACAGGCTCCCAGAACACGGGCCGCAGCTCTCCCCCGCCCGGCTACGTCCCCGAGCGGCAGCAGCGCATCGCCCGCCAGGGCTCCTACACCAGCATCCACAGCGAGGGCGAGTTCATCCCCGAGACCAGCGAGCAGTGCGTGAGTACCCACCTGCCAAGGGGCTCTGCTGGCATCTGGGCCCTCCTTTCCTCTCCCAAACAGTCACTGGCTCTGGTTGCACCAACACCTTTAAGTGGTGAGGCGTGCGTTGTCCAGAAAGTTGTGGCTGCCCCATCCCTGGCCCCATCCCTGATTTAGTGGAAGGTGTCCCTGCCCATGGTAGGAGGTGGAATTGGATGACCCTTAAAATCCTTTCCAACTCAAACCATTCTGGGTTTATGAAGTGCTGCTTTGTGCATTTAAACAGCTTCAGACTGTAGCTGTATAAGTTCAAAGCCTTTGTTGGGCTGCCAGAAGCAGTTCCCTGTTCTGGGCATTGCCCCTCCAGCTCTGACTGAGCAGTTTTGGTGGTGTCACACATGTGACAAGGTTTCCTATTACCAGGTTTGTGTGACCCTCTTGCTTTTGAAACTCTGCTCTCCATTCAGAAAAGTGGGAAGTGAGGCCAAAGGGCGACTTGCAGGTGGAGGCAGCAGCACCAGCAGAGACTGTTCCTGGAGCCAGTTGGGATCAAAACTCAGCACAAGTCTGCTAAAGCTTGCATTTTTCACAGCAAAGTCCTTCAACAACTAAAGCACTGCCTCAAATTTTATATGAACCTAATTTCTGTGGGAGATAAAGGAAAATTATACATTTAAATAGGCTTAGACTCCCTTCTTCAACTGCACATCCTGCAGGCAAACAGTCATGGGCTCTGCTCCTCTGTCACAGCCTCTCCTGAGCCCTGGACTGCACTCATGTTGCTGTGTGGTTTCTTCTGTGTTGCAGATGCTGGACCCTCTAAGCAGTGCTGAAAACTCGGTGTCAGGAAGCTGCCAGTCCTTGGACAGGTGAGCAGCCAGGTACAAATGTACAAACTGGTGAGAACGTGGGTGCTCAGGTGGAAATGCCAGTTGTACCTACAGAAAACCCTCTTTTCTATCTCATACATTTTCTTGGAGGGAAACAAGAGCTTTAACAAGAGCATTAACTATGTCTTAAGGCTGTGTTATTTTCTGACACAACCACAGACCAGCAAACTGGTGCTTCAGTAGCTTTAGGTTATAAATACAAAGTTCTGAAGCGAGCAGCCTGTGTGGAGCCGCCCCTCTTAGAACACCTGGCTGCAAGGTATTTAAATCTCTTTTAGACAAGGCTCTACTTGTTCATTTAGAAAATAAACCAACAAAATAAATACCCCAAACAATAGCAAAACTTACTCTTGCCTTCTTTCTCTGTTAGCCCTTCTTTTCGGAAGTCGCGGATGTCAAGGGCACAGAGCTTTCCTGACAATAGGCAGGAGTTCTCAGGTATGTCTTTGCTACAAAGGTTATTTGACCCAGACACTTTGTGCTCTTGGCTGGCCGCCCTCCTTGCTTGCTGGGGTTGTATAAATAGAAGTGGGGACACGATGATGGAAAAGCTATGAAGTTATTTATTGCCCCTTCCTAAAAACCTGCTGTTACAGGAAAATTCTGTTATTAGAAGTTACGGGTTTTTTTGAAGGAGCCTCACTTTTGTCTTTGCTTCTCCTGGCAGACCGTGAGAATCAGATCTACGACAAAGCAGGCAAAGGTGGCACCTACCCTCGGCGCTACAACGTCTCCATGCAGCACAAGGACTACAGCGACGGTGAGTTGGTCCCACACCTCCCATTCCAGGCTGGGGAAAAATGCTGAGGCATTGGCAACCTCTGCACAAGGGTAACTCCTATTTGGAGAGCCTGGAAGTGCCCTGGTGCTTGCATTTAGTGTTGAGATTCATGCTGCATGATGCCACATTTTCGTGGAGACAAGTGGTTGTTGTTTGTAATTCTTTGTTTACTTTGTAATTCTTTGTCCTTTCTGGTGTTATCCAGGCTGAGTAGGGAATTGTGGATGTAATTGTTAGACTTGGCCCTATATAAGTACTTTCCTACCACAGAGATTCATTATACTTTGCTAATTTGCATTGCAGACTTGCTTCTGGGTCTTTTAAATATAGCAGGGACTTAAAGAGTTGTATCTCTGCTCAATCAGATGGCTTTATGCAAAATAATCTCTCAAAATTTCATGAGGTGCAAGTTGGCATAATCTTTATTTATGGTTTTTATTTGCAAGTCCAGGCACGTTATCTAGAAAGTCATTTTGTATGTAGTTGTTAAGAGTTTGTGCTCAGAGCCTGTAAACCAGATTTTTCCTTTGGAAGGTAAGTTTAGATCTTACAACACCGAGGGCATTACAAAGTGTTCTCTGCCTTCTGCTTTGGGAACGATCCAGGGCTGTACTGAACTCAGGCAGCACCAGCCCTGAGCTGTTACATTTTTGCATCTCGTCTGTTTGGCAGCAGATTCTGCTCCATGGGAACAGAGCAGAACTTGGGATTTCTCTCCCTTCTCCCCGCTGCTCAGCCCCCAGCCATTACCTCCCGCTTGCAAGCATTTATTAAAGCCGCTCCTTCTCCCCAGGCCGGAGGACGTTTCCCCGGATCCGACGTCACCAAGGGAATCTCTTCACCCTGGTGCCCTCCAGCCGCTCGCTGAGCACCAACGGGGAGAACCTGGGCCTGGCCCTGCAGTACCTGGAGCCGCGGGGCCGCCTGCGCAGCGCCGACAGCGAGAACGCGCTGGGAGTGCAGGAGAGGAACATTGCCACCAAGTGTAGGCTGGGCTCCTGGGCACAGGGAGGGCTCCAGGGGACTCCAGACCCGGTGCAGTGCCACAGCCTGGCTGTGACAAATCCTTCCGACCACCTCGCGCGTAGCCGTGATGTTTTCTGAAAAATCCTTTCCGTAGGATCCTTGTCCTTAGGAGAAAAAAATCCTTTTTTTCTCCTGAGAAGCTGAGAGGCCTCAGGAGCAGAATGTAAACAGTGATTATCTGCTGCTGTGGAATGCAACAGGTGCATCTGGGATTGGTCTCATGTGGTTGTTTCTAATTAATGGCCAATCACAGCCCAGCTGGCTCGGACTCTCTGTCCCAGACACAAGCCTTTGTTATGATTTTTTCTTTTTCTATTCTTAGCCAGCCTTCTGATGAAATCCTTTCTTCTATTCTTTTAGTATAGTTTTAATATAATATATATCATAAAATAATGAATCAAGCCTTCTGAAACATGGAGTGAGATCCTCATCTCTTCCCTCATCCTCAGACCCCTGTGAACACCTCACACTCGTGCCCTGGCTGTGCTTTGAGACTTGTTTGTCACACCCACAAGTGTTTTTCTTCTCAGATTTCTTCTGGCCTTTCCTTTAGAAAGCATTGCAAATTCAGCTAAGAAGTAAAAATCTGCTTGATCTAGATGATCTACAGGGTTCTTAAAACAGGCAGACAAGCTTGTTTATCTTCTTGCTATGTTAACATTTTCAGTCAGGCTTTTGGGTTACAGTTATTCTGTATTTCATTTGCTCCTTAGTAGAAGGATTTACTTCTATATTAATGGCATCCTTGAGCTGTTTTGTTGGACAGCTTTCTATTACAAAAATAAAAAATAAGTGGAACATAAGTCATTATTGAAGAACTTTGTATATCCCATACAGTAATTTAAGGATCAAAATGAAGAGTAAGGAACGCACTAAAATACTGCCTGCCAGTAAATCTGATTAAATTAGACATGTCAAAGCAAATCTCTCAGCTCTTCTGTATTTTCACACTGTTCAGATGGCTGGTTCTTGTCTTTGTTTTTAGAGTTTCTTTTTAGATCCAACATAATTGGATGCATTGAACTGCAGGAGTCTGGTAGTGTTGCTTTCAAAGTTGGAGCTAAAGCACTTGTCTTTGAGTAATATGCTTTGGGATTAAGGGCAGTCTGAATAGCTGGGCTCAGGTATTAATCTCTGGGTCAGGAGACTGCTGCTCATGAATGTGAGGGTTCCCAGTGCCCTGAGGATGGAATTTCCTGCTGCTTGGAGATGCTGCTTTACCTGGGTCCCATGGGTATTTTTATTAAGTCTAACTGTTCAACAGGTGAAGATACCCACACTGTGCTGACACAGTCCCTACTTTATCCATGTCCAGTAGGTAATCATGACTTCTAATCTTTATGGTTAGAGAGAGCCTTGCAGTAAAATCCTTCCCACAGAGGTTAACCCCAAACTAGCTTGGCAAAGAAACTCAGAATAATGTCCTTCAAGTTGTCCCAGAAGCTTAAGTCATTCCCAGCTGGCTGGGATTGATTTAGCAAGGCTAATCCAGCTCTTCTTCATCTGATGCATGTGATAACTTCAGATCAAGGGTTGGAAGCTGCTCTTTAGTTGCTGCATCATCTCTTAAAGTAATGATGTAGAATCCACCTGCTGGTAGAATGAAATTTCACCAAGCCCATTGAATAACTGGTCTGTAAAACACATTTGCAGAATGTTCTGTGGTGTCATTTGAATGGGACATCAGTCAGCAGATCCTTGAGACTCTGGATGGTTGGGTTCTGTTCAGAGCTGTGCCACTGCCTCCTTACTCTGGGAGAGCACCTCATGTTCATCCACCTACAGAATACCTGCTCCAGCCCCTGTATGGTGGAGATTGCTCCTCGAAAAGCCCCCCTTTGTTTTTAAAGAGTGCAGTGGAAGGAGGAGTGACTGCTGTTCTCTTGTAGCTCCAAGTGCTCCCATGAACTGGCGCCGGGGGAAGCTGCTGGGCCAGGGCGCCTTCGGCCGCGTGTACCTGTGCTACGACGTGGACACGGGCAGGGAGCTGGCAGCCAAGCAGGTGCAGTTTGATCCAGAGAGCCCTGAAACAAGCAAGGTAATTCTCATCTCAGCTCCTCAAAGCCTCTGAGGTCCTGTACAAGGTCTCTCTCTGTCTGTCCTTGAAAGCTGGCATCTTATTTAGTTGGTACTAAGGTTTCGAGGCATGTGGAGAAGAATAGGAGTCATTTAAAAATTACTTTTCTGTGTTATTAACTTCAGCTCGAAACTAAAATCCATTTTCTTGCTTCATTCTTGGCTCTCCTTTCTCAGCTTTTTGGGGTTTTGCCAGGTTGCTTGAGGAATACTAGACTGCCCTGTGTTCCTGGTTAGACATGGATGTGAATGAAACTAAATCCAGCAAGAGTAGAGGTTTTTTTTCTTTTTTGAACAAAAAAAAGCTGCTTGCACATGCAAAACCCACTTCTGGGTTTATGTGGTACATCCTGTATCAAGTGCATTAATTACCAATTTTCACTTCTGAATTCTCTGTGTCCTTAAAAACAAATGGAGCTGTGGGGTGTAAAATAATCGAGAACAGTGATGTGACAACAGTGGAGATGGGACATGCACCTTGACATTAGGGGACAGCACTAAGCTTCCTGCACAGGGGATGCAGCTGGAAGGGCTTTTGGGTTCTTTGCTAGTGTTTTAACAGTGTACCAGTTTCCCAATATTGAACAAATTCACTTTGAGCTAGAATAACTGATCCATGAAGATTTAATTATTCTGATTTTATATGGGATATTGGTGCCAAGATATGTCCTAAATTGGGAAGTTCTACTATGTCTGTGTTGTAAATCAGACAGTAACTCTGTCTGAGGAGGAACAGGCTGAAATATATTTTGAAGGCACTGACACTCCAAGCCTTACACTATTATTTGGTCTGATTAAGCAGCTTGCACTGGTTCCATGTGTGCCTACAACACCTAGGTTCTTGCTCTAAGGTTCTGCATCCTCTCCCAGAGTGAGAGAGCTGAACCTGATACCTTCCCATGGCAGGGCTGGAAAGGTAAAAATGGGACCAATTTGGGGAGAAATCATTCCTTTTTCTGTAAATCCTCATGCTTCAGAACCTTTGATGTTCCTCCTGTTCAATCCCTGGATTCAGCAAGAACCTGATACTTTTTCTGAGCAGCAAACATTTGTGATTCCATCTGAAATTGTTGGATAATGTCTTTGCACTGTGATACCCTGTTGTCTGTGGCAAGAGCAAAGCAAAGGATCAGTTTCATGTGCAGAGCTGCAGATTCTTTGAAGTAAATAGGAGAGGAAGCTGTTTGCAGGGCTTGATTCCAGTAAATCATCAGTGTGATCAGAACAGGACTGGGTGACAGAAACTTAACAACCCTCAGCACCTGTTGTTTTGCTCTCCAGTGGGTTGAAGTTCCAGTTCTGTACCTGTATTCAGAGCTGCTTCATAATTACACTCCCTGCCCACAGCCTAGTGAGAGAAGGGAGGTTGTACCTGTGTTGTGGGTGGAGAATCCTTTCAGCCACCATGCAGATGACAGAATCAAGGCAAGAAACAAAGTTTTTCTGGTACTAAATCCGTGTATGATACAGCCTGTGTTTTATCAAAGCTTCCACACCAATACCCGCAGATAATGCAGTAAAAATGAACAGCAAGCCCTGGTAATGTTTGCCTTTTCCAAGAAGCAGATAAAGTGATGTCATGGATTACACTTCTCAGTGTGGTAGTGGTCTCATCCTGCCAGTGACATGACAAATTTATTATTCTTTATATTTATAATACGTTTCCTGGGGCTGCAATCTTCTTTTCTCCTTCAACATCCATAGGAGGTGAGTGCTCTGGAGTGTGAAATTCAGCTGCTGAAGAACCTCCAGCATGACCGTATTGTGCAGTATTATGGCTGCTTAAGGGATCGAGCAGAGAAGACCTTGACCATCTTCATGGAGTACATGCCAGGGGTAAGAGCAGCACAGTCAGGGCTCAGAAGGGGAGGTGGCTGGGTTTCTCAGCTGGTTTATTAGTTGCTGTGATCCCCCTAACTATGTCATCTGCCTCAGACCCTCTTAGGGCTGTGCCTTCCCACGCTCATAATGCCATCACTTCATTTTATTTATGCCCAAATAACCTCTTTGGTTTTTTCCTTAAGTGTCTTCTACTTGAAATACATTCCCTGTGACAGTCATTAAAGCCAGTTCTTTTCTTCAGTCTAAATTTGTTCTACCAAAGTATCTCAAAGAACTTGGCCCAACATGTAAATCCTGGTAACTGAATTACCAAAATCATGGTACAGTGAGGCTAAAACTGACTCTCCAAAAAGCAAGGCTTCTGACCCAGATAAGTCTGCTGAACTGTTTTATTGCTTGTCTTCACAACAAGTTGTACCAGTAGACAGAACCTCCTTAGGCTGTTTTTGCCATGAAGCCTTGCTGTTCTTAAAAAGGGCATCTTAGGGCAAGATGCTCATAGAAATCCTTTAGCAGAGGGCAGAGTTCATTGCAGGGCCAGCTGGTGTATAACACCCAGGCCTTTTGGAGCTGAATGGACACTGCAGGGTCTGTGCTCTGTCACCTCTTGGCCAATTCTTTCCCTTTGCTTCGTGGCAGGGGTCAGTGAAGGACCAGCTGAAGGCGTACGGGGCCCTGACGGAGAACGTCACCCGCAAATACACGCGGCAGATCCTCGAGGGCGTCTCCTACCTGCACAGCAACATGATCGTGCACAGGGACATCAAGGGTGAGAGCAGGGGCAGGCCAAGAGAGCTTCTCCAGCACAAGAGCTCCAAGTTGGAGAGCAGAAGGGTTTCGTGTGGGCACGTCCCAGATAATGGTAACAATGGGGTTCTTGATTTCGTCGCAGTTTTGGAGGAAGAATTGGTTTTGGGGTCTAAACCTCAGTTTGTGTCCACGTAAAAGCTAAGCTCCAAAGTTTGCTTTTTCCCTGGTGCTTCGTGTTCAGGACCAAGTGGAGATTGACTTGTTTATTGTAGGAGTTCAAAGGGGTTTAATTAGCTACATCTGTTACCCAGCTGACCAGAAAGCAATGCTTGCACTCACAAAGCAGCATCCCAATAAAATCCTTCTCTACACAGCTCTGTTCTCTCTCAGCCCTTGGCCTGGGGGCCCTGCTAGGCTGGTTGAGCTGTTTACAGGCACTGTAACAATGCTGGTGCTGACTCAGCTCTCATTTCCCTCCCCCCTTCACTTCCTTGTGTTTTTCCCTGAAGTTTTTCCCATTTACAGCCATTAGCAATTGGCTTGTCTACAACCTGAGTTAAAGAAATGATGTTTAGCAGGTCACCTGAGGCTTAATGGGGAAAGAGCCATACCATGAGCACGGGTATTTGTGCTTGGATCTCGTTCTGTAGGCTGCAGGTCCAACAGCTGGATCTCATGAAAACAGCTGTCTTGGTGTTTTTCTGCTTCTGTCCAGGTGCCAATATTCTCCGTGACTCTGCTGGGAACGTGAAGCTGGGGGACTTTGGGGCCAGCAAAAGGCTGCAGACAATCTGCATGTCGGGGACAGGCATCCGCTCCGTCACGGGCACCCCGTACTGGATGAGCCCGGAGGTGATCAGCGGCGAGGGCTACGGCAGGAAGGCAGACGTGTGGTGAGCCTCTCATTGCTGCCCACAGATCTCTGCACACACACACACAGCAGCACCTTCTGCCATCTGAGCATCCAGCTTCACACCTTGTCTGGATGAAAAGTTGAAAGAAAATTGAAGCCGCTGGTTGGAATTCAAGACATAATCTTCTGCCAGCTGTGCTTGGCGGTGTTAACACCCAGCAACTCATTTCGTTTTTCAGGAGCGGTTTCCACTCATTCCTCACTCAAACTGATAGCTGGTTTTTTTGCTTTCTGGCTGGTGCAATGTTTTCATCCTTCTCATGCTCTCAGGCACTTGGTGGAATTCCTGGGGTGTCCTATGGAGGACCAGGAATTGGGATGAAGATCCTTGTGGGTCCCTTCCAACACAGGAGACTCTGTGATTCTATGATACCCCTTAGAAGAGCCACTGAAGGTTGTCTAGGGAAAGCCCATTCATTCAGATATAAAATGAGAGTTATGCTTAAAATGTACTGGAGATCAATAGAATTTTAGCCTTAAAGGAAAGATGCTCGAACCTGGAATAACAGAAAAGATCCAGGTCAGATCAGAGGTGATCTGCATGAATGGAAACTGTAGCTGTGCTATTATTGGCATAGCCAAGGAGCAGCCTCTCTCAAAAGAGCAAAATGGTCCTGTGCCAAAATGTTAATTTTGGGAGCCTTAAAAAGGTGAGATTATAAAACTTAAGTAAACAGGGACAAAAGGTCTGGTTGTGCCTCCACAGTAAAGCAGGACCTGTTTCCTGTACAAGCAGCAAGTGGAAACACGGCTGAAACTTGTCTTGTCTGCAAAGAGTTAAGTCCTGCAGACTCTCCCATTTGGGATGCTTGGGGAGAGAGTGGAGCACGTGCCCTTCCCCCTGGGCTGGTGCAGTTGTGGATTTCCTCTTGGTGCTGACATTGGTCCATTCCCATCAAAGAGCTGCTGCCATTGGCCAGACTCCAGTTCCTACAATCCCAATCATTATTTTGGGGGGGTCAGAATTTTCCAGTGCAGCGCTTGGTCCCAGGGTGGATGTGTATGGCCCAGAGGCTCAGAAACGTAACAAATCCATCCACCTGGCTCTGTGCCACTGCTGCAGGCCCCTCTCCAGTTTTCTTTTTCCTAAATAGCAGAATATGTGAGCTATTTGTTATTGCTGGAGTGACTTGACATGAAAAACATTCCTGCTGTTTGCTGAATATCTTAAAGAAACCGGATCTGCTTAAACGGTATAAATCAGTCTAAACAATAATATATCCCTGCTTGCTTTTGAGCAAACCCCCAGCACTTCAGCACACATGGTTTGCATTTTCTGTACTCTCTTCTAGTAAGCCTGAAATGGCTGGAAAACTGTAAAATTTT
This sequence comes from Agelaius phoeniceus, assembly GCF_051311805.1. Lineage (NCBI taxonomy): Eukaryota > Metazoa > Chordata > Aves > Passeriformes > Icteridae > Agelaius > Agelaius phoeniceus. Next base: position 1,553,744 of record NC_135290.1, on the reverse strand, counting down.
CACGTTGGATTTCAGACCTTGTCAAGAAATCAGTTCTTGCATATTCACTGCATTTAATTCCTTTCCTTCTTGTCTTGGCAGTTGATGCAAGTCTGCCTCTCAACATCCTTTTCCTTGCATTTCACCTCAAAAGAAGGTTTAGTTTTAAGGTAGAGGAGGCAGTTTTGCCTTTTTAATGTAAATACGTGATAAAACCACAGGATTGGATATTAAAAACTCACTAATGGCTTTTACTTAATCTGTGGCCTGGAGGAAGCAATTAATCTTTTGAATAAACCCCAATCAGTGCAGTACTATAGCAGCCATCTTCCCTGGGAAGGTGTTGGAGTCACATTGCCTCAGAAAGGTGGCTCAGCCATGTCCCCAGCATCACATCCTTGCCCTGAAGTAGCCTGCAGAGCCCCATTAACTTTACAAGGAATTTTTCCTTAAGGTAATGATGCATCTGTCCCACAGGGATTTAACTTACTGCCTTCCCACTTGGGAACCGTTACGACTTCAATTATTTTTTGAGTGATGCTTGGTTTCTTGTGGAGATATTATTAGGTTATTTTTTTCCCAACGTGGGCATTTTGAGGCTGTGACTGAAAAGGGAATTTGCTGAAATGGCTTTGTGGGGTCAACAAGCTCCAATTCACTGAACCTTGAGTGTTAGAAAGTCTGTTAGACTGTTTGTTAAAAAGAACTGCTAAGTTCTGCCTTGCAGCTCAGCAAGTTGAGCCTCTGAGCAGGCTGGTCCAGTGGAAGGTGGTTGGAACAGGGGGTTGGAGCAGGATGGTCTTGAAGGTCCCTTCCAACCCAACCCTTGCTGTGACTCTGTGATTCTCCAAGTGCCTTTGAGGTACAACAGAAGCAGCAGCACCTGGAGGACCAGCAGGGTCAGATGGTGCCCTCAGGGACGTCCTGCTGGCACCTCTTGCCCCCTGATAACACAAATGTTCCCTGAGAGGAGGATTTGAGCAAAGGGGAGCAGGACATGTGGCACTTCCCTGGCACAGGAAAAGCAGCTGTTGGCAGCTCTCCCCCAGGAGCATTCCCAGAGCTGCTGGGGAGCTCTCCCTGAACTCTGGGCATTACTGAGAGAATTCTCATCTGGTTTTTCCCTGTCTGCTTTCCAGGAGCCTGGGCTGCACCGTGGTGGAGATGCTGACAGAGAAGCCCCCGTGGGCAGAGTACGAAGCCATGGCAGCGATCTTCAAAATCGCCACGCAGCCCACCAACCCCCAGCTCCCCTCGCACATATCGGAACATTGCCGGGACTTCCTAAAGCAGATCTTTGTGGAAGCCAGGCACAGACCCTCTGCTGAAGAGCTGCTCAGACACCAGTTTGCACAGCTCCAGTACTGAATTACCTCCCTTGGCTCGCAGCTCCTGCCGGGCTCTCCGTGCCCTGTCTCGTCCAGTTGCAACTGCCCGTTGTGGTGCTGCATCTTCAAAATGCCAACTCAGCCAGGCCCGGTCCTTTGGGAAGTTCTGCCAAGGAACTGAGGGTCTGCTCTCGTGCCTGATTCCTTCGTGTGCTGGACTGGTGTTCGTCCTGCCGACAGCTGCCCAAGCAGAGCTGCGGTTTTGCCCCAGATTTTGCTACCTGGCTGTGACCCTGCAGCTGGCTGCGTGTTTCCTGCAGGAAGGGGAATCTGACAAGTGTCATCACTGGTTGAACATAGGAGAAATCTGAACCCATGTGGGAGCTGGAAGAGCTTCACTCTGTCCAAAACAGAAACATGCATCAGCCTCCAGCTCTGCCTGGGGGAGCCCCTGGTTTTCCCCTCCTGGGGCTCCAGAGGCGTCTCCAGTACCTGAATCCAGCAAAAAGCCATGTGTCATGTCCACTATAGTATGGTATATTTTTCTTCTTGAGTATTCAGCATCTGAAGGTGTTCAGAAGATACTGATTCAAAAGTATGTGAATAGTGTTATTTTATAATGAACCCCTGGATTTGGGGCTGGGGGTGAGGGAGTTCTTTCCAGCTAAATGTCAGGATAATCAGAGAAGTTTCAGCAGAATGCAATCACTCCAGGGCCTGAGGGAAGGGCTCTCCCATTCATGTTGGAAAATCTGGAGCTAGGTTTGACCTGTCCCAGCATTTGGACAGTGCCACTCAGTTTGTGTCACACCAAACAAATCTGTGCTCCTGCTTCCTCTCTCTGGGGCTGCTGGGTCCAAACAAAACCCCTCTGGAAGGGAATTCCATGGAATTCAGCTTCCTCTTGCATCTGTCTCTTTGGCTGGTAACTTTTTACCATCCTTTTAACCAAAGATAATCCATCTGGTGCCCAGGAAATTACTTCAGAGTTTCTTTGAGCACATGGCCTAATGGAAAACTGAGGGTTTCTTGGGGAGAATTACCTGGACACTTGTGTTGTGCACAGGGAGCTGGAATCAAGCTCAGCTTTGCTGTGCATTGTTTGAATTACAGGTGTGCAAGTGATGGTTTAAGAGTTCCATAAAAATGCTATGGCCTAACTTAAATAAGTTTTTGTAGGACTCAAGTCAAACGGGGAACCTCAGACAACATTTAAAATGGTAGCAAATATCTAAAAATTACCTGGAGATCCCCATGCAGGTACCAGCAGAGCATATCCAAGTGATTGTGCACTTGGAACACAGCACAGGTCAGAGGACTGAGGTCCTGATGGCCTCAAATCCTCTGTGCTGATTTGGGCACTAATAATCTTTATTTCACTCGTGAAAGACCAGCAGTTTTTAAGTGCTGGGGATTCATGGAGTGATTATAAGTTATCTCTGAGAAATTGAGCTAAGAAAAGCAAATGTTAATTAACTAAAATATTGCTTTATAGGGCAACACTGAAGGTGTTCTGCTCTTGAATTGGAAACCATATTAAGGTTCCACACACCTCCACTCTTCTCCCCCATAAAAAATTGAAAATTGCTTCATAATGCAGTAAAATTAAGTTTTTAAGTGAATACTAATAGCAGGATAAGGAAAGTTTTAATGAAACCAAGCTCCTTCAACACATGAAAAATACTGTGTTGAATTAAAAGAGGGAAAAAAAGAACCCTAAAAGCCCCTACCAACCAAAAGTCCTGAAAAGCTTTAACAATATGAAATGTTTTTTCTGTGCCAAACCCAGAGCAAAGTGTAGCCAATAAAAACTGGTGTTGGTTTTCTTTCCAGGCTCCCTGCACTGCTCCAAGGTTGCACTGTCCCACTTGTGGGCACTTAGGGGATCCCTTTCATGAAAGCCCTTGTTCCATAATTTATTTAATTATAGTGAGAGCACTTCAACTGATCTTTTCCCAGCCAGGAACTTGACTCCAAGTTGTCCAGGCCCTTGGCCTGGCTTCTGGCCTGCACTTCACTGTTGCCATGAGGGGAGGTGAGGCTGTGACTCGGAGCTGGGGAGTTTTTCACCACTTTGCTGGGAGTGTGGGACCATCCCTGCAGTCTGCATGACAAAGGGAGGGGGGTCAGCACCAGCTCTTCAAGCCTTGCATCCTAAATATACCAAAGATTGGAGTCTTCATCCCCTGCCCATCACCTGCAGGAATCAGGAGCACCGTGACGTCTGCATCCCTCTGTCCTTGGCTTGTCCTCACCAAATCCAGACCTCCTCCCTTGTTTTTTCCCTTGCTGTCCCACGTGCTGTGATCTGGGAGAGAACAGGGCGTGAGGAAAGGGCAGAACTTCTGTCAAAGCACCTCAATCCTCAGGAGCTGTCGTGGCTTTTACCTCACCCGCATCCCGGGAGGCGCTTCCAGAGCAGAGCAGAGCAGGAGCAGCCAGGACTGACGATGGCTCAGGGCTGTCCCCAGAGCTCAGAGCCCTTCCCTGGGCTGGCTGTGCCTCCTCTGTGCCAAACCCCTGCATCCCAGCCTGCCAGGGAGCAGCACCCCCTGTACAGTGACAGAGAACACGGGGCCAGCTCGGACTGGCGCGTTCGGCACAGGAACAAGCCAAAGCATTGCCTGTATGTTTGGAGATGCACTTTTATGAATGTAGTTTATATCGCTCTTTTTTAGCTCTTTTTACATCATGTAAACGGTGATGCCTCATTTTATTTTTTTTTTTTTTTAATTTATATCGTAAAAGATCATATTTGGTGATTTTTATATATATCGACTGTTACGGGGTGGGGGGGAGGTGGGGAAATAAATTTGACGCCTTTATGAATTTAAAAAGGAAAAAAAGCAGCTGGTTTTGCAGAGAATTTGCTGATGGTTTATAATGAGTAGAGCCGAGCCAAAATGCCTCTTTGTTTCCTCACAGCCCTCTTGATTATGGAAAAGGAAGATCTGGATTCCTGAGTCCACTGCTCTGATTAATAACTTGGGGCTGACATTGGGCTTTTAACAGCCCTGGCAGCAAAAGAGTTTCAAGTGGACAGAAATGTAATTATACCTCAGAATTGAATTAAATCTGGCCTCTTTATCCTGGCAGACTAGGAAAAAACTGGGAATAAACTCATTTGGGGAAGAGTGGAGGAGGAGTGCCAGGCTGACAATAAGCTATTGTGTCAGTTCCAAATGTCATGTTGGATTTCCTGCTGTTCCTTCCAGGGAAGGATATATAGGGAATATTGAGTATTGGGGTCCCTGATGGAAAGTGCTGCAGAAATGGAGAATATTCTGTTTGACAAAGAATTTCTTATCAGAGTCCCAGTGTCCTGAAATGGTTCAAACTAATCAGAAAAATGTCCAAGATTCCCATTGGAGAGGAACTTGGGGGAATGTGGCTGTCCCTGAGGCAGTGAGGAACCAAAGCAGTGACATTTTGGTCTTGGTGTGACGATTCTGTGCATTCCAGGTTATTTGCTTGTTCTCCAGAAAATCCCATCTTTGCCCATTCTGTGGCAGTTAGGTTGCATCAATTTGGATGGGGTTTTGGGGTGGTTTTTTTTGCCTAATTTGGAATAATATTCCGAAGGACTGGAAGCTGCTCCAAAGAGTTCCCATTGGCACCAGTTACCAGCATAGACTGACCAGGAGGGGAGAGGCAGGTGTGCCAGGAGCAGTTCCAAAAGGGAGAAAAGGATTTTGTTATCACCATAAATGATGCAAAGCAGGGAGAAAGGGCTTTAACCTGGACTGTGCAGAAGACCTTGACCCAGTAGTCTCTATTTACCGACCGGGGGCTTGCAGTGCAAAGCCAGGCCAATGTATCATTTTATTTACAATAAAACTATCATTTATATGAAAGCCTGTTTTGGTCACTGTCCTTTTAAAAAGCAAAAATTTGGAGAAGGGAAGCCTCTGTGTTTCAGACAAGTGGATGATACTATGAGCTCCCTTCCAGAAATGGAGCTTCCCAGATGAAGTGGAGGAATCTGGATGTCTTGCACTGACTGTACCAGTGATTTGAGAGAATTTGCTGTCCCTGAGTAGGGCAGGAGAATGGGTAACCACATCTCCAAATACTTCCAGGTTATTATTTTCTTTTTTCAGCTTGCTGTGTTAGGTACAAACCAAAATAGTGCTGCTATAAAATGCATCTGTTCTCCTTGCTGAAAGGCTGATTTTTTTTTTCCTGTTCATGCAGCTTCTCTCTTCATTGTCACTGTCACTCAATCAGTGTTTGGGTGCCACTCTGGCCCTTGGGGAGCTGGCCTCACCACAAGCAGCCTCCAGCCACCTTTTCCTGGGATGTAACACTGGAATATTTGTAAAATGTGTAAAATGTGAGCAGATCAGAAGGGGAGGAAGCAGCTGATGCAGTAGAAACCCTGCCCATGAACCAAGCACAGGTGAGACCCATCAGGTGCAGTTGTCTCAGACCAGAAATGTCTCCTGGAACCAGAACAAACCTGACACCCCCTGTGTGTCAGAGCCCCCAGCTCCTGCCTTTGCCAAAGGAGGAGCTTGGCAGCTCTGTTACCTTCACTTTGAGGAGGTTCTTCCCAAAGAGGGAGGAGGAGGGAAGGAAAGGTCATTATTTCTCTGGTTTAATGTTCTCTTTCTAACTGAAAACCCAACCTTAAAAACCTGGGGGTTCCATGCTTCCCTACCTCCTTAAAATCCTCCTGCATTGTTAAAATGCTGCTTGTCAGCAGCCTGGGAGCTGAGGGAATGGGAAGTGAGGCCTGCCAGAGGCAGGAAGTGGAACTGAGGGCTCTGCTTTCATTTTCTGAGCCTTCTGAAGAAGGAAGGGGCCAGGGAAGGGGCCCCAAGCCTGCAGCATCACAGCCCCTCAAGCAGGGCTGCTCAGGGGTGGCTCTTTTGGGGTGTAAATCCCAAAAGCCCCCTGAGAGCCTTGCCAGGGCGTGTGTGCACAGTCCCTGTGGTGGCTGCGTGTCCCAGGAGCCCTTTGAAAAGACATTCAGTGGAAAGGAGAATGAACTTGTCCGACATCAGGCTTTGGTCACTCAGCCAGTGCTGTCCCCAAAATCAGATGTCACTGTGACCATGAGGTATCCCCACTGTGGGGCTTCTGCCTGGCTGTGGGTGCCCACCTGAGCCCCAGCAGGGCTGTACTGAGCAGGGGGAGCACCACAGAGACTCCCATTTCTTCCTCCTCTGGGCTACCCATCCCCATCTTCCTCCCTCTTTCATTTTTATCTCCTGTTTCCATGGCTGTGTTTGGCTTCTCCCAGACAGGCATCGGCAGAGCTGATGGGATCAGTCAGGGATGTTGATATCACAGGCTGCTGCTCTGTGTGGGGGCTCTGAAAAGCTCAATTCCTGTAGAATTTCAAAGACAAATTGGGGTTCCTGAGCACAGCTGTACAAAGTGTGCCTGGAGGAAAGAGGTAAATAATAATTAAAACCAGACTCATCCACGTTCTCTGGTTTTCCTGCACTGGTGTCTCCAGCCTGGCAGGGCTTGCTGGGCTCATTATTTGTAGGGCCTGTGGTGTCCAAAGCAGGGGTTGGAAGTGGGGTGATCCCAGGGCAGACCTGTGAGGCCCCCCCAGCACTGACCCCATCCTGCCCCTGGCAGAGCCACTGAGGCACAGGGCATGATGGGGAGAGTGTGAGACACATCAGGCAAAGGGGTGGATCTGGTCCTAGGGGATCCCCAGGCTGGTGGATGCCTTTTGAGGGTGCTCTGGGCTGCATTTGGAAGCTGGTGGAAGGTTCCAGCTGGGCTGTGCAGCTCACAGGGCAAGACCCATGTGGAATTTGAAAAGCTGGCTCAGTTCCCAAAAACCTGGGGGCTCCAGGGGGGGCTTCTGATGAGGGGCCTGCACCCTGGCCACCTCTGCCTACTCCTCATGGTGTGCAGGAGCCCTCTGGGCACTCCCCAAAGAAGGGAGGGCAGCCTCTTCCCCTTCCCTGCCTCCCCTTTCCCCCAGCCTCACTGACACACAGGTACCCAGGAATGTTTCCCTGATCCCACAAGGACACAAGCTATTTCCACACTGCCTGGGCAGCAAGAGGCAGACCTGAGCACCTCCCCAGGCCCCTGGGAACACAGGACAGGACAGGGAAGGCTGGGAAACCTTGTATTACAAAAATAAAGGTGCGCAGGCGAAGCTGCTGCGAGGCTCCAGCGCAGAACGTACCAGAAGGCAAATATAAAAAACAGACACTGTGAAACCTTAAGGCTGAACCATCCCAGCTGAACTGAGCTGATGTAAACCAGGGACCCTCCTCATCCAGAGCCCCAGCAGTGCAGGGCTGGTGTGGCTGGGAGCTCTGCAGTGGCTCAAAGGCTGGAGAAGCCCCCAGCTCATCCCTTTTCCATGGTGACAAGGCCTGAAATGGATCAACAGGGCTGGGGGTCCCATGGGGGGCATTGCTTCTGCTCTGATCTCACTGGGCAGAGGGGCCTGCAGAGAGAGGGCTCCAGGTCTGGGGGCTGCACCCCGCTCAGCTCTGCCCTGTCCTCACAGCCTGCAGGACCCCTCTGAGCACCCCCAAAGAGGGGCTCCCCCTCTCCCCTGGCCCAGGTCCTGCTCTACATCAGCTCAGTTCTCCCGGCTCAGCTCCTCCGGCTCTGCGGGGCTCCGGGGGCGGGGCTGGCCCCGCTCACGCCGACTTGGTGCCGCTCTCCACCTCCTTGTGCACCCACAGCTCCTTGTGCTGCCTGCGCCCGAAGCCTTCGTCGTAGTTGCCTTTACTCTTGAAGAGCTGCTGGAAGTGGGGCTTGCAGTAGAACTCCCCGTGGAGCGCGGCGTAGCTGCCCAGGCTGGGGAGGGAGGGCAGGGTTAGCAGGCAGGGACACTGGGGAAACTGGGGGGCTTGGGGACACCGGGACAGCAGAGGGGACAACATGCAGGAGGGGACCCTTAGGGCCAACAGCTCCCTCCCACCAGCAGAGGCTGTTGGGGGCTGCTGAGAGGAGAAATGGGGGGTCCCAGGGGAGCTCAGCTTGGCCCTGAGTCCTCTAGAAGGAGGCTCTGGCTCAGCTCCGTGTTCCCCTGGAGCTGCTCTCATGGGGAACCTCTCTCCTTCCATACCAGGTAGGGTTTAGCTGGGCCCAGGTGTGCACATAAACCTTTGCTTTGCTGTGATGGGTGGGCTGGGGGGCTTTGGCTACTGTCAAGGGAGGGGTTGCAATGGGAGGGACTATTTGGGAGGGTCTCTGCAGAGCTGCAGTGGCACCTGTCCCCGCACAGGGACAGCCTGGCTCACCTGAGCTTGGTGTGGCAGTGCTTGCAGCAGAAGCAGGAGTTGTGGAAGACGAATTTGTCGGCCACCAGGCGCTCCATGGGGTACACGGTTTTCTGGCAGGCAGTGCACATCTCCTTCACCTGCGCCTTCAGGCTGAAGGACTGGCCAAGGGCAGAGCAAAGGGACACAGAGGATGAGGAAGGAGTTTGGGACAACCTGGATCCCTCCACTGCCCTCCATTCACCGGAGCACTGGGGAGCAGGAGGCAGCCCCATCTCCCTCACCCTCCCTGGGCCACTCCACTGATGCTGGGCTGGGTGGGAGCTTGGCCCGGGGGCTTTTGGCCCTTCCACCCTTGCCAAGATGGCACAGAGCAGCTGTGGCTGCCCCTGGATCCCTGGCAGTGCCCAAGGCCAGGCTGGGCAGGGCTTGGAGCAGCCTGGGGCAGTGGAAGGTGTCCCTGCCATGGCAGGGGTGGCACTGGGTGGGCTCTGAGGTCCATTCCACCCCAGGCCATTCTGGGATGAGTCTATGGTGTAGCAAAAGCAAAGGTACCTTGGAGCGCTGCACTGTGCTGCCTCCTGAGCTGCTTTTGGCCTCCTAAAAAGGGAAGGAGAAAGCAAAATGAGAGCTTGGCACAAGACCCTGACCAAACCCCTCTGTACCTGCACCTGCAAACCATCACCTGTGACCCACGCACCTCCACACAGCAGCTCTGCTCCTGCCCCTGGGAGGGGGTAATTAACTCCCCTTGCTGGAGCTGCACAGGGCTCAGGGGGAAATGCTGCCCTGTGGGTGCTTGCCCAGGCTCAGGGGGCAGTGGCCCCTTCCCCCTGGGCACAGCTGGGTGCCCCTCGCTGTCCCAGAGCCTCCTGGGGCCAAGGTTTTGTTTCCAGTTCCTCTTCTTCCCTTCAGCCCTGACAGTGGGGCTGTGCAGGAAATGAGATGCACAGCCCTGGGGGTGTGGAGAGGGCACAGGAGGGCACGGGGCAGAGCTCTGAGCTCTGGGGCTGCTGCAGCTCAGGGGCACAGCCCCAAGCACTGAGCAGCCCCTACCTGTGCCCCAGGTTTCAGGCAGGGTCTCTTTGCATCGAGTCCCTGCAGCTGCAACAGCTCATCCCTTCCAAATCTCCCCTCACCAGTGCACATCCTGCACCCACCCCACACCTGCTGGCTCCTGACAGCCACCCCAGCAGTTCCACCCTCCTGGGCACTGATGGAAGTGCTCTCTCCTCACCAAAGCCGGGATCCAAGGGCACTCCAGCAAGGTGACCAGCCAGGGCTGGCTCGTCCCCCTCCTGCCTTGTTCCCAAGGTCAGGGCAGTGTGACCCCAGGACATCCCCCCAGGATGTCACCCAGTTTGGCTCTGCCTGCCCAGCACTGCCCCTCTCTGCCCCAGGCTGATCCCCACCCCCTGTTCCTCCTGCCCTGTCCTTCCCCATCGTTTCTCCTCTGTATTTTGGGAAACAGTTTGTCCAAAGGAGGCACAGGAAGCTCTCCCCTCGCCGAGCTGCCTCCTCAGAGGTTTCCCAGCTGCTCTCACTGCCTGAGGTCAGGGACATGATTTTGTGATTTTCCTCCCAGTCCCACGAGGACTGGAAGCAGGAGCCAAAGTCAACAGTGGGCCAGGGGCAGGAGGAGGCTCAGGCTGTGTAAAACCAGTTGCATCCCTTGGCACTGGGAGAACAACCACAGCTGCTCTCCTGGGGTTAGGGTTTAATGTGCTGTTTCCAGGCTCAGCTGACCAGAGCTGAGGAAAAGCTGCCTCTCTGGAGCTGAGACATCCGTTCCCAAGGCTGCAGCAGCCCAGGGCTGCTGTCACTTCTCGGCAGCCTCCTGGCCAGCCAGGCACACTCTCCATTCCATATCTGATAGATCTTCCCTCGGGGAAGGGCCGTATCCTGTCCCAGCAGGAGATGTTCTTGAACCTTTATGTTTTTCCATCTCCAATCACTCCAGCTCCAAAGCTCTCAATTGTGATCACGGAAAGCCATGGAAACACAAACAAACAGACAGCAGCTCCAGGAGCTGTGGATGGAGCAGAGCCTGAGGCTGGCGTCCAGTGTGCTCAGCAAACAGCACCTTCTGCTGGAACATTCCCGTCCCCAGTTCTGCTCTTTGAGTAGCTGTGGCTGTGCCTTTGATCACCCTAAAGTGTCAGGTCAGGAACGAAGCTTCTGTGTACAGCCCTCCCCCCTGAGAACCCAAACCCAGCTGAAATTCCCATACAAACCCCAGGGTACAAACCTCACGTACATGAGCTGGGGCTGGGCTGGCTGCTCCCGTGGCCTGGAACATGGCTCCTTCCCCTTCTCCCTCTGTTTAATCCTCAGCTTGAAGGCTGTGGGTCGAGGTTCCCTGCAGAGGCGTCAAAGAGAGACCTCTTGCAACACCTGGAAAGGAAATGTCATCAGGAGTGGGGCTGGTTTCATCACCAAACCCAGCAGCTCTGCAGGAGCTGGGGTGTGCTCAAAGCTCCCTGCAGGGTCAGATCAGCCCTTCCCAGAGACTGAGGCACAGGGAGATGCAGCTCTGGAATACTGTGATAGCAGCTGGAGGGTCTGGGGCTCTGAACACCTGGAAGGCGATGGGATGGCTTCTACTCCAAAGCCATGAGTGGAAGCACCTGCCAGGCAATGACCACTGGCAGCAAGGCTGGTCCTGAATCAAGGCAGCAAAACCAGCACCCCGTGTTTTACTAATGCAGCCACCCAAGGACTGGTGTTGCTGGAGGAAGGGACTGTGGTTTGAGTCCAATTTTAGCCCAGAAAAGTCTTGCTGATCCCAGCTCAGCAGAGCCAGTGATGGGGATTTTGTCTTCGGTGCCTTTAGGCTGAGCCCTTGTGATGTGCCTGGGAGGATGAGGCTGACAGGGCTGGGACCAGCACAGGAAAAAAACACCAGCATTGCAAATCACCCCTTTAGGTAAAAAAGAGCTAAAAAGGCACTGACAGCTCCTCAGGGGTTTTCCCCACCACACTTTACCCTCAAAACACCCGTGAAAGATGAGCCCTGGTTTGAATACAGAGGACAGAGCTGTGGGGCTGAGTGATGCTGCCAAGGGAGGAGCAGAGCAGAGAAAAGAAGGGGGAAGGGGTGGCTCTGCAATGATGGGGATGAGTTAGAGGCTGGAAAACCAGCACCTGCCTCTGCCTGAGGCTGCTTCCCTGTCTTACTGAACCCCCTTGGCCTCATATTGCCACCCCAAAAACCTTCCTGCTGCCCAAGGACTGGGCTAGACACTGAGAAAGCCCCAGGGCAGGGACACGTCAGGGTGGAGGGCTTGGGGCAGGGGCATCTCCTCAATGCCCACCTCAGAGGGACATTTGCCAACATGTCCTGGGCTTTAGGGGGCTCTTTGGCTGCAGTCCCCAGCAGGCCTGAGTTACACCAGCAAAGCACCTAAAATTCATGGCTGCTTTCAGAGTTGAAAGAGCATTTCCCCAGGTGCTGGGTGCCCCTCTCAGCCCTGCTTGCAAACGTTTCCCAGCCCCAGCTGAGGCCCAGCCCCGCTCTATCAGAATCATTTCCCGTCTCGCTGCGGTTTGGTTGTTATTTCCTGCTCTGAGCCTGCTCGCAGGCTGCTGCTGCTGCTGAACCCAGCATCTGCTGGGGGCCAGCCCCACAGCCCCTCCCTGCCCCCATTCCTGGGACAGGACCTGCTCTTTGTGCTGCTGGGGTCTGTGAGGTCCTGCAGCCCAGCACGGACCCTGCAGGGAACATGAGGGACCCCAAAGACCTGGTGTCCCCACGCCACACACAGCTCTGACACAGATGCACAACCCTCTCCCTTTTCACCTGCTTTTCACCTTCACCCCAGCCTTTCTTACAAACATTTGTCCTCCCCCAGCTTCCCTTCCCTTGCAGCTCATCTTCCTCCCCTGTCCCACTTTCTTTCCCTGGGTTTTTCCAGACTCCCCACACCGCTGGTGCCCTTCCCCAGGAGCTGCTCCAGTGGAAGGTCCCTGCCCATGGCACAGGGGTGGGATGAGATGAGCTCTGAGGTCCCCCCAACCCAAACCATTCAGGGGTTCTGTGATAAACCCATTTTTGCTTCCACCCACTCTTTGTTTCTCTGCTCCTCATGCACCCAAACCCCTTTCCCTTCAATTCCACCCACTTATCCCCCCCATGGCAGGATGTTTCCCACACAGCCCCTCTGCCCTCTGTGCACAGACCCTCTGGTGCTTCCAGCCAGCCCCTCGCTGCAGCTGCTGCTCTTCAGCCTTCAAACCTCCTTCCTGCTGCAGGGCAGGAGGCAAGAGCAGAAATCTCAAAGGGGAAGGGTGTGCTGGGGCGATAAGGGAACCAGAGCAAGTGAGAAACTGCAAGAGGGACTCTTGGAGGCTCTTGGCTGCTGTCATGGCTCTTCTCAGGAGCACAGCTTGGGGCTGGGGCCCAAGGCAGCCACCAGCAGCCTCCAGGAGAGGGGAGATGTGGTGACACAGGCAGAGCCTAAGGACAAGCTGCCACACTGATGCTACAAAGCCTTCACAGGGGCTTGGGAAGCCTTGGGGCTCGCTGGCTTTGAAGGGTGCAGCGGGCACACGTGACAAAGCCCACAGTGGAGACTGGCACCATAAATGCCAGATCTGACTGTCCCAAATCTCTGCTCCCTAAAGTCCTTAGTCACTTGCACAGCCTGGGAAGAGCAGGAGTGAGGACTGTCCTCCTCTCCAGGTCATGCCAGCAGTTTCAGGTTTTCAGCTCAGGACAAGGTGAGAGAACCCCTTTGCCTTCCAGCCTCTCTCATCCTGCCCCTTGCAGCAACTGATGGCTCCAAGCAGGGAGGAGTTTGAGGGGAGGAAGGCAACACTGCTCCATCACAGAGCTTTTCCCCAACAGCCTCCTGCATCCCCTCGCACCTTCCTGCCTGACCCTGGGGCAGATGGAGGGAGAGGGAACATCTGGGGTGGCCCCAGGGCAGTCCCCAGCCTCAGCCTGCCTCTGACGGATCAGGTTTCCTGCAGCCAGGAGGGTGCAGGGAGCATTTCCCTGTTCCCTTCTCCAGAGGGGCCAGCAGGGCTGGATCCCAGTGTAGATCCAGTGCAGGCCCGGCCCGTTCCCGGTGCTGACCCCGTGCAGGCCCGGCCCGTTCCCGGCGCTGACCCCGTGCAGGCCCGGCCCGTTCCCGGCGCTGACCCCGTGCAGGCCCGGCCCGTTCCCGGTGCTGACCCCGTGCAGGCCCGGCCCGTTCCCAGCCCATTCCCGGTGCAGGCCCGGCCCGTTCCCAGCCTGTTCCCGGTGCAGGCCCGGCAGGGCTGGATCCCGGTGCTGACCCGGCCTGTTCCCAGCCCATTCCCGGTGCAGGCCTGGCCCGTTCCCGATGCTGACCCGGCCCATTCCCAGCCCAGGCCCGACCCATTCCCGGTGCAGACCCAGCGGGGCTGGATCCCAATGCAGACCCAGCAGTTCCCGGCCCGGTGGGTCCCGACAGGGAAGGAGAGTGAGTGCAGAGGGCGAGGGGCCCCTCTCTGCCAGATGGTTCCCATTAGCAGCCCTGGGAAGGGTTTGTTTACTGCAGGGATCGCTGCTCCATTGCAGGAGGCTTCCCCAAAGGCAAAGCACGGCCTGGGGGATCCGGGCCCCCTTCCTCCTCCATCCTCAGAGGACGTGGAGTGACCCCAGAGCATGGAGAGGCTGCCAGGGCTTTCCCCAAGAAATCTTGGCCTGAGCTGGTGGCTGTGGGGATGGATGTCCATGAGATCCTGTGCAGGACCAGTGAAACCCACACACAGGCCAGCACTGACCCCCCCAGCTCCACAGCCTTCATCCCTCTCTGCTGGCCAGTGTGGGAAGAGGTGAACAGGAGCTGGAAGAGCCTCTCCTGAGCCTGGGATCACCCAGCTCCCAAGGCTCAGTCTCTGCACTCTTGGGGTCTCACAGCTGACCCCACCATGAAGCCAAGCGTGGTGCAAAGCCAGCATCAAAGAGGCCAGGCCAGAGCTGGCACAGCAGTGCCAGGGAAGGGATGGTGGAGCCAGCCCAGTGGCCACAGCTCCTGCTTCGACCATGGAATCCCTTCATTCTGCTTCAGGTCCTGGCTCTTGTATGGCTTTGAGCCAGCCACTTGACCTCATGGTACTGGGGAGCCAGGGCAGGTCCCTGCTGGCTCAGCACAGGCTGGGGGACTTCAGGGAGGAGAATCCAGACATTTCTGGGGACACCCCTCCCCTGCTGGAGAGATCCCTGGGCCTGGCCCTGCCTCACCCCACGGCCAGGAGCCACCTTGCAGCAGCCTGCTCCACTCATCCCCTTTCCATCCACGTTCTGCCTCTTGAGAGGCTGCCAGTGGGCAGGAAATCTGCAGCCAAAATGCTGAGGGATGCTGACAAGGAATAGCTGTGGGGAGGAACAGGGCTGCCTTTGTCAGGGCAACAATGGGGGACCCACAGGAGTGAGGGGGAGCCCAAGGGAAGCCCCTGCCCACCCTCTGTCGCTTTCATCCCTGCCTGCCCTGAGGAGAAGGTGCACAGCTCTGGAAGCACCAGGGGACTGGGCTGCTCCTTGCCCTGCCTCTCAGGGAGGGGCCCACAGGCCAGAAGGACCCTACTGGGCTTCACCTGCTTTCCAGAAGGAGAAACTGAGGCAGCCACTTCCTGGGATTGTGGCTGTGTTTAATGGCATCCATTAAAAATCATGATCTAAAGGAAGTCCCTGCTCCCTGGGATCTCCTGTCTTGCTGGGAGTTCAGATGGAGCAGAGAAGCGCAGCAGGAATCCTGCCAGGAGGATGAGAAGAGGCTTTTCCAAGCAGAGACAAACTTTCAGTAGCGCCAGACAAAAACTGCAGGTTGAGAGGTTCAGGCTGGACATTAGACACAAATGCTTCACTGGGAGAAACCTTGGGAGCTCTGCAGAAGGGACTGATGAGGTGCAATATCAACCTGCTGCAAACAAGCACCATAGGCAAACAGCCCATGGCTTCCCTAATCTCTTCCATAAACCATGCTCCACCTGGAAACATCACCCTGCTCTCCTACTCAAATGTACATTAGACATTAGTTCTTCTCCCAT
The DNA here is from genome assembly GCF_051311805.1 of Agelaius phoeniceus. Taxonomy (NCBI): domain Eukaryota; kingdom Metazoa; phylum Chordata; class Aves; order Passeriformes; family Icteridae; genus Agelaius; species Agelaius phoeniceus. The sequence goes on along the minus strand of NC_135290.1, from coordinate 1,538,212 downwards.
CATATTTTGCCTCTCAGAGGGATCCATAAGGAGTAACCACGTTCAGGAGAAGCAGATTCCCTTTAAGCAGTTCTCACCTGGTGGGCTCTCTGTTGCCACAGCCACCGTGGTGGCAAACAGGTGAGCTGGTCTGGCAGCTCCTCACTGGGAGATCTCAGACCTTGGTATTCTGATACAAAACTCCAGCACCCCTGAAAACCTCTGGCCTGATGTTTTACATCCCTTCTTGCAGAAGAATCCAAGTGTCTTCCTTGTATTTTGCTCTCTTTTCCCTGTCCCTTTTCCTGTCTCCACCTAAAATAATCATTTCCTTGGGGCTCTATCATGAGGCCTTGTTGTTTCAGAAGTCATTTATCATATCCAAGGAAGACACTGAGCCAGCCTGACACAATCTGTGTTAATCTGTGTTGAAACCACCCAGAATTTTATTCTGCTTCCCAACAGCACATCTGAGTGCTCTTCCAGAACCTGGTCTAGAAACCAACCTTTCCTTGTGCTCCAGTTAATGGAGCTGTAATTGCCAGTAATTTCCTCCTTCCTCTAACACAACCTCTCCGTGCTGCCTTGGCTGATTTCCTCTCGTGGAATATCACCTGTTACTCACCAGACTCTGCACTGGCATTTCCTGTGGTGGAGTTTCCATCCCTGGAGGGGTTTAAGGCACTTGGGGACATGGTTAGCAATGGCCTTGGCAGTGCTGCGGAATGGCTGGACACTATGATTTACAGAACTTTTCCAGCCTGAAGGATTCTCTGATTCCATGGGATGAGCCCATCTCTTGGGCTTTGAGAGACCCCACAAAAAGCTTTTGCTGTTTCATCGCCTGCAGATGCAGTAAGAGCAAGAGTGGGTCCAGTTGCAGGCACTCCAAAACACATCACAACCCCTTTCCATGGTCCCTGCCTCCACACGAGCCCTGCAAAAGCCGCTGTTTGCTGTCCAAATGCAGATTGTATAAGAAGAAAACATGACCAAAATGATATTGGTAGTTAAATCTCTTCAAATACCATCCTTTTTGAGCTGCCTCAGCTATTTTCAGCCTTCATCTCTATCCTTCTTTTTAGGATCCAAGGTGCCATAGAGCCCAGGATAGGATCTGGTTCTCCGAAATCCACAAGATTGCAGTGGAGCAATGAGTGTGCCAGGAAAAGTAATCCCTGGAGAGGCACATCAGAGGATGCTGAGGCATCTTGCCACTGAAAACCCCGAGCTGGACATATGGAGAGGGTTATGGGCACACCACAGGAGTGAAAAACATGTCGAAAGTGTGCTTAACACTGATATTGCAATAATCCTTTTGTCCAGATTTAATGTTTTCCATCCCAGGGCTTTTGCTAAGAGCGAGGTAAGCGCTGCAACACCCCCAGATGGCAGATAAAAATGACTTAACTGGCAGGGAAAAGCAGACATGTCTTGGGGGGACATGGCAGCTGCCTGGCAAAACCCTGCAAGAGCTGAGGGCGGGAGAAAAGGAAAAGAAAAACTTCACCACCCTCCAGGACCAGAGGGGTCGTTGAAGACTCCCAGGAATTACCCACTCAAGGAAACCAGAAGAGAAATTCCCTTCCCTAACGAGAAGCCTCCTGGGATTTTTGCTGACCAAAAAAAGGTCAGGAACCTGGTTTTAAGCTGTTTAAGAATGAAGATGCATCCACCACTTAGCAAAGCCCAAGAGGTTGGTTCTGACAGATCCTCAGTTTGGAACTGGGAATTTGCTCCTTGTAGGACTCCCATTTAAAAAGGACATGAACACTGGGGCTGTGTCAGGCTAGGCTTGGTCGATTGCCCTGCAATTATTTTGTAATCTACATTAATAATGCTGCAGATGTGCTACTCCTGGCCTTAAACACACAACAGCTCAGCTGAGGCACCAGATGTCTTCCCTGTGAGAGCCCTCACACGACGTCTTTGGTGGACAAAGCCCAGTTTTCAAGGCTGGATTAGCAGCTTTTCTTTTCAAAACTGTTACCCACACCATGAAAAAAACCAGCAGAAAATTGATCATAAATATGATCGACAAGCTATCTTAGCTTGTTTGAAGTGATCCAAGGGGATTAGACAGATCAGGCTGGCTCAAAACACAGTAGTTACAGCACCAGACTGGGACTTGGGAGACCTGGGCTTCATTCCTAAATCTGCTGCTAATTTTGGGTGGCAGTGGATAAATAATTTCATTTTTTCTGTTCCCTTTTTCCCCTCTCCCCTCGACGAAAACAGAGCTGCTCTCCTTTGTGAAGCCCTGGGAGATCCCTGGCTGTTAAGGGTTATGTCAGAGCCCAGGGCATTTGTGTTGTTATTAAATCTCACAGTCATGCAACAGCCTCCCCAGGGAAGTGATGAAAGACCTGTCGCTGGAAAGGTTTAAATGCAGCCTGGACGAGGCGGTAGGAGACACACATCGGGAATTGGCAGGCATTAACCAAGGGGGATAAGGCGGTCGGGATCTAACAGGTTTTTCTTCCATCTCTGCTTTTTCTGATCAGCTTAATAAAACGGATCTGTCCAGCCGCCCTCCGGCATGTACTGCAGCACACAACAAAGAGGGGACTACAGCCCGAGCGGGAACGTGAGCCCCCAGATACGCCCCGAAATACGGCCCCACATACGCACCCCGGAGCGGATGGGGCCAGCAGGGCCTGCTCGCCCCGCCGCTACCGGCCCCTCTCGAGGGCTCCGCGGGCACGGGGAGCTGGCTCCGGTTCTGAGCCCCGATCCCCGGCCCCGTTCCCCCGGCCCAGAACCCCCGGCCACCTCCGGGGCTCCGCTGTCCCCATGTTCCGAGCCCGAACCTCCTCCCGCGCCCCGCGGCCGAGCAGCTGCCGGTGCAGCGGGGCTGGGGGCGAGCCCGAGTGCGGGGCGGCTCCTGAGCAGCGCAGCCGCTCCCCGGGGCGCTCCCCGCTCCTCTCCATCCCCGCTCCTCTCCATCCCTGCCTCTCGCTCCCCGCCTGCCGCTCGGGCTGCCCCGGCCCCCCCAGCCCGGTGTGCTCGGGAACCGGGACCGCCGGTGCGGGCGAGCCCCTCAGCCCCGCTCCCGGGGCCGGCATTGTCTCGCCGCCGCCGCCGCCTCCCGCCGCCCCCGAGCCGAGCTCACCGCCGAGCAGGAGGGTCCGCAGGGCGGGGCCGTGCCTGTGCCGTGCCCGGGGCTGTGCCGTGCCGTGCCGTGCCCGGGGCTCTGTTGCCCGTGTCCCGCCGCAGAGGCCGCGGCCGTGAAGCGGAGCCGCTTCCTGCGCTCCCCGCGCCGGCTCCGAGCCCTTTTATCGCGGGGCCGCAGCAGCGATTGGCTCTCGGCGTCGAACCGGCTTCCAGCCGCTCGCTCCTTTGTGTGGAGCCAACCTCTAACCCCGAACCTTCCCCGCTCCCCCGGCTCCCAGCTCCCTCTGCCTGGCCGTCCGCAGCCTCCCCGATCCCACAGCGCCGGCCCTGGGGCGACCCTTCTGCTTTCTGGCACGGGGTGCAATTACGCCCCCGCTAATTAGCTCCTCCAGCCTCTCTCCCATGAGCTGCGTGTGCACATTGGCTTCGCCCCAAGCTTTGGACACGGCCTTGGGCTCTCTCTGCGTGGCACTCACCCACCCCTGTAAGGGATCCTGGAGCATCCCAAAGGATCCATCCTGACCCCGGTAAGAGATCCTGGAGCATCCCAAAGGATCCATCCTGACCCTGGTAAGGGATCCTGGAGCATCCCAAAGGATCCATCCTGACCCCATAAGGGATCCTATAGCATCCCAAAGGATCCATCCTGACCCCATAAGGGATCCTATAGCATCCCAAAGGATCCATCCTGCCCCCATAAGGGATCCTGGAGCATCCCAAAGGATCCATCCTGCCCCCATAAGGGATCCTGGAGCATCCCAAAGGATCCATCCTGCCCCCATAAGGGATCCTGGAGCATCCCAAAGGATCCATCCTGACCCCATAAGGGATCCTATAGCATCCCAAAGGATCCATCCCTCCAGTGTCTGCAAAAGCCACATTTCCCACACCTCAGCCCATTGCGTGCATAGGAAGGATCTTATCAGGCAGCAGCAGGAAAGGAGGATTCCAGTGCTCCCCACTTGTCACCCTCCAGAGGGGTAAAACTGATGTGTGGTGGTTTCAGAAACCCAGGGTTTATTCCATGGAGAGCTGATAAGCCGAGCACGGGAGTGGTGGATCTGCCAGAGCAGGGTCCCAGAGCAAAAGCACTGCCTGGACTATAAAGGCAGCTTCCCATGGTGTTTGGAGGGCTGGGATTTCCCCACAAACAGGACAAAACATCAGGAATTAATATAAATATGAATAGTTAAAACCTGGAGGTGGTTTCACGCCAGCCAAGGAAGCTGGAATGGCCATGGATCAGGAGAGAGGCGGCAATAACTTGTAGCTCTGAGGACTTTAGGCTCTCAAAGCCCTCCAATGGGCCATAAATGGAGGAAAATATACAATGGAGTGATGGGAATATCTTTGAAAATGATGATTCTGGAACAAATATTCTTGTTTGGCTCCTGAACACAGTGTGGTGCCACTGGAAAGAGCTAAACGCTGGCTGGAGGTGGCCCAAAGCCTGAGCCCAGCTGCAGAGACAGGTGTTCTGTGTGCAGTTTACTGTACAAAAAACACGATTGAGGAATTCACGGGAGTGATTACTGGACAAGGAGACAGCGGTGATGTGATTTACAACCTCTGTCACTCTGCATTGCTCAAAGGGCATCGAGTGCAAATAAATGAGGAATTGCACTCCAGATGTGAGCCAGCGGTGGGACAGCCACACTGTAGAGAGGGAAGGGGGCTGTGCAGAGAGCAGGGACTGTGCAGAGAGCGGGGCTCAGAGCTGGGCTCAGAGCGGTCTCAGAGCTGGGCTCTGAGTTGGGCTCAGGGTCCAGAGCAGCACCCCCGGGACCCCCGGCCCCGCCCGGGGCGCTGAGTCCTCCGCGCCCGCAGGGGGCGCCGGCCGCCCCGGCCGCTCCGGCGCCGCTCTGTCCAGCGCCGCGGTCTCGGCGGCACAGGATGGCGGAGGAGAGCGGCGTCTGCAGCTTCGTGTTCAAGAAGCGGGTCCGGGCCGCGGGCAGCGGCCGGCGAAAACGGCCCGGCAGCGACCAGGAGCGGGGTGAGGGCTGGGGGACCCGGGCGGCGCGGGGAGCCGAGCTGGGGCGGTGCGGTGCAGCGGAGAGGCGAGGAAGGGCCTGGTGCCGCCCCCAGCGCTGCCCACACCGGGGCTGGGCCAGCCCGAGGGCGTAAGGGACCCCGGCAGTTGTGTCACAGGGATTTAGGTCGGCTATTAGGAGAAGGTTCTTCCCCTGGAAGGTGGTCGGACACTGCCCAGGCTCCCAGGGAACGGTCCCGGCCCCAAGGCTGCCCGAGCTCCGGGAGCATTTGGACAGCGCTCCCAGGGTGGAGTTGTTGGCTCTGCCTGGGTGTCCCCAGCCCGCCGGGGCCGGGGCTGCCTCAGGCCCGGGCCCAGCCCCTCACGCCCGGCTTTCCCCGCAGAGAGCAGCGAGGAGGAGGGCAGCACTGTGGTGCGCAAGGAGCGGCGGCGGGACACCGCCAACCCCATGATCCAGAAGGTAAGGGAGCTCCGAGGGGGCTCCTGCTCCATCCAGGGCTGCCTGCGGGGGCCTGCCAGGCGCAGCCAGGACAGCGCTGGAGCCTTTCCTCCCCCCCAGACCAGGCGCTGCGCGAGGGAGAGGCCGGAGTACGCGCCGAGCAGCAGCGAGGATGAGGATCCTGCCAAGGAGATCGGCGTCACCTACAAATCCACCAGGTCGGCGGTAAGGACAGGCAGCAGAGGGCCTGGGGTGTCAGCTCAGGTGGGGCTGGGGATCCCACTCCTCACAGACAGAATCTGCCACTCTAAACATGGGATTGGACATTCTTTCCTATCAGTGCCCCTCCCTGTCCCCTCTTAATAGCCAAGCACCTTGTGCTGGGTTTACTCTGATAGTCCCTTCCTCCACGGGAGGCCATCACAGGTTGGCCTTTCCCTTTTAGAGGTGGGAGTTAAAACTCCAGGATGCCACTGGCCTTTCCCAACACTGCAGAGATTTTTCAGGAGAGGGACCAGTTGGATCAGGTTTGCTCAACTGTTGGGTTTGTATTTTCAGGGTTAGATCATCTTTGGCTGATACCAAGGGAGGCAGCCTTTGGTTTGCCCAACCTTCTGGGAAGAATGAGAAGGGATGGGAGGAGGTGACAGCTTTGGCACTCTGCAAGCTTTTCTGTTCAGTTCTTGCTCTGTGACAACCCTTCAAGTAGACAGGAGCTCTCTGTCTTGTCCAGGTGTTCCCTCCGCTCTTGCCACAAGTTTTCCTTGCTTTTCAGAAACCTGTTGGCCCAGAAGACATGGGAGCCACAGCAGTGTATGAACTGGACACAGAGAAGGAGAAGGATGCCCAGGCCATCTTTGAGCGCAGCCAGAAAATCCAGGAGGTGAGTCAGCCCTGCTCCTCAGGAGCTCCTGCTCTGCAGCAGGAGAGCCTGTGCTTTGCTCATCCCCTTCTGCACACCAAGAAGAGTCAGAGTCTCATCTTCCCTACAAGTTCAAGGAGCCAGGAGTGCAACCTTTGCTAATAGGGGTTTTGTGCCTTTATTGGCATCTTGGTGTTAAGGAAGGCAAGGTGGGAAGGGAGACTGGTGTCAGAGTGGTGGCAATTGATTCATGTCATGAAGCTCTCCTGATCCTTAATGATCCCGTCTTGCTCTCCTAGGAGCTGAGAGGAAAGGAAGATGATAAAATTTACCGTGGCATTAACAACTACCAGAAGTATGTGAAGCCCAAGGACACATCGATGGGAAATGCCTCCTCAGGAATGGTGAGGTGGGTTGGGATGAGCCTCGGGGTCTGTGACCGCACCATCCCAAAGGCAGTGTCTGGGGCTGAACTCTGCTGTCACTGCCAGTTTCTGCCTGACCCGTATGTTGTGTGGTTCTGGCCAGGGCCCTGCTCCAGGGCCACTCTGCAGCGGGGCTGAGCCTCTTTTCCCCCTTCAGGAAAGGCCCCATCCGTGCTCCAGAGCACCTGCGGGCCACGGTGCGCTGGGACTACCAGCCCGACATCTGCAAGGACTACAAGGAGACCGGGTTCTGCGGCTTCGGGGGTGAGTGCCCCGTGCTGCAGCTGAGCCCCAGGCATGCCAGGGCATCCAGTCCAGCTGTGACCCCGTGTTCGGGGTGCTGAGCCACAGCCCCTTCTGTGCAGAGCTGTTTGTGTAAGGCTGTCATTCGTGCCATCCCTTCTGAAAGCCCAGGGCCTCTAATTAGTGGTTATAGGATCCTGGAAGGGACCCCTGGGATGTTCCAGTGACCCACATTCTTACAGGTATTGTGTGGACTCAGAGCATGTGAGGGATGGGTTTTCCTGTTCCTTATCCCACTTCCCATGTGCATAACTGCTGGAACTGTCCCTGTCGCACAGAGAGGATGATGCTCACAGCCTGTCAGCACTGAGGGATCCTGTACCTGCTCCAGGAGCTTAGTGCTGCCCTGGAGAAGGAGCAATCAGATTTCTCCTGCTGGGCAGAGCTTAGGCTGCCCTGGAATTGGGTGTCCTGGTAACACTCTGCCCTTGCAGCCTGTCTCTTATTTCCTCTTTCTCTGTGCTGCTCAGACAGCTGCAAGTTCCTGCACGACCGCTCGGACTACAAGCACGGCTGGCAGATCGAGCGGGAGCTGGACGAGGGCCGCTACGGCGTCAACGGTACCGGGGCCTCGGGGGACTCCTGCTGCAGGATCAGCTGGGGGGCAGCAAGCACTGACACTGCTGAGCACAGCTGCTGCTTTCAGACAGCCCCTGGCTCTCTGGGAAGGAGAGCACTGCTGTGTGGAGCTGGGAGATGGGACTGTCTGTCCCCCTGATGCCCAGGGGGTGGGATGTCATTTGTCACTCAGTGTCCAGAGCTCAGGAGTGCTCAGGGCTCATGAGTGCTGCTGTGCCAATGGGGGCTATTCTCTGCTCAGTTGGAGCCAGAACTTGGTGGCAGCTGGTTTGGAAGACAATCTAAAAAACAGGAGGGGGCTGGAGGATGTTTCTCTTTATAGCAGTGAGTGGGTGAAGTAGAAAAGAATTTTCTCCTGAGATGAGCAACAGGCCTGCTGGCTCATTAGCCCTAATTATAGCAGAGTCCCACACGTGTTACTGACATCAGCAACACCCAGATGCCAGAGCTGCATTGTTTCCAGCAGATTGAATCCCACCTGCTGTGCTCTCCCCTTATTTATTATTTTGTGCCCCACACATGGGCTGGGCTGGCCTCTCACTCCACTCTGGTTCACTTTCTCTTCTGCAGATGATGAAAACTACGAGGTGAGCAGTGATGAGGAGGACATGCCTTTCAAATGCTTCATCTGCAGAGGTTCCTTCAAGAACCCCGTGGTCACCAAGTAAGTGCTTGTTTGGCACGAGCAGCCACGTGTGCTGTCAATGCAGCTCGGGAGTCACTCATTCACTATTGAGGCAAAGACAAGCCCAGCCCACAGGCTGTGGGTGGAACCTGCTCGTTGTCTGCCCTGGCTTTCGGGTGGGTGGGGGAATCCTGAGAGCCAGGGAGTCTCACAGCTGCATCTGGAGCATCCCCTTGGAAGGGATCTCAAGCACTTACTCAAGCACTTTTTAGATTTCCACAAATGCTGCCTCATTGCCTCATCTTTCCCCCTTAAGCCTGAGATTTTGTTTTCATGCCATCATTCCTCCTGCACACTGAATGGCAGCTGCACTGCCCAAGCAGAGAAGTGTGTGCATGGGGAAGCCAGGAGCTTGGTGAGGATGAGGAGGAGGCTGAGGACAGCCCTGTCTCACTCTGAACGCTGTCCTGTGTCTGGGAGAGCTCACTGGTGGCTCTGTGCTGTTGCTGCACATGAGTGAAGCAATGCTGAAACACCTTCCACGGGACAGGGATGGCTGCAGCTCACTTTTGCCTCCCTTGGGGACCATGGAGAGCTGTCAGGCAGGGGAAGGCGCTGCCCAGGGAGCTGGGAGAGCCCCCATCCCTGGGGAACAAGGACCAACTGGCCATGGCACTCAGGGCTCTGGTTTGGGTGACAAGGTTGGACTCTGGTGGAGGTCATTCTCAACCTTGGTGCTCCTGTGGCCAGCAGTGAGCAGTGTCTGACCCCAGGACACAGTGGCTGTGTCTGGGGCCCTGCAGTGAGCTCCGTGTCTCCGTCCAGGTGTCGGCACTACTTCTGTGAGAGCTGTGCCCTGCAGCACTACCGCAAATCCCAGCGCTGCTACGTCTGCGACAAGCAAACCAACGGGGTCTTCAACCCTGCCAAAGGTATGGGGCACCTGGGGAGAGAGGGGCTGGGGGAGCACCTGAGCAGCAAAGGCACCAGCTCCTTCCGTTCACAGCTCTTGGCTGCCAGCAGAGAGCAGGTTCTAGTGTCAGGAAATATTGAATCACAGCAGAGAGCAGGGTCTAGTGTCAGGAAATATTGAATCACAGATGCAACTTGAGCATCTGTGCTTGCCCAGGTGGGGAACCTGGGGAGCAAGTGGGGAGCAGAGGCAGCAGCTTGTGAGGTCATTAAAGCACTGAGGGAATGACTGCAACTGCTCCTGCCTGGACTCAGCCATCAGGTGGCTCCAAGCTGAGCCTCTGCAGGCCAGGGGTTTTTGGTAGCTGCCCTGGTCCTGGGTGTTCACAGCACCTGGAGCCCTGGCTCTGGGGCAGCCCCTGCACCTGGAGCCTCACTGTGCCTGTTCTGTTTTTCAGAGCTCATGGCAAAACTGGAAAAACACAAAGGGGAGGAAGAAGAGGAGCAACAATCAGACCAAGAAGGGGATCCACAGTAGCAGAACACATTTTGTACATAACTTAATAAAGCCCTGTTTGTAAGACTTCCTAACAAACCAGGGAATCAGTATCTTCTTACTAACAGTAAGATTAAATCAGGAACCAAACCTGATCATAGGGAGGAAGTAGAACTGGGCCTGGCCTTAACAAACACTCCTGCAACTGGGAGAATTTGACTGAAACTTCCAGAAAAGAGCAAGAGCAGGTGTGTGCAGCTTGTTGCTTTAGTTGAAGTATGTTTCTGAAGCATGAAGGCAACTGCCATAAACTGGTGAGCTGTATGAAACTAAGGTACAAGCAAGCATGCACAGCCAGCCTGTCACCCTCTGTGATTCACTCCATCATCCTGCACAAACAGCAGACTTAAAAAACAACTTCAGAAATATTTTATTTGTTTTGGAAAAAAAAAAAAAACCTAGAGTAACAAACTTTATCTGGGTTCAAGTACAATTTATAAACACAAGAAGGACCTGTTGCCAGCACCACTGCTCCCATCAACTGCACCTATACAAGGATTCTCAGTGCTTCAGTAAAGAGCAGATGACCTTCAGCACCATGGTCCTTGGAAAAAGAGTCAAACTAAAAGCCTTAAATACACCTCCAAACAAACCAAACACCACGGAATGGGGGAGAGCTGCCACAGCAGCAGGGCAGAGTCACACAGCCATGAATCACAGGGAGCCACGTGAGCAGCTTTTACCTGTCAGTGAGGGAAGGCAGAACAGCAATGGTAATGGAGAGGTTCAAGTTCAATTCTGTACAGGACTTGTGAGCAAGAGCATGAAAATCAATTCACTTTTCCTCTGTGAGGAACAGGCAGGTGAGTGTTTGGTGCTGTGAAACCAGCCCAGCTCACGTGCAGTTCAACTGAAGGGGATAAAAAAGCTGGTACATTGCCCAGGCATCCCCACTGCTCTGGTGACCCAGGAAGCTGGAAGGGGAGGCTGGAAGGCCCTGTCTGAGCCAGAGTTCAGAGTGCTCAGCATCAAAAGTCCTCTCCAGACTGGAAGGATCCAGTGCTGCAGAGCAATGCCCAGTGCAGCAGGAGTGCCTGGAATGGCATCAGTTTGTCTTTGATCTCCCATTTTCCATCACAAAGCAGTAACTAAGAATATAATCCCTTTTCCCCCCCCCCTTAAAACTTGCCCTGTGACAACACTGTTACAGGAACTTGAGTAGTTCTAAGAGAATGCCCAAAACTAAAAGCTGCCCACCTCCCCTCAACTCTAAGGCACCCTTAAAAGAGAAAGAACCAAAGAGGGCAGGGACATGCAGCCTCAACTGTGAGGAAGCCAGTGATTTTTAGAAACACATAAATAGAGACCATAACTACACAGACTCACTCAACACCCTCGAGTGCTCCACCAGAGCTCAGCTGGAAGAATGGGGGCTCTGGGCACTGCACCTTCTGGAATACTCCACAGCTCCTTGGGTTGATCCTTTCCCAGCTCAGGTCTGTCCATTTGTATCCAGGCTATTTCTTAAGTAAACAGACAGTTGAAGTTCCTTCCCAAGGACCTGTAAACTCTTCTGTGTGTAACATTCATCAGCTTTATGAACAGGACCAATAAATTACAATGTCCAGAAAGCTCCTCCTCAGTGTAGTCCCTATTTTTCTAGAATTCCCAGTCATCCACATCCAGCTGCTCCAGATTTGATACCAACCCGAAAATGCCACTGGGATCCTGGGGCAGTGTCCCTTCCAAATTGGTGATGGGGGTGACGGGGCGCAGGAGTTCGGGGAGTGCTTCGGAAGCACGGCGCTTGATCTGCACAGGAAGGACAGAATGAGACCCAGGAGGGCTCAGGTGCTGCTGCACACCCAGCTCTGCAGGCAGAAACAACAGGAAATGCACAGGGCACCCTTTGGACTCCTTAAGGAGCAGGTTAGAACTGCCTCGCCCCAGAACTCAGCAGCCTGCAGGGGAAGAGCTGTTGTGGCTCCCAAACCAGGCAGATTTAGAACCTCTCTTAGATAAGAGATGCTTCCAGAACAGCCTAAGCACCTCCCCAGATGTGACAACCATCACACTGCACTCACTACAAATAGTCAAAAAACTGACTTAAATCTTCCTGATCACAGGAAATTCAGCAACTCAACATCCCCACCCTCACAGCCAGACAAAGCCAAGCATTTACCTGTAGCTAAATTAATTCCTTACCTGCTTAAAAAAGGGGTGACTGAGCAGGGTGCCTGCGCTGGGCCTGTGGAAGGGAGGTAGAATGAGGGAAGCACACAAGAACACGAGTCAGTGCTTGAAGTCAGGTAGTGGGAATAAGAAAAAAACAGGGCCCTTCCTGCCTCTCCCATTTCTCAGCTATTGGGTGTCTCCCTGTTTTCAGCAATAGCACTGGTTATTAAGCATATACAATCACATAATGTTTTATGCAAGGAGTTCAACCTCCTTCTTCTAACTTTTAAGTTACATACTTGCACACCCTACATCTGGCCAAGGACAGTACCTGAGCAGTGGGGCACTCCTGAAAAGTCTGTCATGGCTACAGATTGCCCTCACTAGAAAGAAAAATGCAGCTTTGATCACTTCCCATCCTCACTCTCTGCTAGGTGAGGAGCAGCCATTTGCAGTGATGGGAACTGGGTGAACACGGTGCCACAGGGGCCAGAAACACAAGTTGTTTGTTTTCCTGATGTGCAGCACCACTCATCCTCCAAGGAAGGCTGCAAAGGAATTCATCAGGCCCTCATACAGGAAGCACTCCAAGTGTTAATGCTGCTCATTGCACACACTTGGACCAGACGGGGCACATCCTCACTCCACTTTTGCAAAGAAAACTGTGAACAATATCTGCTACCTCCCCCACTTTACCCAGCCCTAGAGCAGCACAGGTGGGGAGAGCAGCTTCCACAGGGCCCTACCTGAAATCAGGGTTCCTCTGGAGGCACTGCTCCACGAAGTTGTGGAAGTAGGTGGAGAAGGTGCGGAGGTAGGGGTGCAGGGCTTGCTCGCCGTTGGCCGCGCGCGCGTTGCTCACGGCCGCGCTCTCCCCCACGCCGTAGCTGGCGCTGGAGCGCGACGTCTTCATGGTCAGCTCGTCTGCAGGGATGGTGGTGGTGTCCAGCAGGCAGGGAACAGTTCCATTCAGCTTCTCCAACAGCATCTGCAAGAGCAGGTGGGGCACGAGCAGCAGCACAGTCAAGGTTTCCCATTCGTGCAGGCTGCGCACTCTGCAGCACTCACATCCCTGAGCAGGAAAGCAGCTCCAGGTGCCAGGGATGAAGGAGCAGAAAGGAGCTTGCAAAGCTTACCTGAGTAGAAGGCATGTCTTTAAATGGGACATGGCCATTTGCCAGCTCACAGGCTGTTATCCCCACACTGTAAATGTCAGATTTTGCGTCGTAACCCTGCAGATTCTACAGGAAAAGGAAAAGAATAATTAGCTGCAGGGACTTGGATGTGACTGAATGGGCAATACCCATGGTTTCAACTGCAAGTGAACAAACCCAGATGATTAGAACAAAAACAGCACAAGCCACAGACACACTGGTTTATAGTGGTGAGGTCAGGGCTTTTTGGTTTGTTAAACACACAGTTAAGGGCAATTCTGTAACTGAAATCAGCCAGCCTGTAGGGATGGCATCTGATGTAACACTTTGTTAATGGGACATCCTGTAGAGGTGCCTACAATTACAACTGTTGAGTCAACTTGATCAAATTCTACCCACTTGCCCATTCACCCCAAATCTGTTTCCTTTAGCCTTTCCCCTTCTTCTTCCTTGCCTTCATGTACCCTTCCCCTTGCTAGGGGTCACTGGTTTTGAGATAAAAAGAAGAAAGAAAAAAAAAAACTAGAGCTCATCAAACGAAAGCAACTCTGCAGGTTCTCTCATGTCTCCCACCCTACACCCCCCCAACATCCCTTAAAGCTCACAAAATTATACAGATACAACACAGCATAAAACACACCTGCTGCAAAACCTCAGGACTGAGCCAAGGCAGCACTTTGATGCTGTATTTGGGGAAGTCATGAACAACTTTGAGTCGCTGCCCATGGTTGATCATGCTCAGGTTACTCCTCAGACCAGAGAGGTAAACCTTGCCATCCACAGAGATCAGGATGTGGCTGGCTTTAACACTCCTGGGGAAAAAGGAACACAACAGTCAGCTTCCCTGGCCTTTACTGAACAGCTCAATGCACAGGACAACACCTGATCAGCTTCCTATCAGGAGGCTGAGACTCCTAATAACCATCTTTGGATGCTGGGCAAAATCAATTAACAGGATTCTATTCATCACCTTTGCAAGTTCACAAAGACTGTTTCTGTGGCAAGGAGAAATGCAGGACTAAATGTTATGGAATGTGGGATAAATCTGCTCCACACCAAGACTTTCATGCAGCTTAGTGGTATCAGTGATGTCACTTCCATGAGTATCAAACTGATTTGCTCTAACAGCCAAGTAATATAAAACTCAGTGTTGTTCTGTGTCTCCTGATTCATCCTCTGCTCCACTCTGAGTATTATTTCCAAGAACTTCCACCAGAAGGAAAATGACCCATGCATTTTTCAATACCTATGCACATAGCCCATATGATGGATGTAGTCAAGTGCTTTCAAGACACCTTGGAGAATGTAAGCAATGGCCAGTTCAGTCATCCCATCTGTAAAATGGGTACAGATTAAATCTTTTGCAGAACCTAGAAAGAAACAAAACACCACCTGTCAGGACAAAAGCCCCAAGGACACTTCAGCTCTTCAATTCCATTTCACACAACATGAGGGTCAGAAGAAGGTACCCTCTCTCCACTCACCATAGGCCATGAAAGAAGTCACTACCCACAGCTCATTGTCAGCTATGAACGTTGCTTTGTATGGCACAATGTTAGGGTGGTTGAAGAGTTTGGAAACATGAAGTTCCCCCTAAAATAAAAGGTATTTTCATTAAATTTAGTAAGTGCAGAAACATGACTGCAGTATTGATAGGCACTGCTCTCACTGTCTGTCCTCTTCTAAGCTTGCATGATGAATGGTATTACCTGCAAGAATGTGACCATTTCATTCGTGCAGGCCTCCAAGTTCACTCTTCTGACTGTGACATACTCTCCTGTGGGTTTATACCTGGCCAGGTTCACAACCATCAAGTCTTCAAAGCCTCTGCCTGAAAGAGAAAGCATGAAAGCTTCAGTGATGCTTTTGGAAGCACTGAGAGAACTCCTCCAGCCCCTGGCCCTTCAATAACCTTTACCCTCACTCACTAAAACTACTTCTGACCTTGTAAAAAAGAGTAATTGTTCCATGCCACCTTCCTTGGCATGTATCCCACTCCTAACCAGTAGAATTGTTCTGCCCTTCCAGTGCAGGACTGAGGCAAGAGCAGTGATTAGGAGCACCAAGAGCAGGTTTCAGGCTGCCTCTGCTGACTGTACTGCACCCCAGCATCACTGATCCACTACCTGTCCCTCCCAGGTGAAAACCTTGAGGACTGGCATCTCAATTTTTTATTCCAATGATTTTAAAATCAAAGATGCAGACATCCAATATCAAAACTAAGCAATCGATCAAGAAAAGGACAAATCTGCAGGAATTATTCGCTTTACAAAGCAGAACTCTGACCCCTCAGGCCTCAAGAATTACCTATGATAGTGAGCAACTCATAGCAGCTGCTGTCTGGCAGGAAGCTGCTCATGGTGTCCCTTTTAGGGGAAGGAGCTATCGACTCGGAGCTCGCCTCATTTGTCTGAGGAAAGAAAACGAAGTCAGGTCAAAGGAAATTCAGATCATCTGCTGGAAAAACCATCTGCCCCACATCATCACACACTTCAAAGTAATAGGAATACAGAAGAGGATTTAGGTGCTGTCAAAATAATCTTAAATAGTCATTTATCAACTGAAACTCAGGAGATGCCTCATTTCAGAAGATCCAGACATCTGTGTTACAAAACACGTAACAAGTAAATTTTTAATCGCTGTGAGTGAGAATTTATTCAGGAATATTTTGATAAAGCCAATTATTATTCCCCAGGACAGCCTAAACTCTGCTTTACAGTAACTGCCTTTCTCTTAGAATTACAAACTCGTGTGCCACCACCCTGCTGCCTGAGCCAGAGCCAAGGGGAAGCTGTTCCTAGGCCTTCTCAGCACCACAACAGTTGCTGCTCCTGGTGGATGCTGCAGGTTCTCAGCTGCTCACCTGGGATAAGCCCAGCACAGCTGAAGCTGCTTAGCTGAATGGTACAAGTGATGAAGAAAATCAGACATACATGAAAAGAGAAGCTCCAAATGAAAGCAAAAACTGCAAAGCATAAGTGCTTCTGAATTAAATAAAAAAAAAAGGGGGAAAAAGCACCCTCAGACCACAGAGGGAAGCAGCATTCCCTCACTCCATCTGACATGAAGCTTCCTGCCTTATTTACATACACTGAAATCTTCCCCTGCAGGATTTTGCAGGTGATAAACTTCAATGATCTTGCAAGTTCTTTTATACCTTCCAACTCCTTCAAATGTCCAAAGTCACAAGGAGAGTGATCTAAAGGGGATTAAAATTTATGTGGTATCTAAAATTGTCTTTAGTTATCTCCAATTTCCAGCACATTAACTCCTCCTGGCATTTGGAACACCAGCTCAATTTTTCCACCTCATTCTTCATCAACTGCAAATGCCCTTTACCAGACCTTTCTCGTGGTACATGAAGCAGAAAAAGTTTGTGCCTTTTCCTACCATGACAGCAGACTCTGCTCTTTATTTCCATTGCAGAAAGATGGAAACAACACAGTGACAGCTGCAAAACAAGGAACTGGCTGTTCTACCCTCAGCCCAGGGTAAATGCAGTGCAAAGAGCACAGACAGGAGTTTACTGGGAATTACCTCTGGGTTCTAAGTGTACCTTGGCAGTAAATTAGAGCCACACTTCCCAAGTTCCACCTTTTCAACTGGCTTTGAGGAGCACGCTGCTACCTTTAAAATAGCTGCATTTTCCATTAAGGGAGAAGGCAAAAATTAACATTTGTGATGTTTTGGTATCTGCCTACCTTTAAAATAGCTGCATTTTCCATTAAGAGAAAAGGCAAAAATTAAGATTTGTGGTGTTTTGGTATCTGCCTACCTTTAAAATAGCTGCATTTTCCATTAAGGGAAAAGGCAGAAATTAACATTTGTGGTGTTTTTGGTATCTGCCTACCTTTAAAATAGCTGCATTTTCCATTAAGGGAAAAGGCAGAAATTAAGCTTTGTGGTGTTTTGGTATAATTTCAGCACAACCAACTCAGTCCCATCTCAGCATGGCCAAAGCCCCTGGGAGCAGCATTCCCAGAGCCTTTCCTTTAGGGAACACTACAGTGCTATTTCTTGGCTCAGAACAGGCAGCAACTTCCCACTGAGGATTTCCAAGTTCTGCTGAAGAGGCCTGTCCATTCTGACCTCAGCTTTGTCATTCATTACTTCTTGCAGCAATTTCACACAGCAAGGCTGCCAGGAGAGACACACAGGCAGATGGAAACCTCTGAAGCACAAAGGCACCAGCGAGGAGATGGAAGCAGGGGCTGGGAAGCAGTCATGGAGCAGTGACAGCTGGTGAGACACTGAGCAACATGTAAGTGGTTTGCTTTATTAAAAGTCCACTCCAGGGAGAGCAAAAGCCAACAAAACAGATGCAAAGAATTAAATAAATTTAATCTTATTAATGGCGTGGGCTGTGCAGTAATGAAAAAGAAATTCTGTGAATTCCCTATTGAAAAGTCTTCCAGTTTGAGGGCTTCACTCACCTCTCCTCGTGTTAGCAGTGACCAATAACAGAGTTAATGCAAAAGGAGCCCAACCAGAGATTTATCAACATCATACAACAGTTTAAAAAAAGAAAGTTCAACTGAAATGTCATTTATGAGGTACTGCAAAAAAGCTCCTCAGCGGTTTCACACGGGACAATTTTTGGTGTATGGTCAAAAGCAGCTGCAAAATGAAGTCCCATATGAGCAGTTTATGGCATGACATTCATTCAGAGCTGGCTTTTGGCTTGGGAGTCCAGTTTCATTTGAGGTAGATTTAAAGGGAATGAATCTTTGAAAGGCAACTACGGGTATAAATGCCAGAACACAATCACTTCTGTGATGCTTGCAAGGATCTGCATTTGCCAATTCATCTGAGTCAGGAAAGGGGAATATCAGTTTTGTTCTGCTGCCTTCCCCTCCATCTCCTCACTCCCTCCCCTCACTTCAGCAGAAGCAACAAAAATTTTCCTCCCACCCCCCTCCCCAAATTCTGTGCCTTTCTCTACAGCTCTGGTGGGAAAAAAAGGCTTTTATATCCCCAGAAAACCATTATAAATAACCAAAACAGATGCTACTCTCAATTTGCTTCCAGCCAAACATGTCTAACACTCAGTAATTTTAAAAAAGGTGTGAATTTACTCAATTTTATATAAAACATTCTAGATACATTTCCTATTCCTGCCCCAAAGGGCCCAATCCTGCCCTAAAGGGCCCAATCCTGCCCTAAAGGGCCTAATCCTGCACCCCTTGGGCCCAATCCTGCCCTCAAAGGCCCAATCCTGACCTCCATGGGTCCAATCCTGCTTCCCTTGGGACTAATCCTGCCCTCCTTTGGGGCCAATCCTGCCCTAAAGGGCCTAATCCTGCTTCAGAGGGACCAATCCTGACCTCCTTGGGTCCAATCCTGCCCTCAAGGGACTAATCCTGCTCCAGAGGGTCTAATCCTGCCCTAAGGGGCCAAATCCTGACCTCCCTGGGTCCCATCCTGCCTAAAAGGGATCAATCCTGCTCCCCTTTGGTCCCAATCCTGCTCTCCTTGGGACCAATCCTGCCCTAAAGGGCCTAATCCTGCCTGATCCAGGACAAATCCTGCTCTCAATTTTATATAAAACATTCCATGTACATTTCCTATTTTGAGCTTTGTTTGTGCCAGTAAATTAAAGACACTGGCAGAAAAATCAATTATAAGCAACTGGAACTGACACAGTTATGATCAAATCACACTTAATTCGTGTTTGTAATGATCTGAAACTACAGCAACACCTGCACACCTGTGGTGGGGGCAGGTGGGGCAGCATTTAGATTAAGACACTCTCATTTAGATTAAGATACTCTCATTTAGATTAAGATACTCTGGTGTTAATTGTGGTGTTTTATGTGTTAAATGTGAGCAGTCAGGGCCTGCAGAACAAACACTTTTCAAAGGTTTCATAAAACTAAACTCTTCCTTCCTTCTCTGAAGGATCAGAACTAAATCACCTCAGAAAGAGACCCTTGAGGGGCTGGGGGGGAGGAGAATGACAAACAAATAGAAATCCAAGAGATTAAGTTTAAATTTTTGAGTTCTCACGCACAGTTTGAAAACCACACACCAAAATCTCCACTCCAGGGTGAAACCTGTATCCACACTTGTAGAGCTAAATACAGAGATGAGATATATAACTAAGATAAAAAGAAAAATCAAACTTCCACAAGGAATAATCTCCATGCAATGAACCACAGCACCACAGCCTGCACAAGTCACTTACTTTTCTCCGAGAGTCACCCGGAGGCTGCTCTGGAGTAAAGAAATTAATTGTTCACCATGTTGTGTTCAACAGACAGCCATTAAAACAGAGCTGGAAAACTAAATAAATAACCCTGCTGACCCTTCTGGGTACCAAACAGACATGATTGTTTTGGTTTATAGAAAGACATTGAATTTGCACACACAGGTGCAGCACTGGTCACACTGCAGCACTGTACAGGATCAAAGAGATTCCCAGAGTGCTGCTGTCTGGACTTTTGACATAAATGTGACAATTTTTTTTTATTATAACTCTAAGTATTAACCTTCTGTCATGTCCCTTATTGCAGGGGGGTAGGACTTGGTGATCTTTAAAGGTCCCTTCCAAGCTGAACAATTCTATGACTGTAAACACATTCTAAGACGACTCTTACATACAGAAGAAACTACCTAATATTATTTAAAGTGATAAAAATTCCTTTACTCCACCTGGAAGCTCAAAATCTAGACACATTTCCTATGCTCTGTTTGTTTTCTGTGTCACTGACCAGGAATTCTACATCCTAGTGGGCAACTTTGTTTGTTATGCAGAAGCAGAGCACAAACCTGTCAGAGCAGTTCCAAAATCCATTTTTACTCAAAAAACTTATAATTAACCTTCCCAAACCCCAAATCCATCTTTTGCATACCAAAAAAAAAAAAAAATCTGGTTATGCTAAGCAATACAGAACTATCTTAGAACTGTTATCAACATGGAAATGATTTCCAAAGAACTTGCTACATCTTGGACACTTCCATGTTAAATTTCTGGGCTTAGACAGCTCAAATACATTGATTTACAATGAGATTTAATCATCTCTTTTAGAGATAAAATCCATCTTTACTACCAAATTACCAAGCTTTACAGCTGAAATAACACATTTCTAGCAATGTCATTTAACAAGAGGAAAACTTACCTCCAAACAGCTCGAACTCTCTCAATCCCTCAACAATGAACTTCTCAGACACCCACCGCTGAAAGAAATAAAAATTCTCCACACAATCAGTTATTCCATCTAGAGAAAAGTTTCTTTTCCCCTTCCCCACAAGAAAAAAAAAAATCCAAATTTCAATGATTCTGCTGTGGTCTGAAATTGATTGAAATTGCTGCATCACCAGTGACACCCTTATTTTGGACAAGATATTCCCTTTTTGGGCCAATGACATGCACCCAGCAATCACAAAGGTGCTGCTGTTATTCCCAATCAACATGCACTTGCAATAAAATTAATATAATTTAATTAATTCAAACAAGATTTTATGCATGCACATATAGCAAAAATAATCAAGTATGCAACAACCCCCTCATACAGCCAAATAAAAGTTGGCTTTTTAGGTGCAAGAGGTTTAAAAAAATGCTTTCACTATTTACAAAGAGGTGGTATCTCTGAGAATTCAAATATTCTGGTTATATCATCAATCATTAATCACAAACACTTCCATAGCAGAATTTGCTACTTAGCAAAATAGTTTAATAAACAGTTGATGCTGTTCAGTGCACGAGAAGCCAGTCCTAGAAAGCACCAATGAGTCTTTAGGTGATGATGACTCAAAACTTGTATCTAAGAATACCATTTGAATGCATCAGAAGTCATTCTGCTGCTGGAAATTTCCTCATTTTCTGCTGAAAAGCAGAATCAAACAAAGCTCTTGTGTTTAGCTTTGCAAGCAAAGTGAAGGGAAAAAAAATCCCATAAACTGTGACACAGGTGAGGAGGCTACTTCTTAAAGAATGACTGAAAATAAGCAGCTTTATGGCTCTTTTTCTTTCATTAGAGCCCCTCCAAGCACACCCCAAGGAGATCCAGGTGTATGTGCCAGCAATAAAGGCTTTAGTGCAGGGTTTTCAACCAGCGCTGGTTGCACACCTACCCATGTCCTGTCATCAACCCTAAAATCAGTTTTTCTGTGCCCTTATGGTGCTCTCCAGGCCCGGCCACTCTGCACAAGCACAAGACTCGTTCTACCGAGACACGAGGGAAGCTGGAAGTCTTCAACACTCACCCTAATGCGCTCGGGTTTACTTACAAGGAAAGACATGGATCCGCCGCTGTGGGACACGCGCAGCAGAAAGGGCGGCACACCTGCGGGCACAGCGGCGCGTCAGCCCCGGCGAGCACCGAGGCACCGAGGCCCTCACACACCGCAGCCCCGGAGAGCCCCGGTAAGCACCACCCGGTACCCCCACAAAGCGCCGGCAGCCCCGAACTCCGACCGGGCCCGACAGCCGCAGGAGAGCGGTAACTCCGACAAGAGCTGCCCGGAGCCCCCCAGAGCAGGACAGCCCCCGGCCCCTCACCCGTGCGGGGCCCTCCCGCACACCGTGCACCGTCCCCGAGCCCCTCACCCGTGCGGGGCCCTCCCGCACAGCCCCGCTCCGCGGCCCCTCACCCGCGCGGGGCCCTCCCGCACACCGTGCTCCGTCCCCGGGCCCCTCACCGGCGCGGGGCCCTCCCGCACAGCTCCGCTCCATCCCCGGGCCCCTCCCGCACGGCCCCGTTCCCCCAAGGGCCCCTCACGAACCCCTCAGGCTGCGGCCGCCGCCGCTCACCGGCGAGAGACGCTGCGCGTGACGTCACCGCGCCGACAGGTGACGCTCGGGCGCGCCCGTATGACGTCACGGACGGAGCTCCCGCGAGCGGCGGGGAAGGAGCGGGCGCCATGTTGGGTTCCGCAGCGGGTCCTGAACCTTGGCCACATCCAGGCGCGCAGCACGGCGGGCAGGAGAGAGACACCCGCTGGGAAAGAGCTGGGGGTGATGGCTGACAGGCAGCTGAACGTGAGCCCGGGTGGGCAGCAAGGCCCATGGCACCTGGCTTGTCAAAAGAGTGGTCAGCAGGGATTGACCCCCTGTGCTGGGTCCCCTCACTTTAAAAGGATACTGAGGGGCTGGAGAGTGTCCAGGGAAGGGAACGGAGCTTGGAAGGGTCTGGAGCACCAGGAGCAGCTGAGGGAGCTGGGCCGGGGCTCAGCCTGGAGAAAAGGAGGCTCAGGGGGGCCCTTGTGGCTCTGCACAGCTCCTGACAGAAGGGGACAGCCAGGGAACAGGGACAGGATAAGGGGAAATGGCCTCAGGCTGGGCCAGGGCAGGCTCAGGGTGGCCATCAGCAGGAATTTCTGCACAGAATGGGTTCTTAAACATTGGAACGAGCTGCCCAGGAGCTGGTGGAGTCCCCATCCCTGGAGCTGTCCAAGGAACAACTGGACGTGGCACTCAGTGCTCTGGGGCTAGGTGACAACGTGGGGATCCATCACAGGTCAGACCATCTGTGAGGTCTCCAAACAAATGAGTCCTGTGACTCTGTGGGTCCCTCAGAGAGTGGCCAAGGCTGTGCCCCAGCAGGGACCCTGCTGTGCCCACCTGTGACACAAACCCCGGGGCAAATCCTCCATGTGGGCCCAGCCCAGCTTGCCCAAGGGGGACACGGCTCCTGCAGCCTCCCCAGCAGGAACCAGCTCCTCCTGCTGCTAACAACCCACACCAAAACTCACTCATTCAGAGCCTACTGAATGAAAGGAACACTGAGACAAGCCAAGTAAAGCAGGAGTGTTTCAATTATATTTTACTCTTCATTAGATTGTTCATTTGAATGTTTGTATTACAAAATTAGCTGCCATGGCCCACAACTGGATGGGACTTCAGGAAAGCTGTCTGCTTACTCAAAAGAGCACTAACTAGTATTTCCTTTCAAAGAACTCTGTGAAACAATAACATATTAATCTTTAAAGCTAAATAGTGCTAAAATTTCACATAATCTACATTAGTTTTGGTTTTAAATAATTTTACCAACCATTATAAAATTAATGTATTTGCATGTATCAGGTTACAGACATTTGCATTTCAATCAGGGTGAAGTATCCCATGCTGGAAGAAGGAGTTTAAGCAATTGCTGTTTCAACAGCAGCTAATTCTTATTGCCTCAGAACCAAGTTTCCATGAAGTATCGAACAAGAAAATGCAGGACATTGTTTCCCCACAAAACTGTTAAAAGTCTGTTACAAGCAACAATAAAATGCCTTCTGGACAGGAAGCATTTATAAAATGCAGAGCTCTCCCAGCGAAGTGTTTGCACAGGGCATTCACTTCATTCTTCCCATTTAGATTCAAAACCCTGAAGAGATCACTGACCAGATGAGGAGGAGGAACATCCTCTGAAAGGTTTTCACTGGCTTGGGGAGATCAGGATTGCAGGTACTCCACTAGATCTGGCTCCTGGCAGAAGTGAGCAGGGCAGCAGCTGCTGAGATCAGGAGAGAAGGGGTTGAGGCAAACTTGAACTTTTAAAAATACTGAAGGAAAGCTGGCTGAATGCTAACTCACCATGCACTCACTCCTGAAGGAACACTGTGCTGACATCACAGATTCCACACTGGGTTAAGTTTGCAGCATCCAAACAAGTAGGAAACTCTCCATGGATTCCATTCCCTTGGTTCTAACCATCTCTATGTTTTACACATAAGCCAATCATGCCCACAGCTGACCTAATACTGCTTCAGGCCTTTGTTTGTAAAAAAAAAATGAAGATAAAAAAATCTTCTACTTCTATTAGAACTTCTATTCTACTGGGCTTAAATCCCTGAAGAATCCATACGGTGTATGGAAGGCTCTAAGTGTTGTGCCTTGATGCAAATAAATGCACACAGTAAATGTTTATTGTGCAGTTTGCCTCCCCCTAAGTTTTTCCCCTTTCCCCCTTTCCCTCACAATAACTAAAACCAAAGTTTAAAACCAAAGCATGAATATGTTACCAGCACACATGGACAGGTTTACAATCTTCTGTTTTTAAAGAACAAATGACAAAAAGCATTCAAGAATATTGCAATTTTTTTTTTAACAGACAAGTAGCAAAACTTTGTACCACCTGAACAGAGCTGCCGAGACAAAGCTCTCCACACATTTTGCTGTAATACTTAAATAAGTAACACCAATGCAAGAACTTTTCTCTTAATGGTTACTAGTGTTCAAGGAATCAGAGGATTATGGAGTTATGATGGTCTTTGTACCCTGTGAATCACAGTTCCACAGGTGGCACCAGACACTTCTCACAGCACAGTCACATGGCTTTCACTTTGATTTGCTTCATCTTCATCTGCTTCTTCTCAAGCTTCTTCTGCTCACGCCGCAGAGCAGCTTCCTGTAGGCAAGGACAGGGATCTGAATCAACACAGGTGACCCCCTCAAGGACCAGGCAGATCCTTTCAGAGCCAAACAACAAAGCCCTGCAGCACTGGGTTCACAGCTCACCAGGAGCCTTTGGGTGTTTCAGAAAGGAGCAGCAAACAGAAATCAAAGCTGCCACTGCTGCTATCCCCCAGGCAGCCCTGGAGGTCCCCCAGGAGGGATGTGCCTGCAGCGAGGTGGAGCTGCCCTCACCTCCAGCCGCCGCTGTTTCTCGGGATCCTCCTCGTTCATGATTCGCTCCTTCTCCGCCCGTTTCTTCTCCTCGCGGCGGGACTGCGCAGCCTCCTGTCTCTGCACGTGGGTCAGCTTGAGGAAGTTCTCTTCCACCCGAGCCCTGTTCTTGTCAGCTTTTTGTTTACCCTTGGCACAGAGAAAAGCAAACTCAGGTTGTACTGAGCTCCCCACAAGCAGAATGCAGGATCTCTACTGGTCGTACAGAAACAGAAGGATCCAGTGGATCCATAAGGAGCCAGGGGTAATGGTTCCAGTTTCACACAATGTCAGAAGACAGAAAACCAGGCACTACTTACTTCTCTGTTCAGCCTGAACTTCTTTGCTTTGTCAATGGAGTAGATAACCATGCTCATCAGAGGCAGCAAAGACTCCATGTCCTTTGGGGAAGTGTTGCCTGAACCAGGCACTGAAATAAAGAGTTCCTTGTTCACTCACACAGACTGGCAGTACTTGTCTGCTTGCTGTGATGCTCTTCCCTTATGGCTCACACTGTTCATGAAATAAAGATGCTCTTATCCTGCTCCTTAGGAAGCTTCATTTAGAGCTATAGGCTTCAATTTTGAAGAGATTTGAAGATCTACTCTTATCTAGAATTCTCCCACCAGGCTGCTTTTATTTCAAACCAGGGTAAACCAACTGAGCCTGTGCATATTCAAACTGCAAGGCTTGTGGTTTAAAAACAAACCACCCTGAGAGGAGTGTGAGCTGAGGTCAAGAACAGCAAGACTGAGTGTCCTGTTATCATGACAATATGCTGCTCAGTCTCCAGTGTATTGCTCCTTCTTTTTATCAACCAATGATCCTGCTATTGAAGTCACTCATCACACATTATTTTCCACAGGTGACAGATCATGAGCATGTGACTTACCCAAATAAAGCCACACACACTCCCCCAGACACACACAGACAATAGAGCCCTTACCATTAAATGTAAACAAAAGTGTCTTTTTAGTTTCGGGCAGTTTTGTAAGCTGGCCCTCCCTGGAGGAAAGAAACAAGTGTTTGGAAAAAGTGAAGAAAAATACAAAGTAACTTAACATTGGTCTGAAAAGCCATCAAGAACCAAAAGCCACTTGGAAAGTACTTGAAAAAAATAAACATTAAAAGCCTGGCTATAACCCAAAGTTAAGTTTGGGACTAATCAGATTCCAGAAGTGTTTTACCCAAAAGCCTGCAGAGAAAAGACAGGAGTGTGAAAACACACAGCACCAGCCCCTCTAATGTCAAGTGGGCATGGGAGCACTAAGAAGGCCTGTGTATTTTGAATTACATTCAGCTTCACACACCCCCTTGTTGTTTATACCACTAAAGATCTCTAAATATTTAGGAGAACAAAATATTTTCTCAAGAGTTTAAGTATTCGCTGCCCAAAATCCCACAGTATTCTAATGTGAAAATCTCAGACCTCTATTTCACAGATCCTCAACAATTTTAGTACAAGGTATACACATAAGCTGTCTTATAATTAAATCAAAATATGTTCCTTTGTGTTCATTTATTTCTATGCCTGTGAGCATAATACACAGGCACGTGCAAAAACCTACGTGGTAATTCAGGTAAGACACATCACCCACCACTTGGCATGGTGAAGCAGCCCCTGAAAGCACCTCTGGACTAGGAGGCTCAGGGAGAGGCAGAGCTGCTGCCTGTGTGTGGCTGAGGCACAGCTGCCAGACAGCCTTTATACCTACTCTTGCATAAGTTTTGGACCGGAGAACTGGTCCGAGAATTGGACAGAGTCGATCTTGTCAGCGTAGTGTGTGAGGAAATGGATCATCTGAAAGAAAAACAGGGGTTAGTTTTTCCCAACACCAACCCAGCTGCAGCCTATCCACTCCAGAGGGGTTTGCCAGGTTCCCTGCCCATGGCAGGGGTTAGGACTGGATGATTTTTAAGGTCCCTTCCAACCAAAACAATTCTACAGTTCTATATATCACTCAGGAAATTGCTGTGCCCAGCTTGCCACAGTGACACTGATAAAGATACGAAGTTTCCCCTTTAACTTTTCATTTTAATTTTTTTAGAACATACAAGTTGTAAATGTCAGGATTACCAAGGAGTATTTGCATTCATTAATTCAAGTTTACCTTGGCGTCCATCATTCCCTCCGTGACCTCTCCCATCTCTGACAAGATGGCCAGTGAATCTGGAAGCCCATATTTTGCACCAGACTTAGGTTTATCACTGCAGAACTCACTCTGTTTCAAAGAGAACAATGCAAAAGAAAAATAAACACAAGCCTGTAAGTATCTTATCAGACTGAACTGTTCTGGAACAGAGGAACCTCTCAAAGTACCTGAAAAGAAACAATAAAAAATACACTCATTCACTCATCCTGGCTGGGGACATTTCAAACAAGGTAAAGCACACAGCACCAACAATCTTTAAGCTAGTATTCTCCTTCAGGAGTCAGCATTTTAAGGAAGAAGATAGAACAATTCTAATACAGACATATTGGAGTGTTCAAAGTGGATTAAGGCATTTTGCTTACATTGTTTGATAACAGAACAAAAACTGGCATCCTACCAACCACACATCATGCTATTACTTGAGAGAAAAGATTTTTTTAACATTATTTGTTATCACTGGATTCTCTGCAAGCTCTGCAATTCTTTTCATGGCTTGAACATACAGAAAGTTTTCATTCCAGATCATGTAAAAACAGATGACTTAAACCTAAATTTTCCACATCACAAATCATTAAGTAAGTTTACTTTTCGATCCTTGAGGATGTCTTTTGTGCAAATGAAATGAGGTGGAGTGACACACATATTTGCTGACAAAAATCTGCAGCCTCACTTCAACCAACTATACTCCAAAAGAAAGGTGTGAGCTGCTTTCCACTGCCTCCTTCCCTGCAGGTCTGATGGGGGCAGCATTTCTGATGGTTGATTCCATTAGACTTTTATCTGTAAATGGAAATATCTTTTTCACACAAATTCCAACAGGTCAGTCACAGGTTTTCAGCTGTTCCCAAGAAAACAATGAATATGCAGATTAGATTCTTATATGCTGTTTATAACGTGCATGTACATACCAGGTCCTGCATCTCTTTCTGAAGTCTCACCAGTGCTTTTCTGGTTCCAACAGCAAACACATACGTGTCCATATCTTCATCATTCATTGTCACTTTTATTTGCTGAGAAACAGAATGTTATTAGCCCTGGTCAGATTTCAATGTCTGTCTGATACTTTGATTCCTAAGAACAAGGACTATGCAAGGACAGACACAGCTAAGGAAAAGGTGGTTGATTTAAAGCTTTTCAGTATGTCTTAAAGTAAGGAAGCTTTTTAATTAGACTGAGCACACCATTCAGTATTGTGCTGTAATGACAGTGACTAAAACAGCAGAGTTGTAAAAATAATTTGCAATTAAATATTTTGATGTAAGTAAATACAACTACAGATGCATGGGAAGAGTATTCACAGTGCACACAGTCACTGTTCTTCCAAATGTAACCTCTCTTGGCACTCATGCTCTCTGAGAGTGAGTTGCAAGGCAAAAGGTAACATTAAGAATATAATATTACAATATCCAGACCAACATATGGGTTTAAGCAATCCTATTCAGGCAGAGTGAACAGACAGATGAACAATCAACAAGCATTTCAGATTGTAAAACCACTTCTTATCAATATGACCTCTTGAATCATGACAGACTCACAAAACCACCCAAATGATAAAATCCACAGATAAAGCAACTTCCAGTCATCAGCAGTTTGCATTTCACAGGCAGGAAAGAAACACAAACAATTCTTTGAGGTTGTTTCAATAGTTACTGAACTGGAAGATATGGAATACTACAGAAATCACCTGGAACAATCAAAAGCAGCAGAGCAGAAGTGAAGGAATGCAACAGTTTATCAGAGCTAATCTGAGTACGCACCACTTGGTCTGAGGCCGGCCTCATCATGCGTGCCAGGACGTTCAGCAGGTCCTGCCTCTTAAGAAACTGAAAACACAAGGTGGCAAAAACAGAAAACAGCTGAACAGACACCACTAAAAAACACCTTCCTAATGTCTAACCTGAGCTTTCCCTGTGTGACCAATACAGCTCAAAAGCAGGCCCACTTTCTGTATTGCAGGAGTTTCTCAGGGCTTTGTCCCCCCAAGTCAGAACATGAACTGTGGGACTGTTTCAACCCAGGTCCAGGGCTTTGTGTTTGTCTTTGCTGCTCTTCCTTGGAATTCCTGCTGGTCCATTTATCCCTCTAAATGGCAAATAGGCTCTTCAGCCTAGAGTTACCTCTGTTCACACTACACCTCTGGTTTTTACACTGTTCCTGCAAGCACTTGCTCTTTGGTGCCAACTTTAAGGGGCAGAACACAGGTCTGTACAGACCTTCAGATGATCAGTTTTTCCTCATGTGTGTGTACTCAGAACTCTGTGTCTGAATGTGAGCACAAATGCCAAGCTGGGATTCCATGTTGCCCACACAGGAATGGGAGAGCCTCTAGAACTTGACAACTGGTGACACACAAACAGCACCACAAACTCCCTCATCTTACCTTTAACTGGATGAGCATTCCTTCACAGCACACCCTTCCAGAGCACCACAAGTTATATATGTGTTCATTTTCTTGATTTAGTTTCCCAGTGCTTGTAGCTTCTTTATTAGTGCCATCATCCCCTGAGGAAAACACCAGTGAAAGAACCTCAATCTAAACTCACAAACTGAGACACCATAGTTCAGCAGAGGGCTTACAGCTCACAATGCCACAGTACAGAGAAGGATTCTCTACAGCCTAAATGCCAGACTAAACCCAGCTTTATTCAAACACTAAAACCAGATTCTTGTCATTATGAACTCACCAACAAGAGCAAAGTTACTTTCTAGCAGCTCCCTGTGAGTGTTGAACCAGGCATGAGCCAGGCGGTTGTTTTTGTTCTTGCCAATGATGTAGTTCATGATGTAAGCCAGGAGACCTGTTACCATCAGGATCTCCATGTAGTAACTCTCCCAGCTGTTTTGAAGGTGAGCAGGGACCTGTGTAAGGGAACAGAAACTGTGATTTACATATTGAACAAGTGGATTTTATACACACAAAAATTTGGGAAACACAGACTAGTGAAGTTCCATCCCCAACACAGCAATAAGCTCCACAAAGGCAACAGGAGAGAGCTAAGCCTACATAAAGCACTTGGCTTACTGGGGCACAGTAATCATCCAGGAAACAACTGATAACAGCATTCCCAAAATACCTGCTTAACACAAAGACAAAAGTACTCACTTCCATAAAAATGCAAACCTTGAGCACCTGATCATTCTGTGAAAGATTATTTTGGGAGGCAAAAAGGTGATGCAGGGTGGGCAGAGAGATTGGCTTCAAAAACCAACCAAGCTGACAAGTTCTAATCTGACACTTAAGCCACAGACAAGCTAAAAACACACTGTGTTCATTGTTTAGTATCCCAGTGACATTCCTGGCATACTTGTCTTAAGAAAATAAGTGATGAAACTCCAAATAGACACTGCATCAACAGTTATACCTACATTAACTATTGTTATGGGGTCTTTATTTTTGCTATGAGATGCATCTGGTTTCTCTTCATACCCTTCAAACTCCTCATCATCGTATGGCTCACTCTCGGTGTCACCTTCCTAAAGGATGAAATCACAAACAGCATGAAAATCCAAAGCCCAGCAAGTAAAATCCAAAAAGAGAAAGAAAGGTGCAGAGACACTATTAGGAAACACATTGAGGAAGGAGGCAAGGCCTTACCTGTGTGTCTGCATCATCAAAGTCTTCCTGATTTTCATCCTGACCCTCAAGCTCTACAGTGGCTTCTTCTTCATCATCTTCTGTAGTGATGATCCTCTGAGGAGACTCTGTGACTGTATCTTCACTCACATCTTCAAATTCAGCAAAGTCATTATCATCATATTCCATAATGTCATCTCCATCCTCAAATTCATCATATTTTGCCAAAGTAAAGCTCCATGGGATGAACAGGACAGCGATAAAAATATATAAATTCTTCATTTTCACTGGAAAAAAAAATTTAAATCAATCATTGCAAAAAGTCCTTGTCAATTCTGTTACATCACACCTCCAGCAGCACCCAACCCACAGTGCACAATTTGATCTTGCCATCTTCTCTAGAAAGAAAGTGACTGCTGGTACAAGAACAAAATAACTCTGAAGGAGAGGTTCTGCACTCTGTTGCTTGTGGCAGCTGCAAATGCACATCTGGCCACACTGTTCAAAAGAGCTGAGATGGAAAGCAGGGATGTTCTGCTACAAAACTGACTCTCCAACAGCATCTCCCAGCCAGCTCACTTCCAAGACCCCATTCTGTGTCTACAGTTGTTATTAATTAGCAATTAGGCACAGTCAGAGCACTGAATGTGTAACTGCAGTAGTAAACCATAAAATGCACTTGGTTCATTTAAACAGCAATGCTCTGAGAGCCTCTGCTAGTCCAAAAGTGCTCATCTGTGACTTTCTAGGCTGCACACTCAAAACTAAGTTCCCACAGAGTCCCATCGTGATTTCTGCATTTCTTTAGCTGGAAGTTGTGCCAAAAAAAAAAAAAAAAAAAGAAAAAGAAAAAGGGGGAAGAGGACAGATATGGCATTGCTCCCCAGAACACAGGAGTAAACTGGGGCTCAGGAGCCCAGAGCTCTCCCCACATCAGCCAGAACCCTGCAGAGGTTGTCAGTTCCCCTTGTTTTGCCCTCAGCTTCCCGTCTCTTCTGCTTGAGTTCAAAACAGTCCCAACCTCCCCTATAGGTTGGAGCACCTTCTCCAAGGTCCAAAAAAGGCAGCAACAGCCCCCCAGCTGCACTCCACAACCAGGCACAGAGGATCAGCTGCATCAGGCTCTGCTGTCAGGCTCATTTTACTCCCTCCCGCAACCAGATCCAAGTGGGAACCTGAATGTTAATCACAGTGTTCTCTCACAAACTTAGAATAGAAATGATTTGTTTCTAAATTTGACCAGCATTCCTCTGAGTGCCTCATGCAGGGAACCCTGCTATGAATGACAAGGACGACTGAAATAAACACCTCTGTCAAACACTCCTCACTCCAGCAAAAACCTGCACAGAACACGGTCACAAAATCTTAATCAGGATGGAAAGTTCAGCAAGACCGAGCCCAGGAATTTGGAAAATTGTGAGGGAACGTCACAATTTTATGTGAATTTAAGCAGAAAAAAAACCCCAAAATATTATTTCAATAGGACAGAATTTACACACTGTTGAAAATGACAGGACAACAGAGCCACCTGCTCGACCAAATTCTAACATTTCACATTAAGAACTCCAAGACTATTTGAGCACATCCACCTTCAGAAGACCCAACAATTCCAAACAGCTTAATGCAAAATCAGCTTCTGCAGCCAATTCGAAGGA
This sequence comes from Agelaius phoeniceus, assembly GCF_051311805.1. Taxonomy (NCBI): domain Eukaryota; kingdom Metazoa; phylum Chordata; class Aves; order Passeriformes; family Icteridae; genus Agelaius; species Agelaius phoeniceus. Next base: position 1,506,184 of record NC_135290.1, on the reverse strand, counting down.
AACAGTTGAACCAGAGGCGGGTGAGAGCTGGAGCACCCCCTTAGGTCAGCAATCCGTCAGAACGGCTTCCAAGTTCAAATTCCAGGAAGCAGAACACCCTCGGCAGGCCCTCCACGACCCGCACGCCACCGAGTTTCCCTTGCCAGAGGAACCGATTCATTCTCCAATTCCACACCGGCTGCCCAGACCCCACTGGCAAGAGAAACTACTTCCAGCAACCCGAAGGCAAACCCTGCTGCTGCTGCCTGTGCTGCACATTCACCGGCTCGGGCTTGGTCGGTAGATCTCGAGCCCAGAGCCGAGCTCGGTGGAGAAGCGCCGGTCCCCAGCAGCTCGGGCCCTCACGGTGCCCCCCGCCCGCAGCGGGGACACCACGTCCCGTAGGTGTTCGTTATCCCGCCGCTCCAGGGACGCTCCCAGCTCCTTCCCGGAACACGAGTCAAGGTTAACAAGATAAAATCAGCGATCTGCAGCCCTCGGCCCCGCCACCAGCCCCTCCCGCCCCACGGGGCGCAGCACAGGCCGCGCACGCCCGGTGCCCTCGGCACCGGGCGGCCCCTCCCGGGGAGCCTGCCGGTACCGAGCTCCCCGGAGAGAGCGAGCCCTGCCCGGCAGCCCTGGGAGGTGGGAGCGGGGTGTCCCGTCCGGCGGGGCCGGGGCAGCGTTACCTGAGTCACGGGCCCGGCCCCCGCCCTCCGCTCCGCTCCGCGCCCGCCGTACCGGGGCGCCTGCGCACTGCGGGCCCGCCGCATGTGCGGGGGTGTGCGGGTACACACGCGTGAGGGAAAGGGGGGCGAGCCCAGCCCTGCGGCGCGGGAACCACCCGAGAACCACCCGGGAAGCACCGGGAAAGCAGCGCGGTCCCGGGGCCGCCGCTGACGTTACCGTGTCTCGGTTTCGCTGCCGGGGTCCCGCTCCCGCCCGTGCCCGGTCCCGCCGCCCTCACTCCCCGCTGCTTCAGCGGCGGGCGGTGCGCGTGCGCCGGGGCACGCGCGGCCGCCGCGCGTCACTCACGCACGGTGCGTGGGCACGTCCGTGCGTCCGTCCCCACCCCCCGCCCCGGTAACCGGGGAAGTGGCGGCGGCGGCGGCTGCGGTGAGTGCGGGGCGCTGAGGGAGGGGAGCGGAGCGGGGCCGGGCACGGCGGCAGATCCTCCCGAGCTGGCCTGCGGGGCCTCTCGCGGGCGGCACCCGCCGTAGCCGCGGCCTGGAGCGGGCGCGGGCAGCCCGGGCCTGCCCCGCACAAAGGGCCCGCCCCGCACCGCGGTTCCGCGGGCGGGAAGGGCCCCGCGCAGGGCCCGGTGTGCCGGGACAGCGCCTGCCCGCGGCTGCCGTGCCCCCCGGCCCCGGTCCCTGCCGTGCCCTGCGGAGGGCGGGCCCGGCGGGCGGGGGTCCCTCCGCCTTTCCCCCTGGAACGGGAGTGGCCGGGGCGCATCGCGGCCGTGCCCGCGGATCTCGGGCGCCGCAGGCGGGTCCGTGTCCCGCGAGTTCCCTCCCGCGGAGCGGGGCCACAGCGCAGCGAACCCCCGGGGTTTTCCTGCGGACTCTGCGTTCTGTGCGAAGCTCTCCCTGCTCGCTCGCTGCTGGCGAGTGGGCGAACTGACCGTGTTTTGTACTTCTGCTGCTGTATGACAATAAAAAAGTGGCCCGCCTTATTTTTTGGGGTAGCGGAAGGGGGGAAAAGGTGGATAAGTACAGTGAGGAAGGATTCTTACAATCAGATTTTAACTTAACAGTTTTCAGAGATTCCCACTGCGCTGTAACAGCAGAAATGCGGTTCCACCTCTCACTCCTCTGTTGTAGTTTTTGATCTTCCAGTGCCACGGATCCGCAGGTGTAAAAGCTACAGGGTGTCAGGACAAGGGGGAAAACAGGACTGCATGGTCAGTGCTGCCATGGAGAGCTGAACAGCAGAGTTTCCCCCGAAATCTACCACTGAGCTTTGGTCTTGACTCGAGATTTATTGAGCAAGCCCTACGCTGGTAAATGTTCAGCACAGGGACCAGCTGCACTATTTACCTTCAGATTGTTTTGAAGTTGTTTTTTTGCCAGCAAGTTCTGCTCTCATTGAAGATTCTCAGTGTGAGGATTTGGTTAATAAGACTTGTAGCCTTTGGACAGTCAGTTATAATGCCCTGGAAAGCAGAGGCTGTCTTGCTCTCTTTCCTGCCTTACAGGTATGATTTGCTTGACCATGCAGGTAACTAAATGATTCAAGAATGGAAACTGTAAATATTAATATATCAGTTCAGTCATCATCAGTTCAATTAACATATCAGTTCAGTCATCACCTTAGAAAATCTGTAAATGTTAATATATCAGTTCAGTCACCATCTTAGAAAATCAACTTCTGGGCAGACACTGTTATGTGGAGGGCTTAAAATACTGTTTGAAAAACAGAGATGGGGGAGCACATAAATCTGTATCTGTATAACAATAGAAATGGTATATATGGCTGAAGGTGGTTTGAGAGTTGGCTTTTGGCAGAAATGTGCCTGGGCTCACACAGGCCTGGTGCTGCTCTGGGCCCATTTCTCTGGAGGTTGCTGGGTTGCAGGAGTGAGGTATTGACAAGCAATGAAACACAGATGGGACAGTGTGGACATGCAAAATATGCACTGAGCTGCCTTTTCATCTCTTGTTCCTCCTGGTGTTCAAAGTTCTGGCCTTGGGTTTGTTTGTCTTGGACTGCAAACAGGACAGGTAACATCTTAAATGTGTTTAAGTAATCCTTAAGTAATCCCTAAACACGACCTGTTCTGGAAGACAACCACTTTGGTTTTATTCTTCTTTGGAATTGTGGGTATGTTCATACTACTGACAAAAGACCAGAGCCCCATCCTTTTTGGGAAACAGATTAAACTCTTGTCACTCAGAGTTCCACAAGTCCCCGTGTCATGACTGAAGTGATCAACTCACAAGAAAAATCATGACAATTACCTATAACTGCCTGAACCAGAGCATTAATTTGCCTTTTCTTGTTTCAACAGGTCATCATGAATTGGAATAAAGGTGGACCTGGTACCAAGAGAGGCTTTGGGTTTGGTGGCTTTGCCATCACACCTGGCAAGAAGGAGGAGCCCAAGCTGTCTCAGCAGTCCCACAGTGCCTTTGGCACCGCCGGCTCCTCGGCAGCATTTGCGAAATCGGGGCCTCCTCAGCTGCCTTCCTTCTACAAAATTGGGTCAAAGAGAGCCAATTTTGATGAGGAGAATGCGTGAGTGCAGTCACTTCTCATGTTTATGTATCTCTAGATTTTAATGTTGTTATGTTTCTGAGGTCGGGGGAAGTATCTGTGACATTTATATAAATAAATACAGAATAATATACATAATATACTTACAAGACTGTGAGATGCTACAGTAGCCTGCAGAAGTTTTCCTCCTCCAGCTTTCCCCTCTCCAGAACATATTTTATTCGCTCTATGGTCTTCTCAGAGTTGGAGCCAAGTAGGATAAATTTGGGTGTCTTTTGCACAGGAAAACATTGATCTCCACAGTTCTTTGCTAACCCTTCTCTTGGCTGCATAAATGTATAAATGAGGCAGCAAAAATTGGGATTATTCAGCCTGGAGAAGTTTGGGGCTGACCAAATTGTGGCCTTCTGGTACCTAAAGGGAGCCTACAAGAAAGATGAAGAGAGACTCAATTTTATGATATCTCTTTGCCCTGCCATCGCTTTGAACTTTTAACATGAATAGTTGTAGATAAATAAATCTCAACATCTTCTCTTGTCCATATGGGTACCTTGACTCAACCAGAAACCATCAAAGACAGCACAGTGCTGTAAACCATGTGCTGACTGGGCTGTTGTTCACTTTTGTTCAGGTACTTTGAGGATGAAGAGGAGGATTCCAGCAATGTGGAATTGCCCTACATTCCTGCAGAGAATTCCCCCACTCGGCAGCAGTTCCATTCCAAATCAGCAGACTCTGACAGCGATGATGATCCTCTGGAGGCATTCATGGCTGAAGTGGAGGCAAGAGCCAGCTTGGGGGATGTTTATTCATTGCTGTGGCTGTCCCTGTGTGCAGTCAGGGGCAGCAAATGTCACTCAGGGCTTTGGCAGCTGCAGTCAAAATGCCACTTAACTTGGTGGTTTCTGTAGGATGGTGTTAGTTAGACCTCAGAAATGGATTAGATAGAGAGTGGATGTGACTTACAGTAATTTAACTGTTTAACAGCTTTGAGGATGTCAGAATAATGCAACATAGAGCTCTGCTTGTTTCTGAATGTCAGACTAAGGTTTTCTGTGTTTTTCACTACCTAAATGGAAATTGTTTGTATTTATGAGCTGATTTTTAGCTACAATTCTGTTATTAGTTGGATTCAGGAGGAATATGGGGAATTTATTTTTTCAATAGCACTGTCACAAGCTTAGAGTAGTATATAAATTCAAAGGTACTAGTAGGAGAATTTATTTAGCATAATCACATATGGAACAAGCCAAAGATAAGTCCAAGAAGTGTTGTCTCTGTGACATAATGGTTGAATTATTCAGGAACATTTTTCCCTTCCATGTTTTACCATCTTGGTCTTTTTAACATGTGACAACTTTATGACCTGCTAGGATCAAGCTGCTCGAGACATGAAGAGACTCGAAGATAAAGACAAGGAAAAAAAGAACGTTAAGTAAGTTCTCTTTTCTCATTCCCATGCCTGCTGTGTCTTGGATGGTGCTCAGAGAATTCCAGTGCATTTTGTTGATGATGGTTGTTCATTAGGCAGTGTAGTATATACCTAATAAACATCATGAACCTGTGCTTGAGATGCTGTGGGTAATGATTTGTGCTGTAAAAATGGGATAATAGGAAAGAATCCATGGCAGCATCCCATGGCAAACTGCAGCAATACTGAGTTATCCCCTGCCAGAAGCCTTTCTAGGTCACAGAAATAGGGGCAACATGTTGTACTCCTGCCACTTTCCAGATCAGCCTGAATAGTTTCTCTGCTTCCCACACCCTTGGAGAGATCAGAGTGGTTTAGCTTAAAATTGCATTTATGTGAGCAAAATAAGTCAGTGCTGCTGTACCTGGACTACTGGAGACTCTTCTAAGCTTGGACTAGGTATTAGACATTAAAGCTGATAGATTAGGTAGCACATGACATCTGGAGTTTAAAACAGTTTAAATTCGTGCAGCTTATCCATTTGTTTTGACTAAGGAAAATAATGATGCTGTTGATTCTTGATAGAAATGTCAGATAAATTGATAGAAGTTACATTGCATGGGGTTGATCAGATCATACATGGTCCTGACACAGACACTGGATCCAAATCACCACCTGGGGAAGTTCTGAACTGGATTTGCACTTCCTGGCTCATATTCCTCTTCACTTATGGGTCTTCTGTAGCATCAAGAGCTTAGACCAGGATGATCTTTGATGTGGCTTCTGCTGGGAAGATGGAATCTTAATCTTCCAGTACTAGAAGTAAAGAGAAGTCTTGGCAGGGTCACTGCTATGGTTGGCACCAGATATGAAAACTCCATGGGTTGGGAATATAAATGTTGCCCTGTTGATAGTGTTGTGTCTTCCACGAAATCTGGAGCTCAGCACTAATCAAATGAAACTATTGAGCTGAGTCTGTGGAACACTTGCAGGGAAGTTTTTTCTCCGCTTGTTTTTCCAGGGGTATTCGAGATGACATTGAAGAGGAAGATGACCAAGTGAGTTCCTATGCAGTCTTTCTATCTTCTTTTTTGTTGTTTTGTATTTTTTAACTTTCCCTCTCCAAACACCTAACTGCTAGGGACAAACAAAATTCCAGTATCCAGACAATTCAGCAGGAAGCTGTAGTGGTTACCCTGCTCTCTACCCTTCCAGGTGTTTTAAGAAGAATATTAGACAATTGCATTCACTGATGAAGATTCCTTTCAGTCAGTTTGAAGTTTCCTGTACAGATTGTCAGTGTCTGAGGATCTTACACCTTGCAATTAGCACCATCAGCTGTAGCAGACACCAGGGAGAGGCTGTTGGACTGTGGAGGCTCCTTACAGTGCAGTGTGGGGTCTGTTCAGGGCAAGAATCAGGCTCTTTGATCCCTGTTTTCAGAGGAGCTCCAGTTCTCATTGAGCTTTATGAGTATCACTATAGCAGAAATAATCAAGAGAAAAAACTTAATTTCAAACTGTACCTTCCTACTGAGTTGTAGTTACTAACACTTGTGTTACTTGCATTCATGCAGAGCTTGGCAGGGTTGTGTGGCCTTGAGGGCCTCTCCTTCCAGTGTAGCTGTGTCAGAGTTTGAGCTGAGGTGACTTTATGCCTGGGGGCAGCTGCTGTTCAAGTGTATTGTGTGCATAGCTCTGAGGGATAATTGGCCAGGAAAATGGAAAATCCAGATGAGTATATATGTATATTTACATATATTTGTAATTGAGCCTTGCTTTACAAATCTGATCTTAAATATTTGCTTCAAGTCAAGCAAGACTGGTGTTTCTCTATGAGGAAGTGTCACACTGGTGTGCAGTGAGAGTCTGAGACACAAACATCTTTGTGAGCTGTGAGGATGGCACATGACAGGGTGACAGTGGCTTAACTTGGGCTTGTCTTGAAGGACTCTTCTGAAATACTTTCTTTCACATTTGTTGTTGACTCAATGAAAAATAGATTTCTCTTCATTTCCTGAAGTCTAGTTAGGGGAAGTCAAGAAACTATCTTTGGCATAGCATGTTCAAAAAAATCAATATCATATGCTCAGTAACAATGTGTTTTCTGGTTAGAAACCTGCAGTGGTTTGTTCTTTGTGCTTTGTTCCTGTGGAAATTAGAATAGATCCTTCTGTTGGTAAACACAACAAGACTTGGTAGAAGGAGCTGTTAAACAGACACAAGAGAAGTTTGGCTTTTAGGAGCATTTTGTGGTGTAGCTGACACTGGAGTTGTTTTCTTCATTTGCACTTCTTACCCTTCAGGATGTATCTGTTGGTGTTTATTAGAAGAATCAGCTCTAGTGGAAGTAGTTGCCTTTTTCCTCAGTGCTGGGTGTGAAAGCCAGCAGCCACTTAGCACACACCTCACTTCAGTCAGAAGTCCTGCTGCATGCTGCTGTGTGTGAGCTTGCTGATCTGTTTTGCTGCAGGAAGCGTATTTTCGCTACATGGCAGAGAACCCCACTGCTGGTGTGGTGCAGGAGGAGGAGGAGGATAACCTGGAGTATGACAGCGATGGGAATCCGATTGCACCCTCCAAAAAAATCATTGATCCCCTTCCACCTATTGACCATTCAGAGGTAGGAGGGATTTCTGTTCTGTTCTGTTCTGTTTGAGGCATTCCAGAAAGCAGGAGCTGAGGAGGGCCCTGTAATATTTCAGTGCTTTCTTAGGTAAGTCATACTAAATTTCCTTGGAATGGCTTCATTTAAACAAATGTTCTGGCAGACAATTAAGAACTTCAGAGAAAAAAAGAATCTTGAGTCTGGACTAACTGAGTAATGAATTCATTACATTGCAGATTGAATACCCACCATTTGAGAAAAATTTCTATGATGAGCATGAGGAGATCACCAGCCTGACCCCGCAGCAGGTGGTGGAGCTACGGCACAAGCTCAATCTCCGGGTAAGCTGGTGCCAAAACTGCTCTGCCAGCAGCTTGGAACTCCCTTTCAGCCTTGGACTATCTTAGTTTAAATGAAGATTTTCACTGGGAACTCCAGCTTTTGAATCCAGTCCTCTCAGACTCCTGCAGTGATGCTGATTTCTTGGAAGTCTCCTATGGATTTGTGAAAGTGGGCAGTGAGGAATGCTGCTTGGACTAAAGGCCTCCAGAGCTAGGAGTTAAAACTGGAAATAAATGCAGAAATTAGTTCTTTGCCATTTCTGATGTGTTTGTGGGGTGACCTGCTGTGAAGGGAGTTATTTGGGGTAAAACACCAGTTAGACACAAGGAGGTAAAAACAATGTTTAGCAGCTCATGTTGATTGACAGATAATTAAATTTTTATACCTGAAAGTCTTATTTACACAACACACCTGGAATTTGCACCCAGTTAAGTTTAATGTCCACTCAAAAAGTATAGTTCTTTTTCAGAGGCAAAGAAACCCTTTATTTTTTTTTTTAACAGATTGCTCTGTTTTTCTCTCACTGTTCATGAACAAAGATCTTTTTCTCTTTCCAAGGTCTCCGGGGCTGCTCCTCCAAGGCCTGGCAGTAGTTTTGCTCATTTTGGGTTTGATGAGCAACTTATGCATCAGATTCGGAAATCTGAGTATACCCAACCCACTCCAATACAGTGTCAGGTGAGTGTTGTTGCTTCTCAGACTTGTAAAGAGAACGAAAATAACACATGCAAAGCTCCCTCATCCACATGAGGAGGAGACAAATGCAATTCTAGTTGCAGTACAGTGGGTTTTTCTAGAAAAATGGCTTTGGTGTTTTTTAAATACAAGTTTGCTCACTTTTTTTCTTGTTGAATGACCACTGTAACTCTATCCATATTCCTTTTTAATTGTTTATTTTGGTGAATGAAGAACATTCAAGTGATGTCTTTTGCATAGAGAAATGTATGAAAAGTTCAGGGGTTTTTTGTCTTGGGCTTTCCTCATTACCTGAGTTTTCATGTACTGTCCAGCACAAGGATGGGCATAAGTGGGCTTAGAATCTCCTTCTTTTTAGGGTGTTCCAGTGGCACTAAGTGGCAGAGACATGATTGGGATAGCCAAGACTGGAAGTGGGAAAACAGCTGCTTTCATCTGGCCAATGCTGATCCACATCATGGATCAGAAGGAGCTGGAACCAGGGGATGGTCCCATTGCAGTGATTGTCTGCCCAACCAGGGAGCTCTGCCAGCAGGTAGGTGTGTAGCATTCCTGCATGTACCAGCCAGTCTGCTTGGAGAAGGAGGCAAAATCCTTGGCAGAAATTACCAGATAACATCAGGAAAGTATTTGAAAAAATTACTTTGTGCATGAGTAGCCTGGGTCCAGCTCACAGCTCTTTCTTACCATGGTTTTCTTGAAGAATCATGACAAACCTAAAATTTTAAATTTTTGCACCATGCTCCTATATTATTTTTAGGTATAAGAATGCTGTGCATGCATTGTGACAAATTGTATGTGCAGAAGGATAGAGCCTGCAGGTTAAATTATTGTTGGATGCCTAAGTAGGTTTCTCAAGTTACTGGAAATTATCCACACGTGTCGAAGTGTTCACCCCTGAGGAGTTTGGAATCATTCCATTAAGTTAGCAGCTGAGGAGTGCATTTCAAGGTCCCTGCTGCATTTCCAGGGTAGCTGTGTGATGTGAGCTGTGCTGTGTCTGTGTCACGCCCTCAGATCCACTCGGAGTGCAAGCGCTTTGGCAAGGCCTACAACCTGCGCTCGGTGGCCGTCTACGGAGGAGGGAGCATGTGGGAGCAAGCCAAGGCCCTGCAGGAGGGGGCAGAGATTGTGGTCTGCACACCAGTAAGTACTGTGGCCACCAAAACCAGGGCTTTGCACTGTTCAGCTTGAAAAACGTCGTAAAAATCTGTTCCTTTGACGTGAATATTGACACTTAATTCTAGACTAAAACCTTGAGAGGTTTTCTGTTGTAAGTCTCTGGTAAGTCAGGATGAAAAGCAGCTAGGTGGTTGTGCATATTAACATGTTTTTAAAGGTGCTTTAAAAACTTGGAGTTTTTTCTCCCTAGGGTCGTTTGATTGATCATGTGAAAAAGAAAGCTACAAACCTGCAGAGAGTCACTTACCTTGTGTTTGATGAAGCTGACAGAATGTTTGATATGGGGTTTGGTACGTATTGAACCCAAGTCACTATTTTGGAAAGCAATGGTGCCCAGTCCCCGCTTAGGGGGTCTGTAAAATTAAATAGTGAATAAGAAGCACTCATTCTTTCTGTGATTATATGTTAAATAAAGCAATGAAACTGCATTTTGACCTAATTTTTCTAAACCATGAGCTTCCAGGGTTGATGAGAGCATTTCTTCTCCTTTGCAGAATACCAGGTCCGATCAATCGCGAGCCACGTACGTCCTGACAGACAGAGTGAGTAAACAGTGAGTCTGGAGCAGAGCTTGGATTTCCAGTTCTGGACACAGCCACACCAGGAGACTTGTGCCAGAGTCCACTGGTGTTACTCTCAGCGTGGGCTGTTGGGAGGGAGCAGTTGTGACATGTGGGCATTGAACTCATCTCTCTGTAATCCCTCCACCGACTGCACTCAGAGCAAAGATGATTAGCTGAATTCATATTCATATGCCCTGAAATGCAGTGTTCTGAGCTGCCATGGGAGAAAGTTCACAGCAGTGCCCTGCATTATCAACATTTCAGATGCTATGAAATGTGTTTCCATTTTGTGGTATTCTAACAGTGGTTGGTAATTTCCATTAGAACCCATAAAACCTCAGCTTCAGTTCACTGACACTCAAGAATCCAAGTCCTCCTTCACAACATCTGTGCAGTGTTTTTACAGTTCTGAAAGGAAATTTCTACTTCAAGGCATTTGAAGCCTGTTTCTCTTCCAGCCCTCTTGTTCAGTGCCACGTTCCGTAAGAAGATTGAGAAATTGGCTCGGGATATCCTGATCGACCCAATTCGGGTTGTGCAAGGAGACATTGGAGAGGTAATGCCATAATACCTGTGAGACACTCACAGCAAGGAATTGTTCAGTTTCTGTTCTCTGAAATTTAAGTTAAACTGCAAGAATCATCATTTGTAGTTAGTTTTAAATAATTTGTGCTTAGCAAAAATAGAAAGTTTTAGAAATAGTGGGTTTGTATTTTTATCTTGTTGACCTTTCCGCCATGGTGGTTTATTTTTGTTATTAGGCTGAATCAATGGTTGTATCTTTCAGTTTTGTCTAAAAAGCATAAAAAAAGCCATTGCAGCTTCTGCAGTGAAGAATTTGAAAGTTAAAATCTCTGTCCTATGGTTTACATGGGAATGTTGATGCTGGACTTGCTTGACAGTGACAGCTGAGCTATCAGCAGGCTGGGATCTGGTAGGAAGCTGATGAAGTGGGCAGATATAAACTTGCTGGGAAGAAACTTTTCTAATAATATATTGAAACTGTTGAGAAATTTCACAAGATGCCTTCAGAACATCCTTCTTTCAACCAGTTCTCTGTATTTTTTGGTTTTTACATCAGGTCCCTTTATAACAAAAGAAATGACTGCCTGAAGCCCCTTCTTTCTGGGAAAAATTTTCCTTGATTTTGCTTAAGAAAAACACCAGCTTTCACAGCTCAATCACTGGGCCTCTATTCATTGATCTAAACTATGACTGTATAATGGGAGCATCATCCTTGAAATAATCCTAAAATGTGTAAAAATTAAACGTTTCAGAGAAAACTTGCTGGTAGCGCTGTAAGCTGCGCTGCACTGTATTACTTGTGATGCAGAACGTGTGGGAAGTCTGTGTGTTGCTCCCACCTTCCTGACTCTGAGGACATTTCTGCCCTTAGGCAAATGAAGATGTCACTCAGATTGTGGAGATTTTCCCCTCTGGGCCCAGCAAGTGGAACTGGCTGACGCGGCGCCTGGTGGAGTTCACGTCCTCGGGGAGCGTCCTCCTCTTCGTCACCAAGAAAGCCAACGCAGAGGAGCTGGCCAATAACCTCAAGCAGGAGGATCATAACCTAGGGCTGCTGCATGGGGACATGGACCAGAGCGAGAGGAATAAAGTCATTTCAGAATTTAAGAAAAAGGGGATCCCCATCCTGGTAGCTACTGATGTGGCAGGTACGTGACCTTCTGGAAAGCAGCTCAGACAACCTCTGGGTATCAGCAGAAAGGCAAGAATGTTTCAGGGGAAGGCAACCAGGCTGGCTTCTGCACCTGCAGGACACTGTGTTCCAGGTGCTTTTCAGAACTATGAAATATCCTGAGCTGGAAAGGACCCACAGGGATCATGGAGCCCAACTCCCAGCCCTGCACAGACACCCCCAGGAGTCTCACTCTGTGCCTGTGCAGTACATGGCATTGGCAAGGGGGGTTATGATGCCCAAATTACAGCCTGACATTTTTTAATCTACAGAAAGAAAAGCTGTGTCTTAAGGAAGTGTCGCTGTTCATTGATCAGCTGACGTTCTTTTTGCCCACAGGAGCAGAGCAGGGTGATACCCTGGTACCAGAGCAATTGCTCTGAGTTAATTGGCATAATGACACTTCCCACCACGTTGCTTTTTTTCTTCCAGCTCGAGGCTTGGACATCCCTTCCATCAAGACTGTCATCAACTACGACGTGGCTCGGGACATCGACACCCACACGCACCGGATCGGCCGCACCGGCCGCGCGGGGGAGAAGGGGGTGGCCTACACCCTGCTGACCCCCAAGGACAGCAACTTCGCTGGTGACCTGGTCAGGAACCTGGAGGGTGCCAACCAGCACGTCTCCAAAGAGCTGCTGGACTTGGCAATGCAGGTATGAACCAGCAGAACTTGAGCTGAGGAAGTTTCGCTCCAGATTCAGCACAAAATCAGCCAGCTCATGTTGCTGTCTCCATCAGGTGTTAGCAGTGACCTTTGGGGGATCTCTCCTGGTTTAAAGTAGATTTCCTTGTGGTTTTAATGGCCTCTGAAAGAATCCATGAAGATTTTGTAACACAGTATGTGATCTATTTTGGGGCCAGGCACTGCCTAGGAAATGAGGAGCTGTAATCTGCTGATGCCAGCAGAGCATTCCAGTGTCTCATTACAGTCAGATTTATAGCAGGCACCTGGGAGATGCAGCTTAGTTGCAAGCTAAACTAGAAAACAATTACAGGGATATTCCCTCTGTGAAAGGATTGTTGCTTGATTATTCCACCTGCCTGGCAGTGTTCTCTGGCAGGTTTGCTATATATAGGCATGACAGGAAGCTGCAGCAATTGTGCTTGTGCCACTAAACTTAACAACTCTTTAATTTCTTGTCTTTGCTGCCTGTATAGCTGCAAGAGAGCCCAGGCTTTTTGGCAACTCCCAGATTCAGAGATGGATTAGCTCATGTGGACATATTAGCAAGTAGCTTGGACAGCAGCTGCCAAAAGTAAATACTTTTTCTGACAAAGGCAGCATTTTCAGAAGGGACAGAATTAGTGAGGCAGAGCTCCCCTGACTGCCTTGAGAGGAGCATGTAGGAAGCCAACTGACTTATTCACATCTGGAGAGACTGTAGGGCATAAAAAGAGGTGCAGCCAACTATTATTTAAACACCTGGAAACAGCAGGTCTGGTTGGGCTGACATTCCCAGGCCACTGCTTGGAACAGAAAGTTTTGCTGACTGACCCTCATTTCTCCTTAGCCAAGCACTGGGCTAAATCAGTGAAACCAAAGTATAAGCAAGAGCTCCCAAGTGATGGCATTGGAAATTGTGTTTAATTCTGGGTTTATTAGAATGCAACCCCCCAAAACCTTAACCTGAATGAGAGCTGAAGGCATAAAATTAGTTTTCATAGAAAGCATTTGTAGCTCAAAGCATCAGACCCACATGGCACAATTGCCTAGAGCAGCTGTGTGGTTAAATGGAAAACAGTATTTACATTTTTCTTTTGCAATGCTCAGTATCCCTTTTTTCTCAGCCTCATTACATGCATTTCTGAAGCTTTTTATTCCCTGTGTCCTTGTCCCTCTCTTGCAGAACCCGTGGTTCCGGAAATCCCGGTTTAAAGGAGGGAAGGGCAAGAAGCTGAATATTGGTGGTGGTGGCCTGGGGTACCGTGAGCGCCCCGGGCTGGGCTCAGAAAATACTGTAAGTAGAGATGCTGAGGAGGTTGTTCACAGATTCTTGGCACCTTTTAACTTAGTATTGATTATTCTTTAATTTAAAAAATCTTGCTACTGGATTACAGTGTCTGCTTTCAAAGTTCTCATAGCTCAGCATCTTTCAGAGTTAGGATCATATATCTCAAGTGAAAGTCTCCTGTGCTGTTCTTCTCTTGTTAAGAGCTGGGTTTTTTTAGAGCTAGAGTGATCCAGAAGGTTTGGAGATTCCTCATAAAATAGACTGTTGCTGTAAAATAAATGCTAATAAATTACTTCAAAATTTCCAGTCTGATTCCTGGCAGAAAAGAAAAAATGGAGCAAACTATTCCACTGGTCAGGGCTCTCCAGAAGTCTGTCATCCTTAGTGGATGTATCTCCTGAGTGCAGGGCCAGGATAGATGTGAGCAGTGGTTGAACTGAGTGTGTCTGTGAGGGCAGCTGCAGAGGTTGATCCCATTGTGTTTTTGCACAGGACCGTGGAAACAACAACAGTGTGATGAGCAACTATGAGGCCTACAAGCCATCCACAGGGGCCATGGGGGACAGGCTGACAGCAATGAAAGCAGCTTTCCAGGTTGGTTCCATGCTTGGACTCCTTTTCTCCCCTGAAAATGCAGCAGCCCTGTTATTGCAGGGAAGGGAAGTTGAGGGTGGTGGTTGTGGCTGTGTCATTTGCAGCACACTCAGCATGGCAGTCCCAAGTGGTGGAATTAGGTACAGGCTGGACTGAACACATTTGCACAAATTTGCCAAACTTACTTTGTTTTCTGCTGCTTCTTTGCTCTTTTTTCTTTCTGGATTGTGCATTTGGGCTCAATTCTTTGTAGCAGTAGGGTAATTGCAATCAAAATGGGAAACAGAAGCTCTTTCCCTTCAGTGTAAAAATGAACCCCACAATGTAAGAATTCCCTTGTTGGTGTTGTCTGGTAGGAGGTGCCTGTTACTAACTCTGTGTCCATAAGCACAGGAGGAATGTACTCATTCCAAGGCTGACTCTTTCTAGGAATTCTGTTGCCCCAAAATCCAAGGTGGGCTTGTGACCGCACAATGACTCCGTGTTCTGTGGGGCAGCACAGAGCCAAACCTGCTCTCTCTTGTCTCTCCCTTTCCTGCAGTCCCAGTACAAGAGTCACTTTGTTGCTGCAAGTTTAAATAACCAAAAGACTGGGAGCTCTGCCGCTGGCGCCAGCGGCTGGACCAGCGCCGGGAGCCTGAACTCCGTCCCGACGAGTTCAGCGCAGCAGAACGCCGCCAATCCCGAGGGCCCCATCGCAGCCACGGCAGCAGCCAAGGGAGTGCCGGGCTTCAGCAGCACGGGCAGCCTGAGCAGCGTGCCCCCCTTCCCGAGCGCCGGGGCACAGGGCTTCAACAGCACAAACACCAGCGCCAGCAGCCGGGAGGGCGGCGGCATCGTCAGAGAACGCTACAACGACAGCCGGAACAGTCGGCACGGCGAGGCCCCGCGGCGCACAGAGGGCGGCGCTGGTGGCCGGGGGGAGGGCGGTGCTGGCCGGGGGGAGGGCGCTGGTGGCCGAGGGGATGGCGGTGGTGGCCGAGGGGAGGGCGGTGGTGGCCGCTTTAACGAGGGCCAGCGCTTCAACGATGGTCAGCGTTTCAATGATGGTCAGCGCTTTAATGAGGGCCAGCGCTTTAACGATGGTCAGCGTTTCACCGAAGGCCAGCGCTTCAATGATGGCCAGCGCTTCAATGATGGCCAACGCTTCAGCGATGGCCAGCGCTTCACCGAAGGCCAGCGTTTCAATGATGGCCAACGTTTCAATGATGGCCAACGCTTCAACGATGGTCAGCGCTTTAACGAGGGCCAGCGCTTCAATGATGGTCAGCGCTTTAATGAGGGTCAGCGCTTCAACGATGGCCAACGCTTTAACGAGGGCCAGCGCTTCAATGATGGTCAGCGTTTCACTGAGGGCCAGCGCTACGATGGCCAGCGTTACACCGAGGGCCAGCGCTACGGCGATGGCCAGCGCCACGGCGAAGGCGGCGGCCGGCACGGCGACCCCTCCCGGCACAGCGACGGCCGCCACGGCGATGTCCATCGCCACGGCGAGGGCCGGCACTTCAGCGACTCGCCGGGCGGCAACCGCAACAGCGGTGACAGCAGGAACAGTGAGAGCAGGAACGGAGAGAACAGGAAGGAGGCCAACAGCCGAGACAACAAGACAGATGGCTTTGCTGTCCCAGAGCCCCCAAAACGGAAGAAGAGCCGGTGGGACAGTTAAAAGCTGGGGGTTCACAGCCTGGAGTCTCTGCAGGTGGTGGTGTCGTTTTCCAGAGGATTACTCGGGGTTGTTGGGAACTGGTTGTTGAGCAGCTGGGGCAGGAGAAGGGAACCATGAGAGCCCCCATGCGAGTTCATCTGCGGACAGACTCACCCGAATGAAGTGCACACAACACTTAGTGAAAGAAATCATTTTGATAAAGCTCCCTGGGTTCTGCTTTGAAACATTCAGTGCTCGAGTGACTCTGCTGGATTTAAACAGATCTTCTTGACAAAAAGAAGCTGTTCCACATCCTTGGAACATTAAGAGACTGTTGTCCATAGAAGTATAAATTAGTCTTTTCTTAACCAGCGTTCACATTTACAAACCAGTCCAGTCCACCTAGAGATGCTCAGGACCTGCCTGTTAGACATTAATCTTGCAGCAGTTTGGTCAGTATGGTGAGTTCTTCCTCCATCTCCTTATCACATATACTCCCCAAATAATTTGGCCTCCAGGTTACCCTTTACCACTCTCCCCATCCACTAAGAATGTATCAATTTGCTTTGCTAAGGTGGGGCAGAGCAAGTTGGTTCCGTTTTTTTTTTTGTTTTGTTTTTTATTTTGGTGAGTGTGGAGCTGTTCGAGGGATCCTTCTCCATCCCAGCAAACCACAAATTCACCTGTAGTGTAGGTTGGACTCCCTGGCTTATTTGTGGTCAGTACTTTAACTTCAATCCCATTGCCCAGATATTTTTTTTCTTTTGAAGAACCTTCTGTTTTCTAATATCCTTCATTCTGGTGGAAGCCTGCATAGCAAACCCGTGTCTCTGCTGTGCCTATGCACCCTCTGTTCTGAGAGGGTTGAGTGCTTTCTTCAAATTAAAAACAAAAAAGGGAAGACAATGTAGATAGACCACAACAATCAGAGGCTGGAGCCCCCCAGGAAGTGTGGCTAAAGGAAGAAGATTCATAAATTCAGGGATCTCTTGCTCAGAAGCCTTTAGGGAGAACTCAGAAAACAATTAATGAAAAGAAACAGCTCAAATCTGGCCTTGTTTTGGACACATGTAGTAAATCTGTAAAATCTTGCTTGCCCATTTTTAACTCATTGTGTGTATTCCCATTTTTTAACTTCTTTTTTTTTTTTTTTTTTTTGCCACAAGGTAGGGAAGAACTTTTCAGTTGGGACATGTCAGCACCCACCGCTGGCTCGTTTCCACTGGAAGATGTACCAGAAGCTGTCAGGGTTTTGTGACATTGTGATGTTTTCTTTATCAGCTGTGCATTTACTTTCTGCTTGCTCTAGTAAATGTTTTATTACTGGTACAAAAATATGCAGCATGTGCTTTTTATTCTCCTCTTCTTTGGCTGCCCTGATGTGCAAATGGAGAACTGACAGTCTGGAGATCTGACTGTGTCTGTCTCACCAGAGGTTGTGGATTGTAGCTGATAAAATACTTCCTGTGGTTTTTCTTGGTATCTTTCACCCCAAAATGTTTTACAAACCCTGTTTTAGCTTCAAGGTCTCCTGGGGAATAGATTTTTCTCCACTTTATAAGAGGAGAGGATACAGCCCAGGACATGTGATTGATTTCCCCCAGCTTTTTGTGGGGTCATGGGCAGACCTGGAAGGAGAGCTCAGCAACAGCCCCAAGATCTGACACCTGAACTGGCTACATGATTATTTGGGCCCCCTCAGAAACCAGCTCTGATCTGCTGGAGTTTTATAAAATAGTTTCCAGAATTCCCTCCCCACTGTCTGGGCAGGAATTGTTGCCCTGGTTTGAGCTCTGCACACTCAGTGTGAATACAAGGGTGTTTCAGGGCAGACTGGCAGGGCTTTACAAGCTGTGTTCCCCTTCTCACCCTGAAGAGTCATTGCTGCAATTAAAGATTGGAGTTTGAAAACAAAATGTAAAAATAGCCCCATGGTCTGAGCTGCCATCTGCTCCCAGCTCACTGCCACTGGGAACCAGCCCCGTGTGAGGCAAATGCTGGGGGTTCTCCCCTTCTTGGTAACACTTCCTCTGCTCCTTGTTAGGATTATTGGAATTCCTCACCCCTCTCCCACCTCCCGGGAGCCTCTTGGGAAGAGAGTGATTAAATATTGATCAGTGCACAGATGTCAGCTTGCAGGGCTGTGTGAGCTCCATGGGAGGGCTGCCTCCATCCCTGGGAACAAGGGAGCAGTGTGAGCAGCATTCCAGCTGCCCTGACAGGGGCTCTGGCCCTGTGCTGGTGTCTTCCAAAGATACTGATTCCTTCCAAGAGATGATTTTAAAACTGTGCATCCCTACAGCCCTTCCCTGGCATGGCTCCTGGCTCTTTGTCCCTCCAGTTCCCTGTGACTCACTTTGCACCACAGCTTTTCACTGGAAGATATGGGAATGCACACAGTTATTTACCTGGTCCCTGTCCTTACCAAGAAATTCCTGCCTTGAGGAGATGTGTAGGAAGAAGATGCTCCATGCCACCACCACCATGCTGTTTAATTTATCTGCCATCTCCACAGATCCTCGGGAAAGCCTTTTCCCAGTGAGCTTTCCCAGCAGGGCAGGAGGATGCTGGGGCTGCTGTCTGTGGCAGGGGCAGAGGGAGAACAGACCTGGCTGGGGCCAGGGTTCCAGCCTTTCCCCCACTGCTGAGTCCAGGCTGGAATGCAAGGTGGAAACAAGCCAGACAGACTCTATTGACTCACTTCTTAGCCTGCAGTGAGATGACAGGGCCACGACAGTTGCATGCAGGGGCCTTTGTGGTAATGGATGAAGTGTTGGGGATTCAAGTGTACCCTGCACCCTTGCAGGCCATAAAGTTTGTCCTGCCTCCTTCATCCCACCCTGTCCCAGTGCCTCCCGCTGCAGTTTGTGGTAGTGTGATGGTGTTCACTCCATCCATGAGCTGAGCTGCAGAGGATGGAGGAGGGCAGGGTGAGCTGCAGAACAGCCCCACGGGCGCTCTGTGCTCCCCCTGGCTGGAGCTGGTGCTGGGTGGGGGAGTCCAAGGCAGGATCTGGCTCATGGGATGGGCTTTAACCACCCTGGAGAAGTCACCTCCCACTTGTGGGGGTAGGACGAGCACGGTGGTGTCTCCTGGTGAGGACTCAAGGCTTTGTAAGCACAGAGATCACATCAGTCACTTGCACGTGGAGGAAAATGAGGTTTTATGGCTTGGTTTTGGGCCGGGGTGGAGGAGGAGCGAGAGTACGTGGTCCCTTTGCACCCTGGTTCCGACAGAAAGGGAGCTGGGTTGTTCTGGCTGCCATCCCAGCCCTGGCTCTCCATGCAAGCGTAAGCAGAGCTCAAAGTGTGAGGACCAGCATCCTTCCAGGCACATCTGCATGCCCAGGTGGGGAATCCACCCTCCACTTCACAGCATCGTCTCCAGCTCCTTGCTGGGCTTGGGGTGACACTGAGTCAGCTCTGTCAAATCCACCGTGTTTTCCCCCGGGCCTCTCAGGCTCAGTTCCTGCGCGGGGCAGGTGCCGGAGCCGGGGCCGGAGCCGGGCGGGCGGGGCCGGGCCGGGAGCGGCGCTCCCCGGGTGCCGCCCGCTCCCCGCCCCGCCAGGCTCGTGCTGCAGCTCTGCGGGGCCTGGGAGCCGCGGCCGGCGCAGCAGCAGCTGCCGGGGCGCGCCTGCTGCCCCAGGTGCAGCGCCAGGAGCCTCCGGAAATGAGCCTTCTTGATCTCGGCCTGCACCTGCGAGAGCAGAGGGGGCTGCTGTGCCCAGAGACAGCAAAACCGCCTCGCCTTGCCTTGCCTTGCCTTGCACTTTTCCCTTCTCTCTTCCCTCCCTTCCCCTTTTTCCTTTCCCTTTTTTCCCTCCAAATCCTATTGAGAGGGATGGATCTGAGCTTTTTGCTCTGGTTATCACAGCCTGGGGCTGGAACAGGGAGCTTTAGCTCCTCACTCTTCCCACTTACCTCCCCATTGCAAAAGCAGTAGATAAAAGCCACAAAGAAACCCTGCCAAGAGACCAAAAGAGGTGGAGTGTGAGGTCCCTGAGCCTCCCTGCATGAACATCCCTCAATGCTGGGAGTGTCAGCCCACCTGGGAGGAGTTAAAGAGCATCTCATAGTGCATCTGGATCTGCCACAGGAGCCCGGAGACCTCGGTGTAGGGCATGGCCATGAACACTACGTAGTGGACTCCGAAAAGCGGCATCAGCACCAGCGTGGACTTGAGCAGCTTCCTGGAAGGAGAGACCTCAAAATCATTCCCCAGGGCCTGCAGGGCAGCTCCTGGCCCCACAATGGCCAGGCTGGAGGTGGGAGCAGGAAGAGCTCAGAACTCCAGAGCCTCAATCCAGCAGAGCTGCCAGAGGAGCTGGCTGCCACTGTCCTGCCACCCTTCCTCACTGCTCCAGCCCTTCCCACACCTCTGCTCCTCCTCCATGGGGAGCCATGCTGGCTGAACAGGCAGGACACGAGGCTTTGGTGCTGCCAGCACTTGCCTGTACTGCTGCCGGGGGTCCAGCTTGCCCGTGGTGGTCTCCCAGAGCTTGGAGGCCAACACCCGGACGATGTTGAGGAAGAGGAAGAAATTCACCTGCCAAGAGACCCCACGGTGGTGGTGGTGCCCACTGTGAGCTGGGTCTGCCCCAGGACCCCCAGGGACACAGACAGGCAGCTCTGGGTGAGGTGCAGGCAGGGACATGGCAGTGATGCTGTGGTCAGAGCAGGAGGGGCCAGAGCCCCTGGATCCCTCTGGGCTCTCCCTGGGTGCTGGAGTGGCTGGGACAAAACTCCAGCCACCACAAGTGAATAGCTCTGGTCTCTATCAATCCTCTTTCCCCAAAAGGAATTTGGAGGTTCATGCACAGGATTCTTACCACAACTGCAGCCAGAATGGGGACCTGATAAATCCACTTCATGTTCCCTGCACTGAGGTCCCAGCACCTGAGAAGACCAGTAAAGAAACTCCTTGGAGAAACCTGACAGCACTGGGAAGGATGGCTCCCTGTACCCCCAACCACCCCAGCACCCCCAGCTCCTATTCTCCACCCCTGGTGGGCTTTGTGTAAATCTTGAGCTGTGGCTATAAGCATTTGTAACCATCATGGTGGGGCAAAGCAGGTTTAAATGAGCATTAATGTTCCTGAGGGCTCCTTGGCCACCTCATCCCAAACCCCTATTGTTCATATGATGGCCTTTCTCCTTTTAAAATGCCTCACTCCAGAATGTGCCCTTTAGCATCCATCTCTGCTGTTTATTGATCAATTTATGCTGCAAACCTGCATCCACCATCCTCCCAAACGCAGAACAAAACAACTATCGCTCTGTATTACTGACAATTCTATCAACAAGCCTTGAATGGTGTTCCCTTCTGTTGTTCTTTTTGAAAATTTTCATTTCCATAAAGCTCTGGTGCCCACAGATACTTTGCTGGCATTTGCAGCACTGTTCCCCTCCCAAAGGCCCTGGAGAGGGTGGGTGTACATACTGTGTATCTGCCAGCGAGGCCCTGACGCTGGCCCAGATGGACACAAACACAGCAGGGAGGCCTGGAAGGGCAGGGACAGAGTGAGGAGCAGGGTTGGAGCATCACCTTTGCACATCCAACCAGTTCCTGCATCCCACTGCCCTTCCCTCTCAGCCATGGCCAATGCCACAGCTCCTGGCTGGGGCTGGGCTCTGTGCTCACCCCAGCCGATGATGATGAGGACCCACAGGTAGTTCTTGTTGGAGAGGAAGGCCATGAAGATCAGGCTGTGCAGGTAGAGACCTTCCACCAGGATCCAGTAGTGGTTGGTGGCCAGAAAATAGAGGAACAGAGTCACCACCACCTTGCAGCCAACCTGTGGGAGATGCCTGTGTCAGGCTGGTCCCCAAAAGCAAAACCTGGTGGCTTTTGCTTTCTGGTCACCAAAACCCAGCTGTGGCCCATGTTCTTCTTGCAGAGACCTGCATCTCCTCTGGGGTATTCCAGCATCTTCCTTCCCATAGGACAGGTATTCCCTGTACACTGGCCAAGGTACTCTGTGGCTTTTGTCTCCAGTGTGCCACCAGAACAGGGAGGAGTTGGGTAGAGCCAAAGCTGGACCTTCATCCCCTGAGCAGCACAGCCCCAGCCTGGGAGGATCCCAAGCACATACCACTGCATCAGGGCTCCTAAATCTCCCTTTCCCCCCATGCACCACTTGCCAGGTGTCCCCGCTGTCCTGGCAAGTCGTCCTCCCTCCTGTCGGGGTCGCTGGGCGCCGTGCCCGAGTAGAGCACCAGGTCCTTCAGGAAGATGCTGAGGGCCCGGCAGATGAAGGAGGTGAAGAGGTGCACGTGGATGTAATTCCGTGTGCAGTGCAGGCGCCTGCGGAGAAGGGATGTGACACCAACCGAACCCCAGCTGCCCAACCAACTCACCACACCTGGGCTCAGGGAATGGGGGCTCTCAGAGGGGGCTCTGGGGTGTCTGGGCACAGAAACCACATCTGGGAGCAAGTGGGGTGTCCACACTGTCCAAGGGCAGGGTGGAGAGATCAGGAGCTGGTCACACTGGGGATGTCTGGGGCTTTGGGAAGTTGGCTGATGTTTGTGTTGGGTCTGGGGTTGTTCCCATTCCTTTGGGGGCTGCCCCCTCCTTGGGCTTGTGTGCACGGGTGATGGGATGGGTTCCTGTTCTCCCACATGGGAGGGACTTTGGCCTCTCCTTACTTGAAGTAGGAGAGGATGCAGACAGCGACGATGAGGGAGGCCAGGGAGATGGAGTAGCCCACGGTGTACATGAGGTGCAGGCGGTCAAACACCTCCTGGAAGAGAAGGACTGAGCTCCACCTCCCTGCCAGAGCACAGGGGGAGCAGGGCTGTTTTGAGGAGCAGAGAGGGAAGAGCCCCTGCCCCCAGCACTTCCCCTGGCCCCCATCACACCCCTTTCCCAGCACCTTGGACAAACAAGGTCACCTTCTGGTGGCTTCGGCTCTCGGAGGAGAAGAGCAGGGCACACTCGGTGTAGTTGGCCCAGGTCTTGTTGATGCTGAGAGCCATGGCCCAGGTCCCATAGGCACTGCAGTACCTGTAGGCGTGACCTGGGAACAGCAACGAGCACTGTGGTAGCAGAAGGGCCCGTGGGAAGCCCAGACTTGTCCCTGCTCCGTGGATTGTCACCAGGGTGAGGTCACTCTCTGCCCAGGTACAAGACTTGCCTTTGTGGTTGAAGTCGTAGATGTAGTCGGGGCAAGGCACTGACACCTCCTGGCTGGGGGAGCCCCTTGGCCAGCAGATGATCCCATCCCACTCTGGAGGGCAGCTGGGGTCTGGCCAAAGAGCAAAGACACATCTCACATCTCCAGTCAGGGCCTCAGCATAACCTCTGGTTTCTCCAGGTGTGTGCTGGACCAGGGGGAGGAAACCTCTGCCACAGATTCCCCTGGGCTGAGAGAGGGAGAGGCTGCAGGGGGCCAGGGAAGGGGACACATCCCACCTCTTCCAGAGGGGGCAAGGCCCCTCCACAGCTCTCATTTGTGGTGTACATGGAGCTGTCTGGAAAATGCTGGAGCCAGTGCTGGCTGCACCCAGAGCTCCACAAACCCCCAGGAGCTGGGTGTCCTCAGCCCCATCCCACCCCAGCAGAGAGGACAGCATTCCCCAGGGTGTAACCAGCTCCACCAGGGCTGGCTCACCCAAACACAGGGAAGGGACAATACCTTTGATCTTCTCCAGCTGGGCCTTTATGTCCCTCTGACACTTTGCCTTGGCCTCCACCAGGAGATAGATCTGCTCTTCTTTCGTGAGAACGTCATCAGGATCGACCTGCCCAGACAGAGCCCAAGTGACAACCCCTTGGCTCAAGCCATGGCATGGCTGTGCTCTCCCAGCCCTCTCCAGGAGAGTCAGGTTTGGGTGGCTTTGGGTACATTCAACAACACAGGGAAGAAAAAAGCTCTTCCTGCATTCCTGCTCTCATTTTTCCCTCCTCCAAGGCTGATGCTGACCCCAAGCCCCTTCCTACCCTCTCCATGGTCATTTCTGCTCATGGTTATATGCAGAAATCAGTGGCCTGTTGAGCTCCTGCCCCAGCTCCCTGTCACCCACCACCAGCAGTGCTGGGTGTCCCTGTTGCCTGTGCTGAGCTGGGCAACAGCTGAGCTGACCAGGATGAGGACACAGCTTTGGAAGAGAACAGGAGCTGGGGTGCAGAAGAATCACTTTGCCCAGACTGCCTCCAGTGAGCACAGCCAAATCCAACCCCAGAGAGGAGATCCAGGACTCCTGTCCATGCTCTTCCCCAAAGCAGCACCTGGGTGGGTGAATGGGGGGCAGGAGGGGGATCCTGGGGGTGCCTCAGCAGGATGGGGGCCTGGCTGTGGGAGTCTCACTGGCTGTGCCCAGCTCTGCCTCCAGCCCCTCCTGCAGTGCTCGTAATCGGCTCTGCTCCCCCGATCCTCCCAGGCACTGACCCCTGCCCTGGATGTGTCCAAGAAATGGAAAAGCCATCACACTGCAGTGCCCCCATGGCTGCTGGAAAGCTTTTAGCAGCAGTGGAGATGCTCTCCCCTCCTGCCCAGCAGCTCTGCAGAGCAGGACAGAGTCGGGAGCACAGCCAGCCCTGCCCGGGCCAGCGGCACAGCATTTAAAGCCAGGAGAGGGAGTGGAGGAGCCCCGGGGCCACGCAGACTTACCAGAGCCGAGCTCAGGAGGCAGCAGCAGAGGAGAGTCACCAGGATACCTCCCACAGATGTCCCCATGGTGCCAGTGTGTCACTCAGATGGGGACTTCAAGGACCAGAATCGCTGCCAGTGGTGGAGAGGGCTGGCGTGGTCAGCAGGACAGAGCATCTTCTGGGAGCACCCTCCTGGCTGCCAGCCCTGCTGAGGTGAGGTGGCAGGGGGGGCACAGCCCTGGGAGATCAGGGCTGGGTGAGTTCCTTGTCCCTGTGGGATCTCTATAGGGATCTGCTCACAGGCTCTTCAGGCTGGGGGGTTTCTCCCCCCACCATGCTTGATCCTATTCTCTCTTTGTGCCTTGCCTGCTTTAAGCAGCTCCGGGAGCGTGTGCAAACAATTCCTGTTCGGATGGGGATGGCAGAGGTTTATTGGCTTAGCCCAAGGTGCTAAAATCCTCTTCATTCAAGGCAGATTCCTCTTCTCTTTTCAGAAACTTCTCTCACTGCTCCGTGGCTCATTTTTCAGCTGTCACAGCATTCCCCCACTGCCCCCACGTTCCTAGGTCCCTTCTAGCCCCAGACTGGTCCCAAGCAGCCTGAGGAAGGTGGGGAAAATCCCAGCGAGGTGGCTGGAGGCAGGGAGGCAGAGGGTGCAAGCACGTGAGCAGCACCTCGAGCTGATGCTCCTGCGATGGGATGTCTTTCAGGCAGATGCCAGTTTAACCCTTTTCCTTCTCTGGGGGCTGGGATGTGTTCTGGGGAGGTGTGCTGGGATCTGTCCTGCTCTCCCAGGCACCCA
The DNA here is from genome assembly GCF_051311805.1 of Agelaius phoeniceus. Lineage (NCBI taxonomy): Eukaryota > Metazoa > Chordata > Aves > Passeriformes > Icteridae > Agelaius > Agelaius phoeniceus. The sequence continues at coordinate 1,480,901 of NC_135290.1, read as the reverse complement.
CAGTGACCTCAGGGCACATCTGCATTCAGTGTCCTCGGGAGAGGGGCTGGAGGCTCCGTCCTGGGGCAGGGGATGGAGGGAGCAGCCTCCTGGATGGGGTCCCACACCATCACCGGGCAGCAGGTCAGAGCTGGTCCCAGCTGTCACCATCCCTTGTCACCTGCATCCCCCTGGCATGGCCCCAGGGCTGTCCCCTGCCTTTCAGGGTCATGCTGATGCCCAGCTTGCTCCCACCACCCAGCCAGTTCCAGCAGCCTGTGACCCCCAAGCAGCCAGAGCGTCCCCCTGGGCACAGAATGAGGCACAAAGAGGGGAGCCTTCTTTCCCCAGGCAGGTTATCATTAGTGGGATGAGGCTGGAATTCAACAGCCCAGTGCCAAATCCCTGCAACAGCAGCTCCCAGCCTGGGCCCCTCCCCTGGAGCACATAATCCATGCTCAGACACAGCTCTTGCTGCCTGTGTGAGTGCCCCAGTCCTGCACAGGGCAGCAGAGCCCCCAGAGCCTTCCTTGGGGTGTTCCTGGCAAGGCAGCTCACTCTGGTCCCAGCCATGAGCCCCCCTGAGTGTGTGATAAGGGTCAGAGCCTGCTGGGGAGGGGAGGCCAAGGGAACACAGCAAATCCCAAGGGCAGGGCTCAGGAGGGGCTGTTCCTCCTGCTGATGGAATCAGACAGCAAAACAAGCCCCAGGGTGGCCATCAGCTGAAAATCAAGGAGGGATTGGGGACATTGTCTGCAGCTGCCTGTCTCCACTGCCCGAGCCATGGCGTGGGTGTGGCACCAGGATGCTGCACGGGCATGGAGGGTGAGCAAGGGACAAACAGTCAGACTGAGCCATGAATGTTTTCTGAAGGCTCTGCTGGGGCTAATTTCTGACCCAGAAGCTGCTGGGGAGTGAAGATGGAGTTAAGGTGAGGTTATTTTGGAGTCAATGGATGCTGAGGGGGAGGCAGCTCAGGGGCAATTCAATTCCCTTGATTTCCCAGGCGACACCCGACCCAGGCTCTGAGTTCACACTTAGCAAAACAAGTTGAGTTTTTTTGCTAAATGACTCGTTATATTCTAGAGAGCTCTGGAAAGCAATGATTGCAAATGACACCCATCCAGCCCCCTCAGCCCCCCAGGCTCTGCTAGCAATGAGGAGATGATGGCACACAGACAATTCCCAGCAGTTTGTGGCTGCTCCCTCCTCCGGAATGACCCCCATAACTCCTCCTTTGCCCTGGTGCCCCACACATCTTATCTAAGTTGATGGTTTAGAATGTCTCAGTAAAACCCTCATGCCCCATTTTCTGGGATGCTGAACTTCAATGAGTTTTGTGCCTTTCTGAGTCCTCAGCTGGGAGAGGAGGGTGAGAGCAGGAGCATCTCCCACCAGAGCCTGCCCAGCCCCTGGAGAGGAGCCAAATGGAGACTCCATCTGCCCTGCGGGTTTTGGAGGTGCTTGGGATGGGTTGTGCAAAGCTGGGAAAGATCTGTGCTGATGAATTCAGGTGTGGCTTTGGCCATCATTTCCATTTCCTCATTAGCCACCCTGAGGGAGGTGGGCACCTACACTGGTCTTTTCCAGGGCTCAAGCTCAGCCCTGGGGAGAGACTGGGACAAAGCAGACCCTGAGCATGAGGCCAAGGGAGTGTTCAGACGGTTGGGAGCTCCTTTGAAGCAGCACTTTGTAAATCCTGGTTTTAGAAGGGCTCTGCAGGGCTGGCCCTCGCAGCCTGCCTGCAGACAGGCGCATTTCACCGTGGGTATCAGGGCAGGTTTAGCAGCCATCCTGTTGCTATTTTCTTGCCTGGCCCCCGTGGCCATCCGCGTTTAGGTTTCAGTGATCATTTAGCAAGCAGCCCCCATGCAGCCCACCCGGTGCAGGTGCTGGAGGGGGACATGTCCCCCCTGTACAGCTGGGAGGGGGGCTGGTGGCTCCGTGGAGCCAGGAGCCGATGACAATGGGCAATTGTCAAATTGGGGCCCCTCTCGTTTGAGTTTTCTTCCTTTTATAGTAAGTAGCAGTTGCTCTAGCAGCTGGCCTGCCCCTCCAGGGTGAGCACTGGGCTCCGTATATAAGGGAAGGAGCAGCCTTTGCCTTTCATCCCTCCGTTCGCTTCCTTCGCTGGGCGGCAGGACTCATCCCGCACCTCCGCGAATCCCGGCGCGATGCCGCTCAAGAAACCCGACCCGAGGAAGGAAGCAGCCAAAGCAGCTCCCGGCTCGGAGCCTGCCTTCGATCCCAAGAGCGTGAAGGTGAGTGAGGAATGAAGACGTCACCGTGTTTCTCCGTGCCTGTCATCTGCCAGGCACAGGCGATGCAAAGCGCTCTGCAAATGGCAATAGCCAGGCTGCAAGCCAGCCTAGGGAGGGGGAAATTATCCGACTGTGTGGATGCAGCAGGCTGGGAGCGATGCTGTCCTCGCTGGGGAGATGTCTCAGTGCTGCCCACCCAGCCCTGCCCAGCACTCACTGGAGGGAGCCAGGACAGCACTCCCAGAGCTGCGGCTGCAGTCAAACCCCAGCTCCTGCTGAGACCCCGTGTCGGGGCCTCAGGAGCAACAAAAAGCTTCTCTGCCACCCACTGTCTCCATCCCGAAGTATTTTGTTGCCTGTGTTGCCTCCTCCACATAAGAGCATCCTTTATCCAACAGCTCCACAACAGGAACTTACTTTTTCCATGATTCCTCAGGATTTTTAAGCCATAGCTATGGCAGGAGTGTTATTAAGAGCAGGCGCAGCATGGAGGCTGTTTAATCACTTGAACTTGGGATCAGGCCCTAAAATAACATCCTTTCCACCCAAAATGGTCCTGACTGTGGTCTGAGCATCCCTCCTGCCTGCCCACCCTGCTGCTGCCAGCTGTGCTCTCCACAGGGATGTCAGCTCCATAGCGAGGGCAGCAGTCGGGGACACAGCACAGCCAGACATGGCATAGAAATGGGACACGGCATGGACACAGCCCCCTGCCCTGAGCCTGGGAGGGCAGAGGTCCAGAGGGGAGAGTTCCTTTGCTCCCTCCAGCAGCAGTCCACATCTCATGCTTCCTTCTCTTTACAGATTGAATTCACAGCAGAGCAGATTGAAGGTAAGTGCTGAGTTCAGCTTCTCTCAGAAATGGCTTTAGAAATGGGGAATCCTTTTTCCAGGTAGTTTTCACCACAGACATAAGAGCCAAGGCCCCACACATTAAATTCCCCCCTGGGGGAAAGGCCAGCAGGATCTAGAGCCTGGTAGGGAAAAGGTATTTTTCATTCATGGTGCGAGATGCAGCCTGGGTCAAAGTAAGGGCATCTGGTGGGAGGAACAGCCTCTGGAGACACAGGGACAGCCCCAGAGAGTGGAGATGTGAGTGGAAAAGGGGATAAGTATGGATGTCCTGCAGCAAAGCCAGCTGCTGAGAGTGCAGGGATCCAGCAGGTCACCCAGCCAGCTCTGCAGAGGTGACAGAACCTGCTCGAGCAGCCAAGTGACTCTCTGAGGAGTCTGGCAAACCTCAGCCCACATTGCACAAGCTCACTGGGGCTGGACGCATTCAGAGGGCACAACGTGCACGTGTCTGTGTCTGTCCCTTGTCCCTTCCCTGCCTGCCAGGCACAACTGAGCTTCCCTGGAGTGGGAATGGGGCCACTCTGAGCTCTTCTTCCCGGCAGAGTTCAGAGAAGCCTTCGGGCTGTTTGACCGGACGCCCGCGGGGACGATGCAGATCAGCTACGGACAGTGCGGGGACGTCCTCCGGGCCCTCGGCCACAACCCCACCAACGCTGAGGTCCTCAAGGTGCTGGGCAAGCCCAAACCAGAAGGTGACAGCAAGCTGGGGACAGGGTGGGACAAGTAATTCCTGTGCTCCCTGTCAGCAAGTAGAGGGTTACATTCCCTGTAGGAAGAACCCTGCAAGGTGAAGGAACTGAGAAGGAAATTATGCAGACAGGCTTCATTCCTGTGTGATTCCTTCACTCCCTTCTCCATACCATGGGGGATGACATATGGGATAGGCAGTCCTCGCACAGGAATGGTGGCAAGTGATGCTTAGCAGACTGAACTGGTACAAACTGGTATAACCAGACCAGTCCCAGCGCAGCCACATGACTGTGGTGACAGACGATGCACCTGATGGTTTCGTTTTGGGCTGATATCAGGGCTCTCTGTGCAGTCCCCTGATGTTAATACTTCATTCCTCATATGGATTTTCCAATCTCAAGTCCAATACAATAGTTCTGTCTGCTCAAGGGGCTTCTCCCCTGCAGTCTGATGGAAAAGAGACCAAGAGAGGAGAATTCAGTCCCCTGAGGGTTCATCCCTGACCCCATCTCCTCCTCTTCCAGAAATGAACACAAAGATGCTGGACTTTGAGACCTTCCTGCCCATCCTGCAGCACTTCACCCGCAACAAGGAGCAGGGCACCTTCGAGGACTTTGTGGAAGGGCTGCGTGTCTTTGACAAGGAGGGCAACGGGATGGTCATGGGGGCCGAGCTGCGCCATGTGCTGGTCACGCTGGGTAAGGGTGGCCCTGGGGGCAAGGCGTGGGCCCCGAGCTCTTTCTGGGCAAGTGGCTCAGGTGGCTGCCTGGTGTCACATATCACAGAGGCCCTTTTCACTCTGCTGCTCACAGGCTCTTTTAGGAGTCAATAGTTCCGAATGTGGGGCTATTTCCACCTCATGCCACAGCTTAATGCATGACCCAGGCAAGATGGAGACTCCAGAACAGCCTCAGTAATCAGAAAACAGTTGCAGTGTGGTCTTCTTCTCTCCACCATCTCCCACCAGCATTCCTCAGTAGTGACACACAGCTCTGCTTTAATCCTCTTCTCCTCTCTCTGGTGTCTCTGGTTATCTGGAAGAAGGGCAGGTCCTGCCAGGCTGAAAACCCTTCCCCTCACCTCTCCATCCTCCTGTTCCAGGAGAGAAGATGACAGAAAGCGAGGTGGAGCAGCTCATGGCAGGGCAGGAAGATGCCAATGGCTGTATCAACTATGAAGGTAAGGGCAGGAGATTCCCACTGGGGCCATCTCAGACATGGCTGTTTTGTCTTAGGGTGCAAAATGCATCCTCTGCAAGGGCTCTGGTTGCACCTGATGTTCTCAATGGTCTTTTCTAGCCTTAATGATTCCATGATTTTATGACACTGGTGAGCACTGGAAGGGAGGTGTGGACCACCCTCCCAAGCCTTTCCAAAAAAGCTCTGAGATATGTCAGCTGGGGTGGGAACAAGGTGGTTGTGCCAGTGATTTCCAGGAAAAGCAGCTGAAGACAGCATGTTTCCAAGGAGTTCAGGGCTGGTTTATCCACAGTTTTGGCACTGTTTTGTTGCAATCTATTGAAAATAAACAAAGCCAGCATCTTTCCCAGCAGAGGCTAATTGGGAACATTTGGAGACCTGGATCACTCACTGCTCCAAGAGGGTGAAAATCTGGAATGGGAGGTGGTTACATTTAGGAACCCCTAAAATTGGAGAGCAGTGAGGAAAAGAGGGGACCCATTTTCCTTGGTCTCAGAAAAATGGGGATAATGGTACTGGCTCATCTCCAAGGGCTGGCATCACTCTGACCAGGCTGGAGATGGCATGCAAACAGTGGGAACAGAAAGAGGAATATTCATCCTGGCACAGCATCCCCTTCATCCCTGGGGTGTCCAGGCTGGGGGTCCCCCCCTGCTGCCTCTCCACCTGCTCCTTCCAGCTCTCAGCATGTCCTGAGCCCTCACATTCTCATTTCTCCTCAGCTTTTGTCAAGCACATCATGTCTGGCTGAAAGGAGAAACTTCAGGTGAGTTCAGTGACGTCTCCTGCTGCTCACTTCAAAATTGGAAATCCTGCAAGTAACAGCCTGGGGCAGGGGAGCCAAAACCCAAACCTGCAGTGGATTAATGCCACAGGAATCCCAGCTCTGAAGGCATAAAAGTTATGTTGATGATAAGGAATTTCATTTGTAACTCCTGCCAATTAAAATTTATCAGGACAGAATCACAGCTAAGATGGTCCTTTGTGGTCTGGGTAATTGGGTGGGGACTCTGCTTGGAAAGAAAGAGGTGGTTTATGGTGCCACGTTTTCTAACCTGCCAGAAGCTGAGAGGGTCAACAGCAGCCAGTGGAAATCAATATTTTTAAACCTGCATCAGTGAATGACTCGATGCTAAGAAGATATTAAGTACTTAGAGAGGAAATTTCTGAACTGAGAAATATCAACATTCTCATTAATGTTAAAAGAATAAGGAAAATGTACCATGGATGTTTGTTAAACTTTTTCATGTTCCTTCAGATCTGCCTGAAGAAAAGAGAGAAACATTGCTAAGGGAATGAGGTTTCTTTGAGGCTGAATTATCCCTCTAAAATCGATTCAATTGAAAAGAAAATCCAAATTGCTGCCTGACCCCAGCTTCCCCACCAATTTCTTATGATTTCATTATCTATTTACTTTTCTAAACATTTCTCCTACCCCTCAGCTATGTAAAAGGCAGGAGGCCAGGGGGAAAAAAAAAGTAAAAATGACCTTCAGATAGTGCTAAATACACAAATTAAACATTTAAAAATCTCTCTCCTCCCAAAATCTCTTTAAACATCAGAAGGTTAAAATGCAGACAGACAGAAGTCTGAACTTTGAATGTTCAGCATCCTTTTTATCTCCTTTTTAATCCATTTCTCTCCAGTTCCTGTTCATCAGCTCAGCAATATAGATGGTTGGGTGGCAAACACTGTCAGGAGATTTAATTCTTCACATAACTATTTGCATATAAAACTCTTTTTTAAATGGTGTTGAATTACAGCTTTTGACATTTTGGGTTCATCTGAGAAAGAATATTCTGAATACTCTCATCCCAAAGACTCTTTGCATTCAGACCTCTCCCATTTGTCTCCCAGGCTCTCAGAAATGCTTGAACCCACCTGAGCACCATGAAGAGCAAGATTCCTCCATGCATGTCCTTTCCCTGGATGTTTTGCCTAAGCCATCCTTGGCCACCACGTGTGTGTGCCTGAGCCTGGTACTCAGTGACATATCTGCAACTAGATATGGTTTTAAACCTCAAGTTACTCTTTTCAGGTTTTCCCTGTGACATTTGTCTCATTAAATTTCATTCCTTCCTCCCTTAAATGGTTTGTCTGCCTTGGCTTGGGACCACTTATTGACACGGTGGGTGGAGGAGAGCCCTCAGTAACAGGGTATTTCCACAGAGAGGGGGAAAAGGCAGGGATTGCAAAGGAAGAGTTCAGACTTGTGAGGATCCTCACCCCACCCTTGGCACTGGTCAGGAGCTGGGCTGCAGCCTGGTCACCTCTTGCTGATGCAGAGCTGGAGCAAGGAGAGCACAAGGGGCAGGTGGCATCAAAGACACATCCTTTGGTTTTGGGAGGTTCTTAATTTCCTCTCTGCCCTAAAACCAATCCTTTCTCAAAACTGTGGGCCATCCATCCTTCATCACACTGTCCCAGGAGCATTCCCTCCAGATGCAGACTGAACAGCACCATGGAGCAAAGAGGGACCTGCTGGCCCTGCCACTGTCCCTGTCACAGAGCAACCCACAGGCACCGCTCCTTCATCAATGCACTGCTTGTCCCAGTCAGGAAAGGCCCTTAAAACCCCCAAAACATCAGAAAAGCATGAAAATCATTCTTTGTTCTGTATCATGAGACATCCAAAAGTCTAGTTTTGAAGGTGTTCAGAAAGTTGACTCCTGCTGAATCAGCAAGGGAGAAGAAAAATGGGAAAAGAAAAATGGGAAGAATGGGGAAAGGTATTTCTGGGCCAGGCCCACCCTCATGGGGTGTGGGTAGTGTCCTGCCAGGAATGGAGCCCAGCCAGGATGGGGTCTTTGGATGGCTCTTCTCCAGGCAGAGGGTGTGTTCCACCCAGGAGCTGTCTGGGGGCTGTGTGGTACAAGCTGGTGACTCTCTCCCTCTTCCTACCTGCAAAGCAATCTTCAGAGCACCACCACAAGCAGTGAATAATTCATGGCACAGAACTCAGCCTTCCCATCAGCAGAACACCTGGGAGCAGAAAACACTTTCCTTTGATTTGTTCCTGCTTCCAACGTCCTCCCTCTGCCTTTGACTAGAAATTGAAGGCACTTTGCTCCGATGTGTTGACTTCAGCTGCCACTCGCTCATTCCTGTGCAGTGACTGAGTAACAGCTGCTTCCAATTCCCACTGTTTGATTCAACCGCTCATAAAAAGCAACATAAGCTGTTTATAGATGCAAGATTAGATTCGAGCTCCTCTTTGTGCTATTCCCACAGCTTCCATTGGGCAGGATCTGGGCACCTCGTGTTTTTAATGTGCTCTCTGTGCTTTAACCTCCTGGAGGACCATGGTGACAGGGCCAGAAGGGACCCTGCTTGCTGCACACTCGCTCTGGAGTCACGTTTGTCCTTGTCACTGCTGTGGCACCGGCTCCTGCAGCAGAACGTGTTGTGGCAGAGAGGAATGGAGCAGAGGAGAGGTGGGGACCTGCCTCAGCTCACAGAGGAAATCCACAGCAGGGACTGGGGGCCCTGGAGTTGGGGTATCCCTGCTATAGCCACGATATTCCTGCTGTAGCCATGACATTCTTGCTATAGCCACAATATTCCTACTGTAGCCATGATATCCCTGTACAACCACGAGATTCCTGCTGTAGCCATGATATTCCTGCTATAGCCACAATATTCCTACTGTAGCCACGATATCCCTGTACAGCCACGAGATTCCTACTAGCCCTGATATCCCTGCCAGCTGTGATATTCCTGCTGTAGCTGTGACATCCCTCCCTACAAGCCAAGAGGCTGCACTCTCACTCCTCTGTGCAGAGCACAGGCCTCGTGTTTGAGCCCCCAGCTTCCATGGTGAAAGGAGTTACACCAAATTAAAACCAACCTGAGACCTGCAAAGAGACAGACAGAAGGTAAGCAGTGGGAAATGACAGAACTACAGGAAAATGGTTTTCTGTGTGAAATATCCAGCCCTTGAAGGCCCCCTGAGGGAAGAGCCAGCCACACTTTACTTTAGGGACCTGTTGTGTCTCTTGAAGATAAAGCAGAGCTGGTTTGTAGCAAAGCAGGTTGGAATGATGCACTTGAACAGGCACAGTATGTGTGTCTGTACCTCTGCTTGTGCCTCCTCCTGGCAAGGCTGCTCCCCTCCTCCTCTGGAAAAGTTGAGGATTCCACAGAGAAAGCAGCTTTAGTCCCATGGACATTTATAAAAGCATCTGTGGGTGCCAGTGAGTGACCCCACAGGCAGAACTGCACTGGAGGACTGAGGAGTCTCTGTAAATCCAGATATCCAGAGACAACAGCAAACACTGACCTTTTACAGTTTGGATGTTTTACAGGAATTCCAGGGGACTCTGAGGAGAAGTACAAGGAGCCCCCACGCTCCGGAGGGCCTGTATCTCCTCAGGCTGTGATAAGACAGATTCTCATACCAAAGAAGGTCTGGATGTCAGTTCTGTGCCCCGGGGAATGGGAGAGACAGATGGAGCCAGCTTTCATCCCCGGGAGGAGTTATCTGCAGTGCACGAGATCAGGAGCAGGGTGAATATGGACTGTGCTCCTTGAAAGGCTCCTTCCTTGGAGCCCCAGCCCACGTACACACACCACCATCATCACCATCAGTGAGTGAGGCCAAAGGCCTTCAGAGGAGGAGACACTTCACTGTTATGTTACTCACATCCTCCTCTTGTCTGGCAAAATGACTCGGATCAACCCGATTAGGAAACCAGGTGTCCATCTCAGGGGACAGCACTGCTCTGCAGTTAAAATTTGTTATTTGTCTCAGGTGAAGGATTGAAGAAAGCTTTACCTGCTCACACTCTGAATGCAAACACGCGCAGATTTGCTGCCTGTAACAAATTTGTAACTACACCTTGCAGAAGTGCAGAGAAAGAGGGGAAGGAGGCAGGCTGAGCCCTCCTGCTCCACACACAGCTTTTGTTCTCAGATAAAGATACAGCCCCTGCCCACGTGTGTTTGGCAGCACATCAGGATCTGACCTTGGGGCCCGAGTGCAAGCGCAGAGCACTGAACAGAGACGGAGCACAGAGTCCGTGTGTAGGTGTGTGTGCATCGGGCTGCTGTTATGGCTCATTCAGCAAGCCCACAGAAGGATTTGGAGAAGGAAGGCCTCTGCTAGCTGCAGGTGGCTATTGATAGGTCAGCGCATTTAATAAATTGAGGTTTACTTGTGCATCTTTATTCCAGTCTTTTGCTAAAGCTCTATGTGCCAGATATCACACTTTCTAACACATCCAAGTTGTAACTGGTAAATTACCTGCCTTGTACTTACACCCCTGTCTGCCAGTTTTACTCCTGGATATGAGGACCTCATGAGGAATTTCTCCACAGAATGGGTTGCCCAGGGAGCTGGCGGAGTCCCCATGCCCAGAGATGTCCAAGGACCGACTGGACGTGGCACTCAGTGCTCTGGACGTGGCACTCTAGTGACAAGGTGGCAATCGGTCGGTCACAGGTTGGACTCCATGATCTGGGAGGTCTTTCTCAACCCACATGATCCTTCGATCTTGTGATATCGTGGCTGAGCCTATGTGGGGAGCACCATCAGCATGGACCCCTCAGTGACAGGGACGCGACCTGGGCCGTGCTGACCCCGGCAATGGGAACGGGGACTCGGGAACCACCAGCCCAACCCAGGGCGGGGGCCAGGCAGGCTCAGGACGCACTGGTGATGGCAGGGGGAGCCCTCGGACCAGCACCCCGAGAGACGCGGGGGTTCCTGACACACCTGGGGATCCCCAGAGCCCGTTCTGTGGCACCAAGTGTGAGTTCTGCATTCCATGGGCGCTCTGAGGGACGAGCCACAGGCCCGGCCGGGCTCCACCGGCCCCCTCACGCTCGTCCATCTCCGTCCTCACTCGATCATCTCCGCCTCTGCTCGGACACCTCCGTTCCAGCTCGGCCATCTCCGTCTAGGCTCGGCCATTTCCGCCCCAGTTCGGCTATCTCCGGCGCCGAGTTTCCTCCCGGCTGCCGAGCGCGGCTTTCCCAGCTGTTTTCCGTCGACGCTCGGCTCTTTCCGCCTGCGCCTTCGGGTATTTCCGGCGGAGGGTTCGGGTATTTCCGCCGCCGGTTCGGGCGGACTCGGCGCCCGCCGGCCTCGCTCGCTCCGGTAACGGTCGGTGCGGGTTCAAATGAGCCGCGGCCGGGCCGGGCCCCGCCGTGACTCGCTCTGAGCCGGGCCGGGACCGGGGCCACCCCGCTCGGGCTCAGCGACCAGGAGGCGGAGGCCGGAGAGAGCAGGATGACGGTGCTGCAGGAACCCGTCCAGGTACCGACCCCCGGGCGGCTCAGGCCCCAAAGCCTGGCCCGGCCCGGGTTAGGCCGCCCCGCCCGCTCCGGGGCCGCGGCTCCGGGCCGCTCCCGGCGGCCCCTCGGCCGGTGGGCCCGCAGGACCTCCAGCTCCTCCGCCCTCCCTCCTGCCGGAGCCCGCCTGGCTTCCCCTTCCAGCCTCCCGTTCCTATCCCCGGGCCGGCCGCGCTCGCCCCTTTGCCCCCCGGGCCCCCGGGGTCGGTGTCGGTGTCCCCGCCGCTCCTCAGCCCATTGGGCTCCCAGGAAAGGGCCCGCGGGTCCCCCGGGAGACCTGTTGATACTTCGCTCACCTTCCTGCGTTTGCTGCCGTGTCGTGTTTAAATGCTCGCAGCGTGCTCGGATCCCTCCGTGTCGTGCGAGTGAAGGACGTTCCTCATTCCCAAGGAGTTGGTTTTTTCGGGTTGATGGGAGAGAAAATAATGTAAATTTCAGTTTTTTTCCTCTCGCGTTTCAGTCTCACTGCAGTTACTCTGATGGGTTTCCTGTTCTCGTGCTCAGCCTTCCCATCCAAAAGTCGTGATTCACAGAATTCAGAGCTGCTTTTTCTTTCCGCAGTTCCTGTATGCCCATTCTCTAACTATTCATAATTTTCATTAATCAGTCGTCTCATTCATATTCCCATTCTTTTCTAAAATATATTTTTAGCATTTTAACAGGATGTTTTGGGCTTTTTTTCTAGTTACAGCAAGAGGTTCCTGGCAGCAGTGTCTCTTGTTAGTACACGATTGTGTTCTGTAATGGACATAGTGAGAATTCTTGCTTTTGGCTCTTTTCTTTCTAATGAAAAGCTGGAAGGGGAAGAAAGGCTCCTGTGGAAACCCATCCTGCTGACTTGACCCTGTCTGTGAAGATGGTGACAGTGAGGACATTCTTGTAGGCCAGGGGTTTGTGTCCTTGATGGCACTGCTCTCCTCATCCCCTCTGAGAGCAGGGTCAGTGCAGTGTGGAAATGCTTTTGGCCAGCTGGTCCCTCTCCTGCAGAGGCCATCCTGCACTGCTGGTGTTAGCTGTGGAGCTGGGCTGGTTGTTTTGCACCAGCTGGGCATTCTAGGAAAACAGGGGATTACAATAGAAAAGGAAGCAAGAATGCACTGCAGTGTGAATGAGTGAAGCTGACAGGAAACAATACCAAATGTTTCCAGTGCTGTGCTAACTAGACTGACCAAGTGGAAATATCTGCTCTCCTGAGAGCTCCCTGATAGAAGAGTGGGGTCTTGTTGTGGTATTTCAGCAGGGTAAAGACCCCTCTAATGCTGTTCTCCATTCTTAACCTCTTCCCAACTTGGATGTTTTGATGAGGCTTTGCTATGTTGAATAAATCTATTTAGATTGACTACATCTAGTTAGATTCTGCTTTTAAGTGACAGATCATTCCTTTAGCACTAGTTCTGCTGCTGTCAGTTTTACTGCTGTTCCTTACTTACAGGAGCACTGATAAGTTTAGGAATTATTTGTGTCTGGGTAAAGTCCATTGCATTTCTGAATTCCCAGTTTAGCTGAAGTCCACGTACTTAGCTCTGTTTTTATAATTTACTTAAATGAAATGATTGGGAAAGTTGACACTAGTTCTCATTTTTGTTATTGCAGAGATTTTTTTCCTGTCTATTTGTCTGTTCTCCCCCAGCCTTTCAGATGTCTACAGGGCTCAGCATTCCAGGAAAGAACTGTCATCCTTACATCCTCACAGCTGTGATGTTACTTATTTGTCACAGCGTGACAGATAAATAACAGAATTTGTGTTTGTATGTAGCCTTATAAATGTTGTGCTTTAATTACATGAAATTCACGTCCCAGAAGGCATTCTGGCCACTGGTTAGGTTTTTGCTAACTTTTAAAATTCTTTGAAGTTGAACAGAGTGCCAGAGTTTACAGCCCTGTGCTGTTCTTCCTGATACGGTCGATTTAAAACCCTTCAGCTCCAACATAAAACTGTGTCCCATGTGCTAAGAAACAGGCTGGATGCCTTCCAAATACTTCTGCAAAACATCTTGGAAAGAAAATGAGCACTTTGCTTGGAATTTAGCTGTTCAAGGTGATCATCTGCTGTGACTCACTGCAATGGTGCTTGGACTTGGCTGCAAGCTGCAGGACCAACGTGTGCTTGTTCAGTGGGCAGAGTTTGTGTAACTGGGGAATGCAGCACAGCCCATCCCAGGGCTCTCCTCCTCCCTGCCCACCCTGAAGACTGAAACCATGGCAGAATCTGCTTAGCATGGCAATACAGCCTAAACAGCTTGGAAAACAATTTCCAAGGTTGTATAACTGTCACAAGAGAACATCTCTTTTAAGAGCTCTTTGGCTTAGATATGAGGTGACACTTGGACAATGCACAGGATTTTCTGGGTAGAAGATGGACCTGTCTGAATCTGATTTTGTTTTCCTGCTCTCCTTTATGAAGACGCCTTGCTGCAGGGCTGTGTATGGTAGTTTTGGAATCCCCTGTTAATTTTGCATTTCAAATTAATTATTTTTAAAAAGAGTGATTAGGACCTGGAGGTTCATCCTCTCTGCAAGCACACTTGAATAAAATGTGGAAACACTTCCAACTTTTCTCCTTCCTATGAGGCAGCCCTGAGAACACTCTTCTGGTGTGGTTTAGTGCCACTGGTGCTGTGTACATGCATTGTGCTTCTTCTAGAACAAACTAAATTACTGTGCTATATTGAGATTAATCCTTGTAGACAGTGGGCAAGAAATCCTCTTTTTTGAGGCACAGTCATGGTTTAGGCATCTGTTCCCATGGACAATTGTTGCTGCATGTGTATGGCTGATTCCCTGCTGCCTTCCTTTCCTCTTCCTGCTCTTTTAGGAGAGTGTGTGTGAGGATCCAGGCTCCAGCACGGGGCAGCTGAGGGCAGGAGGCACATTTTGGGCTGCAAAATGATAATTGCTAGAGAACAGGGATTCTACCAGCTCGTTTCTTGCTTTCACTGGGACTCTGCTCCACAACAATTGTTATTTGAGCCAGGGTGTAGTGTAACTCTTACAAAGTGGCTGTGACATAGCCCCAAATCCCTCGTGTCCCCTCTTAGCCTTTGGCAGGATTGTTCCTGGCAACTTGCTCTGGTTTCAGCAGTCAGATGACCCTGATTTTCCCACTCCCACCCCCACACCTTTGTTTTGTAAGCTGGCTGAGTTACAGCCCTGCAAAGACAGGATTTTTAACCTGCCACAACTTGGCTGGGTTCATCTAAATGTCACTTGTAGCTTGGTGAAGGAAGAACTGCTCTTGGGAGCAAGAGAAATGGGAGACCTTGGGCTGCTCTGGCTTCAGGATGGCTTCAAAGATTGTAACCCTGACCTTCTATCTCCCTGTTTGTCCTGCTCTGCCTGCAGGGCGTGGAACCACCTTCAGCCTGGGATCCTTTCAAGGCAGCAGGGAGGAATCACTTCAGGAGGCTCTGAGGCTCAGTTATCTGAAATATGGAATACAAGCAGAGAGAAACAATAGTGTGTTTGTGTTGTAATGATCAGACTAAGAGAATTCACTTTTAAATACTCCCAAATACTTTCACACGAGCTTAAAAGCACCTGTTGACTTCTTAAGCATATTCTTGGGGATCTACTGATAGGAGAAAAGAGATTCTCTGTAGAGATTTGTTTGTAACATTCCCTGTAGTACTTGGGAGCCCTGGTGTGTGCTGTTCATGATGGCTGTGTGGGCTTCCCGTGAAGAGAACTTGCACAGTTTTCACACCCTGTGTTTGTCAAGTTTGTGTTGGAAGAAGTAGCATATGGTACATGTAACTCTGTGATGTTTGGATTTTTTACATTTCTTTTTTTTTTTTTTTTTTGGTAGATGGAATTGGCACTTGCCTTTCCAGCTGGGAATAGCTCTGCAGGACAGTATTGCTTTCTCTGTGGAATATTTCTTTTCGTTTTGGAGTGTCTCATGGGTTTTAGAAGCAAATTCTATTTGTCTTTGGTTGCTGCTGAGTATTAGAGAAATTCTAGATCACAAGTCTCATCTTGATCAACCCTGAGAGGTTTCTGGGCCTATTGGGCTTTGGTTTGGCATCCTGGGGAGATGCTTTAATGGGATACTCTGACCAGTGGGGGTTGGATTTTGGTTTCATCTTCACTGAAGGTGTTGTTGTGTGGTGTTGAGTTGTGCACCAGGCTAGGACTCAGTAATTTCTGAGGGGTTTGGATGATTGTGGCTGGTAATGAGTAAGAAACACTCTGAGGTTTGATACATGACTTCAGTGCAGAGTTTGGTGGGGCTTTTTAAACCTCCTTCCTAATAGCTGAAACAAATACAACTTGGCTGGCATGTTAATCCTCCCCTCTCATTTTATAGCTCCATAAAACCAAGCTGAACTTTGCCTTTTGCCAGTGAGAGGTGATGGTTTTTTTTGCATTTTCAGAGCTAAATGAAGATGGTTTTCTTGCCTTGCAGGCTGCTATCTGGCAAGCACTGAACCACTACGCCTATCGCGATGCCGTGTTCCTGGCAGAGAGGTTATATGCTGAAGGTGTGTACTTTGCAATTGTAAACCTGATGCTTTCTTGCAATTCTAATTTGGGATTTGTGAGCCTCTGCTCCTGCTTTATTTTCCTCCTGTTCTCATCATGAAGTTTAGCTTTCTGCTTGGGGAAAGCAGAGGGATGCCTTGCAATTAGGTTGGAAAATCAAATCATGTAACAGCAGCAATGTTATTTTACAGTAAAATCTCCTGAAAATTAAATTCAGATTTGTGTGTTTAAGTGCAGTGTTTACAGTGATCTGGTTTATGGTACCAAATGGGAGAATGTTGGGGGTTTTTTAATAACCCTCAAGCATTGCATGTCTTCCAAGGGCACTTGAGGATAGATGCAGCACACAAATTCTACAAATTGGCTTGACATTGAAAGCTGCCTTTGCTGATAATGCTGCTCAGATATGTTGATTGGCTCAAAGAGAGTCTTGTGATGGTGAGAGAAAAGCACTGTGAAACTGAGACAGTGAGAATCAGAACATATGGAGCAGGTATCTCCTGCTGAATCCCTGCTAATTGTTACTTCCTTGTAAAGCTGGGGTATCTTGGACAGTGAGCAGGCAGCACTAACACCAATCTGTGCTTTCTCTGGCTCCTTCAAACACTCCTTTGGTGTGTTCTAGCACCTTTTATTTCTCTAACCTTTTCTCCATGACCTCAGATAAGCTTTTTGTTCTTCTGTACTTCTTTCTCCTTGATACTGGTGGTCAACTTTCATTCTCTGTTTTGAAAGGTATCGTTCCCTAACCACTAACACAAAAAAACCCCAATCCTTAAGCTGAAATACAAGTGTCATATAATTTCTCATGTTAAACAACCCAAGCTTATAGTTTGAATTAAACTGTATAAGCTATTTCATGCTCTGTTTTGTAATGAAATATTTTGCCTGCCATGCCCAAATGCAGGTCTCAACAATGGAAGCACAAACCTAAGTTTTGAGAAATAAAGGCTTCTTTTTCCTTGTATCAGGGTTACAAATGGAATCTGGGGTGTTTGATCTGGTGCTGAAATGAGAAATGTTGTGTAGGGTATTATGGAACCTGATAATCCAGGTGTTTGTGAAGAAAATAGTATTTTAGGGATAACAGAGCTCCCCTGAACACAACACACTGTGAGGTGCAGGGAAATGGTAGGTTGAAGGTAATTGCCAAGGATTTTGGAACAAAGAGAATCCACTTTTTGCAGCAGCCAGTAGAAAAATACCTGATGGTGACACATCTTTGCAGAATAATTCTCTGCAAGAACACTTCAAACAGCCTTTTTCAGTGGCCAGCAGTGCTGAGAGAAAGCAGCATGAATGCTGACACTTGGTGCAAGCAATTAACTGCTAACAAAACATCTGGCTCCTGCTTAAAAGAAGTGGTTGCACTGCAGAGTGGAAGCTGCAGAACTTGAATACAGCGGCTCCATGTTGGCAGGAGTGATTTCACCCTGAGAGAAACTTCTTTTTGGTCTATCTGCAATTACTGTCCTTGATGGGACATCTGTGGCTTGGTGGTTTCCCAGAACTCTCAAAATCTGTTCAAGTAGTGGATAAAAATTGATTTAACTTGAATTTTCAAAAAGGTCTTCTGGTGTTTTTAGGATAAAGCTTAATAAAATGTCCTCTGTTTGGGTCTTCTGTTTCCACTGTCACTGTTCAGGTGATGACAAAAACTTAAAATAGTCAGTTTTCAGTGAAGCAAAGGATTTGGGCAGATTCCCAAAGAGGTTTTTATACAGTGCTCGTATTGATTTTTCTAAAGATTTCCCTATAGGTGGGTGAACAAACATCAAAATTATTTATTTAATGCTGAATTCCATTTGCAGGATAATGTCTTCTGAAAAGTATAAAGGTAATGTGGGTTTATTGAGTGGTTGGAGTTTGAAGTTGCTTGTGTTCATGCACAGCTTTTGATTTAAAAATACCATTGTGTGAGGGTGATATGAGTGTAACATTTGGGGAAGTACAGAGTGGGTTAAGCCACCATGGATATACCAAATCAGTGAATTTACAGGAAAGATTAAAGTCACTTCAGGGGTTGATTCTGTCATTTATGGTGTAACCATGAGTGGGTCTGACCTCAGTCTCAAACCTGGATGTCAACTCAAGCTCTTTGAATAGAACATCCTCAGTATGGTACATAATTCATTGCAGTGGAAGAAAATTTGGCAACAGCCATCAGTTGTAAATAGTTGCAGAGTGGTGACACTGAGCCAAGTCAGCCTTGGTGTGGCCAGCAGGTTGGTAAAGAAGCAGCTCTGGCCTGGCTGCTTTGCTTGGCTTGCTGCTGTTCTACCTGCAAGCTGGCTCATCATTCATCAGATTGGGTAGCCAGAAGGATCAAAGTTCCTTCAAAGCTGTAGATGTCAAGAGTTCATCTGACTAGCCAAGAAAATGGCATAGGGAGATAACCACCAACAGATAAAGAACACTTCATTCAGGCATGAATTTCTAATACCATACCCATTTTATTCCACCTTACCCATAGCTGGCTTTTACTCTCTGCCCCCAGATTTTTGGTACTGAAATGATTAACATGTCACTGATGATTTTGTTTCCCAGTTCACTCAGAAGAAGCACTGTTTTTACTGGCAACGTGTTACTACCGCTCAGGAAAGGCCTACAAAGCTTACAGGCTCCTAAAGGGACACAGCTGTACCACCCCACAGTGTAAATACCTGCTTGCAAAATGTTGTGTGGACCTCAGCAAGTGAGTAAATCCTTCATGTTCTGTCCAGGGTTACAAATGGATTTATTATTTTTTTGCTTGGATTTCTCTTTGGAAGATGTTGTCTTGTATAAACTAGAAATTCATTGGTCCTTCAGCATAAAAAATTGAGTTCAATTTATTTTGCTTTCAGATATGGATCTAATGAGCATTAACCCATGTTGCAAAAACCTCTAAAAGTTGTTGAGTAACTTAGACAGGAATTGCCAATCTGTGTAGAAAGAAAACAGATCCTTTATGGGCTCATTTATACAGCTCTGCCTTATTTTCTTGTGGGGATGGTCTGTTCTGATAGAAGCATACACCTACAAGTAAAATTTCAAGCAGTGGCAAGAAAAGCTGATTTGTTTGTTCAGGTGTTCGGGCTCAGATGCCTGAAAAATGCCTCCCACCCCAGCAGTTGTATAAAGTAATTTTGAAGCCTGCCAGCCCATTCTGTGTGAGTGCTGCTGCTCCTGCAGGTGGAGGAGGTGCAAAGTGACCCTTTATTCTCCTTTTGAGCCCTTCTTGCAAGAAAGAAAGGCTTTAAAACCCATGATCTCTGCCATATTCCAGTATTGGCTCTTAACTCAGTGCATGAGGGGCCTTACAGATTGCATTTCTTTGGGAAACAAAGCCAAATTAAGCACTGGTTTTGCTTAGATAAAGCACCTTCAAAGATCAAGTGTCTTGAAGATTCTCTTGTCCTTCATGCCAGGATTGGTCACTTTTGGGAAAGTCGTGCTGAATTTTGTGCTTTTGGGTTTGTTTTGTTTTTCTTCCCTCCCAGTAGAGCTGTTTGACTGCAGAGTCCTGAACCTCCCTGTTGTAGAGGAATCCATGGGTTGCTTAACGTTCATTTGCAGGAACTGGTTTGTGGTTTAAAACCTGTGAACACTGACAGTGGATTTCTGTTTTTGTTTGCAGCAGGGTGAAAACACTGGAGTGCCAGTACTGTGAGCCTTGTAACCCCTTTAAACCTCTTGTTTTTTAAAAAGGCTTGCAGAAGGAGAGCAGATCTTGTCTGGTGGAGTGTTGAATAAACAGAAAAGCCATGATGACATTGTTATGGAGTTTGGTGACTCTGCATGCTTTACACTCTCCTTACTGGGACATGTCTACTGGTAAAGTTGCTTTTTCATTTTGCCCAATAAAGTTGGAAGGTTTTTACTTGACCAAGCCCAGGTTTAGCCAAACATATCCTTAGTCATTACAGGAGACACCTCTCTCTGGTTTACACCATTTTGGAGCATGATAAGTTCAGGTGGATAGTTGTGGAATCAGGCTGCTTTGGGAATGGTTAGTTTTAATTTTCACCCAAAGACTGAAAACACAAATTCCTCTTTTCCGGGTGGGTAAGAATGCAATCCAAAAGTCTGAGATTTTTAGATACCTTTGGATTTGCTCTGAATTCTTCCCTAAGGAATACTCTCAGCCTGTTTCTCAGTGTTACCATTTAGATTTTTACTATCTGTGTTATACTTGTGTAGCTCTAACCCTCAAATCAAAGTTCTGAGGGTGCTGGGCAGAATAATTTGCCAATTGTGTTTTGATTTTGCCAAGATGCAAGAATGGTTTCAGTAAATGTGAATGATCTGAGTAGTTGGGCTCTTGGGTTCTTCTCTACTAGATCTATTCTCAATTATTCTCAATATTATTTCTTTGTAGCCAAATACTTAAGTGTTCAGTTTAGCTGCTAATTTCTTTGCAAAAATATTATCCATAGATACTCAAGATGGCTGGAAGGCTGGCAATCAGGTTACTGTTGGCAAAAAAGAAACAAGCTGTTGCAAAGAACTGCATCTCCCTAAAAATGAAAATTCTCAAGCTATTCTAGTGCTTATGTAACTTTTTTTGACAACTGTGTCTAAATATGTCAAGTAACTTCAAAAGAACTCAGTATTTCTTGGGCTTGAAATATGAGGAATGTTTCTATGCCTCTCAACATGTTTTTGTTTTTCAACTCCTCTTCTGGAAAACTCTGTTGAGCAAAGCTGCTGTGCTGAAGTTTCCCTGTGAACTGTTTCATTCTTTCTGCAGCAAGACAGACCGGCTTGCCAAAGGATCAGAATGTTACCAAAAGAGCCTTAGTTTAAATCCTTTCCTCTGGTCCCCTTTTGAATCACTATGTGAAATAGGTGAGTCTGCAGAACTGTTTCACTCATGTCATTCTTGGGAGAGGTTTTTGTGAGCAACAATTCGTTTAAAATACTTAGCCATTGTTTAAAACTTCTGTCTTTGTTTTCTTCCATCTTCATTATTTATACACTTTTGGATCTAAGAATCCAAATGTGCTTTCCAGCCTACATTTAGTAGACACTTAGAACCTGTTTCTGAGAATAGCTTGAAAAACCAATACATGAAAATTATAAAACATATTGATTGTCCAGGGTTTTGTAGTAGAAGAATACTTCTGCTTTAGTACAAAGAGTTACCTGGTCTGGTGAAGGGTGTCCCTGCTTATTGCAGAGGGTTGGAATGACATGTTCCTAAAGGTCCCTTCCAACCCAACCCAAATGTTTTCAAACACTTCTAAAACCCTTTGTCCCCTGTCCTTGATTCAGACTCAGAATATTCAGTGTATAGTCCCAGGAATAACTATTAAATCTCCTTCCACTCTTACAGGTGAAAAGCCAGACCCTGACCAAACATTTAAATTAACATCCTTACAGAATTTCAGCAGCTGTCTGCCCAACACTTGCACAACAGTGGTGTCTAATCACAACATATCCCACAGACAGCCCGAGAGTGTCCTCATGGAGACACCCCAGGACACAATTGTGAGTTTTTCTCAAATCATTGTAAAATCATTTACTGAAATCAGTTCATTTTTCCAGCTTAACTGAAAGATGATAATTAAACTATACCCTGAGTACCTAAGAGCTGCCTTTTATTCTTCAGGAGTTGAACAGAATCAACCTAGAGTCCTCCAATTCAAAGTATTCCTCCTTGAATTCAGATTCCTCCATGTCTTACATTGACTCGGCTGTGATTTCCTCAGATTCTGTCCCTCTGGGGTCAGGAACTGCCATATTGTCCAAACAGGCTCAAAATAAACCAAAAACTGGAAGGAGTTTACTGGGGGGACCTGCAGCTTTGAGCCCACTAACTCCAAGGTAAGTCCTTGGCATGGCCAAGCTCTGCCCAGGCTGAGCTGCTGCTGCTGCTCTTTGGGCTTTGGAGCAGGAGGGCTGGGGCTGCACAGCACACTCAGACACTTGGTGGGAGAATTTGGGAAACCCAAACAACTTCAGGAACTGCTCTTGCTCCTAGTGTTGATCTCTTCTGGTTTTTAAACAAGCAGTTGGTTATTTGGAGAGGAATTGTTGAGTCAAGATATTGCTTATTGCCATGTTCTCACTTGAAAAAAATCTCTGAAGGAATATGCTACTGCTCTGGAATAAACTTTATTCTGAAGAAAGGCCACTGTAAAGAGCTTTTCTTGAAGCTCCTGGTGATCCTGTGGGTCCCTGCCAGCTCAGGGTATTCCATGCTCTGGGTCTGTGTTTTAAGCCCTGCATCAGACCAGCTCACCAGGTCTAACATTCACACACTGACCCTTCCTCTCTGGTTTGTTCTCAGCTTTGGAATTTTGCCACTAGAAACCCCAAGCCCTGGAGATGGATCCTATTTACAGAACTACACCAACTCCTCCTCTGTCATCGACGTGCCATCCACCGGAGCACCTTCAAAGAAGGTACCTGGCATTCTGAGCCCAGCTCCTCTGCCCAGAGCTTGGCACTGCA
This sequence comes from Agelaius phoeniceus, assembly GCF_051311805.1. Lineage (NCBI taxonomy): Eukaryota > Metazoa > Chordata > Aves > Passeriformes > Icteridae > Agelaius > Agelaius phoeniceus. The sequence goes on along the minus strand of NC_135290.1, from coordinate 1,458,706 downwards.
GTGCACTTTAAAGAAGAATCCATAATGCAGAGGGAAAAAACATGGGAGCCAAGTTTTCCCCCCCAGATGCCCAGGCTGTGGTTGCTGGGCTAACCTAGGGAAGATCTCTTGTGTTCTGTCCACCTCCCATCACAGAGGGGTTGTACAGACGCTGAAGCTTCCCAACAACAGCAGATCCAAACTTTGCAGTTTGCAGGGTGGAGTGCGAAGACTTGGAGTTGTTTGTTTTATTTATTTAATGTATTTTCTGAAGCCTCAAGAGAGCTGAAGCTGCTGATCTCTTGCAAGTAGTTCTTGAGTTGTAGTTTACAGACCAGAGTAATAAAAATCCTGCTGCTGGTCTGTGAAGGACTGATAGAATGGTGCTGTTTCACTCAGCAAAGTCTTGCTAAAACTAAAAAATGCCTGCTTTACTCAGGAAGAAACTGCTGTAGTTGCCATAGTGATAAATGAGAGGTGGAATGTTGGTGACAGTTGAAGAACTATTTGTTCCTTTCTAAAAACAAAAACCTGATGATTTTTCCCTGTATTTTTAGTAAATCTACAAGTTGCATGAGGGGTGTTGGTGTTTTATAGGGGGAACTATTTTGAAATAATGTTGAATCTCTGAAAATTATAACTTGAGTTGCCACGTTTGCTCTGGACAAATCTTGATGCTGTGCCATTCTGAAAGGGAAATCTGGGACTTGTGCTAAAAGAGTCAGTGAGGAATGTGCTTTGTTTGGCTGATCCAATCCCCACCCTGTGCTTGCTCAGGACCCTTTGGAAACAGTGGCTTGTGCTGGACTGTGCAGATATAGGAAGGGAAATTTCCATGAGACTGAAAATGGAAATAAAGTTTGTAAGGTGCAGCTCTTCTGGGAGCTGAAGAGCTTTGGGATACCAAGTTGGATTTGCTGCTGTTTTGTTGCTTTGCTGAGTGTGACACAGCAGCACTGAGGTGTAAATTTCACTACTCCACACTTAGGCCCTGCCCAGATGGAGCTGTGCCTCTACAAAAACATAAATATCAAATACATTTTAATAAACAACCTAAATTCTGGTTCATGCTTTGTCCAGTGCAAGCAGTGACTGTGCCAGTTCCACTTTGCTCTTCCAGTTTGTGTCAGACAAGATTTGGTGGAGCTGTGGCTGAACAGAGGCAGTTTCCTAGGAAACACTTACATAAGTGAGTGAAGCATTAGGATGAATCCAAGGGCTTCCTGTCTGAGTGGGCAGGAAGTTTCCTTGCCACTAAACCATGCTCTGGTAACAGAATCTGGGAAAGGATCAGAAGGACAGAGCCTCAGGGGCTGGATAATGCACAAAGTGACATTGCTTGTGCTGGTGCTGGTCCCCTTGTCCCTTTCTGGTGTCTCTTCCAAACAGCCATCACTGAGTTGAATGTTGGTGTCCCTGGAGGAGGCAGAAAGATAATTTTTTTAATGCTTTTTAAAATATGAAGAGGAGGATCTGTTCTGAAAAGAGGCTGAGTTGCTGTGCAGTTTGTGAATGGCTTCTGAATGGGATTGTAATAGGATAATTTAAAAATCTTTCTATTTTTTTGTGGGTTTTTTTTACAACTTTCTGCAGGAAAAAGCCTTTAGATATGATGTATTTTAATTCCCTTTTGTTCTTGCACAAGCACTTTAACATATAGTTTCTTGCCATTAGATGGAGACTCTCTATCTTCAAATGAAGTGCATAAGCTTTGTAGACTTGCTGTTATTAACAGGTAGAAGGAGAAACACTTAGGATGGCTTTCCCTGGGCATGGGGGAGCCCTCTCCTTTATTCAAATAATTCTGTTTCTCCTCGTGCAGTGCTTGGTGGGTGGAGTGGGATGGCTTTGGCACAGCAGAAATGGAGACTCCTGAGTGACATAATAACAAACCTGTAGAAACTCTGTGTTGTGCAGGCTGTCAGCAGGATCAGCCAGGCTGGAACAAAATCTGTGTTCTCCCAGAGCGGGAACAGCCGGGAAGTCACTCCAGTTCTTGTTGCACAAACACAGAGCTCTGGTCCCCAGACAAGGTAAAACAATCCTGGTACTGGACAGTTTTGGTTAAAGCAAATCTAAAAGCTGTTGTTATTAAAGTGGAGCAAAGAAGCTCCCCTGTCCATGTGTCATTTTTCCATTTTCCTTTCCAGTACAACACCTCAGGTATTGAGCCCAACCATTGCTGCTCCACCCAACGCGCTGCCTCGGCGAAGCTCTCGCCTCTTTACCAGTGACAGCTCCACCACCAAGGTACCAAAGCTGCCAGTGCTGCAAATCCCTGCCTTCCTCAACCAGCTGTGAATTCCCACGTATTACAGCACTTGTAGCACCTTGTAAAGAGTTTTTTAAATAATTAGTTAGTTGAAAAAAAACCATTTCGATGTGATACCAATAGATAAAAATAAGAGAAACAAGCTGAGAACTAAGCAACCAGTGTCCAGTCACTAACAAAAGTCACAGTAACCTTCTCTAAAACGAGAAGACAGAAGAGAAAATCACTTGCCAAAAAATGCAAATATCTTAAGTAGAAAAACTAAAAGAATGCAAACATAAAAGCAAAATAATTGTTAGAAAATAGAAGTAAGTGTAGTTAATCTAAGTGTGCTTTAACCAATAATAAACTCAACTTTTGCAATATGTATAAGCTTCATTAACACCAATATAAATATGTGTAAGTTTTCAATAAACTTGGAGATTTGCTATTCACACATATAGTGTGTCACATTTCTCCTGCCGTTCATGACAGCACCTTAAGAACAGATCCTGCCATGAGCAGGGCATGGTTGTTACACATAATTTTACACAATTTACTCTTAGAGTTTAGATTTCTGGATTGAAAAGATTCTTTTATATGTAACTCTTCTTTTTCTTATTTGCAGGAAAATAGCAAAAAATTAAAAATGAAGTTTCCGCCTAAGATTCCAAACAGAAAAACAAAAAGTAAAACAAATAAGGGAGGAATAACTCAACCAAACTTAAATGACAGTTTGGAAATTACCAAACTGGACTCTTCCATCATTTCAGAAGGGAAAATTTCCACTGTTGCACCACAAATCCAAGCTTTCACGCTACAGAAAGCAGCAGCAGGTCTGTTTGAGCACTGTTGGTCTCTAGAAGAGTAAAATCTGATATATCTGGGTTTTAATGTTGCTTCAGTATTTGCTTCTTTCCCATTTCATTTAGCACGCAGCTCTCACCTTTGTGTAGTGATAAAAACTGATTTAATTCAACGTCTTGTTAACTTGGAAACATGTGAAGGAATATTGAGAGTGGTAATTGTCAGCAGATAAATCTTGCAGGCTCTGGTCCTTATTAATGATTAAAGTATTTTCAAAGTATATAAAGTATTATAAATTGTCATGCAACGTATAAATTATGATAATAGAATAAGTTATATTATTATGATTGTGTTACGTTGTTATAAAGTAGAACTTGAAAAATTTAAAGTATGTAATTTATGACAGTATTATCCTTGGAAACTGATCCAAAGGAGTTACTCATAACCCAGTCACCTCTTAACATGGGCTTTATGTGGTCTGTTCTCCCTTGATGTTTCCCGTTTGTTTAAAAACAAATCTTTATTCAGATTGTCAGAAAATCCTAAGGAAAATGCTGAATTCCCCTCTTTTGGCTCAGTAATGTTTCCAGGCAGCAAGAGGATGTATCCATGGCTACCAGGCTTGTGGGAACTGCTCAGACCTAAAGAAATGTTTGAATAGCTGCTGGAAATGCAGAACTCCACTCACTCTGAGCCCCAGAGTTTAAGGACTCATTATTTTCTAGCTGATAATCAGAATATCATGCTCATGTTAATGAAGTGTATAATTTTAAGAGTATATAAACCTTGTTTGGGAACTCCTGAAAGGTTTTCATAGGAGGAGTGCACAAGGGAGAGATTTTGGGATTAGCGCTTCCAACTAAATAAGTCTCAGCTGTGATTTTTTTTTTTTTTCCCACTTTTATTTATTGTGTTTTTCTCCTAGAAGGTTTGATGAGCCTTCTCCGGGACATGGGGAAAGGTTATTTGGCCTTGTGCTCATACAACTGCAAAGAAGCCATCAATATTTTGAGCCATTTGCCATCCCACCACTACAACACAGGCTGGGTGCTGTGCCAAATTGGGAGAGCTTACTTTGAGCTGGCAGAATACATGCAGGTAGGAATGGGGGCCAGGCCTTCCTCTCCTCTCTTTGCTTTGGCAGTTTTACACAAAACCTGCAGATCTCCTGTAAAATCCATGGCAAAGTTTGCAGTTGTGGTAAATGGGTAAATATAAAAGTTACACCTGGAATGGATTTAGGTCTTGAATCTGCTTCCTCGTTGAGCTTTCCTAAAATTTTTTCTTAATGTTACTTCCTCTTGTGTCCAAGTGTTGGGGTCTCCTCCTTGTGTGTCCTGTCTCTGTCTCCTGCTGTGCTGATGGAATTGTGTGCACTGCACTGTTTTAGAATAGATCACTCAACAATTTCAGCTCTAAACCAAAACACTTCTCTCCATTCTAGTTAATTCTGATCACATCAGTGACCCAGTTTCCCTCCCAGCCTCACAAGGGAAGCACTGGCACAGCTGAGGTGATGCCAAACTGCTCCAGAATCAGCAGTGAGCAGTTCAGGGTAGTCCCACAGTTCCTCTCCTTGGCACTGTTGTCCTGACAGCTGATGTGCCTGTTTGCTAAGTGATTTCAGCACTCCTTGGCAGAATGTGTGCAGGAGACAAAGGAGAGGGAGGTTTGGAGCTGTGCACAGTCTGTTTCCAGGTGGAACAGATGCTGGGTGCTTCCATAGATTATTTAGCAAGGTGAGCCTACAGATTTTAATCACAGAATTCCAGGGTGGTTTGGGTTGAAGGAGACTTCAAAGCTCATCCATTCCCACCCCTGCCATGGCAGGGACACCTCCCACTGTCCCAGGCTGCTCCAAACCCTGCCCAGCCTGGCCTTGGGCACTGCCAGGGATCCAGGGGCATCCCCAGCTCCTCTGGGCACCTGTGCCAGGGCTGCCCACCCTGCCAGGGAACAATTCCTGCCCAGTATCCCACCTCACCTCAAACCATCACCCCTTATCCTGTCACTCTTTATTGGATGGTTACCCATAACAGCTGGCCCATCAAAGTCTGTTGCACTCTCTCTGATTTTGTGGGTGATGGTTTTGCCTCACTCATGCATGGACAGAAACAGGAATGCAGCTGAGTCAGCAGGAGGGAGAGCTGGCTGCATTCCTGCTGGCATAAATATCCTGGGATCCAGTCACTTCCTTCCCTTGAAAGGAAAGTTCAGGGCTTGCAGCTCTGTGTGGAACACTTAAAAAGCAGAGAGGATGCTCAGGCTGGATGTGAGGCCTTGGACCTTGACCTCTGTGCTCTGCCTTGGTGGGTGGAATTTTATTTCAAGTTTCATTTCTGTTCTCAGGCTGAGAGAATATTTTCAGAAGTGAGGAGGATTGAAAACTACAGAGTAGAAGGCATGGAAATCTATTCAACAACACTCTGGCATCTGCAGAAAGATGTTGCCCTTTCAGTTCTTTCTAAGGATTTGACAGACATGGATAAAAACTCACCAGAGGTATAAAATGCTGTGGGCTTGAATGAGAAGAGGGGAATTGTATGTGGTAAAATCAGTGATTCAGAACAGAACTTTGAGCTCTAATCCAGTGTTCTCTCCAATGGGAATACACCTGAACATGGCAAAACTGGAGAGGGAGCTGGCATGAACTGCTGATGCCTGAAATGGCTCCTTAAAATTTGAATATCAGCTTATGTGGAACAGGTTGAAACCTTTTATCTGTTAATGGTTATTTAAATTTGCCTTGGCACTATTCAACCAGGAAGATCATGGGTTAGTCAGTCACTCTTGCTGCTGCCAGTGTGCAGAGATAAGGAATATCTTTTTCCTGTACCTTTTAATTGCTGTAGCTAATTTGCTGGCACTTAAAATATTTGTTCTAGAATTTATTTGCAGACATGATGTTGCACATTTTTATACCAAAGTCCATTAAACTGCAGGGTGTGTGGTAATGTAGTCACAATATGCCAAAACCCAGAAATCTTTCAATAAGTGCCACAGTAAAAATAAAATATGTGAGTTGATAAATGTGCTCTTAAGAATTGAGCAAACTGTAGAGGATATTTGAAATCTTTTTGGTGGAGGAGGAAATCCAATTCATGTTATCCTGCTAGTTTGTCTAAGAGTGGAAAGCAAACTCAGTGAACAGTTGGTGGTTGTAGTAAGATTAGTCAGGATAGAGGGAAATGCAGATTCTAATCCAAGCAGTGGAAAATAGTTATGTGCTTTGGCAGTGATGCTAAAAATTTGGGGAAGTGGGGGACCCTGGGCTGTGGTATTTACAGTCTTGATGGGTGCTGAGCAGCAGGGAAAGAGGAGGTTGTTGCTAAAATTCTTCCTCTGCAGATTTCCAGATTTGTCACTTGGAGGGAGCTGAAGAAATAAAATACCATCTCCCCCTTTGTTATTCTTAAAGATGGTTTATTTCTGGCCTTTTCAACACCTTCAAAAGCTTTAGTCATTAGTCATCAAAGGATCCAATTGGTGCAGACTTGTTGGGTGTCCATGGATTCTCCATTTCTGTAATTCAGCTTGCTTCTTTATTTATTTTAGAAGGTGTGTTTAGCCCTGCTTGCTTCACAGGAATGAGCCTGAACTAACTGTTGATTTATTCCTATTTTTACTTTTTAGTCTAGAAGTTATTTACAATTATTGAAAGCAGTATAGATAAATGTATTCAGCTCAAATTTAATCACTCAAGAGTAGTAAAAAGGCTTCTGGTCCTGCCCTGCTGTTGTTGCAGGCCTGGTGTGCAGCAGGAAACTGCTTCAGCTTGCAAAGGGAGCACGACATTGCCATCAAGTTCTTCCAGAGGGCCATCCAGGTGGATCCAAACTATGCCTATGCCTACACCCTGCTGGGCCACGAGTTTGTGTTGACAGAGGAGCTGGACAAGGCTCTGGCCTGTTTCAGAAACGCCATCAGGGTCAACCCCCGGCACTACAACGCCTGGTAGGTCTGGCTTTATAACCCTGCTGCTCCCTGGGCTGAGGGATTCCCTCTGGAGGAACAGCTCTGTCTGTCTGGTTTGGGCTGGGAGGGACCTCACAGCCCATCCAGTGCCACCTTCCACCAGCCCAGGCTGCTCCAAGCCCCATCCAGCCTGGCCAGGGCCCCTGCCAGGGATGGGACAGCCACCATCCCACCCTCTGCCCACTGCTCTTCCCTCCTGGAAAAGAGCAAAGCCATTCCTGCAGAAGATGGGGGGCTGCTTTCACAAGGAAGGCAAAAAATTGATTTTTTTTTTTTGTTTGTTTTCACAGATTATTTAGGCTGTATTACCCCATTATTTTGTCCTGTTGGGCAGCATTCTTTGTGCATTATGTGTCCTCAGTTGCAGTTGGAGAGATGAGATCTCAGCCTCTTCCTACCTTAGGACACACTTTGTTTCTTACAGCTTTTTAATATATAAAGCAATAAAAGTTAGATCTGTGAGTGTGATAGTGTTAATAACTTTTGTGTCCTTTTATTTAGCCAGTCTTGCTGTGGATCAGACATCAGTTCTTCAGCCACCCAATGGATAACAAAAAAATAAAATTTTAGACAGCTTTTTCCACCAGGAAATCTCTTCCCACCCTAGATGGTGTTGGCAAGGCTAAAAACCATTCCTGCTATGTCACATTCACTAACAGGAACTAATTTGGTTAAAATCCAGTGCCACTTACTAGAATTGTTTCTGTGCTGCAGGTACGGGTTGGGAATGATTTATTACAAACAGGAGAAGTTCAGTCTGGCAGAAATGCATTTCCAGAAAGCACTTGATATCAACCCCCAGAGCTCAGTCCTGCTGTGTCACATTGGAGTAGTAAGTACATGGCACTTCACGTGGGTGGGGAGAAGGGCTTGGGGTGCAGAGGAGGTGAGGAGGATTTTTCTTCCTGTAGAAGAAAACTCAGACTTGGTCTAGAAGTGGGCAAATACTTTCCTAAAGGAGCAGGCTGTAAGTAAACATGGGCAGAAGGGTTTGTCCTTGCCCAGCAGATGAGCTGTTCTTTTTCCCCTTTTGGAATTGTTCTCTCTTTGTGTGCCAGGTCCAACATGCACTGAAGAAATCTGAGAAGGCTTTGGACACTTTGAACAAAGCAATCAACATCGACCCCAAGAACCCACTATGCAAATTCCACAGAGCCTCGGTGTTGTTTGCAAATGAGAAGTACAAGGTCAGTGTGGGTGAAATTCCTGTAGCTGGGAATGGGGGTGCCTTGGGAATGTTTCCAGGTCACCTGGGGAGCACCAGGCCTTGCAGCAAGAGCCTGGGACATGGGAAGCATTTCCTTTGGCAAGTGCCACCCTCAGCAGGGTGGCATTGAATGTTTTGGTTGTAATAAAATCCGGGGCCACCAGGTGTTGCTTTTTAAATTATTGTTTTAGTCTGACCCACTATCATTTATACTAAATTTCTAAAAAGAACTCAGCCAACTGCCCCATATCCAATTACAGCAATAAGAACCAGCTGTTTCCAAGGTTGTGCTGTGGAGTGCAAAGTCAGAAGTGAAGCAGTTTTGGGCTGATTCCCTGCTGACCTGAACCCTGTTTAGAACAGAAGATCTTCCCACACTGTTTATCCAGCAGCTTTTCCTCAGGCCAATGTTTTTTGGCTCCAGAAGACAAGCCAAGTTCTGTTTGAAACTTGCCTCAGAAACATGTCTGCACACTGAAAGGGAAAACTTTACTTCAAACTTTTTTTATTTCTAACTGCAGACTAAATATTTTTCAGTTGAATTTCTTAATGATGCCAGGTGACTGTCACAGCAGAGTAAACAGCTCCAGCATCAAGAACTAATTTAAAAGTAAAGTAGAAGTTTCACTACAAGTGTTTGGTTTCAAATGCCTAATACAAACACTCTTTCCAACCTTTCAGTCGGCTTTACAAGAACTTGAAGAACTGAAACAGATTGTTCCCAAAGAGTCTCTTGTTTACTTTTTAATAGGAAAGGTAGGTAAAACTTCACTGTGATCCTAAGTTCTTTGACTTCCTTTGCTGCTTAATGAGAAAATTTGATGCCTGTCACTAAGATGCTTCCACTTGGAGCAGTTTTCTAAAAATTCCCAAAGCTTTAAATACTGAACAAGAAGCAGCTACATTCCAACCCTTCTTGTGTGAAATGCCAGAGAAGTGATCTAGTGACAGAAATCCTCCTTCCCACCACCACCTCTGCTGAGAAGCTTTAAATAACTTCTGCAGCTTTCTGTGGGGAGTGTCTGGTCACTTGGGAGCACCAGGACAAACTTCCCTCTAACACAGAGCTGGAGACCTCTCTATCAGCAAGATTGCTTCCTTTTGTTTGAACTGGAGAGAGTTAAAGGATTTGTGCTGAAATGTGTTCACTGGTATTTGTCCAGGAGTGGCTGGACGTCCAAACTGACATGAGTGACCATGTCTAGACAAACTGAAGATTTTCACTGTTTAAATCCTTAACACAGATAAATAACTTCCCCATCTGCCCTGAATGATAAAGAATCTCTTAGCTGCTAGTTTATTTCTTTTTATTTTTAAATAGAAACACTTGCTCTTTCTACACATTCTTATTTCCCTTGGGGCTCACATAATAATAAGTTTTTCATACCCACCCTCTATTGCTTTCCATAAAACATCACTGAACTGTGGAACATTCATTCCCCAAACCTTCAAGTAGCAGCTTCATGTAAATGCAGCTTTTCCTGCTTTTTTTTTTTTCTGTTCAGGTTTATAAAAAGCTGGGTCAGACACATCTGGCCCTAATGAATTTCTCCTGGGCAATGGACCTGGATCCCAAAGGAGCCAACAACCAGATCAAGGAGGCCATAGACAAACGCTACCTGCCCGACGACGAGGAGCCCATCACGCGCGAGGAGCAGATCAGCGAGTGCTACCCCTACGAGTCAGGTCTGTGCTGCAGGAGCCTCTGCCCTGAGCCTGGGGAGGGCCAGCTCTGACAGCTGAAACATTTCTGTGCTCCAGGAGCCTCTGCCCTAAGCCCTGAGTAGGCCCAGCTTTAACAGCTGAAACATTTCTGTGCTCCAGGAGCCTCTGCCCTGAGCCTGGGGACAGGGTCAGCTTTAACATTTCTGTGCTCCAGGAGCCTCTGCCCTGAGCTCTGGGGACAGGGTCAGCTTTAACAGGTGAAACATTTCTGTGCTCCAGGAGCCTCTGCCCTGAGCCTGGGGAGGGCCAGGTTTAACATTTCTGTACTCCAGGAGCCTCTGCCCTAAGCCCTGGGTAGGCCCACCTTTAACAGCTGAAACATTTCTGTGCTCCAGGAGCCTCTGCTCTGAGCCCTGGGTAGGCCCACCTTTAACATTTCTGTGCTCCAGGAGCTTCTGCCCTGAGCCTGGGGACAGGGTCAGCTTTAATAGGTGAAACATTTCTGTGCTGCAGCCCTTGCCCTGAGCCTGGGGACAGGCCCAGCTTTAACATTTCTGTGCTCCAGGAGCCTCTGCCCTGAACCTGGGGAGGCCCAGCTTTAACATTTCTGTGCTGCAGCCCCTGCCCTGAGCCTGGGTAGGCCCAGCTTTAACAGGTGGAACATTCTGCCCAGTGAGTGGGAGCTCTGGAGGCTCTCTTCACTCAGAATTCATCCATTGTCCAGTAATAGTTGCTTCTCTGAGCCAGGTCTCATAAGCCCTTGGAGGTCTGTTACTCAAGATAGCTCAGCTACCTTTGGGGCCATAAAATCAGCAGTGTTGGAAACAAAAGTGATTCGTTTCTTTGTTCTCTTTTCATCCCCAGATTGCCTAGGTGGGACTTCGTGGCTTTTTGTCTAATTATCTATCTTTAAGTTTGAGGTGAAGTCCCCTAGGCCTATGAGGTGGCTTTTTCACCTAATCAAGGAGAGAAACTTTTGGGCTTTTTTGGTTTTTTTTTTTGAGGAGACAAAGGATAGTTTTATCACTCAATTAACAGAGGGCACATTCCTATATTGTCCCTACAGAAAGCATGGCATGAAGGGTTGTGAAATTCCTTTAGATGTACTTCAACAGAGATTGTGGTAACTCTAAATTTATACAAATCATGGGTGGCTTTAAGAGTATCCCAGGAGAGCAAGACATTCCCAGGGCTGCAAATATTCCATCAAAAAGCATCAAATAACTTCAGAGTAAATGAATTGCAGCTAAAGTTGTCTGCAGATGCTTTTTTCAGAAGTTAAACTGGATGTTGGATCCAAATACGTGGTGTGCTGAATATAAAAGGTGGCTTTTGATGAAGGTCATGGAAGCAGTTTGATTTGGATCAAGAGAAAATAAAACACTATGGGGAGTAATTGACAGAAAGGAATAGCCCAGGTTTTTCTTCTCTCAGCTTTTGATTATGAACATAAATTCCATAAAGCATGGACAGTCATAAATATTGACCTGTCTGCAGGCTGAAATGGAGATAGAAAATACATGCTAATAAGCAATTTAATTCTCTTCCCACAAAGAAGGACCTACAGCAGGATTTGGATTCTTACTAATAGACAAATGGCTGTGTCCTGCAATTGCAGATTCTCAACTGAATAATAGGGCAAGGTGACAGCTGTACATCACCTTGGTTTTTATTGGTCCTGTGTGGTTTTTAATATGGAAACTTTACCCCGCACTGCACTTCTGGAAGTGCCCAGTTTTTCTCTCCCTGCTGTTGTATTTGGGGTGATTTTGAGCCCCAGCTCCCTGGGCTGAGCCTGTTCTGACCAGGAGATGGAGACAGAGACTGGAACTGCTGAGCCACACCTGAGCAGTGCAGAACAAACCCAAAAACCAACCAAACAAGAAAAAAAAATTAAAAAGGGAAAAAACCTAACAGCCTAATCTGTCCAATAAGCATAAACAAAATAAGTGTTGGGTTGTCACTGTTCAGCTTCCCTGGCTGTGCAGAGAAAGTGTGGAAGAGTTCCACAGCCTCAGCTGAATGAGTCCCCGGGCTACATGGGACAAATTAAAGTAATTTCAGGTAATCTGGGGGGGAAGCAGAATTTTCCTGTGGATGCTTTGGCTGCCCTGCCTGGGCTGGGCTGGTGGCAGGGGGAGCTGTGCAGGGGGACAGCCCCTGAGCCCGAGGTCTCTTTGTCCCCACAGTGGGCACAGACGAGTCCCAGGAGAGCAGCATGACGGACGCGGACGACACGCAGCTCCACGCCGTGGAAAGTGATGAATTTTAACCTCCAAGAGCCAGTGTCTGAGCTTGAGTGTGTGTGACTGGTACTGTCGTGTTCTCCCCTTCCTTGGCATCCTGGGTTCTACATCTCTGAGCCAGCACTGTCGTTGTTCTCCACTGACACCACGAGTGCACCTCAGACCTGAGCTTAGCAGAGTTCATGGCAGTGCAATATCCAGCTGCTGCTGAGTCTGACTAGTTGGCTCTTACACATTTATGGCAGTGACTGAGGAGAAAATGCTGGTTTTGAACTCCCCCTTGCTGGAAAAAAATATCATGGAAGACAGACTTGTGCTTTGCTGTATGGAAGCCAGTAGATGTGGGGATAGTACTAATGACGAGGTGTCTTGTTCTTTTTCCAGAAATGTGTCTTAGTTTGGGTCTTTCTTGGTAAGCAGAGTGCTGAACCTCATTTCCAAGTTCTCCAAGGACAGTGTTGACAAACAGGCTGTTCGAGACTTTTTGCATATTGTAGTGTAACTTAAATGCCAGGGAGTGTCAATGACCTTAAAGCTGCAGTGTCTCCAGTGAGCAAGCAGGACTGGGCGTGTGTCAGGCCACGTGAAACAGCCCTGGCCCTGCCCAGGGTGCAACTGCAGGAGAATCACATTGCAGGATCAGAGCTTTCATCAAATGCTTTCGTGTTCTAACCATGAGTTAATTTATTCACCCGGTTTTGGAAAGGTCAGTGTTTACTTTGTATTTCTGTCAGCACCACCTTGCTTCGTTTTTCATGCACCCCTTGAACTTGTTCTTCCCCTTTGAAGAATAAAAATTAATAAAGGGAAAAATCAAGAGAGAAATGTAGATACAAGTGTAACGTGAAACATCAAACCCCTAATCCTGTGAGAGTGGGAAGACTGGAAGCCTTAATACAATCAGAACCTTGGTCAAATGCATCAAATAATTGTCTCAGATCAGTATCTCCTTAGGTCTGCTATCACTTTGAAAACTATTTTGTAAAGTGTGGTCCAAGCAGGATGCAAAAATGTGCAATTATTTGTCTTTTTCCTTATTTTTTTAAGCTGTTCTTTCAGTTTCCCATTCTAGGAACACTTTCCTTTCCTCGAGGGTCTGTTTCTGAGAGGAGAAAGCTGTGCCACGTTAGTGAGTCCAAACTGCTCTCTGTAGCATTCTGCAGCAGCAATTGGTGCCCTTTGTGCAGTGATGATAAAGAAAGTGTATGATACAAGCAGTTTTAAAGAGCAATTTATGCCTAATAAATTGGGAATGATACAAATTTCATAGCACCGTATTTGTTGTGATCAGTCTTAATTTTTTTTTTCTTAATCTATTGGTTTTTAGGGGTCTCTTTAGTTTCCTTCACACTTCAATTTCTTTTGAATTCTGTCCTTGTCCACTTGGCACCTCTTCTGTCCCAGCTTCTCTCTGATCAAGAGCCACATGGACACCTTTATCCTTTGAAAAATCATCCCCAAGTTCTGAGCAAAAATAGAATTCTGTGGTGCAGTGGGGTTTTTTTTTTTGAAGTAGGAGGATGGGCAGTGAAAAATAGGCTTCAATTCCCCTCGGAGGGAGTGAAAAAACCCCTCTAAAATCTGAGGAATGAGCAGAGGTTAAAGGAGCTCTGTGCCTGTGCCCTGCACTTTGATCAGCTGGGGCTGGGATGGATCTGGGCTGGAGCGAGGCTCTCACAGGGATCCATTCCTGGGGCTGAGGCTGCTCTGGGTGATTCCCCTTCCCCGAGGGCTCAGCATTGCCTGGAGCTGCTCTGCACCCAGGGCAGAGCTCCCAGGCCCTGCTCCCGAGGCTCCTGGGTCTCTCCTGCTGTGGTTGGGGTTTTCCAGCACATCCCTCACCAGAGGAGTCTGAGCAGCACCTCCCGGTAAGGTCTGCAGGCAGCACTTGTGGAACGCCACTAATTACCGTGTTAATTGGCTTCCTTTTGGTTCCCAGCATATTTTCTAAACAAAAAGCAGGAGGAAGCAGGTGCTATTTACTTTTCCATAACAAAAGTTGTTCATGTGGGGACCAGAGATCCAGGAATTGTGGGGCCTTTTTTTTCCTTTTTATTTGTTCCCTGAAAACTGCAGTAAAACTTTCAACCCCTTGGAAAAAGCTCTTAATTGAGCTGGGATGTTCAAAGGACCTTTGTGCTATTTGGAAGATTTAATACATAAAAACATTCCTGGCTTTGTATGGTCATCCTACCTTAAAGGTATTTTCTTTTTTCCCAAGAATCCAGGGTCACATTTAGCCCTTGCTGCTATTTTACATTCTAAGGAAAAACACAAAATTAGTATTGAAGGACTAAAATTTGGCTCTTTGAGGAGGGACAGGGAGGAAGAGGCTGAGCACGGAGATACTGGCAGGGAGGTGAGCAAGTGTTCACTGAAGAGAATTAGGGAACTGTCATTTCATTTTCTTACAACAAAACTATGGAAGAATGCAAAGTGTGGGTGTGGTGTTGCTATTTGCATTGAAACAATGTAATTTGTCCTTTTTTTTTTTTTTTTTTTGCTTTTCTTGATTTTTTTTTTTTTAATTTCAAAAATTGTACAGTCCTAGGGGGAAAAAATTCTTTTCTGTTAATATATTTGCAATTCATGAAAGGATGTGGAAAATCCAAATAAATTACTTTTAAAAGCAGGCTTAGCCCCAGCTGCTTTGGGTCAGGGGTGGGATTTGCCCTTCAGGAGCTGGGCAAGTGACAGAGGTTGGGAAAGGTTTAAGGGCACCTTGGGGTGCACAGGGCTCTTTTCTGTCCTGTGTCACCTGTAAATCTACCACAGCTTCCAAACGGGCTGCAAGGCCCTGGCTGGAGTTTTGGGTGAGGTGGGAGGTGTGACATGGGTGTGACATGGGTGTGAGGACCTGGAGCTGCTGGGATGAGTCCAGAGGAGCCCTGGAGCCAGGCTGGGAGAGCTGGGGGGGCTCACCTGGAGAGGAGAAGCTCCAGGGAGAGCTCAGAGCCCTTCCAGGGCCTGAAGGGGCTCCAGGAGAGCTGGAGAGGGGCTGGGGACAAGGATGGAGGGACAGGACACAGGGAATGTGTCCTGCCACGTGTCCATCCACTGCCCAGGGCAGGGATGGGTGGATATTGGGGATGAATCCTTCCTGGTGTCCAGAGAAGTTGTTGCTGCTCATCCTCACCTCCCATCCTGCAGCGACAGGAGATTCAAGAAGCTCTCAGGTATGGAGCAGGTTAGTTTTATTTTCTTTTTTTTCTGCCTTCCATAGCAGGTCCTCACCCTGTGGTTGCAGCTGCTGTTGCTCAGCAGAGAAATTAATTATCACAGTGTCTTACACTTGCAGAGCTGGAGGAAAAGCTTGCCAGGAAGGAAGGCTCATGGCTGTGCAGAAATTCCTCCTGCTGCACGTGGGCATCTTGGATCGAACCTTTTACCACTCATTTTTGCCCAACCTATTTGGTAATTTCTGAGAGCCGAGTTTGGCTGTACAAACAACACTGAGATTAACCCATTCCTAGCTGCTTCCCCCATGGTCCTGTTGCTCCTGGACGTGTGTTCCTGTGTCTGGGTGCAGTGAGAGCTGAGCTGTTCTCCTGTGCCCCTCTGCAGCCTCCCCCATGGGCTCTGCCTAGTGCTGCACCCAGGCTTTGCTCAGGCAGGCTGAGCTTTAGGTGCCTTCAGACAAAGGCAAAGCAGCGATGAAGTTGGATTTGTCCATCGTTCCAGGGCTGAATCACAGCCGTGTGCTGAGCACCAGGAGCTCTTTAGGAGCACCTACATCTTACCAAGGTTTGTTCTGTTGTTCACCACTGACTGTGGTGCTGCAACATCTTATTTTCTGTCCCTCTGTCCAAGTCTGCAACTTTTAGAGCTGATCCACGAGCATGAACTGCTTTTTATTTTTAATGGAATGGAACTGGGTTTTCCTAAGGCAGGGATCCCAGTGCTTTTAAACTTTGTCACCTCAGAATAAAGTCTTAGTCTGGATTTTCCTGGATAACCAGGAAAAACAACCTGGCTGTTTCATGTTCCCTGGGGAAGGAGAGCAAGGACAGTGTCTGTGTAGGATCAGCATGGCCACCTCTCAAAGTGTGTTTGGAGCATCTCAAACTTCCTTCCAGTCCTCAAAAGGGCTTAGGAAAAAAGAGGGAGAGTAACTTTTTACACAGGCACATAGAACAAGAGGGGGAACCACTTTAACTGGGAGAGAATTAGATTATAGAGGTGAGGAGGAAATTCTTTACTCAGACTTTGGCAAGGCCCTGGCACAGGGTGCCCAGAGCAGCTGGGGCTGCCCTGGATCCCTGGCAGTGCCCAAGGCCAGGCTGGACACTGGGTCTCCCTGGCACAGTGGAAGTGTCCCTGCCATGGCAGGGGTGGCACTGGACAGAGGCCCGGAGCCACGCAGGGGACACGGGCCCTGTGTCACCTGTGGGACGTGGGCCTGGTGCCATCCGTGGGCCCGCTGTCCCCGCTGTCCCCGCTGTCCCCGCAGCCCTCGTCCCCCGCGCCGGTGCTCGGTGTCCCGGCGGTTCCTCCCGCTGCCCCGGCAGGTCCCTCCCCGCCGCGGGACCCGCGCCCCGCACGGAGCACGAGTGGCCTGCGGCCCGCGGGACGCCCCACGCGTGCCCCGGCTGCCGGCCCGGTGCCACCTGCGGGACACCGGCGCCCCGTGACCTCCCAGCCCCGCACCCGCCCCGCACCCGGGGCCGCCCCCTCGCCCCCCGCCCGCCGCTCCCGCGGCCCGGCCGGACCCGCGGCTGCCCCGGGGGGTGGGGGCGCGCCCGGGACCCCCCGGTCGGTGCCGGTGCCGGGGTTTGGGGGGGGGTCCCGGGGAGGGGGGCGGCGGTGGGGGGGGGGGCGCGGGGCAGGGGCCGAGCGGCGGCACCGCATCAATCACCGCCCGCCCCGCCCCCCGCGCTGATTGACGCGGCCGCAGCCAATGGGGCGCGCCCATGCCCCGCGCGCAGCCAATGGGCGCGGGGGAGGGCGGAAGGTCCCCGCTTGAAGGCGGTGGAGCGGCGCAGGTAGGAGCGGGCGGGGGTCGCGGAGCGGGCGGGGGGCTCGGGGAGGGGGCCGCGCTCGGCCCGGGGGTCGCGGCCCCCGCCCCGCGGGCAGCGCCAGCCCCGGGCCCCGGCCCCGCCGTCCCGCAACTTGGCCGCGGGGGCCGGGCCGCGGCGGGGCCGGGGGGGCCGGGCGGCCGCTCTCGCCCGGGAGTTGGGGGTCGCGGGCAGGGTCGCGGCGGGCGCCGGGCCCGGGGCGCCGGGAGAGCTCCGCCCCGCCGCACTGCCCCGGGGGGCCGGGCCCGGCCGGCTCCGTGCGGAGCGGGGACCCCCCCGCCCGCCCCGCGCCTCCATTTTAGCCCGGGGAAGCGAGGCCAGGCCCGGGGGGCTTCGAGAAGGATCGGGGGTGGCGGCAGCCCCGGCCCCCCGCGCCCCGGGCCGCGCTGCGAGCGCCGCCGGGCCCGGCCCCGCCGGCCGGCCCGGGGCGGGATGGAGGTAACGGTGGGAGGGGGCGGCGGGGCCCCCTTGTGACAGCCCTTTCTGTCCCCAGCTCCTGCACTTTCCCACCTCCTCGAGTAAATAAATAAGAAACTTACATCCCGTCGGCAGAGGCTGCGAGGATCCGGAGGCCGTCCCCGTGCTGCCCACCTGGAGCGCAGGTGTGAGGATGGGCCTGGCCAAGATGCCCAGCAAGGTACGTCCCGTGTGCCCCGCTGCCCGGCCTGCCCGGGGCTCCCCGGGCCCGGCCCCGGCCCGCTCGGGTGTGCTCAGGTGCCTGGGCAGGTGCTGGGCTGGTTCCCGACCGTGCAGGATGACGCTGGAGCCCTGCACGTAGTTTCTTGGCTGATGCAGAACTTTAAAATGGAGGTTTGGTGTTATGGCTGGAAGCGTGGATTCATCCTGTGTGTGTACAGGGTGTTTCTCTTTCCAAAGCCATTCCAATGCCGGTAGTGAAGAGATGTGGAGGCTCCTCTTGGGAGCAGGTGTGTGTATTTACAGGTGTTACCTGTCCTTGTGTGCAGCAGCATCGAGACATCAAGGCATGACTTGCCCAGAAAAAGAAAGATTTCCTGCTTTTTTTTCCCTCTCTTTATTGTGTTCATCCTTAAACCCCTTATAGTTTACACTATAAGGTCCTTTTAACTTGCTGATTTGATCTGGTTTGTATATGTATTTATAGTATCAAAAGAGTTTTTTCTACACCTGTCAGAGGGGTCTTGGTTTTGTCCTGTGAAAACCAAAGGTCTAAAGCTGGAGTTTCCTGCTCACATTTCTGTCCCTCTGGTTTCCCTGTGTGTGAGTGGAGCTTGGCAGGGCTTTGCTGGTGCTTCTTTAGAAAAGTGACCTCTTGCCTTGCTGATGTTACTGCACATTAAAAATGTGTCCTAAACACTCAAGTACAGGAATTGAGTTCTGTGCAGCTGAATAAAACCTGAAGAAAAGTGCTAAAGGGAAGGATATTTCCCTAATTTCATAAATCTACAAGATAAAGCAGCCTGACTTTAGGCCAGTTATTTGGGGCTGAATTTAGACAAATTCTCTTGTAATGGGAAAACCAAAAATCTTATCTCAATCCGTTCACACTGACCTTACACAAATCTGCTGTGGTATCTGATCTCCAGTTAGCCAACACAGCAGCAAAGCTCTTGCTCTTTGTACACAGAATAACAGTGAGTTGTTTTGTGGGCTTTAAAAATGGAATTAAATCTCCCTGTTGTGGTTTTGGAAATTATCGTGAAACACCTTGGAAATCTGTGTTGTTGTAGCTCCTGCTGACACCGGTGGGAATTAGGAGATAAATTCTCTGCAGACTGGTCTTCATTTCCAAAGTGCCACGTGCTGATGTGTTGGGGTTTGACGTGTGGCTGTGTGGAGCCTCACCCACGTGGGCACTGGGGTGTTGGCAGCCCTGTGCATGTCCCATTTGTCCCCATCCTCAATGCCAGCTCCTTAGTCTCATGCTGCAGTCTGGAAAACTGTGCAGGAGAAAACCCAGTGAGGTTTCAGAGAGCTGCAGGCCCTGTGGGATGGGGAGATGGGGCTGGTTTGGGAGGCTGTGGGAGGGCAGGGCAGGGCCCCGGGGAGGTGCTGTGGATCCTTTGTGGCTCCCGTGAGCCGGCAGGAGCTGAGGGAAGGAGCAGTGCCTGGTGTGCTGCTGGGGCACGCGGGCGGTCCGGCTGTCAGTCTGTCCGGCTGTCAGTGTCCAGCCGTTGGGCTGTCCGTCCATCCCTGTTGGGCTGTCCAGCCATCAGTCTGTCTGGCTGTCAGTGTCCAGCCGTCGGGCTGTCCGTCTGTCCCTGTTGGGCTGTCTGGCCATCAGGCTGTCTGGCTGTGGGGTGTCCAGCTGTCGGGCTGTCTGGCCATCAGGCTGTCTGGCTGTGGGGTGTCCAGCCCTGTCAGGGTGTCTGTCTCTGTCTGGCCCTGTCGGGTGTCCAGCTCTGTCAGGATGTGTAGCCCTGTCTGGCTGTCGGTGTGTCCAGCTGTCAGGCTGTCCAGCCCTGTCAGGCTGTCCGGCCGTTGGTGTGTTCTGTAAATCTATCACAGCCTTCTAAGTGGGCTGTCCAGCTGTCTGGCTGTCGGTGTGTCCGACCATCAGGCTGTCCAGCCGTCGGGCTGTCTGGCTCTGTCAGTGAGTCCAGCCATCGGTGTGTCCGGCCATCAGGCTGTCCAGCTGTCCGGCTCTGTCGGTGTGTCCGGCTGTCGGTGTGTCCGGCTGTCGGTGTGTCCAGCCCTGTCAGGGTGTCCGGCTGTCGGTGTGTCCGGCTGTCGGTGTGTCCGGCTGTCGGTGTGTCCAGCCCTGTCAGGGTGTCCGGCTGTCGGTGTGTCCAGCCCTGTCAGGGTGTCCGGCTGTCGGTGTGTCCAGCCCTGTCGGTGTGTCTGGCTCTGTCGGTGTGTCCGGCTCTGTCGGTGTGTCTGGCCATCGGTGTGTCCGGCCGCTGCATCCCCCAGCAGCTCTGCTGAGCGGCGTTTGCTTCTGGAGGGGAGGGTCTTGCTGGACCTTGATTTTTGTGGTGTGTTGAGTGTGTCACAGGTTAAATTGCTCTGCAGCTCTGCCAGGACCTGGCTGAGGGCTGTTCTCACCGTCCCCCCACCCCACTTGTGCTCAAGCTCCTGGCACCTGGTGTTGTCACAGTTTTGCAATGTTTTATTGGCACAGAAGAGACCAGCTCAGTTACAGCCCCTGGGTTCTGTGAAGCTCATGACCCAGAGCTCCTCAGAGGGGCAGAGGGTTTGTGGGAGCAGAGGAGCAGGGAGCTCTCCCTGCTCCTTCCAGGGGAACGTGCTGCTCCAGCTCTGGCTGTGCCATGCTCACAGAACGGGGACTCCTGCCTTCTCCTTCCCATTGCCACTTCCCTGTGGTTGCCTGGGCTCTGATTCTCCCATGCTGGATTTTTCATAGGAAGTATTGTTATTAAGAACAGGTAGAGTCTCATCATTGTGTTTTTTAGTGGCTATCCACCTTTCCCACATACAGGATGTTTCCCAAACTGAAATAGCATGGTTTTAGGCTCAAAAGCCATTAATAATAACACTTAAAAGTTATTTTATTTACAGATATGCATATACTTATTGTATAGAAACTGTTAAATTTTTGAGGCAGATCTAATCAGAGCAAGTAATGAGGATTAATAGGTGGAAAGATGAGGTAACAATCAGGTGTGAGTAGCTGGGTACACAGCCCTCACCAGCTCTTGTGGGTTTGAGTGTTCTGGATTCCTTGCAGAAGAGGACACTTCAAAGGATGATGCTGTAAAAATGGGGCTTCACTGGGGACAGCTGCTCTTGTTCATGGGTCAGGAACATCCTGTGTGAGGGACAGGTGGGTGGCTGGTCCAGGAGTGGCCAGTTGTGGCACGGTTTGGAGTGGGAAACTGAGACTGGCAGGGCCATAGAAGGTACGTGTCAGAGGCCAAAGCTGTGTAATCTTACACTGCATAGCAATTTTTGCTACTCATCTCCAGATCAGGCTGGACCATGGAAGCTGCAGCTGTGTCTGTGCTGCAGGAAGATCCAGACCTGTACTGGAATGTCAAGCTGGAATCTGGGCTCTTGGTTTGTGCCTCAGCAGAAAGTCCTACACTGTACAGTGATCAGAAGCTTGATTGCACAGGAATTTCTTTTAATTTCCTTCGCAACAGATTGTCCTCACTCTTCTGTTCCAGTATAAAAACCACATTTGTTGCTACTTCTGCTTTTCAGCTGAGCTCTAATTCAAAGTAGATTAAAACCAATAATACCAGAGGTTTGCATGCCATCATAGGGTCCTGGGTTCCTAAAGTTCTCTCCAAGTGAGACGAGGTGAGGAGAGAGTGTGCAGCTGCTGAGTTCCTCCTGCAATTGTCTTTCAGGAAAGGTATTTTTGTTACCCTTAAGAATAGATAGTGTTCCCTGTGTGACCCTGGGTGCTGGATGTGGGGCTGCTGATAACACACTGCCCTGCTGTCCTCCTTGGCACTGGTTCATTGCTGACTTGAAGCCATGTTCAAGGTCTTTACACTCATTTTCTTGAGGTACTGCATGAGAGTGCTGAGCCTGGGGTGTGGGGATGGGAATGGCCATCACTGAGGGGACAGCTGGGACTGCAAGGGACAGCCCAGGATTGGGGCTGGTTGTCTGCAGCTCCCTGCTAGGGCATAAAAACCAGCATTAGTCTCTCTGCTGTCATTAGCTGAATATTTTTACTGGAGAAACACTTAGGTATAAGCTGCGTTTTCAGCATTTGTGTGGTCAGTAGAGACCTCTGGGCGGCTCTGGCTGCAAGCCCAGGTGGTCGCACACACCCTTAGAAAAATGATGAAATGCGAATTTCCTGGCCCAGAAAACCCAGTTGTAATGAGAGTGCCGTGGTGTGGCTTGTTGAGCAATATATTGGATTTTAAAGCGTAACCGTGGTGCCTTGACTCTGTATCTCCAAATGGTTTTTAGAGGAAGGGAGCGTTGCTCAAGCACGTGGTGGGATTCCTGTGCAGGAGTTCTGATCCCTTCCAGCTCAGGGTATTCTGCAGTTGCTTCTGTGCTATTGAACCGCCCTGTGTGGTGCTGGGACTTGAATCACGAGGAGGAAATAAACTTGTCTGTGTGTGCTGCATAGTGCAGGCCAGGATTGCACGTACTGGAAACAGGGTTCCTCCTTTCCTAGCTCTGCAGCCGAGCAGGACAGGTTTTGTTTTTACTCAGTGCATCTCTCAGTGGCGGTGAGCACAGCTGGCACTGCTGTGGCTCTTTCTCTTTGCAGGCAAACCACGGTATAAAGCACTTTTTCCTTGGCAGGGCTGCGTTCCTGCTGTAGAGGCAGCAGAGCCTGAGCAGGGAAGGAAGAGCCTTTGCCTGGCAGGAATTGCAGCGGCTTTGTGGCACCCCCGGCGTGCCGGGCTCTGTGCTGGGCACAGTCAGTGTCACCGCCTGCCAGGGGCCAGGCTGAAGGTCAGAGAGGGGAAATGGTTTGTGCGGTCCCAAGGGAATGCTTTCTTGCTCTCGGTGTGTGCTGTGTGAGGGAGCTGTGAAGGGCAAGATCGGGGCAGCAGCAGCAGCACCAGGAGCCCCGCTGGCCGCGCTGCCAGCGCTGCGTGCCCCGGCCGCGGCCCCAAACCCTGCCCGGGGGCTGGGGGACAGCCCCGGAGCCCGGCTGGGGCACGGGGGCTGCCTGGAGCCCTTGGGCAGATTTCCTGGGCAGAGTTCCTGGCAATGAAGCCGGGGACTGTGGCAGGAGCAGCGCGGGCCGGGCCGGCAGCGAGCTCCCGGGGCTGCGGCTGGGCGCGGGAGAGCGTCACGTGCAGTTTTGCCCGGAAACGCTCAAACGGCGAAGGTTGTTTGTTTTATTTTTCCCGGGAGCGAGCTCGCGGTGGCAGAGCCGTGCATTTTGGGCAGGAAACGGTTAAAACAGCGTTGAACCAGCGGCGTTCCGTGTCCTGTGTGTCCCCGGCCGCGGGGGCGGGCGGACTCCAACTCCCGGCGTGTCCCGCGCGCCGCCGCGGGCTCCCCCTGGCGGTGTCCGGCAGCGGCGGGGCCGCGGCGGGCGGACAAAAGGCGGCGGGTCCGCCCCTCCCTCCCCTTCCCCGCCCTCCCTCCCCGCCGGCGGCGGCGGTGCCGGTGCCCGCCCCTCCCTCCCCTTCCCCTCCCCTCCCGCACTGCAGCTCCTCCGCGCGGCCGCGGCGGGCGCTCGGCGGGGCCCCCCGGCTGCGGGCGGGCGCGGGTTGCGCTGCGCGGCGCGGCCGCCGGGGGCGCTGCGGCGGCGCCCCCCGCCCCCCCGCCTCCTCGCCGTCCTCCTCCTCCTTCCCCCCGGTGCATTCTCCGGCTGACGGGAGGGGGAGGGCAGGGAAGGAGCCCGGCCGCCATTTTCGAGCCGCGCCGCCGCCGCGCTCGCCCGGAGCAGGGGGGGACCGGGCGCGCCGACGAGAAGCGCCGCAGCGCCCGCTCCGCCCCAGCGCTCCGACCCGGGGGCGGGGGGGCCCCGCTCCCCCCCTCCCCCCCCACCCCCAGCACTGCGGCCGCCGAGGGAGACGGGCGAGCCCATCCCCCGTTCCGCCGGGGCGGGCGGGGGGGGCGCCGGGGGTGGCGGCGCCGCGGCTGCCGCCCCTCGTCCCGGGGGGGCCCGCTTGGTTTGTTTGCGAACTGCGCCCGTTTCGCCGCGGCCGAGCCCGCCCGGACCGCGCTCGCCGCTCGTCACGTGGTAGGTGCCGCTCGCCCCGCGCCCGCCGCCCCGCGCCCGCCGCGCCTCCCCCGCCGCCCCTTTGTTAGAGCCGCCGCGCCCCGCCGGGCCCCGCCGCCGCCGCGCCCCAACTTCTGCGAGCCCCCCCCTCCCCTGCCCTTCCCCTCCCCGGTGCGGCGGAAAGTGCGGGGGTCGCGGCAGGAGAGCCGCCCCGCACCCCCCCCCCCCCTCCGCCCGCCCGCCGCCCCCGGTGCTGCGTCTCCCCGGGGCGGGGGGGGCGCCGCGGGCGGGGGGCGGCGGCGCCGCTCGACATTGAAATCCCGGCCCCGGGGGTCCCGCAGGGTCGGGCCGGGGCCTCTCACGTGGCCGCTGCCCCCGGGGAGGGGAAGGGACGGACGGGAGGGAGGAAGGGGGGCACCGTTCCCTAACCTGGTGGGAAAGGGGGGCTGGGGTGGGTGGGGGGGCACACGCGAAGTTTTAAAAGTAAACAGAAAAAAAAATTAAATTGCATAACCTCAAAGCTTGCAAAACGCGTGGAGGGAGCAGGTCCCGCGGCCCCAAATCCGCCTGGAAAATAGGAGCGGAGCGGTGCCGGTAATCCCGGTGGGCTGTCACCGGCGGGAGCCGTGTCACCGGGCGCTCTCCCTGCTCCCGGGGTGCACAATATCCTCATTTTCCAGGTGGCTTCGAGCTCCAAAACCGTTTCCCTGTATTTACTTTCTAGCCGCATATTTTGTATTTTATTTATTTCGAAAATCGGCCCTGCCGATCCAGGATTATTTTTCCCAAAACAAGCTGGAGGAGTCCGGCTATCCTGATATGCTTTCCGTGATCCCTACGTGTGTTTACTTCCATCACGGGATTAGCATCTTCCAGTGCTTGGTTACGGAGAAATTTCCATCATTTGGGGTATAAATGGGGGTTATGCAGGAGGAAAACTAAAGCCGCTAAATATATTGGGAACTAAACTTATTTTCCCCCCAAAAATCAGACCCACCTTCCAAACCGAGGTGTCATCTCTCCTCTCCTTGAATTTGTGTCCAGGTGGAGCAGAAGGCAGGCACTCCATAGATTATATTCCCTGTTATGTAAAATGCACTTGAATGACAAACTGTAGTTTTCCATGAAACCGGTCAGGATATGGGAGGAACTGCAGGTTTTTTATTTGTTTTGACTGACCATTATATTTTGAACTGGTTTGGGCCACGGCCGTGCCGGTGGTTACATCATGTCGTGTGTGTTGTGTTCAGGGTGCTTTGTGCCTGTGGAAATAAGGTGAGGAGGCAGCAGCCGGTTCTGGGCCGGGCAGGACTCGCCGTGGGTCGGTGCCGCTGCTGCGGGGATAAAACCCCGGGGCTGCCCGAGTTGGGAGCGTGGCTGTGTGCGCCCCGAACCTCTGCCAGTCCGGGCATCTGCCTGCGTGCAGGCGTTTTCTCTTTAAAACCATATTTGTCCTTTTTATAGCCTTTGTTTTCATGGAGGAACCTCTGATGCTCTTCCCTGCTTTAGCGTATCCTCTTGGATTTCCATTCTGGCACGGGAACAGCGACGCTCGTCAAGATGATTATATATTTTTTTTTTCTTTAATTGAGAAGTCAGCAGCGTTTTATATCGGCGGAGGGGGCGGTGGAGCAGAGCGGGGCCGGGGGCAGCGGGGAGAGTCGGGGGAGCCCGGGGCCGGTACCGAGCCCCGTTGTGCACTCGGTTCCCGGCCCAGTTCTGCGCTCGGTTCCCGGCCCGGTTCCGCGCTCCGTCCCCCGTTCGGTTCCCGGCCCGGTTCCCCGCTCCATTCCCCGTTCGGTTCCCGGCCCGGTTCCGCGCCCGCCCCCGCGCACCAGGGACCCGCGGCCCGGCTTTGGCGCGGCGGGGATGGGGACGGTGTTTTGTTGTTTTTTCCCCCTGTAGCCGCACTGCCAAGGTAGCACAGCTGTGTGGGGCTTAATGGATTGATATGCTGCAGGAGCAGTTAATTGTGGAACTTGGTTGTGGTACTGTTATAGCTGATTTGTAATGATTTAGCAATGAGGAATGACTTGTGTTCTCTCGTCAGAGGTGATAAAGCAGCAGATGACCAGGCAGATGTGGCTGTGGGTTTCTCTTACGCCTTTTTTCCCCCTCTTTTGCCTTGTATTTTTTTTGAAAGCTGTATTTCAGTCCCATTTGCTCTCGGAGATCATCCGGTAACCGGAGAGCTGGTGAGAGTGTGACATCATGCGAGGCAGGGGTGAAAACTGAGCGGTTCTGTGACCAAAGTCACTTCCTTTTGCCCTGTTTATAACTCGTGTTTTGGTGAAGGCCACTGCCATTATCTAATGAACGCCCAGAACAAAGCCTGTCTCTGGAGTTCCAGCACTCCACCCTTCCCTGCTCGGGCTCCACTTGCTGCCTGTCCTCAGGAACCTCAAAAAGCTTTTCCAGGGAGGATGGGACTCAATGGACAGCGAGGTAAAGATAAGGCCTGGGGATTCTTAGGCCCAGCCCAAGGGGAAGGGTAAAGCTTGGGGAGTGGGAGAAAGGGCAAGCAGCACAGATTTTTATTTCTGGGCTTTCCCCCCACCCCCTTCCATACAATTTTCCTCTTATGGAAAACTGCCTTTTTCTGGCACCATTTTTTGAGTGTAGGTGAGTGGTATCTCAGCCTGAACCCAAACAGCACCTGATTTTGTACTTTTCTGTTTGTGTTTTTACTGGACTGTCAGAGAAACAGGTGGGTCAACTTAGGGCCTAAATGGGAATTTAATTCCTGGAAGGGTCTCAGGTGGATCACATGGTGATGAGACCAAATAATGAGTAAGTTCTGCACGCCTGCCTCTCTTCCCAGTGTTTATCCTTCCATTAAAAAGAGCTCTGAGCACTGGGCAGTTGCAGTGGCAGGTGATCTGAGAAGCAGCGTTTCCGTTGCTGCATTTTATAAATACCATGTCCCTGCTCATGACTTCCAGGAATACAATATCTATCTGGAATGAAAAGCAGCAAAGACTTGGTTTGAAAATCCTTCCCTGTAAACAGGAGTTTGGCTGCATGTTGGAGGATGCAGTTTTCTGTGACAAATCGTTTAAATTAGAATAAAAGCTTTCTGTTCTTTCTCAGCTGGGCCAGGAGTTGTCATACCCAAATCAGCAAGAGTCTGGGTGATGCAGAACTTGAGTAAACATAATTCCATTAAACCCTGCCCATGTCCTCGTCAGCCTGAGTTCAGAGCCATGTTTTTGGAAGAGCAGAGTTTGGATAAGGACTCGTTCAGGTTTTTTAAAGAAACTTAGAAAACCGGTCTGGGTCTCTCCTGCCGCGAGGTGCAGCCAGCAGGTGACTGCCAGAGTTTGGAGAGTGAGACAAATGGAGAGATGTGAGATGTTAGTAGTTGGGGAGACTTAATTCTGGAGTTCTGACAGTGCAGTATCTGAATTTAGTGATGAAACTGTGCTG
This sequence comes from Agelaius phoeniceus, assembly GCF_051311805.1. Classification (NCBI taxonomy): domain Eukaryota; kingdom Metazoa; phylum Chordata; class Aves; order Passeriformes; family Icteridae; genus Agelaius; species Agelaius phoeniceus. The sequence goes on along the minus strand of NC_135290.1, from coordinate 1,431,543 downwards.
TTTATCTGATAAAATGAAGGAGAAAGGTAACAAAATCGAATCTCAGGAGGGGAAACGGGGGTAGGTGTCAGCCTGAACAGGCCTCGTCCTCATCTGTGCCTGAGTTAATCTCTTGCTGCAAACTTATTTTTTTCAGATTTGGTGGTAAGAAAAGTTTAATTGAAATATATATTTCTGTACTGGGAGCTGCTTCAGGCCTCAGAGGCCTTAGCAGAAGGTGGACTTTAAAGATTTCTAATTTTCAGCTCTCAAACGTTAGGAAACATCTCTGTGAAATCTTTATAACTTCCTGTCAGGGTCTGCAGCGACAGGATGTGATGGGAAGGTTACTGCGAGGTTGCTTTGCACTAAATGAGGAAGAGCAAGCCCAGCTCAGGCTGTAATTGCGGCCGTGGAAAAGAACCTGTGATGTGTGAGCGAGCATCACCTTTGATTAAACTGCTCTGGAGCCGGTGTCGCCCGTGGTGGGCTGTGCTCTCCTCTGAGATCAGCCAGCTGAGCTCTCTGTCCTGAGGATCCTGAAGTGCAGTCAGGATAAAGTCTGTAAACTTGGCTGCCAGCTTGGGCAGGGCTCTGCTGGTTTGGGAAATTTAGCTCTGCTCCCCTTTGGGCTGTTATTTCCTCTTGAGGACATGGCCAGTTATCCCAAGGACTTCTTGTAGGGACAGCCTTGTTCTAAAATGCTAAGTATGAAATATGAAGTATTTAAGGTGATGCCAATTTGTGGGGCAGGGGGTTGTTGAGGGTATGGCCAGTTATCCCAAGGCACTCTAAAGGACTTTCTGTAGAGACAGCCAATGCCTTGTTCTAAAATGCTAAGTATAAAATATGAAGTATTAAGGTGGTGTCACTTTATGGGCCAGAGGGGTGTTAAGGGTTTTGGAAACAGTTATATGCTTTTGAGCAAAGGTGTGTGAATGAAAATGTATCTTTAAAATTAAAAGGCAATTCTGTTTTTTGTTTAACTTGCTCTCTGAGTCCTGAGTTCAGTTTTTCATATTTCCTGGGCAACTTGCCCAGATTATGCGAAAGAAAAACAAAATCTTTCTGATACTGGATGGGGGAGACCCAGATTTCACAATTAAAGCTTTCTAAAATTTTATTTTATTTTTTATTTTTTGTCTCTGACAGGCTGCTGCTTTCTGCAGATGTCCCATTATTATTTTTGAAACATATTTATTTTGATTTGACTCTAAACTGCAACTTTGTTCTGAAAAGTAGCTTAACAGCAATGGGTATTTTTATCTCCAGCCACTTATTTTCCAGGTGAAGGCATTCTTGCTTTGAATTAATCACTTTTCCAGATTTTTTTGGCAGTGATGACAGTTAATCTTGCTTTGTGGCTTCTGTTTTTCTTTCTGACATCATATTGATGAAACCTCCTTTACCTCAGATGATGCAATTGGTTTGGTTTATTTATATCCAGTGAGAGTTCGCAGGCGTAAGAGAGAATTATTCTTGCAGAAAGAGATCTCAGAGTTGACCAGACCCTGCCACTCATGTGGACAAGGAAGTGGAAACAGCAGCTTTTAGTTTAATCTTGAGGGCTTCTCTTTGGAAACAAACAAAAGTGGAGCTCAGTAGTATTTCTGGTATGTTCTTACTACTAAAATTCTTATTTTTCCCTGGGAGATTAGGTGCAAGTCTGTAGTGCTAATAGCTGTGGAATGTACTCGTGTGTGTGTTTTAAAAATCTGTGGTTCTTGTGTATGTTCTTAACCATTTTTTAATGGATATTTAAAAAAAGAGCCTGTTTCCCAAATGTGGGTCATTGCAAGCACACGGTCTGCACGTGATAACTGGCTTATCAATAAGGTGATCGTCCTGTACTTGCCTGTCACGTTTCCTTAATTAAAGCTTTGAGAGTTGCTTCTCATGTAAATCCCTTTCTAAATTGGTAAACACCTGTCTTACGACTACAAAATGTTGAGAGGTGATAACAAAAGGCACATAGAGAATCTGTTATGTACAGTTGTAACTTGGGTAGATGGACATTGTGGATGTGGAAAATATTTCTAGGGCTCAGGGAGTTGCTGTGTGTTGTTATCTGCTGAGGTTAGCACAGATGATGTGTTTTACTTGCAAAATGAAGTGTAGAGGGATTTTATTTTACCAAGTTAGGGGTTTTTTTTGTGTGCTTTGTTTTGGTTTTTTGACTGAAACATATTTGTAACCACACGGGCTCAAGAGTTGTCTGTGCTGTAGATTTGTAGTGGGGGAGGAGAGGGGAAGTGGGAATTGGTAGAATGCTCACTTCCTCCAGGGTAACTCTGCTTCTATTGCTTCTAACAGCACCTTGGTGTGCGTCAGGAAATGGGTGCTGGGGACTGCTTGGGCTGAAGGGCTTTCAGGGTGCAGTAATGCAGAATTTGGGGTCGTGTCAGGGAGTTAAACCACAATCCAGGAACATAAATGTGTGAGGTAGGTGTGTGTGTGTGGCCAGGCAGTGCAGGGAGGGATGGAGGACACAGGTGATGGAGCCAGGTGGGTGCCATGGTGGGATTGATGTCATGGACAGCCCTCCCCATGTTTCTCATGACCCTCACTGGGAGCTCAGTGCCTGGTTTCTCCCCAAGAAATTCCTTCCACAAAGAATTCAGAGAGCCAAAACTTCCTGTGTTTGTTTTGGGCTTATTTTCTGGGGTACTGCACAAAATCACGTGCTTGGAAACCCAGTTCTCCTTCCAGTGTCTGATTGTAAAATTGGTTTTTAGAAGCAGAGGGTGTTGAATAAGTCAGCAGGCCAGGGGATTGTTTTCAGGGCTGTCGTGACCCGCTCCTGCTCCCGGTGTAGTGTGACTGGGTGTGTTCCTCCTGCCCCTCTGCCCTCCCAGCTCTGCCCCAGCCGTGTCCCCCTCCTCCTCCGTCTGCTCAGGGCTCCAGGAGCTGCAGCGTTGGCTCAGGAAGGAGCCCTGGTGGCTCTGCTGCCTCCCTGCACTCCTGGGGAGCCAGGGAAGATGGGTGAGTTACGGTTACCCTGGTTTTACCTGCTTGCTGCAGCCTTTCATCTTAGCTCTGTTAATTACTGCTAAGTGCTCTGGCAGTGCTCTGCTTCTGAAGGGAAAATGAAGAACGTTCATTCAGGATTAGCTAAAGACGTGCTGTAAACACCACCACGCTGGCCTTCCAGAGGCAGCTCCTCCTGGACCTGGCCAGGCCAAGTCCAGCACAGGGGTTGTGCCAGGGCTGCTGGAGGCTGGGCTGGGGTTGAGCTGTGCTGGTGGAGCTGGAGCAGTGTCCAGTCACCCTGGCAGCTCTCTGGGGCTGATGCCACAGCAGGAGCTCCTTGGTCCCACGTGTGTCACCTTGAGGGCTGGGAATTAAAGACCCTTGGCAGGGAAAAACAGTGGAAAGAGGGAGCTGTGGGTGCTCACATGGATCTGCTAATACTGATGGGGGACAGCAGTTTCAGTAGAACTTGCCAGCCCAGTTTGAGTCCCAGGAGCAGGCAACAGATTGGGGATAATTCTTGGAATTACTGTGAGACTTAGCAGAATGCTCTGAAAGTTCCTCAGTCTGTGTGAATGACCTTCCCATTCTGTGACCTTTCCTTTTCTTTATTCTCCTTCCTCAGAGATGCTTTAACACCTTCTCCCCTCCAATTCCCCGTTAGGAAGAAATTCCAGATAAGTGTAATACAGCTTTAATAACAACACTATAAACAGAGGGAGGAAACATGCTTACAGATGTTCCTTAATGTCTGTTCCAGCGTTGCTCATAAAAGTTGAGGTCTAATTCAGTGTTAGAGGAGCCAGTGCTGTCCAGTACATAGAGAGTTTATAAGGACTTAAATAAAATACAAAAAATAGACCAAATAATTTTTGGAGGTCATCTATAAGCTGCTAGAACAAAGCCTTATTCTTAGGGGAGGCTTTCCAGGCTTCCAAAGTGCTCTAAATGCTGTCCACTCAAGGAAAAGTGGAGCCAAGGAGGTTTGCAGTAGCTTAGCCAGGAGGATTTGCTGTTTCCAAGTGCGTTTGCTAACCTGGAGGAAAAAGCAGTGTCAAAGTTTTGCTTCCGTTTCCCACTTCTGTTAATTCAAGTTGGTGACCTACAAATTAACTCACTCCAGCCTGCATCTCCTGCAGACTCCTGGCTGTGCAGCTACCTTCATGAAGAGTCATTTAGCTCCAAGGGGAGAGGTTTCTGCTCTTTTTGCACTTGGGTGTTTCCAAAGCCGCTGTGAATGTCTGGTGGTAACTGTGGTGGAGAGCCCTGAGCCAGAGTTCCCTCTGGAAGGGAAACCCACATGTTTCTGCAGAACTGGGAACCTCTTAGGGGCAGTCATCCCCAGTTGTGTGTGTGTCTCTAGTGAAGGTCTTGGAAGGAGGCTGGAGTGGAGGAAGTCTTTATTCTGACAGTCTTCCTCCCTCCTCTCCCAAGGGTGTCTTAGTTACAAGTGGAAAGTTCCCTGCAAGTTCCTTTTTTTTTCATTCTTCCCTGAATAGGCATGTTCAGTTTTTATTTATGGACCCAAATGGTGACTAAAAGCCATTTTCAGTGAGCGTGGCCTAAACTTTTAGACATGCAGATCCTTTTTTAGTAAGGATAAAGTGTAGTCAATTACAGAATACCATAAGTTCTGTGAGCTGGGGACTTGGGAAGCCTGAACCCTCCTCTAGCATCTCAATATTTCTGCTGCAACAGCTTTTTTAAGTGGGTTCCTCTGGGAGTGTATTCTTCCTTCTCTGTCTCCTTCTTCTGTGTCACCTAACTGGATTTTATGGAGAGTGAGTTAGAGGGACTGTTAGCAGGGTAGGGACAGCTCTCAGGACCAGTCCAGGCTGGAGGATGAACAGATGGAAATAATTTTGGGATTCCAGGACTGTGGAGGGTTTGTGTTTTGGACCTGGCGAGGGGCTGGACAGTTGACCCAATGTATGTACTCACTGGAAACCACACAGAGCAAATTTTGAGCCTTCCCTCAAATGGGAATGTGGGTTTGTTTCTCTGTCTCATCTCTGACTTTTCACAAGAATTCAGGTTCTAGTACTTTGATTTTCAGCCTTGATGTCTTTCTGGTCCCTGTTACAGAAAAGCACCTGAATCTGATGTTGGGAGCAACTGGATGAGCCCAGAAACAAAACTGGCTGTGAAATTTTCCTTGTTAAACATATTCAAACTTCAGATAGTCCTTGCTTTTCCTGTAAAGCGGTGCATTAATATGGTCATTGGGGTGTGTTAATGAGCAGCTACAACAAGCTTATGCAAATTTATATGAAATTAGAGGATTGGCATATCAGGCAAGAGATCAGGGCAACTTTTTATTTTAAAGATGATGTGAAATAGCTTATGAAGATGCTAAATAACTTTAGCAGTAAAAGGAAAATAAGTAATTGTTTCACTGGCAGCACAGCCAGTGCTGTGGGGTATTTGAATGCAATTTAAAAAGGCATTTAAAAACACTGACAGTTTCAGTGGTAAGCAAAGTGGATGAATGACCAGAGACTTGTAGGTGGATGGGAAGAGGCTGCAGTGTAGAGAAACAAAGAGTTTTTAGTTCTTTAGTTATTTCTTTTTACTTGTTTGCTCTAGTTGAGTTAAACCCAGGCTTACTCTGACAGTCAGCGTAGAACTCCTCTGTGCGTGTGTGGGTTAATCTTTATCCATGCTCTTGAAAGAGAAATGGGAATTGCTAACACTGGAAATCACCTGGCTCATTCGGAAATGTACTTCTGGGAAAGTAGGTTTCGTATACACCAGGGAAGAGACTTTCTTGAAATCCCGGTTTCAGGGAAGCAGTGGGGTTCCTTCAGCCACTGGGAATTTAAGCATATGGAGATTTGTTCCCCTCAAGCCCTGTCTGTGTTACATGTTATAGTCAAATTTGTCATTTTTAAGACCCCTGAGCTGGCAGTAGAAGCGCTGAAAGCTATTTCATAGGTGTAGCTCAGGGATTTTAATGATGAAGTTGGCGAGCTGCTGGCATTGAAGAATAGGAGCATCCAGGGCTGGAGCTTTCACGGAGGCCTGGAAGGGTTCTGTGAAAGATGGGAGTAGCAGTTACAGACAGGCACCAACTGTGGGAGATGCTGGGTTCTGGAGGGCTGCGTGTTCCTGTTTCTGTTCCCTGGTGCTGCTCTGCTGAGCAGCTGGGGCTCCGGGGGGAGGAGGCCGCGCTCAGCGTTGGCGAAGCGCGAGCGTCGCGTCCACATCTCGCTGCCGTTTTCAAAGCGTTTTTTGATTTATTCCCTCCCAAGTGCGGCGCCTGACTGTGTGTTTTGCCTTCCCCCGTGCAGGCTGCCCTCGGGAGCGGCAGTGGGAGGCAGTGGAGCTGGCCTCGGCAGCGGGAGAGGCTGGACTTCCCGTGTGTCTGTGCTGAATGGCTGCGATGGCGCCCGCTCTCACTGACGCAGCAGCCGAAGCTCACCACATCCGATTCAAGCTGGCTCCCCCGTCCTCCACCTTGTCGCCTGGCAGTGCCGAGAGCAACGGCAACGCCAACAACATCCTCCTGGCTGCCAACGGCACCAAAAGGAAAGCCATTGCTCCGGAGGATCCCAGTCTAGATTTCCGAAACAACCCCACCAAGGAAGAGCTGGGCAAGCTGCAGCCGCTAGTGGCCTCTTATCTCTGCTCGGATGTAACATCTGTCTCTTCAAAAGAGCCTCTGAAGCTGCAAGGAGTCTTCAACAAGCAGACAGTCCTTAAATCTCACTCTCTCTTATCTCAGTCCTTTTTGAAAACAAGTGATCTGTTGGGGAGGCAACCAGTGTTGGAATTCACTTTGGAGAATCTAAAAACAATGAGTACTAATAGCCAGCCACCTCTCCCACAAGCGCCTGTGAATGGCTTGGCCAAGAAATTGGCCAAAAGTACCAATTCAGACCATGAAAACTCTAGTTCTCTGAATGGTGGGAAGTGTGCTTCTCCTTCTGCTGCCCTCCAGACTGTTGACTATAATACGGGAGGTTCTGAATTGGGGGACTTGAAGACCGGCTTGACCAATTGCACTCTTCCACACAGAAGCCTTGATGCAGAGCACGCAACTCCCTTTAGCAATAATAGCACTGCAAATAAATCCTCCCTAAACTCCGCAGAGCAGCAGTGGGTGCTGGAGGGCGGCAGCGGGGACGCGCGGGTGCCCGGTGCCGGTAAGCTGGAGGAGCAGAAGCCCTCCGTGCTGCCTGGTCACCACAGCGCTCTGGACTCGGAGATGAGGACCAGGGCCCTGCTGCGGCGGCAGGCGGACATCGAGAGCCGAGCCCGGCGGCTGCAGAAGCGCTTGCAGGTGGTGCAGGCCAAGCAGGTGGAGAGACACATCCAGCAGCAGTTGGGCGGCTTCTTGGAGAAAACGCTGAGCAAGCTTCCAGCCTTGGACCCCCTGAGGCATCGGAGCCAACTGATGCTGACCAGAAAAGCAGAAGCAGCCTTGAGGAAAGCTGCGAGCGAGACAGTTACTTCGGAAGGCCTGAGCAACTTCCTGAAGAGTGATTCAATATCAGAGGAACTGGAGAGATTCACGGCCAGCGGCATGGCCAACTTGAGATGCAGCGAGCAGGCCTTTGACTCGGATGTCACTGACAGCAGCTCGGGGGGAGAGTCGGACGTTGAAGAAGAGGAACTGACCAAAGCAGACCCAGAACAACCCCACGTACCACTGTAAGTAGCACTCACTTGTTTCCTTCTGGTGGTGGGCAGCAAGGTGGAAGGTGGCAGATAGAAATAGCGTTTTTGTAGGAATCCTAAATTTTGGACGGTCTTGGGTCAAAGAATTATTAAAACTGGTGTGGTGTGGTTTGCAGCACGTAGAGCACTGAAGATAAAATTCCTCATGCTTACTGGAAATAGTCTTTGGTGGTTTTGGAGCAGCAAGTCGTGGAGATAGTGGCTGGCTGGAGTAGTGTGAGCTGCAGATACAAACCTGGAACGTTTCTCTCCAAGATGCTTTGGTGCTGTCTCCTGAAAGGAAATGTTTGTTGTTTTACAATGGGAATATGTGTTATAAACCTGTTGTGTAAAGTAAGGCCAGTCTGGATCTGTGCAGCTGACAGTATATTTATCATCGGGGAATTATTTTATTTGTTAAATGGACTGCCTGGAAAAAAGTACTCAGAAAGGATTTGGTTCAAGTGCCAGCGGAAGTGTGAAACGAGTGTGTTCCCTTCTTGAATCTGGGAAATTACTGCTGGGAATTTTCTTCTTGTCTGTGAGTTGCATTAAATGATGACAACAGCTTCATAATTATGTTGTTAACTGGATGCTGTTTGCATAAGTATTAGCTGTCAGTGTGTGTGTGGAGGAGGAAGATCCTTCTCAAGGCAAAAGGTCTTGAGACAGGTCAGGGAAGAAGGGATTTTTTTGTTCCAAACCCAGAATTTTCCCTGGGAGTGCATACCTGGGAGTTTTTTCCCCTGGGAGTGTTTTGCAAAAATCTCTTAAAATCTCATATTCTGAGTCTAGTCTGTGTGAAATCTTGCTTGCATCAGTAGATGGTCTCTTCCACCCCGATGGACGTGTTGAACCTCAGTCTGTGAAGTGTCATTATGGTCAACAAAAAGATCCCAGCATGGGCACAGGGTCCTGGCTGGAATGCCAGTGGCTTTCACATCCAGGCTGGAAATAGTCACCAGGACTTCTGAATTCCTGCACTGTCCTGGGGTTGTTCATATCTCTCTGGAGAAATCTTTGAATGGATTTGGATACCTTTTGTCCGGGCTGTGTTAGTGACTGGTCGAGGGCTGTGTGACACAGATTTTACTGAGCTGGGTGGATGTGAACTGTGGGCACTTGGTAACTTCAGCATCCTCTGAGAACATGCTCATGTGGATGGGTGCCGGTAACCAGATGTTACAGCTTTTGAATATCAGATTCCAGCTAAATGTCACATTGTGTTTTGGGATGGTGGCGCAGGATGAATTTCTGTGTGTGAAGTTGTAAATGTGGCTTGAGATTGGGTTTTTCCCAGTGCAAAGCTGGTAGCTAGCTTATCATGTGATCTCTCCTGGGTGGACATAAAAGGCCTTCTTGTGCTGTTAGAAACAAGAGTTTAGTAACTTTATTCCTGTTTTATAACATCCACAAACTTACTGTTGGGATTAGTAATAGAATTGTATTTCTAAGCCTTGTAGTAGTTATTGGAGGAGACATTTGATGAAAAATCTGTCCAAAATAATATTAAATTTCCCATATTGTGGGTTTCATGGCTTCACGTGTTGTCTAACAAAGTGAAATTTCTTTGCCACTCCTTAATCCCAAGAGGAAGTGCAGCATTCAGAGCCATGGCGCATGAAATTCTTTGCTGACTTTTCCGCCCCTTGCGTTAGTCACGCCTTCACGTTCTGAGTGCTCTTAAAAAGCCCAAGATTCGAAAGCTAATAAAAAAGCTGATCCCTCTGTTGTCTCTGGGTTCAGAAGCTGGTGTGTATGCATGCTGGCATCTAGGCCAGGCCCACCAAAGCCCGTGTAAAGTTGGTGCCTGTGGCTATTCGGGAATGAGCCATGCTGGCACTGGCCGTCCTGTTGGATGGGTGCTGTGACATTGGCCCAAGCTCTGGCACTGCCGAGCTCGGTGCCTGTTGGTGCTTGTCAGTGGAGCTCCTCAAGTCACCCTTAAGAGCTGGTAGAAGCTTCTGAGCACATCTAAATGCCATTCTTCTCCAGCAGTGCCAGGAGGCAGGAAGGGAAGAGCTGAGTTTTCCACTGGGAAGCTGCCTTGGACCAGCTGATGGTACAGAGCCATTGTTGGGCATCTGTGTGAGTGCAGAGGCTGCTCAAGGAGGGCTGGAGTTTTTGTTTTTCTGAATTTACTTCTTTAGAAGGAAGACATGAACCCTGATTATTTTAATTTTGATAGTGAGATGGAATATCTCAGTGTGTAATGGAGGCATTCCAAGCCCACCTGGATGTGTTCTGTGTGTAACCTGCTTTAGGAAACCCTGCCTTGGGTGATCTCCAAAGGTCCCCTTCCAACCCCAGCAGTTCTGTGATTCTGTACATGTCTCATTGCTCACCATCCCTTGGTTCTGCATTGCTCCTGGATGCCCCTGCTTTGCCCCCAAAAATCTGCTGTTTGCCTCTAGACCTTCAGTGAGAGCTGTGGCACCAGCAGTGTCTCAGAGCCTGCTGGCCATGAGTGGCCATGTCACCGACCACCTCAGAGATTCAAGTAGGAGCACCCAAAAGAGACAAAGACATGTTTACATCATGCTTAGATAAGAGCTGACCTTTGAGTTTTTCTGGTGTGGTGACATTCCAGAACCGGTATCTGGTCAAGGACAGACTTTGAAGCATTTGTACTGTTCTGACCTGCCTGATCTCAGCCACAGAGCACCATCTCCCTGAGAAATTCTTCATTCCAGTGGTGTTAGGGATGTATCAGAACTTGGTAGGTCCTTTTAAAGCACTCCCAGACCTGCTGCCCAGGAAGGTGCTGCCATTCAGGCGCATAACCAGGCCATCGTGTAATGCATAAACAAAGCAGGGAGGGATTTGTTACACCTTTGGGAAGCCCTGCCAGCCGTGGGCTTGGTTTGAGGAGGTGCTCCTGGTTCTCAGGCTGCCGATGGATGGGGAAGGCAGGTGTGTGCAGGCAGGGCTGGGTTGTGCCGAGTCCTTTGCTTTGTGTGCATCAAGGACCACCCTGCTGGATTGTGTCTGCTGCCAGGTCAGCAATGCACAGGTCTGCTTCACAGCTGGGATTGCCTAGAGCAGTGTGAGCAGTGCAGAGTGAGGATCAGGAGAGCAGCTTTGCCTTTGCCAGGAGGTGAGGAAGGAAGGCAGGTGGGAGTCTCCCCTGTGGAGGAGAATCCAAACTTCCTTGGCTGGGTGTGACTGGAGGCAGCAGTGCCTGAGAAACCTGTGCGACTGTGAAAGAGCCCAGGTGCCCTTTGGGGCTGGGCAGGCCCTGGCACAGGTGCCCAGAGCAGCTGGGGCTGCCCCTGCATCCCTGGCAGTGCCCAAGGCCAGGCTGGACAGGGCTTGGAGCAGTTTGAGACAGTGGAAGGTGTCCCTGCCCATGGCAGGGGTGGCACTGGATGAGCTTTGAGGTCCCTTCCAAGGCAAACCATTCCATGGTTTTATGTTGCTGTCAGCATGCTGGAACTGCTTGTGAAATGTGGTTCAGAGAAGGATGTGGAATTCTTCCCAGTGCTGGAGGGCTGCTGGCTGAAATCTGGTTTGTGTGGCTGAGTGATGGTTTAGGAAGTCACCAAAGTCCTGTTGTTTTTCTGTGTCCCTGTGCTAATACATTTAAATAGGAAATATTTCATGTGGCTTGTACACTTTTATAGCAGGTGCTCTTCTCAGAATGGTGGTTTCTTTGGTTGTGTTGGGTTTGCCTGCAGACAAATTTAATCAGAATTTCTCAATTATTTTTGGCTGGTTGGTGAACCTATGCTATGCAGTGATGTAGACATGAGCTGGTGAGTGGTAGGTGATTTAGTTCAACTTCAGTCTGTACCATGGAAAAATTTTCTGAAAAGGTAATGAAACCAAATATTTAACTGGGACTTATCTTTTAGCTCATGGTTTTCTTATCTGGAAAGTCACTGTTTGGTTGGCAGTTGCATCGAGCTGCTGAGAGGGAACTGAAGTTCCTAGTGACCAACTTCTCACACCCCTGGCTTCCCACAGAACCTTTCCAAGGGTCAGACAGTCCCTACAGTATTCACTTGTGGTTGTTATGATGCCTATGGCCACAATGCCTGAGCACACTTTAATTATTCCCATTTACTGAAGGGAAATCCCAGCACCTTCTGCACTTTGGTGTTGCAGTGAATCATTTCACAGCCTGTGTGTTGTCTCCTCCCTGCACTGCGTCACGTTGTGCTGCTGGGATCTCAGAGTGGCTGGCTTGGAGTAGTAATTAACATTTCTCACAACTGCTTTTCCCAGCACTGATTTCCAAGTCTTGTGTTGGAGGTGAATGCATGGGGCGCTTGGGTTGGGGGTTGCTTGAGGAGTGGCTGCATCAGCTGACTGAGAAATGGGATTATGGGATTTTAATCTTTTCCCTTGATTATGTTTTTCAAGTGATAAATGATAATGAAGCCTGTATCTCAAAGCCCATTAAATAATATTTCTCAAATCCATGACTTTATGGAGCTGTGGTTCAGATGGCAGATCCCACACGTAATTCAGAAATCAAATCCCACACCATGGGGACTAAGGAAACTTTTCCTGGTCACAAACATATTTCACTAAATTATTTATGCAGAGCAATCCTAAAAGTTTGTCTCTTACTCTTTATCACTTTTTCAGTCACCTGCTTGACACTTTGGGTGCTTTTTGTTGAATTTTAGCTGTGCTTGTGGGTACTGATGACAGCAGGGTGCTTAACTGTATTTTTTAGCTGTTTATGAGAACTTGCTTGTGTATTGTCTGAGTTGTTAGTCTCAGCAGTGATGTGCTGGTCAGGAGAGAAGTCCTGAAAGCTCTTTCATAAAGAGAGAGCAAATCCTGAAGTGTTTTTGCTTAGCCTTTGAAAGCAGAACAATAGAGTGGCTGATTGTTCAAAAATGCTTAATCAGGTATCTGAAGTAAGTAGGACACTCCAAGTCCCTCTTGCTTTTAAGGAAAGAGGGCAAACAAGAATAGTCAGTTATTTCTCAAAGAGATGCTGGTCCTAGTGCACTTTTTACAGACATTATGGGTGTCTAATAAGTTGTTTCTGACTTTTATTAGAGCCTTGATCCTCGTGCAGACCTCAGTGGAGAATGGCAGGGAGGTTTGGTGTAGGTCAGTGCCATCCACAGACCTCAGATAAGGCAGCGTGGTTGTCTTTCATTTGAGAGGGAGTTTGGTGCTTTGGTTTAAATTTATCTATTTGGGCTAAAAGCCCCTTCCACCCCAGAGCAATCTGGGATTCTGTGAACCAGCACTCAGAGCTGGGTCACACGTGCAAGGAATAGCATTTGGATCAGTGCTGTGTGGAGGAAAAGGTTTGAATTTGGTGTGTGGGGTGTTGAATGCAGACAAAGCATCTTTCTGGCAGATGCCTTTAGTGCCCCTGCAGCGTTTTGGGCTGTTCTGTTCAGAGCCAGGTCTTCTCTCCCTGCTTGTCAGGCTGGGCTGGTGTATGGAAGATAATGCAGAGGGCTGGGAATGATTTGTGTCTGGTACTGCCAATAAGCTGCTCTTTGTCTCTCTAGCCCTTACCCAGTGGGGCAGCGAGTAAGAACAGGCTCTAGTTCACATTTTCTAGGAGTTGTGGGTGACACCGTGAATAGGGTTGTGTAAATATTTACTTTACTTTTCATTGGAAAAAGCCTGTCACAACATCTGAAGCAGCAGAAAAAAAAATTTTTTTAGAAGTTTGTGAATGTGAACTGGTGTTAAAAACCCGGTGTGGTACTTATCTGCTTTGCTGCAGTCTCCTCTGAAATTGAAGTCAGTGTTTGAGCGAGGGAAAGGGGCCCTGTTTAGAGCTAATCTCCAATATTGAAGTCTAATATACCTCTGTGGGGGATGGGAAAAGACTTTTACACAGTGTTACACCAGCATCTGCAGGCTGACCCAGCTCGGAGCTGCGTTTTTATTCATGCTGGTACTGACAGAAGACAACAAATGACTGCATGGCTGAGATTACAAGTGGAGCAAGGGTGAACGTGGAATTCCTTAAGGAGGAGATTGTGAAGGTGCTCCCAGGTGTTTTCCTCAAAGATTTTGGGGTTTCATTCTGCAGTGACGTGGGCTTCCCCCCCTTCTGTTCTCTCCTCCCGCGGATCCGTTCTGGTTGCACTCGCTCAGCAGTGCTAGACTTCCAGCTGGGGGAAAATGTTTTTCTTGCTAAACTGGCACTACCCCAAGAGATTTTTCCACGGAGTGTGTTTTGGGCACACCCTGGATGTGGGGCGTTTTGCAAGTGTCTCGTTTCAAGGGCTTGGAGAGCTCCCTGTCTCTGCTGGGCCATCCTCAGATAAAACCTTTTAGGTGGGGGAGAATTAAAAGAATTGGCTTAGGTTTTATTTGCTGGATTTTGGAATGAAAGGAAGGGCTTAAAAATATAAATAGGTGAGGGCCTGTGTATTGACTAGGAATTCAGATGGGAAGTGGGAAGAGAAGCTTGAATTGCCGTTGGGTTTTGTTGCAGTTGCCCTTCTCATCTCTGGAGCCAACTGGGACTGATTCAACTCTCCAGTGCATTTGGAGTTGTCTCTGGTTGTGGCTCTCTGCATTTGAAAGATTTGCTTTCACTTGAAGTACTGGAATGGTTTGCTTAAGTAAGATCCAGCTTCTTCTTTTCTTTACCTTTTTTTTCCTTTTTTTTTCTGTCCTATTTCTTTTCACCCCCCTCTGACCTTCCCTGGGATAAGGTTACTTTCTGGAATGCCTGCTCCAGGTTTGACCTCAGCACTGAACAAGCTATTTATGGGAAGGGTACCTGGCACAGGCATGCCGAGTTAAGGATTTGCTAAGGATGCCTGGGATTTTCCTGTAAAATGTGCTGTTTCATTGCATTGCATCAGCAGTGAGGGGCACGATGCTTTGGTGAAGGAGGATGTTTAAAAGGCGACAGAGTCTTGTGCTGTTGAGACTTCCTGTTCACTGCTTTTGTTACGGGCTCAAAAATTCTGCAGCAAACTGGTCACGTGGAGAGGGTGTTTTCCCTTTTCCTGCCCCTCCCAAACCAGCCTGAGCTCTGTGCCAAAGTGTGCCCTGCCAGTGCTGTCCTGGCTGTGCTGGGCAGGGAGGGTCAGCCTGGACAGAGAGGGCAGATCCAGGCAGGGAGGGTCAGCCTGGGCAGGGAGGGCAGATCCAGCCAGGGAGGGTCACTCTGGGTAAGGATGGCAGCCTGGGCAGGGAGGGGTCAGCCTGGGCAGGGATGGCAGCCTGGGCAAGGAGGGCAGATCCAGGCAGGGAGGGCAGATCCAGGCAGGGAGGGCAGATCCAGGCAGGGAGGGTCACTCTGGGCAGGGAGGGTCAGCTTGGGCCGCGAGGGCAGCCCTGGGCAGTGAGGGCAGCCCCAGGTAGGGAGGGTCACTCTGGGCAGGGATGGCAGCCCTGGGCATGGAGGGTCAGCCTGGGCAGGGATGGCAGCCCCAGGTAGGGAGGGTCACTCTGGGCAAGGATGGCAGCCTGGGCAAGGAGGGCAGATCCAGGCAGGGATGGCAGCCCTGGGCAGGGAGGGTCACTCTGGGCAGGGATGGCAGCCCCAGCATTGAGGGCAGCCCCAGCATTGAGGGCAGCCCCAGGGTGTGTTTGGGGCTGTGTGGGGCCAGGATCTGTCAGGTCAGTGAGGTGAGCTCCTGGCAGATGGAGCTGGCTCCGTTCTCTCCCCATGCTCGTGTGCAAGCACAGTGTCTCAGTGCAAAACGAGATGTTCCCTGCGATAGTGGTGGCACAGCTCGGCTGGCACATCCCGTGACGCGCCTGCTTCTGAGGCACTTCAGTCCCTGCTGCCTTATGAATGAGCACAGGGTGCTCTCTGCACAACTCCCTGATTCTCAGAGAGCCTCTGTTTTAAAGAGGTAGAGCTCCTGGCTGTTCAGTCTGTGCATCCTGCCTCTGTAAATGCACTCACAGAATCACAGAATGCTTTAGGTGGGAAAGGACCTTCAAGTTCATGCAGTGCCACCCCTGCCATGGCAGGGACACCTTGCACTGTCCCAGGCTGCTCCAAACCCCAGTGTCCAGCCTGGCCTTGGGCACTGCCAGGGATCCAGGGGCAGCCCCAGCTGCTCTGCTCAGAATGGAATTCCAGAGAGTTTTGAATGTCATTTTGCTGCCTCAGAAGTGCCTCCTTACAGGGTGGATTTGTGAAAAGTGACTTTGTTTGGCTGCTGACTTAATGAAATACTCAGTAATTTAAAGCAATGCCAAAAAAACGCATAACACCCCCCCCCACTATAATAGTGACTTTTTTAATATTAGGCTCAAAACATTTGATCATCAAATTACCCAAAGAGGGAACTAAGGATGATCAGGGTTCTCCTCATGCAGCAGAGCTTTAGGCTTTTGTATTTTGTGACATTTTTGCAGTTTCCATAGTAACACAACGATGTTGTAAGAAATGTTGCAAGGATTTTATTTGTGTAAGGGAGGACTTTCAAATATTAATGGAAAGCAGTGTGAATTGGAGGGAAATGTGTGTGATGGGAGGCAGAGGGAAGGGTTTGATGTAGTGCCTGGAGTGAGCAGCCATCCGTACATTGAACTGGTCCTGGCCAGCAAACAGGAAAATAAGAGAGCTTCAGTCATCTGGGAAATGTTCACCACGAAGTCTTTCTGGTGCTGTAGGTGAAGCTTGGGGATATCTGCTGTTGCTCCTTCTCCTGGTCCAGGTAAAGAACATTTTGTCTCCAAAGTGCTTCTCATCTCAGCCCATGTGCAGTTAGAGCTTCAGCTCCTCCCATGATGTTAAAGATTTGGAGCTGTTACCCACTGGCATTCATGGGGGGCTTTAGGCTTAGTTGAGATAAAATTGGATGTCTTCATTTAGAAGCCTTGAGGCAGCTCATAGGCTCAATCTGCATTTCCTGAATTCCCTGGTGGCTCCCCTTTAATACCCAGTGCTGAGCTTTAGCTGTTTCAGGGCTGGTGATGTTGCATTAGCAAATCCATTCCACTCCTGAGAGGGAACCAGAGGGGTTTTTTTGTGGGTGCCGTAGACAGAAATTGAGACAGGGATCTGTCTGAGCAGGGCACAGCTTCAGTGCTCAGTGATCCTGGCTCTGCTCTGACAAAATTGAGCTGCTCTGCTCCCAGCTCCTGCTCCCTGTGCTTTGATGGGAGGAGGTGATGGCTCTTCCTGTTCCTGGTGACTTTTTTCTCCCACATCCCAGTGGCCAGGGGCAGAATATTTCTGTTCAGCAGCTGTTGCTATTCCTAGGCCGGGACAGTTGCATGAATAAAAATTGCAGCAGCTAAATCTGCCTATTTTTGTGTGAATTGGAGCCCTTCTCCATGTGACTTCTGCTATTCCCGTGCTGGCTATTTCAAAAAAATGAGACAATCAGCCTTCTGTAGATGTGCATTTTGAATGCAGAACACTTGCAGGGCTCTTGCTCCATGTATGCAACATTTTGTGGTGTTGGTTTTTACTGTCTCAGGCTAAAACAAGAAAATTATTCTCTCTCTGCTCCTTTCGTGTCGTAGGTAGCTCTCCTGCCATTAGCAGAGATTTCTGAAAGTCAAAGGCAAGGTGCTGTTTATACTGAGACAGCAGAAAATAATGTTAAGAAACTAAGCACATTAGGAAATCTCCCAAAGCATCAACCACTTTTCCTACGTCAGGGTGGATTAAATTGATACAAATTAATTTTCAAGTATTTTTCATTGTGATGGACACGGCTGAGTGTCGTGTAATGACTTCTCCAAGGTTCGTTGTGTGTATGTTGGTCCAAATCAGCCCATTTCAAATAAAATAAATCTGTTTGAGTAGTAGCCAGCCACTTAAGGAGGATTCCTCGGTGTGGTGATTCATATTGTGCCTAAAGAGTGCTTTCCATACTCAGCCCTCGCTCTCCCCCCTACCATCCCCCTCTCCCTGCCTCTGGAAATGGGCAGGAAGCCCGAACCAGCTTAACTCTGACTTATTTAAGCCTACTTTTAATAAGTAATACTTGTAAAAAATCTTACCTGAAGGCTCTGATTGACGTTGTGTTGTGTATTAGATGTTAACCTGGTTTATGAAGTGTGTAACTGCTGGTATTTCTTTTTTGGCTGCCTTTTCCCTGCATTTTAAATTCTTCCTAACAGGCTGGAGTTACATCTGCCTCCAGTTACGGTGGTTCTGTGCTGGTTCACTCTTTTGTGTGAATCTTTCACTTGTCAGACCTGCCCCAGTGCCCCTCCTCGAGTATTCATGGCCAGGTCTTTTGAATGGAAAGAGTTCTGTTTCTTTTAGCAGCTAATTCTCCTGCATGCTGCCTCTTGAGATAGTATTTATTTCAAAATGGGATCCTCTGAGGAGAGAAAATGTTCATGACCCATCCTAGTTGTCAGTGGCACAGCTCTGCCTTTGTTTTTCCACCTTTTTCCTCTGTACCAGGCATGCTTTGATTATGTTAAACTCCTGAAACCAAAGCCCTCCAGGCTGGGTACAGGTAAGCCCTGATCAGATTAGCTGCTCTGCAAATTGGGTTGGTTGTTGTGCCAGTGTTTTCTTGTGCTTGAGCAATGAATTTGTGTGCCAGGACAAGGTGCTCCTCTCTGAAAAATTAAAGGAAAAATGACTTGATTGAGTGTTTTAATGGCTTTAGTGAAAATTATCACAGAATATCTGGAGTTGGAAGAGAATCACCACACAGAGACCCCAACAATCCCACCCTGTGCCTCTTTTGCTCCCACATTAAAAACACGCTCTGTGAAAACTTAGTAGTGCTCAGTGACGCAGCTCTTAGAAAGAGGAGGATGAGGAGAAAATGTCGTGGGTGTTTTGTTCGTTGTTGTCACGTCTGTGAAGATTCTGGTTGTGAATTCCCAGCTGCTTTTAGCTGTGATGCTTGGAGCAGCAGTGACTGCAGGACTCCAGCAGGGAGGGAGCCTCTGCAGCCCCTCACAGACTAACGAGGTGGTCCCCACTAATGAGGGTCTGTTCTGGAGCCCAGTGTTACTGGGTGAATCTGCTGGAGGAATCCTCTCTTTATTGTTTTCCTCTGATGTCGCGGCATTCCTCAAAATCCCTTTCATCTACTTCCTGTCTGCTTGTTAACAACCATCTGCATGCAGAGCACTTGGCTACTTTCAGTCTTTGCCTTACATAATTTTAAGTTTTCCCCCCCTCCTCCTTTTGGAGCTTTCTGCTTGGATTTTTTTCCCTCTCTGATGTAGGTGTTTGAATTTTTCAGCTAGTCAAACTAGTACATAAAGTGATCTTCCTGTTCTGGGCTTGCTGCAGTTGTCATACTGGGGAGAAAAAAATTGGTTTTACTTCAATTTATTAGGCACGGGAGAAAACGTTGCTGCCCAGAGCAGCTGTGGCTGCCTCATCCCTGGCAGTGCCCAAGGCCAGGTGGGACACTGGGGTTTAGAGCAGCCTGGGACAGTGGGAGGTGTCCCTGCCCAGGGCTGGGGTGGCACTGGATGAGCTTTGAGGTCCCCTCCCAACCCAAACCATTCTGTGATTCTGTAAAGCTCTGTAATTCTCCTTCCAGTTTGAGAGACTGAAACCAAAATTTTCAAGAAAGCATATCCAGGGAAGCCTTTTCTCTTTTTTTTTTCCTTATTTTTCTGTTTCTACTCTTGGGTCCTACAGAGCTCTGCTGGAGTTTTAAAGTGAGTTAAAACTCACTTTTTATGAGTGATGCTCATTGCCCAGCCATTGGGGATTTTGTTGGATGAGGAATAGTGGGATGTGCCTGTCCTGGTTGCCCTTGGGAACTGCTGACCTGGTACAAATGGGGAGTATTAATTGAAGTAATGGAGCTCTCCTGGGTTTCACTTCATTTCTGAGAGTAGTTTGTCCAAAAGCATCTTGGTTTATTCATTTAGCTGATGCTTGGTGGGATAAAGGGAGTTGTGAGAATTTGTGATTATCTCCTTAGCTGTGGCTCATGCTGCTGTCTCAGAAAGGAGACAGGTAGTTCCCCTCCTCCTCCTCCTCCTCTTCCTCCCTGCCACAGAGAGAGCAGCAGCTGCCTGGCTCCCTCCAGGATTAATCATCTCCATCGAACCTCTGATCAGGTTTTGATACACACTAGGGCAGAGAGCTGATGGAGAAGTGTTGTCTTCATTCACAGAGAGGTCTTGGAGAATGTAGAAATCCATGCAGAAATCTCTCTTTTCCAGTCACTGTAATCGCCTGTTAGCTCAGAGCTGGGTAATGTCACTTCTAAAGCTGCATTTATTGCACAAGATGGTGTGATAATTTCAGAGGGACATTTTCCCTTTTACCAAGGCTCTTTTTTATTTAGATGAAAACGTCCCACCCTCTCTAGTAGTCATGAACTCCCTGGCCCTTCGAGGGAGCTGACAGTGCAGAGCTGCACTGGCTGATCACAGTTCTAGTTCTTACCACAGCTTGTTCCAGCTCCTCTAATGAAAAAAAATTGTCATATCTCTTCCAGAGCTGGGAATCCTCTAGATCTGGGGAGGTGCAAATGTGTAATGCTTTGGCTGCAGGTCCTGCTTGGCCCTTGGACCCTTGCAGGCTGTGCAGGAATGGACTCGCAGCCACGGCTCTTTGTCCCTGCTGCAGTGACTTTTGTGTTGGCTTTTGTTGTGAAACTCTTGGCTTCAGAGTTTGTGAATGTGTTTGAAAACCTCCCATGTGTTGTAGGCTTTCTTCTGACACATGCAGGGAGTTGGATGGGCCGGGAGAAGGATGCACTCCCAAAGCTGGGAACCCTCAGCTCAGGCTGGGGTACCCTGCGATGGATGGGGAGCGGTCCCTGGGGCTGGGAGGGTTCTGAGCCTGTTTGCAGCACTCTCCAGAGCTCCCAGTGGGTTGAGAAGGAGGGTTCTGAGCCTGTTTGCAGCACTCATCAGAGGTCCCAGTGGGTTGGATGGGGCAGGAGAAGGACACAGTCCCAAAGCAGGGAGCCCTCAGCTCAGGCTGGGTACCCTGCGATGGATGGGGAGCAGTCCCTGGGGCTGGGGAGGGCTCAGGCTGTTTGCAGACTCTTCAGAGGTCCCAGTGGGTTGAGGAGGGTTCTGAGCCTGTTTGCAGCACTCTTCAGAGGTCCCAGTGTGTTGAGGAGGGTTCTGAGCCTGTTTGCAGCACTCTTCAGAAGTCCCCCTGGGTTGAGAACCTCTATTCTGTTCCTTGTGTGAACCTTTTGTAGTTTTACCAAGCATTAAGGTCTGGGCAATGTTGTAATACTCCAACTATTCTCATTTGCTGCCTTTCCTCATGGATTATTTGACTGAAGGTTGCCCCAGTTCAGTTTTTTTGGCTCTTATGCTGGCTTTTAGATATGTGAATGTGACATGCTCTGCTTCTGCTTGTAAATAAAAAAACTAAATGAAATAAAAGGCCTCGTATTCACATCTCTAGAAAAGCCCAACTCCTAGAAAGTGGTGACTGCAGGGTGAGTAATGCTCCATTCACTCCCACTCCCTCTTCCCCCAAAAGAACAGGAAAACCCTCCTGAACACATCTTTGATAAAAAAACCCTCCTGATGAGATTGATGTCTTGATTTTTTAAGAGACTGAGGAGATTTGGGATAACGATGGAAGCTCTGCTGCTTGGATGAGATGTTTCAATGCCACCAATCAAAATATCTTCTAAAAATATCCCATCTTCAGGAAGAATCCATTCTTGCAAATTGGAGCCCAGTATTGCAACTGTTGGTTGCAAAGGGTCCAAATTAAAGAAACACACTGATATTCCTCTCTCTTTTCTCCCTTTCCAACTCCTTATAGAAACGCTGGATTATTTATTGCAGACTTCACACAGTATAAAAATAAAATTAGAGTATGAGATGCTCCAAACTGTGGCACTTGAAATGCAGTGCAGTTTGCTCAGAAGGTGGAGAGTGGCCTGATTGCTGTACAGATACTTCTACTCTGTCTCCTGCCTTGTGTCTTGGCATGAAACAAACATTATCTAGTCCTTGTGAAAAGTCCTGGAGTAGAGAGTGTGTCTTGGCTGAACCTGATTGAAAGGGCTGAGGAAAATCTATCCAAGAAAAATAAATTTCTGGTGCAGCAGCCAACAGAGTGTGTGACATGAATCACTTCTGGAGGGATGGGGGTGGTACAGAAAGGTGGTTTTGATTTGGCTCTGGGAAATGTGGATGAAATGGGGGGGTAAAGACCATTTTTATGTGTCCTTACAGACACAATTAAGATACAACCATCTCTTTATAGCCTGGAATAATTCAGTTTGTGGTGTTTTCTCACCACTTCTTGTTCCCATGGCTTCTCTTTCCACCTTGTACCCTGAAGTTTCTGATCTTCTCTAGATCTTGCAGAAGAGCTTCTCCCTTTTCTCCTGCTCTGTGGCCCATGGAGTTGGGTATCTCAGGGCACTGTTGGCTTTCATCCCAGAGGGAGTTTGATGCATTGGTTTAAATTTAACTTTCTTGGGTGAGGTTTTAGCTGTTTTGGGGCAGAGCAGAGGCCTCATCCCCAAAGTGCCAGCAGAGCCCCACAGAGCTGCTGGTGTGGGGTTCCTAGGCTGCCCCAGCTCTGGGGGTGTGATGGTGTTCACAGGGGTCTTAGGATGAGGGTCTGACTCCATGTTTCAGAAGGCTTGATTTATTATTTTATGATATGTATTATATTAAAACTATACTAAAGGAATAGAAGAAAGGATTTCATCAGAAGGCTAAGTAAGAATAGAAAAAGAAAGAATCATAACAAAGGCTTGTGTCTGGGACAGAGTCTGAGCCAGCTGGGCTGTGATTGGCCATTGATTAGAAACAACCACATGAGGCCAATCCCAGATGCACCTGTTGCATTCCACAGCAGCAGATAACCATTGTTTGCATTTTGTTCCTGAGGCCTCTCAGCTCCTCAGGAGAAAAAATCCTGGAGGAAAAGATTTCTCAGAGAATACCATGGCTGCATGGGGTTATTGGTTTGCAGAGGAATCTCACAGGGCTGTTTAGGGAGGGAGGGGACAGGAGCTGAAAATCACCCCTGGCTGCCAAGGGCACGGCTCCCTGCTGCTGTCTGTGGCTGCCTCCTCTCCCTGTCCCTCCCCTTGCTCCTGCAGGTGAGGCAGGAGCTCCCCTGTTTGCATTTACAACAGGGAGGAGCCGTGCAGCAGTGGCAAACCTGCCACGTCTGCTCGACACAGACCCGCATTGTCCTTGACGAGGAAAGAGCCTTCCAGTAACTCACCTTGCCAGCAAGAAATAAGATTTCTTTTTTCTCTTTTTTTTTTTTTTTTTATTATTAAGAGCAGCTGAGTTGCTTGGAATCAGTGTGGTGTTTAGTGACACCCAAGGAGGATGTACTTTTGTGAATAGAAAATGCTGCTTAATTGCTCAAGACAGCAGTTTATTCTTTCACGTTATGGAATTCCAGTCTGTGTGAACCCAGCAATGTGGCTCTGAAGTCATTATTTTGATTTCTTGCTCGCTGCCTTGACGTAGTAGAAAGCGTCTCTCCCTTGCAAAATGAAATGCTGAATCTGTTTTAAATGAGATTAAATTAATACTGTGTTCTGGGGGGCTCCTTTACAAAGAATCAGCAGCATTCTGCTCTTCTGCAGGACTGTGTTAATCATCAGACATGAGCTGAAGGACTGTGGCCACATAAAGCTGTGTAACAGCCCAGCAGAAAGCTGGAAAATGCTGAGGGGGATAACTCAGGTATCTCTGGGAAGAGAAGCAGGCTGCAGGAATCCTGAGTCACAGAAATAAATGTAATAGACTATATGTTTCCCAAACAGCAGCTGAATCCGACTGTTCCAAAATAAAATGGTTTTGTTTTCTCTTTCACATGTGACGTACAGTCCTTTTTATAGCTTCTTGTGTTTTTTTTAAGCTATAGGGAATTGTGAATGACTTGTGTGAATTTATAGTGAGTTTTGAAAGGCTCGGAAGCATTTTGGAGTGTGTGTGTGTGTGTATGTACACACTCTGTGCGTGGTACACAACCAACATTTTAAAGAAGTCTCTGTGTTTATTTAGACCCCAGCAGTTTGAGGCCCTTGCTCTCATCTCTGTAGTTACAGGTATGGTTAAGTTTGTTGGCTGCAAGGAGGAAATATGCAGTTACTTTTTCAATGCAATCTCATTAGAATTTTATTAAAGCAGGTTTTAGGGCAAGCAGGAGGTGAGGTGTAGGTCACTGGGTAAAAACAAGTGTGTTTTGAGAGCTTGAATATGGAATCTTAATGTGTGTGGCAGAGTTCATCCATGTTGGTTAGAGGTTATTCTAAAGTTTGAAACACGAGGTTTAACATCTCTTCTGGAATTTTTATCTTTATGTGGATAGAAGAATGCAAAATACTTAAACATGGTTCAATTCCTATATCTTGGTGCCTTGTTTCTGGCTTCTGCACCACCGGTGTTTTATCTTAGTTCTCTGACTTGCTGTGGCAAAAGCAGAGAGCTGTTAGATAAGGAGCTTTTAAAGATGTGACTTGTCAGTAAGAAAACAGCCTGTAAGCCTTGCTTAGTCAGCCTTTAGATGAAATTAAGTGGTTGCAAATTAATTTGATCTTAATAAATTAAACTGAATGGAGTTACCAGTTTGTCCAGGACTTTGTTTATACGGTCCAATAGACTTCTTGGAGCTTTTATTTTTGTTGTAAGTTCTGTTTTTATATCAGAGGACATAAATCATGAGTTCTTTGTTGCCTTATGAAGGTCAACATCAGGATTCTCCTGTATCAGTCTGGACTGGTGTCTCTGGGGAGGAAAGTTTTGCCCAAAACCAGTAGCTGCTGCATTTTAGCTCACATCAGCTTTACTCTCCCCTTTTTTCTTCCCCACTGGAGACTCTGAAGGCATCTGCTGCTCCATTTTTAAATGGAAGAGGATATCCTGGAGATTAAATACTGCCTGTGCATGCTCTGTGTCTCAAGCTGCAGTTGTAACAGCATTGCCTATTGCCCCAGATCCTCAAGGATGAGGCTTTCACAGGCTCTTAGCAGGAATAGTTGGCATAGTTTGCATGCAAAGATGATTCTTTAAAGTAAAATAAGTATAAATTATCCTTGACCGAAGCCCAAGTGGGTTTTTGCAGCATTTTGGTTTTTTTTTTCCTTAGGGAAATAAGGGGAAAGTGCTGCTCTGGGAGGTAAGGCTTTATCTGTGGAATGTGCCTAAACATCCTCTTGTAACCCTTCCCTGGTGAGCACAAAGCATCTGTGCTGTCTGTAAAACCGTTTGCATTGAGCTGAGGAAGAGCTGGGATCAGAAAGGGCCTTGGTGCTTCTCTGAGGTTCACTGGGTCACTGTGGCCACCTCTGTGCACTCCCCGAGCTCTTCCAGCCCTAACAGGTGTCTCCCTGAAAATATGTGCCAGTGTTTGCTGTCTGCTGGGGGAGAACAGTGTTCCTTTGTTGCTGTTTGGAGGGAGGAGGGAAGCCAGCCAAGTTCAGCGCTGCTTCATGGCAGAACATATCTCAGGGCTTTGAAGTCGTGTGCTTTTTAAAATAAGAGCATCTAGACTGCAGCTCTGCAGCTCTTTCTTGCACTCACTGAAATGTGCTCCAGTCACAGACATGTTCTTCTACTAAGATGTCTTCTGTTAAAATTCTGTCCATTTTTAATCCTCTTTCTGTTACTGCTCTGATGTTTGGGAGAGAGCTGCAAGTTCTCTGTCCTTCTGTTTGTTGTCCACACAACAAACCCAAAAACTCTGCTAGTCAGTCATCTTCTTGGTCTCAAACACCACCTCTTTCAAATACCTGGCCTCTAACTTTGGACATCTCTTCAATTCCTAGGGAGATAAAAGCAAAGATCTTGATGCAAGAAATGTTGCCTGTCAAAATAAGTTAATAAGACCCTGGCAAAGGTTTTATTTCCTGGAGAGTGGGTGAACTTGATGTTTTCCCCGTTCGTTTTGTGGGAATCTCTGGATCTGGGTGCAGTTGGAAGTTGAAAAAGATCAGGGTGTCCTGTGTGGAGGAATTTGGGAAGAGGGTGGCAGTGGAAGTTGAGTGGTTTTGGGAAGTTTTTGGTCACAGGTCCTGGGAGACAGAATTCTCAGGAGATGTAACAAAACATGGTCTCCCTTTATAGCAGTTGAGTTTCCACAGGGGGAAGATTTGCACATGAGTGTCCTGTTGAATCTCCCATTTTCACAGGGAGCTTTACTGTGGATTTGGAGAGGGGTGCATGGTGTGTGCTAGGCTGCTGCAGTTGGCAGTGAACTGAGGTAACAACCTCCTCCCTGAGAGCTCCTGAGAGTTGCCAGCACAGATTAAACTCCATTCACTCCATGTTAGAGTCTCCTCTCTTCCATGCAGCAGGAATTTGTCTCCTGCAGGAAGCACTGAGCACGTGATGGGGATGCTGCCATTGGGAGGATGATTTCTTATGGCTGAAAGTGCTTCTGATCATTCCTGAAATAAATTGCTTTTATTTCTGCTCTTTGCCTTGCCAAATACCCCAAAGCTGTGTGTTCACCTTTCCCCAGCAGTTCTGGAGCTGTTGGGTAGAGCCAGTCCCCTGTTTCTGTTCCAGTTTCTCTGAAAGCAGAGAGAGAAAGCTTAATGGGTAGTTTTTAATTTCCTTAGTAGACAGTTCAGAATCCATATGGGAGAGAGGCTCTGTGATATCTGCATTCTTACTGCGTGGGGAAGATTTTACTTCACAGCTCTTTCCCTCTTAATCACCAAAGATTCTTCATCTTCACCAGAGATTCATTCTACACTTCTGTAGTGAAGCTGTTTTCTAGAGAACCATGCTTAAATGGTACCATGAGCACTTGGATGTCTCTCTTGCATGTGAGAATGTAGAAAAGCTGTGACATTCTTCACTAGTGCACACCTTTCTGGGAAAATCAGTGTTAATGCATCCCTCAGTAACTCCTGCAGCTGGGGTTTGTGGCCTCAGCAACTCTTTCTTTTTGCTGTGATTGCAAATACTTGAGCATCTTTTTATTCTCACGAGGCCAAGGATGGCTCCTGTTTGTCCATAGGAAGGGCTTGAATCACAAACTTGGGCTTCAAACATGCAAAAAACACTTGTGGTGAGATAAATTGGGTTGCAGGCTGCCAGCTGCCCCTGCTGCATTGTGCACAGAGGGATGTAAGGCCTTGCTGCTGCTGCTTTGGGATGGGTGAGAGCCACCCCAGGGATGCCCAGGTGCTCCTCAGGGCAGCTCCATATCCCAGGATTTGGGAATCACAGTAACAAGGATAAGATTCACAGCTCCAGCCAGGCTGGTTTTCATTAGGAGTAAAGAAAAATGTGAAGCCCCAGGAATTTTGTCAAGGCTTTTGATATGTGAGTACTCAGTGTTCTGCAAGAGGAAAATAAACTTTGATTAAAGACTAAACTCTGTTCCAGAAGCTGCCAGCACAATACAGAGAGGCTTGTTCAGATAGGAGGAGTGAGACTTGAGCTGGGTGTTTGGTTGAAGCCACTTGCTGTGGCTTTCCATGAGGCTGCCATGCTTTCTGTGGAAACTTGGAAGCTTATTTCATTGCTTCTTGCCTGAATCTCGTTTTGGAACTTACTATACATAAATATTTACATAAATGTTCAATGTTTATATAGAATACTTTGGTGTTGAACCTTTTAGATCTTTTCTTTCGCTGAAGTTTCTCATTGAAGGGGTTTGGTGTCTCACTGTGAAGGTCAGAAAAATTTTATGGGCCTTAAAGTTGAGACTTTTTAAGCTCTCTGGGTATCCCATGACAAAAATGAGGCTGCTTTTTCTCCTTGTTTTGAGGATAATCTTCTGCCATTTAGGAATGGGTTTTGATATTATTTGCCTTTAGGAACTTGACTGTATGGATTTCTGTCCCATGTCTCCAAAAAGCAGACATTTGTGGAGCTGTGTACTGACAAGCAGAAAGACAAAATCGGAGTGATCCGCTCTGGAAAGAATCCAAGTGTTTTAATTTGTGTGTATGTAATTCTAGTATCTCTCCTAGAGCCAAGTCTGCCCTTCTTAGACTTGATGATAATGCTTAGCACACAGAGTGTTTTAATCCTGAAAGCACTGCACAAACATGAACTAACCTGGCAGTTGAGCCTTAAACTTTTCTAGGTGATGTTTACTCAGGCATGAGAGACACTATATTTAATATATAATAATTATATATGTATAAAATAATTTTTTAACATATATATACACACACTAGCATATATGATCGAAATCCCTCTTGTCTGATAGATGAATAAATAGCTGGTGGTGGAGGGAGACTGAAATCCCTTTTGTGTGTGAATCACCTGATGTGCTCAGCAGCCCCGTGACCACTGTGAGCCCAGCACTGATCCATCCTCCTGGAGAGAGGCTTCAGATTTCCAGGGAGCTCAGGCTGATGTCATTGCTGTGAAATGAGGCAGCAGTGAGCTTCCACTCCCTCTGCTTGGGAACTGGATCCCAAAGCTCTTCTGGCATAATTCCATGTTCCAGAAACCACTGTCCTCCCGTTGCTGCCATACTGCTGGTAATTACTTAATGTAGGCAGGCAAAGGGCACAATTAGGTGAGCTGAATGGTTGAAGGAAACACAGTTATAGAATAAAAAAATCCCAGACTGGTTTGGGTAGGCAGGGACCTCAAAGCTCATCCAGTGCCACCCCTGCCATGGCAGGGACACCTTCCATTATCCCAGGTTGCTCCAAACTCTGTCCAGCCTGGCCTTGGGCACTGCCAGGGATCCAGGGGCAGCCACAGCTTTTTCCTTTTTCTTTTCTTAATTTTATTTTTTTTAATTATTTTTGTTTGAAAATATTTTAAATTTAAATTACTCTGCAGATACCTTTGTCAGGACCTGCAGAAGAGGCTCTCTGCTGTTTTGTGTGGGGGGATTGGGCAGCTTGGAGCTGCTGCCATTCCCAGGGCAGGAGGACACATCACGGGTGTTTAAGTCCTTGAGAACCATTCCTGGCTCCCTCAGATTGTGGTGCAGCTTTAAAAACCTTTATCTTTGTGCTTTTGCTGAGGGTTATTGTTGCTTCCCTTAGTTCCCTTAGCAGAAGAGGTGGCCTTTTTCTTTGGTGTCTTGGCAGATTTCCTCTTAAGTCTTATTTTAGCGAGCTGAAAGAGGAAGAGAGGGCACAGGGTGCTTTTTGAAGCCATATTCACTGAGGATTTATTCCCACCAGCGTTGTAAAAGTCTGGAATAGTTACTCTGGAATTCTTTGCTGTTTTGAAGCAATTAGTTTCTTGGTTTCTCAGTTGTGAAGCAGAAGATGTCCTATAAAAGAAGAATATATCCAAGAGAAGCACTGAAACACAGAAAGAAGGGTCACAGGTTTTTACTCACTGCCCCAGGATTTACTCACTTTGTCTTGAGACAGGCATGGGAAGATGAAGCAAACATGGTCAGCTCTCTCCATCATGGAATAGTGGGTGATTGAACAGAATTTCTGCATGATGAATTTGGATGTTTATTAAATTCCTTCCCCATTCCCTCACTTTTGTCCCTCTTTCTGTAGCTTTGTGAAGTGCATGGAGTGCAGATGCAGAGATGCTCCACTGCTGCAATTAGATAATGTTTCTCCATACATTTTCTGTGAGAACAGCTGAAGATGGGCGCAGCCTGTCCTGCCCTGTGAAATCAACAGAGGCCTAATTTTTCTTTAAAAAAAAAAAAAAAAAAAAAAAAAAAAAAAAAAAAAAAAAACCAAAACAGTTCAGTTATTACTAAATACATCTTAAAATGCTTTGAGTTTTGTCAACAGTGTGAGCAGCAGAAAGGGAGGGAGGCAGATGCTGGTGATGGGTTTTGCTCTGCAGGTGCTGGAGGGAAAACTGAGCACTGATATTGCAGGTCTGGCTGTGTCACCTCTGTCACACTGTGTCTCTTTTTCCATTAGCTGCAGGACAATCTGAGTAATCAGATTCCCTAGTGAATGGGGGCTGGACACTTTCCTTGTTTGCTCTTGTCTCAGTGTGTGATTCAGAGTTTTGACTGGGATGTTGGGAGGGTGACTCTCCTGGCGCTGTGGTGAACAACTGGGATTGCTGCAAGAAGAGGAGCTTGTTCTGAGTCTGTTCCACCTCCCTGTTTTCTAATTATGTGTTTGAATGTCTCCCTGCCTAGCTCACCTGTAATAAATCAGACACCCACAGGTTACATGACCCTTATCTCTGTCTCTTCTGATAAAGGTCTTTAAATGATGTTTCCATTAAGGTTTTTAGCAAATACGTGCTGCAGGATTGCTTTTAAGGACCTAGCTGTGTTTGAACTCGGTTTTATTTCAAGTGTAGGCCAGCCCAGGTATTTTAGGCTGCCCTGTGCAGGTGACTGTAGGACTGTAACCCTGACCTGCTTGAAGCTCTCCTGGCAACACATTTGCTGTCATGCTATAAATAACTAGAGACTTTCCAAACATAATTAGTTTCTTTATTGTCCTCTGAATAATGTGTGAAGCAGGTGTGAGCTCCACATCTCCTTCCAGCAGGATTTCCAGTTTGGAGGGGCCAGGTGCACCCTTCTGGCTGTGCCTGAGCATCTCTTGAAAGGTGTTTAGGTCCAAAACCTCCTCCCTGCCAGCTGTGGGTGCAGAGCTGAGCTCTGGTTGTCACAATGGGGCTGATTCCATGGAGTGATCCACACACTCAGCTCTGTCTTTCAGCCACATCCAAATGAGCAGGGCTGAGCGTTTGAATGCTGTGAGTACCTGCTGGGTGCTGGTGGTTGGGGCACTGTGCTGAGACTGAAAATGTTTTGTGCTTAAATTCTCCTGAACAAGCACATGGTGTGTGTGGACAGTGTGTCTTGATCTTCCAGCTGCTGGCCTGGAAGGAGCAGGACAGGACTGCCATGGATGGATTGGTGCAGGGCCTTGGGCAATGGGACAGAAACACTGCTGGGAGAAGGCAAAATGATCCTGAGAGAGCTGGCAGGAAAAGAAAGCAAGCAAGCTCAGAGAACTGGTGTCAAGAATACTTGTTTTTGCCTTGGATCATAAGGCCAGATGAGATCATTTATGTGAGAAGACATCACTGTGGAGGCTGATTTAGTGAGTAAAGGCATGTTTGCTTGAGCTGGAATAGATTTTCAAAACCATTCTTTTCCTGCTTGTAGGCATCAGTTCTTGCTTCCTCCCTTGCCTGTTGGGTTGGGAAGCCATGGAGCAAACACAGATTCTTGTGGGTGTGATCTTGTAGCCTCTTGCCATCTGAACAGAGCCTGAATTTGAGCTGGAGATGTGATGGCTTTTTAAATCTGTTCTCATTTACTTAAAACTTCACTTAAAATTTTCTGCCTTGTTGCTGGATCATTTACCACCCCTCCCTTCTTTTTTAAAGAAGGCTTCTTAGTGCTGTAATCCAACTGTGCTTTTCCTCAGTGATCCAGACTCATTTTTCTCTCCATCTTTTAAAAATCCATAAATTCCAATACTATAATTCTGCCCTATATTCTTTTGTGTCAGTTGCCTGCAGTCAGAAGTGTTAAGTGTGTTTCCATGCTCTCTTTTGCTGTCAGTATCAGTGAACCATCTTGCTGTCAGTGCTGCGTCTCACTACTTTTTGTTCCTTCAATCAAGGTTTATTTAGATTTTTGTTTTGCAGAAACTACTCAAAATGCCTCCTGTTCCTGCTCTGTCCTTTCAGTTGCTCATCATCTGGGACGTGGTTTGTGTGCTCTGTGGGTGAGAACCATGCTGATGGCTTGGTCAAGAACCTGTCGAGTACCAGAGATTTTTTCAAAGAGAGTTATCTTTAAGCATTTAAACACATTTTATCTTACATATGTGGAGTTTTAGACGTGGAGAAACTTAATGTGTACAGAAAATACTGAAGTGTGTTGCAGTTCTGACATGTCTGGTTCTGCCATGAGAGGGGTTTATTGTGGCTGCCCCATCCCTGAAGGCTTGGAGCAGCCTGGGACAGTGGGAGGTGTCCCTGCCCATGGCAGGGCTGGCACTGGATGAGCTTTGAGGTCCCTTCCAACCCAAACCATTCTGGGATTCATTTGGGGATAGATGAAGTCTGTTGGATCACTAAATGTTCTGCTACAATAATTTCTTTTAACACACACCAGGTGATGTTTTTCTTGTAAAGTTTGTACCAAGGTTTTGTTAGAGCTTTGCTAGCCTTGAAGCTGGTGTGCCCTAAATTCATGCTGTCCTTTAGACCCTAATTACCAGTGCACTTTGGCTCCATTCCCAGGAATGACCTGAATTGGAGGTGCTGGAAGGTGAGCAGCATCTGCTGCTTGGAGATGTGATTTCCATGTATGGGGGTCCTTTTCCAAAATAAAGTGGACTTCCTATTTGTGTTTTACCTCTTGTAAAGTTTGGAGAGTGGAGCTGTTTAATCCAACTGGGATTTCATTGAAGAATTCCTTGGCTGCTTCTCTCTTGGCTCAGATGGTCCTGCCCTCTTCTTCCTCCTTGTCTCCTTTCGCTGTGCCATCTGTCTGTCATCTGCTTTTTCATTTCTCTGACCTATTTATGAAATATGTTTGCACAACCCCTTCTGCAGTGGCTGCAGAGGAGTGTTGGAATTGTGACCAGATTTATTTCCTGTTCCCCTTTGTTCAGTTTGTCAGCTCCAACCCCTTGGGATCAGTGGGTGTCTCTGCTCTTGTCCTAAGTGACACCTCAGTGGTTTCAAACCAGGGCTGTGCAGGGAATTTTCTGGTCACAGCAAGGCGGGACACAGCATAAACCTCAGAGGTTGGGATTTGTCTGAGTCCTGGCAGGAGGTGGAGTCGGGTTTGGGTTGCAGCTCTTGCTTGTCAGAGTTCAACTCTCACAAAGAGGAACTTTATTTCCGAGGCTTTGGACAGAGGTTTCATTGTCCCAGAACTGCCGGGCATGAAGGGGCTCATTGAGGCCCTGTCACCCGTCCAGGTTCTGCCTCCACACCTGTCGAGGGCAGCAGCAGCCTCAGCTCCTGCCCTGGGGTTCTCTCCTTTCTCATGTGCAAGGATTAAGGCTTGGATTTGCTGCAGCTGGTCCCAAACTCAGCCCAGGAGCGAGCAAGCTCTGGGAGCAGTGGGATGGCTGTTGGCACACACGGGGTGAGACACAGCGTGGGTGGGTCTGGAGAATCCTGCAATGGTTTGGGCTGGGGGGACCTTAAAGATCACGCCCTTCTACTGGACACTCTCCACTAGACCGGGTTGCTCCTGTCCAGCCTTGTTTATTTTTCCCAGAATTGAATGTTCCACAGGCAGAGGTGGCTGTGAAGGGATGGCAGTGTTCTGAAAACCTCCTCAATTTCCCTGGTGCCTCTGGGTAGAGGCTTTCTCAGCAGATACATCTAGGAAATTTTGTCACTTCCTTCGGAAGTGTTTGTCCAGTCTCAGCTGCTGCAAAATCAGAGCTCTGGGGGAAGAGTGGATTTTAAAAACAAAACAACAAAAAGGCAAAATAACACTTGATACAGGCTTCTCTAGATCAGGTCATGTTTTCTTTTGTAGGTCGGACATGATAATAAATATATTCAGGATTACTAAAGGGGAAAAATAGCTGTAGCTTTTTGAGTTTTGTTTGTGGTTTGTTTTTTCTTCTTTTTTTTTTTTTTTTTTGAGACATTGAAGAAAGAAAATGGAGCACAAGGGGACAAAAAGAATTGCTGAACACAGCGTGTCCTTTCCCCAGCTTTAGGGAATAGCCAGAGTCTCTGGGAAGGACCTGAGCTGCAGGGAGAGAAGGAGGAAGCATTCAGGAGGGTGTAACAGTTGTAACATGGGAACAGCTGCTCAGTCCTGCTCCCCAAATTCACATTGAAGATGCCTCATGTAGCTGAACTAATAAAAAGCCCAAACAACAGAGTTACTACATGAGTGGATTGTTAACCCGCAGCTGACCCCTTGCTTTTAATCTCAAGAAATGAAATGGAGCCCATATAATCACTCCTAAATTTGTGTGTGTGTGTCTGTGACACATATTTTGCTCCAGAAGAGCCTGGCAATGTGGGGGGGGGGGGGGGGGGGAAGCAGCTATAGGATCAGAGATGCCACAAGGTGAAAACCCTCCCTTTGTTCTGCTTTTCTTCACCCACCTCCCTGGTGCCTGGGAGGAAGGAGTGTGGGCCTGATCAGAGGAAGCCTTTTTGGCAAGTGTTTAATTAATTAAAAGAGAGAAGGTAGTAAATTGATGGTTACAGTGGAATGTCTTCTATGATGCTAAAACCATTCCACTCTAAAGTGATCTTGTGCCTGGGACAGTAAATACCCCACAGATAACAGAGCCTCTTGACCGTGAGCCAGAACTCCTCTGGCCATTTAATAGATGAGAAAAAGATGTCAAGTCCCATGGCCAGGATCAAACAGCAAATCTGTGATGGAGCAGGGAAGTAGCAGAGTGGGGCTGGGGGCCCAGCTCTTAGCCTTTTAAACTGTAAGACTTTATTCTTCCCCCCTGCTCTGCCATGTTGCAGAAGATGGATGAGAGCCCTCAGTTGGGATTCCACCTCAGCAGTGTCCTATTCCTGAGGGAAAGTCTTCCTTTGTGATGTAGGAAATACAGGGACTCTTCTATCAGCTTCTTGCTTTTCTTCCTTTTTGTTTGTTCTTTGCTTTTCTCCCAGGTCAGATGTGGATTTCCTCCTTGGAGCCTACCTGGAGTTAACCCTTAACTGTGCTCTCAGTGATAGTTCTGTGTTCTCTCTTGTGGGACAGTGACTTTTGGCTCTGTAGGAGAAGTGCATGTGCACATGTGACTTTATGTACTTGGAGTACATAAAGTACTCCAGAGTTTATCATCCAAAGTCGTTGTGTAAACTCTCCTGCAAGGAGTCCTTGAGGACGTGGCACTGGCGGGGCTGTCCTCGTCCTGGGGGCTCCCTCAGGGCCTCGTGCAGCAAACAGGATCTGTGATTTGGATGGGTCATGTCCAAATCCCAGCGTTCAGTCTGTGAGCATCGGCCACCCCAGCTCTGCAGACTCACCCAGACCCCGCTTCCTTCCCCCTCCAACGCTCCTGTGCTCCCAGGCTTTGAATTTCTCCCTGCTCTCTTTCAGCACAGTAAATAGGGGATCTGTAAGTTTAAACATTAAGGCCTTTGTCAGCCCAGAGTAGCAGAGGCCTCCTGTGGCTGCAGCTCTGCTTGGGGGAGGCCCTTGTTTCACAGGGCACTCACTGGGTTGTGTTGAAGGATGGTTTGGCAGCAGGGCAGGGCACAGGTGGAGCTCTGGCAGGAGCTGAGCTCCCCTTCAGCCACCTGTGAGGGTTCAGTCCCTGTCCCAAAGGCAGGGTGGGACCCTCAGCATCAGCTGCAGCCCTCAGAGGAGCTGCCAGGTGGCTCCTTTTTGTCTCCATCACTTCCTAGGAAATCACCCAGAGTTTGTTGTTCAGCTCCAGCCTCCAGTGTGTGCCACCTCTGCTGTGTGTTGGGTGAAATACTCTACTGTCCAGAAACTGCTGGGGTTTAAAATTGTTTCTGGCAAACACGTTCAGAAGGTAGTTCAGGCTGAAATAGTGGCACTTAAACTGTGCTCTCTGGGACCATGCAGAGGGATTTGCAGATTGATTAAATGAGATTCATTAAATGATGGAAAACTTGATAAAGGAGCCAGGAATGCCCGAGAAATTCACGGGTGTTGACAGACAGCCATTGGTGCCAAAGCTGTGATGAGGAGTGGAGGAAAGTGACACCATGTGCTGGTGGTTGAATGCAGATGAGATGGGAAAGCTCCCTGAAAACCCTTCATTAGTGGCCAGAGTTGCTCTTCTGGAAGATTCTTCGACCTGCTCAGAGCTCAGCCCTTTCTTAGAAAGCAGAGATGCTCTTTTGTGGCTCCCATTTGATGTTTGAATCCAGTGTTTCTTCAGTCCTTTGTGTGCCAGAGCGTCGCTGATAAAAGGGGTTTCACGTGGCCGAACAATGCAGATTGTTCCTTTCTTCTCATGGAAATACAACTGCATTTTCACAGCCTTATTTTGGCCCTCTCCAGCCACCCCCAGGACAGAGCTCTGCCCAGAGCTCCTTTCCCCTGTGTCCCCAGTTTACCTACCCCAAACCAGCAGCTCCCCCTGCGTCCCCAGGGATGTCGGGCTCAGCCTTGATCCAGTGCCATGAAACCTTTCTGTATCTTTGCAGTGGAGCACAATTGCTAAGTCCATCATTTCTACCTTCTGATGTGCTGCCTCAGGTGCTGCCTGCCCACAGCTCAGTGGCTGGGAGCAGCTGCTGCCCTTCTCATCCCCATGCTCCACGGCCCCTTCCCACCATTTCTTTGGCTCCAGGCAAAGCCCAGCATAGCGTGACTCACATCAGTCTCCTGCTCTCCCTCTCCCTTTCCATTTCTCTCTGGACTTTTTCCATGCTCCTCTACTATACAGCAGTCCTTCAGCCAGGATTATATTATCCCATTTCTTAGATAAAGGGCTTGGAGGCCAGAAATGTGTTATTTCTGTGTTAACTGGAATGGCTCTTTGGGTTGAGAGAGGAAACTTTGCTTGGATTGGTGCCAGAAATAGCATGGCTGCCCCTTCCCTTGACTAAATGACCTTCAGATTTAATATTGATGTGTAGCTTTATTCTTGCTCTGATTTAGATTGAAGAGGTGATCTTTGCTGGGAGCTGTGTTGGGTAGGGACTTGTGCTAAGAGGGGCTGCAGAGGAGCAGAGCACAGCAGCACAGAGAATACCTGCATCCCTGGGTGTTCTCTTTCCCTAAAAGACATGGTGTTCCTGTTGCTTTGAACAGGGATGACCTCCCCATGCTTCAAGCCAAAAAAGAAAAGGAAATCTCGTTTTTCCTATGACTCTGAAGCTACTGGGATTGAAGGCTTGGAAATCAGGGCAAGTCCCTGAGTGAGTGGGCCTGAGCTGGGGTTGCACCCGTGGAACTTGCTACCAGTGCTCTCCCAAAGGCTGGGGAGCAGATTGCTGCTCCCCTGGAAGGCAGGGAGCCTTGGGACTGCACCTGCTTGGTGAATTCATACCTCTGATGCAGTTCTGCATTGATGTTTCTGTGCTGCTTTGTCCCCTAAAATCCAGTGTGGATTCCCCCTTACTCCAAGCCCAGCCCATTTCTGTCATGTTTGGCCCTGCTGAGAACTTCTGCTCCTACTGGAAATCTTCCCTGGCTTCTATTTGGTTTGTCCTGATGTCATTACATGGTTCAAACAAATGTAGTTTTTAGAATCATAAAGTGGTTTGGGTTGAAAGGAACCTTAAAGCTTATCCAGTCTCACCCCCCTGCCATAGGCAGGGACACCTCCCACTAGACCAGGTTGTTCCAAGTCCCAGGCCTTGGACATTTCCAGAGATGGGGAGTCAAAAATTATCTGGACTTCTTGATTGATGCCTTTGTGTGAGCTTAAAATCCTCCTTGCTCTAATGTACTGTGAGGAATCTGGAAAAAGAAACACTTTTTAGGAGACTTCTGTGAGGAGGGTTTAGAGCTTTTGTGTTCCAGGTACAGAGCAGAGTGTAGTTTGTGATCTCAGAGCTGTGTTCAGGAGCACAGTGTCGGAATCCTGCATTTGGAGACGTGTTTGCAGAGCTCTCTCCTCTTCCTCCCAGGACATGAAAGAGCAGATAAGGAGGGTGAGGTCATCCCAGCAGTGCAGAAATTTCCCAGGCCTCGAGCTGAGCCTGTTTCAGTGTAATCACTTATCCTGAAGTTTCATTTTGATCTTGGGCTGCAGAACCTGTGGAGTTAAACAAAAGCCCCCCTGGTCCCCATGAGCCATGACAAAACACCCTTTGACCTCAGGTCTTAACGGCTGCATAATGAGGAGTGGAGAGACTGAAGCTGCTTTTTCATGCCTGGAGAGGTGGGAGTATCCAGTGCTGCTCACTCGTCTGTCAGTGTTTACTGGGTGCACTGGGTGGGGGCTGAGAGGAAGACTCTACCTCCTGGGAGATAAACCGAGAGGAAAATGAAAGCAGGTTTTATTTGTTGCCCTGCTCGCTTCCACCCTGGAGTGACAGTGATCAGGAGTGGCTGAGTTGAAAACAAGTTTCTGCATCCTGTATCAGTGTGTAGTGAGCTCTGTTGTTGGGAAGTTTGGTAAATACTGAAGGAGTAGTCAATCAATTCCCCTCTTGCAAGGAAGAGTTCTTTGCTTTGAGATTAACTCCACTTTTTTCTTGGATATCTCATTGTGAGATTGTTTTGCTGGTGCTGCCCAAGTGGGGAAACTTCAGGACACTGAGACAAGTGTAGTGGCACTTGTTCAGATGGAGTTGAGAGCAGCACAGTCAGGAAACACCTTTGTTAGTGCCATTCACCTTCTGGCATGAGCTGGAAGGGTTAACATCCTGGAGAATCATTCCATAAATTCCTCCTTCAGTAACTCTCCTGAACAACGAAAGCAGGTCCCAGATAAGTCCTGTTCTGGCACAGTGTTGTGTTGGTGCTGCTCACCAAAGCTCAGGGCTGTCATCCTCACCCTGGCTGTAATTTCTGTAGTTTCTGTATTATGGAATATTGATTTACTGTGGAGCATAAAAATGTGCCGTACTCAGCAGAAGGGCCTCTCCAATTGTTATGCTCCAGGAACACTGCTGCTCAGGAATGTGAAATAAATTTTCCCTTTTAACAATGGATCCTGATTTGCATAGTCTCTATTCTTGTTCCCCGGGGACTGTGGCACTAATGGGCTGCAGCGAGCGCTCCCCCACTTGGACACCAAACTCCTCTATTTGCTGCATACAAAGGGCTTTGCTGTGGAACAAGTGTAATAACTTCTCAAACAGTTTACTCTGCGCCGTAATTGTCTCCTCTCTGTTGTGCTCAGTTTTGTTTGAAGGGCTTAGAACACTGAACGCCCCCTTCCTTCTCTTCTTTGATGTTTTAATGGCATTATTCTCAGGGAAGCTTGTTTTCCAGCAATCCAGAAAGTCACAGCATCCCATGCTGCCAAGTGAGGTGATCTCATGGTGCTGAAGGGAGACCAGGAGCTGGGAAGTGCCTGCTTTGCTCTGCTGGGGCTTTGCTTTGGCAGCAAGCAGAGCTTTAGGATAGGAGTGCAATATCCAAGATAATGGCTTGTGGTTGTTGCTGGTTGTGCTCATGATGTCAAACCTCTGTCATCGCTTGCTGTATCCTCTTAGTGAACAGGAGTCACTGGCCCTCAGCTCCTGAGTTTGCCAGAAAAAAGTTACACATCTCTTGGTGAGATCCCACCTTTAATGTGAAGAGGAGAAAAAAAACAAAGAGCACAATTTCCATTGGCTTTGTGCTTCTGCCACTTTGTGCTTTCTTTGTGCTTTCTGCCACTTGTGCTTTCTTGTGGAATTTTAACTCCTAGTGAAAAATCTGGGTCTAAGAAAGGTAATGATTCTCCTGTGCAACCTAGACCTATTGGGAAGCTGCTATAAGCAAGATTATAATATTGATAAAGCAAAATTATAATATTGATATCCTTCTCAGCAAAAAAAAAAAAAAAAAAAGGATATGCTCCTGGAAGATTTTTGTTGTAAGTTTGAACAATGGTATTTTAGGCATTTTGAGGGAAAAGTGGGCATTCTTGGTTCATAGTTTGTAGTGTTGAGAATGGCATCTTAACCAGAGCTTTAAGGGAGAAATTCCCGATGAACTGAGCCCAGCTGGAGCAAACCTTGGAACCTTGTGTAGTGTCACCTTTTCATTCCTGGATTTAGCTGCAAGGGACTAAGAAATGCCTTAATTTCTGGAGTGAGGGTGATCAGGCAGAGTCTGCACACAGACAGTCCAAGCTGCTCTGCTCTGCCTGCCTCAGTGCCCATGAGCACGTGGAGAACTATACTGAAAAATGGGCCCAATAAATTCCCTCAGAACATGGTATTTTTCAGCTGACTGCTCTGCTGAGCCTCTGGAGAGATGGTTTTCCTGGTGTAACAGGCAGCTTGTGGTGACCACACTTCTGATCCAGCCTCTTGTCCTTCACCTTCCCCTTCTCTCCTCACACCTTTGTCCGTGGATGCTAAGCAGGGTTCAGACATGGCCCAAAGTACTTGTGTTGGCATAGCTGCAAGAATAAAATCCTGATTTTTGGCTATTGTCACAGAACAATTGTTGCTGCTGAGGGCTCAAGAGCAGCTAGAGCTGGGAATGGCTGTTTTTCAGACAGTCAGCTGAATAAATGCTCGGGGCAGTGCATAAATGTGGTGGTGTAAAGATGTGGGGCACTTGGACTTGAAACAGCGCAGAAGAACTTCTGAGACAGCGTTCTGCCATTTCCAGGCCTTGGTGGGAGCTGCTGCCTGTTCTCTCGAGGGTCAGTGTTTGCACAGGGATTGTGG
This sequence comes from Agelaius phoeniceus, assembly GCF_051311805.1. NCBI lineage: Eukaryota > Metazoa > Chordata > Aves > Passeriformes > Icteridae > Agelaius > Agelaius phoeniceus. The sequence goes on along the minus strand of NC_135290.1, from coordinate 1,391,940 downwards.
ATGGGCTGGGGAAGGCAGGAGTGACTCAGTGTCCCCGTGAGTCACCCTGGTGCTCCGGGCAGGATCCCGACAAACCCCCGAGGCCTGAGCGGATGGGATGGGATGCTGTGTCACCAGCCTGGTGTAGCACCTGGGGCTGTGGAGTTCCACCTTCACAGAGCCCTGCAGTCCTTTAGTTAGAAAAGCCCTCTGAGACCATCTAGTCCAGCCTTGGGCAGTGCTCTGGGGCTGCTCTGCTCAGGACCTTAACTCCATTCCAGACCCCAGCAAGGGCTGATGGCACAGTTTGTGCAGGGCTTGATTCACAGCCAGCAGTGCTGTCTGAGCTACAAGCAGCAGGGAAATTAAAAAAAACCAGTGATTTTTAGTTTACTGCTGAGAAACTGGGCACTTCTGTCTTGGGGCAGGAGCTTGGCTTAGCCCTGTTCATGCTTTAGGATTTGTGCTCCCAAGTTTTCCCTGAGCAGTGGAGGTTTTTCAGTGGGAATAAGTCTTTACTCCCAGCCCATGGAGGTCCTGGGTTTGTGTGAATATTGGAATGAATGAGCCAAGGGGAGGTTGGAAGGAGATTCAGCAGAGTGCTGAGCACATGCTGGGAATAAAGAGCCCTTCAAAGCTGATGGTTCTGTCCAGGGGTGGGGGCGGGTGTTCAGCTGAACAAATTGTTCACTTTGGCTTCTTTGCAGGCAGAAATGTTACGATCAGCTAATGAGATTGTTCTCGAGCCTTGTGGGGTTTTCTCTTCCTCCTTCAGAGTCATCATGAGAGTGGGTTTGGCAGAGCTTTAACTCTTGCTCCACACACTGATCTGGTTTTGCATTGATACAAAATAATAATAATAAATAAATGTATATATATAAAACACCTTGGTGAGCTGAAGAATGAATGTGAAGAATATACAGGGACATGAGCAAAGTGGAAAATAGCAGCTGAATTGGTTGTCTTATTGAAGAAAGGTCCCATCCTGTACCTCCTGGGCTCTGTCCCAGTGCCACGGTGAGGCCCCTCTGTGGGAAGGGCTGGAACATTCCCAGTTTGCCTCTGGAAGGTGAGGGAGGCTGAGCTGGGTGTCCCTGGGGGAAAGTCTCAAATCACTCTCACGTGATTTCTTCTGTCCAAAGCTGTGCAGGAAAGAGAAGAGTAAATACAGCGTGGCCTCTGCACTGGAAGGTGACTGCACTCCAGGGACAGCAGAGCCCCTGGGAACACACCAGTCCAGGATGGGGAGGGGAACCATATGGGAAGTGCCTGGAGTTTATTGCCTCATGTTGTGGCACTAATCTGTGAGTGCCCGAGCTCTGGGAGCTGCCCTGGGCTGTGCCACCTCCTGGCATCGGTGCCAAAGGCATCCTCTGGTTCCCAGTGAACCCTCCCATGGCTGTTCCAGCTCTCAGCCTGCTTGGCTGCCTGCAGAGCTTCTCAGTGTTTCTGGGCTGTGTTTCTCTTTCTTCTGGCATCGACTGTTTCTTGCAGCGTGACCTGTTATTCCTCATTTAACATCGAGATAGTTTGGGTTTGCTCAAGTGCTTGGAGTGGCAGAAACAATCTCCCTCCAGACCCCAGTGGCTGTTTCTCATTCATTCTGCTGATTCCTGGAAGTGGATCTGATAATGTAGCTCCCCTCCAGCCTGTAACTTTTTTCTGATCTGAAATCAGTTCTGGCTCCATTTTTCTGTGCTGCTCCATTACCAGGGTGGTTTGGCAGCAGCTGGTGGGCCTGCTCTGCTCACTTTGCAGCTGGGCCTTTAGTAGGGCAGTCTCCTGGTGAAAAATAAGTCTGCTAATCTCTAATTCCCTCCGTTTGTTGGGGCTGTCTCTGTCTGCCTGGTTGGAATTCAGCTGCATGGACTCAGCAGAAAGCAGCATGGGCTGGTGGGTGGATGGGCCGCCTGAGGGACTTGAAACTGAGGCTGAGATTGGATATTGGGAAGAAATCCTTCCCTGAGAGGGTGGGCAGGCCCTGGCACAGGGTGCCCAGAGCAGCTGGGGCTGCCCCTGCATCCCTGGCAGTGCCCAAGGCCAGGTGGGCACTGGGGCTTGGAGCAGCCTGGGACAGTGGGAGGTGTCCCTGCCATGGCAGGGGATGGAACTGAGTGATCCCTGTGCCAGGATGTGACCACCCTCACAGGGAGGAGTTTCTTCCCAATATCCAATCTAACCCTTCTCTCTGTCACTTTAAAGCCGTTCCCCCTTGTCCTGTCACTCCGTGCCCTTGTGAAAAGTCCCTCTCCGTTTTCCTTGTAGACTCTGTTCAGATTCAGACAGAAAGGAGAGGGTTTTCAGGGTTTTCCTCTCGCCCAGAGCAGGAGGAGCTTTCACATCCCCAGTGGTCACTGCAGGACATCGCACTCTATGCTGTGTGCATGGTTGCTCCTTTCTAAAGCTAGACAAGAAAAGAATCATTTCCACAAATGCTTGTAGAGGCATTAAAGCTGAGGAATATCCTTGGGTCCTTGTCCCAGAGCTGATCCCCACGAGGGAGCATCCATCCCATGATGTTGCTGCCAGCACCTCGCAGGGAAGGGTGGGACCGAGCTGGGAAAGGCTCAGTTCTAAATATAGAGGCACTCCACTCGGTGCTGTTTTGGAAAGTGTGGCTGAGCCATCATTCTGCTCTTCCCCTCCTCCAGTGCTGCCGCAGGGTGTCAGAGGATGAAGTGTACATTACTGTGTTTCGCTTTCTTGGGTTATTTTTGGTTCAAATCCAGTGGGTTTTTCTGGGGTAGGATGTGTCCTGATTTTAAGGTGAGGAGCAGGTCTGCTGCTGCTTGTGCTGCCATGTCATTTAAGAGACTAAATGGATTTTAAACTATTCTTTTCATACTTAATCTCAATTTCTGTGTAATCTGAGCAAAAGAATAGGCTGTATTTATCAGCACAGGCCAGTGTTCCAGCAGGCAGAGGTGCTTTGTAATGCTGGGAGAGGCAAACTTAGGGAATTGGCACTTGGGATGTACTCTCAGCAGCATTTGGTTCTAAAAACTTGCTTCTAAAAATTCCCAGGGCTCTGTGGCTCCCCAAAGAGCAAACTGCTGAAATCTGGCTTTATTGAACCCCTGAAGGTGTTTTGGAGAAGGCTGGGAGGGCAGAAGGCAGTGGATGCTCTTGCCTCTTTTGTGGGAACATGGTCTTGCAGGGACGGGCAAGGGTCCAGCAGGAATATGGATAACGTGTCTTGTTCTAAATGCAGGGGTTTCACTTGCAGTTTGAAGCAACCAACTCCTCCTTCTCAGGGTATTGCTATTAGTTGATTTGAAACTTGTAATAACCCTGGGACTTTCTTGTATTTATTTCATTTTTAGGCAAGTGCATTTGGTAGCAGTTATGCCAGAATCGGGGCAGAGGCCCAGGAGGTGCAGATTTTTTGAAGAACTTGATGATTTCTTCTCCTTCCCATCTTTGCAGCTGGGGCTGCCTCAGTACAAAACCTCATTTACCACGTGCTGCTTCTGCTGTCGTGGCTGGTTTCAGCTCTGAAATGGGTTCATCTCAGCAGAAGACTTTCTGGTTTGATTTTGGAGGAAACATCTGGACATTGCTGTGGCTCCCCTGCCCCACGTGCTCTGGCTGGTTCAAAATTCCTACACAGAAGGAGAGGGGCAGATGGGCAAAGGGAATTATTTTGTGATTAATTTCTTAATTGCTAAGCATCCAGATGTGGCAAAGGCTTTGTGCAGCAACATTGGATTTGTCAGCACTTTCTGCTGATGCTTTGTTTCCACACCATGTCGGGGTTTTCTTCCTTTCTGGGAAGCCTTAATGTTTATCCACAGGAATCAGTGTGCTTAGGGTGTATTTTCATGATACTGTGGCTTTTAACATGGAGAGTGGAGCTGTGGATTTATCCATTCCTCACCATCTCTGTGTTCCTGTCTGCCCTGGAGTGCAGCAGTAGGGATTGAGGGTGCTTTGATGACAGTTGATGTTATTTCCTGGCTTCTTTATTTGCTTGGTCCATCCATCAGATGCAGAAATCAGGGTTGCTTTGCTGCTGCCTGCTCTGTCCTTTGCAGCACACCATTGCAGGGGAGCAGCTTGTGCAAGGTTGTCCCTGTTGGTCCTCTCCAACTTGTAAACCCCCTCAGTGGTGGTTGTGAAACTTGTCACTGAGGTTTAATTGTGGCCACATGGTATGAGCTGTGTTCAGGTGGATTTGGGGACTGATGCCAGGGACTTTTTTTGAAGACTTCAGTCACTGGGGGTGCCAGCAGATGTTGGAATATTGCTCTGTAATTCCTTGGTAATTATTAGCAGTGGTGAGATGGTATCAGTCCTGCCATCCAGAATGCAGCTTTTGATCTGTCAGTTCTCCTTGGATTTCTGCGCGTGCTGTGTAATTAAAATCCCCCTGAGCACGTGTGTGTGTGTGTGTGTTGCAGGAGGCGGAGGGCAGAGTGGAGGTGGGCAGCAGACCGCGCCGCCATCGTCAGCCGCTGGAACTGGCTCCAGGCCCACGTGTCGGACCTGGAGTACCGCATCCGGCAGCAGACGGACATCTACAAACAGATCAGAGCCAACAAGGTGAGGGCTGGGGCGGGGTGGGGCGGGATGGGATGGGGCAGGAATGGAGGAAGATGGGATGGGATGGATGAGATGGGATGGAGCGGGATGGGATGGGATGGGATGGGATGGGATGGGATGGGATGGGATGCGATGGGGCAGAAATGGAGGAAGATGGGATGGGATGGATGAGATGGGATGGAGCGGGATGGGATGGGATGGGATGCGATGGGATGGGATGGGATGGGATGGGATGGGATGGGATGCGATGGGGCAGAAATGGAGGAAGATGGGATGGGATAGAGCAGGATGGGGCAGGAATGGAGGAGGATGGAGCAGGATGGGTCGGGATGGGATGGGATGGAGCAGGATGGGGCAGGAATGGAGGAAGATGGGATGGAGTGGGATGGGATAGGATTGGACAGGAATGGAGCGGGATGGGGCAGGAATGGAGGAGGATGGGATGGGACGAAGCAGGATGGAGCAAGATGGAGCAGGATGGGGCAGGAGTGAGTGGAATGGAGCAGGATGGGGCAGGAATGGAGCAGAATGGAGCAGGATAGGGCAGGAATGGAGCAGGATGGGACAGGATGGAACAGGAATGGAGCAGGATGGAACAGGACATGGCCGGAATGGAGCAGGAATGGAGCTTCATGGGATGGGATGGGGCAGGAATGGAGCAGGATGGAACAGGACATGGCAAGAATGGAGCTTCATGGGATGGGATGGGGCAGGATGGTGCAGGATGGGATGGGGCAGGAATGGAGCAGGATAGGGCAGGATGGGATGGAGCAGGATGGGGCAGGAATGGAGCAGGGCAGAGCAGGATGGGATGGAGCAGGATGGGGCAGGAGGCCTTTGGGCACCGTGCTTCTGCTTTGCCTCCTGATGGCTCTCTCTGACACCAGAGAGTGCAGATGTGAAGTCTGATGCTTTTCCCTCCTGCCTCCCTCCCAAAGCAGATTGCAAAGCTGTGACTAATTGTAATGCAATTTGGCATGGGCTGAGAGTGTAATTCCTGTCCCTGGTTCAGTATGATAACGTGAAGGGAGCAGTACCTTGCTTTAGAGTCAAGGTGCTGAGCAGAGCTGCTGCTGTTGCATGTGTGATGCTGTTCCCCATCACTCAAGACTTTTTCTTTGATATTTTTTTAAAACCTTCCCATTCTTTCTTTCTGGGATAAAAACAACTGAGATTTAGTGGAAAAGGGAGAGGCCTGTGGAGGAAGTTAGTTCAGATGCTATCTGAACAAGCTTAAAATTGAGTCTGTTCCATAAAAAAAGATCATTTTTTGGTGCTGACCTTTCTCTGTAAAAGGTATTTTTTTTAGCATTGCTCTCAGATGGTGGGAGAATGGGGGAGAGCAGGGAAGGGATGAGGAAGGGATTGTTATGGAGACTTGTTCAGGCATGCACATCTAAATGTCAGGCCTTGGAGGAAGGAATGTCTGGAGTTTGTGGCAAGAAGGCTCCTGGTATTGCATCAACGGAGAGATCCTCAGGAATTCAGTCTGGCAAACGCCTTTCCCAAGATGTGTGCTGCTCTGGGGGTGGTGGGGAGAGGCTTCCAGGGGGTAGAAAGCAGGGGAGGGAGACTGGACTTTGATGCAGCTGTGCAGAAAAACAGGCTTAATTGAGTGAGTGAGGGCTCTAAATGAGTAGGTGGAAGAGCACGGCTTGTGAGCAGAATCCATTACTGAGATTAGGGCAAAAGGCTTCTGGGAAGTGGGCAAATGAATGATTCTTGAGAAAGAATCATCTTCCTTCTGTCTTAGAGCTGACAGTGCAGCATGGCTTTAAGTGCAAAATACAAAATAGCTGAAGGTTTATATGCTAGAAGTTAAGTAATGGGAGAAATGAGGAAAATCATGTAATGATGTGGAAGGTTCAGGGCTTTCACCAGGTGATGGCAACTTGACAGGCTCATGAAATGGCCTGGTAATGGTTACAAGCATCCCCTGTGCCTTTATAAGGCTGCAGCTTCAAGGTCTGACAGGAGGTTCTGGCCAACAGGATCATCCTCTCTGATTTGTTCAAACCAAAACTCAGCTGGGATACCCAGGACATGAATTTAAGATAGAACATGTTGCTTAAGGTGCAGGGTGTTCAGAACTTGAGTGTTTTGGGTAGTGGCTGTTCTGCCTGAAGAAGAAAAAAATCAGAACCATGAGTATCACATACCCCATCTCTGATGGGGCTTGCTGGAGATTATTCTTGCACCCAGCTGTTGTTATCTTGATGTCATTGAGCTCTGGGATGGTTGTAAAACAGATTCTGTTTGCACCAATGAAAAACTAGAGACCGTCTTAAAAGGGCTTGGAACAAGAATAGGAGACTAGAGAAACAGCCCTGTGTTTCAGTAACACACCAGCCTGTTGGAATGGATTTGGCTTCAAATTGTACAAGGAAAACAGTTAAAGAATTTGGAAACACCTTGTTTTTTCTATCAATATTACTTAACTCCAGCTTATTGGGCCATAAGGAGGTTAAAATGTAGCTGCTGCAGGAATTCAGAGTTCTACAAGTTCTAAAGTTCAAAGAAATTTGATTTCATTCTTTTTTAGTTTAATTACCATTATGTGTTGGAGTTTACATCCCAGTGTACCCTTCAAGAAAGACACATTGCTGTGTCAGATCAAAGCAAGGGAAGGACGAGGCAGTCAAAAATAACCCTGTGTTTTGAGGGTAAACTGCTGCCTGGGAGTCTCAGCAGGAACTGTGCTCTCAGCACATTCAGATCAGCTCAGTCGGAGCCTGGTGAGAAGTGGAGGAAAACACCAAATCAGGGAGCTCAGAGCTGGTTGTAGAATACCCTGTTTGCAGGCACTTAAAAATAGCAGGGAAGCCTTGTGGTTCTGTCCTCCCTGCAGATAACGTGCCCAGGTTCCCTCCAGGCTCACTTTGCTGTGACACACTGTGCAACCCCCAGAATTGTTTTCACGTGACTGATCTGCCTGTTCTTGATCTGAGCAGCCCCATCACAGTTCCCTGTTTGACCAGATGCTGCTCACTGGGGCTTGTCCTTGTCCTGGGCTGTGTTTGTGGCCTCTAGGTTCCATCAACTCCCTGATCCCTTGCACATTTTGCCCTGCTTTGTTATAATACAGCCCAGAATATGCATAATTACAATGATTTTATTTCACTTTGTGTTGTTCTGAGAGCAGAGCAGTCCTGCCTTTAGGTTAAGCTTCAGTTAAACAGGAGCAGAAGAGCATATGTTAAACCTGATAAAACAGTGCTCAGCCACTGTGCTTTGTCCCACTAAGTTTATAGCAATATCTTTCTTTCCTTTCTGAATTTTTGTAAATATCACTTCTGGGGGGGGCAGGGGGAAGTCTGCTCAGAGGAACAAGTTGGTACATTTTCATCACCAGCTCAGAATTGTTTGCTTGGCTGTGGTGGCAGGACGAGGGCAGCTGCTGTGGCCTGGCTGGCACGTGGGGAGGAGGGCAGGCTGGGCACAGGCTGGGAGCTGTTCAGCTGAGGTGTCAGGGGAAGGCAGGCAGCAGGGATTGGGTTTGGCATCGGGTCTGGAGGCCGTGGTGGGAAGGAATTCAGCACTGGGGGTGTGGGGGTGCAGTTTCCCTGTGGACACCAAAGGATCTGCAGCTCATTCCTGTTCCTCTCTTGCAGGGGCTGATAGTTCTTGGTGAAGCTTCGCCCCCTGACCCTGCAGCAGATGATTCCTCCCGTCCTGTTAGGGCTGAAGTCAGGCTGGAGCCTGGGGCTGAGCGCCTGGTAAGTGCCAGTGTGGGGCTCACTGCTCCAGTCTGGGGAGGGAAGGCTCATCCCTCCAGCTGTGGGGCACAGGGATGCTCAATCCATGGCACTGGCCTCGTGGAGCAGCTCCTTGCTGGGAATCACTGATCTTGGTCTGAGCTCACCCCCTCCTGCCTTGTTTTGGGGTTAATAAACAATAGGATTTAAACACCTTTTGGAACAGAGTTCCTGGGGGTACCTTTGTAATATGCATTAGCATTTTGTGAAGCTTTAAAATCCTAACTAATCCCTTCCCTCCAGCAAAAAAAGTACCTCAAACTGAGAGCAGCGTGATTAGCAAAGGCTGCTAAAGATGTGGCTATTTAATATCTGCCTGAGCATCTGAGCATTCCCCCTTGGAAAGGGCACTAATGATTGCAGTGAGATGCACTGGAAACTATGCAGAGTGCCAGGTATTTATTATTTAATGCAGAAATGTAGGGCACAGACTGAAGGCTTGATCATACTGTTCATCCTGCCTGTGATTGCTTTGGATCCTGGGGGATGCATCAATGCATTAAAATGGAGGGTTTGCAAGTTGTGGTGGAGCAGGAGGAGAAGGGTGGTCCCTGAAACTTGGGCAGGTTCTACTTGGCACTTTGTTGTGGCCACTCCTGCAGCCCTGTGTGATTTTTAGGAAGGAAAGGGTGTTTATTCCCCTTGCACAGGGACTCCCCCATCACTCCACACTCCCAGCTTCTCTGTGACACTGCTGGAAGTGTCACCCCTGGAACCGCCGCCTCCGGCACCCAGCCCCTGGCTTTGTGCTTAATTAGGGCTGCTCATTAGGGCAGGCTGTTGAGTCAGAGCCCTGATCTGCTCGAGCCAGAGATTACCCAGAGACTGAGGGCTCTTACTGGAAAGGGATCTCTTGGGCCTTTCCTGGAGAGGTGCTTATCATTTTGGCCCCCTCCAGGCCCTTTCCCCCCAAACTGGCAGAGTTAGAGACACATCTGTAGCGTGGAGCAGAGGCAGGAATCCATCTCCTGTCTCATGCCCAGCTCCCCTGGATCTCCTCCTCTCGTGAGTGCCTCGGATCCGTGTCCTTGGGCATCGGCTTCCTACGTGGGATGGGGCTGATAATCCCCAGAGGAACTAATCCTATCACCAGTGGAGGGAAGGGCTTTGCAAATAAGGCCTGGGAATATCTTCTGGGAAATGGAAGCTCAGTAGGTGAATAAATATTTTTGTCTGAAGATGGAAATGACATGAAGCCCTGAAGACATTACTTGGCTGTTGATTTTGGTTCCTTGGATTGCTTGTCTAGTGAGGGGCTGCACTTGATATTGCCCCCTAATTAAATATTTCTAGTGCTAGGGTGGAGGTCTGAACCTGCCTGCTTCTGTTAGGGATTTTTGGGAATACAGGGGACATTCCTGGTGTTGTCTCATGACCTGTCTGCACACAGCTGCTTTGCTGCCCTGACGTGCAACAGCAGATGTACTACAATTGAATCTTCCACACCCCCCCAAGATTCTCAGGGATCCAAAGGATCTGGACTTCCAGACCCAAAGCACATAGAAGAGCTCAGTCAGGAGCAGGGGTGTGATCCTGGTGCTGTGGATGCTGCTCTGGATCCCAGGCAGCCCTGGAGGACAGCACAGCCTTGGGAGGGAGGTGCACAAGGAGCTGACACGAGAGTGAGAGTGCAGGAGGTGTTGGCTCTGCTCGTGTGTTGGGTACACCCATCCCAGGGTGATAAAGGGAGCCTGGGCTGCTCCTGATAAATACACGTTGGATTGATGCTTTCCAGCTTCTCCACAGGAAGCTGAGTCCCTCTGTTCCTATCTTGAACCACCAAGACAGAGCAAACTCTTGGAGAAGAAGTTCCTCATTTAAGACCCTTTCTGTAGAAGAAAATAAAGGATTTCAAAAGAGCTTGTGAGTCACGAGTACCCGCCCTGCTGCACCAGGGCTGCCTCTGGCGGGTGTCACATGGAGGCTCAGCCTTGCCAAGCCTCTGGAAAGCAGAGGGAAAGTGCTCAGCTCCTGCATGACTTCACCTGGCTGGGCTGCTGAGCTTACCTGATGGCTCAGGTGTGAGCTGATCTCGCTCCTCCGTCTCTCTGGGTTGGTCTCATCCTGTCTTTGCAGAGTTGGTCTCATCCTGTCTTTGCTCCCCCGTAGGAGAAACATCTCTTTTAGCAGAAGTGTAAAAACCCCTGCAAAGTTCCTCAAACAGGCCCAGGCAGAAGTTGTCTGAGTTGTTGAAGATGGCCCTTCCCCGGGTGACTCAGGTGTCTCCTCTTCTGGAAACCGTTAATCCAGCAGTGCCACGGCCTGGGCTTGTTGTTTATTGAGTTGGGGGGTGTTTGCTGGGAAGATTTAATCACCACAATGCAGATGGGTTTGGGATGGAGTCAGGGCCAAGCAGGGGGCTTGGCTGACCATCTGTGTGGTGTCAGAGCTCTGCTTTTGCCTTTTTTCTTGGCACTTGAACCACATCACCACTGTGTGTGCTCAAAGGGGGAACCCCAGCGAGAGACAGGGCAGGGAGTGTAGGAACTTCCACACAAAGGAAGAAATAAAGTTTAACCCCAGGGAGGAGCATGTCTGACACCACAAACGGGGCTGCATGGGAGGGGCTGAAGGTGGTGAATGCCAGAGGTATGGACACACTGCTGGGCTGCAGGGTGGGGAGCAGGAATGTCACTGGTGGGAGGTACAAAGCCAGTGTGTCCTTGGAGGCTCGGTGACAATCCTGCTGCTCCCTGCAGAGCCAGGGGGTTTGTGTTTCAGACCTCAGGCAGAAGGGATTGGGGAGCGCAGTGTTTTTAACTCAATTTTTACTCACTTTGCTCTACCAAGAAGGTGTTTCCAGCTTTGTGTTTATGCAGCACTTTCCGTGTTGCAGACTCGCCCTGCTCCCATCCCAGCCCCACAGCCTGGGTTCACACTCATTTAAAACACTCCCTAAAATGCTGTTTGGACTCTGTTTGCACAGGTAGTAAGTTAAAATGCAAATTCAGTTTTGCAAGTCAGTTCCCCACTCCCTCCCTCCCTGTTTTCCCCCAAAGTGCTTCAGCAGGAGCTTTCAACCACATGGCTCAGAACAGAAACCAAACTGCAGGAGAGACTGCGGAGGTTTACAGGTGGTGATGAACTTGTTTGCACCATGGAGACAAAATGCTAAAATCTCCTTAAAGCCCTCAGCCTTTCATGCTCCTGGTTGCCTGAGGGGAATTAAAGTCCTTTGGATCTTGGAATGAAAGAGCTGCCATGTATCCATCCTCTTGCTGTCCCTAAGATCTCCTTATGTCCCTGCTCTCCTGTTCATACAGTGACTTCTGAACCCTGCTTTGAAGTCCTGTGTGGAAATCCATGGCTACAGTGCAGAATCCTCAACCAGAACCCAGTTATACTAATTGTGGCTATTTAAGAAGCTTTTATTTATTTCTATTTTTCTCACCCTTCCTTAGAGTGTGTCTGGATCCCAGCCCCTAGAAAGCTTGGGAATTTCTGCTGCAAATACTCCTGAATCCCATCCCACCAAGCCCTGTGGAGCACCAAGACCTGTCAATGGAGTTATTAACACGTAAGCTCTTGGATATTCTGGAAGAGTTTGCTTTTATGATCTTTGCAATGTCCCATTGGAAACCAGGCTGTAACTGGGTTGGTAATGGTACAGATGGTGTCTTTTTTCAAAAAAGTACAGTAGTAGATCATGCCTGGAAACATTTTGGAGGAGATTGCTTGCTTGAGGTTTTCTGCTGCATTGTTTTGCTGAAAATGGAATTAAACTGAGCTGTGTTTACATGAACAAGCCCTGCAGGCAGCTGTGCACTGAGCATGGGCAAAACTATGAGTAGTTTTAATACATCTGCAAATTGTGTGATTCAAAGGTACTAATGCCCTGCTCACAGAATTATCTGTAACCACTGACCCACTTTATTGGAGTTATGGAGGAATCCTGTTGATTTGGGGAGTAAAACTTCCTAAATTCTTAATTTCTCCAGGCTGCTTTTGTTGACAAAGTCTTGAAATGGGTAAATGAAAACAAGTGAAAGACATTCCTTGATGCTACAGGGTTGAACTACTTGAAAACCCTTGAAAAACGTTGCACTTGTTCAGTGCCTTGAGGAGGCAGGGAAAAAGAGAGGGGAAAAGGGAAGGAGGGAGGGAGGGAGGGATGGATCCTGCACCGATGTAATGCGAGCAGATCAAGGAGCCCATGGCTGCAGCTGGAACACTGCAGGCTGTAACAGAGCCCTTTGTATCCCTGTAGCCTTTGAACTGCACAGCCTTAGACCACAGGGCTTTAATGTTTTGCATTTTTAGAAATGAAACACTTGCAGAAGAGACATGAAAAGGTTCTGTAGATGAGGTGCTGCTGCGCTGGGATCTGCTCGGGGCACGGGGCATTGATGCCAGGGCTGCTGCAGCCTTTGTGCCTCGGAGAGGTTGATGTTAACTCTGCCCCTTTCTGGGGTCACTGCTGGGAGCTGGCACAGGTAGAGATCTCAAATACCCATCAGAACCAAGTTTACATCGGGGCTAAATATTTTTTCTATAAAATTATATGTTCTCTGGCATTTAGACTCAGAAAACCTCTTGTCTAAGGATTGCCCAAACTCTCATTCTGGAGGAAGCTGAATTCTAGGGTTAAAGCTGTTCAGGTCTAGAGTGGCTTTTTCTCTGTGGCTTTCAGTGCTGCTTTTTTGTTCAGAGCTTCCAAAGGGATTTGGTCAAAGGTTCAGTCATGGGAGAGTGGAAGGTGACTGAAGTAAAAGCAAAAAATGGAGTTGGTTTAATAAAACCTGTTGTGCCATGAACTGCAGAGCTCTAAACTCAGCGTGGAGCCTTCACTCAGGTGCAAACCACGAACCTGCTGGTAGTGCCGCACGAATAACTGGAGTTTTCCTGTTCTCCTCTCTTGTGGGGCAGTCTGCAGCCTGGCCTGGCAGAACACGCTCAGGGAGATGGCCAGGAAGCCGAGGAGCTGCTCCACAAGAGGCAGCGCCTGTCCCTGGTCCCCGCGGACGGGACGTGCGTGGCCGCTCGCACCCGCCCCGTCCTCAGCTGCAAGAAGCGGCGCCTCGTCCGACCCAGCACCATCATGCCCCTTTCCAAAAAGGTCAGTCGAGGTGTTTTCTGCTCTTATATTTCTTGTAAAGATTGAGAAAACAACAGGAAGGGAAGAGCAGGACAGCAAGGCTGTAAAGGCTGTTGGAAAAACAAAAAGGAGAAATGAAGGAGAAGTTGTAACAGGTTGGAAGATTTTTCTTTGCTGTCACTGGGGAGGGAAGATGCTGAACTCGTGAGTTTTCTTAAGCCAGCCAACCTGAGGTGAACTCAAGGCCAGGTAGGTCAGTGTGGCACAGTCTGAGCAGGAGAAAGAAGCCCTGAGAAGTCAAGGATCAGGAAACCTTAACTCTGAGACAGGAATTAGCAAAGCCCAGGAACTCTCTGCTTCTCCTCAAGGGAAAACCACAGCTGTTTGCCCAGGCATACGTGGGATGAATGCCCTGTCTCTTCCTGTTTTGTTTTCTTTATTACTGTTTTTTATACTCCTCTCCCTAATGCAGAATTCATTCAATGGAAATGTGGTTTATTGCCTGCATGAGGAAGGGCCATGTTTAATTCTTTTTATTTTCTCTTAGGAATACCATAAACTTGTCAGTTGGAGGGAAAATAGTGAGAAATGAAGGAAATAAGGATCTTTATTTGTCCATGCAGAACCATAATGGCAAAAATCCACTTACCTTTGAGACAAAGTGTTTCAAGTCTAACTTTCCCACAAGGGCTGGGGGGTTTTCACTCTGCGGATGTTTTAAAGAGAAGCTCCAAAACCAGCATTTTTCTGAGCAAAATAGATTCTTCCTCAGTTGAGTCAGCTCTAACTGATCACTTATCTGCAGTTTTATCTGGGGTATTTCTGGGAGAGCTCTGCAGTGATTACTTGCAAGATCTTCAGTGATTTGGAAGTTGCTGAACATTCTCTTGGTGGATGCTGCCTTGTACGCTCAGTGCTTGAAGAATTGGCTGTAAATTCTGTGTTAGATCTTTGTTGTTGTCATCAAATGCATTTGGTAATCAGAGATGGTTCAGAAGAGCAGTTCCAAGGGATGAAAGGAGCAGAGAGCAGGGGATTTCTGAGCCCTCCTCCAGTCATTCCAGAGACAGCTGAGTCATGGCCAAGTCGTGCTCCAGAAATACCATGTCCAGTTGCCTCCACTCCCCTGCCCAGCAGAAAGTGGCTGTGGATTGAACTTTGCCACCTGCATTGTGGAGGTTTTGATCTTGCAATGTTTTTATTGTTTTCCTCACAATTCAGTGCACACATTGATGGGATTTTGTGCCCAAAGCTGGGGGCAGCCCTTCAGCTCACACATGGGCAGAGTGGCAGGATTGCCTCTCTCCTTGCACAGCCATCCTGGTTAGAAAGCCCTGTGGGCTTAATCTTTATTATTTTTTATTAATTAATTAGTTCCCAGCAGTGGTACAGCACTGCTGATTCATGCTCATTTTTGGATCCATCACAACCTCCACATCCTCTGGGCAGAACTTCCAGAGGTAGCACCATAACTGCTCAGTTTCCCCTTCCTCCTCTTCTCTGGGCACTGCATTTGCTTCTTGCATTTGCCCTCAATGAATTACATTTGATTTATTTTAGATAATTTCTCTGAACTTTGTAACCAGGAGTGGGTTTCCAGCTCTTTGCTTCAAGCAGCCCTTCCCATTGTAGTGTTATTTGCTGTGGATATTTTCTCCCATCCTTCAAGTCATTCATGGAAATTATTTGAATAATTCTGACTCAGAACAGGCTTCTGCAGCATCCGGTTTGATCCATTCTTCCATTTTGGTGGGGAAGCAGGGATTGTTTTCTCTGCATGGAGTTTATATCCAGTTGTGTGTCTGCTTGCAGTGGTTTCACACAAATGAAGTCTGTATCAAGTCTATAAATCTGTGAATTGTGACTCTCTCCTGGTTTAAGGAACGAGGTTGAGAACCACCTTTGTCACTCTGTAGATGTCCCTGCAAGTGTCAGCTCCTGGCATATAATGATGGCTCTGACCCACTGCAACTAAAAATGGCTTCTTTGCCCCTTCTCTGACAGCAGAATTCTGCTGCCTCATGGTTTTTATAAATGAGGTTTCAACCTAGATAAAATTAAACACTTTTAGTCAAATTTAGCAGCTGTTAAACTGTCTGTGCTGGTAAGTCGTAGTTTTCAGTTGTGTTTATGCAAAGTGAAAGCATCCTCTCGTGAGGCCAGACTAAATTAACACGTTCTGTACAAGGTAGAGAAAAAAAGGGGGTGTGTGTGTGTACATACATACATATATATATATAAAAAATTATCTATCTATATAAAAATTACCTATATTAATTATATTATCTATATATATATATAAATTCTGTACAAGAGAAAAAAAAGGGTGTGTATGTGTGCATATATATAGAAATTATATATATATATAACATATATAGAATTAATATTGAATAACTATATAATTAATATTGACTATACTATATATTGAATGTACTATATATATTACATACTATTGAATATAATTAATATTGAATATACTATATAATTAATATTGAATATATAGAATATTGAATATACTATATATATTATGCATAATAAGTATAATTTTAACAATATTTTTAAATGTCACATAACAGCTATTTAATATTATAAATAATTTTAACAATATTTTTAAATGTCACATAACAGCTATTTAATAATAAATTCTGTAGAAATAAAATGAATTTATTACATATTTATTGATAATCAAATGTAGCTATAATCTGTAAAATGCAGTTTGATTTTAGCCATTTTATGTACGCATACAGTATGTATTTTTACATACATGCAGAAGGAACATTCAAACATTAAAGCCGCTTTTCGGGCGTCTCCCATGAGCTGTCCCAGGGGCCGTGGCGTGTCCCTGGGCTGGCAGTGACGTGTCCCTGTGTCCCCTCAGGCCCAGCGTGGCAGCCTGGCGCGCTGCAGCTGCGACGTGAACCCCTCGTGTGCCCTGTGCGGTACCCGCAGCCCCAGCACGCTGGAGATCCAGTACGACGCCCCCCTGCTGGAGCGCCTCTCGCAGCTGGACTCCTGCATCCACCCTGTCCTGTCATTCCCAGATGGTGAGCACGGCGCCTGCTGCCTCTGGGGAGGTGCAGATCTGCTGGGGTACAGCCAGACCTGGTCATCTGCAGCTGGAGTTGGGATGGGGGCCTTGACTGGAGCAGGAGGGGCTGGGTGAATGTCACACCCTGGGCTCTGTTGAGTTTTGGGAATCTCAACCTGCGGCCTCACAGCAGGAAAGCCAAGCAGTGCCTGGGAGTCCTTCCTGGGACCTGCCTCTGGGGCTCTAAACCACTTGGGGAATATTTGCTTCCATGAGTTTGTCCATCTGTATAAAATGATTTGTGGGTTGGTTCATCGCAGGAAATCCTTTTGACCTCGTGAGGAATTGAAAATGATCTTCCATGGTTCGCTGGGCACAGCAAGAAGGGATGTTCCTGTTAGGACACTCAATTTCCTGTGTTACAGCTTCAGGGTTAATCAGCACTAAGAGAGGAATAATTAACCAGCCCTGACCATGGGCTATTCACAAATTCCATGTGTAGGGACTTTTCCCAAGAGAGGAGTAGTTTCCAGAGTCTTCTTCAACTGTGCTTGTATCAGGAGAGTTGGGAAGTGCGTGGATCACAGTGGTTCCTTGCCTTGGTGGGAGTTCATGGCTGCTTGGGGTGTGAAATTGTGGCTGCCCCATCCTTGGAAGTGCCCAAGGCCAGGCTGGATGGGGCTTGGAGCCAGCTGGGACAGTGGAAGGTGTCCCTGCCCCAGCCATTCTGGGATTCTCACACTGGCAGGAAGGTGTGTGGCCTGGCCTCCCATGGAGGTGTCAGCTGCTTGGTCTGGGCTCATGTGTGTGCTTGGGTTTAAATTCCAGCTTTTCACAAACTTTTTGTGACAGTAGGAAATGCAGGGGGTGTCTGGGAGCAATTAGTGTGGCCTCTTTCATTAGCACTATATTTAAACCAGACTAAAATAGTAAATTGGTGCTATTTTTAGCTAGATCCCTCCCCTCCCAAAGACACAGCTCTGATCAGGAGTGCTCAAGGAACTTAATGAACTCCTGAAGCAGGAATTCATTTTCTGATTTCACAGCACTTGTGATCCTCTGTAGTGCTAAATCAAATATCCTGGGATATGGGGAGACAACCTGTTGGGTGCTGTTGCAGCAGAGGCACCAGGCAAATTATCCCATATTCTTCCCATTTTCAGAGCTCCCTGCAGCTGCCTCACAGGGTAGAAGATCAGTTCTGGCTGCATGAGATCAAAAACTTTGAATTTAAAACTAATTGGTGTAAACACCTGTGCAGGAATACCCATTTTCCAGTACTGGTGAACTTTATTTATTCACTAATGCTTAAAGCAGTTGGCCAGGGTTGATTTTTGGGATGGGGGTGATTCCTGTCCTAGAGAAAAGCCAGGTAACGTGTTCAGGTGGGGAAATGGCAGTGCCTGTGCTGCTGGTGTGCTCTGAGGTGTCTCTGTGCACACCTGTGGGGTGAACCCAGGGTGCTGCTGGGGCTGCTGTGTGTGCAGGGCACACTCAGGGTTCCTGTGGCCAGGGCACAGCTGTGAGCATGTGCTGACTTTCACTTTGAGCCGGCTCTGGGTGCCAGCCGGGATCTCCAGAGCCGTTTGCCAAGGGCAAAACTGCCAGGCACTGCAGGAGAAAAAGATCATTTATTCACTTATTCCCTGGCAAGCAGGACCCAGCCAGCAAGGCCTTTAACCCCTGTGCTCCACCAGAGCTTTGTCCCCTTTGTCCCCTTCCTTCCAGGGTGGTGTGGGGTTTTTCGGTTTTTTTTTTGTTTTTTTTTTTCTGGTTTGATTTCTCGCTGGGAATTTTTGGATGATGTAATAACCTTGGAGGGAGGATGAGCGCTGGGCTCACTGTGGTTGCCATCTGCTGGTCCCTGGGAGCCCTGCACTGCTTCCCGAGGAGCAGGGGGAGGAGGGATGGTGGCACTGCTGCCAAACCAGCAGAGAACTCCCTTCCTGCTGGCAGCGTTTTGTCCTGGCCTGCTCCCCCTCCCTTCAACCTGCCCCCTCCTTCCCCAGATGGCGTGGGATGTCAGCTGGGAGGAGAAAGCAAATGATGAGCAGAGAGCAGAGGCCATTTTCCCCAAGTCTGGCCACTCCAGTGGATGGCAGCATCCCTGAAGGACTGGCCTGGCCCCTCTCTGTTTTTTGGGACGTGTCCCCACAAGCCAGCAGTGATGGCCAAAGAGCTGCCATCACCCTGTCACTGCCCTTCTTAGCAAGGGGCTGGCTGACAGCTTTAACCACCAAGGTACCCGGAATGAAGCTGTCCTGGCTTTCTCCAGGGAGCCAAGTCCCCCCCAGCTCCATCCCCTTTGCCTGCCTGGATCTGCTGGGGCTTCCCAGTCTCTGAAATTGGGAGGGAAATACTGGACAGGGGTCCAGCTACCAGCCAGGAGTTCCTCCTGCCCTTGGGGCTTCTCAGGTGTGGTCACACACAATTTCTCATGGTTGAGGTGCCACATCAGGCAGATTTACATGCTGCAGTGCCTGGTTGGCTTCTGGCTTGACTTCAAATTGAGGATTTAGGCTGAATTTCTCTCTTGCAGCCCAGATTTGGTGCTGAGATACCTCAGATATTTGAAGGTCAGATCTAAGGTAGCACCACATAAGATACCTACAGAGGTGAAGACACAGGAGTTTTCTGACTTAAAAAACTTCGTTCTCCTGCCAGGATATGGTTGGGCTGTGACTCCTGTAGGAATTTCACAAAGATTACAAATGTTGGGACCTATTGCAGGTCCTTCCTGAGCAGGGGGAGAATGTATGGAAGCCTGGGTCTGACAGTCTGTGCTTGCATGTTCACCCAGGGCTGTTCTTACTGGGAGCACTGGGGCAGGGTAATGAGACCACAACTCTTTGTTGCACGATTAATTTGGATTAATGCTCTGTACCCCCTGCAGATGTGCCGACGAGCCTGCACTTCCAGAGCATGTTGAAATCCCAGTGGCAGAACAAGCCCTACGAGAAAACTAAAGCTCCCAAGAAGCTGTCGCTGAAGCACAGAGCCCCCGTGCCCCCCAGCCTGGCTGACCCCGCGCGCAAGGACCGCCACAAGCTGGTCAACTCCTTCTTCACCGCGGCCAGTAAGTGCTGCCCCTGCCCCAGGAGGAGGAGGAGGAGGAGGAGGATGCCCTTCAATCCCGCTCCCAGGGGTGAGGCAGGGCTATGGCAGGGCTGCAGGTGAGCTGTGTGCAGGTGCAGCTCAGGTGTGTAGGGACCTCCCCGTGCTCGGTGTCAGCCATGCCCACAGCAGTGCCGCAGGTTCTGAGCACACCTCCCCAGCCACCCCCATGGTGTGGACAAAAATTTGTGCAGCTGGAAAACTCTGCCCCAGTCTCCTGTGCCAGCAGAAAGAGAGGTGAAAGCAGGCATTTCATAGCTCTTTCTCTGTTCCCCTCCTCAGAGCGCTCCCATCAAAAAGCCCAAGCAGACAAGGCACACAGGCCGCCTTTAGACGATTTTTCGGCCGTGTCCAAGGCCGAGAGAGCGCCAGAGCGCTCTGCCCAGCCTCCTGCCTTTGACAAAAAGCGATTGCGAGACTGCTCATCTGAGAGGAGTGAAGGTAGGCCCCCAGGGGCAGGTGTCTCGGGGGGAGCTTGGGCTTTGCTGCATCCCCAGCCTCTCTGCCCCACAGAAGGGGGCACGCACTGCTTCGGGCCCAGCCGCCACCACAGCAATGCCTCGTGTGCTCTAACCTGCTTCTTCCCCAGGGCAGCCCCTCAGAAGGCGGCTTCTCTTTCCTGCACAGTGCTCCTCAGCACCGGCCACCTCTGGTGCACATGGTCCTTTCCTCTCCACCACCACCCCCTAGGGTGGGCTGGGTTTTTTTGCTAATGTTGTTGTTCATTTTCTCCCCCTCCCTGTGCAGTGTTGAAGCATCACACGGACGTCGGTGGCCCGAGCTACCTGGCAGCAGCTGTGACCCCCACCCCTCACAGCCCCATAGCTCGGCAGCTCTCCACCTCCTCCGAGGGCTCTGCTCCCGCCAGCTCTGCTTCCCAGGGCACCTCTGGCACTGCTGTGAGTATCTGCTGCCTTGCCAGGGCTCCTGGGCTCAGCCCATCGTGGGGGCTCAGCTGGTACACAGATTTTGGCCTGGGGAGTGCTCAGTGTTCCTCTTGCCACGCTGGACCCTTTGGTTCAGCTGCTGCTGGGGTTGCTGGGTGGGTGTTGGATGTGTTGGCTGTGGTGCAGTTCCAGGTTCACCATCAGTTCAGCAACTGCTGGTGAATGTTTCCATTCCCAGCAGTCCCTTGGCTTTGGTGCACACCCAGATTTTGGTGTCTGAAGCAGTGTGGGGCTGCCAGGAGCAGAGCTGAGCCCCAGCAGTGCTGCTTCCCTTGGGACAGCTCCCCTCGGTGTCACCGGGCTGTGACACCAGATTGGGGTCACAGGGCCAGGGCACAGCACTGGTGGTGGGGATCTTCCACCTGTGCAGCAGTCCCTGAACTCAGACCATCTTCTGAGACACGCTCAGACTGCCACAGTGCTTGAGGGTGGCAGAGTGTGGGACCTTCATGAGCTCTGAGTCTGGGCCGAAACTCCCTCCCACTGTGCTTGGGACAGGGCAATGGCACAGCTCCTCCACCAGGTGCTCTCATCCTCCCAGGCCCACGTCAGCAGAAGCCTTTCAATGAAAGACTGAATTCTGCTGAGCTCACAGGTGGCCCACTGAAGGATTTGGCTTCTTTCTGCCCCCCCATTTGGTAGCTGGGGCCAAAGCCTGGATGTGACCCAGGGAGAGCAGAGCAGGATTCATTGAGCCCCCTGCTCCAGGCTTGTTGCCATGGGCTTCTGGGTCCCCACTGGGTTCCTTCACTGCGGAATTCAATTGTTCCATCACCAGCTGTGACATCAGGGTGTCAGAAGAACCCAGTGGTGGTTCAGCTTGAGTGTGCTTGGTGTTTTGGAGGAGAGGACAGCCCATCTCAGCAGCTCTCACACCTCAAGGAGGCCTTGCCTTGGCTCTGCACACCCACCCTGGTTTTCTCTTGCTGCTTTTCCTGCTGTGCTTTCACAAGCTCGTTCAGAAATGCAAGATGAAGAGGTTTCCCTCCCCCAGCAAGAGGATTCCAGGCCCTGGGCTCCACACTCTGGGCTCAGGGGTGGAGCTCCTGTGTTCAAGCGTCCCAGGCAGCTGCGGGTCTGTGAGGGCTCCCCAGCCAAAGGGTCAATGCTTGCTCTGGGCAGCCACACCTTGGGATTTGGCTTTCCTTGCTGCTGGGGCAGTAGATTTTGGGTTGGGGAGAGGACTTGGAGCAAGCAGTAGGAGAACTCTAGTCTGATGCAAATTGGTGTTGGCTCTGAAGTGTCCGTCGGTCAGACAGGGCCATTCTGTCCATCAATGACTTCCTGTGATGACTTTCCCACGTGCCAGACCCCACATCCCTTTCTCACATGGTTCTCCCTGTTGCAGCAGCCGAGGAGGAGGAGGGGTGAGAGCTCCTTTGACATAAACAACATCGTCATCCCCATGTCCGTGGCTGCCACCACCCGCGTGGAGAAGCTGCAGTACAAGGAGATCCTCACCCCCAGGTACTGCCCCAGCCCCAGAGGGGAAGCACAGTGCTTTGCTTCTTCTGGGGAATAAGGGAAAGGTTGGAAAACTGATCATAGCATTGCTGGAGACTGGCTAAGTTAGAGAGTGTTTTCTCTGAGGGGCCCTTGGCCATCAAAGCCAACTGCTCAGCTCAGTGTCTGTTCAGTTTAAAGTCACTCCTGGTTGTCTCCTTGTCTTGCTGCTAAGTCAAAGGTCCCAGTGGTTTCCCAGCTCTGCAGGTGCCTGGGCTGGGTTAACCTTGCAGTTCTGCCTCTTCCCAACTTCCCTCTGTCTTCCTCCTGGTCACCTGTGCTCTTCCCTGGCCCATTTCAGAGCGGGGCAGGAGGGAGCCTGTGGGAGGAAGAGAAAGAAATGGAGCAGCCTCTGCTCTGCTTCCTCTGCCCTTGGGGAGCTCCAGCTGTGCTGCCAGACCACCAAGGAGGTCTGGTGCTTCAAACTGAGCTTTAAGTGTGTTGCTCCTCATGGCAGGGTGGAATTTCCCCTTCCCAGAAGGCAGTGTTGGGAGGGGAGGGGGATGTGCAGCTGGTTCTAGCAGTGCCCTGAGTGATGCCCATGGTGGTTGTGTTGCAGCTGGCGTGAAGTTGATATCAGTGCTCTGAAAGCCAACCCTGAGGAGGACAACGAGGAGGTAAGAAGGATTTTATTTCCCAGGTAATGTGGGATGAGGCTGGTGGTAAATGAGCAGTGTCTATGGAGGGAACAGAGGCAGGGACCTCAGCAGGGAACCAACAGCTGGGGTTGGTTCCTTTCCAGGGCTCCCAGAGCTCCAGGAGTGTTTGGACAATGCTCTGGGCCACAGGGTGGGATTGTTGGGGTGTCTGTGCAGGGCCAGGAGCTGCACTGGATGATCCCTGTTGGGTCCCTCCCAACTCAGGACATCCTACAACTCAATGATAACATTTAATTTCTCACTGCAACTAGTGCTGGCAAAACTGTACAGAGATGATTGTTTTAAAGAAGAAAGCTCTGACCAAGCCCTCTGCCCTTCCCTTCCCAGGTTGAGGACTTGTCAGACTCAGCCTTTGCTGCTCGGCACGGGAAGTGTGAGGAGATGGAGCGGGCGCGGTGGCTCTGGAGCACGAGTGTCCCCCCTCAGCGCCGGGGCAGCAGGTACAGCCCTGCCCTCAGGGCCACATGGCCAGCACTGGGGTGCTCCTGGGAGCAGCTGGGGATTCCTACAAATGGCTGAAAGCTGGTGTTGAAAAGTTTGGTGTCATCCAGCTGGAGGAGCCCAGGTGGGAGGGGGCACAGCCTTGCTTAGGTGGGGGTGAAGCCACAGCCCAGTTTGGCTGCAGACAGCTGCACCAAGTGCTTCCTCAAGCATTTCTGCTGTTCCAGAAGTGTGGGAGATGCTGTGCCAGCCCAGAGTCCAGGGTAAGGCACAGGGCTGGCAATGGCATCATTCCTGCAGGATCAGGGACACTGGCACTGGGCACTCAGTTCCCTTTCTGCTGTGTCTTTATGAGTGGGTGTCTAAAACCACCACTGTTTCCAGCTGTTGATCTCATCATAAACCCACTCAAGAAGAGATTTGCTCTTTTCAGTTCCATCACCAGGATTTGGTTGCCTGAAGTCACTTTGTTCTGGGGCAGAGCCACAGCTCTGTCCCTGCCCTTGATGCTGCTTTGGTTTTGGTTCCTGCCATTGTAGGGGTTCCTGCAGGTGCAAACCTGGCCTGTGGCAAACCCCCCTTGTGCTGCTGCCCTGTTTCCTCTGCAGCTGCAGTTCCTAGTGCTCCTGGAGATGGGGATGTTTTGCTGTTTCTTTAGCCCATTTCTTACCTCTGAAGTCCTTGATGGCCACTTGCTGTTGTAGTTCATCTTGGAAAGTTGCACGTGGATTTGGGAACTCAGTTATATTTCTCTGCTTGTAGCTTGTGGGTTTTTATCTGGACTCTGTGTCAGAGCTCAGACTTTTGTAATTCTTGGTTGAAATCTGAGGTCTCGGGATTTCACTGTGCTCCTCCCACTCCCAGCTGCTGAAATTGCTGCATTTCCAGCATTGCTGATTCCCTGCACTCAGTCCCTGAGCTGCTTCCAAGGGTGACCTGGTGTGAGGAGGGGCAAACACTTGGAAGTGTCTTGATTCCATAGGGAGCTTCTCACCATGGAGTTTGTGCAGCACTGGGAGTGTAGGAGATGTGTGGGACATGGAACCACAGGAGAGCAGCATCAGTGATGCACCCAGACTCTGAATGGGGACAGGGATGGGCCTGGGTGGATTTTGTCTCTGGGCTGTGGCATTCCCTGCTCGTGTTCCCATCAGGGCAAAAGGATCCTGGGGTAGGATCAGGCAGCAGGGGGGGAGCATGGCCGGGCTCTCAAACCTGCTCCTGTCTCAGGTCCTACAGATCAACAGACGGACGGACGACTCCCCAGCTGGGGAACCCCTCGACTCCCCAGCCAGCATCCCCTGAGGTGGGCAGCTACCACTCCCACTTGGAGCTGTCCCACACCCACTCACCACGCAGCCCCATCAGCCCTGAACTGCTCTGTGCCCCCCTGACCCCCCTGTCCCGGGACTCCCTGCGGCTCCTGTCCAGCGAGGACACGCGGTGCTCCACGCCCGAGGCCGGCCTGGACGAGCAGGTGGGTGCTGGCTGCGGCCAGGGCAGGTGACCCTGGTGTGGGGACACAGGTGTGACACCATGGGTCACCCTGGTGTGGGGAGGCAGGTGTGACACCATGGGTCACCCTGGTGTGGGGAGGCAGGTGTGACACCACGGGTCACCCTGGTGTGGGTACGCAGGTGTGGCACCATAGGTGGCCCTGGTGTGGGCACACAGGTGTGGCACTGCAGGTGACCCTGGTGTGGGGAGGCAGGTGTGGCACCATAGGTGGCCCTGGTGTGAGCACACAGGTGTGGCACTGCAGGTGACCCTGGTGTGGGGACACAGGTGTGACACCATAGGTGGCCCTGGTGTGGGGACACAGGTGTGACCCTGGCACGGGGAGGCAGACATGCCACCACAGGTGACCCTGGTGTGAGGAAACAGGTGTGACACCATAGGTGGCCCTGGTGTGGGTACGCAGGTGTGACCCTGGTGTGGGGAGGCAGACATGGCACCAGAGGTGGCCGTGGTGTTGGGACACATGTGTGGCACCACAGGTGACCCTGGTGTGGCACCACAGGTGACCCTGGTGTGGGGAGCAGCCTGGCAGCTGCTTGTGGGCAGTGCTGGAGCGCTGGCCCGGGTGGGATCAGGGCACGGGAAGCGCTGCCAGCAGCTGCCTCCGTGTCCTCTCCACATCTGCTGGAGCTTCCCGGGCGCTGCTCCGAGCTGGGAACCCGCACCAGGAGCAGCTCTGAGCTCTGGATCCGTGCAGGGAGTGAGGACAGGAGGCTTTTGCGGGGATTTCCTGGGGATTTCCGTGACTCCTGTCTCTCCCCCAGGCCGTGCAGCCCTGGGAGCGCCGCACCTTCCCACTCTCCTACGACCCCCGGACGGAGTGCGAGGAGCAGCCCGACCCCCAGGACCGGCTCTCGCGCTGCACCCGCCGCACGTCGGGCAGCAAATCCTCCCGGGAATGCGATGGCACTTCGGCTTCGCCCAGCCTGCCCAGCCTCAAGAGCCGAGCCCCGCTGGCCCCCCCCTCCTCCTCCTCCTCTTCCTCCTCCTCTTCCTCCTCCTCCTCCTCCTCCTCCTCCTGCTCCGCAGTCCTGCGGCCAGCGCACAGATAGAGACACACGGGGAGACATGAGCAAACCAACACACAGAACTAACTCTTGGCATTAAAGCTTCCAAAATCTGCGTTTGATATTCAAACATCCTGCCGGGAATTTTCACAGTTTTTAGTGAATTTAAGGAGTTTAGAAACTGTTTTTTGTTTTCTTTTTTTTTTTCTTTTTCTTTTTGTTTTCTTTTTTTTTTTTTTTTTTTTTCCTTCTCCATGTTTCCTCGTCACATGAATGAGCCCCCAGATTCCTCCCAGCGGAGTGAAGCCTCGGGAGGGGAGCAGCCCACCAGACCCCCTCCCCTTTCCTCCCTCCTTTAGGTGTATAAAACTAGAGCACAGGATTTAGCTGACTAGCAGATTTCGGGGATAGTTTTTCCCACCAAAAGGGTGTCGTTTTCTCTTAACCCACTCCCCCCACCCTGAAAGGTTTTAGTGGAGTGAAATTAGTGGTGAAAAGTGATGTCTTGGGATTGCAACCTTCACTGTCTGGCTGTCCTCACCTGCAGAGTGCCCACCTGCACTTCACCCTCCTGCGTTATCCTGCCCCAGGTTGTAGTTCCAGGTATCCAAAGGGGGGGATTCTGTCCCTCCCTGATCCTTGCTCTGCCCCTGGGGACACCTCTCCCTTCCTTCTCCCCTGGTTTGGAGCAGCCATGGCTCTGGCTGCATTCCTGGCAGGGGGAAAGGAGGGACCTTGTGGCTGCTCCACACTCAGCTTGGTGTGGCAGAGGTGGGAGTTGGGAAGCACCTTGTGCACACTTGGTGTGTGGCGAGGGCAGGGAGGGGAAGAGCCCCCGATGCTTTGAGCAGAATTCCCAGAGCACTTGGATGCCCTTTGGGTGAGGCTGTTCAGCTGGAGCTGGGGGAGCTGTGAGCGAGGAGCGGCCGGGCCGGGGGTCCCGCAGGTGGGTTTGTGTCAGACCAGGGGGCAGAGAGGGAAGGATGGAGGCAGCTCCTGGTGGGGCATCAGGGTCACCCCGGTCCCGCCTGGGGTCACCGCAGCTTCGCTCCACTCCCGCACCGTCCCAGCTCCGGTGCCGGTTCCCTTTCATTTCGGGGCGCCCGCTGTGCCCCCTCCTGACAGGTATTTGAGTTTGAGCCCCAGTTTGTTGTTCCTCCCCGTCCCCTCCCGCCCGGTTCCGCACCCGCAGCGATCCCGGACCCCGCACACCGTCCCCACCATTGTCACGCTTCCCGGTCCCGACGGTGTGGCTCCTGGGCCCTGTCCTGTTGCTAGCATTGTGCCTGTCTTATGTATAATCACATCACCAAAAAAAAAAAAAACAAAAAAAAAACGGGAAAAAAAAAATTACAAAGGACTTTTTTTTTTTTTTTTTTTTTTTCTCCATTTTGTAATCGTAAAGAAATAGTCGCTGAACTGCTTCATGGTCGGGGTTTTCACAATTTTCAACATGATCTCGTGGTTTTGGTTCTGTTCTAGTTTAAAGGATCCGTCATCGTTTCTTTAAAACAAAAACCCAACAAACAACGGCGCTACCATATCCCTCTGCAGAAGTGCTTTTCTATTTATAAGGTTGAAAATTCTGAATAACCCTTTTAGCATTATAAAAACCACACAAAAAAAAAAACCCACCTTGTATTTTGTAAATATTTTCTTTTCCTGCTTTGAGCTGTGTAATGTCCTTGTTATATAGAAATGCTTTTCTTCCGAGAAGCTGATCTTTGTTAATGTCTTGATTCTGTTGGCAAAGCACAAATGTGCTTATAAAAAAAAAAAAAAGAAGAAAAGATTAAAAAAAAAATTAAAATGTAATATTCCATTTGATGAGTGTGAAAGGCTGGGCTGAGACTGGGAAGGGGCCCTCAGTGCACTCAGATCAGCTCCTTCCCTCCTGCGTTTCAGTGGCCTCTTTTTCCTGTGTGATGTTATTTTCCAGCAGTTATTGTCAGCCAGAGGAGGAACCCCTGGGCTGGGGGTTATTTTACATTTCTCGGGTTAACCGGGTGCTGCTGGTCCTCATCCAGGGAAGCACTGCTGTGTCCTTCCTGGCTCTGGAAGGCAGGGTCACCCCTCCTGCACCCCTCTGTGCCCCAGGAAGAAGCGTGGGAGCTTAAAAAGTAAAAAATTGCAACCCAGTCCCTGCCCCTCGGTGCTGCCCCAGTCGATGACTGTGGATGGATCCCCCGCCCCACATCCCCCCATGCAAAAGAGGTGCCAATTATCATTATCGTAGTAATGACTTTATTTCCAAATTCACTTTTACGGCAACAGTGTAAACCAGTTGTTAAACACACGATACACTATGGACACCCACAGACAGAAGCTAAGCTAGAATGATACACTGAGATCAAACCTTCCCTCCCCTCCCCGGCGCGGCGCGGGGGGCACGGGGCTGCCAACACCACACAGGCTGGCACCGACCTTGGCTAACACGCAGAATCTTTTGGAGTGCAGAAATACGATTCTTTTTTTTTTTTTTTTTTTTTAAATCAGTGCCGGTTTTAACCCTTTTCAGACCCAAGATGTGTGTGGAGTAAAGGAGAAGCCGGGGGTCGGGTTTTGTCCGGCTGCTCACCGGACCCTCGGGCCTGGGTCTGAAGGCAGGGTTGGGGCAGGGGACGTGGCTCGGGCTGCTGGAGGGGACAGCGGGTGACGTGGTGGCTGTAAAGGGCTGTCCTGGCACCCCACAGCCCCCGGGGGGACAACAGCCGGGGCTGAGGACACTCAGAGTAGGAAGGGGCTGCTCACTGGAGCTCGCTGCACACCGAGGCCATCCCACCCTGGGTGCTGGTGTCCCTCAGGGGCTGCACGGAGGGGACAGGGGTGGCACAGGACGGGTGAGCTCAGCTACCCTGTCCTGCAGCCCAGAGGGGTAAGGAGGTGATGCTTTGAGGGTTCTCCCAACTTGCTCGTTCTACAGAGGACAAAAAGCGCGGCGGCTCCTACAGCGCTACAGAGTCAGGGACGGAGCACAGAGTCTTACAATCATGGAGTCAAGTGAACGGAGCGAGTGACAAGCTGGACACGATGGTGCTGCTGGACCAGCCTCTCCCCAGCAATAAAGCAGCTCCTGGGGCTGCACAGAGAAGGGTTGGACCCCCAGACCATGTCCATCCACAGCCAGGCCTGCGGCAGCCCAGCCCTGCAGAGGGACAGGGGCGAGAGAGAGGGGGCTCACAGCTCCCACAGGTCCTGTCCGGGGAGGAATTGCTGCTCTGCCCAGAACAGCTGCTCTGGCAGCCTTGGTGGCACCCAGCCACCACCCCAAGGACAACCAGGGGCCCTGACCCCCCGCCAGCCCTGTCGGACCAGGATTGCAGCCCTTGCTGGGAAAGCACGGCTTTCCCTGCAGCACAGCCCGGGGGTGCAGGGGCCCCCTCTGCCCTCCCAGCTCCAGCTGAACCCCCAGAGCTCGGCTGGGGCCCCTGGGGGAGACAGGGCAGGAGGACACACAGCTGCACTGGTGGCATCTCGGCCTCTTTGGTTGTAGAGGGAAGGGGCAGGCAGGGACAGCCACGGGACCTCCTCGTGCTCCCCAGGGAGCCACAGGAACAAGAGCAGCCAAAGCAATAACTCGAGCGGCTCCTGTCCCCGAGTGTGCTGGGGTGGTCAGTGCTGTGTGAGGGGTGAGGCGCTGCCAACTCACACCGGGGAGCGCCCGCAAAGGGGCTTCAGTGCCAGGGAGCAGCCGCTGGCCCCGGGCTGGGGGAGCTGCTGCCGCCTCCCCCGCGTCCGGCCGGGGTCTCACCGCTGCCACCGGCACAGCAGAGCCATGGAGCTGCCACCTCCGCCATCGCTGAGCTGACCTTGCAGGGAAAGAAAAAGAACAACCCAAAAATGTCACAAGCTGCACCCAAATCCAGGAGCCATCCCAGCCCTGGAGCTGTGGGTGCCCCTCCTCCGGCAGACATGCGGTGCCGGGCTCCTCCTGCGGCACCGGGGCTGGGCACGGCCGGAGCCGCCCGAGCTCCCCGGGCCCCCGGCTGGGCTGCGGCGGAGCCGGCGCGGGGCAGCTCAAAACTACTTACAGCATTTATTTTTCAAACACATGCTCGTTTATGAAAACAATCACCCTGGCACGGTCCAAGCATATACAGACAAATCTACTCTACGACACGAGGGGCTGCCAAAGGAATGGGGAAAAGCCTCTACTCATCCACTCAGCGGTTCCAGCACAGCCACGGAGAGGGGAACGGCCGCCCGGGGCCCCTCGGAGCGGGCACCCGGCCTCGCCGGGACTCCAGCTGCCGGAGCTGAGAGCGGGTTAGGGGGCCGTTATCTTCATACACATCTCGGCTTTCGGAAATAAAAACAAAAGGTTTCTTCCAAATCAGCAGGCAAATTTAACGCGGGGAAGGAGGGAGGGAGGGCACCTCCCCGCAGCCCTGGCTGCGCACCCAGCCCGGCCAGCGGCAGGACACGAGCTGGGCCGGGTCACAGCCCCTTCCCGGGAGGGCCACCCGCTGCCCTGTGCTGGTGCGGGGTGCTCGGGTCAGCGTCGTGCTGTGGCCGCCCCTCGGGCCCCCTCCCCGCCTCGCCGGGGGGCCCCGGGCAGGGCTGGGACAGCGAGGGCAGGAGCAGGGGGAGCGCGGGGACGCGACGGGACGGGCTGTGCGCTCCGAGGAGCAGGGGGAGAGGAGGTTTTGTACCTCATAGTGTCACTGATTTTGAAGTCCTGGAGCTAGAGCTGAATGAACAGTAAAAGCAGGTTAAATCATTAACCAGTTAGGGACGGGGAAGCAGCTGTAAAAGGAACAGAGGAAGAAGGCCAGATTATTATTTTTGTTTCTTTTCTTTTTCGTTTCCTTTCCTTGTCTTCTCTCCTGGTGGCCGCCGCGCCGCGATCACAAGCCCTGCTTGGCCAGCGAGGCGGACACCTCGTCGGCTAGCGTGGCCAGCTGGGGGGAGTCCACCAGGTTGATGCTGCCGGTGGAGGAGACGTTGCTAAGGCGGCGCGGGGAGGCATCTCCGGAGATGGTGGGGGACTTGTAGACGATTTCGGCGCCGTGGTCGGTCTTGGCTTTGGCGTTCTCGCGGAAGGTCAGCTTGTGAGTCTCAATCTGTGAGGGAGAGGAGGGCGCTCAGGGGCATGGCCGGGGACAGGGGGACCTGCCAGGTGCGCGCTCAGACACGGCCGCTGGGAGGTGGCAGCAGAGCTCAGAGCAGCGACCCAGAGTCCCCAGGCCTCAGCATGTCCCAGGCACCAGAGGCAACAGCAGGACCTGAGCATCTGGATGCTGCCAAATCCTCCCCAGGCGAGGTCCTGGGTGCCAGAACGCAGAGGGCACAACCTGGGCTGCTCCCACTCCCCTGGCACAGATCATGGGGGGACGTGGCATGTGAAGCTTCCCCTTAGCCCACGTTGCTGCTCCCAGGAGCCAAACCCCTCTCCCGCTGAACTGGATCTGCTTTGCTACTTACAGGTGCCCTCCCCAGCCGAGTGCAAGGCTGGGGGCTGGCTCTCCATGGGGCTGAGTGGCTCCAGCACCACGGCCTGGAGCCCAGCGGGGTCTGGGCTCGGGGTCCAGGTCTTGTCTTCCTTGCCTTTCTCTCTCTACAGGTGAAGAAACCCACCCAGGGCAGTGGGGGGCAAAAAATGCATCAGCAACAAAAACCATGATCCAAGAAATGCCAGCCAGAAGGAAAAAGACAAAAAATATAGAAAAGAAATAGAAAACTGGGGAGAAAAAGATCTGAAAAACAGGGCCATTCACTGACTCATAGAAAGAAGAGTGGCTGCCTTTGGAGCCAGGGGGAAAACTCCAGGAACAGCACAGGAGAGCACAGGGACTTGGGCAGAGCACAGAGCACCCAGCTCCCCACGGCACACCCAGCACAGGAACCAGAGCTCAGCCTAAAGAGCTGTGGACTGTGAGTCCCGGTGTGGATCTGTGTGTCACAGAGCAAGGAGGGGCTTGGGGACATGTGAAAGGGGCAGCAGAGCTGCACCTGGACTCAGTTACACCCAAACCTCCTCCAGGCTGGGTTTAGGCAGGGGAGAGGCAGCCTAAGCAGGCTGGAAGGCTGAGGTGGTGATGCCACTGCTGGGTCAAAGCCTTGCAGAGAAACTCCCCTGAAAAGGGCAAGTTCTTCAAACTATGGCCCAGTGAATGTGCCAGGATGTGCCAGAGCCATCACTGGATCACAAAACCCATGGCAAAAGGCTCAGTGAAGCATAGGGGAGCTGATGCACGGCAGAGAGAAGGGTAAGGAAGTCAAGCGGTCCCGCAGTCAGAGGCCAGCTGGAGGTGAGAGCTGGAGCTGCACAGAGAGCACGTGGCCAAGAACAAAGTGCCAAAATACAGGAGCTGAAACAGAACCTTCCCCTCCCATTGAGACAAAAGTGCTGCAAAAACAAGCAAGATAAAACCCACTTTTCCCCGGGGAAGCTGAACCCTGTGTGTGGCCAGGCTGGAGTCTCAGCTCCGTGCTTACCTGATGTCCTCACCCTCCTGCCTGCTGGGGACTTGGTGGCCTTGAAGCCCAGCTGTGGGGCTGTTTTACTTGGCCAAGACTCACTGAAGTCACCATCAAAGCCTTGGTGGGAACAGCTCAGCCCCAGCTCACTTCCCTGACCCGAGTGCCTTTTGTGTCTCAGTTTAACCCCCCAACACTGCCCTCCCTTCACAGAGCCCTGGGTCAGGAAGGAGAAATCACCTTCTGAAGGGCCAGTTTGCTGCAAAGTCACCTGCTCTAAATAAAGCTGAGCCTTTAATGCTCCACTTTCACTGGGGATCCAACACCTCTGCAGCTGCCAGCTCGGTGTCACAGCAGCAGCAGCAGCAGCAGCAGCAGCACAGCACGGGGCTCGCTGATGGTGACACTTGGTGGGAAGGGTTTGAGACACAGAAAACTCCAGAGGCAGCAGAAAGAGCAGGAAACCACAGCCGAGGCTGTCACAGGCTCGTGCTCACTCAGGGGCCATCCTGGGCAGTGCCACTGCTCTGTCCCCTGTCCCCTCACACCCACAGCAGCACACACCTGTCCCCAGGGCCCCTTTACCTTTTTATTGCCTCCTCCAGGGACGTGGCTGATGTTATCTAGGGACCCGATTTTCGACTGCACCTTATCTTTGAAGTCCAGTTTCTCAGATTTCACCTCCACCTGGCCACCACCTGCAGGAGAAGCGCGAGAGGCGGTTCAGGAGCTGGGAGCAGCACCCAGCACTGCAGGGCTCACTGGGGCGCTCCAGTCACTGCCTCCCCCCAGCCCCTGCCCTTGCCCAGCCCTCTGCCCCTCTCCCACCCCCCTGAGCCCCAAGGGTACCTGGTTTGTGGTGGATGTTGCCCAGGGAACCACATTTGGATGTCACATGGCTCAGGTCGACTGGCTTGTAAACGATTTGCACCTGCCCGTAGGAGAGAGGAGAAGGGGATGAGCTGGAGGCCAGCACGGGCAGCTGGGGAGGGGGAGCACAACACACAGCAGCACCTGAGCTGGATTGGAGGGAAAGGACAGCTCCAGCCCCAGGAGGATTAATGACACCAAAGAAACTGCCATCAGAAATGGGAGATCATTAATGCCCGTGTGCAGGAGCCTCTTAACATGTCAGCATGCACGAGATCACCTCTCCACAGAGGGGGGAGTAGAGGCAATTTTTAAGTGCTCGAGTGAGAGAGAAAGTGGAGTGGTAAATTAATTTAAGATTTGCATACACATCATCCAAAAGGAGGAGATATACCAGAGAGAAAAACGTAAAAAATAAATACCTTTTCTGGTGTAAAACATAAAGCTTATGTCCACAAAAACTGAAAGAACAGAAATGATCAATGTGCACAGAACTTTCAAAAGAGTGACCAAAATATGCATTTCTGAAAAATGCTGTAACGAAAATAAGGGTTAAAAAAAAAAAAAAAAAAGCAAAGCAAAATCGAAATATCTGGAGTTCACATCATAGAAATTAAAATGGCAATTATAAAAATTATAAAGTATTGAACCACAACAGCATTTTGTGACATTTAAGCTCTGTTTCGCTGTGCTTTGCCCACGATGTCTCTGAGGTGGGCTCCAGCAATTGCAGGGATCCCCCCCGTCCCCAGAGCGCTCGTGGCACGGACACGGGGACACGGGACAGACACAGGGACAGCACGGGGCTGCAGGGCTGGGCAGCAGCCACACACCAGGGAGGAGCCTCAGAGCAGGCACACACACGGCAGCTACGGCAGGAGCAGGAGACAAGGGGGACAAAACAGCCCCAGAACCCCCCAGGTCACCCCGGAGCCTGGCTGGGGGCTCCCACCAGCCCCTGAGGGTCAGCTGCTGCTGGGTGAGTGGGGCTGTGCAGGAAAAATGCATCATCCACACCTCAGGCTGGCTCTGGGGACAGCCTGGCCTTCCCAGGGAGCATCTGCTGCTCTCTGTGCTCCCCACAGGCAGCACGGCAAGTGTGATGCCCTCGGCAGCCCCAGGAGGATGTGCCAGCACCAAAGGGAGCTGTGCAGAGGAGCTGACTCCTGCCAGCAGCCCCCAGACCAGCACCAAGATCCACTGCAGCCTCTGCTCCCCGTCCCAGCACTGGGGCTGACCCAAATGCCCCAGGGGAGGGTGCATCCTGCAGTCCCCACCTGGCCCCAGCAGCCTCAGTGATTGTCACAGCCCTGAGAAACAACCCTGACCCCAGCCTGGAGCCAGGAACAGGAGCAAGAGCCCCAGGCACAGAGCCCTGCTGACCTGCCTTGTCTCTGCTGCTCACACAGACCAAGAGGCACGTTTGACAGGAGACAGAGAGGGAGAAAAGCAACCCCTCAGGGTCTGGGGGCACACCGTGGACACAGACGTGGGGACAGCGCAGGGAAAGGTCACACGTTTAATGCACTTGGGCAGGAGAGGAGCTGGATTTGGTTGGAAAGTAGGAAACAGACCCAAAAAGGGCAGCTGGTGCCTTTCTAATGCCAGCTGTGACCCTGAAGGGTCTCTCAGCAATTCAGGCACCACTGAGACCTGGGACTGAAAGTCCTCTCGTTTCCAGAACAAGCAGTCAGCAATTGGAACTTTCTGCTCTCATTCCCAGTCCCTTTTGTGACAGACAGGACTCTGTCATCCCTTCCCATCCTGCTGGGGAGCAGAGAAGGATCCTCCCCATTTTAGCAAGAAGGGAAAAGGAGAACAGAGTTGTTTGCCTGGGAAAGCAGTGCCAGAGACCTGGGGATCCCACCCTCAGCATCAGCAATGCCAAGGCCGACTCCTGCCTGGGGCATGCCCTGGTCAGGGCATCCACAGGCTTCAAAACCCAGACACCAAGCCCAGGGAGTGGCAGCTCCCTCTGGGAGCAGGGATGGCTGGGCAGGGGCTGCTGCTGCCATGGGTTGAAGTCCAAAGGCCTCTGAAGCCCTGGGGTCTCTTGCTGCCCCCTCCCAAGGAGCCCCAGGACAGACTGACACTGCCCCTGCCAGGCCCTGCTCCCAGAGCTGCTGCAGCCAGGCAGGGCCCGTGGGGTTTTCACTCTGGCAGGGCCTGGGGAGGGATCACAGCCCCCAGATGAACACTCAGGTAATTCTTAACCCAGAGCAGCTGCAAAGGCCCACGGTGTGAGCTCTGTGGAGGAAGGGACCAGCTCATCACCAGCCACAGCACAAGGGATGCGTGGCCAGCACCAGCTCCTGGCCCACCTCACCCTGGGCAGCCCAGGCAGTGCAGGACCCCAGAGTAAGGAAGAGGAACAACCATGGAACTGCTTCACAGGGGTCTGAGCTCTGCAGAGCAGCTCCTCTGGCCTGTGAAGGAACTGCAGAGTGACACCAAATTTAAGCCAGAGGTTGCAAAGCCAGCTGTGTCCCTGTGTTCACCTGCCAAGCCTTCTGCAAGGCTCAGTTTCCAAGGGAGGGCGTCCACAGAGATCAAGGAAAATCCATGGGGAACATCTCAGAGCAGGCCCCACAAGCCCCAGTGACACAGCCTGGGGTCTCAGGGATGTGCCTTCCTCAGCCCAGCATCTTTCCTGGACCCAAACTGTCTCCAGCTGTAAATCCACCAACCTCTGTGGAGTTTCTCCAGGTTTCTGGCACAGTAACTGAAAGCTGAGTCTGGTATTTATGTGGGAACAGCTGGAAATGCCAGTGTTCAAATCAATTAGCTCAACAATACTTCAGGCTCAGCCCCCGTGGGCGCTGCTGGACACATTCATTAGCAAGGAGAAACTTAATATTTGCACGGATCATACTTGCCTGATGGGAACGGGCACGTTCACATGTTGGGCAGGATCATGTCCAATTTAGCAGCACATTGAGCAATGAGGACTGGGTCTGCTCATAAACCTACCCATCTCCTGCATCACCCTGTGCCAGGGGCCCCATCCCACAGCCCGGGAGGCTTCCAGCCTTCCAGGCAGTGCAGAGCCCTGGGGTTGCTGGGATGTTTGGTTACAGACGTGGTTTGGACACGGGGCAGTTAGTTCTGTCCATGGCAGGCATGTCCAGGACTCGTTAGGGTTCATTTTTGGGTTAAAGGGTTAAATGACAGCACGTCCCCAATGGCTATGTGACAGCAGCGTGGCTGCAGATAGCATTGGTGATTAGTGTAACAACATGCCACTAAAATCAGGATTATTACAGAGCATTCAAAGTGTGAAGGTACTCACACTGCCTCCGCCCGGGATGTGTTTGATATTATCCTTTGAGCCACACCTGGATTGAACGCTGCTAAAGTCCAGCTTCTTATTAATTATCTGCACCTTTGGTAGCCAGAAAAGAGTCATTGCACGTCACCAATAGCTATCTGCTGGCAGGGTCACTGCAGATAGCATTGGCAGTTCAGTGTACACAACATGCCAGTTATCATCAGCACTGAGATAGAGCATTGAAAGTGTGAAGGTACTCACACTGCCTCCGCCCGGGATGTGTTTGATATTATCCTTTGAGCCACACTTGGATTGAACGCTGCTAAAGTCCAGCTTCTTATTAATTATCTGCACCTTTAGTAGCCAGAAAAGAGCGTGAGAAACAACATGACCATCTGCAGCTTGACCATGTGTTACAGCCCTAAAACCAGGAACCTGCCTTCCAGGGCCAGCAGCAAAAAAGGAAAATCTAAATCTCTGGCTTGCTGCACAGATTTGTCTGTTCCTGGGCTAGAAAGGGAAGATGGAGGTGGGCAGGTTGTAGCTCGAGACTGGACAGGCCTGGGGAGTCAGGCCACAAACACCAGCCAAAAAGCCAGCTCAGCCTGGATCCTTCCACTGAACAGAACAGGGAACTCTCTGGGCAGCACAGCAAACCCGCTGGGAGGCAGGGCTGAGGCACCACCAGGGCTCAGAGGCACCACCAGGGCTCAGAGACAGCTCCTGCAGAGCCAGGGGAATGAGGAGGGATGGAGCTGAGAGAAAAATGCCTGCCCAGCTCCAGCTCCAGCTCCATGCCAGGCAGCACAGTCCCCTTCTGGGCCAGGCACACCTGGCCTTGGGCAAACAGGTGCCACTGGCCAGGCTGGGGAGCAGGAGCTGTGTGTGCAGCACTGGGAGAGGACACCCAGCCCTGCTCTGCACAGGGCTCACACTCCCTCCACAGCTGCCAAGAGAAAGCCAGAAATGCTGCCAGGGATGCAGCCCCAGAACAGGGATGCAGCCTCAGGCCAGGGATGCAGCCCCAGGTCCCAATCCAGGGATGCAGCCCCAGGACAGGAATGCAGCCTCAGGCCAGGGATGCAGCCCCAGGTCCCAATCCAGGGATGCAGCCCCAGAACAGAGATGCAGCCCCAGGACAGGGATGCAGCCCCAGGCCAGGGATGCAGCCCCAGGTCCCAACCCAGGGATGCAGCCCCAATCCAGGGATGCAGCCCCACCCCAGTGCTGTGGCACATTCCTAACACGTCCCTGGTGGGTGGGAGTGGGGCTGGGAAGGGCTGGGGCCACATGGGCACCACTGCTGGCCACTCCCTGCAGCCCCAAAGCCTTCCCTGCACTCTGTGCTCACAAAGCTGGCTCCACTCAGGGCTTGTTTTCCCCCTGGCTGTGTAGGGAGCTGCCCTGGAGCCACCTCAGGCACCCAAGCAGCTCTTCCAGACAGCCCCAGGGTGAAGACAATCCCTGCTCCTTCCCCACACACCCTGGAGTGCCTTCACAACCCCCAGGGGTGTGAATGCAGGTGACAGCCCACAGAGCCTGTGAGAGGCACCACGAGAGCCCCTGGCAGTGTCACCTCCCTGGGCACAGACACTCCTGGTGGCGCCTTCTCCAGAGCTGAGCAGGCACCTGCCCTCCATGGCAGCACTGCAGCCCCAGCCTGCTCGGCCAGCAGAGCTCCCTGCAGGGCCCTGCCTCTCCAGCATGAGAGGCACCATGGCTGGCGTGTGCCTCCAGCAGGATTGTCCCACTTTACATCAACCATTCCACAAATCAGGACCCAGCCGTGCCAGAGCAGCTGTGCCAGAGCCTCACTGGGTGATGCAGCCACAGCACGAGTGCTCAGAGCATGCAGCAGCACAGGCAGAGACCTGGCCTGGCTGCTCCTTTGCTTGCCCAGCCTGGGGGTCTGGAATCTGCACAGACAACAGGCTCCAAACCCATTTCTGAGCAGCCTCAAATCAAACGTCTGGGATCAGCCCCTTCTGCTCCAGCTGCAGCCATTCTGCTGGGAGCAGTCTACAGAATCCCCAGCAGAGCATCCAGCCATTCTCCCCTGCAAAGAGCAAGGAATTGTCCCAAATTCAGCTGTTCTTACTCTTTCAGCAACAACAACAAACAGAGAAGCAGAGAGGGGGGGAAAAAGCAACTTGTGAAAGCTGGATTTAAAAAGAACAAGCAAATAATTTAACTATTTTCCAGTAAACAAGGATTCCTTCTAAAATCCCTGGAGAACAGGGTTTGTGGGGGTGGGAAGAAAAACCCATGTCTTGTGCTAAGTGGGCAGGAGGGCTGAGCCCCCCCAAAAAGGACACTGTGCTCATGTGCTGCTGTCTCATGACCAAGAGCCCTGCCCAGGCTCCAGAGCCCCCCTGGATGGTGGCACAAAGCCAGTGAATCGCCAGCCACGGTGGGAAATGCCTGGAAAGGCCATGGAGAAGCAGGCTGCCACTTCACAGGATGCAGAGGAGCCAGCCCAAAGCCTCCCCCCGTGCCAAAGGGGAACGTTCAGAGCCACCGAGGTACCTGCTCACACAAAATGTCATGCACAGCACTCAGGGAAGGTTTGTTATGGCTCTGCGAGGTCTGCAGCCAGGCAGTGTCACCCCAGGACAGGCAGTGCCACCCTTAGGACAGGCAGTGTCACCCCAGGACAGGCAGTGCCACCCTTAGGACAGGCAGTGCCAGCCCAGGACAGGCAGTGCCACCCTTAGGACAGGCAGTGCCACCCCAGGACAGCCAGTGCCACCCCAGGACAGGCAGTGCCACCCTTAGGACAGGCAGTGCCAGCCCAGGACAGGCAGTGCCACCCTTAGGACAGGCAGTGCCACCCTTAGGACAGGCAGTGTCACCCCAGGACAGGCAGTGTCACCCCCAGGACAGGCAGTGCCACCCTTAGGACAGGCAGTGTCACCCTTAGGACAGGCAGTGCCACCCCAGGACAGGCAGTGTCACCCCTTAGGACAGGCAGTGCCAGCCCAGGACAGGCAGTGCCAGCCCAGGACAGGCAGTGCCACCCTTAGGACAGGCAGTGCCCCCCTTAGGACAGGCAGTGCCACCCTTAGGACAGGCAGTGTCACCCCAGGACAGGCAGTGCCACCCCCAGGACAGGCAGTGCCACCCCAGGACAGGCAGTGTCACCCCTTAGGACAGCCAGTGTCACCCTTAGGACAGGCAGTGCCACCCTTAGGACAGGCAGTGTCACCCCAGGACAGGCAGTGCCCCCCTTAGGACAGGCAGTGTCACCCCCAGGACAGGCAGTGCCACCCTTAGGACAGGCAGTGCCAGCCCAGGACAGGCAGTGCCCCCCTTAGGACAGGCAGTGCCAGCCCAGGACAGGCAGTGCCCCCCTTAGGACAGGCAGTGTCACCCCCAGGACAGGCAGTGCCACCCCAGGACAGGCAGTGCCACCCCAGGACAGGCAGTGTCCCCTGCCAGGATTGCAGAATTTAATCCAAGACCCTCATTCCCAAGCCCAGAGGTCACTTTGCTTGTGAAACAACTTTTCTGGGAGTGCAAAGTGTTTGAAAGGACAGAAGTGCCACCAGTTCTGGCTGTGCCACCACACACTGTGTAGCACCCGGTGGCACAACACAACCCAAAACCTTGCCAACAGAGCTGGATCCAAAATCCCAATGTCTGGCAAAATGTGGGGTCTGAGCCTGAGACCCTCAGAAGGAGCAGACAGACCTTCCTGTGCCCTGCTCCAGGCACAGGGTGGCACTCAGAAACACAGCCCTGACCCTGCCACTCCTCAGCTCACAGCCTGCTGTCCCTGCCTGGCATTGTCACCACCAGGGAATGTCATTCCCCCACGAGACCCTCACCACCATGAGCTCTCCATGGGACACCTGAGCAAGGAATTGCAGGCCAAGCATCCAACCCCAAAAACCTTCCAGGTGGAGCAGAGTCAGGCTGGAGCCCTGCCCAGTGCCCAGTGCCCAGTGCCCAGTGCCCAGTGCTGCTGCAGGGAGGCCCTGGCAGCCCAGAGGCAGCGTCCAGCACACTCTGTCCCCCCCGCAGCAGGAGCAGAGGCTGTGCTTACCTTGCCACCTCCGGGCTGGTGCTTCAGGTTGTCGGTGGAGCCGATTTTGGACTTGACGTTTTTCAGGTCGGGCATGGGCGCGGCGGCCGGCGGGACGCGGGTCTTGGCGGAGGCCGGGGATTTCGGGGGCGTGCGAACCACTGCCACCTTCTTGGGCTCCCTGGCTGGTGGGGTGGGCAGAGAGGGGGTGCGGGAACGGCTGCCTGGAGTCCCGGGGGAGCCGGGACTGCTGTAACCGCTTCTGTCTCCGGACTTGGGCTGCTCACCTGCAGTTTGCACACAGCACAGCCCCGGTCAGGAGCCCTCCCCTGCTGCCCCTGGGGGCTGCTCTGCCTCGTCC
Organism: Agelaius phoeniceus; assembly: GCF_051311805.1. Taxonomy (NCBI): domain Eukaryota; kingdom Metazoa; phylum Chordata; class Aves; order Passeriformes; family Icteridae; genus Agelaius; species Agelaius phoeniceus. Next base: position 1,351,469 of record NC_135290.1, on the reverse strand, counting down.
CAGAGCCCACCCAACAGCCCAGCGCAGGGGGAGGCTGCTGGCTGCGCTTTCTTCTACTCCATTTTGAAGGCAAAACTGCGATTCAAAGGCAATTTCCTAATATCCCAGAAGGAAGATGGTCTCCACTGCCTGGATCATCAGTAAGACTCCCCACCCGAGCGTGGCACGATGAATTACAGACAAAAGACACTCAGAACCACTTTTCTATCAGAAATTTGGAAGCACTTGCACAAAATTATTTTCTGCAATTAACTAAGGCTGATCGCTGAGCAGCTTAGCACTGTCCCCAGTTTGAAAAGGAAATGAAAGAAGAAAAGAAGACCCTTAAACATCACCTTTCTCAGTCTTTGCTGCTGCAGGAGGTGGCTTTTTCTGCTCCTTTCTGCCTGTTTAGTGAATGAGAAAGATGCTTAAACATAATAAAGCTGGAAAATTAATTGATTTTAGGTTTTATGCAGCTCTGGTTAAGTATGAAATATATGTATACATCCAGTGAAATGCACCATTTTAATGGAAATTCACAATGCCTGATGCTTTCTGGGGTTTTCTTCTCTGAGCATAATGGGCTAATCTCCATTCCTGTAATCGAAGAATTGATCCTCTTGCCCCTGCTCTTTGTGAATATCATCAGAGAGAAAACGAGCAGATGGATTAAAAAAAAATGGAGCTGCCTAAATCTTCCAAATTTGAGGAAATCCCACAGGATAAAGCAACCGGCCTCTCCTACACACCGGACACTGCAGGAACGCAGGCACTGAGCAGCACCTGGAAGGGCTCAGAGCCCCAGGAGAGGGCTGGGTTCGGTCATTAACCCCTGGCACTGCCCAGCAGCACCACCCAGCCCCCGGCACACGCTGCCACCGTCACCTACCGGAGCTGGGAGGGGTCTTGGGGGCCGTGGGGGTCTTGGCCGGGATGCGGGTGGCGTTGGTGGAGTTCCTCTGCGCCTGCCCCGCGCGCGCCGAGCCCGTCTTGGAGCCACCCCGCGCCTCCGGGCCCTGGGGACACAGCAGGACGTCAGGGACAGGGTGGCACCTCTCAATCAGAGAGCCAGGGACAGGCTGGCACCCCTGGGATCAGAGAGCGAGGGACAGGGTGAAACCCCTGGGATCAGAGAGCCAGGGACAGGGTGACACCCCTGGGATCAGAGAGCGAGGGACAGGGTGACACCCCTGGGATCAGAGAGCCAGGGACAGGGTGGCACCCCTGGGATCAGAGAGCCAGGGACAGTGTGACACCCCTCAATCAGAGAGCCAGGGACAGGGTGACACCCCTCAGAGAGCCAGGGACAGGGTGACACCCCTGGGATCAGAGAGCCAGGGACAGGGTGACACCCCTGGGAACAGAGAGCGAGGGACAGGGTGACACCCCTGGGATCAGAGAGCGAGGGACAGGGTGACACCCCTGGGATCAGAGTCAGGGACAGGGTGGCACCCCTGGGATCAGAGAGCCAGGGACAGGGTGACACCCCTGGGATCAGAAAGCCAGAGACAGGCTGGCACCCCTCAATCAGAGAGTCAGGGACAGGGTGGCACCCCTGGGATCAGAGAGTCAGGGACAGGGTGACATCCCTGGGATCAGAGAGGAACAGGGTGACACTCCTCAGAGAGTCAGGGACAGGGTGACACCCCTCAATCAGAGAGCCAGGGACAGGCTGGCACCCCTCCCACTTTTCCCTGGGATTCCCCACACCTGGAATGTGCCTGTTCACACCTTGTGTCCCAAACCCACAGGCAGGGCACAGGAAAGGTGCACTGCACCCTCACACCTGGCTTGGTCACACCTCTGCTCTCTAAATTTCGCCCTTTGGTTTCCCCTGTTTTGCCAGAATTTTGTACGGAAGATAAATTAATCCCAGCATCTGTGACTGGCACAGGTGCCCAGAGCAGAATCCCTGGCAGTGCCCAAGGCCAGGTTGGGGGTTTGGAGCAGCCTGGGACAGTGCAAGGTGTCCCTGCCATGGCAGGGGTGGCACTGGATGAGATTTAAGCTCATTTCTGACCCAAACCATGCCAGGATTTTGCAGTTCTTTGTGACCTGCACCCCCTGTGCTTTCCCTATGGGTGTGTTTATGTGTCTGAATGGCACAAAGGGAGAAAGCTCTGAGGTTCTGTTCACCCTGCAGGATCAGCCATGGATGTGCTGCACTCCCTAACCCCACGCAGCACCTGCAGCTCTGGCACAGCTCAAACTCACCTGTGAGACACAGACAGAGCTGCCAGACAAGGAAGGGCACGAAGGGACAGGGATGGGGGCACACCTGCAGCAGGGAGCCCTTTGTGCCGGGTCCTCCCAGCACCAAACCTGGGTGGAGGGAGCACATTCCCCTCTCCAGGGACAGGGAAGGACCTGCAGCAGCCAGGAATGCCAGGAATGCCTTCAGGTGCTGCCCTGGCCTCTGTCCCAGCCCAGTCCCTTACCTTGGCTCTGTTTTCCTGCATTCCTGTGCTGGCAGGCCGGGGGGTGGCAGGACAGGCTCGTTGGGAGGCACTGGCAGGGCTGCAGGGTGCTTTGGAGGCACTGGCAGGGCTGCAGGGTGCTTTGGAGGCACTGGCAGGGCTGCTGGGTGCTTTGGAGACACTGGCAGGGCTGCAGGGTGCTTTGGAGGCACTGGCAGGGCTGCAGGGTGCTCTGGAGGCACTGGCAGGGCTGCAGGGTGCTTTGGAGGCACTGGCAGGGCTGCTGGGTGCTCTGGAGGCACTGGCAGGGCTGCAGGGTGCTCTGGAGGCACTGGCAGGGCTGCAGGGTGCTTTGGAGGCACTGGCAGGGCTGCAGGGTGCTCTGGAGGCACTGGGTGCTTTCAGAGGGGCTGCGTGCCAGAGGGGGGCAGTGGAGCCAGGGGGGTTGGCAGGGCAAGGTGAGGATTTCTTGGAACGTGGAAATGAAATGAAATAAAATGGGAACAAAAAAAAAAAACAAAAAGAAAATCAGCATGGCAGGGAAATAAAACGGGATCGGTGACATTAAATAGGATTAGAAGGTGCAATACAGAGCTGGGTGTGGGGTAGGGACTGCCAGGGCTGTACATAGAGAAATAACCAATTTCAGTGTTAGAAAATAATTCTATTCCTCGTCTTTAACTCTTCACCCACTGCATTTCCCCTCAGCTTGTCCATTATCCCACTCAGGCACTAACCAGGATAATGGCCAGCTGAGCTAAACCTCCTCCAAATTACCAGTGTGACAGATATTGTTTAACTTCTGGGATTTACCCATTATTAAACTCTGTTCCTCACCCAGAACACAACACAGCATCTTTTTTGGGGGTTGTCCTGGGGCAAGCCAGGAGCTGGATTTGATGATTCTTGTGGATCCCTTCCAGCTCAGGATATTCTATGGTCTGCAAGGCCAAGATTATTTAATTTAATGTTTTAATTACATGTTTTGCTCTTTTCACAGTTATGCTTGTCCCCAGAGCAGTTTTGAGCCTGCCCCAAGGTCAGCTGCTGCTTTTCAGTCCTGGGCTGATAAAATGCTTTCTCCAACCTCCCACCCAACCCCATGAGCCACGTGCTTGATTTAGATTTGGATCATTTCCTCACCCTCAAAGAACCCATGGATTGCACCATCCAAACCCAGGGGAGGGAAGGAAAAAACAAAAACACTCTTGAAAACAAATGGAAAAATGGAACATAATGGGAAGGTTTCCTAAGAGGCAGGAGGGCAGGAGAGGAGCCAGGAGCAGGGACAGGTGTCACCCCTGGTTTGGGTTTTTAGCTTACCTTGGGTTTCTTTTCATCAGCTTCGGTCCCTTCCTTGTCAACACGACCTGACAGATGGAAACACACAGTTACACCTCTTGGGACTGGTCATAAACTCCAGGCACTGCTGGGGCTGTTCCCTGTCCCTCAGTACTGCTCTCAGAAATGTGACCAAGCCACCACCTCCTGCAGAAATCCTTGCACCACTGCACATCACATTCCTTCTGTTGCTGGCAGCTGATGCTGTGTTAGTCAGCACTGGGGACCAGACACACCAGGGAGGTTTGTGAGGGAGCATTTCGCCCAGATTTCCACCCAGCTCCTGCAGGATCCATCCAGTCCAGCACAGAAAGTTCCCTTCAACCCTCGGAAACACCCACTTGTTCTAACAATTACATAAACAGAGACCCAAACTGGAGGAAGCCCCAGTCCAGCAGCTCTGTGATCTCGTTTCAGGGGTTCCTCAGTTGGTGCTGCAGAGCACTTTTATCCCTGGCTGTTGTAAATTCCCATCTCTCCTGACAGGCTGCTCTCTGCCCCTTCCACCTGGGTCAGTCTAATTAGGAGATCAGAAATGGGGAGGAGATAAGGTTTGTACTCCAAGGCACTCATAACAAAGCCCTTTTCCCCCCCATCTTCAACTAATTGGGAGGAGAAGCTGCTGATCTTCTCCCCAGTGCTGGGAAACTCATCCTGGGGGATCAGCCCTTTCCTGATGCTGTTAATCCAGCCCTGACCCCTCCCGAATTCAGCTGAACTGGAGCAAGGCCGGAGCCAAACAGCCACCAAGCATCTCTGCCTTTGAAGGGAAAAACCATTAAATAATTGAACTTCTCCTGCTGAATCAGAAGGTGGCTGGCTCTGGGCAGTGCCTCCCCACCCTGCTGTGGTTCCAGGCTCCAGTGCAAGCCATGCCAGTGCCTGCAGCACAGGAGGGAAGCTGCACCCTGCAGATCCCACAGGGAACAAGGAGAAATGAGTTGCGAGCTTTGGCTCCAGGGGAAAAAGCTCCATCCACAATTTCTGCCTGAGCCCCACAGCAGAGCCCCAAGCCCAGCAGCATTCCCAGGCCCATGGGAGCAGCCAAGCCAGCCTGTGGAATGTGTGGAGCTGGGGGAAAAGGCAGAGCCTCCCCCAGGACCTGCCCTGGAGAGCCAGAGCTGAGGTACAGCACGGTGAGGTGTCCTGCTGCCCTGGCTCCCTACCACAGCTCACAGCACCGGCTGCCTGTGGCCTCTGAGCTGGGCCCCTGGCACATTCCTGACCCCAGGAGAGGTGGGAAACACAAAGGAAAGGTCTAAGGGATGCTCGAGCACTTAGTGGTGAACTCAAAGCTTTGCCCAAGGCTGCCCTCCCGGCCCCACACACTGTCTCAGTGCCTCCAGACACACAGGCAGCTCCTGCCGAGCCCCCAGAGCCAGCACTGTGCTGGCACACCCAGGGACACCCCATCCCCAGAGCTGGGGTGGCAGCAGGATGCTTTGGAAGAGCAATGGACATGCCTGGCAGTGGGAAAAGGCCCTGCTGGCTGCAGCCCGTGCCTCCAGCAGCAGTCAGCAGTGACATTTAAGGGGAAAGTACAAGAAACAGGATCAGCGTGGGAGCTTTTCCACGGTTAGACCTGCCATCCTTGCCTTTTTTCCTCCTCCCTCCTCTTTAGGAAAGCCAATTCCAAGAGTTATTGGAGCAGACATGCAAACCAGATGGATGGCACGTGTCCTGCTGGAACAAGCTGCACACACCAGGTGAGCCCCACTCCACCATGCCAGAGCCACGTCCAGGTCCTCCTCTTCTCAGGTGGGAGTGAAGGCGCCCCCACCCAACAGATCCAAGGAAATCAAAACAAAAACAGGTGAAAAAAAGCATGATTAGGGACACGGCAGCACCATGCAAGGCACGCAGAACCGCAGCACAAGGGTCTGTCAATCCAGGCCTGGATTGAGTGAGGAGGGAGGGCAGGGAGGGAGCAGCAGCGCTCTGGATCAGTCACAGCACGCTCCAGGCCAGCTCCAAGCAGCAGCAGCAGCCCCGGTGGCAGCAAGCTGCAGTGCTGGAGCACACACCTTTGAGCAGAGGGACACGACTGCCCTTGTCTGCAGCCGGCCCACCGGGCTTCCTGCGGGGCGGCCGGCGGCCCCCCGAGGCTGGCACAGCCTCTCCCAAAGCAGCATCTTCATCCTTCACAGCATCCTCCACCTCAGCAGGGAGCTTGGCTGTTTCTAGCACGGGCCCGGAATCTTCTGCCTCCTTGGGCTCAGCCTCTTTTTGGGAGACTCTTCCAGAAGGCTCTGGCAGGGCGGTGTCTGCGCCTCCTTCCCCCAGCAGCTCTCGCTTCTCCTCTTGGTCCTCTCCTGCTTTATGTGACTCAGCTTCGACCAGAAGTGCCTCTCCTGGGGTGTCTCTGAGGACACCTTTGGGCTTGTTTTCTCCATCAGATTCTTCACGAGTCTCCTGGGCAGCTGCTGGACAGGAGCCTTTTTCAGGTCCCGGAGAAACAAACTGATCCACAAGGGAAGGCAAACCCTGCCCAGGAGTTTCATCAATATCCCGGTCCTCATCCCTCTCCCGTCCACCAGAACCTTCCTTGATCGTGGCTCTGGCACACAAGGGTCCATCTTTGAGGTCACCTGTGCCTCCTGCTCCTGCCAGGCCCAGCTCTGGCTCTGCACTGCTGCCTTCTCTGCCTGCCTGGTCCCTGCTGCCTCCAGAGCCTTGGTACATGTCCAGGGGGATTGGGATGGTGACCTCGATCCTGGTGGGAGCTGCTGCTGGAGCTTTGGCTTCACGGGGCAGGGGCGGCTGCTGAGGCCCCAGCCCCTGCTCTGGGGGCTGGCTGGCACCTCTCAGTGCCTCTCCCACACGCTCCTGAGGGCCAGGCTGGAGCTTTGCAGAGCTCGGCTCGCCTGGAGCTGAAGACGTGGGGTGTGAAGCATGGGCAAGAAATTAGCACAGGCATGTCAAACATCACGTAACGGGAGAGATTCAGCATTTCTACTGGCAATCAAGGATAAAAGCAAGTCCCACCCCGCCCCACTGAACAGACAACTCACTCCTAGAGTGGCTTTTTGCCTTTAGAGAGCTCTGATCCCCACGGAAATCAGGAACAGCACCTGGGAGATCAGATTCCTGCCTGGGCCCGGCTCGGAGGTGGCTGGGTTCGCCCTGCACTCCTTGAGCTGGTTGAGCTGTAGAGGTTTCCAGAAGCCAAGAGCATTCCCATTTTCCCTAACACCACCACTGGGCCATCAGTTTGCTGGTCAGTGCCCATCTCTTCTTGTCCCAAGGGACTGAGCAAGGGCCAGAGCTCTGTCCTTCTTCTTCCTGACCTCACAGAGCCCCTGCTGGCCTCCCCTCCCCTTGGGAGATGCTCAGGCACACACGGCCCTGGCTTCAGAGCTCAGACCAGCTCTGCTCTGCCCTTGGATCATTCCCACTGCCCAGGAGCTTGGGAAGGGCACTCCCATGCCATGCCAGAGCAGGGAAAGGGCTGGGGACAAGAATGTGGCTGTAGCCACAGCAGTCTGGGACCCCTGAGAGCTCCAATGCTGCTGCTCTGCCATCACTTGGGCTGGGTGACATTTGAACCCCAGAACCTGAGGCCACAGAGGCAAAGATTTGTCTGATTCTCTTTTCTTTTTTGGTGTGTGTGTGTGGAAGAAGGGATTCTGTTCTGTCACTGCTCTGTGCATGACACAGACCTTTACAATTCCACCCAACAACTGCTGCATGAAGCCAGGTCTTCCAGTTGAGCTGGAGCTTTTCTGTTGGAAATCCCCCCAGCTGAAGGAAAGATGCCCTGAGCAATGGAGAATTCACCTGGGTGCATTGCTTTGGAGTCACCAGCCCAGTAAGAATGTGCCTCTTGTATTATGAGCTGGCTCAGCTTCAAGGACCCTTTGGTCTCTTTGAGCACTGATCAGGTAAAGAGCCTAAATCAGAGCCCTGAGATCACAACTGTGGCTTTGGCAGATGAACAAACAAGACTAAAACAAGAAAAGATGAAGTCGAGGCCGACTTGGTCTTTCATCAGCATCCTTCCCATTTTAAGAGAATATCACAGTTAAGTGAAACAACTACACCAAGAGCTTGGATGTGACAGCTGAAAGATCCCAGGACAAGGCAGAAAGGGCTTAGTAAAAACCTGGTGAGAAACAGCACTAAAACCAGGGCAGAGAGCTGAAGAGAGAACTTCAACCCCCTCCACTAACAATCCTGATTTCTTTTTTTATAATGGAGCCACTATTTCATATTTAGAAGAGCTGACAGTCCAAAAACCACTGGCCAAGCAAGCAAAGGTTTTATTCTAATTGCAGGGAGCAGAGTGCACAGAATTGTGCTCATCTCTGTGTGGAAAGCAACAACAACCTGAATTCTGCCCTGAGCTGAGAAGGCAAAACCTCTTTGCTTCTGTAAAAGACACGGATGTCTAAATGCACTAATGGAGCCATGAAAAGGAAAGACACTGCTCAACTGGAGGGATTTGTTATGTTTACTGCACAGCAAACTGCTTCACAAAATGGCTTTTGCCTAAGATTTTAAGCAGCACAATAAATTAGTGCTGTGGTGTGCAGTGCAGGCAGGACAGAAACAGCACAGGGAGTCTCAACCCCTAAGTCTGCCCCATGGAATCAATCCAGCACTGGGGGCTTTGGGAAAACCAACTTTCCATCAAGTCTGAACTGAGGAGAGTCAAGAGAAGCTCTCCAGGTAGCCAAATGGTCCCTGGGTAATTTTCAGCCCTTCTAAGCAGATAAGACAATGAATGCTGTGGGAACACTCACTGCCCACTGTGCCTGCCTTCCTCACTCACATTCCCCAAGACTGGGATGAGGAGAAAACTCCCTTAATGTGGAAGTCAGGGCTTGAGTGAGTAGGTTTGAGTCCTATTTTACTCTAGAAAGTCACAGTAATTAAATAATTTGCTGGTTTCAGGTGTGAGCACAGGGCCTGCACTGCCTCTGCTCAATCTGAGCAGTTCCTCTGGCCCCAGCACATCCCAGCTCTGTCCATCAGCTTTCCCAGCCTGGAGAACGCCCTGGTTGTGCAGGTGGACAAACAAACACCCTGACTTTGGCCATCTGAGAGGGAAATCTGGTGTATGAGGAACTGCAGCTGCCTGAAATGAGTATTTTGGAACACCCCAAGCGTGTATGGCCCTGCTCTGCCAGGAACAGGGAAAACTGCACAGCTGCTGAGCAGGGCAGAGCATTTCCCCACAGAACAGAATCCCCAAGCCACCACCAACCAGTTGCACACGTGGGCAGCACCAAATGGTCCCAGTGGCAGACAACTGACCCACCTTGAGTGGCATCTCCTGCAGCGTGGTCCTCCAGGTTGGGAGTGGCTCCTACGCCCGCCTCTTCAGCTGCTCCCAGGTCGGAGAAAGAAGGGGAAAAAACAGGATTAAAATAAGAACTGAAGTTTAAGCATGTGCCTGGAGAATGAAAGTGCCTCCCTGCTGAGGCTGCCCAGCAGAAGGAGCGGGATCTCTGCTGCATCACAGAAAGGAAATCTCCCCGCACCGATGATGGATCTGGGTAGGTCTGTTCAGCCCCTGCTCTACAGAGCAGAGCAGTGTTTCACCAGCTTCCACATCCTAAATGGCAGGTTAGCACAAGCTTTTCCAGGCAGAAAACAGGCTGTTAAGGAGCAAGGAAACGTGTGGATGCAGATCCTCTTCTACCCCCACGTGGCCTTTACATGGCCAGCAGCACTCCCGTGAGTGTCTCTTACCTGTGCTCACCTTCTTGGTGCCTGTGACCAACCTGTGAACCCTGCCAAGGCTCTGTGAGACCAGTAATTCCAATCCTGGTACAAATCTAGAGAAATCCTGAATTTCAGGACTACAGGTACATCAGAGAAGCATGGTTTTCTTCACAGTGATGATGGTTTGTCTCCATCAGCATTTTTTCAGTTTATTCTATGACTATTTTCAAACTAGCCTAAACACTGATATTGGTATGCCACAGTTCTCCAGTCAAACTAGGACTTCTTCTGTTTTCTCCATTTTTTCCAAGCAGTTCAGGATACACTGGCTCCCTGGGACAGTCAGATTTTGCACCAGAGCCTCCGTGTTTCAGCCCAGGGCTCTGCCAGCAGCTCAGGGACTGGATGCAGCACAGAAATTTCACTGCTGTGAGTTTGTTTCAGTGCTTGGCACTGGCAGAAGCCCTTTTCTACCCGCTGCTTTTCTCAGGTCCTGCCTGATGCTTCCAGGGAAAGCCACTGGCTATGGCACAGGGGACACGTCCTCATTTCTCGCACACAGACCTGCCCTCCCAATCCTGCTCTCCCACACACAGCACTGCCACAGTCACTCCCTGCTCTGCCTCTGGAAGGCCCCATCCTTCCCTGGAAAACCAGGCCCAGGTGCAGTGAGTGCCCACAGGGCAGTCAGGCTGAATCAGTCACTTCACTTCCTCTGCATTATCCTTAAAAGCACTGCTGCAGTGGCCTGGTTTTCACCTGCCACTCCAAAGACACCCGCGGGGCTGGGCAGAGCCCAAGAGCTGCAGGACAGGCACCCAGGGGCTGCTGGCACAGGAACGACCCAGAACTGCATGTGGGAGCCTGGAGGTGGGAGCCAAAGCCACCACAGAGACACCAGGCAGAAGGATGGTCAGATGTGGAGCAGAGGAAGAGAGAAGAAAAGGCTGCGAGTTCCCCCCAGGATGGGGAAGGCAAGAGGACAGCCCTGAGTGAGGAATTCTCTGGAGAAGAAGGAAGCAGCACTGGGAGCAGTGTCCCTGTGAGAGGTTTCGTGGTGTTGTCTCACAGCACCGACCAGTCCAGCTCTCTGCTCTGTCTGCAGCAAGAGATGAAGCTGCACCTTGGTCTCCCTCACCTGTGGTTCCTTCTGGGATCTCCCCGTGCTGTTCCGCACCACCCTGATCCTCGTGGTCTCCTTCCTCCACTAAAGGTGCTGTGGCATCTGAAAAACAACACAGCTTTCACACAGCTGCTGAGAGGCAAAGCCCTCTGGAGGCCAGGATGGGCCTGAAGAAGTTTCTGCTCAGAGAAGCACTCGGCTCCCCCTCGAGCCAGAGGAGCTGGTAGAGGGAACATCTGAGCGTGGCACAGCAAAGCCAGAGCCACAGGGACACCATGAGCTGCCCCCTGGCACACTGTGTGCCACAATGTGCTCCCTATGCTTCTGAAGGCTTTGCCTTTTTGTCCAAAAATCCACTGCTGAAAGCAGCCCCTGGTGCACAGCAATCCTGCCTGGAGACACGGCTGGGCTGGAGCAGGACAGAACAGCTGCCCTGGGCTGCACCAAACACCCCAGCGTGGCTGCATCGTGCTCTGGGACAGAGGGACAGCCAGCCCCAGCTGCCACAGCGCTGGCTGCTCGTCCTGACAGCCCCACTCCAACTGGAAAGCAGGGTGAAACCCCTCCTGCACCACATGGGCTCTATGTCCCGAGTTCCTGAGGCACTTTCCCAACAATCACTCAGCCCACGCCTCCAGCGGGACAGGGCTGGGGCTGCTCAGCACCTCTGCCCAGCCTTCCTGCCTTTCAGAACAATTTTGCAAGCTAAAGCCTCTACCTCAAGTCTCCAAAGGCAGATTCTTGGGATTTGAGCAGCAAAAAGTGAAGGGAATTACAACAGTGAGCAAGTCTCTAGACCACTCTGGAATCAGCCTTTCTACCCACGAGGCATTCAGGACCTGGGGAGCACAGTGACACAAAGCTGTGTCACTCAACACAGGACTGCTCCTGGCTGCACTGCCAGGACCTTGCAGAGCCCCTGCAAAGTCTGCAGGACACAAACCACCAGCAACTTCCTGAGCTGTAAGGAACAATTCACCTTTCTGCTTTCCAGCCCACTCTGCACCTCGTTCTGCAGCTCAGCAAACACCACTAGTGATGAGACCAACAAAGGGGTTTCTCCCCCTGAGAAACCCCATCAGGACACGGCAAGGGGACTCTGTGGTGAGGTTTACCACGACCCCATCCATCGTGGTTCCAAAGCAGAAAGTCAAAGAGCTCCCACCTTCCGTAGTTGGGGTGCTCTTAGCGTCAGAAGTTTCAGAAACAGGCTCATCCGATCCATCATCGACTGGTATCTGAAGGGGATAGCCTGGAAAACATTCAGATACTTACAACAAGTCCTTGGCTATGACCTGGGGCCTGGGGGTCACCAACTCTCATTGCCCAGAGCCACAGCTGCAAAGAAGCTGCAGCTGGAGAGTAAAAACCACCTGAACTAAAAGCAAGCAAAGCGTGAAAATGCCAACCAAAAGCACCAGGGTGACCACCAAAAGGAACAAAAGGAAACCCACCAGCAAAAGAAAAGCCCAGTGAACTGGGCAGGCAGAAACAGCAAAGCATGGCACAAGCAGGCAGGAGATCTCAGCAACGTAAGGAGGAAAGATGTGCAGCTTCTGAGCCTCTGTTGTCCTCTCCCTCCCTCCCAGAGCAGGCTGAGCACTCCCAGGGCTGCAAACCAGCCCGTGGCTGTGACAGGGCTGGAGCAGGACAACATTCTGTGCCAAGAAACGGTGGCAAAAGTCTTCTGGAAGAGCAGGGCAAGAGGCACAAGTCTCCCCTCAGCAAGGGTGCGGGCAAATCAAATAATGAGAGCTGGGAAAAGTGATTTGGGAGAGAAGAAGCGAAATCCCTGGGAGCCTGTGGTGTGTGAGACAAGCTGAGAGGAGCTGTCGGACCGCAATGCTGCAGAGCCAGGATGAATGGAGGCTCTGGATGCTCTCCAGGACAGAGGCCATCCATTTATCTGGCCAAAGAGGTGTGCAAAGCACCTCAAGAAAAGGAAATTAAGATGATGTTTATGTGGAGCACAGCCAGGAGTGAGTCCCACCAGGTTTGCTGGCAGCACGGGTTTCCAAGCTCAGCTGTGGAGCACGGTGGAATGAGAAAAGGAAAAGCTTCTGAAGAAATGCAGGTCTGAAATATGGTGAGGAAGAGTCTGGCATGGCCCCCACTCCCAGAGCTCTCTGCTCAGCTGTCCCCAGGGCCCTGTGCAGGTGAGGAAAGCAGGCAGCAAGCAGCATCCTCGAGCTGTGACCCCAAATAAAAACAGTGCTGTGTTTCCTGAGCAAACTGAGGGGTGAACACAAACACACACTTGCAAAGCTGCAGCAGTGGGATTCCCCCCCCTAGTCTGGGGTTATTCTGCTCCATGGACAGTGAGACCCACGAGCAGCATTTTGCCATGACTGGGCATTTTGGAGCATCTTGTGGGCTCCCTGTGGTGCCCTGGCTGACCCTCAGTGTCCTTCCAAGGGGCCCTCACACCACCACCGTGCTCTCCCTCTCCCTCCTTAGCTCAGCACTGGCCCAGGCAGGTCCTTCACCACCTCCTGGACGTGCTCACCTGATGAGAAGTGTTTTTCCTGGCCAGGTGCGTGATCCTCCATCATGGTGGTGTCCTGAGGCTGCTCTGCCACCTCTCAGCAAAGGTACCTGAAAAGGAGAGTAAAAACTAACACCCATTAGGCAAAACCTGACCCAACAGGAGCCAAGGGAAGGTCTGGGCAGTCCTGCACAAGCAAAAGCATGTGCCAGTCCCTGCATCCCTCACAGCAAACACAGAGGCAACTCCTGCCAGCTGCATTCAAGTTCCAGGAGTATTTAAGATGTGCCAAGCAAAGTGAGCACCCTGGTGCACCCAGGACACTGCTCTGGCACAGCTCTGCCCCAGGAGGGCCATGAGAGCAGCAGGCTAAGTGCTGACCGACTCCTGTGCACACTCCACACTCTGCATTTCCCAGTTTAACCAGTCTCCCAGGAGCTGCATTTGCTGGTGGGGTGTGATGCTGCTCTGGGAGGGGATCCTTCCATCCCTGTGGACACACCCAGCAGGGATACACAGCTACCACAACACACTCATCACCTTAAGAGCCACCCAAAAGTGACACATGGGGGGACACCAGGACTGTCCAGGGATGGATTCTGGACTCTTAGAGGAGAGGGTCTCGCTCAGCTGTGGCTGCGAGGGCACAGCACAGCCCCTGCTTTAACCCCAAACCCTTCCTGCAGGGCTCAGAGAGCCCCAGCACAGCACAGAGCAAAGCAAGCAGGTCAGGGGTGGGAGCAGGAAGGTGCCAAACCTCCCAGCCCTTTCTCTAAACTGCATTGATCTGCAAAAGGAAATGAAGTCTCCAACAACCATCATCTGCCCCCTGGTGCAGGGTGCTCTGTGCTGGCTGGACAGACAGTGCTTTTAGCTGCTTAATTACAGCCTTTGGCAGTGATTAATAATCAGCTATTAGTGTGATCACATGCTCGGCAGTGGAGCTCAGGTTACCAGCAGCAAGGAGGAAACTTGTGGTTTTGTCTGCTGGCAATAAATTAACTGCATGTATGGAACCACACAAGAGAAACTCCAGGGCCAGTAACCAGATCTCTCACCCAGCTTTTTTTTTTTAAGCCTTAGCAAGATGACTCTGCAATTTAATTACTGCCTTAGACAGCTACAAAGCCATTGGACAGGACTGGAGAACCAAGGAAGCTGGAGGACTTGCACTGGAATGAAATCACCCATAAAAATGGAGGTATAAAATAAGAAAGAATTAAGTATCTAATTATTGCTCTAATTGGTGGGTCCTAATTATTTGGACATATGGCTGCCAAGAGCTGAAAGGATCATATTGATTATATCCAGACCTCATCTGGCTGATGCTTGATATTATTTACAGCACTGAAATACTAAAATTTAGTGTTAAAAAGCAACCTAGGCACAAACCTGAGTGTACAATGACACAGAAAGGTGCTGCTCTGGCGTGTGTGCACGTGGAGGAGCTCTCTGGCACTGGGTCCAGCAGCTTTCCCAAAGCACTGCCCTGTCCTGGGCAGGAAAATGTGGATGGCAGCAGCAGCTCCTGCCCCTCCAGCCACTCTCTGCTCACCACACACCTCCCAGCAGTGGCACCTTTGCTTCCCAGCTGCACATGCAGGGCAAAAACTCCCAAATCTGCCGTGCTGCGTCCGCACCAGGCTTTCCCCGACTCTGCCTCCTCTCCTCTCTCCCTCCCAGGTGTTTTTTGGAGAAGAGCAGTCAAGTGTTTGCCCACATCTGGTCCTTTCTTGCCTTTCTGGACCATTTCCTGGGGCACCAGGCAGAGGGGACTGCTGGCTGGAGGTTCATCTGCTGGCTCCATGGACAGCATCCCGCTGGGGAAAACCTTGCATTTCTGCAGGGCTGCAGCCTGGGGATGTCCTTGCACTCCTGGGCATGCAGGGCTGCAGCCTGGGGAAAACCTTGCAATTCTCCAGGACATGCAATCTGGGGAAGTCCTTGCACTTCTGGGCATGCAGGGCTGCAGTCAGGGGAAGTTCTTGCATTTCTCCAGGACTGCAGCCTGGGGAAAACCTTGCAATTCTCCAGGACATGCAGGGCTGCAGCCTGGGGAAGTCCTTGTGCTTCTGGGCATGCAGGGCTGCAATCTGGGGATGTTCTTGCATTTCTCCTGGGCATGCAGGGCTGCAGCCTGGGGATGTCCTTGCACTTCTGGGCATGCAGGGCTGCAGCCTGGGGAAAACCTTGCAATTCTCCAGGACATGCAATCTGGGGAAGTCCTTGCACTCCTGGGCATGCAGGGCTGCAGCCTGGGGAAGTTCTTGCATTTCTCCTGGGCATGCACAGCTGCAGCCCAGGGAAGTCCTTGTGCTTCTGGGCATGCAGGGCTGCAGTCAGGGGAAGTTCTTGCATTTCTCCAGGACTGCAGCCTGGGGAAAACCTTGCAATTCTCCAGGACATGCAGGGCTGCAGCCTAGGGAAGTCCTTGTGCTTCTGGGCATGCAGAGCTGCAGCCTCAGGGAATCCTTGCACTTCTGGCCATGCAGGGCTGCAGCCTGGGGATGTCCTTGCACTTCTGGACATGCAGGGCTGCAGCCTGGGGAAGTTCTTGCATTTCTCCAGGACTGCAGCCTGGGGAAAACCTTGCATTTCTCCTGGGCATGCAGGGCTGCAGCCTGGGGAAGTTCTTGCACTTCTGGGCATGCAGGGCTGCAATCTGGGGATGTTCTTGCATTTCTCCTGGGCATGCAGGGCTGCAGCCCTGGTGCTGTGATTCAGCAGAGGCTGAGGCTGCTGTGGGCAGGGCTGGTGGTCACTGCCTGCCCTGACCAGCCGGTGCTGGGGCTCTGCAGCACAGAGGAAGGGCCAGGGCTGTGCAGAGCAGCTGAGGTGCTGCTCCCTGCCTGTGCTGCTCAGGGACGGGCAGGGCCAGCCCCCACTCCCACCGTGGCACAGCACAATGCAGCTCGGGAGGATGCAGCCATTAATTTTTCAGAGACAATCTGAGAGGAAGAGCTGCCTTCCTGTTACAGGGAAAAAGCACCGCCAAGGGCGTGGAGGTCCATCACTGAAACACTCAGGGGGACCCTGGGGGCACCTCAAACCCAGCTGCAGCCCCTTCCTTCAGACACAGAGGTCTGGGGGTGAGGCCTGGATGGCTCTGGAGAGCAGAGACATCTCCCAGCAGATGGAGCACAGCGTCCTCCTGCTGCTCCTGAGAGTCCCCTGTGCCCGAGCCACCCTCAGTGGGGAACAAAACCACCTCCAGCTGGCACGGGAGGGAGGGAAAGCCTCAGCTTGGCCTTGGGTTTTCACTCAGGTAATGAACTCCCGTGACCAAAGAGAATTTAAATCTTATTAAAATGGCATACTCTAGATTCGAATGCTCAAAGATGGACTGAAAATTCTGAAAGAAGTCCACAATGATAATCCTCTTTGTTTTTCCTTTTGAGAGGGGGAAGGGGAAATCCTTCTCAGAGAAAAACATAACATCAAGGGGGGAAAAAAAAAAAATTCTAAAATATTCTTAAAAATGTAAAACCAGCCCCGCCTTGAAGCAATGGCTCAGTGATGCATAATTAGAGCAAAGAAAGCTGCACAGAGATAAACTTGAACAGCACCATCCACATGGCAGATAAAGCACAAACCCTCCAAAGAACCTTATCCACCCCCAGCAGAACTATTCTCCTTAACCAGGGACACTATCTAAAAAGCAACAGCCCATCCCATAATTAACAGCTCCTCCAAACCTCCCATTTTCCAAACCCGGAGCCTTCCTGGCATTGAAGGGGACCTCAAAGCCCATCCAGTGCCACCCCTGCCATGGCAGGGACACTTCCCACTGTCCCAGGGGGCTCCAAGCCCTGTCCAGCCTGGCCTTGGGCACTGCCAGGGATCCAGGGGCAGCCCCAGCTGTGCCCACCCTCCCAGGGAAGAGCATCCTCCTAATACCCACTCCAAACCGGCTCTCTCAGTTTAAACCCATTCCCATCACTGCAGGTCCTTGGAAATATTTCCCAATATTCCCATTTCCCACAGACACTGGGAATCTGTGGAATTCCCAATTCTGCCATCCCAATGGTGGCTCAGCCCAAAGCTGCTCCTTGTCCCCAGCCCCACGTCCAGGCTGCAGCAGCAATTCCTGCCCTGCACCAAAGAGGCACCAGGGCCCCCTGCACCCTGCAGCCCCTGGGGAGCCCCAAAAACCCCGCACAGAGCCTCCAGCACCCTCTGCCCGGCGAGTTCAGAGCCCAAACTCTGCATCCTTGGGCACGAAGCTCCTCTGCAGTGGAAGGGAGACAAACCCCAGGCTGCAGACGAGGCGAGCCCAAGGTGCCCCATGGAGGGGAGGGGGACAGGACAGACCCAGGAGCACCCAGCTGGGCAATCTGTGCCAGGCACCTCCAGCCCTGGCACAAGGGAGAGGGGAACAGCCCCCCCAGAGCCCCTCCGTGGGTCACAGTGGGCACAGCCCAGGGGACACAGCCCAGGACTGTCCCCAAGCAGGGCAGGGACCATCCCGGGATCACAAGGCTGGACCGGGGGCTCGATTTACACAGCCCAGCCCAAAATAAACCCGGCCTTGGCAGAGCTGCCTGCGGGTGGTGCAGGGGCCCGGAGGTACCGGGGCAGGCAAACACAGGGAAAGGAGAGGAACATTTCAGCAGCAGGAGGAGATGCTGGCTGGAATTGCACATTCTGGGACTCACCAGTGGCCCAAGGAGCAGCTCCACCCCTCATTCCAGCCACAAAATACCCACAAAATACCCACAAAATACCCAAGTGATCACCCAGGTAACTCCCAAGCCTCCAGGCTATTGTCTCGTGCTCGGCATCTTCCTTCCCCATTATTTAATCAGAAAGGGGACAAAGCACTCGCTCTTGTTGTCAAAAATGAAAATTCAACAAACACGAGCCAAGTGTTACCTCTGAAAGGTGATCAAACACGAACAGGGCTTTAAAGAAGCATCATTCCGTCTGAATTACATAATTAAAACAGAGTGACAGTACCGTGAAACAACATCAGCCTGAAAGGCTGTTCATAATTCATAAGCAACTTCCTTTTCATGTCCTTTGTGCTCTTCTCCAAGTACTGTTTTTCCCAGAAGCTGACAGAGGAAGGAATATGGACGATGATCTCATTAATTGCAGGCACTAATATGCAGTGAGCTGAGAAATTACATGGAATTTCAGGATATCTAGTCAAGAGGACGGAAAACTTCTTTTAGGTTCAAAGACAGATAAATGCCTCTCGGAGCAATAGGACAGAGCTGCAAAAGAAATTGTCTCAGAAATGCATGTTTTCTTTTTTCTTTTTACAATTTTCCCATATTTATTAAAGTTTAAGTAACTCCTTGGAGGTGTGAAACTTTTGCCCCTTTCTCCAGGGGCTGGACACTTTTCAAAGAGACACGAGATGGGTTTGGGCTCACATCAGAACAGCTTTTGGGGCACCAGAGTCTCACCCACAGCAGCATGGACACCCATTTTCTTTTCCTGTCACTCCATTCCCCCAGCACAGCCCTTACAAATCAGAGCTGCTCAGAGCCAAGGGTCCTGCCAGGGGTCACCACGGGGGTCTCATGGCCAGAGAAAAGCCAAGGAAAACTCACTCGCATGCTGGTAAGTTCCTCAGGGCTGCTGAGAATTAAACTAACAGAATTTGCCATCCCAAATCAGCTTAGGCCCAGTTCAGCAGCTGCCTCAGAGCAGGGTAGCAATTAGAGACCAGATTATCCAGCACAAAAACCCCAGCCCACGGCCTGAGCTGCAGGACAGGGGGAATGGCTTTGTCTGCACGTCCCCAGTAAAACAACTGTGACCTGCTCCACCTCCACCTCAAAGCCTGAGCATCTCCATCCCCACCTGCAGCATCTCCTGGCACTGAATGGATCTTCCTTCCTTGATCTTCCACTCCCTTCTTAATTTCCTTCTCACTCTGGCCTGGGTGACCTGACCAACCTTTCCCAGCAGCAGTGCAGACCCCAGCCTTCCCTGCGAGCTCTCAGAGGGCATTTCAGGGTGGGCACAGCCCAGGGAGGTGCTGGCCCTCCAGATCACCCAGCTCATGCCATGACATGATGCAAAAATCAGGCTGCCCCTAAGTCCCCCTAACTTTAGGTAGATTAGAGCTCTGATCAGAAGGGCTTACGTGGCAGCACAAAAGGAGGCAGCAGCGGTTTTAAAGCAGCCCTGTGTGCTCAGCAGGCTCTTTGCAGAGAGGGGAGAGAAGCCTCTTTGGCAGGGATTTGCCAGGCTGCCTGAGGATTTCTTCCCACCCCCTGCTACAGCATCGTGCAGCTCCACCCAGCCCCGAGATGGTCGATGGTGGGGGGATAAATTCTCTTCTCCCCAAAATCCCGCTTGCTTGGGAAGCCTTTAAGCAGTTGAACACGCAGAGCGGATCAAAGAGAAGGCAGATCTTATTTACCAGCTAATTCCCTTTGACTCTTCCCATCCCAGGCTGAGCCCAACCTGCTGCAAACCAGAGCCTCCCCCCCTGCTGCCGCAGGTTTAAGGCGGGCTCGGCAGCTCTCAGGCTTGTAGCAGCCATTATTCACTGAACAGAAAGTGCTGGAAGGCTGATATTCCCCCAGCACTGCCTTCCCCAAGATGTGGCTGCGACACCAGGCAGGGCAGAGCCCAGGACAGAGTCACAGACTGCTCCCCCAGCCTCCCCACTGCCACCAGAATTGATGGGGAGGGGGAAAAGAGGGAAAAGAAGTTCCCAAAAAATGCCCCTGGAGTCTTAAAGAATCGGGACAATCGATGGCACAGCAGCTGCTCTGCCCCATCGAGTGCCTGCTTTACCTTGACTGGCAAAGGACACCATGAGGAGGCAGCAATGGCTTTGGGAGAGATTGCACTGCCCGAAGGAAGAGAAGCAGAAAAGCATCCATTCCCACTAGCTGACACTGCCACACTGCCCCGGGTGGCTCACTGGGATTGTCAGGGTGTGCCCAGGATGGGCAGCAGAGGACAGAGCTGCTGGCAGAGCACTCTGGGGACAGGAGCCTGGCGGGGCTCACCCGCTCTGGGGACAGCTGCACCTCACAACACAGGGCAGCTCCTGTGGCCAGCAGGGTCTCATGGCCATCACAATCTTCTCCATTAATATGAGGCCAGAAACAAGCTGACAGAACTTATTTCATGCTCCAGTGGGCACCAAACCAGCTCCCAAGGCGGGGACAGGCTGGTGGATCCAGACCATCCCCATCTCCCCCAGCACAGCCCATCAGGGAGGGCACTGAGCACTGCTACACCCCTCCTGAGCTCCCTGCAATGCAATTCAGCCAATCAAAGAGCTGAGAAATACCCCAAAAGTCACTCAGTCAGCCAGCCACACGTGGAACAGCCTCACAGGACCAGGAGGGTGAGAATCCCCAGCCAGGCAGAGCTCTCAGGGTGACCCATCCATCAGGGTGTCTGGGGCAGGCTGTGAACAGAGACTCCTTGGCCCTGCTCTTCCTCCTCATGGGTCAAATGGTCTGCATTTGACTGCAAAAATTGCCAGGCCATTGCTGTGCCAGCACCAGCCACCACCCAGCTGCACCTGAGCCCCACCAAGTTTTGCCTCAGGCTTGGAAAAGACATTGTGAGACACAAGGTGCGTGTTTATTGCTTACTTTGATCTCAGCTGCTCCTCTTTCTTTGATTTCACAGTGCTGACAACATTTGCTGCACCCTGACAGAAGTTCTGTGAATATTCAATGCTGCCACAGTAATGAAGATATTAAATATGAAAGATTCTTCATGCCACAGCTCCAGTCTAGTGAGCGATCCCAGCCAGAGCAGATGAGACAGAACCAGGAGAGCCTTGTGGCCACTAGTGCTGCAGGAGATTTTCTGAGGGCCAGGAAAACGTTCTCCATGGATTGGGCCATCATTTCTGAAGTTATTTTGAGCTGTTTCAGCACATGGATAGAAAATAAAACGATGACAACGGCACCATCTGCTGCAGCTACTGTCACGCCACCATGGCTGGCATGGCTCTGGCAGCCACAGAAAGCCTGTCCCAGGGGAGAAGCCAAGGTGAGGCTCCCCAGGGATCCCTGCCTTCCTCCTGCAGGGTCCAATCCCTGCTTTCCCCCTGCAGGATCCCATCCCTGCTTTCCCCCTGCAGGATCCCATCCCTGCTTTCCCCCTGCAGGATCCCATCCCTGTCTTCCCCCTGCAGGATCCCATCCCTGCCTTCCTCCTGTAAGGTCCAATCCCTGCTTTCCCCCTGCAGGATCCCATCCCTGCCTTCCTCCTGCAGGATCCCATCCCTGCCTTCCTCCTGCAGGATCCTATCCCTGCTTTCCTCCTGCAGGATCCCATCCCTGCCTTCCTCCTGCAGGGTCCCATCCCTGCTTTTCCCCTGCAGGATCCCATCCCTGCTTTCCCCCTGCAGGATCCCATCCCTGCTTTCCCCTGCAGATCCCATCCCTGCCTTCCTCCTGCAGGGTCCCATCCCTGCCTTCCCCCTGCAGGATCCCATCCCTGCCTTCCTCCTGCAGGATCCCATCCCTGCCTTCCTCCTGCAGGGTCCAATCCCTGCTTTTCCCCTGCAGGATCCCATCCCTGCCTTCCTCCTGCAGGATCCCATCCCTGCTTCCCCCTGCAGGATCCTATCCCTGCCTTCCTCCTGCAGGGTCCAATCCTTGCTTTCCCCCTGCAGGATCCCATCCCTGCTTCCCCCTGCAGGATCCCATCCCTGCCTTCCCCCTGCAGGATCCCATCCCTGCTTTCCCCCTGCAGGATCCCATCCCTGCCATTCTCCTGCAGGATCCAATCCCTGCTTTGCTCCTGCAGGATCCCATCCCTGCTTTCCTCCTGCAGGATCCCATCCCTGCTTTCCCCCTGCAGGATCCCATCCCTGCCTTCCCCCTGCAGGATCCCATCCCTGCTTTCCCCCTGCAGGATCCCATTCCTCCTTTCCCCTGCAGGATCCCATCCCTGCTTTTCCCCTGCAGGATCCCATCCCTGCTTTCCTCCTGCAGGATCCCATCCCTGCTTTTCCCCTGCAGGATCCCATCCCTGCTTTCCCCCTGCAGGATCCCATCCCTGCCATTCTCCTGCAGGATCCCATCCCTGCCTTCCTCCTGCAAGGTCCAATCCCTGCTTTCCTCCTCCAGGATCCCATCCCTGCTTTCCCCCTGCAGGATCCCATCCCTGCCTTCCTCCTGCATGATCCCATCCCTGCTTTCCCCCTGCAGGATCCCATCCCTGCTTTCCCCCTGCAGGATCCCATCCCTCCTTTTCCCCTGCAGGATCCCATCCCTGCTTTCCCCCTGCAGGATCCCATCCCTGCCTTCCCCCTGCAGGATCCCATCCCGATTGCAGCAGTGGGTTCCAGGGTGCAGTGGCAGAAACACCTCCCAGGGGAGCAGAGGGGAAGGACAGGGTGTCCAGCAGCAGAGCTGGAACGAGCATTCCCAGCCTGAAACAGCCCAGCTCCCCCCTGCAGGACAGCACCAGTCTCCCCTTCACTCCACACACCGTGCTCATTTCACCAAGCCATCACTTCCAGCCACTTGACACCCCAAACTGGGCACCAGCCAGTCCCTGGCCCCCGTGCCCAGCTCCAGCTCCCCAGGGGTGACTGGCAGAGCTGGAATGCAGCAGGAGCTCACCAGGACACTCTATAAATACAGAGGGAAGGCTCAGGCATTCTCGACACACTGGTTCCTTAGCCTAGAAAGCAGCAAACACGTCAGATCTCACCAGTTTTCAGGGCTCCAGCAGGACCTGTCCTCACCCCAGCAGCCACCATGCCACCAGAGCAGGCTCTGTCACGCCTGTTTTAGCTTCTGTCTGGCTCTGCTGAATTATTTTTGTTTTTCATGACTCAGAGGCTCTTCAGATGAGGTCAAAAGTCACAGTGTGTTTCCTGAACATCATCTTTCATTCTTTAATGCCAAAAGACAACAAACAATGGGACATTCATCAAGTGTCTCTGTTTTGCTTTTATGTTGTTGCATAACAGCAGAAAAAACACTGTTCCCCGAAATGTTCACAACTGTATTTACTAAAACGAAAAGCTCCATTTTTTTATTAAATCTGTATCAGGTCAGTAAGAAGATAAACGCAGTGTGGGGGGGGGGGGAAAAAGCCTAATCTGGAAAAGCTCGAGAGAGAAAACAAACAAACATCAGCAGGAGAGCTGAGCGTAGGGATGAGAGAATCCTTAATTTCCTGACAGGGAGGGGAGGGACAGGGGGAGCAGGTGGGGACCCCAACAGGTTCACACCCCCTGAACACCCGGGAGCTCCAGCCCTGCTCCCAGAAGTTGTTGATCCCACAAGGATCAACAAGGCACCAGTGCCTGTTTCTGCTCATGCTTTGCATGACACCAACAGCAAGGGACTTGTGATGGGAGATGGCTGTGGCTCCCCACACCCTGCACAGTGTCACAGAATCTGAGAGCCAGAGCTCTTCCTTCTAGCACAAAAACCCGACAGTAGCTGCATTTGTACCTTTATTTCCCCTAACAAGGGAGCACAGTTTGTGCTGAGGCACAAGACAAATGAGGATTTTACAGTAAGGATGAACAGCAAATAAAAACCTTTATACCAAAACATCCCTACTGAGCTCTTGGATGTCTCTCCCCAGCTGGTCTTTGCCCAGTTTGGGCCACTTGGGATGACAATCAAGCAGCAATCTGTCTTGTCTTGATTTTAGTTTTATGGGGCCGATGAGCAGATTCGCAGCACAAGCAGATGCAGGCAGTGACTAAGTGACAGTCCACATGGGAACACGGACCATAAATTCAGCCTAAGAGTTGTAAAACCATTATTTCCCCTCCTAACCCAAAGGCTAAAGGAGGAGAAAGTTTAAAAAAAAAAATCCATAATCCACGTGCATTTCATCTTCCCCAGGAATTAGCCCAGTTGGTGCCAATCTTTCTCCTCACAGGGATGAGGGAAATTGTCCGAATTTAAGCCTGCCCCAAGTCTCGGAATTCCAGCTCAATCTCCCCCAGTACATTAGTTAAAAATAAACGAGGTGCAATCAGCCTCCTCGGGGATTTTATCCTCTTTCAGCTCTAAATGCAGCTCTGCTGTCACATGTGTGCCATGTACAAAGGGGCCGCCTGCCTCCCAGCCTCACTTCTGCCCCAAAATAATCTCACTCCTGCTCTCGGCTTACCAGGGCTCCATTCATGTTCCCCGGGGTCACAGGCTCTCTCTCAATCACTAAAACAAAGGCTGGAAGATGCAGGGCCGCTGGTGTGTGTCAGCACTGCTTGTTTTTATCGTGGATGAATGGAGCCAGCCTGTTTGGAGAGGCTCTGACCACACCTAAAGCCGCGGCTTTGTCATCCCTTATCGAGGGAGGCAGGAGCCTTCTGCTCTCCCCACCGAGCCAAAAGCTTCACCCACCTCACACCACTGCCCCTTTGCTGAGGAGAAGCATTCACAGCTTTTATTTTTCCTGGCTGCAGCACTCCAGTGCCAGGCGATCCTTACTCAAAAAGTCACTTTACACCCGCCCAGCTCCCTCCCGAGCCTGGTGCTCCCCCGGCACTGAGAAGGTGCTGCTGCTCACCTGGACACCAACACCACAACCCCTAAGCACGATTTTTCCCTTTAAGAAAACAAGGAGATGCTCCTGGATGCTGAGAGAGCAAACAAGCCCAAAAGTCCAAAACTCCTCTGCTAAGGGGAGCAGCAGTGGCTAAGGAAACCTGCTCTGGAGCTGAGCACGGGCCTCAGACAGCCCTGACAATAAGCCCTGCTATTAGACACAAAAGCAGTGACATATTTGAGAGATTAAGCATTAATAAGTGCCTTCACATTAAAGAGCATTCATTCTTCACCTCCTGCCTGGAGGAACCTGGGGGAAGGGAGGAGCTGGCAAAGTGATCCAGCTACCACTGACATGGGGGGAAAAGCAGCGCTCATGCAAAGCTCCAAAGCCATGAAACAAAGATGCAGCTCAGCAATTCCCAATGCTGGAATTCCACATCCTGCAGGGTGCTGAGCCCCCCACCTTGCTCTCAGGCAAGCACCAGCCTGGGGCTGCCAGGCAGGGTTTAATATGGAAGGGTGAGAGGGCAGGGACGGGAGAGATGGATGAGCAAGCAGAGCAGACAGGACAGCAGGCCCAGGTGTGCCCAAGATGCTGCTCAGGATGAGAACAAAACCAGGGAGCCCCACGGACCCCTCCTGCTCTCAGCTGCTCTTTTTGGATCACCCACCCACCACCAGAACCCTGCAGGGCTCCACACACCCCAGAGTCACTCCCTTTGTCCAACGTCCTCATTCTGGTCCCAATACCCTCATTCTGGTCCCAATACCCTCATTTTGGTCCCAATATCCCCATTTTAGTCCCAATACCCTCATTTTGGTCCCAATATCCCCATTTTAGTCCCAATACCCTCATTTTGGTCCCAATATCCCCATTTTGGTACCAATACCCTCATTTTGGTCCCAATACCCTCATTTTGGTCCCAATATCCCCATTTTGGTCCCAACACCCTCATTCTGGTCCCATCCTCTCTAAATCTGTTCTCCCAGGCAGTGACCCCAAGCCATGCCATAGTTTGAACAGATTTTACCTGCTTTCCTCTTCCCTCCCAACAGCAACGTTTATTACTTCTGCCTATTCACGCCTGCCAGGCTCTCCATTATTACACAGGGAAATGCTGAGGGAAAACCGTGTAGTTTTCTGTCCAATTTGGAGACGTCCATTGTTAAAAGCTTCTTGTACAAATCCCTCCAGGCAGCTCCAGGCAGCACCCTTTGTCATGCTGATGAGGCAGGAGGTAAAACCACACATAAGCAGTAACTTCAGAGGGCAGAATTTGCTCAGGGTGGAATCTGCCCTTGAATTGAGAGTCAGTGGGAGCTGAAAAACCAACCACAAAAGGCAATTCTGACTTTGGATTAAATCCCAGCTTTGGGCTCACTGACACCACAAACTACAGCTACCAGCAGAGAGCAGGAGAAGCTCCAGTTCTGCCACATCACCCAGTTTCCTCTCACCTTAAAGCCCACAGGTAACTCAACCCCAGCCACTCTCACCCCATCACAGGCAGGATCTGAGGAGGGTAATGAAGCACTGGCTCCTGCAGGGAGGAGTCAGCACTTTGTACCAGGTGGGTCAGCACGAGCCACATTTCCAAATCTTACATTTCCTTCTCTTCTGACCACGCCAAAGTCAAATACAGCTCCAGATATAAATGTCATTTTTATTCAAAGGCTCCTCACATAACCCTGAGTGGGCACAAACACAGACCAACCTCCAGGAAGGAATCCCTGCAGATTATCCCTTCTCTGGGGACAGTCTCCTCTCTCCTGTCACCCCGTGGTCTCCAGCTAACACACCCAGAGCAGGAACAGCCCTGCTCCCCCTGCCCGAGGCTCATCCTGACATCCACTGCAACCAGGCAGGACAAGCCTTGCTTGCCCATCACTTGGCCTCTCGATTTGAGTGTGACAGCCCTGGTGTGCCCGGGGTTTGGCTGAGAACAGCTGGCCAGATGTGGCCCTGCCCCAGGAAGCCCAGGTGAAGCGACATTTCCTTTCACAGAGAAGGAGCAGAGCTGGTTTCTGAGCACCACGCACGCTCCACACTGAGACCGAGCCGACACAGCCAGGATTCAAGGAACCTTTAATCAAAGAAAAGATAAAATGTTTCCTAGGACAGGGAACAATTTAACCACTCTGAACACCTCCCCTCCTTGTGCCAATTTCAGCTTCAGAAGTGCAAACGCGGCTTTGCAGGGCACAGAAAAACAGTTGGTTTATCCCAGAAGCGAATCTCCAGCCCTCCCCAAACAGGCTGAGCTGGATGTCCTCCGGAGTCACAGGAGAGGCTTCTTTGGATGTTTCGAGTCATTTACAAACACCTCATGGAATTTCATTCTGCGGCAACTGACTCGAGCCGCTGATGAAACCCATCTGAAATTACATCTGGCACTTCCAGGCAGACAGCCCGGGGCAGGGGCTGGGGGGGAGCCACAAAGTGCAGCTGATAAGTGGCAGAAAGCCCTTCAAGTCCCACACGTGCTCTTCAAACCCCTCAGTACAAGTGGTTTCATCGCCTCTCTTGAAGCGTCAAGAGTTAACACAGCCTTTCCTGCCCCTTCGGACTGCACCTCATCAGCATCACCCCGGAGCTGGGGATCGCAGGACCACGGAATATCCCCGGCTGAAAGGGACCACAGCGATCACCGACCCCCGCAGTCCCACCCTGTGCCTGAGGGCATTGTCCAAACACACCTGGGGACAAAGCCCTGCCCGGGGTGGGACAACCCCACTGCTCTGGAGGGCAGCACGGATGGAGGGCAGAGGGGTCAGGGCAGGTAGAGTGGAGAGGCTGCAAAGATGGAAATAATTAGCCCAACTGCAGCAATAATCCTTTTAGCTGCACAGAAGGTATCCCCCGGTGCTCCCTTTCCTTGGATATTTAAAGAAGAGACACCGAAAACGGGAGCCACGCTGTGTGTTATGACCACCTTTACTAATTGGTCTGCTAGGAAAGAAAAGGGGGAAACCAGTGGATTGATTTCTGAGGAGCAAAAAAGCTCATTAGACTTGCAAAGAAAACCCACTCAAGTCGAAAGGCGCAGATACTTCTCCTCCAGACTCCAGTGTAAACCACACATGCTTTCCACAGGCACTCAAAAAAAACCCCAGCCTACAACCAGCAGATTTCAGTGTAAAACAAAGCTCCAGCTCACAGATGGAGGAGGGAGATCCATCCTGCTGCAAGAGAGACTCACAGTCACTCAGTCCCTCACAGCAGAGCTGTGCCCACCTAAAAACCTCACCAGGGTTTACCTAAAGGGCCGCAATTCTGCTCTGCCCAGCACATCCTAGGGTGACCTGCAGAGACACTTTGGGACTGAGGGCTGTGGGTGCTGAACAGCCAGGAGGGAACAGCACTGCCCAGAGCAGCAGCTCCAGTGATCCAGGCTGGGGGCTGCACCTCTGGCGAGGCAGAGCCTGCCTGGGGCTCAGGGAGGTTTCTCCAAGCCCACCCCGCTCTGCCCCAGGCCACTCACCCTAATCCTGCTGCCAGGGGAGTGGGGACATCTCCGTGCTGCTCTGCAGGACCGGCAGCCCCAGCCACTTCTGCAATCGCTTCCTTTTCCATCTCCACGGGCAGGCAGCAGCCAGGACTGCCCAATTTACTGATGAGCACCCCCAGCCCTGGGGATGTGCCCGTGGGGTGAGCCCCAGGCACCACCCAGCCAGCTCTGGAGCCTGAGCAGCACAGCCAGGCCAGCAGAGCCCCCGAGGTAGGAAGAGATTACACTGCATTGGCAGAAAAACCTAGAAAGGCAGCCCGGCTCTGCTGCCACTGCAGCAGGAGGGAGAGGCCCTCAGAGAGCTGCTGCTCCTCTCAGCTGAGGCTGGGAACAGCCAGGATGCCGAGCTGGGGCTCCCTGTGCTACAGGACAGGTACACGAGGGGAACAAATCCCCTCAGCTTAACAGCCTTGGCTGCTCCAACGCAGCCAGAGAGGCCCCTTCTGCTCCAGGAAAGGGCTCTCAGTGCTTTCCCACAGACTCGTGGGTTTGCAGACCTCAGAAGGAGCCAGAAAGCATCAGCCATGCCCATTTTGCTCAGGGTTGGCTGCTTTACCTGTGTGCAGAGCCACAACCCCCCTAAATTCCTTTTAAACCCCGCTGCCACATTCCAGCAGCCCCAACACCCTCCCAGCATCACCCAGAAGGATGCCACAAGCCCAAGGCACTGCACTACAAGCTCCCACCTCTGAGTCCAGCCCCACACCTTAGCACACAGCCTAGGAGTCAACCAGCCAAGCTACAAGCTGACCAAGCTCACCAGCCAGCAAGCTGAGCAAACTGGAAAATACTGGGAGCCAGGTGGAAACCAGTGCCCTGGCTCTTCCCTGACTCATTCATCAAGTGTCAGAGCATTCCTACAGCTAAATTAGCAGCACTGCCCCAAAGGACACCAGCACCACAGCCAAGCCTCATCAGCACGCTGGGCTGACAAAATAAGATTATTCTGCTCAGGACAAACTCAAATCCACAGCTTTCTTTCAGTTCTTGAATAATCTTGCTTTTGGGAAGAAAGGGACCGGCCACCCTGAGCATTTCCCCTCAGCCAGTGCCTCATGATCCAATTTTCCACGCTCTGCCAACCCAGAGGGATTTGTCTGGAGGTCTGGGGTGGGCACACCCAGCACCAGGACGGGCCCACCAGCCACGGCTGTGCTGCAGGATGTGTCAGGACAATTTGTCACTCCCGTGCTGATGGAGGCAGCCTTTCAGGAGCTTCAGCACCAGACACCAGCTCCAAAACATTCCCAGTGTGGCTGTTCCAACAGCCCCGCAATGCTGCCGAGCCCAAATTCCGCGTGGGGACACAAAGGTGAGCAGGGAGCAACTCCCTCCATCCCTGCTGCTGCACCCTTAAAGGACTGCTCAGCAAAGTGGTACCCACACACCTCCAAACCCCACGCCTGGAAAACGCTGGAAAAAAAGCCTGTGGTGCTACAGGGATCAACGAGCACTCCACGAGGAACACGGCTCTCTGAAATGCAGCAGAGGAGCACAAAAGGCAGAAGATGAAACACCCACCTCAGCAGCAGCATGCTACGAGCATCCCTGACTGGCTACACCCAGCTCTTCCTCACCGAGAAAGGGCAGCTACTGTGTCACATTTTCCTCCTTTTTATCCTATGAGGTCTGGCCAGGGGAGCAGAATTTCCCCACGGTTCTTGGGAAGGAAATGACAAAGCTACAGCACTCCCTTTTCATATATATATATAATACATGAAATGAATACACTTGCTTGGTCCTCCTGAAGCTGCAGTTCTTTGAGCACAGAGGGGATGGGACAGTTTGAATGGAACACCTTGGGAAGGCAGAGGCTGGAAGCAGAGGGCAGCAAGGGATACAGGGGGGTGGGAAGGGTGAGCAAGCCCAAATTGGAAGCCAGAGCTGTAAATACTTCACACAGTGCTTGACAGAGGGAGACACAGCAAACCTGCACTTGCCACCTGCAGGGGCTGGGCCCATGCCCTCCTCAGGGAGCTGCACACAGGGCACACAGAGCTCCCACCAGCGCTATCCCCAGTTTAATCCCTGCAGGATAAACATCCCTATCTGATCTGTGACACCGTCTGTGGGATGGGCATCGCGGTCCCCGGGTCTCAAAAAATGAACCCCACCTGCATCTTACTCAAAGAATGAGAAAATGCAATACTTTAATCAGGTGTGAGCCATCTGCCCGTGGATCCCCATCCCTGGAAGCCTGGAGTGCAGGCTGGAGCAATCTGGTCTAATGGAAGATATCCCTGCCCATGCCAGGGGGGTGGAACGACATGGTCTGTAAGGCTCCTTTCAACCCCAACCATTCCATGATTCTATGTTCAAATCCTCTGCAAATCACAGGTAAATCAGCCAGCACTTTGCTTTTCTCCTCAAGTTGCTCATCTTGGGGTGAAAACCAAGCATTTTGTGTTTCAAGAGTGAACAAAGCATAACTGGGTTAGGCAATTCCTTACTCCTAGAGAGAACGAGGTTTTAATTCTTCTCCCCTCAAGAGCAGCCTGCAAACGCCCAACTGAGACCTGTTTTGATTGACCACCCTAAAAAAATAATGCCAAGAAAACTGAACCCCACAAGGAAAGCCATTAAACACTCCAAAAATGTGAGGTGCTGGCAGCAGAGCCAAAGCCCCTTCAATGGATGGAAGCAGGCAGCCATTGCTGGACAGACAAGGCACATTAAGGATCCTCAGCAGCAAATTTTGTTCCACTGGTTCAGACACGCACCCAACATCTGCCCACATCCACGCTGGGGAAGCTCGGGAATACTCTGCATACAAATGGTGACAGCTTAGCTCATCTCAGCTGCTCCTTCCAGCACCAGCAGCCTCTCTCTCGCTGCAAATGGAGCTGCACCTCGCGGGGTGGTACCACAGCAAATGGAAGGAGAAACTCCCTCTGAAGTGATGGCAGCTGCCCTCTGCGAGCAGCAGCAGCAGGATCGCGTTTCTAGGTGCTCAAAAACAGCAGGAAAAATCGCCTTGCCTAAGCCAACCCTCCCTTGGGCTCGTGTGGCAGTCGGGGATGCAGGCAGAAATCTCCATCCCTCACCTGGAATGAGCTGTTTCTGCTCCTTGCAGGTTGAATTGCTCCAAGGCAGGAGGGAGGGTGTGTGCTCCTGGAAACACCTGGCCAGGAAACTTCCCTTTTCCCAGCTAAGTCAGACTTAAAATAAAGAAATACCCAATAACCACAGGTAAAAAAAAAGGCAAAACCCAGAAAGGGGGGGGGCAGCTCCACGCCCCACCTGGTGGGATTTGGGGACAAGAAAGGAGAGACAGCACGGGAAGAGGCAGATGGAAGGGACAAGGGGGCAATTCCAGCATGACAAGGGCAATCCCAGCATGGCACTGGGATGCTTGGGATGTGCCCGGCACATCCAGGCACTACCAGTGACAGCAAGGAGCCCCATCCTAGCCCCAAACCCACGAGGATGGGCATCCCCATCCCCATCCTGGGGCTGGAAAACACCCGGGATTCAACAGGATGGGACCCACCTCGTTCACGTTAAGCACCAAACCCCTCGACATGGGCACCGGGGGGTGCAACAAAGCCGGGCAGCGCCGGGGTGCCGTGACCTCAATATCGCTTCCCCCCACGAAAAATTTAGGGCTGGGCGTGTGCAGCTCCTTTTTTCCTTTTTTTTTTATTCGAAACGCTTTCTCGTTACGGTTTCCCGTTATTGATTAATTTCCCGTTTTTAATCACCGCTGCCTCCCCCCTCGAGGCGGCTGCAGAACATGGCCCCGCGCTGCCGCCCCTCCTGCCGCAGCCCCGGCCCCACCTGCCGGGAGGAACGGGGCCGAAACGGGCGCAAAGCGGGGAGAAAGCCCCAAACCCGCCCTTCTCCATCCCTCCCTCCATCCATCCCTCCCTCCATCCATCCATCCTTCCATCCCTCGCCGCCGCTCCCCGCCCGCCGCACCTGCCCCGGCCGCCCGCGCTGCCGCAGGGGCCGCGCCTCGCGCTGCCGCAGCCCCGGGGCGCCGGCACCGGTACACGCCCCTCCCCTCGCTTTTGGGATGAAATGGACGGATTTTGCTTCTCTGGGCTTGATTGATTTTTTTTTTGGGGGGTTTTTTTCTCTCTCCCCCCGCCGCCCCTTCTCCGCGCGGGACGCGGCGAAGGGAGAGCGCGCCCGGGGGGTTCAGCGCCCCCCTCCAGCCCACGGCAGCCACCCCACCCCGTACCTGCCGCTGCTGCGGGGGTGTCCGCACCGGAGCCGGCTGCTGACAGCGGTGGCGGTGACGGTGACAGCGGCGGCGGCGGCGGCGCGGGCGGGGCGGGGGCGCGCGCGGGCTCCGGAACCTTCGCCGCGCCGGCGGGGCGGGAGCGCGCGCGCGCGTGCGCGGAGCGGCGCCGAACCCACCCCCCCCCCCCCCAACCCCCCCCCCCGCGCCCCGCGCCCCCCGCCTCTCGCGGGGAGCGCTCGCCCCGCCCGCGCGCGCCCCCGCCGCCGCCGCCGCCGCCCCATTGTCTGCGCGGAGCGGGGGCGCGCGCGCCGCCCCGGCCGGCGGGGGGCGCTCCCGAGATGCCCCCGCCCCGCACGGCACCGCTCCGGCCTGCGGCGGCCGCGGTGCGCACCGAGCCCCGTACGCACCCAGTAAACAGCCGGTACGCACCGAGCCGCGGTACGCACCCGGTACGCACCGAGCCCCGGTACGCACCGGTACGCACTCGGTACACACCGAGCCGCGGTACGCACCCGGTACCCACTCGGTACACACCCGGTACGCGCCCGGTAAACACCCGGTACACATTCGGTACGCATCGAGCCCCGGTACGCGCCCGGTAAACACCCGGTAAACACAGAGCCCCGGCACGCACCCGGTGCGCACCGAGCCCCGTACGCACCCAGTAAACAGCCGGTACGCACCGAGCCGCGGTACGCACCCGGTACACACAGAGCCCCGGCACGCACCCGGTACGCACCGATTCTCCCCCCCGGACACCGCTTCGCCCGCTTCCATCCCCCATTCTGCCCGGCCCATTCAGGACCCGCCTCAGCACCATTCAGGACCCAGCTCAGCACCACCATGCACTGGCTCAGCACCACTCAGGACCAGGCTCAGCACCACTCCTAACCAGGCTCAGCACCACTCAGGACCAGGCTCAGCACCACTCAGGACCAGGCTCAGCACCACCATGCACTGGCTCAGCACCACTCCTAACCAGGCTCAGCACCACCATGCACCGGCTCAGCACCACTCAGGACCGGACTCAGCACCACTCAGGACCGGACTCAGCACCACTCCTAACCAGGCTCAGCACCACCATGCACCGGCTCAGCACCACTCAGGACCAGGCTCAGCACCACTCAGGACCAGGCTCAGCACCACTCAGGACCAGGCTCAGCACCACCATGCACTGGCTCAGCACCACTCAGGACCAGGCTCAGCACCACTCAGGACCAGGCTCAGCACCACTCAGGACGAGGCTCAGCACCACTCCTAACCAGGCTCAGCACCACTCAGGACCAGGCTCAGCACCACCATGCACTGGCTCAGCACCACTCCTAACCAGGCTCAGCACCACTCAGGACCAGGCTCAGCACCACTCAGGACCGGACTCAGCACCACCATGCACTGGCTCAGCACCACTCAGGACCAGGCTCAGCACCAGCATGCACTGGCTCAGCACCACTCAGGACCAGGCTCAGCACCACTCCTAACCAGGCTCAGCACCACCATGCACCGGCTCAGCACCACTCAGGACCAGGCTCAGCACCACTCAGGACCGGACTCAGCACCACTCAGGACCGGACTCAGCACCACCATGCACTGGCTCAGCACCACTCAGGACCAGGCTCAGCACCAGCATGCACTGGCTCAGCACCACTCAGGACCAGGCTCAGCACCAGCATGCACTGGCTCAGCACCACTCAGGACCAGGCTCAGCACCACTCCTAACCAGGCTCAGCACCACCATGCACCGGCTCAGCACCACTCAGGACCAGGCTCAGCACCACTCAGGACCGGACTCAGCACCACTCAGGACCGGACTCAGCACCACCATGCACCGGCTCAGCACCACTCAGGACCAGGCTCAGCACCACTCAGGACCAGGCTCAGCACCACCATGCACTGGCTCAGCACCACTCCTAACCAGGCTCAGCACCACTCAGGACCAGGCTCAGCACCACCATGCACTGGCTCAGCACCACTCAGGACCGGGCTCAGCACCACTCAGGACCGGGCTCAGCACCACCATGCACTGGCTCAGCACCATTCAGGGCGCAGGCGCTGAGCGGGCGCAGGCGCTGCCCCGGCCGGCAGGGGGCGCTGCCGCGATGCCCCGGCCCCGCACGGTCCGGCCCCGCTCCGGCCTCGCTTTTGCTGGGCCTGGAAGTGCTGGGGACACGGTGGAGATCGCTCGGTGGAATTGCTCCCTTGTGTCAAGAGGGTTTCTATCCCTAATAATTGGATTTAATAGAGAAATTGCAGGAGGGCAGGATCCAGTTTTCAGTTTTTCCTGACGAACACTGAGGTGCAAATCAAGGACAAACATCCAGCCTAAGAACAGGCTTTTTGTGAGAGAAACAAACAAGGAACCTGCAGCACGAGGTTCTTCTTCAGGCCTTTTTTTTTACCTGTATTTGCTGGGTATATCTTTAAGTCTAACTTAGATGGGAAAAGGGAAGTTTCCTCACCATGGTTTTCCAGGTGTGCACATGTGCAGCACCAGTCTGCTTTTTAAAGAAGGGAATGATCTGTCTTGGTTTGGAATAAAGGTTTATGGAGTGTCAAAGCTCTTCTCTTACTACAGTATCAATAACTGCAGACTTACAGATTAGAATTGTACAAAAAAATTGATTTATGAACATGCAATGTTATGAGATGGTTGGGTTTGTTTGTTTTCAGGTCAATAATAATAGATGAGCCATGTGAAACCAGAGAAATGGGTCTTTTCTGCCCATTTTTAAACTGCCTAAAAAGTACCCACTACAATTTAGCTGGAGAATTTTCCTTGATTATACGCAAAAATGTTCTCAAAAAATCTATCACAGCTTTGGGAATCGTAAAATAAACACTACAGTGCTACAAGGGGATCCATGAGACAACAGAAAACAAGATGAATTGCAGTGCAAGCAGCTCGAGCCCAATCTGGGACAGCAGCTCTTCCAGCAGGCGATGTGGGATGTACCAGGAGCACCAGGCTGGCTGGGAGTCAGCTCAGCACCCCCCAACAGGGTTATTCCTTCAACTAAAGACAGCAAACCCAAAAGAGACTCTGGTCCTCATTTCTTGAAGTGCTCAGCTTGACAACACCTGTCTTCCTGAAGTCACCTCCATGCCCACTTACATCTGCCTGAGTTCCCAGCACAAATCCTGTCTGGATCCAAGAAATGCTGGGCTGGGCAGTGAGGCATGGTTAGCCAGTGCCAGCCCGGGCTCAGGCACAGCCACATCCAGGCCATTTAGAAGATCTGTTGGCAAAGGATGGTCCAGAGTGAAATGAATCAATTGCTGCAGCAACACCGAGATGTTTCCAGAACTGCTGGTGCAGCCCAAGTCCCAAAGTGCAGCCCTGGGCTGGAAGAGCTCACGGTGATCAGCAGATCCTGCCCCAGCTGAGAGGAACTGCAGAGAAGCTCTCTAGGGACACATCCCTCACCTGTATGTGCAGCAGGCTGACAGCTGATGCAGAGTTTAATTACTGCACTGAGCTCTTCCAGCTCTTCTTCGTGTTTACAGGGGCTTTTGTTTATTGGAAAAGGGATCTGGGAGTTTTTCCTACCATTCTCAGGCCAGGCTCCTCTTTCCTCCACACTCCTGGCCCATACTGCTGCTAGGTGTATATCATTTTAACACAAAACTATCAAGAAATCCTTTAGGGAGGGAGTCTCTATCTTCCATACCTGTATCTTCCTCCCTAAGACCAGTCTTATTTTCCTCCCATGTGAGGTCTGTCCCCTGTTTCATAACTATCAAGGTTTTCCCTGGCAGGTGCCACAGAAGGCAGAACATCACTTTCCAGGTCTCACCTGCGGCGGGAATTGACCTGCAGAGCAGCAGGTGCGTTAGAAATTCTGGGTTATATTGGGTTATATTCTGGGTTATACAAGCCTGATGTCCCTAGGGCCTCCTCTGGCCACAAGCTGCTTCATTTGAGTCACTTAATTCAGCTTAAGCCTGGCTTTTGCAAAACCATAATGATCCCGGCCGAAATAAATACTCAAATTCTGCACTGGCTTAATTCCATTAAAGCACTACCCCGATCCTTTTGCAACCTGGCCGTTAAAGCTCACCTAAATTAAGGAATTGGGCTAATTGCTTTCACACCGCGATTTGGAAAGCGACGGGACGGGATGGGTGGCTCCAGAGCGAGCGCAGGTGCTGACAGAGCAGGTGCGACCCTTGCCCGGTGAGGAGCCCCAGGCTCAGAGCCCCGGAGCAGCGCTGCCCGCCC
Source organism: Agelaius phoeniceus (assembly GCF_051311805.1). Lineage (NCBI taxonomy): Eukaryota > Metazoa > Chordata > Aves > Passeriformes > Icteridae > Agelaius > Agelaius phoeniceus. The sequence continues at coordinate 1,315,087 of NC_135290.1, read as the reverse complement.
GTGGCCCTGGCCCAGGACACCAGCTGGGTTGTGTAAGAGCCGCGGAGCCGGGAGCAGCGGTTACACAAGCGCGTCCCGGCCGTGCCTGCGGTGTCACGGCAGGACAGAGCCGGCAGGGCTCACGCAAAACCTCCCCAGCAGCCGCGGGACGCTGCGGCTCGGGGGGATCAGAGCTCGGCTGGCTCCTTCCCCGCAAACCGGACACGCGTCTTTGGACTGAACAATTCATGTCCACGGTAATGGGGGGCACGGTGCAGCCTGGCCGGCCCGCCGGGGCCAGCGGGACTGCGAGGATGTGAATTGGGGACAGAAAGGTTCCCGGGGCTTGGACGGCGCAGGCGGCCAGCGGGGCCGTGACTCAGCACAAAGCCGGCCAGGTCCTCAGCACTGCTGGGCTCCGAATAAACAAACTCACCCTTTCACCCTGACCTCTTTAGCAAATGAACAGACCCAAAAAATCGAGGTCAAGGCACTTAAGCCATCTTTCACCGGCCCTTCTTGACCCCACCCCATCTGAAAAAACATTATTCCTGTCTTTTTTCAGCTGTGCGGAAGCCACACAAAGCCCAACACCTAAACCAGAAGATACAAGACCCAGTACCCCTAAGGACAGATATATCTTTAATTAATCATTATTCCATTTCTAAATTACCAGCTGCAAGAGGCTTTCAGACCATTTAAAGCCCGTGTCTCTAAGAGGCAGAGCTGACTCATCAGGGAGGCGCAGGATGTGTTCACTTACGGGACCTTGTGGGAATTATCAGGCTCCTGGGCTCACGCCACTTAAAGCCAAGATTCCCTTGGACCAGGTGTCATGGAAGGGCAGTTCCCAGCACTAGCTTCCCCCTCCACTGACAGCTCTCAGAGACACCAGGAGCCAGGGGGGACTTTACTCCTGGAGCAGAGCAGCCACCAGAGCTCTGCCAGCTCTGCAAAGGGCCGGGGAACACCTCTGTGGGTGAAACAGGCTCCATCAAACACCCTGGGGCTGCAGACTGAGCCCTGAGCCGCCCCTGTTCAACAAGCAGAGGCACCTGCATGTCACCTGTCCTTGAGAACTCCGTCCTTGCCACGGGATGGCACTCCCGGGGCAGCAGAGAGGGCTGTGGGCACCCTGAGTGCAGGGTTTGTCCCCGAGTTTGTCAGGGCAGGAGTTCAGCCGGCTCTGAGGCAGGGATTGCATCATGCAGCAGCACCACGGCAGGTCCTGCAGTGATGTTGTCACACCAACGAGTCACCAGGAACTCTGGCCTGCGGGACTTTTCCTGGAGGACGCAGCACTGCAGCTGAGAATGACATCTCATTCACCCGCGGGGTGAATTCACCGCGGGGCCGGGGGTCCGTGCGGGTTTCCGAGGGGCTTCGGGAGCCATCTGCTGTCATCAGCCCAGATTACAGCGAGGGGATGACGGGCACCAGCCGGGCTCTGCTCCCTCCCGCCTTCCCACAATCACTGAGGTTGGAAAAGATCTCCAAGATGATCGAGTCCAACCTGTGAATAATCCCCACCTTGTAAACCAGACAGAGCACTGAGTGCCATGTTGAGTCATTCCCTGGACACCTCCAGGGATGGAGACTCCACCACCTCCCTGGGCAGCCCCTGCCAATGTCTAATCACCCTTTCAGTGAAGAAACTCCTCCCGAGAAAATACCCAAATTTAACTACAAGCAGAAATAAGAGCCCCTCAGGGAAATCACCTCACCCAGAAGGACTGGGAGTTCTCTATAGGAAACACAGTGCTTCCAACACAGGGAAGGAACTCCACTGGAGGGTCTGCAGTGAGCAGAGATGGGGTTCCAGCCCCCCAGACCCATCGGGTCCTGGCATTAATCCCAGCTCCCACAGGCCCAGGTGGGAGCAGCAGGGCACTCCCCCTGCTCAGAGGGCCCGGCAGAGCTGCAGGGAGCGTGGCACAGGACGGGGAGATGCTGGGGGGTGCTCACAGTGCTTTGGGAACTGAGAGGCTTTGTTCCTCTGCAGGCAGCAGAGTGGCACTGGGCCTGGCACGGCACCGTGCCCGTGTCCCAGCCTGACGCTGGCCCTGGCAGGACGAGCATGCAACCCCAGTGGGCTGAGGATGGTGAGGGTGAGAGCCCAGGGCTTCAGCACCGTGAGTGTGCAAGGCACAGCTGTCTGCCAGTGTGGAGTGTGAGTGTGCAAGGTGAACCCCTTTGCCAGCACGGTGGCTGGGCAAGGTGGGCCCCTCTGTCTGCATAGTGAGTGTGGAGGGCACGTACAAGGTGTGTACCAGGTGTGTACAGGGTGTTTGTGTTCCAAGTCTGTTTACAATATGTCTGTGTCCCAGCTGTTTCTGTATCCCAGGTGTTTCTGTGTCCCAGGTGTGTCTGTGTCCCAGGTCTGTCTCTATTCCAGGTGTGTCTGTATTCCAGGAGTTTCTGTATTCCAGGTGTCTCTGTGTTCCAGGTGTTTCTGTGTCTGTATTCCAGGTGTGTCTGTATTCCAGGTGTTTCTGCATTCCAGCTGTTTCTCTGTTCCAGCTGTTTCTGTGTTCCAGGTGTTTCTGTATTCCAGGTGTGTCTGTATTCCAGGTGTTTGTTTCTATTCCAGCTGTTTCTGCATTCCAGCTGTTTCTCTGTTCCAGCTGTTTCTGTCCCAGCTGTTCCTGGGTGCCGCGGCCCCCCCGGGCCGGCAGGGGGCGCAGCGGGCGCGGGGCGCATGCGCGGGGCGGGGCGGGCGGAAGCGCGGCCGAGGGCGAGGGGCGCCCATGGGGCTCCTTAAAGGCGCCGCCGGCGCGGAGCCGCCTCCCGGTCCCGGAGGGACGCGCCAAGCCTGGCTGGAATGAGCAGGTGGGGCGGAACCCCCGGCACTTCCCCCGACACCCCGTCCCCCCCACGTCATCCCCCCTCGTGGTGCGGCACGCGTGACCGCTGCCTCAGTTTCCCCCGGTGTCGGGGCCCGTGCGGCCGCGGAGGGCGTGGAGGCGGCCGCAGGGACCCCTGGGCTCCTCTCACGGGGAGGGGGCGCGCCCCGGGACTGCCGGGGCTGCAGATGCTGCAGAGGGAGGTGTAGGGCCAGGGGAGGGGGCACAGCCCTGGGCTGGGGGGCTCCGAGCCCTGATGGGGGCACGAACCCCTCAGGGGGCTGCAGGCTCCAGGCAGGGGGGCAGAAACCGCGCAGGGGCTCGGCCCCAGGACTGGGGGCTGCCCTGCCGGGGGTTCCCCAGGGCAGAGCGCCGGGGCTGCCTCGGGGACACAGCAGAACTGTCCCTGCTCGGGGACACAGCAGAACTGTCCCTGCCCCGGGCCAGGCTGCTCGGGGGCACAGCAGAACTGTCCCTGCTCGGGGACACAGCAGAACTGTCCCTGCCCCGGGCCCGACTGCTCGGGGACACAGCAGAACTGTCCCTGCTCCGGGCCGGGCTGCCTTGGGGACACAGCAGAACTGTCCCTGCTCGGGGGCCCAGCAGAACTGTCCCTGCTCGGGGACACAGCAGCGCTGTCCCTGCTCCTGGCAGAGCGGTCTGTGCCCCAGCTGGGGGGGATCCCCCCGGGCTGCAAGGTGGGGACCCCGCTTCACAGCCCCGAGGCTGGAGCAGCCCAGGGCCAAGGGGATCCCCCGCAGGATTTCCCTCTGGCTCGGGGCTGGAGTCAGCAAGAGCCCCTTGAGCTTCCCCGCAGGCCCCCGACCCTGGGAATTGTTTGCATTGATCACCTTAACCCGTGTTTGTTTTCCCCCTTGTTGTCACCGTGCCATAGCCAGCCCCACTGACACGCCAGGCGGAGCAGGGCTCTGGGTTTGGGGGCATATTTTAGGGCTCTGGGTTTAGGGGCATATTTTACCCTGCACGGAAAAGGGAGCAGCTCCCAGCTGAGAGGGGAGCTTGGACACAAACAGGAAGCCCAGGAGGTGCCCCAGTGCCCCAGCAGCAGCAGCAGGGCTGTGTTGGGGCACGTCACAAGGAGTGAGTTTATCAGGTGGGGCAGAGCTGGGAGCGAGAGATTTCCCCTGGCTTGCGTCAGGCCGAGCAGGAGGGCTGGCTCACGGCGAGGATCCGGAGGCAGCGCCCTGCCCGTGGCACGGTTTTGCAATGGCTGTGGGGTCAGTGGGGCACGTGCCACGCTGCCCTCCCGTGATGGGCACGCTGGTGCCCAAAGAGCACCCACATCCTGGGGCACTGCAGGGTGTGGGCTCGGGCCAGGCCCGGCTCCCTGTGGGGCTGGCACATGTGCAGGGCTGGGGTGGATCCAGCTCTCCCAGCGGGGCTGGTGCCCGTGCCAGGACAGAGCCGGCTCCCGGGGGGGCTGGCACGTGTGGCTTCAGGATAGACCTGTCCCAACTTGCAGCCTTGGTCACCCAACAATTCCTGAGCCCGTAAAGGAGAGATTTATGACTTCTCTGACCTTGCGAAATGATGAGTCAGATGGTGAAGGTTTTTTGCTGCATTCCCAGGCTTTAAAGAACCCTGGGTTCCCAGAGCCTGGAAGCTCTCCTGCTATGGCCCTGTCCCAGCATGATAATGATCCCCAGGCTGCAGCGAGGGGGAGCAGCTGGTGCTGAGTGTGCTGAGGGTCACTTCTCCACATCCTTCTCCCTGGGAAGGGTGTGATATCCCCTGCTTCCCGAGGGCAGCACACCAGCCCTGGAGGCTGCAGCCTTGCCAAGCCCCAGCGGGATCAGGCGGGAGGTTTCGGATGCCTAAACCCTTCCTGGGATTCTTGTTGCAAACTCACATGAGGGGGATCTCCCCCTCCCTGGTGTCCTGCCATGGCTGCACTGGGCTCTGCTGCCATCCCAGCCAGAGCTGGGGAGGGCTGTCACAGCATGGCTGATCTTTGGACTTTGTTCCTTCCTTTCCTTAATTTTCCAAGAGCAGGGAGGGGACAGTCCTCCTTCCCCAAGGACATGGAAGGCTGGACTGTCTCCACCTCTCCAGCCAGGCTGGGCCTGCTGCCAGTGTGGGGCCAAGGGGTGTTATCAGGGCTGGGCTGGCCCTGGGAGCCAGTCCCTGTCACCCCCCAGGCCACCCTGATTATGGGGGGCCCTCAGTGCCGTGTGCTGCAGCGATAGCACGGCGGGCGTGGGACACCTGTGGGACACTCTGCAGGGCTGGGGATGCTGGGGGGGCTCCCAGGGGGCCTCATCCCTGGACAGGGACCCCCAGGCTGGAGCATCCCCTGCCCTGTGTTGCAGGGGGACAGTGCCATGGCTGAGAAGCTGCCACCGAGCCCCGGCGGGGGCATCACGCCACTGCAGCAGATGCTGGCCTCAGGGACAGGGGCCATCCTCACCTCCCTCTTTGGTGAGCATGGTGGGGTGGGTGCCAGGGGGATGGGGGGCTGGCACGGGGCTGGCATGGCTAAGGGATGGTGTCTTTGCAGTGACGCCGCTGGACGTGGTGAAGATCCGGCTGCAGGCCCAGAGGACCCCCTTCTCCAAAGGTAACCCTGCTTGGGGCAGGCTGGTGAGCAGCCCACAGGGGTGTCTCACACAGCTGGCACAGCTGGTGGCAGGGTGTCTCTGCTCTGGAGCGTGGGGCCATGGTGAGGTGCCAGGTTAGCATGGGCCCCTTGTCCTGATGGGCCCGGGGGCCCTGCTGGGGGAGCTGGGCTGGTGCTTGGCTCTGTCCTTCCCCCTCCACAGCCCTGTGCCTGGCAGCCCCCAGCCCTCCAGAGGCTCAGCCTGCTGCAGCTGCTGGCCTTTGTTCCAGTCTCCATGCTGCTCCCCTTGGGCTCTGCCCCTTCCTGTGGGGTCACTGGGCTGGGGCTGGCCCCAAGGGACTGGTTTGGTGACAATAGGAACTGCTTGGGAAGTGGCTGTGGGGGCATGCAGTCACCCCCAGAGCTGTCCTGCTGCCCAGTCCCGGGTGGTGGCGTGTCCCCTGTGGTTGCTCAGTGTGTCCCCATTGTGTGTTTCAGTGTTGGCAGCGCAGTCAGTGCCCTGGGGCGCTCAGCCGGCCACATGTGAGTACGCCAGGGGCTCCTGCTGCCAGTGGCTTTGCTTTCCCAAGCCTTCATCCTGGTTTGCTTCTCCACTGGTGGTGGCTTGGGCTCCTCTGGCTGTGGGGACATCCCTGCACTATGGGGGCTGACACTGTCCCCAGCCCAGGCTGCCCTGCAGCCCTGCTTTGGGGCTGGCTGTGCCACATCTATGGGGATCTGTTGTGCAGCTGGCCTGGCTGTCTGTGGTCTTGTCACTCTGTCCTGCTGCCACATCAAAGTCCCCTTGGATTTCTATTGCCTGGTGTCCCTTGTGCCTGGCTTGGGAGCACAGTGAGGGGCCGGTGCTGATGTCCCCACTGTGCCAGGGCAGCAGAGCCAAGACCAAGTGAGGCATGAACCCTCTCCCACTGCTGGCAGTGGGTCCTGCTGTATGCCCACCCCTGCCATGGAGCTGGGTGTCCCCATCCCTGGCTCTGGCCATGATCAGACCCTTGCTGCAGGGTTGTTCCTCTCCTGGTCTTAGACTGGTCCACACTGGGCTCAAGCACTGAGGGTTTGGCTCCTTCCTGGAAGATGTGGCAGCTTTGAGATCAGATGTGCAGGGCATGGGGCAGAGGGGAAGGGTCTCCTGTGTGATGGCAGTGCTGTTGTTTCCTCCTCAGGGAAGTGTTTCCTCTACTGCAACGGGCTCATGGACCACCTGTACGTCTGCCAGAACGGCAACGGCTGCACCGCCTGGTACAAGGCCCCCGGCCACTTCACTGGCACGCTGGTAGGAGCTCCAGGCATGGCCAGGGGTGTCAGGGTGTTTTCTGGGGGTTGTTTGTCCTTCTCCCACCTGTAACTGCTGTCCCTGGTGCTCTGCTCTCTCCCCAGGATGCCTTTGTGAAGATCACACGCAATGAGGGCATCAGATCTCTGTGGAGCGGCTTGCCCCCCACCCTGTGAGTTTGGGGATTCTGGCTGCTACCACCTGCCCAGGCACACAGGTCCCAAGCCCCCTGCCAGCCCCTAGGGAGGACATGTGCCCCTCACTGCCCTTCTCCTCCTCGCAGGGTCATGGCCGTGCCAGCCACCGTGATTTACTTCACCACCTATGACCAGCTCCGGGACTACCTGCACGCCCGGATGGGGAGCTGGAACCACTACATCCCCCTGCTGGCTGGGGCCCTCGCCAGGCGTGAGTGCCCCTCCTCTCTGGGGTCCCCCCGTGCCCCCTCAGTGCCCACATTCAGTGCCTGGCTCTCCTGGCACGGTGCTGGTGGCTCTGGGACGGCCGCTGGAGCGGACGGAGCTCATTCCCCGTGTCCCTCGTGTTGCAGTGGGTGCCGTGACAGTCATCAGCCCCCTGGAGCTGATCCGCACCAAGATGCAGTCCCAGCAGCTCAGCTACCGTGAGCTGCGTGTGTGCATCCAGTCAGCAGTGGCCCAGGACGGCTGGCTGTCCCTCTGGAGGGGCTGGGGACCCACCGTGCTGCGGGACGTCCCCTTCTCGGGTATGCCTGGGGCCACTGGGCTGTGGGGGGCCCAGGGCAGCCCTGTGCTGCTGGGGGGGTGCCCAGTGGTAGCCCTGGTGTCTCCTCTCCCCCAGCTCTGTACTGGTTTAACTACGAGCTGGTGAGGACGTGGCTCTGCAGGCAGGCCTGGCTGGACGGGGCCACGTTCATGGTCAGCTTCACATCTGGGGCCATCTCTGGCACGGTGAGTTTGGGACTCTGGGGCTCCCCTGGGGGGGGTTGGCGCCTGTGGGAGGGAGGAGTGGGGCTGGGATGGTGCTGGGAGGTGACAACAGAGCTGGCACTGGGCAGGAGCCCCTGTCCTGGCTCACCATCCAGTGCCAACCCCACAGGTGGCCGCGGTGCTGACGCTGCCCTTCGACGTGGTCAAAACGCAGCGGCAGATTGAGCTGGGAGACAGTGAGGTGCACCCAGGTGAGGGGCCAGGCTCCAGGGGGGCAACCAGCACTGCCCATGGGTGCCCCCCAACCCTCACCTGCTCCCCTCTCCCCGCAGTCACAGCCTCCAAGCCTTCCTCCACCTGGCTGCTCATGCAGAGGATCCGCGCCGAGTCTGGCACCCGGGGGCTGTTTGCAGGTGAGGATGTGCCCTGGATGTGCCCTGGATGTGCCCTGGATGTGCCCTGGATGTGCTGAGGTTCCAGGTGCTCTGGTGTCACCCCAGGGCTCACAGCACTGTCCTTGCAGGGTTCCTACCCCGCGTCATCAAGGTGGCACCTGCCTGCGCCATCATGATCAGCACCTATGAATTTGGCAAGAGCTTCTTCCAGAAGCTGAACCAGGAGCAGCAGCTGCGGGGATTGTGAGCAGGCCTGGGGCAGGGCTGGCTGTGGCCGTGCCCAGGGGACAGTGCCAGGTGTCCCAGGAGCAGCGATCCGCACTCGGCCGTGCAGAGCCCAAGTGCCTTCGTTCCTGCTCTGCCTCCCGCTGCCCGCACACGGAGCCAGGGCCAGCCTGCCCCACTCCCTGTCCCAGCCACTCTGGGGGACATCTGTGCCTGCTGCTGTGACACTGGGGGGATATGGAGCCCCCCACACCCATCCCTTGGGGCTGGACAGATGCTGCTGCTGGATTCATGGACACTCTTGCAAGGATGGGGTGTCCCAGGAGACTTGGCCTGACAGGAGATGGAGCTGGGGCTCTGGCAAGGACCAAACCCCAGAGCTCGGGGGCTTCTCTGCCTGCCTGGGCCCCTCTGCCTGGGGATCTGCCCCTCCTGACCCATCACTCACACACAGCCTCGCCTTGCTGACTCTGCATGGCATGGGGACACATCAGGACCCTCTCCCTGCCTCTGGACCTCTGCTCCCACTCGGGATGTCCCCATCCCCTGTCAGACCCTGTGTGGGGACAGACCTCACTGCTGCTCTGGGGGGCCATTGGGGCCCCCCTGCCCCATCCTTCCACTGCAAGGGCCTGCCCCCCTTACCGCGGGACTCATGGAGGGAACTTCTCATTTCTTAAATAAAATAATTGTCTCTTAGTGGAAGGATTTCTCTCTGTGTGCTGGGGAGCTGTAGAGACACCTGTGGGGTGACAGCCACAGCCCTGTTGTGTGGGCATGGTCCTGTCACCCACAGGGTCCCTGCTGGGTGTTTGCTGGGGGCTAGGGGACCCCAGGACCAGAGGGGCTGCAGGAGCTCACTGGGTGCCCCAACATCCTTGCCTGGGCCAGGACCTTGTGGCAGGGGGGCACAAGGGGTCTGTTCCCCTCTGGGGAGGTGGGTGACAGGCCAGCTCTGCTTGCTGCGTTTATTGATTCCTTTTGCTCCAACAAGGCAGATGGGGCTGAAATAAAAACCAAAATCACCCAAAACAACCCAAAACCCAGGGGAGGACGGGGAGGAAGGGGGAAGAAGGATCCTCCCCTGTTGTGGGGATGCTGCTGCAAGGGGGGCAGGCAGCCCTGCACAGTGCAGGGGAGCTGGGGGAGGCCAGGCAGGCGCAGCCCGGGTGGGCACCAGGGGCTGAGCAGGACGGACAGCGGGGCCACGCCGGACCCTCACCCTGGAAGGGGCCTGGCCCCGACCCCCCCTCTCTCCCCAGCAGCTGCCACTGCCAGTGTCCCCCCACCGTGGCACAGTTCGTTCCCCCCAGTCCTGCACCCCCATCCCAGCAGGTCCGTGTCTCCAGCCGGGGTCCAGGGTGGGGTCTCAAGGTGGGGAGGGGGCTGCCCGTCCCCAGCCTCCCCGGTGGGATCAGCGAGTCCCTCGTCGTGCCCGGGGTGCGAGGGGGGCCGAGCTCGGTCAGTCCTGCGCCGTCAGGCGGGGCCGGGGGGCGGCGCGGGGGCCGGGGGTCTCAGCTGGGGCTGCGGGTCGGGCTGGCTTCCGTGCTGTCGCTCACCAGGCACTCGTTGGACTTGAGGCTGGCCAGGGACTTGCAGCTGGGCAGGGAGGCCAGGGAGCCGCAGAGCCCCAGCATGGAGGGCGTGGGGTCCTTCCCTGCGGGCAGAATGGGGTGTCACAGGGTGTCACAGGGGGCTCGGCCTCGTGTCCCTGCCCTGCCACCCCGGGGGGACAGGGACCACCTCTCCGGGGCCACCTGGGTGTCCCTGCACTGCTGGGGCAGCATCCCAACCATGCGGAGGGGGCTGCTGGAGGGTCCTGACACGGGGTGCATGGGGGGGGATGTGCTGAGTCCCCGGGGTGCCCTATGGTGGGTGGGGGGGGGTCTTACCCAAGGGCCCCCAGGGCTCCCCTTCGCGCTTGCCCTCGCCCAGGCGCTGGGAGTCGGAGCTGAGGCTGTTCTCGGCCGAGAGCTGGTCGGTGCTCACGAAGCTGTGCCTGCAGGGGGACAGCTCTGAGCGCCCTGGGGCTGGCACAGCTCTTCTGCCCCTCCCTCACCCTGTGTCCCCCCACCCCGGGGCAGGGCAGGGTGCTTGGCAGGTCTCTGCCCTCACTGCGAGCTTACCTTCTGTAGAGTTTGCTGTCCGAGCCGCTCTCGTTGCCATTGAGGGTCCCCAGGGAGGGCCACTGGTTGACCAGGGGTGTCACCATCTCCTTGGAGAGCTGGGCCAGCTGTGGGTTCTCGCAGGGGATCAGCCCCGTCCTGCAGCAAAGGCGGGTGCTCAGCACCTGGCACAGCCACCAGTGCCAGGGGCCTGCCAGGTGACACAGCCCACAGGACACGTGGGGCACTGGGGACACCCAGGGCCTGTGGGGCAGCCCACAGGGACCCCCAGCCCCCCCAGCCCCCCGGCAGTGGGTCCCCACTCACAGCTGCTCCTGCAGCTCCAGGATGACGCCCTCCAGCTCCCTCTTCTCCAGCTGGTTCTGCACCATCACCTCCTCCAGCCGGAGCTTCAGCCGCTTGTTCTCCGCCTCCAGGTCCTTCAGCTGTGACTCCCGCAGCCTCACCAGCTCCTCCAGGTACCCCTGTGGGAGGCCACCGTCAGTGGTGCCCCGTTGCCACCACCCCCAGTGTCCCCAGGGCCCTCCAGAGTGACAGGGAGTGGCTGGGTCACCACAGCAGCAGGAGGAAGGGCTGAGGGTACCACTGAGGCAGAGATGCTCCAGGCTGGAGCATCCCGGGGAAGCTGATACCCTGCTGGCCCCAGCCTGGTACCTTTTGGGCATAAACAATGCGGAATTTCTGCTCCATCTTGCGCCACTTGTTGTACCAGCTGTCCTCGTCGGTGACCAGGGGCAGGTAGGGGTGCTCAGGCGAGCTGTCCTCGCTCGTGCTGCTCTCCACACTGCCCCGCTCCTCCTCCTCGCTCAGGTAGTCATAGCTGGGGGGTGTGGGGGCTCAGCAGGGCTGTCGGGGGTTCAGGGAGCCCCATCGTGGTGCTGGGGCAGAGACAGGGGGGTCCCCACCCCAGGAAGGGCAGCCCAGCTCCTACCTCTGCGTGAACTTCAGGTAGGGCGTGTAGTCGATGACCACGGGCGTTTTACCATCCATCACCTCTCCCTTCAGGCAGAAGCTGAGCAGAGGCAGCAGGAGAAAGTCAGGGAACCCCGAGGTTGTCACCTGGGGCCTGTGTCCCGCTGTGCCACCTGTGCCTACCTGAAGTCGATGGCGCTGAGCCCGATGAGCATCCCCGTGAGCACCGTGGACTCCTCCCGCAGCATGATGGCCCCGTCATCGTAGAACCGCCTGTGGGGACCACACGGCTGGATGTGCCCCCTAAAACCCACCCCGGCACCCCAAAACCCACCCCAGCACACCCACACACCCCGGTGCAGGTGTGGCCATGGCCGGCAGGGCCGGGGTTGCTCACCTGGTGGTGCGAGTGTCCCTCAGGGCCGTGGAGATGTACTCGGACATTCGCTTCTCCATCAGCGCCACGCGGATCCAGGCCCGGCCCTGCGAGGCAGCACCCGGGCAGTGCTGAGGGTGGGGGCTGCCTCGGGGGGCCCCACATTCCCACCCAGCCCCAGGAGTGACTTTCAGCTCATTTTTTGGTACCATGGGGACGCACAGCTGCTGTTGTGTCCCAAGGGCCCTGTGGTGTGGGAGGGAGCTGCAGGAGGGCAGGGGAAGGGAGCAAAGTGGGGGCACAGAGGAGTGGGGATGGGAATGGGGATGGAGATGGGTCCATGTACCAGGGTCAGGGTGGAGTGTATGGAAACGGGGGCAGGCCTAGAAATGGGGACAGGGACAGGGACGGGACTGGTGCCTTCCTGACCTTGGCCCTGGAGGTGCTGATGTTCTCCATGTTCTCGATGCTGCTGACGCAGTTGTTGGGGACCTTGCTGCAGGCCAGGCGGATGTAATCCCAAAACCCGCGCTGTCCATCAGAGCTGAACCAGCTGACAGGGCCTGCGGGCACCCACGGGCAGCTCAGGGGCTGCTGTGCCAGCAGAGCCCCTCCAGCAGAGCTGGACACCCTTCCTGGTGCGTCCCCATCCACCACAGGACACCGGGATGGGCACGGGGACAGCCCTGGGGGCCACCACTACCTTTGAAGCGGTGGCTGAGGATCTGCTCGAGGATGGCAGCGAAGTTAACGAACTCCTCGGAGGAGTCATCGATGGGATCCGCCGTGTACTTCTCCAGAAGAGTCTTCACCGAGAACCTGGCGTGGGAGGGGACGGGTGTCACAGCAGGGAGGGGACACCTCCAGCCCTGGCACGGTCAGGGTTTCCAGCAAAGCTCTTTTCCAGCTGTTGGCTCCCGCTCCCGGCAGCGGGAAGAGGGCGTCGGGCTGGGCTGTGGCTCGGTGACCCCCCTGTCCCCGCGTCCCCAGGGACCCCGCTGCTCCCCGCCGTGCAAGTGGCCAGGAAGGGCGAACAAAGGCCCCCTTCCTCCCGGCCGTGCGCGGGCGGTGATGGCTTCCCCTTCCGCCCGGCCGCTCGTGCTCAGGGCTCAGCGGTGCCGAGGACGTGGCACGGAGCAGGCCAGGGCAGCACGGGGCAGGTGTTTGCCTGGGGGCATCGCCCCTTCTGTGGGCGCTGTGGGTCACGGCTGCCGGGGCATCCCCGTGGCAGCAGGTGGAGGGGGTCCCGTGCTGACACTGAGGGCTGGAGGTGTCCTGGTGGAGATCCAGAGCGTCCCCATGTGCTGACAATGGGGTCTTTGGGTGCCCCATGCCATGGCAAGGAGATCCATTGGGTGCCCATGTCATGGCAGTGGGGGCTGGAGGTGCCCCGTGCCACGCTGAGGAGCTCTGGGGTCCCCAAACCCCAAATGAGGCCCTGGGGGTCCCTGCCAGGCTGCCCAGGCCCGGGTACCTTCCATATCCCCCCAGCCCTGGGCCAGGCTCCAGCACCCCCAGCACCAGCAGCCCCTCACCAGCCCCCGGGGGGGTCACCCCAGCCCCGCACCCCGGCAGGAGCCCCCCGCCCCCCCCAGCCCCGTCCCTGCACCCCATTCCTGCCCCCCCATCCCGGTCCAGCCGCGAGTCTCCATGACAACGCTCATCCTCCATCCTTCATCCCCCATCCCCGCCGCTCCGGGGCCCTGACGTCACTTCCTGGGCCCCCGCCCGCATGGGGGTCCCCAACCCCAGCCCCCCCCCCGCACCCCGCCGCCCCCAGCACCCCCCTCACCCTCCGCACCCCCCCGCCATCCCCCGTGGCCCCCGACATCTGCGCGCCGGCCGCCTCCATGTTGTCACTGTGTCCCCCGCCCTCTGTCTCCCCTTTCACGAACCCCCCACAGCCCCTGTAGATCCCCGCAGCCCCCCCGGGACCCCCCAGAACCCCCTGGAACCCTCCAGAACCCCCTGGAACCCCCTGGAACCCCGCACCGCCGCAGCCCCGCGGCCCCGCGCCCCCCCCGCTTTCCCGCATCCCCATCCTCCTCCTCCTCCTCCCCCATCCAAACCTGAATTTCCCCCCCTCAAAAAGCGACTGCAGCCACAACAAACCCCCCCAAAGGGTGAAGGGGCGGCGGGGGGGGAGGGATGAACCCCCCACCCCTCCCCACCGCGGCCCCTCCCCGCCCCCCATCCCCTCCATCCCCACCGCCGGTGGTCGCTTCTCCCTCCCCCCTCTCCTCCTCCCCTCTCCTCTTCCCCCTCTCCTCATTTTGCGGTGCTCCCCCCCGGCCGCCCCCCACCTGCAGACGGTGATGAGGTTTTTCCTCTCCACGGCGATGTTCCTGGAGGAAGCTTTCTTGGAGGAGAGCCCCAGAGCCATGGCAGCCGGCACCCAGCTCGCTTCCATCCAGCGGCCCCGGCGCCGCGGCCACGGGCGGGCGATGCCCCTTCCCCCGTGGGGACCCCCCCGGCCCGCGGCCCCCCGCTCCGCGCAGGCTTTGCTCCGCCGGTGCCCACGCCACGGGCCGTGCGCCGCCCGCCCCCCCAAAGGGATGCTCTCCCCGCCCCCGGCCCCCCAAATCTCTCTCCGGGGGATGGGGGGGGGCGCAACACACAGGGGAGGGCCGGGGTCCCCCCGGGGGTCACCCCCTGCCCCTCCCGGCATGATGAGACATTGCCGGGGGACCCCGTGGGTAAAGACACGGGGAGGGGGCGCCCCCGCGGTTTTGGGGGGGTCTTTTGCCCACCCCAGGCTCAGATCAGCACCCCCTGCCTTGCTCTGCCTCCATCCCCGTTTTGGGGGGCTGATATCACCCCCACCCCCTCTTGGGGTCTGAACCCCCACATTTCACGGGGTGGGCAGGGGGTGACTGTGCCGAGGGGCAGCCCCCCCACCCCCCTCTTCACCGTGCCTCAGTTTCCCTCCGTTGTTGTGACAGAGAAACCGGGGAGGGGCTGGTGAATCCCACAGCAGCCACATAAACCTCCACAGCCCCCAAATAAATCAGAGTCACCCTCAGCACGCAGACACCCCCGTGGGGACCTGTGCCACCTCCCTGTGCCCACCACCGGGTGCCACACGCCCGCTGTGCCCATGCCAAGGGGGGCTTGGCCAAGAGAACCCGGCTGGTGGGGACAGGTGGGCTCAGTGCGGGGAGGGACCCCCAAAATCCCCGAGGCTGTGCAGGGAGGGGAGCCCTTGGCAGTGCCCAGATAAGGCCGGGGCTGTTATCGGGACACCCAGACCCAGCACCGCCCCTCTGTCCCCTGAGGGTGCCACCAGGTCCCCAGCGGGTGCAATTGAGGCTGGATGGGCCCCAGGCACAGCGGGGACAGCTCCGGTGCCACCTCACTGTGGGGGGACCCTGTGGGTGTCCCCAGGTACTGGGGCTGGGATGGGAATGTGTGTGTGCCCAGGTGTGTGTGTGCCCAGGTGTGTGTGTGTGTGCCCAGGTGTGTGCCCAGGTGTGTGTGTGTGCCCAGGTGTGTGTGTGCCCAGGTGTGTGTGTGTGTGTGTGTGTGTGTGTGTGTGTGTGTGCAAGGCTCACCCACCTCACCCTTGCCCTGGGATTGGGATTTTGGGCCTGAGATCCTTTTAGGAAGGCTGCAAATGTAGAGACACACACGTGTGTGTGTGTATGTGTGTGTGTGTGTGTGTGTGTATGTGTGTGTGTGTGCACGTCCACGGGTGTGCACACACACAGGGACATGGGCCCCTCACATACACACACAGGTGTGCCCATGGGTGGGCACTAACACAGGTGTGTGGGTGTGTGTGTGTGGGTGTGTGTGTGCAAGGCTCACCCACCTCACCCCTGCCCTGGGATTGGGATTTTGGGCCTGAGATCCTTTTAGGAAGGCTGTAAATGTAGAGACACACACATGTGTGAGCATACACGTCCACGGGTGCGAGCACAGGTGTGTGCACACACACCCACACACACACCCACACACACACACAGGGACATGGGCCCCTCACACACACACAGGTGTGCCCATGGGTGGGCACTAACACAGGTGCACGCACCCCTGCCCTCCTCCAAAGCATCCTCCCCTCTCCAGGACACCCCAATCCCATGGCACAGAGGGACACCCCATCCTCGTGTCCCCCCCGCGCCTCCTCCCAGGGGAACCTGCCCAGGAACCCCCTTTTTTTTCAAATTTGTTTTTTTTTTAACGAGAACACCCCAACCCCGCAGAAAGGGAGGGGGGGACAACCGGGGGGATCCCGGGGATTCCCTGCAGGGAAACCCGGAGGTAAACAAGATTGGGGGGCCGGGGGGGGAGCAGCAGGAGCAGGTCCGGGGTGCCGGGCTGGGTGAGGGACGGACGGGAGGACAGCGGGAGCAGGCGGGGCTCAGCCGGGGCGCAGCTTTTGCAGATGTTGCACCCCGATAACCTTGTTTTTCCGGGGGGCCCGGGGGGGGCCGGGTGAGCCCGAGGGGGGCAAGATTAGGGAGGTGAGCGTGACTCAGGCATCGGCGTCTCACAGCCCGGGCACCGCAGAGAGAGCGCGGCAGGGCCGGCGGAGGCACCCCAGGGGTAGGTGCGGGGTCACCTCGGGGTGTCCCTGGGGCTGCCAGGGGGGACACGGGCTGGGCGGGGGGATGTGGGGCTGGAGAGGGCACCCTGGGCTGCCCCAGGGGGGTGTTGGGGTGGGAGGTGCTGCGGGATGGGGGATTTAGGCTCCAATGGAGCCACCAGAGGGGTCCCAGCCGTGTGGTGTGGATGGCCTGGGATGTGCGGGCTCCGTGCTGAGCCGTGCCGGGCACCTGCGGGATGAGAGATCCCAAATGTGCTGCCAGGGATGTATGGACTCCATAGGGAGCCCCGGGCCTGACCCACGGAGGGAAGGAGCAGTGCCAGGCTGCGCGGATGGTTTGGGATGTGCTGGCTCCAGACGGAGCCCAGCGAGGAGGCAGGAGGGATCCCGGCCATGCCTCAGGGATGGTGTGGGATGTCAGGGCTCCACGGAGCCGTGGTGGCCGCGGGACGGATCCCTGTGACCGTGCGGGGATGGCGTGGGGTGTGCGGGCTCCGTGCTGAGCCGTGCGGGGCGTTTGGTGCAGGAGGGGTGAGCCCAGCCCTGAGCCTGGCAGGGGATGTATGGACCCCATAGGGTGGTACCCACTGAGGGGGAACCCATGGGGCTGTACCCACTGAGGGGGGACCCCATAGGGTGGTACCCACTGAGGGGGGACCCCATAGGGTGGTACCCACTGAGGGGGGACCCCACGGGGCTGTACCCACTAAGAGGGACCCCAGCCGCGCCCTGGCTGCCGGGGGATGTACAGACCCCGCTGGCTGTCGGTGCGGGGGCTGCGGGCTCCGTCCCGCACACACCGTGTGGGACAGGAGCCCCGCACCGAGCTCCATCCTGCCGTGCCCGGGGCTGCAGCGTGGGCTCCGTGCGGGGCTCTGCGGGGATGCGTTCGGCGGCTCCCGGTGACCTCGCTGCCCGGTGCCGCAGCGCCCCGCGGCTCCCGGCCCCGCAGCCCGGCCCGGGGCGCTGTGGGGCAGAGCGGGGGGCAGCGGGTGGAGCGGGGCAGGGGCCGACGCCCGGTGTCGGGCGTTATCAGTGGGGCACAGCCCGGCGCACCGGGCTGATGCAAGAGCCGCCGGGGGGGCCCGGGACGGGCCGGGCTGGGGGGCCGGGGGCCGCCGGTCCCGGGGCCAGGCGGGGCAGGAAGGAGACGGCCGAGTCAGAGGCTCGCCGTCCATCCCGTGGCCCCGCCGCGGCTCCCGCGCCCCGCCGGGGATCCCGCGTGGCCCCAGCGGGGATCCCGCGGCCCCCGCGGGGTGTCCGGGACCCCAGCCCGGCTCCCGCCACCCCCGGCCGGGAGCGAGCTCCTGCATCACCCTGGTGAGATCGGGGGGGGCTGGTACCCCCAAAGCTGCCCATTGCCCTGACCTTGCCCCCGAGCCCCCCAGCGGGGTCGCCGGGCCGGGGTGGCGGGGGGCAGCCGGAGCCCCTCGGCCCCCTAGGCTGGGGGGGTCCCCAGGGGGCGGCTCGAACTGCGGCTTTGGGGGTCCCGGACCCCTCCTCAGAGACTCGGGGCGGGGTCGGGCGGGGGTCAGAGGTGAGGGGGTTCCGCGGGGGGGGTCCGGACCCCCCTGGGTCCCTCCGGGGCTGCCCCAGGGGGGGGCGGGGGGGCGCAGTGCGGGCAGGGCGCCCCCTGGCGGTTGTCCCGGGGAGCAGCCCCGGGGCAGCTGCGGGGCGGAGGCGGGGGCAGAGGACACGCAGGGGACACGGGGGACACAGGGGACACCGGGGTCACAGGGGACAAAGGGGACACGCAGGGGACACAGGGGACACAGGGGTCACAGGGGACACAGGGGACACAGCGGGTGCGGGCACTGAGTGCTGCAGGGGATCTGGGGGCTGATGGAAGGGGGGCAGAGGGGCCTCCCCAGCTGTGCACCCGCGGGGGTTTGGGGTGCTCGCCCGTTCGGGTTTTTTGGGGTGTCCTGTGAGCCCAGCTGTGCCTCAGTTTCCCCCCTTCTCCCTCTCTGCTCTGCCAGAGGCTGGGGCTGTGTGCTGGTGGATCAGGGCACTGCATGTGAGACCCCAGCCCTTGTGTGTGGGACTATATGGGATCCTCATACAGGTGCAAGGGGCTGCAGGGGGTTGTGTAGGACCCTGGACATGTGCGTGGGTCTATATAGGACCCCCACCCACACACGAGAGGGTCGTGTGGGACCGCAGCCCCTGAGCATGGGTCCATACAGGGCCCGGCCCCGGCTGTGGGTCCGTGCAGGGGCTGACCCCGAGTGCAGGGCACGGTGTGCGTGGGCACGGGTGGCTCAGGGCAGCATGCCATGTCCCTGGTGGGAAGCTCTGCTGTGCCCTGACGTCCGTTCCCATCCCGTTTGGCGACAGGGCAGGGCATGACCTCCCTGGGGACCCCCAAGCCCGGGCCCTCCCAGCCCGTGGGGAGCGGGTTAGGCAGGCGGGGGCTGCGGGAACGGCCACGGCGTCCAGCCCCAGCCCTTGGGACAAACGCCATCCCGGGGGCACCGAGCGATGCCCAGCCCTTGGGACAATCCCGGGGGCACCGAGGGATGCCCTTCTCTCTGCTAACTTGTTCTCTCTCGTTTCCCCCGTGCCCGCCCCGCAGAGCGCCGGGTTATGGTGGCACCGGGCTGAGCGCCGGGACGCGCCGAGGCGGCAGCGGGGGCCGAGCCCGGAGCCATGGAGGGGCCTGGCCAGGTAGGGACACCCGGCCCCCGCCCCGGCTCCGCCGCTGCGCCCCGGCACGGCCCCGGCCAGGCCTCGGGGGTGCCCGACCCTGCTGACCCCCTTGTCTGTGTCCCACAGGAGGCCTACGAGGAGGGGATGAGGAGGAGCCTGGACCCCGAAGGCTACGAGGACCCTGGCCTAAAGAGCTCCCACCTGTCGCTGGGCGAGATGAGCAGTGAGTGGCTGCTGGGGCTCTGGGGGCACTGGCAGCGTGGGCACCACAGGGGTGGCATTGCATGGGCACCAGCGTCAC
Organism: Agelaius phoeniceus; assembly: GCF_051311805.1. NCBI lineage: Eukaryota > Metazoa > Chordata > Aves > Passeriformes > Icteridae > Agelaius > Agelaius phoeniceus. The sequence continues at coordinate 1,295,976 of NC_135290.1, read as the reverse complement.
AGGGGTGCCAGCACTGCAGGGTGTGGCTGAGCACGGGTACCGGTGTGGCAGAGGTGACAGCGCTGCATGTGTGACAATGGCATAACACAGGTGACAGCTTTGCAGGGGTGATGGCACCACAGGGGCACTGGCACCAGCTGGGTGCCAGCGTTGCAGGGCCACGAGTGGCTCAAGGTCAGGCGTTGCATGGGCAGAGTTTTGTGGGAGCAGCTGTGCAGGGACACCAGCATGGCTCAGGGGCGTTGCAGGGGCACCAGCAGTGCATGGACATGGCTGTTTCATGGCTGCCAGCTTCTCGTGGGCACACATGGCACATTGGCACGGCATTGCATGGGTGCCAGCAATGCATGGACACAGGTGTTTCATGGCTGCCAGCTTCTCGTGGGCACGCATGGCACACTGGCACGGCATTGCATGGGTGCCAGCATGGTGCAGGCACGTTGCATGCGTTGCACAGATGAGTTGCATGGGCACAGAGGACGCGTTTCCCGGGTGCCAGCGTGGCAGTGGCAGCGGGGCCAGGCAGGGACACCCCCCCTCAGGGCAGCAAGTCCCTCCCGTGAGGTGCCACCTCCAGCTGCGGGTGCCCGGAGTGGGGCTGAGCCTGGGGACACCCGAGGTCCTTGAGCCCCCCGGGAGGGAGGTGAGGGGAGTGTGGGGGTCTGCGTGCCGCGCAGCATCCCCCTGCCCCAGGCACGGCTGTTTCCGAGCTGCCACCCTGAGGGGGTGTTTGTCAGCGCTGGGGTGACACAGATGGGGTAACGCTGCCCCCTGTTCTGCGCAGGGGCCGGCGCTGGCATCGGGTCCCCTTTGCAGGCGTGGAGGGCCAGGGCCGAGGAGATGAATCCCCTGCGGTGAGTGCCCAGGTCGGGGCGGGGGCTCTGCCTGCCCGGCTGGCACCCCCGGGGGAGGCTGGTGGCACCCGCGGTGCCCGGCGCTGAACCCCCGTGCCCGCGCTGTGTGTTTTGCAGCCAGTATCTGCCCGGCCGCCGGGGATTTTATGACCTGGACGGGAAGAGGCGCTCGGCCGGGGCCCCCCCGGGACACCCCAGCCGTGGCGAAGGGCAGCGTGAGTGACCGCGGGGGCCCCGGGGGACAAAGCCCAGCCCCGGCGTCCCCCCCACCTCGAGCCCCCCGTGGCGCTGCCCGCCCCGGTTCTGCCACCCCCGTGTCCCACCCTGCGCGGGGGGACGGTCACCCGGGCGTCAGGGCACGCCGCGGGGTGACCGCTGCCACTTGCCCGTAATCGCCCACTGATTGAGGATAAATAAACCCTTTGTTTGGGGTGAGGACAAGAACCACTTGGGGCTGAACGCCGGCTGGCGCCGGGCGGCTCGGTGGCGGTGGCGGCGGGCAGGGACGGGGACACGCTCGTGCCCACGTGCCACGGCCAGCACCGTCGGGGACACAGTGCCAGGGGACGCGCCCCGTCCCCGCTGCCGCGGGCGCAGCATCCTTCCCCCGGCAGAGCGGGATGCGGCTCCTGCTGCATCCCCCGGCCGGGTGACCCGGCTGGGGACGGCGAGGGGACCGCGGTGGTCCCCGCCGGGGGTGGAGGGGCCCGGGGTGAGCCTGTCCCCGCGGTGGGGTGACAGCGGGCGGGCGGGAGCCGTGCTGGTGTTTACTGTCAGCAAAGGAAGTGCTGCGGGATTTACGGTGCACACAGGGCGGCCGCGGGGATCGGTCCCCACTTTATAGGGACGGAGCTGCGGGGACATGGGGAGCGCAGGGGGGGCCGCAGGTAGGCAGGGGACGGGGACGGGGACACGGCGGGGGTCGGGGATGTGCTGTCCCCGTGTCCCCATTCCGGTGCTCGGTGCTCGGTGCTGGGGCTGTGCCTCGAGCCCCATCCTCGCCCCGGCTCCGGTGATGTCCCCAGACTGTCACTCTGCCCCAGGGGCCGGGCTGTGGGGATGGGACGGGACCGAGGTGGGCACCGGCAGGGCGAGAGATGGCAGAGTGGCACGTCCAGCAAACTCCAGCTGGGCCCTGGGGTGGGACAACACGGGGGGCACATCCACGAGTGCCCAGCAGGGCTGGGGTGGGGATGATGGAGAAGGGGACACGTCCAGGTGACCCCAAAGGGGGCTGGGATGGGCGTGATGATAGAGGCACCTCCAGCAGACCCTCAGGCAGGGGGATCCGGGCTGGGGCAGGGACTGGCTGACGCGTTGGTGGCTCCACTTGCAGCTGTGTCAGTGACCGATGTGGACCTGGAGGCAGCAGGGAGCAGGAGGCTCCTGTCCCAGCCGGACAGCCATGAGGTGGGTGCTGCCCCAGGGACCCCCATTTTCTCCCCATTCTGGGGCTGGGTGGACTGTGGTGACCTTGGGACCAACCTCACAGCTCAGCCCTGGGGACAGCAGGGCACTGAGGGGGATGCTGAGTGTCCTGGGGGTCCCCAGTGTGACCAGGGACACGCTGACCCCTCCATCTCTGGCTGCAGGGATATGTGGAGCTGCACGAGCTGGTCCTGGACAATGCAAAGGATTTGTGCTGGATGGAGGCCGGCCACTGGCTCAAGCTGGAGGAGGACTTCCAGGAATCAGGGGACTGGAGCCAGCCCCATCTCTCCTTCCTGACCTACCACAGCCTCCTGGAGATCCGCCGGGCTCTGAGCAAAGGTGGGGACAGCTCCAGGGACCACCAGGAGGGTGGTGAGGACCCTGCCCTGGCTGGATGGTGACAGTGCCGTCCCCACAGGTGCCATCCTCCTCAACGTGGAGGCCAACTCGCTGCCGGCCATTGTCCACATCCTCCTGGACCAGCTGATCTACGAGGGGCAGATGAAGCCACAGGACCGGGACGATGTCATGAGGACGCTGCTCCTGCGCCACAGGTACAGCTGGGGTGGGGGTCCTGGGGGGTGCCGAGCTCTGGGACCCTCCCCAGTGTGAGCAGCCGGAGCTGGAGCCTGGCTCGGGGTGGGAAAGCTCTGTCCCTCAGCCCGTTTTGGGGGTTCCTGGGGCTGGGGCTGTGTGGGGGAGGAGTTGGTGGCGCCGGGGTGTGTGACACCCCCCGGTGTCCCCAGCCACCCCACCGAGGATGAGTCGGTGTGGACGATGCCGCCGGCGCTGGTGCAGCGCTCGGGCACCGGCAGGGCCGACGTGGAGAGGCCACTCCTGAGGGAGCAGCGGCCCATGGAGATGAGCAGGATGGCAGGGAAGGCGCAGGTGAGAGGGACAGGGGGCACGGGGGGCACTGGGGACATTGGGGTGTGGGGCCGGGAGTGGGAGATGGACACTGGGTACACACACAGCTTGGCAAACACACACACACACACCTGCAGGGGGGACACGCAGGGAACAGTGGGGACACTTGGGGGACAGAGGGGGGACTCAGGAATAGTGGGGGACATGCAGGAGATGGAGAGGGACACACAGGGAACAGAAGGAGGGACACGGGACAGAGGGGGATGGAGAGGGAGATGCAGGGGAACACGCAGGGGGTGGTGGGTGACACACATAGGGGCAGAGCAGGGGGACATGCAGGGTACACAGGGGACCACAGGGGACAGGCACCGAGGCTGGCTGGCTGATTCCTGCCCTCCATCTGCCTGCAACAGAGCGGGGTCCCCAAACCCCAACTCCTGGAGACGATCCCAGAGGGTGCTGAGGCCACCCTGGTCCTTGTGGGTGAGTGGTCAGTGGGATGGGGGGTGCTGGGTGCTGGGTGCTGGGTGCTGGGCTGGGGGGGCAGCTGCAGGGTCGGGGGTGCAGGGGGAGCTTTGCCATGTGCCCCTCGCTGTGCTCGCTCACACGCTGCTTTTCTTGTGCCTTTTTTGCCTCTCCCCATCCTCAGCTCTCGCCACCGCCTGCTGCTGCTCAGCGCTGCTCTCTGGGCCCCCCTCCCCGTGTCCCTTGTCCCCATGTCCTCATGCTTCTATGTTCCCTGTGTCCCAATGTCCTTGTGCTCCCATACCCACCCATCCGTGTGTCCGTGTGTCCCTGTGCCCATGCCCCATGTCCCTGTACTTGCATGCCCATTTACCCCTTTGCCCCAGTGGCTTTTGTGCCCTTCTCCCATTCTCTTTGTCCCCACGCCTCTGTGTCACCTCACCTCCATTCCTGATGTCCCCACGTTTTGCTGTCCCCGTGTTTCTGTGCTCCCACGTCCCCACGTCCCCTGTGTCCCCGTGCATGTTCCCCCATGATCCCTGTCCCGTCCCATCCTCCCCCCAGGCTGTGCAGCCTTCCTGGAGCAGCCAATGCTGGCCTTTGTGCGCCTGAAGGACGCGGTGACACTGGACGGTGTCCTCGACGTGTCCATCCCCGTCCGCTTCCTCGTCGTGGTGCTGGGGCCCGACACCCCCCAGATCAGCTACCACGAGATCGGCCGTGCCATCGCCACCATGATGTCCGAGAGGGTACGGGCCACCACCAGTGCCACCACCCACCCCTGAGCACCCGGGGTGCACCTTGTCCCCCTGTGCCACGTCCCCCTCTGATCCCCATGTCCCTGTGCCACTGTGGCCTTATGCCCCCGTCCCCAAGACTCCGTGTCCTCCCCTCCCTGTGTCCCTCATCCCCAAGCCCTGGGGTGTCCCCACATCCCCCTCTCCCTGTGTCCCCTCATCCCCAAGCTCTGAGGTGTCCCCACATCCCCCTCTCCCTGTGTCCCCACGTCCCCCTCTCCCTGTGTCCCCTCATCCCCAAGCCCTGGGGTGTCCCCACGTCCCCCTGTCCCCGTGTCCCCGCGGGGACACCCCGGGTGCCGGCGCTGGCTCAGTCCCGCGCTGTCCCGCCCCGCAGGTGTTCCGCCGGGACGCGTACCTGGCCGAGGGGCGGCAGGAGCTGCTGCGGAGCGTGGAGGATTTCCTGGATGCCAGCATCGTTCTGCCGCCCACCGAGGCCCCCAACGAGCAGCTGCTCCGCGCCCTGGTGCCACTGCAGCAGGAGCTGCTCCGACGGCGCTACCAACCCCTGGAGAGGCTGCACATCGGGGACTTCCTGAAGGATCTGGGTACGGCAGGGACCCCCCCGCAATCCCCTGTCCCTGTGGCTGGTGGGACCCCCTCCCTGGACACAGCAGGGTCCCCTCATGGCCACCTGGTGTGTCCCCAGAGAAGGACGAGGCGGCTGCAGATGATGACGATCCCCTGCGCAGGACGGGGCGGCCCTTTGGGGGGCTGGTGCGGGACATCCGCCGCCGCTACCCCAAATACCTCAGCGACATCAAGGACGCCCTGAACCCCCAGTGCCTGGCCGCCGTCATCTTCATCTACTTCGCGGCGCTGTCCCCCGCCATCACCTTCGGGGGCTTGCTGGGTAATGGGGGGACAGGCTGGGGACGCTCCTGGGGTCGGGGATGTCCCCGCAGCTGGGCGTGGGGCTGGGGGTGTCTCTGCCCATGGGGATGCTCCAGGGGGGCTCTTCCCCCCAATCCAGGTGCTGAGAGGTGTGGGGTGGGGGCACAGCGCTGTCCCCCCAGCCCGGCACCCACTGGCTCCGCTCCCATCAGGTGAGAAGACCAAGGGGATGATGGGGGTGTCGGAGCTGCTCATCTCCACCTGTGTGCAGTGCGTGCTCTTCAGCCTCCTCAGCGCCCAGCCCCTCCTCGTCGTCGGCTTCTCGGGACCCCTCCTGGTCTTTGAGGAAGCCTTTTACTCGGTGGGTGCCCCCCCAGCTGCCACCAGCTGTCCCCACAGTGAGGCTGGGGTGTCCCCACCATCCCTGGCACAGGGACAGGGATGGAGACAGGGACAAGGTGCAGCTGCGTGGGGGATGGCACGGGGGGATGGCACATGGAGGTGATGCCACCCGTGTGATGACCCAGGGGTGAGACCACATGGGTAGAGCCACCCAGGTGCTGGCCCTGGGGTGATGTGAGGTGCATTGACACCACCTGGGTGATGCCAAACAGCTGTGGGTGACACCCCAGGGGGGTTCCCAGGCAGGTGCTGCTGGGTGGGTGACACACGGGGGTCCTGCCACACCGAGGTACCCCCACCCTCATCCCAGGAAGGTGACATGGAGCCACCGTGGGTCCAGCACAGCTGGGTGCTCACACACTGACAGGGCTGTGCCCTCTGGCTCCCCAGTTCTGCAGCAGCAATGGCCTGGAGTACATCGTGGGACGGGTCTGGATCGGTTTCTGGCTGATCCTGCTGGTGCTGGTGGTGGTGGCCTGCGAGGGCAGCTTCCTGGTGCGCTACCTGTCCCGCTACACCCAGGAGATCTTCTCCTTCCTCATCTCCCTCATCTTCATCTTCGAGACCTTCTCCAAGCTGGTCACGGTGAGGGACGTGGGGGTCCCGCGGTTGGGGGGCTGCAGATTGTGGTTATCACCCAGGTTTCCATAGAAACAGTGGGATGCAGGTGAGGGACGGAGTCTCCTGGTGCTGCCTCCCCTTTTCCAGGTGTTTCCCACCCATGAGGCCCCTTCCAGTGCTGACTATTCTGTGATTCTGTGATCCATGCTTCTCTCTGCAGAGGGATTTTGGGGCACACTTGTTGATCCCCACTGTACCACCCCGCCCTTGCTCTGTCCCCACTTCCAAAACCCTAAAAACACCCCCTGCTCAATCTGTGCTGAGCTCTCAGCCTCTCCCAGCCCCTGGTTCCCATCCTGAGCCCACCTGGAAGGTGCCACAGGGCTCCCAGCACGGCAGGGGGGTGCAGGGGATCCCCATCCCCACTCTCCCTCACTCTCTCCTCTTCCCTCCCCAGATTTTCAAGCATCACCCGCTGAAGAGGGAGTACAACGTGCTGTCTGAGGTCCAGCCCGGGGTGCCAGAGCCCAACACGGCGCTGCTGTCCCTGGTGCTCATGGCTGGCACCTTCTTCCTGGCCTTCTTCCTCCGCATGTTCAAGAACAGCTCCTTCCTGCCTGGCAAGGTGAGGGTCCCCCAGCGCCCAGGGGGGGCAAAATCTGGGGGTTCAGTGGCTGTTCCTGCAGGGGAGGGGGTGGCGGGACCCTGCAGGTTTCTCACGCTGTCCCCACAGGTGCGGCGCCTGATCGGGGACTTTGGGGTGCCCATCTCCATCTTCATCATGGCACTGGCCGACTTCTTCATCAGCGACACCTACACCCAGGTCTGGGAGGGCAGGGCTGGGGGGAAAGGGTGTCCCCACATGGGGACATGGGGGTGGGTGCTCGTCCCTGTGTCCCACCCCTCACTCCCCCATCTCTGCTCCCCTCCAGAAACTCAGCGTCCCCAAAGGGCTGCAGGTCACCAACTCCAGTGCCCGGGGCTGGTTCATCCACCCCATGGGGGACACTACCCCCTTCCCCATCTGGATGATGTTTGCCTCCGTGATTCCAGCCCTTCTGGTCTTCATCCTCATCTTCCTTGAGACACAGATCACCACGTGAGGATGGAGATAAGGGCAGGGGAGGGCTGTGGGGTGCCTGGTGGGTGGGGGATAGAGGGGACCTCCCCTGGCACTGCGTCACCAACTGCTCCCTGTGTCCCCGCAGCCTCATCGTCAGCAAGCCCGAGAGGAAACTGGTGAAGGGCACCGGCTTCCACCTGGACCTGCTGCTGATCGTGGCCATGGGGGGGCTGGCAGCCCTTTTTGGGATGCCCTGGCTCAGTGCCACCACCGTGCGCACCATCACCCACGCCAACGCCCTCACCGTCATGAGCAAGACCTCTGCCCCGGGCGAGAAATCCCAGATCCTGGAGGTCAAGGAGCAGCGCATCAGCGGCCTGTTGGTGGCTGTGCTCATTGGTGAGCTGGGGAGGGGTCCCCAGATGGGCAGCCAGGGTCGGGGGTCCCCAGGGACTCTCCCCAGCCTCTCCTTCTCCCCCACAGGCGTCTCCATCCTGATGGAGCCCATCCTCAAGTACATCCCCCTGGCCGTGCTCTTCGGCATCTTCCTCTACATGGGGGTCACCTCCCTCTTTGGCATCCAGCTGTTTGACCGCATCCTGCTCCTGCTGAAGCCCCCCAAGTACCACCCTGATGAGCCCTATGTCACCCGGGTGAGTGACCCCCATGGGGCCGTGGGTTTGGGGTGTCCTGGGGCTCCCCAGAGAGCCTCCTCCTTCAGCACTGCTGGGTGGGACCCTGCACTGCTCCCCCAGCATCCAACACCCCACAAAGGGTGTGGGGACGCTGTCCCTGTCCTCAACTCTCTGCTCCTGGTCCCACAGGTGAAGACTTGGAGGATGCACCTCTTCACCTTCACCCAGATCATCTTCCTTGTGGTGCTGTGGGTGGTGAAGTCCACGCCGGCCTCGCTGGCTCTGCCCTTTGTCCTCATCCTCACCGTGCCCCTGCGGCGCTTCCTGCTCCCCAAGATCTTCCGGGACATCGAGCTCAAATGTGTACGCAGCCCTGGCGCTCCCAGCCCTGCCCCAGCTCCACCTCTCTCCCTGCTCCTGCTCCCGTCCTCGTCTCCATTTCTGCCTCATCCCTGTCCCTGTTCTCCTCCCCATCCCCATCTCTGTCACCATCTGCATCCCTCACTCACACCCCTGTCCCCATCCCTGCCCCATTCCTGTCCCCATCGCATTCCCCATCCCCATCCCAGCCCCTCCCTCATCTCCAGCCCCATCAGTGTCCCTGTCCTCCATCCTGTCCCCATCCCTGTCCCCAGCCTCATCCCAGCCCCTATTCCCATACCAGCCTCTCCCTCCATTTCCATCCCTGTCCTCCTCAGTGTTCCTGTCCTCAATCCTGTCCCCGTGTCCCTGTCCTCAATCCTGTCCCCATGCCAGTCCTCAGCCTCATCCCAGCCCTTATTCCCACACTAGCCCCATCAGTGTCCCCGTCCTCCCTCCTGTCCCCATCAGTGTCCCCGTCCTCCCTCCTGTCCCCATCAGTGTCCCTGTCCTCCCTGCTGTCCCCATGCCTGTCCCCCTCACGGCCTCTCCTCCCTGCAGCTGGACGCAGATGACGCCGTGGTGACCTTTGACGAGGCAGAGGGGACAGATGTGTACAACGAGGTGCAGATGCCCAGTTAAGGGCCGGCCCCCGGCCCCTCAACGCCCCCCCAGCCCCGCTTCCATCTCCACTGCTGCCATCCTGAGGCCACCGGGCCACCAAGAAGGACTGGGGACACAGTCCCCACCTGCCCACCCTTGGGAATGGAGCCTTTTTTTTGTTTTTCCCTTTTTTTTTTTTTTTTTTTTTTGGTCTATTTTTAAAAGCATTTTGGATGATGTGATCTCACCCCCACTTTGCTGCCTGCTGGGGAAGGGGCTGCCTGGGCTGGCCGGGCCCCACGTGCCACCCTCCACCCGTGGCAAGGTGGGACGTGTCACTGTCCTGTCCCCAAGGCCACCACCAGCGTGGGAAAGAGCCGGAGGAAGACCCTGGAGGGAGGAGGAGGAGGAGGAGGAAGGCAGGCACAGAGATACAGCAGGATGGGGTCCTCCCACTGTCCCACCCCCTCCCCAGGGAGCCCCCCCAGCCCAGCCCCTCTCCCCAGCTGAACTTTGAACAAGCTGGGACAGACCCATCACCCCGTGGAGCCTTTTTTCCATTTTCTCCATCACTGGCTCCACAGGGTGGTGGCAGCTGCTCCGCTGCACTCCCAGCACATCCCAGAGCCAGGATGTAAATAGCCCAGCAAGGGGGTTTATACATTTACAATGAAAACAATCATGCTTAAAACACACAGGAAAATACTTAAAATTATGCTGATGCTTCTGCAGGTAGAATTCACTTAGAGCCAAGCAAAAATTAAAAAAAAAAAAAAAAAAAAGGGCTGGAAAAGTACCTCAAAAATAGGAAGAAAAATAAGAAAAAGAGAAAAAAAAAAAGAAGCTGCAAGGAGTGATCTGTATATTTGATGCTACTGGGGGGGTTTGTAATTTATTTTTCAGGCTGGTTGTGCCCCCACTGCAGTGGGGCCATGTGCGTGTGTGTATATACTAGAGAATGATAGCAAAACCTAGAATTTTCTAGAAAAGATGATTTTAAAGAATCCTGGTCAGGGCCTAAACTCTATGGACCAGTCTGGCGGCGTCATTTAACTGATAAGTTAGTCTTAATTAGTTAATTAGTCCTCTTTATTTTTATAGCGTTTCAGGTAAATCCATGTAGTTTTTCCTTGATTTTTTCCCTTGCTTGCTCACCGTGTCTTGCCCCATTTCCCTTGGGATTGCTCCCAGTCCAGCCAAGCATCCCCCAGTCCTGCCAGGGCTGATTCTGCCCTGGGCAGCCCCAGGGGTTGGATGTGACCAAGGGTTGGATGTGACCAAGGGTGCAGAGCACCAGATCAGGCTCCAAATTTGCTCCTTTTTGCATAAATCAGAGTAGGGGACCCCAAAATCAGTCAGGGGAAGGGGGGTGGGAAGGGGCAGCCACACCCATGGCTGCGCTGCCTCGTGTTTGGGTTGGTTTAGTTTTATTAATTCCGTGTCTGAAATAAAAATGTTTTGATCTCTGGGGGTTTCTCCTTCCCTTCCCCACACCTCTGTATCGGGCTTTAATAAACAAATTAATAAAATCAGAAAGGAAATGGGGGTTTTCTTTCCAGCTGGGAATTGTCTGGGATGGTGCCTTAATTCCCCTCCAAAAGAGAGGAGCAGCAGCATCCTTTGAGGGTGTCCATCCCCCCGGAATGCTCAGCACAGCTGCACCAGGATCCTTGCCATGGTATCCCGGGATGTCACCGAATCCCAGAACCCCAAGATCCCCTCTGGAACGCTCCCCAGAATCGCCCCTCGTTGTTCTTTGTGGGGTGCTCCCCACAGCCACCCCGGGGAGCTCAGCCCCTGCACTGCCACAGCTGTCCCCGTTCCAGAGGGATTGGGAATATCCCGGCCCAGTGCTGCTGGCACAGGACCCAGAGCAGCCCCTGCCCTTCCCCCAGCCCCTGGCACGGGGCTGACCCCGATTATCCATAATCCCATTAAGGAACGGGCGGCACCGGCGGGGCCGTGGGAAGGGCCGTGCCCGTTCGCCCCCAGCCTGTCCATGGGGCAGGACCTCGGAGCAGCATCCTCAACCCAAAGCCTCTCTGAGGGGCTGGGATAAACCCCAGCGAGGCCACCAGGCTGTGCCAAGCCCAGCAGAGCCGCTGGCCCCTGTTTTCCAGAGAGGGAAGCACATGGATGGCACTTCCCAGCCCAAGGGCCAGCTCCTGTCCCTGTGTCCCTGTGTCCCTGTGTCCCTGTGCCAGCCTCACGTGGGCACACCACACTGCTGCCATCCCCAGGGCTGCCATCCCTGCCTGCCAAGCCCAGGGGCTGCCTGCAGCTGCCTGTGCACCCCTGGTTCACGTTTCCCAGCCTGGGAAGAGCTCGCTGTTCCCTGGGAGATGGCAGCGAGGTCACCGCCGCGGGATCCAGCCCGGGCTGGGGGTGGGAATTTAGGTCAAGCTCCTCTTTGAACTCGCCTCAGCCCTGGGAAATGGGAAGGGAATTAGGGAAGGTCAGGAGAAACGAGGGGGAAATAAATGCTAATTAATTGGTTGTTAATGAAGCGGGGGGGAGCATGGAGTTCCAGAGGGTGAACCCCAGTGCCTGCAGCATCGCAGGGTGCTCCACGCCATCCACGGGCAGGGGACAAGGGACACCCTGGCATCTGCTGCCAGTGTCACTGCTCGTGCACTGGAAAAGCAGAAAAGGAAACAAAAACCTCCAAACCTGCAGCTTTATTCTCCAAAAATATTAATTGATACAAGCAACAGCAAATAGAAAAATTCCCGTGGTCAGAAGAAGAAAAGTAAACAAAAACCTCCAAACATGCGGCTTTATTCTCCAAAAATATTAATTGATACAAGCAACAGCACATAAAAAAGTTCCCATGGTCAGGAGCAGGGCCTGGGAAGGGCAAGAAGAGAAGGGGGTGGCATTTGGGGGGTCCCCATTTCCAGCCCACCAGCTGTAGGGTCTGTGGTTGATTCCCAGGTCTCCAGTGTGTCTTGCTGGTAACAAAAGCCCCAAAACCACATTGGGAGAATTGGGACTGGAACACAATGACAACTCCATTGATTTAAAATAAACCCTGAAAAATTAGAAATGTCAATGTTCACATGTTGGGCCTGATTGGCTCTAAATATTTTCTGTTGTATTTTTTTTTTTTTTTTTTTTTTTACTTTTATAATTTTTCCCTCTTGCAAAATAGTGACAATTCCTGAAATTCAGGGATCCAGCCCAGGCCAGGCCCTTTTCCACACAGAATTAATACATATATTTTTATTTTTAAGCTCTCACAGGAGGGATTAACCAGCCGGCGCCAGCGCCGCCTGGCCGGGCTTGGCACGGCTCGGGCAGGACGTGGCGGAGGAGCCGCCTGTCCGTCCCTCTGCCTGATCCTTCCCTTCGGAAAAAGCCCAAATAAGCCACTTGCCGAGCCAGGCACTGCCCCCGCACCCCAAACCAGCCGTGTGTGTGTGTGTGTTACCCACATTTAGGGATTATTATATTTATTATATTATATTTCTCTATAAACAGGCGTGAAACCCCCCGGATTGCGGCCATCCCCACGCGGTCAGCCCGGGAGATGCGCGCAGCCCAGCGAGCCGGGTGTGTGTGTGTTACCCACATTTAGGGATTGTTATATTTATTATATTTCTCTATAAACAGGCGTGAAACCCCTCGGATTGCGGCCATCCGGGAGATGCGCGCAGCCCCCCGAGCCGGGTAACCCCATGTTCCCAGCGACCGTCCCCGGCGGGGCCGCGCCGGTGGCCCCGGGGCTGCCGGAGCCGGTCCCGGCCGGGAGCAGCGCCACGGCCGGAGCCGCCCGGAGCAGCGCCACGGCCGGGGCCGCGCGGGCCTGGAGCGGCCGTGCCCGGTGACCGGAGCCGCCCGGAGCGCGCTGGCAGCCGGGAGCAGCCGGAGAGGCCCGGCCGGCCGAACTGCTCGGTGCCGCGGCGGCATCCGGTGCCACGGGAGCTGCCGGTACCGGAGGAGGGCCGGGCGGCACCGTGCAGGAAGCCGCCGCCGCGGCAGCGGGGTCGGTGCTACGGGAGCTGCCGGTACCGGCGGGGGTGCTCGGTACCGCGGCGGCCGCCGGGCCGGCCGGGGGCACGGAAGCAGCCCGGGATGGCCCGTACTGTGCCGGCAGCCGGGATGGCCGGGAATGTGCAGGCGCTGCCCGGCCGGGATTGGCTGCGGGGAATGACGCCCAGCACAACAAAGGTGGAGTTGGAGAAATTCCATTAAAAAAAATTAAGAGAGAGAGAGAGAGAGGGAGAGAGAGAGAGAGGAGAGGAGAGAAAGGGAGCGGAGGGAGGGAGGAGGGGAGGAAGCTGCCCCTCGCCCGCCCCGCCGGGCAGAGCCCCCCCCGCCGCCGTGTCCCGGGGCCGCGGGGCGGGCAGGAGCGCGGCCCCGCCGTGCCGTGGGGGCCCGGCTCGGCTCCCCCCCCACCCCCCCCCCCTTCCCGGTTCCCCCCCTTTATTTTTTTTTTCCCCCCTCATCTCTCTTTTTTCCCCCCTATTTTTTTTATTTTTTTCTTTATGCAAACGCCGGCCGAGGATTGTTGCACATGTAAGGAGATTTTTTTTTTTTCTTCCTCCCTTCCCCCCCCCCACCCCACCCCCCCCTCCTTTCCCTCCTCTTCTCCTTCCTCCTCCTCCTCCTCCTCTTTTTCTTCTCACCACAGTGTTGCAAAAGCAAAGAGCAATAAAAAACCCGGCGGAAAGCGGCGGCGGGGCGGCGGGGCTGGCGGGGAGATCCCGGCGGATCCCGGCGCGCTCAGCCCGGCTGATTGGAAGAGCGAACGCAGCGCCATGGAGGCGGGGGAAAGCGCGATCGTCTCTGCGGGGACTGGAGCGCGTCCACGCCCGGGGCCAGCGCTGCAGAGCTGGCCGCCGTTCAACCGCCGCTCCCCCGCCCCGGCCCCGCCGAGCGAGCCCCGAGCCCCCGCCGCCCCCCAAAGCGGCGGCCCCGCCGGTACGTGCCCGCGCCGGGGGAGCCGCCGCCGCCGTGCCCCGCCGCGCCGCGCCGTGCCCGCCGCCCGGGCTCGCCATTCGCCGCCGCGCCGCTCCGCCGGCGGGGCTGGAGGAGGCGCTTTGTTCCTCCCCGGGCTCCCGCTGCCGCCGCCGCCACCGCCGCGCTCCGGGCTCGGTAAGGCGCTCCGCCGCCGCTCCGACGGGAACGGGGAGGGGGTCGCGCCCACCGGAGCGATTTTTTTTTTTTTTTAAGAGAGAGAGATAGATAGATAAATATAAAAGAGAGAATATTTTTTTTTTTTTTTTTAGAAAGGCTGGTTTCGCGCAGGCCCCGCGGGCAGGAAGCCGCCGCCGCCACCGCCGGGGCTCGCCCGCCTCGCCCGCCCGCGGGGGGCACCGCGCTGGGGCTCGGGGCGGGGGGCAGCGCCCGGCTCGGCGGCCCCGGTGTGCCCCCCCCTTCTCTCCCTCCTTTTTCCCTTCCCTTCCCTCTCCTCCTCCTCGCTCCCTCCCTCCTTCCCGCTCGCCTTCCCTCCCTCCTCCCCGGTGCCGCAGCTGGATTTCGGGGGCAGGCTTCCAGCGCTGCCCGCTTGTTTTTCCCGAGCCCGGGTGAGTCCCGCGCCGCGGCGGGAGCTGGGCGCCGCGCTCCGCCGGTGCGTGCCGGGGCTCGGCCGACCCCCCCCGCGCTTCATCTCCCCTTATCCTCGCTCTATCCCCTCTTTATCCCTTTTTTCTCCTTATTTTCTTTTTATCTATATTTTTTTTTCCTCCCCCCCCCCTTTTTTTTTTTTTTCCGCCTTTCACCCCCCTTCCCTTCCTTTCTTCCCTCCGGACCGGGAGCGGGGCTCCAGCCCCCCGCTGGGTGGGTGGGTGTTTGCGGGCTCGAGGAGGGGTCGCGGAGAGAAAAGAGGGGGGTAAGAAAGGGAGGAAAGGAAAGGAAAAACGAGGGAAGGAAAAGCGAGGAGGGGGCGGCGGTGGGGAAAAAGAGAGGGGGGGAGGATCGGGTAGGAGCCGCTCCCCGGGGGTCGGTGCGGGGAGGTCGCGCTGCCCTCGCCCGGCTCGCTGCAGCTGCCCGGCCGCCCCCAGCCGGGCATCCCCGCCCCCCCTTCCCCCTCCTCCTCCTCCTCCTCCTTCTTCTCCTTCTCCTTCTTCTTCTTCCCCCAGCGGCTCCGGCGGCGGGGTTGGGGCTGCGGCGGCTCGGTTAGAGCTCCCCCCCACACCCCCCCCCCTCCAACCTCCTCCCTCCTTCTTCCACCACCACCTCCTCCTCCTCCTCCTCCCCCTTAGCAGCCCGGAGAGGTGGGTTTGTCTCGGCTTTATAACCGCGGGTGGAGGGGAAGGAGCGGCGGGCGGAGGCGGGCGCAGCCCGGCCATTGTGTGCCGCGGCGGAGAGCGGCCGGTAACGATGGGGGGATGCGGGGGGGGATGCGGTGAGGGGGGGGGATGAAGCAGCGCATCGCATCGCTCCGGGGGGCCGGGGGTGCGGAGAGGGGCCGGGGGAGCGCTCCGCGTTCCCCCGGCCCCTCTCCGTACCCCCGGCCCCCCGAACTCGCCTTCCATTGTCTGCCCGGGTGTTGTTGGAGGGAAAGAAAAAAAAAAGGGGGGGGGGGCGCTCAGCTCGCTGGCGCCCGGGTGGGAACCGGGGGCGGGGGAGGCGCCGCCGGGGCCGCCCGCGCTCGGTCCCACCCGGTTCCTGCTGCCTGCTGGAGGAGGAGACTGGAGCTGGCCGGCGGCGCAGGGCATGTGCGGGCTCCCCGCCTCCGCCCGCCGGCCCGGCCCCTTCCTCCCCCGCCTCCTCCTCCTCCCCCCCTCCGGGCGCGGGATCCGGTTCCCCCCCCCCCGGCTCCCCCGCGGGGGGATCCCGCACCCCCTCCCCGCGCGCCCCCCGGGGATCCCGGTGCGCGCGCACCGCCCCGCCCCGCCATGATCCCACGGATCCCTCCCCCTGTCGCGATCCCGCCTTTCGCGACACCCCCACGCGTCCCCCCCCCCCCCCCCCCTCCGGTTGCGATCCCCCGCTCCCACCGCGGGGCGATCCCCGCGTTCACACCGCCCGGGGGCCGGGCTTGATCCCACCCCGCGGCGATCCCTCGGCCGGCCCCGGGGGTGGTCCTAGGTCCGCCCCCCGCGGGGGTTGATCCAAGCCTGGAGCGGTTCCCCCCCAATCCCTTCAGGGTTCATCCCGCCCCGGGCGATCCTCGCTCCCACGCTGGAGGGGTCTGAGCGCCCCTCACCCGCCCCCAGGTGATCCCGCAGCCCCCCAGGACGGATCTCCCTCAGGTGGTCCCACATTCGGCCCCGCCGGGGCTGGCCCGGCCCCCGGGCCTGGCGGGGCCTGCACCCCGCGGTGCTCCCGCATTCCCCTCCCGCAGCTCATCTCCCCCGGGGCCATCCCGGATGCTGCCGGGCTTTCTGCACCCCTGGGCCGTCCCCGGGTGCTCCTCCCTCAGGCCCAGGGCCCGGCTCTGCCCGAAGCCCCTGGACCCCCTCCGCAGGGCCCCCCCAAGCCTGGATTGCCCCGGGATCCCCCAGGCCCAGCCCCTCCCCAGGCCTGGGCCTGCTCTGCCCCCCAGGCCTGCGGCCTGGCCCTCAGGGGATCCCCCTGAGGCCTCCTGCCCGCTCTGCCCTCCAGGGGCTCCCCCAGTGGAATCCCCCGTGGGGATCCCCCCAGGCTACTGTCCTGCCAACCCCCCCACCAAGTTTTGGGGTCTCCCTCCCTAGGTTATCCTTCCCCATGGAGACATAAGATTCTTCCTCATGGGGTCTGAGGGCATCCTTCCCCTGGAGTCCCCCCTGTTGAAATACTTTCCTCTAGCTTGTTCTCCTCCCCTGGAGACCCCTGAATCCCCCCGAGGTCCCCAAATGCCCCCCCAGCTCCCTTGGATCTGGGGCACCTCTCTCTTCTCCAAGCATGTCCCCACCTCTGGGGAGGATTTTGCTGGATCTGTGGTGGGCCTTCCTTTGAAACCCCCATTTTGCAGTGGGGGGAGCGAACCCCCTTACAGGAGATCCCTTGGAGCCCTCTTGCGTCAGATTGTCTTGATCCCAGGTTTTTGGATCCCACCCACCCCAGGGAGCCACCTTGAACCTGTCTCCTCTGGGATTTATGGGGATCCCTCTCAGATCCTACCCTCCACCCTGGGGACAAACCCCTGGACCCTTCTCCCCTGCCCACACACCCCTTTTCTCCACTCCTGACCAACGTGGGGGTCACATCACCACGAAGGATCCCCCATGCTGGAGCTCTCCCCAGACCTCACAGGGGTGGGTGGGAGGGGATATTCCTGCACTCATTCACTGGGAATGGAGAGGATGGGTGGATCACATTTCCCCCACTCCCTGTTAGGAGTTGGGGGCCCCCCATCATGGTGGGGATGCCTAGCAGGGTTCTCCTTTTCCTTGCAGAGCTGTGCCGGAGTGATTTCGGGAAGAGGGTGAGGAGGGAGCCGGCGGGACCGTGCTGGGCACAGGCAGGTGGAGGATGAACGGCGAAGCTGAGTGCCCTGCAGACCTGGAAATGACAGCTCCCAAAAACCAAGGTGAGCCCCCGGCAGCCCCCCCCCCCCCCCCCCCCCCCAAGCACGTGCTCCCAGAGGAATGCTGCTGCCACGCTTAAAAATAATAATAAATAAACCTCAGAGCGCCCCTTTTCTCAGAGGGATGGCAGAGGAGGAGGGATGGAGAGGGAGGAGGGATGGAGGATCCGTGATCCTGGCTGCCAGCGGGTTGAGGTGGGGGGGAATCTGCCTCTCCGAGTTCTGATCCCCCACGGGGAACACACACACACACATGTGTATGAGCACAGGGATTCATGCTCCAGTGCACCAGCAGCCCCTTGGCACTGGGATGCTCTTGGGGGGGATTGGGAAGGGGGGGCTGGCACAGAGGTGCTGCCCTCCCTGCTCACATCTGGGCTGCATTAAAAGCCGAGCCGTTACCTTGGGCCTCCAGCTTCCAGACCCCAGCATGACATCAGAGCTTCAGCTTTTATTGGAAAAGGAGCAGGAAAACAAGGGAAACAAGAGAGATGTTTGTTTAGGGCAGCTCGCAGGGCTCTGCCACTCCACCCCTTAAAAACCCCCTGGGTCCCCCAAACCTGTGGAGCCTTGTCCAGCCCCTCACACCTGCCGGGTCCCCCCGTTTTCCTCCTTCCCTGCTGCAGTCGGGGTTGTTGCCTCGAGCGAACCCGGGCGAGCACGTGTCCTTCTCCGGGACTTGAGATGGATTTAATTACACCGGGGCAGCTTTCCTAATATAGACCCGGCCCGGCCGGTGCCAGGAGAGCCGGGATAAATCGGTCCCAGGGCACAGACAGCCCCATTCATCCTGGTGGGTGAGCGCCGCAATTCCAGCGTTCCTCAGCATGCCCCAGCTTGAGGGGTGGGGAACAGAGGGATGGAGGGCTGAGTGTAGGGGTCCCTGTTGTCCCCACCCTGCTGCCAGCAGGGATTTTTGGGATGTTTCCACTGGTTTTTAATGTTTTCCTTTGGGATGTGGTTATTCCGGCTCTGTGCCAGCAGGGGGTTCACACAGGGCCAAAGGTCTCCAGGTGTTTCTGTATTCAAGGGGGAAACTGAGGCACTGGGCTTGATGGGGGCAGGTTTGGGGGGGTGTCTCATCCTCTACTCCATCCCCTCTGGATTTCTGTGGCTGTGCTGCTTTTGGTAATTCCTCCTGATTTCTGCAAGTAAAGTTGGCACCAGCTTCCCATCCCTGTTCTGCCTCATTGGTCCTTGCCTGGGAGGCTTGGAAAGTGGACGGGAAAAACAGGAAGACAGAATTTGGGGCTGTGTTCTCCCTCCCCCAGCTCTGATCTCCCCCAGCTCTTTAGGGAATGGGAGTTTCCCATCTCTTTTGCCTCCTCGTGGTGTTTTGGGATGAAGCCATGAGCATGGGGACACACCCCAAGCCACCAGGCCCTCGCTTTCCAGGGGGGCTCTTTCTGTCTTCTCCCTCCTTATTAATTCCTAATGAGGTCACTCAAGGGACCAGCTGGATCCCAGACTGTTCCTGCCTTGACCCTGAACCAGGCAGGTCCAGGAAGGGAAATGGGAGGAGGGGGGGGTCATGTCCTGGCTATGCTCCCTTCACCAGGTACCATCTGTCCTTTAACATCCCTTGTTTGGATTTGGGAATCCAGGGGAATTGTCCTTCCCCAGACCCCTGCAAGGGCAGGAGGTGGAGGTGGTTTTCCTCATGTTGAGCCTTGAGTGGAAGGAGAGCTGCAGCCGGAGAAATCTGTGCAGCTGGATATTTCTGGGAGCTTGGTTTCATTCCTGGACATGGAGGGAGAGATGCTCCACTCAGATCCATCACGAGCCACCCTGTCCCCATCTCTGGGGGGCTCCATGTCCCACAGGCAGCCCCAAACACCTCAGCCTTCACCTGGCAGAGGCGTGAGGCAGGGAATGCCGTGGTGAGCCAGTCCTGTGCTGCGGGAATCCCGGGTGCCCATCCCGGGCTGAGGCAGCCAGGGCTGCGTGGGCGGGTGGCTCCGGGCTCTGCTCCTCCTCCAGCCCATCCCCAGGGAATTTTCCTTCCGCTCCCAGGCCCCGCTGCATTCCCCAGGGCCACCCATGTTTGCAGAGCACCCTGGGCTGTGCTGCCCTGCTGGCGTGGAAGCAGGGAGGAATTCCCCTGGCAAGGAAGCAGCCCCAAGGTTGGGGCAGGATGAGGCGTTCAGGGCTGGGATATCCTGCCTGCTGCCTGTCCCAGCACGGTGCTGCTGCCTGTCCTGGCCTCCAGGCTGCTCCAGGCTCTCTGGCTTTGCCACGTGCCCATCCCACCATTGCAGTAGCACATTCCTATGGGAGCTGGGGATGCTCCTCCCAGCAGTTTGGGGGATGTTGGGGTGGCATGAACATCATCCTGCACTGTCAGGGACCCTTCTGTGAGACAGGGGGACTGTGCTGGGCTCTGCCCCCCGTCACTTTGTGATCTGGGAGCTTTGACCTTGGCAGAGGTCACGGTGGAGCTGGGCCCAGGTGATCACAAAGCTCTCTGAGGTGCAGGAAAAGCAACGCTGAGGTTTTCCAGTTGCTCTGGACACATCCACGTAGAAAGTGGGTTTCCCTGCTTCCTGCTTGGCTGGAGAGCTCATTGCTCCCATGTCAGGGGTATGCTATAGCCCTCTGCTCCCATGCAGCAGAGCCATCCCTTATCTGATGGTTTTCAGGGATGAGCGAGTCTCTCTGGTTTGCACCGAGTGGAATTTCTAGATTTGCCCAGATTGTTTTGGCCCGTAGAGAGTTGCTCGAGGGTGATGGAAACAGCCACGTCCCTTTGATCTTTAATCTCGAGAGGCAGCATGTGGAGATTACGTGTCCTGGCGTGCGGTCCGGAGCGGCACGCCGGGAGCTGTAGTCCCGGTGTCCTGCTGGGAAGGGAAGGCAAGGGAAAAGGGAAGGGAAAAGGCTTCCTGCCCCTGGCTGATCGTGTTTCTCACTGCTCAGACCGCTGGTCACAGGAGGACATGCTGACCCTCCTGGAGTGCATGAAGAATAACCTGCCCTCCAACGACGGGAGCAAGTTCAAAACCACCGAGTCCCACCTGGATTGGGAAAAAGTGGCTTTCAAGGACTTCTCAGGGGAGATGTGCAAGATGAAGTGGATGGAGATCTCTAATGAGGTAACTGACACCGCATGGGGCTTCCTGGGGGCGTTGTGGCAGGGTCTGAGTGTCCTACTGACATTCCTGGGGCTGTTGGTATTGTCCAAGCTGAGTGCCCAGAACCCTCGGCCATTGGTGCCACCACCATCCCGCTGCTGTCAGAGCTGTGACCCCCTCAGAGGGGCTGGGATCTGTCATTTTTGGGGTGGCATTACAAAACCCAGTGGCCTTTCTGCTATGCTGGAGATCTGCCCTGCCCCCTATTCAAGTCTTTGTGTCTTCATTTCCTGCACAGGTGAGGAAATTCCGGACCCTCACAGAGCTCATAATGGACGCTGAAGAGCATGTGAAGAATCCTTACAAAGGCAAAAAGCTCAAGGTATTTGGCAGGAATTAGGCTCAGTCCCTAAAGGGTGACCCCACATTTCCCCAGGATGTGGTCCTGTTGTCCCTGTGGCACCTCAGATCCACGTGGCTCCGCTGTGGGAGCCCCTGCAGGCACCTCAGTGCCCCTAATCCTGGTGTCCGGCTGCCCAAGGCTCCGGAGGCTGTGGCTCTGGGCCAACTCCTGGGTACATTTAATATTGCTGGCTGTACTGCTGGCAGCCTGCATCCAAGTTTAGCTCCAGAGGGGCTGGAAGCTGCTGTCCTATTCCTGGCCTGCCGGGTGCTTTCAGCTGGGTGGCCCTGGGGCAGCCAATGGTCCATCCCTGGAAGCTGGGTCCCATCCCCTCCTCCTGCCCCAGTGTCCCCTCTTGTTCTGTGCTGGCAGCTCTGGATGGCTGGAGGCTGCTCCCAAAGTTCCCAGCCATGGGATGCTGTAGTTTCTTGGGGAGCCCTTGTTCCCAGCAGTTTCCCCCTCCTTTCCTGCTGTGCCTGGGTCACCAGCAGGGCTGGATGGAGGCAGCCCCCAGGTCTGGGGAGCCATGGGTTAGGCTGTGTCCCAGTGGTGCTGCCAGCTCCATGCTCAGTGTCCTCCACTCTGCTGTCTCCCCAGAAACACCCCGACTTCCCCAAGAAGCCCCTGACTCCCTATTTCCGCTTCTTCATGGAGAAGCGAGCCAAATACGCCAAGCTTCACCCCGAAATGAGCAACCTGGATCTCACCAAGATCCTGTCCAAAAAATACAAGGAGCTTCCCGAGAAGAAAAAGGTATGGGAGAGGTGAGGGAGGGGTCAGCAAGCCCCTTCCCACCATGGGCCTCTGTATGCTGGGCTCTGCTCAGCTCTTCCAGTAAAACCAGCAGAGCTCAAGCTCTGCCTGGCGAGGGCTTAATGCAGCTCTCGACAGGAGAAGCCAGGTGTTCCTTTAGTCCTGTCAGACCTGTAAGACTTCCTTGGCTTTTCCTGTCCTGGTTCCCAGGATCCCTGGGGTGGAGGCCGGTTGGGTCTGTCCGTGGGTCCGTCTCTTCCTGACGGACCTGGATGGTGGCTTTGCCACTGGGTGGATCTGTGTTTAAAGGGGTCAAGGCACACGCCCCACTGTGCTACCCTGTCCGGGTGAGGGACACAGGGACGGGCTCTGGGAGAGGCTGGGAGCAGAGATCTGCCCACCTAGAGATGCCAGAGCCTGGGCAGGGCTTTGAGGGGTGCCCAGCTTTAACTCTGGGGTGTCCAGGAAAAAATCCAAGGCACAAGGTCCTGCTGTGCCCTTTCCCAGGGCTGCTGAGTCTCGGGCAGGCTGGAAACCCTCTGCAGGACCATTCCATGGGCTGGGGAGCCCTTGAGTCCCTCTTGGGGTAGCCAGGTGGATAGGGATGTGTCTTCCTGCCTGTTCCCTGGTGCTGACGTCCCTCTCCACCTCTGTGGTGGCTTTGTGTCCCCAGATGAAATACATCCAGGACTTCCAGCGAGAGAAGCAGGAGTTTGAGAGGAACTTGGCGAGGTTCAGGTGAGCAGGCAGCCTCACCCCCCCCCCATATTTCCCCAGGCTCCGCCAGGCAGATCCACATTGCCCTCCTGTGCATAGCTCACAGAGGAAGCCCTGATGGGCTTTTGGCTTGAAGAGAAGGGGGAATTCAGCAAAAAGAAAGCAAGGAAAAGGTGTCTGAGAGCAACCCTCTGGCTGGGAGACTGGATGAGGGGCAGAGCAGAGGACCAGCCATGCTCTGGGGTCAGGGTCTGTGAGGTAGGGACAGGAGCCCTGCCACCAGCACTGATAAAAGCTGAAGTGCCCCCCCAGTCACTCCAGACCTTCCTCTCGGACATGATTGCTGTGATCCAGGTGGATCCTGGCACTCCCAATGACCTGCTGCTGCTTCAGGGTTGTAGCTGAGCTGTAGCCAATGCTCCCCAAGGAGGAACAAATTTAAATCTGTCCTAAAACCCTCCCGCTCTTTTTGGGGACCCCCCAGCACCTGAGCCCATGGAGGCTCTGCCCTGCAGTGAGGTTTAGGGATGCTCTCCTTGCCACTGCCACCTCCCTGACGCTCTCCCTTCCCCACCTGCCCTCCTGCTGAAGGGAAGACCACCCGGACCTCATCCAGAACGCCAAGAAATCCGACGTCCCCGAGAAGCCCAAGACCCCCCAGCAGCTGTGGTACAACCACGAGAAGAAGATCTACTTGAAAGTGCGTCCAGATGTGAGTACGGTGGGTGGGAGTGAGTGCGAGTGTGAGTGCTGGGGGGTCCTGGACCCCGCTGCTGGGGGCAGGAGGGGGAAGGGAGAGAAGCATTTCAGGGGGTCGGGATGGAGGACACCGCTAGCAGCTCCCGGAGCCTGGACCCAGGTAAGGAGGGGCTCTGCACACCTGGAAGAGGCTCAGGGATCCAGCCCCCACTTTTTGCCAGGAAGGGGTGACCACAGCCTGAGTCAGGGCAGGAAAAGGAAAGGATTCCAGCACAGACATCCACCTCTGGCCATGCCCCCCACTCCCACACACCCCCACGGCTCCCAGCCACCCCATGCTGGCTGCTGTCAGGCCCCAGCAGGCCACGCCATTTTTTTTGCCATTTTTTCATATTTTTTCATCCCTCTTTTTTTTTTGGATTTTACCCCTCTGCCCTCACCTCTGGCTTTGGGTTTTCAGGCCACCACGAAGGAGGTGAAAGAGTCGCTGGGCAAGCAGTGGTCTCAACTCTCGGATAAAAAGAGGCTGAAATGGATTCATAAGGCCCTGGAACAGCGGAAGGAGTACGAGGTAGGGAGCAGCCTCACCCGGTCCCCTCCACACTGGTCCCAACATTCACTCCGAGCCTCTCTGCATCCCAGCCCTGCGGGGCCTCTCCCGATAGGCAGCGTGGGGATCAGGCAGGTCCTGGCAGGTCCCTAGTGAGTGTGAGCCCTGTCTCTCCAGCCGTGTGCGGGGCAGGCAGCAGCAGCAGCAGCATCCCAGGGCACAGGATTAGGGCAATGGTTGGCTTCTCTCTCCTCCTCCTCCGGGCCCGGCAGGCGGGGGTGGCAGCCCCTCTGACCGCTCTCCGTTCCCACAGGAGATCATGCGCGATTACATCCAGAAGCACCCGGAGCTGAACATCAGCGAGGAGGGAATCACCCGCTCCACCCTCACCAAGGCCGAGAGGCAGCTCAAGGACAAGTTCGACGGACGACCCACGAAGCCTCCCCCGTGAGTCCTGTCCCTCCTGGAGCCACGGCCTGCGGGGATGCTGGTTCTTGCCAGAGAGGAAACCGGACTCTGCTGGGCTTGGGGAGCCCAGATAACTTCTGGTGTCACAGACACAGAGGGGTTACATGGGGTTTATAGGATGCATTTTTCATGGTCAAGCCTGGGAACAGGCTGCCCAGGGCAGTGGTGGAGTGACCATCCCTGGAAGGGTTCAAAAACTGTGGATGTGGCACTTGAGGACATGGTTTAGTGGTGGGCTTGGCAGTGTTAGTTCATGGTTGGACTAATGACCTTAGAGGGCTTTTCCAGGCTTAAAGATGATCCCTTTAAACCAGTCCTTAAATATACATCAAGTACACATTTTGGGGAGCATCTGTGTGAGGTTTACAGGCTTTTAGGGGGTGATCCAGCACCCAGCTGCCCTAAAACACAGGCACTTCACTTCCTTGCCTGGTGCAACCTAGCTGGGGGGTTTGGGGGAGGCTTTTTGCACTGAGGCAGCTGCACAGGGGCAAGTTTTCCCTAACGCTGGGTCCCTCTGTGGGTTTTTCAGGAATAGCTACTCCCTGTACTGTGCAGAGCTGATGGCCAACATGAAAGACGTGCCCAGCACGGAGCGGATGGTGCTGTGCAGCCAGCAGTGGAAGCTGCTCTCCCAGAAGGAAAAGGACGCCTACCACAAAAAATGTGACCAGGTGAGTGGCTGAGGATGGACAGGTAGGGCAAGAGGCAGGTGGGCACCAGTGCAGAGTCTGGGCTACAAATATTCCTGGAAACAAAGCCCTCACCTTTCCTCAGTCCCTGTGCTGGTCTGCATCACCCATTCTCCTTGAGGTCCTTGGTCACCTCCCTGGATCCTGTCTCCTGTGTGGGACAAACATGGTCCAGGTGGAGGGTGCTGTTGCCAAGGGATTGGGGCTGGGTCAGGGGCTGCAAGGGGCAGGGATGGAGTGAGGGATCTCTGTGTGACCACGCGTGTCCATCTCCTTCCAGAAAAAGAAAGATTACGAGATCGAGCTGCTCCGCTTCCTGGAGGTGAGTGAGGAGGGGGTGCTCAGCCATCAGGTGCTGGAGATCCCAAATCTGGGAATGGGGAACTCTGCCCAGGAATTGGGATGACTTAAATGGGCAGCTGCCCTCTCTGCTCCCCCAAAACATGTCTGGGCCCAGCTGTGGGTGCTGTGCAGGTGGTCGCACATAGCCTTGTCCTTCTGTCTGTCCTAATGCCTGACCCAGTCGGGCACTGGGAGGTGAGAGTGGGCCCCCAGCTGAGATGAGCAGTGGACTGGAGCTGGAGGGGAGGCTCTTCAGTGGCTGTGGCTGTGCAGCCTCTCACTTCCTTCCCTCGTGGGCGGGGGAGCCGCACCGAGGCCACCCCAGCGCCGTCCCCGTCCCCGGGCGGATGTGACGCGGCCCCGGCTGCGGCTGCAGGGCCACGGGGTGGAAAACCCAGGGGTGTGCCCAGACCCAGGCACCTGCCCACCTGCTTTCACTGAGAAATGGCTGAGCTGGGGGAGAGGAACTGCCCAGATAGGGGGTGACAGCATGGGAACCCCAGTCTGTACATGTGCAGTTCCAGATGCTGGTCCTGAGTGGGACAGGATGTGGATCAGGACACCCAAGTATCCCCTTCCCCAGAGTCCCTATTCCCCCATTGCCTCAAGGCCTCATTAGCACTGGGCTGTCTAACGATGTCTCTCCTCTTGTGCCACCCAGAGCCTGCCCGAGGAGGAGCAGCAGCGGGTGCTGGGCGAGGAGAAGATGCTGGGCAGCAACCGGAAAGGGGCGACGAGTCCTGCATCCAAAAAATCCTCACCAGAGACCGGCAAGGTGGGAGCAGCCCCGGGAGGGACATGGGGGCAGCACCTGCCAGAGCCTTGGGCTGGGGTTGTGCATCTCAAGGGGCTTTGGGGGCTGTGGTCCCTGCATGGGCTCGCCCCCTCACAGCCCCGTGTGCCCCCTCAGGCCAGCTCAGAGAAGCCCAAGAGGCCCATCTCAGCCATGTTCATCTTCTCGGAGGAGAAGCGGAAGCAGCTGCAGGAGGAGCGGCCGGAGCTGTCAGAGAGCGAGCTGACCCGGCTCCTGGCCCGCATGTGGAACGACCTCTCCGAGAAGAAGAAGGTGGGTACCATCCCTGTATTCCATCTCCATCCCTGTATTCCATCTCCATCACCATCCCTGTATTCCTCCTCCATCACCATCCCTGTATTCCTCCTCCATCTCCATCCCTGTATTCCTTCTCCTTCACCATCCCTGTATTCCATCTCCATCCCTGTATTCCATCTCCATCACCATCACTGTATTCCATCACCATCCCTGTATTCCTTCTCCTTCACCATCCCTGTATTCCTCCTCCATCACCATCCCTGTATTCCTCCTCCATCTCCATCACCATCCCTGTATTCCTCCTCCATCACCATACCTGTATTCCTTCTCCTTCACCATCCCTGTATTCCTCCTCCATCTCCATCACCATCCCCGTATTCCATCTCCATCACCATCCCTGTATTCCATCCCCATCACCATCCCCGTATTCCTTCTCCTTCACCATCCCTGTATTCCTCCTCCATCACCATCCCTGTATTCCTCCTCCATCTCCATCACCATCCCTGTATTCCTCCTCCATCACCATCCCCGTATTCCATCTCCATCACCATCCCCGTATTCCATCTCCATCACCATCCCCGTATTCCATCTCCATCACCATCCCTGTATTCCATCCCCATCACCATCCCTGTATTCCTTCTCCATCTCCACTGCTCCTGTGGGCATCTTGGGCAGTGCAGGGGGTGCTCCTGTCCTTGTCTTACACCAAGGGGCTCAAACATCCCCTGGAGCATCTCAGAGACCTGTCACACAGGTGCCAATGTTGGCACTGGCTGTGCCTCCCCCTCTCATCACCTGAGGGGTCAAAACCCACCAGATAAAGAAACCTCAGAGGGCCCTTGAGCCTCAGTTTTAAGGCTTGGGTGGTTTTCCTGATAGGGGGAGTCCCGAGATGGGGTTGAGGGCAGTCAGTGGGGACAGTGCTGGGGGAGCTCCATGTCCCCCTGGTGCT
This sequence comes from Agelaius phoeniceus, assembly GCF_051311805.1. NCBI lineage: Eukaryota > Metazoa > Chordata > Aves > Passeriformes > Icteridae > Agelaius > Agelaius phoeniceus. The sequence continues at coordinate 1,268,951 of NC_135290.1, read as the reverse complement.
GGGGGCTGTGCCCCTGCCGTGCCCCCTCACCCTGTGCCCCCTGCCCAGGCCAAGTACAAGGCGCGGGAGGCAGCGATGAAGGCGCAGTCAGAGAAGAAGCACGGCTCGGATAAGGAGGAGCGTGGGAAGCTGCCTGAGTCTCCCAAAACTGCTGAGGAGATCTGGCAACAGAGCGTCATCGGGGACTACCTGGCTCGTTTCAAGGTGAGGAGTGGGCTGGGAAGGGGGCTGGAGGTGGGATCATCACTCCCACCAGCAAGAATTCCCAGGAATTTCTCTCTGACTCTCACACCTGGATTTGGGCTGGGAGCTGTGGGGAGGATGGGGGTCCCAGGGGGAGCAGTGCCCCAGCAGCAGCACCCCAATGTCCCAGGGTTTTTGGGTGCACCTGATGCATCGTGGTGGTTGTGTCCCACAGAACGACCGGGGCAAAGCGCTGAAGGCCATGGAGGCCACTTGGAACAACATGGAGAAGAAAGAGAAGCTGATGTGGATCAAGAAGGCAGCGGAGGATCAGAAGCGATACGAGGTGGGTCTCTGCCCCATCCTGCCCCTCACCATGTCCCTTAGCCAGCACTGCCCCTCTCCCTGACCCTCTCTCTCTCTCCTGTGGCTCAGAGGGAGCTGAGCGAGATGCGAGCCCCTCCGTGCTCCACCAACTCCACCAAGAAAATGAAATTCCAGGGAGAGCCGAAGAAACCCCCAATGTGAGTACCTGGGTGTGAAAAACTGGGTCTGGCTGTGCCAGAGGGAAGGGCCTGGAACGAGAGGAGGGAGGGTGGGTTGGACCCTGGTGTGGCTGGACGGGGTTTTTGGGCACCTGGGTTGTCTGTGCCCCCTGTCCCAGCCCGGTCCCTGCGCTCTCCCGTGCAGGAACGGTTACCAGAAGTTCTCCCAGGAGCTCCTGTCCAACGGGGAGCTGAACCACCTCCCGCTGAAGGAGCGCATGGTGGAGATCGGCAGCCGCTGGCAGCGCATCTCCCAGGGCCAGAAGGACCACTACAAAAAACTGGCAGAGGAGCAGCAGAAGCAGTACAAGGTGCACCTCGACATCTGGCTCAAGGTGGGTGCTGGATCCTGATTCCTGGTGGGAGACTGGGATGATCCCTTGGTTTTTTGGGATGATGTTTGGCATGGTCTCTGTTCCCACCCCTCCTCGGGTAACCACCACCTCCAGACCATTTTTTGACATTTTGTAACTTTAAAGGATAAAGTTGCATACATGGGGAGGCTGTGCCCTGTGCTAGAGCCCTTCCCTGCTCCATCCCCCATTTGTTCGGTGCCCTCCCATCCCTGACTGTGTCCCTGTCCCCACAGAGCCTCTCGCCCCAGGAGCGGGCTGCGTACAAGGAACACATTTCCAATGTGAGTATCCATGTGGCACTGCTGTGCTGGGATCCCAGGAGTTTGGGATGTCTGGGGTAACTGGGGGCTTGGGACTGGGCAGGATCGGTCCTGGGGGAGGTTTGGATGTGCCACACTCCAGAGAGCCCCTCCAGTGGGGATTTGTCCCCATGGCAGCTCAGCAGTGGGGTTTTCTCTGGGCTGGACACGGGGAAGGAGCTGAACTTGAGCCCTAAAAAGCTTTGTTTTGTTCCCACAGAAACGCAAGAGCATAGGGAAGATCCGGGGTCCCAACCCCAAGATGAAGCCAACGATGCAGTCCAAGTCGGTGAGTCACAGCAGCCCCATGGGGCCACCCATCCCTCCCTGGGGAGCGTGTCAGGGGAGACCCACACCCCTTCTTTGAGGCATCCTTTGTGCTTCCAGCTGCCTGCCCTGTCCTCAAAACCAGAAACTCCCCACATCCCTGCTCAGAACCCATCCAGGTCGGGTTTTGACCCTGGTACCTCCTCAGGGACCCTTTTTCAGTGTAAATGGGGAAAGGCTCCCAGCAAGGTGTGGGGTAGGGAATCACCTGATCTGCTCAATGGCTGCAGGAACCCAAAGGGGCATTGTCAGCGATGGGGTGGGAGCTGCACCCCTGGGTGTGGAGGTCTGGAAACTCACCAAGCCCCTCCTGTCCCGCAGGAGTCAGAGGACGATGACGAGGAGGAAGAGGAGGAGGAGGATGACGATGAAGATGAGGACGACGATGATGACAACGGTGACTCGTCAGAGGAAGGAGGCGACTCCTCGGAGTCCAGCAGCGAGGAGGAGAGCGAGGACGGGGACGAGGTGAGGCCGTGGCACAGGGAGGGCACAGGGCCCCCCTCACCCTCCCCCTGGGCTGGGGGGCTCAGATAGATCCATGGCAGAGGAATCCCCCCCTGGGAAGCAGGGGGACGTGGGGAGAAGAAGGGGAGCAGGATCCCCCCGGAGTTCCCGGGGAGGGCACCAGGAGCAGCCGCGGGGTGCAGTCAGGAGCAGCCTCGGGACCCAGAGGTGCGGGGGGGTGTGCAGAGCCCCCAGTGAGCAGAGAAAAATCTCCTGTCTTTTTCCTGGTGGAGATACTGAGTCTGGTCTCGGCTCCGTTTGCGCCAGTGTGAATGCCGAGTAAGTCACCAGAGTCAAAGCTTTACACCGGTGCAACTGAAATCAGACTATGCTGGATGGCGCTGGGGGCAGAAACCGTGTCCGTGCCTTGTGCTCGCCACCGGACAGGTGAGGTGTTTCCACCCCCTCGCTGGTCTCAGCTCACGCCTCTTCCTTCCCTGGCTTTAGAGGGGGGAAACTGAGGCCCGAGGCGGGTGGGGCAGCCTCCCTCGGATCCTGTAGCGAGGCAGTGGCAGAGGTGAGGGCAGGACCCCGTGCGCTGCTCCGGCACGTCCCCCCCGAGCTGAGCCCTCGCTAAACTCACTCCTGGCTCCTGCCCGTGTCCTTCCTCCTCCTCCTTCTCCTCCCCCTGACCCCCGGGGGCAGCGATGGGAGGGTGGGGGTCACAGCCCTGCTCTGTGGGACCCCTTTGGGGAGGGTGAGCAGGGGACAAGGAGGTGATGATGACTAACCCTGCCCTGACCTCCCCCTCTTCTCTGCCACCCCTCTCCCAGAACGACGAGGATGATGAGGATGAGGATGATGAGGATGAGGACGACAACGACTCAGAGGGCAGCAGCAGTTCCTCCTCCTCCTCGGGGGACTCCTCCGACTCCGACTCCAACTGATCGGCCAAGCTCTTTGTAACGTCGTTTGGTTTCTCGGTTTCGGTCCCAAATCCCCCTGCAGCCCCTCAAAAATCCTTCCTCCTCTTCCTCCTGCCCCCCCGTGGCACCCCCAGCGCGGGGAGCGGGGGCCGGGGGGACCCCTCCGCCGAGCTCACACTACGGAGGGGGATCAGGGGCTGCTTCCCCCAGGCTGGGGGGCGAGGAGAGAGCCCCCCACCCCTGCCCCCTGCTTTACTCCCGAGGGGAAGCGAATTTTTTTTTTTTTGGAATTTCATTCTTTCCAGGGGGGTGTCTCTCCATCCCTACCCCCATAACCCCCTCGCTACCAGCTCTGGACTTTCTAGAAAGAGAAGAAAAACACACAGGAAAAAAACAAAAAAAACAAACAAAAAACAAACCAACAACACCCCCCACACCTTTTTTTTTTATCAAAAAAGCCCAGAAATGGGAAGAAAATCCCCTGGCCGCGCAGCCCCTCCGGCAGCGGGCGCGGAGCACGAGCCGAGGGGCTCAGGACTCAGCCGATGGGACAATGCCTCCTCGCAGCCCCCCCTGCCCTCTGCGCACCCCCAGCATCTTGGGGGGCTCCTCCCCACCCCCCAAAAAAAACCTTGTACAGTCTGGAAGCTGCCCCGGGAGAGCTGCCCGGGAACTCCACATCCACGGCACTTGGGAGCGCCGGCCAGGGACAGGGACAGGGACGGTGACGGTGACCCGCGTGTCCCCGGGGGGGTGGGGGGTGTGGGTGTGTGTGCGAGCGTGTGAGTGTGTGGGGGGGGCACCGAGCGTGTGCGGGGGGGGCACCGGGGCTGCCCCCGCCCGGGGCCGGCGGCTCAGCGTGACCAAGGGGGGGCGCGGGGTCCCCCCCGCTCTGTTGTCGGTGGTTGTTGTGCCGTTGTATTTTATTTTAATTTTTTTTTTGTTTTTGTTGTTGTTGTTTTTGGTTTTTTTTCCTTTTTATAAAACAAGAAAGATCCATCTTTTATTTTTCATTTCCCCCCCCCCCCTTTCCCCTTTTTTCCTTGCCCTCCTGCCCCACCTCCCCGTTTTCCTCTCTGTCTCTGGTGAAGCTGCTCCTCTCCCTTCCTTCCAAATCCTGGGGGGGCACCAGAGCTCCCCTTGCCCCAGTTAACACCAGTTCATGTCCCCCCCGGGCCATGCTGTAAATTTTGGTGTGGTTTGGGTTTATTTTGGGGGGCTCAATGCCCCCTCCTGGGTAGGGGATGGGGCCGCGGGGACCGGGGTGGGTGCATGGGGGGCCTGGCAGGGCCCCCCCTTTTTTTAAGCAGACACGAGCACCAGCAATCCCACGGCACCTCCCTGCAGGGTTCTGTCCCCACCCCGTGCCACCCCCCAAAAACCCACCCAGTGTCATTGGGGACCCCGCCCCAGACCCCCACTCTAACTAGGGGGGGGCTCAGGTTTTGTTCCTTCTGCCCCCCTCCCTTCCTGTCTCTGGAGAGGAGCTGGGCTGGGGGACAGGATTTGGGGAGCCCCAGAGAAGGGGTGGGGGGCCTGGGGGGGTTTCTCTCATTTTTCTCTTCACCCAAATCTCCCAAAGCTGTGGGGGCTGCAGATTTGGGGTTCTGAGGGGTCCCTCCCCCCCAGCTCTGTAACGCCCCCCAGGTTTGCTGCTCTCAGCACCCCAAATCCAACTCCTGCAAAGACATTGGGGACCCCCTCAGTGCTGAGGGGAAGGTGGGGGCAGCACCCCCTTGTCCTTGCCTCAGTTTGGGCTGAGAAAACACCATTTTGGGCAAACTGCCCCCAAACATGGGGGAAGGGGGTGAAGCCGGGTGCTCCCGCACGGACAATCCCCCCGAGTCCCCCCAGGACCGGGGCCCCCGAGAGAACCCAGATGGTGTCCCCACCCCCCCCAGTGTCCATCTGTCCGTCCCTCTGCTTCCCCCTCCCACTTACTCCAATCCATTTGGGATTTTCCTTTCATTTTCATCCCAATTTTTAATCGCTGCCCCTCCCAAAATCCCCTAAGGGGAACCCCCCCCATCCCTTTTTTTCTGCTGAATGTACCCAGCACTGTCGTGTTTTAGTGGATGTGTTTTTAGTACAAAAAAAAAAGACAAAAAAAAAAAATTAAACCCCACCTTTTTTTTCCCCCACCTTTTTTTCTGTTAAAAAAAAAAAAGGTAAAAAAAAATGAAATAATAAAAAAGAAAAATTCTTACAGCGCCGACAATTTGGGAGGGGGGGGGAAAGACGTTTGCGCTGCAAGAGAATTCCTGAGTGCATTTTGGCACTGCCACAAAATCCCGGGATCCTTTAGATGGAAGTTCTTGTGAATTACGTTAAAAAAAAAAAGGCAAAAAAACACCAAAAAAAAAAAAAAAAGGATAAAAAAAATCATCTTTTTTTTCTAATATTTAAAGAGTGTTTTTGTAGGTTTAAAAAAAAGACAAAAAAAAAAGGAAAAAAAAAAAGAAAAATAATAATAATCCCGACTCGGAATTTGTACGGCTGAGCGGGACACGGGGGTTGCGTCCCCGGTTTCCCGATTTGCTTGGGGTTTTTGTTCTTTTTGTTTTGTTTTGTTTAATTTTGAGTTTTTTGGGGTTTTTTGTTTTTCCTTTTTTTTTCTCTTTTTTTTTTTTTTGTATAATAAAGTGAAAAATAATGTTTCTGTTCTCATGTCATTACTATAAAAAATAAAACTTTAGGAAAAAAAAAAAAAGGACAAGCGTGAGGAGTGTTTTTCCTCCTTCCTGTGGGATCCCCTTTGGGGGGGGATCCACTGTGGGAGGGAACCCCTAGGGCTCATTTTTGGGGGCTCTGTGGCACTGGGGATTTGCAGGGTGGGATCTGGAGGCGTCCGTGGATCTGGAATTTCACTGGGACCTCTCAGTGGGGGATGTAGGGATGAGGGTCGGGGGTCCGGGGGTTCCGAGGCATTCGGGGGTTCCGGGGGGGGTTCGGGGTCCTTACCGAGGGGGGAGCTCCGGGCCCCGCCCCTTCAGACCCCGCCCACCACAGCTCCGCCCATTCTGGCTCCGCCCCCATCGCCCCGCCCCTCCCCCGTGACTCTGACGAGGCCCCGCGCGGCGGCGGCGGCTCCGGCCCCTCCCATTGGCCGCGGCCCCTGACGGCGCCTCCCCATTGGCCGGTGGCGGCGGGGCGGGGCCGGGCCGTGCGCGCGCCGGGCGCGCCGCCCCGCCCCTCCCTCACCCCCCTCACCCCCCTGGGCCGCCGCCGCCGCCGCCGGGCGGAGGCACCGCCAGGCCCGGCCCGGCCGCTCCGTCCGCTCGGCACGGCCCCGCACCGGCCCCGACCATGGCGAGTCGCCGCCGGGCCCCGCGCCGGAGCGGCGGGGGGCGTTGAGCCGGCCCCGCCCCGACCCCGGCGGACCCTCCGCGCCGGTGAGTGACCGCCCGAGCCGCCCCTCCCGGCCCGGAGCTCCCGCCCTCCGGGCCCTGCCCGCCCGCCCGTGGGTCCCCGCCGCACCGGAGAGCGGCCTGCTGACCCCGCCCCGGGACGCCCCGGGACCCCGCGATCCGCCCGGGATCAGCCCCGGGACCCTCCCGGGACCGCCCCGCCGGTGCCCTCCCACCCCCCGTCCGAGAGGCCCCGGGACCTTCCCCGGGATCCTGAGCCTCCCTTTCCTCTTCCCCCTCCTTCGCTCTCCACCTGAGGGCCCCCAGGGCCCTCTCGGGCTCCCCCAGGCCTGTGGGGGATCCCTGAGATCCCCTTCTCCTCCCTTTCCTGTGCCCCCGATTCCTGAGAGTCCCCACAACCCTCACTGGGCCCCCCAGCCCTATGTGAGACCCCCCCGGCCCTGAGATCTCCCTTCCCCCCCATTTTCCTGTTTTTCCATCCACTCCCGAGAGCTCCGGGGCCTTTCCTTGTTTCCCCCAGACTGGCGAAAGCCCCCCCGAGCCGCCCTTAACCCCCCCTTTCCTGTCTGTGCCCCCCACCCTCCCTTCCTGAGAGCTCCCAGCACCAGCCCTGGACCCCCAGGCCCTGAGACCCCTCATTCCCTAGCCCCCACCTTGATCCTGAGAGCCTCTGGGACCTTCCCAGGCCCCCCCAGCCCTATGGGAGACCCCCTGAGCCCCCCGTTCTCCCTCTCCCTTTTCTTCCTCAGCTTGGGGGGTGCTGGGGGCTGAGCCGATTCCAGCCCCTGTTTCCTCTTTCTGTTGTGGAAGGAAGAAATCCGTGGATCAGGGGGATTGGGGTGTGTAGGGGAGACCCCTCTTGTGTCCCCCCCCATCCTGGTGGCTGGGCAGAGTCCCCACAGCTCCCCCAGTGACAATCAGGGCTTCCACTGGTCAGCACCGATGGGTGCTGGGGTGTCTGACCGTGACTTTGGGGTCTTTAGACTCCCATTGTTGGGGGGACGCCAGGCCCCATTTTGGGGGGGCACACGGTGCTCCCCTCCCTGCCCTGTCCCCCCTCCATCTGCTGCAAGGGAGGGTGATGCAGCAAAACCCCCTGGGAGGGGACAGTCTGGGGACACCCCGAGTCCCCTGTGCTCACCTACAGTCCTGAGACAATGAGGGGGGTGATGTGGGGCTTCTGGGGGGTTTGACACCTCTCTGAAGGCCAGGGACGTCCAGGCTGGCCAGTGGGGGACTGGGGACATCCTACCCTTGTCAGCCAGTGTCCCCCACTAACCTGGGGGGATCCATGCCAGGCTGGGGAGGGTCCTGCCCAGCTGGGAGACCCTCAAGATCCCCCCTACCTCACTCCTGGAGGGTTTAACCCCGGGACTCTTTCTCTTGGGGATCCCCCCAAAGTGCATCCTGGGGACATCCCAGGGTGTGCAGTGGGGTTTTGGCTGGGGAGGGGTCTGCAGGTGAGGGTTGAGGTGTCAGTGAGACCCCCCCGTGCCCCCAGCCCCCCGTGTCCCGTGCTATGAGCGTTTGGCGTGACTTCTCTGCAAGCAGCTGCAAATGAAAATGGAGGATATGTCTTTGTCTGGCCTGGATAACAGCAAACTGGAGGTGAGCTGCCCCCTCTGGGGGTGTGTCTGTCCCCTGGGGTGTCCATGTGTCCCCCCCCAATCCCTAACAGCCCCCCTGGGCCCCCAGGCCATCGCACACGAGATCTACACGGAGCTGGTGGAGGATGCCTGCCTGGGGCTGTGCTTTGAGGTGCACCGGGCTGTCAAGTGTGGGTACTTCTTCCTGGATGACACGGACCCCGACAGCATGAAGGACTTTGGTGAGCCCCCCGAGTTCCCCAGGGCTCAGGGTGACGCTGGTGACAAGGACACAGCCAGGCCCCTGCTCTCTGAGGGGATTGGTGGTCCCCACACACAGGGATTTGGGTTAGAGGGCTGCTGACGGGGATTAAACACCCAAATGTCCCCCCAACAGTGACCAGACGGGTCAATGGGGGGGCACTGAACCCCAAAACGTGGTGCTGGGGCCCTGGGGGGCACAGCTGGGGTGTGGGTGGGAAGTGGCAGAGACCCCCTGGTTTCAGCTCCTCCGAGCCGCACTGAGGCTGCGGGGAGGGTCTGGCAGCCCCGAGGACCCCCCAGAGCAGATGTGGGGTGTCAGGGCAGGGGCTGAGCGTGTCCCCCCTACAGAGATCGTGGACCAGCCAGGCGTGGACATCTTTGGGCAGGTGTACAACCAGTGGAAGAACAAGGAGTGCGTGTGCCCCAACTGCAGCCGCAGCATCGCCGCCTCGCGCTTCGCCCCGCACCTGGAGAAGTGCCTGGGCATGGGCCGCAACAGCAGCCGCATCGCCAACCGCAGGTGGGGCTGCAGCTCCCGGGAAACCCCGGCACCGGGGCCTGGCTGTGGGGGCCTCACCCTGGGGTGCTGGGGGTTCCAGCTCTGGGGAGCCTGGGATGGGAATTTGGCCAAGTCTGGGTCTCCCCGGTCCTCGCTTTCCGTCCTGGGGGTGTCCGGCTTGGTTCCTTCTGGAGCTCCTCTTGTTCCTTCCTGACAGTTTATCCCTCCTGGGAAAAGGAGCTGGGAACCCTGGCTCCTGTGTGTCCCCTCTGTTCCCCCCGGCTCCTGTGTCCCCCTGAGTCCTTTGTCCCCCCTGCCTTGGTGGCTGCTGGGGACTCCTGTCTGGATCCTGGGTGGCACGGGAGGATGGGAGGGTACCAGAGGACATGGGATGGATGCTGGGGCTCCGTGGAGGACGTGGGGCAGACCCCAGCCATGATTTCTGTCCCCTCCCCGCTCAGGATCGCGAGCAGCAACAACCTGAACAAGTCAGAGAGTGACCAGGAGGACAACGATGACATCAATGACAATGATTGGTCCTATGGCTCTGAGAAGAAAGGTGGGGAGGGATCCTTGGTGTCCTGAGGGCTGGGGGACATGTCCTGCCTGCCCCATGGCCCCTGAACCCCGCTCCTGGGTGGGTGTGTAGGGGGAGAGCAGCCACGGGTGGTGGTCCCAGCCCTGGGGAGGCAGCAGTGGCTCTGGGCTTGGGGCTGCATGCCCTGGAAAAGGTCAAATCTTTCCTTTCTGTCTCTCCCCACAGCAAAGAAGAGGAAGTCGGATAAGGTGAGGGGTGCAGGGAAGGGTGGGGGGCGCGGGGAGGACACAGGACACCCCCAACACCCCCTTCTTGTTGCAGAACCCCAACTCGCCCCGCAGGTCCAAGTCCCTGAAACACAAAAATGGTGAGGGGGCGGGGCTAAAAATGGAGGCGGGGCTCACACCTTTGGGGTGGGGCTAAAAACGGGGGAGGGGGCTCACACCTTTGGGGCAGAGCTTGCATGGGCTGGGCACGTGTAGGGGTGGGGCGTTTGGGGTGGGTGGGGCAGCTGCAGTGGGTGGGGCTCATGGGGAGGCGGGGCTCTCCCTGGCTGGGGTGGTGGCGGTGGGAGGGGGCCCTGGGGGTCCCAGGCAGGGCCAGGCTGGGGGCAGGACCCCCCCCCCCCTCACCTTTCCTCCCTCCCAGGCGAGATCGGCGGGAACCCCGATCCCTTCAAGGTGAGCCTGGGATGGGGGGCCATGGCTGCCAGTCCCTGCTCTGCCTCCCCAGGGGCCGTGGTGCCCCCCAGGAGGGTTCCCCAGGCCTGAGCCTGCTCTCTGCCCCCCCAGTACAGCAACTCAGCTGGCATCAACTACGAGACGCTGGGCCCCGAGGAGCTGCGGACGCTGCTCACCACGGTGAGGGCATGGGGCAGGGGGGCTCCCAGCTGGACAGGGGGGGCCCCTCCCAGCTGGACACGGGGGCACCACAGGGGATGGACCCTGGGGATCTCTCCCAGCTGGGCTCCATCCCACTGGGGCTGGGTTCCAGGCTGGGAATGGGGATGTGCAGCAGGTCCTGATCGTGGGGTGGTGGCAACTTTGTCTGGGACTCAGCACTGGGAGCCTGTGGTGGTGCAGCACAGCCCTGGGGTCACTCCCCTGTCCCCCCAAACTCACCCTGAACTCACCTGTCCCTTCCCTCCCCAGCAATGCGGGGTCATCTCCGAACACACCAAGAAGATGTGCACCAGGTGAGGGCGGCCTGGCCTGGCCCTGCTCACTCTGGGGGCTTCCCCCGGGTCCCCAACATCCCATGGGAGGGGGGAAGGCCCATCTCAGTGCCGTGTCTCCCCCCAGGTCCCTGCGGTGTCCCCAGCACACGGATGAGCAGCGCAGGGCAGTCCGGGTTTACCTCCTTGGGCCCTCTGCGTAAGTGGCTGCACATTGGGGTCCCCAAGGTCCTGGGGTCGCTGTGGAACAGGGACTGGGGGGGCTGCACGGGGTGCTCAGGTGGGGCTGGGGACAGGGACAGCCCTGGGGAGGCCTGCAGGGGATGGGAGCCCAGGACTGGGGTTGGGATCTGCAGCCCAGCAGGGTGGTGAGGGCTGGGCTGAGCCCCTGGGCATCCCCCTGGCACTGGGGGGCTCTGTACCCACCTGCCCTGTGTAACACCTGTGCCCAGGTCCCTCCCCCTGGCATTGGGGGGCTCTGTACCCACCTGCCCTGTGTAACACCTGTGCCCAGGTCCCTGCCCGAGGCCGAGGGCGGCGTGGAGAACGACAGCTTCGAGGTGGCCGAGAGCCAAGCCCTGATGAGCCGCCTGCAGTGGGACGGCTCCTCCGACATCTCCCCCTCTGACTCAGCCTCCTCCAAAGCCAGTGAGTGTTCAGGGGCTGGGGGGCAAATCCTGGGGCACAGACCCCTCTGAGGGGCAAATCCTGGGGCACAGATCCCTCTGAGGGGGCAAACCCGGCTGTTCTGGCATGTCCCCAGTGCAAGAGGAGTTGAACAAACCATGGCTCCAAAGCCTGCAGCACCTTGTCCTCCACTTGGGAGAGGCAGGAACATTTTGGGGTACATTTTCTTGACCAGAGTTGGGCATCATCCCCTCTGTTTTGGGGCTCATCTCCTCCCTGACACCCCCATTTCTTCCCTTTCTCCCCTCCCTAGGTACAAACAACTCCGAGTCCCGCAAGACCAAGAAGAAGAAGCCGCACCTGGGGCTGGTGAGCGGCGCCCCAGGGCTCGGCTCCAGCAAGAAGAAGAAGCCCAAGCCCCCCGCCCCCCACACCCCCAGCATCTACGACGACATCAACAACTGAGCCCCGCCGAGCTGGGGAGGGGCAGGACAGACAGAGGGACAGACAGGGGCCAGGACAGCCCCCAGGCACCCCCCGGGCCAGACACAACGTGGGTACCGGGGCACAGAGGACTCAGCTGTTGCTGGAGTGGGGCTGGATTTGGGGAGCCCCCGTTAGTGCCCCCCTTCCTCCCCCCTGCCCCGGTGCCTCTATTTATTCTGTGACAGTTTTTGTACCTGGGGCTCCTGTTGGGGGTCACCCTCTGACATGGGGGTACAGCCCCCCCTTCCCTCCCAGCACCCCCAAAGCCAGCTGTGCCCCCCCCACACCCGCTCCTCACTTACCCCAGTGGGGTGGGGGGCACCTGGACACCCTGGGCAGGTCTGGGCCTGGGTCAGGGGGTGGTGAGTCCCCCCTGCCCTGGGGTTTTGGGGTGAGCCCCTGCCCTGGGCTGGCACTCGCCGGTCGGGCTGGCTCAGGAGGGGGGGTCACACTGGAGGGGGCCTTTCCCACTCAGAGGACAAGGGAGAGCACCCTGTCACCCCCAGATCTGTTCAGCTGTGCCTGCATTCAGCTGTTGGGGGTCTCGAGGGCCTGGCAGTGCCCACACAGGGGTTCACAGGGGCTGCATGCTGCATCCTTCATGTTTGGGGCTGTTCGGGGGTGGGTCTGGGGGTGGGGGGAGCTGCTGTGACCATCCCTGTGCCAACTGTTTGGGGAGGGGGGACCCCAGCCTGGCAGGGACGTCCGGGGTGGAGCTGGGAATGGAGCAGAACTGGGGGGGAAGCCCAGCCCAGCTTCAAGGCAGAGCCCCCCACTCCTGGTGTCCCCAGGGCAGCTCTGCGTGCCCTCCACACGTGCCTGGGGACCTGCTGCTGCACTCGGGGGGTCACTGGGGACCCCCACAACTCTGGCGGCTGTTTGCACCCCCACGGGCTCTGCTTTAGTTTGGGGGGGCCGGGACCAGCGCCCCGCTGTGCGGGCCGGGGGGGGACAGGTCCCTCTGGCTGGATCCAGCTCACCCCCTGCCCTTGATCCCCTCCCCGCAGTTTTCTCCATCCCAGGGGCTGTGCTGGGGACAGGGTTGGCTCCATCCCCTCTGCTGTCCCCCCCATGGCTGTCTGACCCCCCCATCTGGCCGTGTGTCCCCAGCGTGGGGCTCTGTCTGTCCCCCCAGCCCGGTGCCCTGGCTCCTCCTCTTGCTGGGACTCACACATTATGGTGCTCTGACTCTGGATTCACTATTTGTTTTCAAACTGCTGCTAAAGGCTGAGCTGGGGGGGCGGCGGGGGGGTTCCTGCAGAGCCCTGGGCACCTCAGAACGCTGCAGCCCCCCCTGCATGGGGACCCCCGTGTGCCCCCTCCTGGTGCAGCTGTGGGGCTGGGCGGGTCTGGCCACCGGGGCATGCCAAGCTGGCCTTTGCGTGCCCCAGGGCCCGAGCACGGGGCTGTGGGCACCCAAAAACACGGGGAGAACCACCCCAAACTGCCTGGGGAGGGGGGCACGGCGAGCTGGGGCTGTAGGGGGGAGGCAGCCTGAGCCCCTTTCCCTGCAGGAGAGAGGCACTGAAATTTGGGGTCCAAGGGGTGCAGTGGGGTTTGGGGGGCTCAGAGCATCCCCTGTGACCCCCCCAGGTCGGTGTCCTCACCCCCCCCTCCCCCGGTGTTTCTGCGTGTCCCCCCCGCAGGGGAACTGAGCCCTTGTGAGGTCTGTGTGTCCCGTGAGTGGGTTGTGGCTGCCCCTGTAAATAAAACTGCATCTTGACTTGGTATCCCTGGCATTAATTACAGCTCGTTAATTAAACAGGGCCTTTACACCCCGAATCCATCTCCCCCGCACTCCATTCACCACGGGTGGGGCCGGATTTGTTTTTATAACCCCCCAGAAGTGTCGGTGGGTAGGAGAGAGCAGCCCCAGGGCAGGAAGGCAACCACTGGGGTGACTTGACACCCTTTATTTGCATTAAAAAGTCCTTGGGAAGAAGCCACGGCCCGTTCCGGTGCTGTCCCGCTCCCCGGAGCTGGGGTCGGGGCCGGGCAGTGGGGTTTGAGGGGGGGCACAGCCCCTTTTTGGCTGGTAAAGTCCGGCAGCAAGGCTGGGACCAACACGCGGAGCTGCCACCGTGCTGGCTCCGGTCACAGCGGGCACAGCGACACCGCGGTGCCTCCCCCGCTCCTTCCCCCTCACCCCGCCTGTCCGTACACCCCGAAGGCCAGGAAGGTGACCAGCACGGTGACACCGATCAGCGACACGGTGGCCGGGGCCGTGAAGAGCTGCCGGTAATTGATGCGGAAATACCAGCCCAGCGCCAGCACCACCATCACCGTGGGCACCATGAGCGTCCCCCCGCCCAGCGGCAGCGCCGGGGCCGCGGGGCCGGCGGGGCCGGGCTCGGGCAGGGCGGGGGTGGCCGCGCCGCTCCCCCGGGAGCGGTGGCAGTGGATGACACAGTTGTCGGTGATGCGGAGCGAGCGCAGCGTCCGTGCCTGGTCCTGCAGCAGCTGCCCGCGGTAGATGAGCTTCATCTGGCTCTCCTGGCCCGGGAAGTATTTGCTGCGGGACGAGGGAGGGTTGGAGGCGGCAGAGACGGGCTCAGGGACCCCCACCCGGGCTGGGAACCCCCCCAACATGGACCCAATCCGGGGTGGGAACCCCCGCACTGTGTAACGGGGAGGGGACAGCGATGGCACTGCCACCGCGCCACCGCCGCCTCTTTCAAACTCGCTGTTTTAAAGCCCACGGGGTATTTTTGGCATAACGGGAGGGATAAAAGCCCTCCCCCGGTCCGTGGGAGGGAGCTGCACACCCGGGCCTCACCTCTTGAGAATCCCCACGGTGTCCTCGGGCCGGGCCACCGCCACCTCCTCGGTGTCGTTGAGGAACTTGAGGCGGATCTTGATGAGGCCGGGGCACGCGTCCCCCGCCCCGGGGGCTCCGGGCTCGGCGTCCGGCAGCTGCTCCCGGCCGGGACCGGGGCCGCTCCCGCTGTCCGCCCGCGCCGCCGCCCCCCCTTCCTCCTCCGCTTTCTCCTCCGCGCTCTCGGGGCTCCCGGGGGGCTCCGGGGCCTCGGCCGCCCCCGCGGTTCCCGCGTAGGGCGGGAGGGGCCCGAGGCGGATGACGGCCGCGTCCCCGGTGCCCAGGAGCTGCCCGCTGCCCTCGGCCACGTACGTGGACAGCCAGGCCAGCACCAGAGCCAGCGCCAGCACGGCCACCCCGGCCACCAGCGTCACCTCGTCCCCCACCCCCGGGATGAGCGGGGCGGCCGGGGGCTCCATCTTCGCGACCCCCGTCTGCACCGAGCGGTGCCCGGTGTGACCGAGCGGGGCGGCCCCGGTGCCGCCTCCGGGCTCAGAACAGACCCCGGGGCTGCTCCCGGTGCCCGGAGACCGCAGGGACGGGAGCTCCTCGCTGCGGGTTTTCCTCCTCGCTCCCGAGACGCCGAAGCGGCAGCGCTGCGCTCACCTCACCGGGCCCGGCGGAGGGTCCCGGGGGTCCCGGGGGGTCCCGCAGCCCCTCGGTGCCCAGCGGGGCAGGGTCAGGCCATCCCCGACCTGGACGGAGCAGAACGATGCGGTCAGCGGGGCCCGGGCACGGCGGGGCGAGAGGAACCGGGGATGTCCCTGCCCGTCCCCGAGGGTCCCGGTGTGTCCCTACCGGTCCCCGTCTATCCCGGGGGTGCCGGTGGGTCCCTGCCATTCCCGGCCATCCGGGAAGTGCCGGTGTGTCCCTGTCGGTCCCGGGGTGTCCCCGCCATCCCCGGGGGTCCCGGTGCCCCCCCCCACTCACCGCCTCCCGCCGCCGCCGCCCGCGCCGGAAGCGCCACGTCACAGCGCGCCGCCGCTAGGGGGCGGGACGGGGCCGCGGGCGCGCGGGGCTACGTCACGGCCGCGCCCAGTGGGCGTGGTCAAAGGGGGGTAGTGGTGGAGCGAATAGGACGCGCCCCGAAAGTGGGCGGGGCTGTGAGTGGGCGGGACTGTGAAGAGAGGCGGGGCTGTTGGGGGCGGAGTCACGGCCGCAGCGGGGCGGGGCCTCGGGAGAACCGTGGGAACCCCCGGGCTGAACCCCCCCCGCCCGCCACGGGGCCTTACCGGGACCGGACCCCCCCGGCCGCGCTGTCACCCCCTCCACGGTCCCCGCATCCGCCAGGGTCTGTCTGTCCCCTCCCTGCCACCTCTGACCATTGGCTCTGTCCCCCCTCATCCCCTGTCCCCACAGTTCCCTGTCCCTCTATTCCCGTTCCCCCTCATCTCCTGTCCCCACAGTCCCCTGTCCCCACAGCAGCTGCCATTGCCCACCCTGGTCCCACAGAGACAAAGACACCTCAAGGGCCACCTCTGCCATGTCCTTTATTGACACCAGGGCACGGAGAGGGGGGGACACCAGTGAGGACACATGGAGTGCCCTCAGGAGATGAGACCCTCGATGGGCAGCTGGAGGTAGCGGCGCAGGGGGGGTGGCAGTGCCAGCCTGGGGACAGCGGCGCGGCAGCGGGCGCCCAGGTGACGCCGGATGGCCACACGTGCCAGGTGCTGCAGGCGTCGCGGCTGTCCCGCCATGCGCACGGCCGAGGCATAGAACTCCTGGTGCTCCTGCGGGGGGGACAGGGGCTCAGTGGGCTGGGCTGGGGACACGGGGACAGCCCAGGACCCCCCAGGACACCTCATTACCTCCCAGAGCTCGGGGGGCACGGCCTCCACCCAGCTGTCGGCGGGAGGCACGTGGTCGTAGGCGTTGAGCATCACCTCCAGCGCCGGTGGGTGCTGGCAGCACAGCCTGAGCATCTGCCAGCAGAACAGTGTCACCAGGGTGTGACACTGTCACTGCCACCTCCCCGTGCCCCCTTCCCCACCTTGGGGGGCACAGCCTGAGCATCTGCCAGCAGAGCTGTGTCACCAGGGTGTGACACCGCCACCTCCCCGTGCCCCCCGTCACCCCCTGCCCCACCTTGGGGTGCGCGGGGAGGGCGCCGTGGTCCAGCAGCAGGGCCAGGGTCTCCTCGGGGCGCTGCTGGCGGTACTCGCGCACGGCGCGCAGGGCGCAGTCCATGGGGGTGTCCCCGGCGCCGTTGGGGACGGTGGCGTCGGCGCCGTGGCGCAGCAGCAGCCGGGCCATGGCGGGGTGCCCGTTGGCACAGGCGTTGTGCAGCGGCGTGTGGCCCTTGCGCCCCGCGGCCCCGGGCTCGGCGCCGGCCTCCAGCAGCCGCTCGGCCACGCGCAGGAAGCGCTCGGCGTCCTCGGGGCGCTCGGCCGCCGCCGCCGCCGCGTTCAGGGGGGTCTCGCCCTGGTGGGTGCGCAGGGAGGGGTCGGCGCCGTGGTGCAGGTACAGCTCCACGTGGGCCACCAGCCCCTGGCGCGCCGCCACGTGCAGGGCTGTCACCTGCCGGTCACGGGTGCCCAGGTTCACCTGCGCGCCGTGCGCCAGCAGCAGCTCCGCACACCTGGGGAAAGGGTGGAAAGGGTGAGGAGACACTCTGGCACCCATGGGACACGACCAGGACATGCCATGGTTCCCATGGGATATCCCTAGGGACAGCCTCAGGACACCCTGGAGAGACCTGTCACCCATGGGACACCCCCAGGGACACCCCAGGGACCCTCCCAGGACACCCCACAGGCCCCTGGCTCCCAGATTGTGTGGGTGGGGCAGGAGTGAGGATTTCATGGGCGGGGCCTCTCATACAGATGAGCCCCACCCTGGCCGGGCCCCCCCCGCAGGTGAGGCCATACCTGAGGCTGTGGGGCGCGGTGCAGAGGTGCAGCGGGGCCGAGCCGTCGGCGCTCAGCACGTTGGGGTCGGCGCCGAAGGCCAGGAGCAGGCGGGCGCAGTTGGGGTGCGGGGCGGCCGCGCTGTCGTGCAGGGGGGCTCTGCCCCCCACCACAGCATCCACGGCCGCCCCCCGCAGCAGCAGGTGCCGGGCACAGTCCTCGTAGCCGCGGGCGGCGGCGATGCGCAGGGCGGAGGTGTGCTGGCGGCGGGGGCTCAGCACCCAGAGCCCTGCGGGGATCAGCGGGGGCTGCCGGAGAGCAGCTGGACCCCCCTGACCCGCACCCACCCACCCAGAGCCCTGCGGGGGTCAGCGGGGGCTGCCGGAGAGCAGCTGGACCCCCCTGACCTGCACCCACCCACCCAGAGCCCTGCCGGAGGTGAGGGAGTAGGGGGGCACCGTGGGGCTGCCCCACACACCCACCCCACTCCTGACTCCGGCTCCCCCCTGCCCACCTGGAGCTGCACCCCTTTCCTGGCCCCAGAGCTGCTTTTCAAGGGGAAGGGAGAAGGGAGAAGAAAGGAAGCATCCCCCCCGTCCCTCTTTGCACCCGTACCCTGCTCCGGTGACCACACCAGCTCCTCGCTGACCGTCTCCAGCACCACATTGGCGGTGGCCTCGTCCCTGAAGATGCTCTGGACGCGGCGCAGGTCCCCGGCGTAGAGCGCGTTGTGCACGGCGGGGTCGCGGCAGAACTGGCGCCGCCGGGGGGGGCTCGGGGGCTGCCGGGGGGTCCCGGGCAGGAGGCGGCGCTCGGCCGAGCCCCGGGCCAGCGCCCGGCGCCGATCGTCCCGCTCCAGCAGCTCCCGCTGCAGCCGCAGCGAGCGCAGCGCCGAGGGGCTGAAGGCGAACGACTCGTGGGCCATGGGAGCCCCGGAGGGCAGGGGAGGCTCTGGGGACAGCGAGCGGCGCCCTGAGCCTCGGGGGAGGGGGGTTATAAATAGGGCTGTGCCCCACACACGGATGTGGAATCAAATCCCAGAGCCAGGGGTCCTATAAATAACTCCTGGCGGTAAACAGAGTCACGGGGTGCGGGAAAGTTTAACCTGTTGGTGGGTGTGGGGTGGGGATGTCCCATGGGGAGGGATATGGGGACCCCCCCTCAGTCCTGTGAGACCCTGGGGAACGGCTCCTCCCACCCAGGGAAGGGACAGAGGGGTGACATACGAGGACACAGGTGATGCAGAAACAAAACAGCCCTTTAATGCAGGTTTGGGAGCGAGAGGGGCCCGTGTGCCCCAGGATTGGGGACAGTGCTGAGGCCGCTTCCCCCCGGGCCTCCCCAGCTCTCGGCTCCACCACAAACACCCCGGACACGCAGAGGGAGGAGCAGGTGGGTGGGTGGCAGGTGTGTCACCGCTCCTCAGCACTGTCACCCTCTGCTGGGCTCAGCCACAGTCGACCTGAGCTGGGGCTGAGAAGAAATCCTCAGGCAGCTCTCCCAGGAGCCCGTCCAGGTCATCTGCAGGGCACAGCAGGATGTGAGTTCTGTGCAATTGTGGAATTGTTCAGGTTGGGAACCTGCTTTCCACAGGACAGAGAGCTTTTCCTCCCCTCCCAGAGTGGGTCTGACTCACCCATGTCACATCCATCAGCTCCCACCGGCTCTTCCCAGCTGGGATCAGAGCTCGATGGGCACAGGGAGAAGCCCCCAGGATGCTGCTCTGCACTGTGTCCACTTGTCCTCGACTGTCCCCAGTGCTCAGGAGCAGGGACACCCTGGGTGGGCTCTGCACGGGGGTCTGGGGCCAGCTCAGCCTGGGCAGGGACCTGCAAAACCCAGTGGGGACGAATTATTGGGGGATTTATCCAGCCCTCCCCCTTCCTCTCGGGGGTCCCCATAGCCCAGACCCCCCTGGGGGTCCCAGCAGTGCCTCCCCCCTCACCTGCCGGGGGGAGCAGCCCTCGGGCTCAGGTGGGAAGATCCTCAGGAGGTTGGTGGGGGTCACGTTGAGGTAGTGGTTGCGGTGGGAGGGGGAGAAAACTCCAACCTGCAGAGAGGGCAGACAGAGGAGGGGCAGAGCCAGCTCCTGGATAAACCCCCCAAGTTACAGGGCCCCATTTATGGAAACCTTAGGATGAAGGGTGAAAATTTTAAGAAGAGTTGAGAAAAATCTGAGGTGCAAAACTGTAGGAGATCCTTTTCTTGTATTTGTATTTGCAGTGCCAGGGTGCTATGGAATGGGAACAGGGATGTACCACATGCACCGCTTCCTCTTATCCCCTTATCCTTATATTTACATTCCCAGTTCCAGGGTTGGGAATGGGACAAGTGATGTGCTGTATCACCCCCCTGCATTCCCCTGGGATCAGACCCCACTGGGGTGGGATAAGGAGCCCCCCAGCTCTCCTCACCTGCCTCAGGAGCAGCACGGAGCCGGCCCGGAGCTCGCTCTGCCTCTGCTCCAGCAGCAGCCGGTGCACAGTGCCCTGCATCTCCCCTGGGAATGAGGATGGGGTCCCTGAGCCTCACTGGGCACAGGTAGCACCGGGCACAGCTACTGCTGCACTCACCTGTGGGGTCCCTGAGCCTCACTGGGCACAGGTAGCACCGGGCACAGCTACTGCTGCACTCACCTGTGGGGTCCCGGAACACGGCACCAGCACCAGCGCTGCTCCTGGTCAGGGCTTTGATCATCACAGCCATGCTGGGGACCTTGTTTTTTGGGAGCTGCTTCAGGGCTGCCTGCACAGCACAACGGGGATTTTGGGGTAACCTTGGGCAGGGCTGGGAGTTGAGCCCCGTGGGTCCCTTCCTGTGTGGGATATTTCAGGATTCTACAGCCCTCGTCACCCAGGGGATGTGGATGTCTGTGCTCAGCTCAGCCCCCCCTCCCCAGAGATTCCCAGCCCTACAAGCAGCTCTGAGGGGTGAGGGAAGAGCAGGAACCCTGGGTCAGCCTCACCTTGCGGAGCACCATGACCACACTGTAGGTGTGGAGGAAGCAGCTGGGGTCCCTCTCATCCAGCCCCAGCTCCGTTTTCATGGCCAGCCAGGGCCCCTTCCCGAAATCCTCCTCAGTGGGCAGCGGGGAGCTGGGCAGTGCCTGGGGTCAGGAACATCATGGTCACAGAGCCCTGGGGGGTCCCTCTCACCCAGCATCCCACTGGGGGATTCCCACTGGGATCTGCCCGAGCAGGGGTGGGAGGGAGGGGTTACCTGAGCCCGCGGCTTCGCCACGGCCCCGTGAGCAGGAGTCTGGGGAGCAGACACCAGGATCTCCTCCAGCAGCTTCCCAGAGTGCTTGTGGGACAGGGAGAGATGTCCAGGGCTTGGCTTCATCAGATGTTCCAATACCATCCCAGCCCACATCCCACTCCCATTCCTGTCCTGTCTCAACCCATTGCATTCCTGACTCCATCCCTATCCCATCCCTACCCTGGTTCCCATCTCCATCCCATCCCCATCCCATTTCCATCCCATCTCAATTCTACTTCCATTCCTGTCCTATCCAAACCCATTGCATTCCTGACTCCATCCCTATCCCATCCCTACCCTGGTTTCCATGCTGTCCCCATCCCCATCCCATCTCCATCCCACCTCAATTCTACTCCCATTTCTGTCCTATCCCCAACCCATTGCATTCCTGACTCCATCCCTATCCCATCCCTACCCTGGTTCCCATGCTGTCCCCATCCTATCCCATCCCATCCCTACCCTGGTTCCCATCCCCATCTCCATCCCCATCCCCATCCCATCCCATCCCATCCCATCCCATCCCATCCCATCCCATCCCATCCCATCCCAATTCTACTCCCATTTCTGTCCTATCCCAACCCACTGCATTCCTGTCCCCATCCCCATCCCATCCTCACTCCGTTCCCCCGCTTTCCCCATGCCCACCCAACCCCACCCCATCCCTGCCCGGTCTCCCCCCACCCCATGCCCACCCACCTGCTGGGGCAGGATCCCGGCAGGCCCCGGGAAGCGCCGGCTCTCCCTGCGCCCGGGGGCTCGGGGGGGTCCCCGGGGGGCTTTGCTGGCTGCTGTCACCAGCTGCACCAGGTGGTTGGTGACCACGGGGGTGCTGGGGGGGCCGGGAGCATTGGGAGCCACTGGGGGGTTCAGGAAGCTGGGGGGGCCCGAGGGGGGTCTGGGGGGCAGCCGGGGCTGGGGGCAGCTCTGTGCTGGGGGGGTCCAGGGCACTGAGGAGCTGCTCCTTGCTAGGGGTGCTTGGACAGGCCTCAGGCACGGAGCCCCCGGAGCAGGGATGGAGCCTCCAGAGCTTCCCGGCTCTCCCATGGAAGGGGGGGGTCTGGGGGTGCAGGCACCGGCCGTGCTGGGCCGCAGCACCAGTTTGGGACTGGGGAGGGGGCCCTGCCTGTCCTGCAGCCCCCCGGAGCCGGGCACCAGCTCCTCTCCCACCCTGAGCTTTTTGGGGACCCCACATTCCTGAGCGTTCTCCTTCCCTGGGCATTTCCATGGCGGCTTCTCGCAGCGCCTGGGGGGCGCTGGGGCAGTGCCAGCCCCCACGGGCACCTCGGGACCCTCCAGCTCCCTGCAGGCAGCCAGGAAAAGGTCATTGTCCAGCTCATCCTGGGGGGCTGCACCCCGCGATGGGGGGCCCTGGAATCCCACGGGATGCTCGCCCTGCCCGGCAAGGGGCCGGAGGGTGGGGGCTTTACTGGGATGGGCTTTACTGGGATGGGGTTCACTGGGATGGGGTTCACTGGGAGGAACCGGGACGACACTGGCTGAGGAATGCCCGAGGGTCACAAACTGGTTCTCTGCATCCTCCACAGCGGAGAGGAAATCCTGTGAAAATAAACAGCGGGAATTCAAACGGCTCCGTGCGTTCTCCAGACTCCCCCCGCAGGCTCAGCCCGGGCACAGCGCACCTCGGGGGGGCCCCAGGCCATTGGGGGTCCCTCACCTCGTCCTCCAGCTCCCCATCGGTCCCAAAAAGCTTCTGGAAGTGGCAGGACTGTGGGATAAAAGGGGAAGAACGGGGCTGGGAGGGACACACAGGCTGGGGGGCCCTGGGTGGTCCCGGAGGTTCCGCCGTGGTCTCTCGGGGCCCCGGAAGGGCCTCATACGGCCCCGAGGGGATCCCGGATCGGCCCCCGCCATCGCACGGGGGCCCGCAGGGATCCCTTTGTGAGGACCCTCCGTGGGGACCCCAGATCGCCCCCAGGGTACCCCAAAACCGGCTCCGTCCCCCCGGCCCCGTTACCATGGCAGCGCCGCGACCCCGGCCCGGCCCCGGAGGCGGAAGCGGCGGGGCCGGGACTCGAACCCGCGGCCCCCGGGGAAGGGGCGGAACTTCCCCTGCGGCACCGGGCGCCCCCTGGCGACGGGCAGGAAGCGCGGCCGCGCCCTTTAAAGGGCCACGCACCCCCTTTCCCCGCGCGTGTCACATGTGCACACGCGTGTGCCCCCGCGTCACCCGGCCGGGCCCCGCGGCGCCGCCGGTGACTCAGCGCGGCCCCGGCCCGGCGTGATTCATCCCGCACGTCCCCGCTGCACGGGCTGAGTGACCCCCCCCTCCCCACCCCACCCCGGACCTGCTACACCCGCACGCGTGCGTGGGCAAGGGCACAGGCGTGTGTGTGTGCGTGTGTGTGTGTCCTGCACACGCGCGTCTGCGTGTGCTCCGTGAGTGTGGCAGGCTGACGTGCAGCTGCACACAGAGCACGCGTGTGCCCTGCGGAGCGTTTCCTGCCTGGCCGGTGGCACATGCGTGTCTCCACATGTGTGTTCACGCTCTTGTGTGCAGCAGCGGTCGCACACCGAGCTCCCGGGTGCGCACACGCGTGTGTGCGGCAGCACAGCGGCCCGTGGCACGTGTGTGTGTGCGCCAAGGCCTGTCACCTGTCACACACCTGTGCGCCCTTGCACGCTCACAGTCACTCGCATTCACGCGGAGCGGTTACACGTTCATTCACACACCGACACCGCCTCACGCTCACTGGCTGCGCGGCCCCTTTAAGGCCCGAATAGGCTCCGCCCCTCGTTAGGCACCGCCCCTTTTAGGGGGGAGGGGCTCCGCGCGCGCGGGGCTATTTTTAGCACCGGGCGCCGTCACGTGACGCGGAGTGACGTCACCGAATGTTGTTGTCGGGGCGGGCGGGGCCGCGCGGCGAAGATGGAGGAGGAGGCGGGGGGGCGGCGGGGCGCGCGCCGGGCGGCACCGGGGGGACCCCAGGTACGGGCGGCACCGGGGGGGCACCGGGGCGGCACCGGGGCGGCCGCATCGGGGCGGGGCCCCGCGCCGGGGGGGGGCTCCGCGGGATCCGGGACCCCCGCGCGGCTCCGGGGGGGCTCCGTGCGGCGGCGGGGGGGCTGCGATCCCGGAGGTCCGGTGCGGTTCGGAGCGGGGATGGGGGGTTCTGTGCAATGGGGGTGCGGTTCGGGGGGCGCGGGGGGCGCGGGCTGCGCGCCGTGCGGAGCGGGGGGGGGCCGCATGGGGACCCCCGTGCGGGTTTGGGGGGGCTGCAGCGGGGGGAGCCCTGCGCGGGTCGGGGGGGCTGCAGCGGGGCCCGGGCGCAGCGCGGGAGGGGGGGCAGGGGGGGTCCCGGTGTGCTCGGGGAGGGGCTCCGGTGGGGGCCCCGCTGCGGGTCGGGGGGGCTGCACTGGGGGTCCCGTTGCGATCCGGTGCGGGGGCTGCAGGAGGGGACCCCGGTGCGGGTGGGGGGCTCCTGTGCATTCCGGGGTCCCGGTGCGGCTCGAGGGGGAAGCGCGCCCGTGCAACGGGGGTATCCTGCAGCCCGGAGAGCCCTCGTGCAATTCGGGGGAGCCCCGCAGTTTCGGGGGTCCCGCTGCCATCGGGGGGTCCCGCTGCGGTTCGGCGGGGCCCTGCAATGAGCGGTCCCGGCGCGGCTCGGGGGGCGCGGTGCGGCTCGGGGGGTTCGGTTCGGGTGGGGGTCCCGGTGCCATGGGCCGTGCACGGTGCAGCGGGGGGGGTCCCCGTGCGCTCGGGGGGCCCTGCGGGCTCGGGGCTCCCGCAGTGTCGGGGGGCCCGTGCGCCGGCACGGCGGCGGCTCCGCAGCGCGGCCGGGGGGGCCGGGGGGGCCCCGCTGCACCGCGCCGGGCTCGGCGCTGCCGGCGGCGCCAGTGCCGCGTTCCCCCGCCGTGGGGTCCGTCCCGCCGCGTGGCCCTCGCGGGTGACGCCCCCAGACCCCGATCTTGGGGTGACGCCTCACGTTGGGGGGGTCGCAGCAGCGGGGAGCTCGCGGGGAGGGGGGGGGGGGTCAGCGTGTGTCCCCCCTCCTCCAGCCGTGTCCTTACGGGGGTCCCATCCGTGTCCCCGTGGGGTGGCACGGCCGGGGCTCCTTGCCTGTTATCCCCCTGGGCTCCCCCTCTGCGGGGCCCCCCCTTTTCCTGCAGAGCTTTGTGTAACGCTGCGACCCCCAGGTCCCTTCTGGGGGTGCCCCCAGCCCACCCCCCATCCCAGGGGAACACCGGAGGGGAGGGGGCCACATCCCGCCCGGGGTGGGTGCTCATGGGGGGCTCGGTGCGGGCTCAGAGCCCCCCATTTGCTGCGGGGGGACCTTTTCGGGGGTCCCGCGGTGCTGACAGGCGCTTGGTCCCGCAGGGCTCCCGGGCGGCGCGGGCACAGTCCCGGTGCCCCGGCCGGCGCTGACGGACACGCGCCTCTGCGAGCCCCCCCGGCACCCGCGGGCCACCATGGACCCCCAGAGCGACACAGGTGAGAGCCCGAGGGGGGCTGCGCCCGCTGGGCACCGCTGCGAGAGCCGGGCCCTGCCCCTGGGCACCGCCGTGTCCCCCCTGGGCACCGCCGTGTCCCCCTGGGCACCGCCGTGTCCCCTGTCCCCGCCGTGCCCCCCCAGCGTGGCACCCAGCAGATATCGGGGTACCGGGGGGCCGCAGCTCCAGCGGGGGCACATCCGTGCCAAACGGGGGTACCGGGGGGCACCCCCTGCCCCGCTTATCCCAGCCCGTGCCCCTGCCCCCCTGCCGGTGCTCCCGGGCCCCGCTGGGAGGGGAAACTGAGGCACGGCTGGCGGCACCGTCGTGGCACGGCTCACACGTGGCTCTTTATGGCACCGGGGGCGGGTCCCCGCTGCCCCCCGGGGTGCCACGCGTGGGGACAGGGACAGCCAACCGTGGTGGCCGCCAGGGCCGTGCCCGCGCTGTCCCGGTTCCCGCCCTATAATTATCCCGGGGGGAACTCCGGCGACATCTGGACGCGCTGGTGTCCCCCCCCCCTTCCACCACCCCGAGGGGACACGCGGCAGCGCCGACACCGCGGCCTCCGCAGGGGAAACTGAGGCACGGGGCGGTGGTAGCGGGTGTCCCCTCTGTCCCCAGCCCGCCCCCCCGGGCCGCCCGCCGGTATTTGCGGAGCGGCCGCGGGGCTGGAGCGCGGCCCGGCCGTGCCTGGCACGGGGCTGGCACGCGGCGCGGTGGCACGGGGACACGGCCGGGCCACCTCTGCCATCCCCGGCCGCTTCCCGCGGGGTCCCTTCCCGGCTTTGGGGCTGTTTGGAGGCGTTTGGGGACCCCTCGGGGGTGCTGAGCTGGGAGGGCTCGGCCAGGCTGGGGATGTGGCAGAGGCCACCCCTGCGCTCAGTCAGCCCTCGGGGGTCCCCAATCGGCCCTCGGGGGTCCCCAATCGGCCCCCGGGTGCTCCGTGACCCCCCCAGGCCTCCTTTTCCCGCCCCCATCCCAGAACCGGGGGGTCCCTTGGGTGCAGGTCCCATCTCAGGGTGCAGCCCTCTCCCTCCCCTCCTCCTCCCTCCCGGAGTTCTGGGGGTCCCCACTGCTCCCCCAACATCCCTGAGGGTCCCCCAGGTGTGCCACCACCTCTGGGAGGGGCTCCGCGGGCCGGGCCCCCCCCTCTGCCCTGCTGTGGGAGCCAGGACAGGAGTCTGGGCTGGGATTTGGGGTGCGACCACCGGGAAAGGGGGTCCGGGAGCCGGGCGGGCCCATTCCCGCGGCCTCCTGCCCGCTGGCAGCACCAGAAATAGCCGGGCTGACGTCAAGGCCCAAAGCACCCCGGGGGGGGGGGCAGCGGGGGGGTCGCGGGGTGTCCCAGAAATATCCCGGCTATTAAAAGTCTTGGCTCGGGATTAACGCCTGGTAAATAAACGTGGCGCTGCCGGGGGGGTTACGCACGGTCTGGGCGCCTGGGGGGGGGGCGTGGGGGGGTCCCCAGTCCCCGAAAAGGGGGGGGGGGATTCCACACCTCCTCAGCACGGTGTCACCCCCCCGCCCCTGCCCTGCCCAGGGTTGTCCCTGCAGAGCCGCTTGGGGACAGGCACCGATGCGGTGGGAAATGTGCTGAGCTGGCCCCCCCAGCCCCTCTTGGGGGGCTCCTGTGGGGCACTCGGGGGGTCTGGAGTGCGCTGAGGGGGGCGGGGGGGTCCTCGGCAAGTGGGGCTAATCCCCCCCCCCCCCCCCCCCCCATCCCAGCACATCCCAGCTTTGGTTCCGGCAGCGCTGATTAACGCGGATTAACGTCCCTGGCAATTAGGGGGATGTGGGATGGAGCTGGGGGGTCCTGGGCACCCCAGGGCTGCCCGTGCCCCCCCCCCCCCCCAGCCCCCGGGGCAGTTGGGGGATGCAGCTGGGTCTGGGGGAGGGGGGGGCACACAGCGCATCCCCTGCCGGGATCTGCCGTGGCCCCCCCGGCACAATTCCCTATTTATAGCCGGCTCCTCCCGTGCGCCGGCTATTCCCAGGCGCCAGAGAGAATAGCCTGGATTGGGGGGGGGGGGCGTGGGTGAGGGGGGGTCCTTCGGCCCTGCCCTGCCTGCACTGGGGGGGCTGCATTGGCTCCCATCACCCCAAAACCCAGGGATGCTCTGTGACCCCCAGCCCCACCCGCCGGGGTGGGATTTGGGGGGGCTGGGGTTGGGTTTGGGGGTGCACGTGCATCCCCCCCCCCCACCCTCCCAGTTCCCAGCCCGTTCAGGGGGTCCCGGGTGTCTCTCTGCAGAGGGGGGGTCCGGCCGTGAGCCCCCGCTGGAGCTGCTGCCCCGTGTCCCCCTGCACGCTGCCTTGCCCGCCCCAGGTGAGTGGGGGCGGCCCCCCGTGCCCCCCAAAACCCGGTGACACCGCCCCAAACCCGGTGACACCGCCCCAAACCTGGTGACACCGCCCCAAACCCGGTGACACCGCCCCAAACCCGGTGACACGGTCCCAAACCCGGTGACACGGCCCCACACCTGGTGACACGGCCCCAAACCCAGTGACACGGCCCCAAACCCGGTGACACCGCCCCAAACCCGGTGACACCGCCCCAAACCTGGTGACGCCCCCCACAGGTGTGCGGGGGGGGAGCTGCTGAACACGAGCGTGTTCAGGTGTGTAAAGGGAGTACCCCCCCTTGCACCAACGCGTGTGCAAGGTGCAGCCCCCAGCCCCTCCCATGTCCCCTTTCCGTGGGACCCCCCCATTGTCCCCACGGGGACCTTTCTGTTTGGGGGAGCCCTGGGCAGCGAGGGGTTAAACCCCCCTGTCCCTCAAGGGGGGGGGGTGGGGGCTGCAGGTGGGGTGTGCCCCCACCCCAAAGCCCCCACTCACCCCAAAATGCCCCCTTGGCACCTCGGGGTGCTGAGACCCCCCCCATTGCACCCCGACATCGCATGGGGCCCTTTGGGGACCCCCGGCTGGGGGCAGCTGCAGGACCCCGGTGTACCCCGAAATACCCCTGGGAGAGCCGAACCCCGGGGCTGGATGGGAATGGGGGGGTCTGTCTGTCCTTGGGGGGGTCTGTCTGTCCTTGTGGGGGTGCAGGAGGACCCCGGTGTACCCCCAAATACCCGCGGGAGAGCCGAACCCCGGGGCTGGATGGGACTGGAGGGGGTCGGGATATGGGGGTGCTGCTTCTCCTTCCTTGGGGGGGCTCTGTGGTACTGGGGGGGCTCTGGCTGTCCTTGGGGGGGGGGTCTCTCAGTGGCGGGGTTGGGGGGGGGTCTGTGCCCCCTCTCCGTGCACGGTGACGTCCGTGGGTCCGTGTGGGGACGGGGACACGTCAGTGCCCGAGGGAGGGGGCTCGGCTGGGCTGGGCTGGGCTGGGTTGGGGGGGGGGCTCATTGACATGCACCACGTGCCCCCCCCCGCCCGCCCCCGCCTTCCTGTGTGCGTGGGGCCGCCCCCCCCCCACTCCTGCGTGTCCCATCCCTCCCTGTCTGTGCCCCCCGGTTGCTGCTGGGGGGAAATTTTGGGGTTGATCCAAGGAGATGGGGCTGAGGGGAGACCCCCGAGGGCTTCCTTGACACCCCCCCAGAACCCACCCCAAACCATCCCTGACCCCCCCATCCTTGCAGCATCCCCCTTCAATGAGTCCTATCACCCCTGGGACACCCCCAAACCCCTCTGCATCCCCGGAGCCCCCCAAACCTGCCCCTCAAAGCCCTCCCAGCCCCCTCCATCCTTCCCGGCGTGTCCCCATCCCATCTCCCCCCCGACCCAGCGTGTCCGGCAGGGCCGGAGGGGCCGGAGGGGCCGGGGCCCGAGGCGGGGGTGGACGCGGGGCTGGCGGCGGCGCGGGAGCAGCAGCTGCAGCGGGAGCTGGTGGCCCTGAAGCAGCAGCAGCAGCTCCAGAAGCAGCTGCTCTTCGCCGAGTTCCAGAAGCAGCACGAGCACCTCACCCGCCAGCACCAGGTCCAGCTCCAGAAGCACCTCAAGGTGGGTGGAAGGGGGGCATGGCTGGGGCTGGGGAGGGGATTTGGGGGTGCTGGAGGTGTGGGGGATCTGGGGGTGGATGGAGCTGGGGGAAGTCACCAGTCTGGGGGAGATGGGGCTTTTAGAGGGGTATTGGGGATGATGGAGCTTTTGGGGGGGTACTGAGGAGGATGGAGATGTGGGGTGTCACCCATTGGGGGGGAATGGGGCTTTTAGAGGGGTACTGGGGATGATGGAGATGGGGGGTGTCACCAGTCTGGGGGGGGAGATGGGGCTTTTAGAGGGGTATTGGGGATGATGGAGCCATTGGGGGGATACAGGGAGTGATGGAGCCGTGGGGTGTCACTGATGGAGGGTGAGGGAGCCATTGGGGGAGCACTGGGGGTGCCAGCACCATGGGGCACCTGCTCTTGGGGCCGGGGGTGTCACTGATGGACGGTGAGGGAGTCATTGAGGGGATGAAGCTTTTGGGGGGCACATTGGGGGTGCCAGCACCATGGGGCACCTGCTCTTGGGGCTGGGGGTGCCACTGATGGAGGGTGAGGGAGCCATTGAGGGGATGGAGCTTTTGGGGAGGCACTGGGGGTGCCAGCACCATGGGGCACCTGCTCTTGGGGTGTCACTGATGGAGGATGAGGGAGCCACTGGGGGGACACGGGGGGTTCCAGCGCCCCCCTCGGGGCCGGGGCTGAGGGGGGGTCCTGGGGCCGTGCCCGGGGTCCCACGGCGGTGCCCCCTCCCCACAGCAGCAGCAGGAGGCCCTGGCAGCGCGGCGGCAGCAGGAGCTGGAGCAGCAGCGGCAGCGGGAGCGGCAGGAGCTGGAGCAGCAGCGCCTGGAGCAGCTCCAAAGCCTGCGCCCCAAGGAGCGGGGCCGTGACAGTGAGTGGGGGGGCTGGGGGGGGATGTGGGGGTGCAGCGGGGCTGGAGGGGAGGGGGCTGTGCTGCCCCCCTGACCCCCCTGTGCCCCCAGGTGCCATCGCCAGCACGGAGGTGAAGCTGAAGCTCCAGGAATTCCTGCTCAGCAAGACGAAGGAGCCGGGCCCTGGCCCCCCCAACCATTCCCTCCCCCAGCACCCCAAATGTTGGTAGGTGCCCCCGAGCCCCCCTAGGACGCCCCCCGAGGCACTTTGGGGGTGACCCGGGTGTCCCAGCAGGGTCTCTGCCACCTTTCCCCCCCCCTGCAGGGCTCACCACACCTCGTTGGACCAGAGTTCCCCCCCCCAGACCGGCAGCCCGGGGACCCCCCCGTCCTACAAGCTCCCCCTCCTCGGCACCTACGACGGCCGGGACGATTTCCCGCTCCGCAAAACCGGTGGGTGGCGGCGGGGACAGGGCGGGCGTGCCACGCCCGTTGGGGGTGACGGTGACAATCCCGGTGACAATCCTGGTGACAATCCCGGTGACACGCTTGTGTCCCCAGCGTCCGAGCCCAACCTGAAGGTGCGCTCGCGGCTGAAGCAGAAGGTGGCGGAGCGGAGGAGCAGCCCCCTCCTGCGGCGCCGCGACGGCTCCGTGCTCAGCGCCTTCCGCAAGCGCCACGTGGAGATCACCGGTGCGTGCCGGGGACACCGCGGGGACACCGCGGGGACACGGGCTGGGCTCGCTCACCAGGTCACCCAGGGCTTCCCCAGAGCCCCCGTGGCCTCTCGTGGCTGGGGTGACACATGTGACACGTGTGAGGTGTCAGGGTGTGACAGGCCGTGTGATACGGAGCAGTGTCAGGGTGTGACACACTGTGTGACACAGAGCAGTGTCCCTGTGCCCATGTGACACACGTGTGTCCTGCAGTGTGGTGTGACATGGGGCAGTGTCTGTGTGACACAGAGCAGTGTCCCCATGCCCATGTGACAGAGGGTAGTGTCCTCGTGCCCGTGTGACACACGCATGTCCTGCAGTGTCAGTGTGACACGGGGCAGTATCCTCATGCCCTTGTGACACATGTGTCAGTGTGTGACACGGGGCAGCGTCCCCATGCCTGTGTGACACAGAGCAGTGTCCCCATGCCCATGAGACATGGAACAGTGTCCCCATACCTGTGTGACAAAGAGCAGTGTCCCCATGCTTATGTGACACCCGTGTCCCCTGCAGTGCCTGTGTGTGACACACCTGTGTCCCCATGCCTGTATGACACGGGGCAGTGTCCCCATGCCCGTGTGACACCCGTGTCCCCCGCAGTGTCTGTGTGTGACACAGCTGTGTCCCCAGGCCCGTGTGACACCGGGCAGTGTCCCCATACCCGTGTGACACCCGTGTCCCCCGCAGTGTCTGTGTGTGACACACCTGTGTCCCCAGGCCCGTGTGACACCGGGCAGTGTCCCCATGCCCGTGTGACACCCCCATGTCCCCCGCAGTGTCATCGGTCTGCAGCAGCGCCCCCGGGTCGGGGCCCAGCTCCCCCAACAGCTCCCACGGTGCCCACAATGGCCTGGCCGCCTCTGTCCCCAACATCCACAGCGAGGTACGGCCCCACGGGGACAGGGACAGGGACATGCGGGTGGGAGGGGTCAGTGCTTTCCTGTCCCCACACGTGTTAGTGGCATGTCGTGTTCCCACCGTGCTGGTGTCGTGTCCCCACATGTTGGTGTCCTGTCCCTACACGTGTTTGTGGCCTGTCCTGTCCCCACCGTGCTGGTGTCCTGTCCCCACATGTGTTGGTGACCTGTCCTGTCCCCACATGTGTTGGTGGCGTGTTCCCACAAGCGTTGGTGGCCTGTTGTGTCCCTGCATGTGTTGGTGGTGTGTCCCCACACTTTTTGGTGTCCTGTCCCCACACATGTTGGTGGCCTGTCCTGTCCCTACGCATGCTGGTATTCTGTCCCTACACGTGCTGTCCTGTCTGTCCCGTGATGTCCCCCACGGGTGTTGATGCCACGTTTGCCGTGTGGTGCCACAGCAGCTCCTGCCCCAGCCCCGCGCCCTGGCCCTGGACGGGGCCCAGCTCAGCCTCTACACGTCCCCATCGCTGCCCAACCTCTCCCTGGGGCTGCAGGCCACTGTCACCGTCACCAGTGCCCACCTCCCCGTGAGTGGGGGCACGGGGACTCTGGGCTGGGTGGCACTGGGACCCTGGGCTGGGTGGCACTGGGACTTGGCTGGTGGGACATGGGGAACCCCACAGGGGGTGGCAGGGGGACCTGGAACTCCACAGAGGGAACATGAGGGGGACGTGGGGACACCGTGGCGGGTGGCACTGGGACATGGAACCCCGTGGCGGGGGGGATATGGGGATGCAGTGGGGGGTGGCCTGGGGGGCCTGGCACCCTGCAGCAGGAATGTGGGGACCCCACAGGGGTGGCACAGGGACATGGCAGCTGTGGGGCGATGTGGGGACCCCACAGGGGTGGCACAGGGAGCCCACAGGGGTGGCACAGGGAGCTGTTAGCCCTGGGGCAGTGTGGGGACCCCCAGTGTCACAGCTGTCCCCGCAGGTGTCCCCCAAGCTGTCGCCGCAGGCGGAGGGCGAGCGGCCGGGGGTGCCCCCGGGGGTGTCCCCGCTGCGCCCCGGGGCCGCCCTCACCGGGAAGTTCCTGAGCACATCCTCGATCCCGGGCTGCCTGCTGGGGGTGGCCCTGGATGGGGGGGACGCCCCGGCCGGGTCCCCATCCCTGCTGCAGCACGTGCTGCTGCTGGAGCAGGCGCGGCAGCAGAGCACCCTCATTGCTGGTGAGCCCTGTGTGCCTGCTGCCTGTCCCCTCTGTGTCCCCTCAGTGTCCCCCTGCTCCTCCCTTAGTGTCTAGTGTCTCCCTGATCCCTCCTCGGTGTCCCCTCAGTCCTCCCTCAGTGTTCCCCTGATCCCTCCTTGGTGTCCCTTCAGTGTCCCTCTGGTCCCCTCTCAGTGTCCCCCTTGATCCCTCCTCAGTGTCTCCCTGATCCTCCCTCAGTGTCCCCTTGGTCTTCCCTCAGTGTCCCCCTTATCGCCCCCCGCCCAGTGTCCCTTCAGTCCTTTCTCAGTGTCCCCCTAATCCCCCCTGAGTGTCCCCCCAGTGTTGCCCCAGTCCCCCTCCAGTGTCCCCCCAGTACTTCCCCAGTTTGCCCCATTTCCCCCCCCAGTCCTGCCCAGTTCACCCCTCTTTCCCAGTTCCCCCAGTCTGTCCCGCATTTCCCCAGCGCTCCAGGGTGGCTCTGACCCGGTGTCCCCATGTCCCCGGTGTCCCCCTGCACGGGCAGTCCCCGCTGGTGATGGGGTGGATCGGGGGGCTCTGTGGGGCTCGGGGTGGCTCTGACCCGGTGTCCCCGTGTCCCCGCAGTGCCCCTGCACGGGCAGTCCCCGCTGGTGGCGGCGGAGCGGGCCGGGGCTCCCCGCGGCGGGGGCAGCAAGCTGCCGCGGCACCGGCCCCTGAGCCGCACGCAGTCCTCGCCGCTGCCGCAGAGCCCCCAGGCGCTGCCCCACGGGCCCCTCCAGCAGCACTTCCTGGACAAGCAGCAGCTCCAGCTGGCCAAGGTGGGGCATGGGGGGCGTGCGGGGTGGGTGTTGGGGAGCTTTGGGGCACCACTGACCCCCAAAGTACAGCAGGGGGAGCAGTGCGAGCAGGGGAAACTGAGGCGCAGGGTGGGAAATTGGGGAAGGGCTGGCCAAAGGTGTGTGGGGTGGCTGTGGGGTGACTGGGGCGTGGGATGGATGCAGGGCACGGGGTGGGTGCAGGGGGGCCATGGGGTGACCCTCACTTAACCCCCGTGCCCCCCCAGCTGCTCCCCAAGGGGGCGGAGCTGGCCCGGCAGCCCCCCACCCACCCCGAGGAGACGGAGGAGGAGCTGACGGAGCAGCAATCGCCCCCCCCGGGGGAGAGGGGCCCCCCCGGCCCCCCCCTCGGCCCCCCCATCGCCCTGGTGTCCCCAGAGGCCGGGGACCCCCCAGAGCAGCCCCAGGACCCCGAGGGCTGCCAGGAGCCAGGGGACAGCGGGGACGAGGCCGAGGCCCCTGGGGACCCCGACGTCACTGAGCTGGGGGTCACCTACAAGCAGGTGAGACTTTGGGGGGCACCCAGACGCTCCCTGAATCTCCAGCACCCCCTGCCCTCCCCCCAGCCATGTCGTGTGTGTCCCCCCCCCCCGTTTTTGGGGACGCTGCCGCAGCGATGACTCGCAAGGGTCGGTGACTCATCCCCCCCTCTGTCCCCTGTCCCCGCCGCCCCCACACCGTGACCCCCCCGTCGGTGAGTCACTCACCCCCTCCCCTCCCCAGGTGTACCCCGAGGCGCCGCTGCAGCTCTTCCCCGCGCCCCCCCTGGGGGTCCTGGCTCTGCCCCACGCCGCCCTCGCCCGCACGCAATCGTCCCCGGCCAGCGTCAAACCCCCCCAGCCCGAGGGGCCCCCCAAGCACCTCTTCACCACAGGTAAGGTACTGAGGGACGGGGGGGTCCCTGTGCCCTGGGGGTGCTGGGATGTGGGGGGCTCCTGTCCCATGGGGTGGCTGTGTCCCCCCCCCTCTGAGGGTCCCATTCTGTGGTGGGGCTGTGGATGTTCCTCTCCTGTGGGATTCCCTTCTTCCCTGGGGTTCCCAATCCTGGGGGTGCCCAGGGATCCCCCAACTCCATAGGATCCCTCTGTCCCCTGGGGTCCCCCTACCCCATAGGATCCCTCTGTCCCCTGGGGTCCCTCAGTGCCACAGGATCCCTCTGTCCCCTGGATTCCCAATATTTTGGAGTGTTCTGGGGTCCCCCTACCCCATAGGGATCCCTCTGTCCCTTGGGGTTCCCAATACTTTAGAATGTTCTGGGGTCCCCCAACTCCACAGGATCCCTCTGTCCCTTGGGTTCCCAATATTTTGGAATGTCCTGGGGTTCCTCAGTGCCACAGGATCCCTCTGTCCCCTGGGGTTCCCAATACCTGGGGGTGCCTGGTGTCCCCAATCCCATGGATTCCCTTTGTCTCCCGGGGTTCCCCACACCTCGGGGTGCCCAGAGATCCCTGTACCCCCGGGGCTGCCCCTCCCTGGGGGTGTCCCGGGGTGCCAGCTGTGCCAGCTGTGCCGTGCCAGGTGTGGTGTACGACACGTTCATGCTGAAGCACCAGTGCACCTGTGGGAACACCACCATCCACCCCGAGCACGCCGGCCGCATCCAGAGCATCTGGTCCCGGCTGCAGGAGACGGGGCTGCTGGGCAAGTGTGAGGTGAGGGGGGGCTCCCCAAGTCCTGGGTGGGGGGTCAGGGTGGCACAGGGAGCCCAGGGGGCTCAGCCTGTGCCCCTTCCCAGCGGATCCGGGGCAGGAAGGCGACGCTGGAGGAGATCCAGACGGTGCACTCGGAGCACCACGCGCTGCTCTACGGCACCAGCCCCCTGAACCGCCAGAAACTGGACAGCAAAAAGCTGCTGGGTGGGTGCTGGGGGGCCCCCCGATGCCTGGGAACCCCCTCTCTGGAGCTGGGGTCACCTTGCTGCCCTGTTCCTTGTGATCCCTCTGTTCCCTGTGGGTCTCCATCCCCTGGGGCGTCCAGGAGAGTCCGTGTCCCATGGAGGGTCCCGGTCCTTGGGGTGTTCAGGGGTCCCATGGGGTCCCTCTGTCCTTGGGGTTTCTCCATCCCTTGGGGTGCCTGGGGTTCCCCCTGTCCCCACAGCCTGTCCCGTTGGCTCCTTGTCCCCTGGTGTTCCCCGTCCCTTGGGGTGCCCAAGGGTGCCCTTTTCCCATGGGATCCCCCATCCCCTGGAGTTCCCAATCCCTTGGGGTGCCCTTTTCCCATGGGATCCCCCATTCCCTGGCATTCCCAATCCCTTGGGGTGCCCTTTTCCGATGGGATCCCCCATTCCCTGGCATTCCCAATCCCTTGGGGTGCCCTTTTCCCATGGGATCCCCCCATCCCCTGGCGTTCCCAATCCCCTGGGGTGCTCAGAGGTCCCCTTACCCCAGGGACCCCTGTGTCCCCTTGTCCCCATCACCCCGCAGGTCCCATCACTCCGAAGACGTACGCGGTGCTGCCGTGCGGGGGCATCGGGGTGAGTCTGGGGGCAGGGCTGGGGGTGTCCCCGGGGTGGCTGTGCCCCCGTGACCCCCGGTGTCCCCGCAGGTGGACAGTGACACGGTGTGGAACGAGCTGCACTCGTCCAGCGCGGTGCGCACGGCCGTGGGCTGCCTGCTCGAGCTGGCCTTCAAGGTGGCCGCAGGGGAGGTCAAGGTGAGCGTGTGGCACTGTCACTGCCTCCCTGCACGTGTCCCTCCCTGTCCTGTGCGTGTCCCTCTGCCCCAGTGGTGCCCCAGTGCCACAGGTGTCTCCGTGTCACACACAGATCCCTCTGTGTCCCACCCGTGTCCCTCTGTCCCAGTTGTGCCCCAATACCACACGTCTCTGTGTCACACACACATCCCTCTGTGTGCCATCCATGTCCCTCCCTGTCCCATGCATGTCCCTCTGTCCCATTTGTCCCCAATGCCACACGACCCTCTGTGTCATACAAATGTCCCTCCCTGTCCCACCCATGTCCCACTCAGCCCCAGTTGTGCCCCAATGCCACACACATCTCTGTGTCACACACACACATCCCTCTGTGTCCCATCCATGTCCCTCCCTGTCCCATACATGTCCCTCTGTCCCAGTTGTGCCCCAGTGCCACACGTGTCTCTGTGTCACACACATGTCCCTCTGTGTCCCACTCGTGTCCCTCTCTGTCCCCCAGAATGGCTTTGCTGTCATCCGCCCCCCAGGCCACCACGCCGAGGAGTCCACGGCCATGTGAGTACAGGGACAGGGCTGGGACCCTCACCCAGGGCCACCCCCCTGCCCAGGGCCACCCCTGCACTGATGTCCCTTGTCCCCAGGGGCTTTTGCTTCTTCAACTCCGTGGCCATCTCGGCCAAGCTGCTGCAGCAGCGGCTCAGCGTGGGCAGGATCCTCATCGTGGACTGGGTAAGGGGGGCACAGGGGGGACCCCGCAGGCCTTGGGGCCCGCCTGGGTGGGTGTGGGGGTGTCCCTGAGCCCCGGGTGCCCCCCCAGGACATCCACCACGGCAACGGGACCCAGCAGGCCTTCTACAGCGACCCGCACGTGCTCTACATCTCCCTGCACCGCTACGACGACGGCAACTTCTTCCCGGGCAGCGGGGCCCCCGAGGAGGTACCGGGGGCACTTTGGGGGGTGGGGGTCCCTCCGTGCCCCCCCCGAGGCACGGGGGGGGGGGGTCACTCACCCATGGCTGTGCCCAGGTGGGCAGCGGGCTGGGCGTGGGCTACAACATCAACATCGCCTGGACCGGCGGCGTGGACCCCCCGATCGGGGACGTGGAGTACCTGACAGCCTTCAGGTGGGGGGGCTCTGCCTCGGGGGGGTCCTGAGCCCTTTGGGGGGTTCCTGAGCCTCTTGGTGGGTTCCTGAGCCTTTAGGGGGATTCCTGAGCCTTTAGGGGGATTCCTGAGCCTTTGGGGGCGGTTCCTGAGCCCTTGGGGGGGTTCCTGAGCCTCTGGCGGGGTTCCTGAGCCCTTGGGTGGGATCCTGAGCCCTTTGGGTGGGTTCCTGAGCCTTTGTGGGGGGGTTCCTGAGCCCTTGGGGGGGCTCTGTCCTATGGGAGGTGTCCCTGTATCCTGGGGGAATGGTCTCTGTGCAGTGGGGGGGTCCTTGCATCAGGGGGTCCTCTGGATCCTGAGGGGGTCCCTGCACACCTTGGGGGCTCCTTGCACACCTCGGGGGGGTCCCTGCTCCCTGGGGGGCTCCCCAAGTCCTAGAGGCTGTCCCTGTTCTCAGTGTAGATCCCCATGTCCTGGGGGGCTGTCCCTGTGCTCTGTGAGGATCCCCATGTCCTGGGGGTGTCCCTGCCCTCCTGGGGGGCTCCCCCAGCCCTGGGGGGGTCCCGAGCCGCCGTTGCCCCCCCCAGGACGGTGGTGATGCCCATTGCCAAGGAGTTCTCCCCGGACCTGGTGCTGGTCTCTGCCGGCTTCGACGCCGTCGAGGGCCACCTGTCCCCTCTCGGTGGCTACTCCGTCACCGCCAAGTGTGAGTGGGGGTCTGGGGGCACCCCGGGGGGGGACCCCGGCCCTGCCACCCCTCACCCCCTGCCCGGTGTCCCTGTCCCCCCAGGTTTTGGGCACCTGACCAAGCAGCTGATGATGCTGGCCGGGGGCCGGGTGGTGCTGGCGCTGGAGGGGGGACATGACCTGACGGCCATTTGCGACGCCTCCGAGGCCTGTGTCACCGCCCTGCTCGGCCTCGAGGTACAGGGGACACCCCTGGGGCCACCCCGAGCCCCCCAGCCCTTCCCTGGGGGCGTGCTGGGCTGCACACCCCATGTCGTGTCTCAGTTCCCCCTCGTTGGTTGGTGAGGGGCTCCAGTCCTGTCCTGCTGTGGCTTTGGGGGGGCTGGTGGCAGTCTGGGTGTTCTGGTGGCAGTCTGGGTATGCTGGTGGCATTTTGGGGGTGCTGGTGGCAGTTTGGGTGTTCTGGTGGCAGTCTGGGTATGCTGGTGGCATTTTGGGGGTGCTGGTGGCAGTCTGGGTATGCTGGTGGCAGTTTTGGGTTGCTGGTGGCAGTCTGGGGGTGCTGGTGACAGTCTGGGGATGCTGGTGGCACTTTGGGGATCCTGGTGGCAGTTTGGGGGGGCTGGTAGCAGTCTGAATGTTCTGGTCATGGTTTTGGGTTGCTGGTGACAGTCTGGGTATGCTGGTGGCACTTTGGGTATGCTAGTAGCAGTTTGGGGATCCTGGTGGCAGTTTGGGGGGGCTGGTAGCAGTCTGAGTGTTCTGGTGGCAGTTTTGGGTTGCTGGTGGCACTTTGGGGATGCTGGTAGCAGTTTGAGGATGCTGGTGGCACTTTTGGGAGTCTGACGGGGTGTCCCCCTGCCAGCTGGAGCCCCTGGACCCGGCCCTGCTGCAGCAGAAGCCCAACGTGAACGCAGTGGCCACGCTGGAGAAGGTCATCGAGATCCAGAGTGAGGACGGGGGCACAGGAGCTCCCTGAGGGGTCCCTGGGGCTGGTTCTGTCACAGGCGGGTCATGGGGGGTTCCTGAGGGCTCCCTGGGGCTGGCTCTGTCACAGGGGGGTCACGGGGGGTCCCTGCCCGCTCGGTGCCAGCCCGGTCCCTGTCCCCAGGCCGGCACTGGGGCTCTGTCCGGCGCTTTGCCGCCGCCGTGGGCCGGTCCCTGCTGGAGGCGCAGCGTGGGGACACCGAGGAGGCCGAGACGGTGACAGCCATGGCCCTGCTGTCCGTGGGGGCTGAGCATGGCAGGACGGAGCCACAGGCCAGGTATGACACGGGGGGACATGGGGGTGTGTGACAATGGGGGACATGGGGGTGTGTGACAATGGGGGACATGGGGGGGACGTGAGGGGTGTGACAATGGGGGACACGGGGAGATGTGGGGGTGTGTGACACTGGGGGACACGGGGGGACACAGGTCAGGGTGAATGGAGCCATGTGTGACATGGGGGGGACACAGGGGGTGTGTGACAATGGGACATGGGGGTGTGTGACACCGGGGGGACACAGGGGACATGGAGGGATGTGACAGTAGGGGACAAAGGAAGGTGTGAATGGAGCCAGGTGTGACACCAGGGGGACACAGGGGATGTGTGACACTGGGGGACACTGGGGGTGTGTGACAATGGGACATGGGGGTGTGTGACACTGGGGACACGGGGGTATGAATGGAGCCAGGTGTGACACTGGGGGGACACAGGGGACATGGGGGACACAGGATGGGGGTGAGTGGAGCCAGGTGTGACACTGGGGGGAACTCAGGGGACATGGGGGGACACAAGGGACATGGGGACGGTGTGACACAGGGAGGGTATGACACTGTGGGGACACAGGGAACGTGGAGGGTGTGACTGGGAGACACAGGGGAACACGGGGAGGGTGTGACACTGGGGGGGGGACACAGGGGAACATGGGGAGGGTGTGACACTGGGGGGGGGGACACATGTCCTGTGGGGGGTGACAGACGCTTGTCCCTCCCCTGCCCAGGCCAGCAGAGGAGCCCATGGAGGCTGAGCCCACGCTCTGACCCGCCCGGATCATCCAGCAAACCAAGGAACACCTGGAAAAGATGAAAAACACACACACACAAAAAAAAAAAAATCACAGTAAAAGGAAAAAAAAAATCCAAAACACACAGACAAAAAAAAAACACTAAAAAAAAAAAAAAGACAAAAAAAAAAAAAGGCAGAAATCGAAAGGAAAACCAGAAAAAAAAAGAGGAAAATATTTTCTTTTTCTATTAAAAAGAGGAGAAAAACACAAAAAAATCCCCCCGCCCGTCCTGTGCCCCCGGCTCCCCGCGGTGTTTGCGGTCGTGTCTCTTGTGCAGCAGCAGTTCCACCAGCACCCCCTGTCCCCCCCATGTCCCCCCTTGTCCCCCCGTGTCCCCTGTGTCCATCGGGTCCCCCCCGGCGCTGCCCGGACCCTCCCGGGGCTCCTCGAGATTTTTTTTAGGGTTTTTTCCTTATTTTCCCCTATTTTTGTGTCTCCCCCCCTCGTTCCCTCCCTGGCTCCGTCCGCCCCCCCGGGGGAGGCAATGGGAAATATTCGTGCCTTTAATTAAGTATTTTTTTTTAATGCCTTAATTTCCCTTCATTTTGGGTTTTTCTTAATTTTCTTGGGTTTTTTTTTTTGTTTTCCCTTCGGCCTCCCCGTTTTGGATGGGGACAGGAGACAAAGGGACGAGCCCTGTCCCCAACACCCCCCTCTGTCACTTTGTCACCCCGGCGCCTTTGTTGGGATCAAATTTATCTTTATAGGAGAGGGAAAAACAAAAAACAAAAAAACAAAAAAAAAGGAGAGAAAAAGAAAAAAAAAAAAAGAGGAAAAACCACTTTATTTTCCTGTTTTGTCACCAGCCGGAGGGGCCTCGGAGCGATTTTAGCTTTAAAAGAGAGAAAACCACCCCCCCAAAAAAAAGGGATATAATTTTATTACAGATGGATTATTTAATAGTATTTTTTTAATGGGGGGGCGGAGGGGGCGACTGGGACAGGGACAGCGCGTCGTGGGTTAAATTATTCCGGGGGTGGGCGGGAATTTGGGGTGGTCCCAAATTAGGACAGGGGGCTAAGGGTGTCCTTGTCACCTCCCCTGGGGGGGAAGGACCCGGGTTGAGGGTGAGGAAAGAAGGGGGGGGAATCCTGGGTGTCCCCAACTGTGGGGACACCCCGAGTGTGGTGGGATCCCCGTCCTCTCCCGGGAGAGGAAAACGCCTCTGGATTTGTGGGGAGGGGATCAGGGTCTCCGGCCACCCCGGTTTGCTTTGGGCTGGTGTCCCCCCCCCCCCCCGCCCCGCCGTGTGTCCCCCGTGTCCCCCGGTCCGTCCGTCCGTCCGTCCGTCCCCGCTCACGCTCGCTCTGGGTCTCGGTTCAGTATTTTGTAAGATGTCACCGATGTTCGTCCTTGTATAAATAAACTGTTTCTGGCAATACCCGCCGGGCCCGTGCCTCTGGGGGGGCTGGGGGTGTCCCTCTGTCCCTTTTCCTGTCCCTGTGTCCCTGTCCCTGTGTCCCTTTCCCTGACTCCCCTTTCCCTGTCCCTGTGTCCCGTTTCCTGTCCCTGTGTCCCTGTCCCCGACTCCCCTTTCCATGTCTCTGTGTCCCTTTTCTTGTCCCCGAGTCCCTTTCCCTGTCCCTGTGTCCCTTTCCCTGTCCTTGTGCCCCTGTCCCCGTATCCCTTTCCGTGTGTCCCTTTCCCTGTGTCCCTTTTCCTGTCCCTATGTCCCTTTCCCTCTCCCCGTGTCCCCTTTTCCTGTCACTGTGCCCCTTTCCCCGTGTCCTTTTCCCTGTTCCCGTGTCCCTTTCCCTGTCCCTGTGTCCCTTTCCCTGTTCCCGTGCCCCTTTCCCTGTCCCCCTTTCCTTTGTCCCATTCCCTGTCCCTGTGTACCTTTCCCCGTCCCCGTGTCCCTTTCCCTGCCCCCTTCTCCCCGCCGTGTCCCCACGTGCCTCAGTTTCCCCAGGCACCGCAGGGAGGGAGCAGGGGGGGGTCCCCTTTGTCACCCCCGTGCTCGGGGGGCTCTGTCCCCGCTGTCCCCCTCCCCATGCCCGTGTCCCCCAGCAGCACTCGGGGCCCGGCTCGGTTCTGGTGCTTTATTTGGTTCCAAACGGGGGCGGCCCCGCACACACCGCGGTGAGGGGGGGTCCCGGCGGGGCAGGGGGGGGGTCCCATCCCTGCCGTGGAGAGGTGGGGACAGCTGGGGACAGCTGGGAAGGGGGTGGCAGCTCAGTGTCCCCGGGCCGGGGCTGTCCCTGGGCTGTGTCCCCCCAGACCCCGCTGGGCACGGGGCACCCCCGGCTCTGCCGCTGGGGGCGGAGCAGAGACCCCTCCCCAGGGTGAGGGGGGGTCCCTGGGGCAGGGGAGGGTGAGCATGAACCGGGACAATGCTCGGTTTGGGGGGAAGGAGTGAGAGTGAACGGGGAACAGAGCAGGGCCCCCACTCAATTTAGGGGTCCCTGGAGGAAAGGGAGGGTGAGGATGAACTGGGAACAGAGCAGGGCCCCCCACTCAATCTGGGGGTCCCTGGGGGGAAGGAGTGTGAGGATGAACTGGAACAGAGCAGGGCCTCCCACTCAATTTGGGGGTCCCTGGAGGAAAGGGAGGGTGAGGATGAACTGGAACAGAGCAGAAATCCTCCACTCAATTTGGGGGTCCCTGGAGGAAAGGGAGGGTGAGGATGAACTGGGACAGGAGTGGGGACCCCCAATTCGGTTTCAGGGTCCCTGGGGTGAAAGGAGTGTGAGAATGAACTGGCAACAGAGCAGACACCCCCTGCTCAATCTGGGGGTCCCTGGGACAGGTGGGGATGAACTGGGAGCAGATCCCCCCCATCCCCGACACTGGGGGGGGGTCTAAGGGGTCGCCCGGAGCCGCCGGAGGGTGAGGATGAGCTGGGGCAGCAGGGATTCCACCAGCACGGGCCCCAGGGCGTAGCGGGCACCCACGTTCAGGTACCACAGGGCGCTGCCGCCGTTCTTGGGCAGCTTGTGCAGCATGTCCAGAGCCAGCAGCCCCAGCGTGGCGCTGCCCAGGGGCGGCTCCAGCCCCCGCAGCTCCTCGGCGGCGCGGCGGCTCAGGGGGTGCCGGGCGGCCAGGGCCAGCCCCAGCGCGCTGCCGCTCACCCGGCACAGCGAGGACCAGGGCCGCGTCTCGGGCCGCAGCCAGGCGGGCTCCGAGCAGCGGGCGCTGGCCCGGCGGAGGGACCTGCGGGGGGACAGCGGGGATCGGGGTGTGACCCCTCCAGGAACGGCTATGGGGCAGCTCAATCCCCAAACTGCTCTGGGATTGGAGTGTGAAACCCCCAGGAACAGCTCTGGGATTGGGGTGTGACCCCTCCAGGAACCGCTCTGGGATTGGGGTGTGACCCCTCCAGAAATGGGTCTGGGATCGGGGTGTGACCCCTCCAGGAATGGCTATGGGGCAGCCCCCTCCCCAAACTGCTCGGGAATTGGGGTGTGACCCCTCCAGGAACAGCTCTGGGATTGGGGTGTGACCCCCTCCAGGAATGGCTGTGGGGCAGCCCCCTCCCCAAACTGCTCTGGGATTGGGGTGTGAACCCACCCAGGAACAGCTATGGGATTGGGGTGTGACCCCTCCAGGAATGGCTGTGGGGCAGCCCCCTCCCCAAACCACTCGGGGATTGGGGTGTGACCCCTCCAGGAACGGCTCTGGGGGCAGCCCCCTCCCCAAACTGCTCGGGGGGCCAGATCCCTGGGGCCAGCCCTGGCACATCCCTGCAGTCAGTCCCTAAACCACTCTGGCAGGAGATTGGTGGGGATGCCTCCCTCCAGCCTGATCCCTCCTATCCCTGGGGATACCCCTCCCTGGCAAGCACATCCCTGGGGGACCCCCTGACACCCCA
This sequence comes from Agelaius phoeniceus, assembly GCF_051311805.1. NCBI lineage: Eukaryota > Metazoa > Chordata > Aves > Passeriformes > Icteridae > Agelaius > Agelaius phoeniceus. Next base: position 1,225,249 of record NC_135290.1, on the reverse strand, counting down.
GAAGCTGATCCCTGTGACACTCCTGTCCCCCCGTGACACCCCCATCTCCCTGTGACACCCCTGTCCCCCCTGTGACACCCCTGTCCCCCTGTCCCCGGGCTCTCACCAGTCCAGGTCCAGCCCCGCGGCTGTGGCCAATCCGTGCAGGGCCAGCGCGCTCAGGAGCAGCCCCAGAGCCGTCAGCAGGAAGAAGCGAACCTTGAGGAAGTTGGGGGGCCAGCGCTGCAGCCCCCAGCCCAGAGCCATCCCTGGGGCGGGGACAGGCGGGGTCGGCACTGGGATGGGCTGGGCTGGGAAGGGGCTCCAGGGAAGGGGAAGGGGCTGGGAGCCCCCCTCACCTGCCAGGGAGCCGGAGATCACCTGGTGGGGGAAGTGGGCCAGGACGAAGATCCGGGAGAGCCCCATGGCCACCAGCAGGAGGAGGTAGAGCAGGAACGGGACCAGCCTCAGCAGCCGGCTGGGGGGAAACGGGGTCAGGAGGGCGGGAAGGGGGAAAGCACAGCAAAAAAAGGCCCTGGGGGCATTCACAGCCTCCTCCCGAGCTGCCAGGGGAGGGATGTGTCCCCCTGGAGCTGCCCTCCTGGGAGGGATCTGTATCACCCTCCATGGGTGCTGCCCACTGAGTGGGGGTCCCACATGCACCCCCTCTTCCCACAGGGGCTCTGGAAGCTTCCAAGGGATGGGGTCTCCATCCCGGGACTCCTCCTTCTGCCCCACCCCCTGTTCCCACAGAGGCCCAGGACGCTCCCCAGCGCTGCCCTTGCCCGTCCCAGACTCACCTCCGGGTGTACCTGGACACTGCCTTGCTCAGGGCGGTGACAATGGGCCACAGGGCCGCCCCCAGGATCATGCAGTGCCCCGAGGGGCTCCCTGGGGGATGAAGCACAGGGCGGCTGTGGGGAGAGCTGGCAATGCCCAGCCCAAACCCTTCCCCGCTGCTCAGGAGGGGATTTTCCCACCTCCAGCCCAGCGTTCCCACAGGTTTGGGGCTCCTGGGGCTCCTCCCAGGGCTGCCCGAGCCGGGACTCACCTGGTCCTGTCTCACAGGTGACCGGGAACTGGCGCAGGGGGAGCTGCTCCCGCTCAGACAGCCCCGACTCGTGGATCCACCAGTACGGGCGTTCCCCGAACAGGAACCTGCGGCACGGACAGCAGGGGGCCGTGGGAGGGAGCCCAGAGCCGGGCAGGATCATCCCTGCAGCCATCCCTGGGATCCAGGAGAGCAGGATCCCTGCAGCCCATCCCTGGGATTCAGGAGGGCAGGATCCCTGCAGCCATGCCTGGGATTCAGGAGGGCAGGATCCCTGCAACCCATCCCAGAGGAGATGAAGCCACAGAAGATCAGGATCCTTTGCCAGTCCTGATCTCTCCCGAGCTTTTCTGTGCCTGGAATTCCTGGCAGATACTCGGGGCAGCTCGGGTGACCCTGCAGAATGCCACAGGCAGGGAGTGTGTGCCCAGAGTGCCACAGCCAGGGCGCAGGGAGTGTCCCAGTGCCCCCCTCCACGTGCCCCCCTCACCACTTGAGGACCACGTTGAGCCACTCGGCCACCAGGGCGATCCAGAGGACCATGAGGGACACGTGCTCGTCCAGGCCGCGGGCCAGCGGGAAGCACACAGTGTAGATGGAGTTGGGGTCCAGGTGCGAGGTCAGCAGGAGCCAGAACTGCCCCAGCCAGGGCGGCCCAGCCTGCAGGGCCACGGCGGCGTGGATCCCGGCCTCGTGCAGGGCGTCCATGGCACTGGGCTGGGACACAGCACGGAGATCAGCCCCAGCACAGATCCCCTGGGATCCCTTGGGGACAGCAGGGGAGGTGGCTGGACCCTGAGGAATCCCTTTGGGACATCAGAGGAGGTGACTGGACCCCGAGGGATCCCTTGGTGGGAGGTGGCTGGATCCCAAAGGGATCCCTTGGCACTGACTCAGACACTCATTCACCACTCGAAGCTTGCCCACAAATGACTCCCAGATTCCTGCCCCAGGGCAGAGCACACCTGTGGCTCCAGGCTGGGGGCCAGGGCAGGATCCTGGGTGTTGCTGTGGGTTTTGCTGGAGCAGCTGAGATGCTCCAAAGAGCCACCACCTCCCTGGGCTTTCCCTTGGAAACCTCCTGGGTGTCCTGTGGTCATTCTGCAGAGGGCCTGGGGTGTCCCTGGAACCACCCTTGGTTTTCCTTGGCGTTTTCCCCGGGTCTCCCTAAGGCCGGTCCTGGCCCTCCCTGGGGTCCCTCTGGGGTCCCTCCGGGCCTCCCTGTGCTCTCAGGCCCGAGGCCTCCCTGGGGTCTCCCTACATCTGACCCGCGGCCTGCCCATCCCCACCAGCAGCCTCTGACCCTCCTTGAGCCTCCCGGTGGCGCTGCCCACCCCCCGGTACCGGCGGGAGGTACCTGAGGGGGGGGCTCCATCCCGGGGACCCCTCAAAACTCCCTCCCGCCGCTCTCCGCGCCCTCTTCCGCCTACAATTCCCATCACCGCCCGCGGGGCGGCGCGCTACGGCGGGGCGGGAGGGACAAACCGCGGCCGGGCTGGGCTCAGCCAATCAGGGAGCGGGGCGGAGCAGATCGGCGGGGCGGAGCGCCAATCCCCGCCCTCGCTGCCGCGCGGCCCCGCCCCCGCCGCGCCTGGCCGAGGCGAGCGGAGCCGCGGGCGCTGCGGGCGGACAAGATGGCGGCGCCGGGCGAGTACTTCAGCGTGGGCAGCCAGGTGTCCTGCCGCACCTGCCAGGAGCAGCGCCTCCAGGGCGAGGTCGTCGCCTTCGACTACCCCAGCAAGATGCTGGCGCTCAGTATCCACCCGCCCGCGCCTCGCCGCGTTGGTCCCGGCCCCGGCGCGGCCCGCTCGGGCCTCTGCGGCCCGCCCGATGAGGGGGGGGGGGGCGTGAGGGAGGGAGGGGAAAGGGGGAAAAAGGGGAGGGGGTGTGAGGGGATCGAGGTGGGCGGCGACGGGGAGGGGTCTGAGGGGCTGCGGGAGACCCCCGGGCGATGGGGGGAGCGGGGAGTCCGCTCGGGAGGTTTTGGGGGAATTGGGGAGGTTGGTGTTGGGGTGAATGAGGGGATTGGGGAGCTCGGTGTGCGGGGATTGGGCGATTGTAACCGGGGGAGCGGGGATTGAGGAGCCCTGAGCTGGGGTGAATGGGGGAGTTGGGGGTCTTGTAATGGGTGAATGGGACGTGGGGTGTCCTGTAGGGAGATTTTGGGAGGATTGGGGAGGTTGGTGTTGGGGTGAATGAGGGGATTGGGGAGCTCTGTGTGCGGGGACTGGGGCGATTGTAACCAGGGGAGTGGGGATTGAGGAGCCCTGGTGAATGGGGGAGTTGGGGGTCTTGTAATGGGTGAATGGGATGTGGGGTGTCCTGTAGGGAGATTTTGGGGGGATCGGGGAGGTTTGTTCTGGGGGGATTGGGGAGCCCGTGTTAGGGGGAATGGGGGTATTGGGGGCCCGTTTTGGGGTGAATGGGGGATGGAGGAGCCCTGCATTATAAAGAGCTTTAGGAAGGTAGTGAGGAGCTCTGTACTGGTTTGAATGGGGGCAGAGAGAGATCCCAGTTTTGGGGAGAATGGGGGGGGGACTGTGGTGTCCTGAAGGTTTTTGGGGGCAGCAGTGAGGAATTCTGTAGTGGGGTGAGTGGGGGTGTGGCATTCACTATGGGAGGGTTGGGGAGCCTTTTATTGGGGTGAGTGGGGGGCAGTGGGGTGTTCCCTGCCCCCCCAGTGTGAATACACTTGGATGTGGTTTTGTTTGGAATCTGCAAGGAACAGGAAAAGCCAAGGGCTGTTGAAAAGCAGTGGAGGGTCCCAGGAGAGAGGGGAAGGAGAATGCTCAGCTCAGGGCTGGCATTGGAGTTCTGGGGGGCCAGGGGTGGCTTCTGCAGGGAATGAGGAACTGGGAGAGGATTTTGTGGCTGGAGCTGTGGGAAACACATCAGGAAAAAGCCCCCTGGGTGCCTGGGATGTGGTTGGAGCCAGGGGAGCTCCCAGGTCCCGCTAGAGGCAGCAGGAAAATCCCAGAGGGTCCAACAGGTCACTCAGTGCTGCTTGTCAGCCCCACAGGGGGCTGAGCCCTTCCCAAAGTCCAGCTGTTCCTGCCACATCTGGGGTGCTCCAGCTCATCCCCCAAACGGGGAGACTGGAATTCCCTGGCTTTCTGCTCATCGTTGAATGGTGTTTATTAGGGAGGGCTCCACCTTGTGCTCAGAGGGGCTGGGAGAGGAACAGGGGCTTCCATGAGGATCTCTACTAGGGGGAGATGGTGTTGGCATAGAAGAGGCTCTCCATGCTGTGCTCCATCCATCCATCCATCCCTCCATCCATCCATCCATCCATCATCCATCCATCCATCCATCATCCATCCCTCCATCCATCCATCCATCCATCCATCCATCATCCATCCATCCATCCATCCATCACCCATCCCTCCATCCATCCATCCATCCATCCATCCATCCATCCATCATCCATCCATCCATCCATCCATCCATCTATCCCTCCATCCATCATCTATCCATCCATCCATCCATCCATCCATCCATCCATCCATCCATCCATCATCCATCATCCATCCATCCATCATCCCTCCATCCATCCCTCCATCCATCTATCCCTCCATCCATCTATCCCTCCATCCATCATCTATCCATCCATCCATCCATCATCCATCCATCATCCATCCATCCATCCATCATCCATCCATCCATCCATCCATCCATCCATCCATCCATCCATCATCCATCCATCATCCATCCATCCATCTATCCCTCCATCCATCCATCCATCACCCATCCCTCCATCCATCCATCATCCATCCATCCATCCATCCATCATCCATCCATCATCCATCCATCACCCATCCCTCCATCCATCCATCCCTCCATCCATCCATCCATCCCATCATCTATCCCTCTATCCCTCCATCCATCCATCCATCCATCCATCCATCCATCCATCCATCCATCCATCCATCCCTCATCCATCCATCCATCCATCCATCCATCCATCCATCCATCCATCCATCCATCCATCCATCCTCATGGAAGCAGAGGAATTGTGGAGGAATCCCTGCCAGCTCTGAAAGGAGTGTTTTGGGGTTTTTTTTGGGGGTGCTGTCTCATTCCCAACAACCAGCCTTGTGTGTCCCTCTCCTGGGAGTTCCCTTCCTTCCAGAGCAGGGAATCTTCCCTGGGGATGCTGCTGCCTGCAGGAGGAAAAGAGTTCTGGTGGAAAAAGTGCAAATTTGGTGGTGCTGGCTCAGGCCAGTGGTGGTGGTGGGCTGGTGCTGGTGGACCAGGACTGGAGAACTCAACCTGGAGTTGGGATAGACCAGGATCAGCACCCAGAGGGAGATGAGTGAGATGGGATCACTGACGATCCCAAGGCAGCAGGAGGAGCTCCCCACAAACCCAACCTCCTCCTGGCTTGCTCCTCACCTCCAAAAACCTCTCTCTGGATTTGTTTTCCTTAATGCCCTCCTCCAGAATGCCCCTCTTCCAGTGGCAAGCCCAACCACGCAGACATCCTGCTCGTAAACTTACAGTACGTGTCAGAAGTGGAAATAATCAATGACCGCACGGAAACGCCTCCCCCTTTAGCCTCCCTCAACGTCAGCAAGGTGAGAGAGCCCCTCCTCAGCAGGGGTCCCCCAAAATCCTGCAGGGGTCCCCCAAAATCCTGCAGGGATCCCCCAAAATCTTGCAGGGATCCCCCAAAATCCTGCAGGGATCCAGCAGGAATCACCGCTGGAGCTGCTCCCAGTGCAGCTTCACAGAGTTCCATCCTGGATCTGGGGTTTGGTGATTTGGCTCTGGGTTTTACCACTTTGGGCTCTGGATTTTGGCATTTGGAGCCTGAATTTTGTTGGGTTTAGGGTCCAGGTTCTGGCATTTAGGGCCTGGTTTTTGGGTGGTTTTGGGGCTTGGGTTTTATGTCTAGATTTTTGGCCTTTGGGAACCTGGATTTTGGTATTTTTGGGATCTAAGGTGATCTTGTTTTGGGGCTTGCATTTTGAGGGGTTTGGAGCCTGGGTTTTGGTAGTTTGGGTCCAGGTTGTGGTGTTTAGGGTCTGGATGATGCTATTTTGGAATGCACACAAAGGGGAACTCCTGGAATTCTGAGGAATTGCTTTTCATCCATCCTGGAATGGGATCACTGCCCATTCCCGGTGAGGTGAAAAACAGGGAAGGTGACCCCAAGCCCTCAGTGCTGGGATGAATCCAGGTGTGGGCTGCTCAGTTGTCACCTCCTTGTGCCACAGGGACACCTCTCCTGGGCCTTTGTGCCACACAGGTGGCACCAGCTGGGTGTCCATCCCCTCCTGGGTCCCTTCCCGATGGATGAACACATCTGAGGTCTCAGATGGCACAGCTGCCACCACGCTGTGACTGTTGGCTGTCACTGCAGCGAGTGACATGGCTGGGAGCTCAGCCCGAGGGAATCCCCCTCAGGAATTCAGTGTTAACTTCAGGGATCCCCCTCAGGAATTCCAGTGCTGACTTTGGGGATCCCGCTCAGGAATTCCAGTGCTGACTTTGGGGATCCCCCTCAGGAATTCCAGTGTTGACTTCGGGGATCCCCCTCAGGAATTCAGTGTTAACTTCAGGGATCCCCCTCAGGAATTCCAGTGCTGACTTTGGGGATCCCCCTCAGGAATTCAGTGTTCACTTTGGGGATCCCCCTCAGGAATTCCAGTGCTGACTTTGGGGATCCCCCTCAGGAATTCAGTGTTAACTTTGGGGATCCCCCTCAGGAATTCCAGTGCTCACTTCAGGGATCCCCCTCAGGAATTCCAATGTTCCCTTTGGGGATCCCCCTCAGGAATTCCAGTGCTCACTTCAGGGATCCCCCTCAGGAATTCCAGTGCTCACTTCAGGGATCCCCCAGGAATTCCAGTGCTGACTTTGGTCTTTTCCAGCATCCCAGAGTTGTGGGTTTGGATTTGGGGAGGTGACAGATGCAGTCAGGTTGGAAGGGGCTGTTCCAGTGGCAGGAGGGCAGTTCTGTGGGCTCTGCCCCACATCCCCGTCCCCATGGGGGCTCAGGCAGGCTGCTGCAGGACTGGGACGTTGCTGGTGGTACTGGTTGTACTGGGAGAAGGAGGTGTGGGCACATGGGAGTGCTGGTGGTGCTCCAGGTAACCCAGAGAGTTGGGGACTTTTGGGGACACCCCTGTCCCACGGGGCTGGCGCTCACCTGAGGACCTTGGCACAGCCACAGGGAGATTTTGGATGGATCCCCTTGATCTCCCCAGCCTGCTGGCACCCAGGTGGGATGAGGGGGGAGCCTGGCATGGCCCCTGGTGGCCCCCACGGTCCCTCCTTGCCTGGTGCTCTGAATTCCCATCCACTGCCAAGCAGGGAACTCCTTGGAGTGCAGGGATCCAGGGGCTGGAGCTGCAGGGCTGAGCCATTTCCTCTTGGGATGGGCAGGGAGGGCTCAGCTGCTGCAGGGGGCTGATGGATCCCGTGGGAATGCTGGGATGCTGGGGATGGGGACACCTCTCCAGGGGTTCCAGTCACCTCCCAGTGGCCTCTTGGCAGGGCTGTGCCCAGGTCTGGATGCAGCAGCTGCTGGAGGAGCATCCCCAGGCCTGGGACAGAGGGGATCTAAACCTCAGGCTGGGGAAGGGGGATCTGCTCAGGGAGGACGTGGCAGAGGGGATTCCCAGGGCTCTGTCCCACAATTCCAGCCCATCCCAGTGTGGTGTTGGGGGGGGTTCCCACTTCTCCAGCCTTGTGGCAGCCCCTCTGGAGGAGTGAGGGGCTGTGGCACCTCAGGGAAGGCTGGGAAGGGTGTGGGGTGCAGGGAAGTTCCTGTGGAATGTTGTGCCCGGTTTAGAAGCCTGGCTGGTGGTCCTGGAGAGAGCCATTCCCACATGGAACAGGCTGGGTGGCTTGTGAGGGTGAGGAAGGCTCCTGTCCCTGCTGAGGCATTCAGGGAGCACACCCCAGTGCTCCTGCAGTGCCTGCTGCCACCAGGAGGGGACTCGGGATGGCTGGGAGAGGGACTCCTGTCCCTCAGGGCCACTGAAGTGTCCCCACCCAGAGGGAGCTGGGGCTTTGGAAGGGGTGAGACCCCCTCAGGCAGCAGCAGGAAGCCAGAGCAGCTCTGGGTGTGCTCCCAGCAATGAGGAGGCTCCAGGAGGAGGAAGAGGAGGGATGATGCTGATGTGGCTCCTCCACTGCGGCAGCTCGAGCCAGGAAAAGGCAGCTGGTCCAAGGCTGCTGCCTCCAGGCTCTGCTTCCTTCTCCTCCCACATCCATGGGATGCAGCCTGGGGGAGGCCAGGGTCGGGGTTTTCCATCTCTATTCCAGCACTCTGTGTGTAATCACACCTCCCCACACATGGATGCAGCTCCCAGATAACCAATTCTGGTTATTTTTTGGGAACAAACCAACTGCTGCAGGCTAAAGTTGCTCCAACTCCTGTGTGGAGCATTTACTCCCAGCGTGTTGAGTGTTCCAGGCTCCTCTTCCCCATCTCCATCCCAAGTGATCTGAGTTGTGAGGGGGGTTTGCACCTGAAATGCCAGAATTAATCCAGAAAGGGTCAGGGGGATGTGGGGGAAGATGGCACCACCATCCCCCAAATCTCTGGGAGGCCCTGGCAGTGCTGAGGGTGCCTCCAAAGGGGAATTCAGGCTGGAATCACAAGGGGCAGAGCCGTGTCTGGGGTGTCCCCGTGTCCCCTCACTGCTCCCAGCCCAAGCCCCTGTCCCTGTGTGTCCCCAGCTTGCCAACAAAGCACGGACGGAGAAGGAGGAGAAGATGAGCCAGGCGTATGCAATTAGTGCTGGTGTCTCTCTGGAGGGGCAGCAGCTCTTCCAGACCATCCATAAGACGTAAGTGCCACTCCAGGGGTCCCCAGTGCCCACCTGGGAGTCCCCAGTACCCAGCTCTGGGTCCCCAGGCTCCTTTGTGGGTTCCCCCACAGCCTTTCTAGGGGATTGCCCTCGCTGGGTTTGCCCTGGAACGTTCTGGTGTGTCCTGGATGGGATCCTTGGGGGTGAGGGTGGCTCCCTGCCTGCTCCCTGCCCTGCCTGGCACATCCCACCCCACCCCTGGGCTCCCACTCCTCTCCAGCTGGACCCTGGAGTGACCGGGGGGCTCTTTGCCCCCTCAGGCCCACCTCAGGGGGCAGTGGTGGCAGTCCCTGATGCCATTGTCCCTCCCCTCAGCATTAAGGACTGTAAATGGCAGGAGAAGAACATAGTTGTGATGGAAGAAGTCGTCATTGCCCCTCCGTACCAGGTGGAGAACTGTAAAGGCAAAGAGGGGAGCGCCCTGAGCCACGTACGCAAAATAGTGAGTGTGGGCTGGGGACAGAGGGGGGTGGCACCTCCTGGGAGGGGGACACGTCCCTGGGGACAGCCAGGAGCCTCCTTGGCTGGGCTCCAGCCCCTCCTGGCATCCCCTTCCCTCTCCACATCCCCCTGCCACCCTTTTTGTGTCCTGTGTTCAGAACGCTGAGCAGGGGATGGGGACACTGGGAAGGACTGGGTGGGTGTCACCTCCCTGGGGACACTCAAGACCCTTCCTGGCTTGGCCTCCAGCCCCTCCTGGAGTTCTCCAGCTCTTCCTGGGGTTCCCCAGCCCCTCTTTTCTTCGTCTCCAGCCCCTCCAGGGGTTGTCCAGCCCCTCCTTGCTTGGCCTCCAGCCCCTCCTGGAGTTCTCCAGCCATTCCTGTGATTCTCCAGCCCCTTCTTGCTTGGCCTCCAGCCCCCCTGGAGTTCTCCAGCTCCTCCTGGGGTTCCCCAGCCCCTCTTCTCCCCTCCAGCTCTTCCTGGGGCTCCCCAGCCATTCCTGAGGTTCTCCAGCCCCTCCTTGCTTGGCCTCCAGCTCTTCCTGGGGTTCCCCAGCCATTCCTGTGGTTCTCCAGACCCTTCTTGCTTGGTCCCCAGCCCCTCCAGGGGTTCTCCAACCCTTCCTGGGTTTCTCCAGCCCCTCCTTGCTTGGCCTCCAGCCCTTCTGGGCATTCCCCATCCCCTCCAGGGCTTCCCCATCCCCTCCAGGGGTTCCCCAGCCCCTCCAGGGGTTCCCATCCCCTCCTGGGGCTCCCCAGCCCCTCCAGGGTTCCTTCCCTGACCCCCTCCATGCCCCCCTTCCCCTGCAGGTGGAGAAACACTTCCGGGACGTGGAAAGCCAGAAGGTCCTGCAGCGTTCACAAGCACAGCAGACACAGAAGGACACGTCCCTGTCATCCTGAGGCCACCTCGGGGCCACCACCCCATCCCCGCGTCCCCTCCCCGGAGGCGGCGCCGGGGGCTCCTTCAACTTTTATTTCCTTTTTTTTTTTTTTTTTTTTTTTTTTTTTTTTGGGGAATCTCAACCAATTCCAAACTTTAGACTTCAAAACAAATGAGAAAAGAGAATAATTTAAAGCTCCTCACGCATTACTTGACTAACAGACTTTGTTTTTCCGCCATGGTTTCTCCCTCCAGCCAGTCAGACTCTGTTAATTTTATTTTTTGGCCTTTTTTTTTTTTCTTTCCCTTTTCCTCCCAATTCCTGCCTCCCTCTTCCCCAAAAATCCCTCCAGAAAATAAAGCTAACGAGCTGACTGTGGTGGCTGACCCGGGACCCTCGTGACCAACGTGGTCTCGTTTTAATTTTGTTTGCACAGGGCAAGGCTTGAATTAGTCTTATTTTTCTTATCTTTAAATATATATATGAATATATATTAAAATGTTCTTTAAATATTTGTCTGCTTCTAGCAGGGTCGTGGCAAAAAATCCCTCTAACACCCCCTTGGGAGCAGCCAGAACCTGGATTTGGGGTTTTCACCCCATTTCCTTTATGTTTTTAATTTTTTTTTGCCCTTTTTCATTTAATTTTTAATTTCTTTTTTAATTTTAATTTTTTTTTTTGCCACGATCCTCCCCCTCCCCCTTTTGTTTCCTCCCATTGTTTTTTTTGTTTGGGTTTTTTTTAATTAAAAACAAAAAGCAGATCAAACTCAAAACAATTCAAGCCCTGCCTTTAGGAAAATTAAAGATTAAAAAAAAAATTAAAAAAAAAGAAAAAAAAAAGGAAAATTTTTTAGTCTTGTTTAGCAAAAAACAATAAAAACCCGAAATTTTTTTAACCATCACCGGAGTCTGTGGGGGCTCAATGGGGCGTGGCCTCATGAGGGACGTGGTTAAGATGAGTGGGCGTGGCTTGGGGCGGGGTTTACTTCCCCTTTGTTATGGGGCGTGGCTTCAGCGGGAGGCGGGGCCTGGCGCCGCATATTCAATTAGGGTTTGATTGATTGATGGGCGCGGATGAGGCCATGGCGGGGTTTCGGGGGGAAGGTGCGGCCCGGGGCAGGCTGGAGGCTCCGGGGCGCGGCTGTAACAGAGCGGGGCCGCAGTTTTGGGGCAGGATCCGCCATTTGAATGGAGAGGCGCGGCCTGAGGGGAATGAGGGCGCTACAATTACAGGGGCGTGGTTTGTAAAGAGGGGGCGTGGCTTCACCAGGCACGGCGCTGATTGGTCCACGAGGCGGCAATTCCGGCGCGGCATTTCCGGCGGGACGGCCCGGTAATGGCGGCGGGCCGCGGGTGGAGGCGGCGGGCGCTGCGCCTGCTGACGGCGGGCGGCGGCGTCCTGCTCACCCGCTTCCCCTTCTGGCACTGCTTCAGCGGGCTCCTGCTGTGCGCCGAGCGCGCCGACCTGCGCCGGTGCGCGCCCGGGGGCGAGACGGGGCCGGGCGCCTGCGAGTGCTCCTGGGGAGCCTGGGCCTGTGAGGGGCTGCGGGCGGTTGTGAGGGCAGGGGCGGCTGTGGGGCTGGGCTGGCGGGGGTCTGTGAGAGCCTGGGGTGCTTGTGGGGTCTGGAGGGTCAGAGGGGGTGTGGGGTCTCGAGGGTCTGGGGGAGTGTCCGGGGTGCAGAGGCTGCTGCGGGGCCCTGAGAGCCGGGGGAAGCCCGGGGTGTGAGGGACTGGGGGTGGGTCTGGGACAGGTGCCAGGGACCTTCGGTGGGGCTGGGACAGGTGGCGTTTGAGGTGGGGCACGGAGCTGCTGCCTGGGGCAGAGGGGGCTCGGAGGGGCTCTGTGGGGCAGGGAAGGGGACAGAGCAGCAGAGGGGGCTCTGTGGGGCAGGGAAGGGGACAGAGCAGCAGAGGGGGCTCGGAGGGGCTCTGTGGGGCAGGGGAGGGCTGTGGCTGCCCCATATCCTGAGGGAGGCTCTGGGATGAGCGCGGGGGTGCCAGAGCTGCTGTCCCTGTCCCCGCAGGAAGCCGGACATCCCAGTGCCCTACCTGTACGTGGACATGGGCGTGGCCGTGCTCTGTGCCAGCTTCATGTCCTTCGGGGTCAAGCGGCGCTGGTTCGCCCTGGGGGCTGCCCTGCAGCTGGCAGTGGCCACCTATGCTGCCCATGTCGGGGGGCATGTGCACTATGGAGACTGGCTCAAGGTGAGAGCCCCACCCCTGCTGCCCCCAGAGCCCTGGGTGGCACTGAGGGCAGCCCAGGTGGCACTGAGGGTGCTCTGGGTGGCACCGAGGGCACTGTGGGTGGCACTGATGGCAGCGTGGCCCCACAGGTGAGGATGTACTCGCGCACCATCGCCATCATCGGCGGGTTCCTGATCCTGGCCAGCGGGGCTGGGGAGCTGTACCGGCAGAAACCCCGCAGCCGCTCCCTGCAGTCCACAGGCCAGGTGTTCCTGGGCATCTACCTCATCTGCCAGGTACTGGGGACAGCCTGGGGACAGCCAGGGGACAGCCAGGGTCAGGGGACACAGGCACCGCTGTGCTGCGGGCTGGGGACACAGTTCCCTGCAGGAGAAGCCTTGGGACAGTGCTCCAGATTGTCCCTGGTGGGACCCTCAGGGACAATCCACCACCACAGATCACCTCAGGGTGGTGTCACCAGTGTCACCAAGCCCACACCAACCCAGGGGAGAAGCCTCAGGCAGCAGATGTCCTTGGGGGATTGTCACCAGTAACACCACACTGCATTCCCTATGAACCCCAGGTTTTGGGGACCCCCTTCTGCCACCTCTCCCCATCCCAGAACTCTTGTGTGAGTGTTCCTACTGCCACAACTCTTGTGTGGGTGTTCGCAGTGCCACCACACTTCAGGTCCCCGTTGTCCCTGGGGTAGAAACCTTGCATGGCACCAATGCCACACCCCACTGTGAGTGTCCCCTTGTCCCCTGCTGTCCCCCCAGGCCTACTCCCTGCAGCACAGCACCGAGGACCGCCTGGCCTACCTGGACCATCTGCTGGGGGGTGAGCTGGCCCTGCAGCTGCTCTTCCTGCTCTACGGGCTGCTGGCCCTGGCCTTCCTCTCGGGGTACTACGTGAGGACAGCGGCCCAGGTGCTGGCCGTGCTGCTGCCCCTGGCCATCCTGCTCATCGACGGCAACCTGGGCTACTGGCACGCGCTGCGCCGCGTCGAGTTCTGGAACCAGATGAAGCTCATCGGCCAGAACGTCGGCATCTTCGGGGCCGTGGTCATCCTGGCCACCGATGGATGAGGGGCAATGGGGATAAAGGGTGGGAGGGATTTTTTTAAGGAGCGTCGCTATTTATTTGTTGATTTTTTGGGGGGTGTTTTTTTTTTTTTTTGGTTTTGTTTTGTTTTGGTGGTGTTTGTAAATATTTGATAATTTTGGCAGAGGATGGGTCGGGGGGGGTCCTGCCACTGTGTGGTCAGGGTGCTTCTCCCTGCTGAGGGGTGTCACTGCTCCCCCCCCCCAAAAAAAAAAAAAAGTATTTTTACTGATGGACTGAGAAATGTTTAATGTCTCACCCCAGGGGGATCAGCTTTGGGTGCCAGGGTGAGGAGGGGAACTGCAGCTTTTGGGGTACAAACTGCTTTTGGGGTTCTGGAATGCAATGCAGGAGTGCTTTGGGGAGCTGATGGTGAGGGAGGGGCTGCTCTGGGGGGAAACTGCTTCAGAGGAGTCACTTTGGGGGGACCTGATTGGGAGGGAAGGGTTGCTGTGGGGGAAACTGCTTCAGAGGAGTCACTCTGGGGGAAGCTGATTCAGGAGAGATGCTTTTGGGGGGGCTTGGAGGGCAGAGCTCCTTTAGGGGCTTGGGGTGGAGGGGCTGCTGCAGGGGAGCACTTTTGGGGGACCCTCATGGGGAGCCACTTTGGGGGGGCAAATCTGGGGAGGGATGTGAGTCTGAGAGGCTTGTGGGGAGCTGCTTCAGGAGGACCCACTCTGAGGACTTGGTGGAGGGGCTGTGGGTGTTCTGGCATGGGTGGGGGTCCTGGTGGGACCCAGGGAGGGGCTGGCAACCCCCAGGGTCCCCGTGGGCTGTGGTCTCATCCTGTCCCCGAGCTGTGTGTGTGTGTCCCCGCCCCTCCGGTGCAGGGCTGTGTGTCCGTGTCCCCCCCTCCCAGGTGTCCGTGTCCCCCCCTCCCAGGTGTCCGTGTCCCCTCCCAGGTGTCCGGAAAAGCAAACAGGGCTGATAAGGGGCTTCCTCCGGGGGGCCCTAATGGCGCCTCCGGCGGAACCGGGGCCATAAAACGCGGGCAGGCGGCAGAGCCCTGTTTGCTCGGGGGGGGCCGCCTCGGCTCCTCACCCCCGGCACCCCCCGGCGGCTCCAGCCCCGCGCCTTCACCCCCAGACCCTCCTCTTCCTCCTCACTGCCCCTGGGGAGGTGGGGGCAGGCGGGGACCCCCCCCAGCCCTGTCCCCGCTGTGCCGGGGGGTGCAGCCCGCGCCCCCCCTCCCCGCAGCAGAGCCATCGTGTGACCTTTGGAAAATGTCTGTTTGCTGTCACTGGGATAAATGGGGCAGAAAGCTCCGGTCCCCCCCTCCCCGTGTCCCCCCGCGGCTGCTGCTGGGGGCCACCCGCGCCCTGATCCCCCTCGGTCGGGGGACGGCTGTGACAGCGCGGTGACATTGGCGCTGCCCTGGGGTCCCCGCAGCCCCCTCCGCTCCCGTCAGCTCCGCACCAACGTGAAAGCTCCGGGGCCGGGGGGGGCTGCGGGCGCTGCTTTCCCCCCTCCCGGTGCTGCCCGAGCCCGGCGCCGCTCGGCCGGGACCCCCCGCCCGTGTCCCCGCAGCCCGCGGGTGTCACAGCGCGGCCACGCCACGGGGGACAGCCCCGCCACTGCCACCAGCCGCGTTCGGGCCGCCGCTGCCCGGGTGACAACCGGGGCAGGAGCGGGGGGCGCGTCCCCTCCGGCCGGGGCTGGCACCTCCAGTGTCCCCTCCGGCCGGGGCTGGCACCTCCCGTGTCCCCCCTCAGGTGTCCGTGTCCCCCCCCCCGGGCAGGGCAGGTGTTCGTGTCCCCCCTCAGGTGTCCGTGTCCCCCTCCGGGCAGGGCAGGTGTTCGTGTCCCCTCTCAGGTGTCCGTGTCCCCCCCCCCGTGCAGGGCAGGTGTTCGTGTCCCCTCTCAGGTGTCCGTGTCCCCCCCCCCCGGGCAGGGCAAGTGTCCCCTCCGGTCGGGGCTGGCACCTCCCGTGTCCCCCCCGCCCCGGCCGATTCGTGTCGCCTCCAGCCGCGCTGGTGGCACCCCACAATGTCCCCACGGCCGTGTCCCCTCCGCCCCACTGGCCGGGGATGCGGGTGCAGCTGGGTGCGGCCATCCCGGCGGTTTTGGGGACCCCCCCTTCTGCCGCCTGTCCCCATCCCAGCATCCCACGGTGGCTTTGGTGGCCCCTGCGCGGCGGGCACGTCCCCGCCGCGTCCCTCCGTGCCTCAGTTTCCCCCGGAGCCGGTGATTGCTCCTTAATGGTAAATCCATACGGGATTAATGTCCCCGCACGGGGGGCTGGAAAGGTCACCTCATCCGTCCTGGGGGAGGTGACAGCGCTCGATGGCGGTGGCGGGGCTGCGGTGACAGGGCTGTGGTGGCGGCTTCGTGCCTCGTCTGGGGAAACTGAGGCAGCCGTGGCTGTGGGTGTGTCTGTCCCCTCCACTGTCCCCCGTGCGTGGCTCAGGGCCGTGGGTCTTGTCCCGTGTGCCACGTTTGTGTCCCTGGGTGTGGCTGATGTCCCCGTGTCCCGCTGTCACATCCCGCGGCTGTGTCAGGGCAGGTTTGTGTGACACGGCTGCGTGTGACATCCGTGTGTGTCCTGTGTCGTCGTGCCACGGCTGCGTGTCACATCCATGTCACCGTGCCACGGCTGCCTGTCACATCTGCCACGTGCCACTTCGTGTGTCCTGGCTGCCTGTGTCACCTGTGTGTGCCATGGTGACATGTCACACCTCTGCCTATGTCCCGTGCCCACCTGGCATTGCCGTGTCCGTGTCCTGTGGCCACACGCGTGTCCGTGTGTCCCCGTGTCCGTGTGTCCCCCCCACTCTGTCCTCCCCATTCCCTTCATGCCCCAGGCTGGGGACCGTGCAGGGGACAGTGACAGGGTGCTGGCACGTGTCCCCGGGCCGTGGCGGGGGGGGGCCGCAGGGTCCTGCGTGCCCGTGGGTCTGTCACGCGTGAGGGAGGAGCCACCAGCCCCCCTGGGGCTATAAAAGCCCGGGCGGGTGCAGGAGCCGCCGTGTCCCCGGCACTGTCACCCCACTGCCAGGCCCTGCCTGTCACCTCTGCCTCCGCCATCGTGAGTGCAGCCACGGGCGGGGGTCCCGGGGGGGACCCCAGGAGGGACAATCAGCTGTGGGGACCCTGGGGGGGGGGTGTCCCTTTGGGGGCACGGGGGTCTCGGGGGTGCTTTGGGGTGGGACAGCTCCCTTGAGGGGGGGTCTGTGGGAGGGAGGTGTCCCCATGGGATACGGGGGGGTCCCGGGGGTGGCGATGTCCCTTGAGTGGGGCCGGGTCCCGCGTGGGGGGGTGGAACAAACCCTTGGGGAGCTGGGGGGGGCTCTGAGGATAAATGAACGGGGTCCCGGGGTTTGGTGGGGTCAGAGCCGGTTTGGGGGTCCCGAGGGTGATGGGGGGGGCCTCCCCCGCATCCACAGCCGCCCCTGTCCCCTGTCCCCCGCAGATGGTGCCATCCCCGCGGCCGTGGCGCGCGTTGGTGGCCGTGTCCCTCTGTGTCCTGCTGTGCCTGGCGGCCGCGTACCCCCCAAAACCCGAGAGCCCCGGCGAGGACGCGTCCCCCGAGGAGATGGCTCGCTACTTCTCGGCCCTTCGCCACTACATCAACCTGGTCACGCGGCAGAGGTGAGCGCGACAGGGAGGGGGGGACACGCGCGTCCCTGTCCCCGCGGGGTCCCCTCTGCACCTCCGCGCGCGCACCCGCGGGGTCCCCGCCGCTCAGGCGCGCTCCCGTGTCCCGCAGGTACGGGAAACGCGGCAGCCCCGGCACCGAGGGGACAGAGCTGCTCCTGGGGACCGGCAGTGACCGGTCACGGTGAGTGTCCCTGTCGCTGTCCCTGCTCCTGGGACAGGCAGTGACCGGTCACGGTGAGTGTCCCTGCCGCTGTCCCCCTCCCTGTGCCCAGCGCACCCCGGGCTGGGGGTCCCGGGGCAGTTTGGGGTCCCAGGGGGTGTCAGGGGTCTCTTTTCCCCCTCTCTCTCACACCAGCTCTTCCCGCAGGTTCGATGACGACTCCTCGTGGTGACCCCGCCCCGCCCAGCCCCCCCTGCCCCCCAAATCCTCCCCATCTCTCCGGGACCCCCCAGGGGACCCAGGGCCAGCGCAGGACCCTCCGCTGGAAGGCCGGGGACCCCCAGAACCCGGCCCGGGGGTGTCCCGCTGCCGGGGGGGGTCCCCGACCCTGTCCCCTCCCCACCGCTGCCGGGGGGGTCCCGCGTGGTCCCTGCACGGCCCCGCAGCGACAATAAAAGAGCGATCGTGGGCACGGGAGGCTCCGCGCTGTGCGTGGGGGGCGCGGGGGGGATGGAGGGGTGGGGGGAGATGGAGGGGATGGAGGGGTGCAGGGGGAGATGGGGGGAATGGGGGACAGGAGGTGCCGGGGTGCAGGGAGGGGGGTCAGGAGGTGGGCAGGGATTGGGGGGTGAAAGGAGGGGAGAGGAAGGGGATGAGGGGTGGGAGTTTTGGAGGAGGGGGTGCGTGGGGAAAGGTGGGAGTGTGGTGAGCTGGGGTTGGACACTGGGGTGCGCTGGGTGTGGGGTAATGGGGGGCACTGCTGGGGGGATCCACCGCTGGTGAATGTGGGGGTGCAGGGGGTGCTGGGGGGGCTGGGGCACAGGGGTGGGGGCATTCCTGGGGGTGCTGCCCCTCCAATGTCCCCCCTGTCCCGCTCCCCCCCTTCCATCCACTCCTGCCACACTTACACCCCACCAGCCCCCCTGGCTGTGCCCCTCTGTCCCCACACCTGTCCCTCTGTCCCTCCGTGGGGCCGGACACCCGTGCCCACGTCCTGTCCCCTCCGGGAGCCCCCTCAGCGCGGGGTCAAACATTAACCAGGGGCCAGCTGTCCCTGTCACCCCCGCCACGGCCCCTGTCCCGCCTCCCCGTCCGAGTGGGCACCTGGCGTGGCAGGGTGACATCAGCGGGGACACGGCGGGGATAAAAGGGCCAGCACGGCGGTGGCAGCAGCAGCGGCACCGAGGACCCGGCGTGTCAGGCAGCGTCCCCTCGTCTCGCCGTGTCCCCGCGTCCCTGCCTGAGGAAGAAGGTGAGTGGGGACGGGGAGCTGCGGGCGTGTGACAAACGGGCGTGTGACAAACATGTGTGACAAACGGGCGTGCGTGTGACACGCGTGTGCAATGGTTTGTGAAAGGGTGAAGGCGTGCAGGAGTGGGACATGGGCTGTTCACGGTGGGGAGTGTGCAGGTGTACAGAGGTGTGTGTGTGCTGTGCATGCAGGTGTGTGCAGTTGTGTTCAGGTGTGCACAGGTGTGTGCATGCTCTGCGTGCTGTGTTCAGGTGTGTGCAGGTATGTTCAGCTGTGCTCAGCTGTGTGCGTGTCCCCTTCCCCCGTGGTGTGACCCCGCTGTCGCTGTCACAGCCATGGCCCCGCCGCTGCTGTTGGTGGCGTGCGCGGTGGTGGCGCTGCTGCCGCTGCGGCCCCGCGCGGCCCCGGCCCAGCCCTCGTACCCCGGGGACGACGCGCCCGTGGAGGAGCTGCTGCGCTTCTACAACGACCTGCAGCAGTACCTGAACGTCGTCACGCGCCCGCGGTGAGCAGGGCCCAGCTGCCCGTCCTGATGTGCTCCCTGTCACGACATACCCCCTATCGCGATGTGCTCCCCATCGCGACACATCCCCTATCATGACCTGCTCCCCGTCACGACACACCCCCTATCGCAATGTGCTCCCCATCATGACACACCCCCTATCGTGATGTGCTCCCTGTCCCAACACATCCCCTATCGTGATGTGCTCCTCATCCCAACGTGCTCCCACCATGGCGTGCTTCCCTGTCGCGACACCATCCCCACCTCAATGTGCTCCCTGTCGCGACACACCCCCTATCGCAACGTGCTCTGCATCATGACACTCTCCCTACCATGACGTGCTCCCCATCCCAGCATGTTCCCACCACAGTGTGCTTCCCTGTCGTGACACCATCCCCATCTCAATGTACTCCCTGTCAGGACACACTCCCTGTTGGGACACGCTCTCTGTCGTGACACACTCCCTGTCATGACACGCTCCCTGTCAGGACATGCTCCCCGTCACTCCCTGCTCCCTGTCGTGCCCCTCTCCCTGTCGGGATTTATCGATTCAGGGCAGCCCCAGCACGGTCAATGATGTGCTCTGACTCTGTGATTTCAGAGGGCTGAACAAACGCTTTATTAAGCTGGGTTATATCACACTAATACTATATCTAGGTTATATTACACTAGTGCCATACTAAAACTGTACTAAAGAGATACTCTACTCAAGAGATACTACAGACACAGTTTGACCCAACTGGCCAATCAATCCAAACAATCAGCAGAAACCAATTAACAAACTACTCTCATTAAACGATCTCCGTAACACATTCCGCGTGTGCCGCACCTGCCGGAGCAGCAAGTGAGATAAGAACTGTTTCCTCCTTTGAGCTCCTCCCTGCCTTCCCCAGGAGAAATCCTGGGAGAGAGAACAATGTCTCTGTCTGTCCAGAGAATGTGAAAGCCACAGGGACACGCTCCCCATGGTCTGTCACCGTCACCCGGTGCCACTGTCCCCTGACGTGTCCCCGTTGCAGGTATGGCAAGCGGGCAGGCGGGCGAGCGCTGGGCCAGGAGCCCCTGGGAGCCCCGGGCTGCTGAGCCCCAGGTGAGGGGCTGGGGGGTGGGAGGAGCCCCCCAAAACTCCCCATGGCTCCCCCCGGCCTCAGGGTCCCCACAGGGACAGCCCGGGGAAACAGGGGGGGCTCTGGGTGGGGGAATTCAGGGGGAGACCCTCAGAGTGTCAGGGTGGGGGATACGGGATCAGGGGGACCCTCAGGGTGTCAGGGTGGGGGATGTGGGACTGGGGGGTCTCAGGGGGGCCCTGAGGGTGTCAGGGTGGGGGATATGGGATTGGGAAGTCTCAGTGGGGAGGGGGACACGGCGTGACCCTCCTGTTTTGTTTCAGGAACGCTGCCGGGGCTGAATGGGTGAAGAAGCCCAGGGGGTGCAGCCCCCCAGCCCCTGCTGCACCCCCGGCCCCCCCAGAGCCAGCACCACGGGGCTGGGACAGACCCCCAGCAATAAAACCCCCCCTGCAGCCACCGCCTGTCTGCCTCTGCCTGCTGGGGACACTGGGGACACTGGCCGGGGGGAATGGGAGTACTGGGGACACTGGGGGTGTTATAGACACAGAGTGTGGGGACCGTGGGGATGCTGGGGACACAGGTGATGGTGGCTCTGGGGACACTGAGGCACTGAGGGTGTCAGGGACACCGAGTGGCTGTGCTGGGGACACTGGGGATGCTGTGACTGAGGACACTGGGGACACCGAGTGGCCGTGCTGGGGACACTGGGGGTGCTGGCATTGTGGGCACGCCTACGCGGCCGTGCCTGTCGCTGTCCCCGTCGCTGTCCCCGTGCGCTCGGTGCCAGTCGCGCGTGTCCCGCGATGCCGGCGGCCGCCCCCGCCTCGATCACGGGTGAGCGCGCGCGCCGGGCGGGGCTTGCACGCGCGCGCTCGCGGGCACGCGCGCGTGCAAACAAACACCCACCCCACCCCCCCCGTGCACGCGCGAGGGGGGACAGGGTCGTGGTGGGGGGGAGGAGAGGGAGCGCAGGGCGCGTGTGCGCGCCTCGGGCACGAGCGTGTGCAAGGTGTGTATGTGTGTGGGGCGGGGGGGGGTCGCTCCTGCGGGGCTGGGCTGTTGGGTGCGCGTTCCCGTTCGCGTGCGGGCGCGCGCGCGTTGCACGCGGCCCCTTTAAATCCGCGCTCCCGCCCCCCCCTCCCACCGCCCCCTTAAAGGGGCCGAGCCCCCGCCGTCCCCCTCCCCACGCCGCTGGGGGGGGGGTCCCACCCGCGAGCGGGGTGGGTGTGCAAGCACGGGCGTGCAAGCGCGGGTGAGCGGGCACGGGCACCGCGGGGAGCGCGCCCGTGGGTTTGCACGCGAGCGGGAGCGCGCGTGGGGAGGCGCGGGGGCGCGCGAGTGCGGGGGCGCGCGTGTCGGCGAGAGCGCGCTCACACGCGTGTGCGCCGTGCGTGTGCGCGGCGGTGTTGGGGTAGGGTGGGGTGGGAGGGGGGGGGGCGTGCGTGGGTGCGCACACGCGCGTGAGCGCGCTCAGGCGGTTTGCACGCGTGGACGCTCGCGTGCGTGTGCACACGCGGGGGATGCGCGGGCACGAGCCGTGCCCGCGCGTGTGAGCTCACGGCCGCTGCATCCATCAGCCCCCCCCTCCCCTTTTCCGCCCCCTCCCCGCCGCCGCGCGTGCAAAGCGGCCGGAGCGCGCCCGGTGCACGCGCGTGTGCAAGGCGGGGGGCGCGCGGGCCCGGCGCGGGTGGGGGCCCCACGCGGGGCCCGGGGGGGGTGCGGGGGGGGGCGGCGGTACCCGGATCTGGGGCGGGGGAGCCCGGCCCCGCAGCCATGAACCGCCCCGGCCCCGGGTCCCCGCCGCCCGCCCGCGCCCCCCCGGCTCCCCCAGGTACGGGGGGCTTGGAGGGGGCCGGGGGCGCTGCTGCCCCGCGGGGGGGTCCGAGCGCTCGGGGGGCGGCGCGGGGTGCGGATGCTGTGGGGGATGAGACAGGTGGGGGGAGATGGGGATGGGGGTTCGGGTGATGCTGTGACCCCCCCTCGATGGGGGGGGGCTGATGGATGCCCCCCCCTCCCCTTCCGCGCCCCCCCGGCTCCATCGCCATCGGCCCCCGCCATTGCAGCGCAGCCGCGCAGCCGCTCCCGCCCCCGCGGCCCCGGATGCGGCCCCCCCTCAATTGCATCGCCCCCCCCCCCCCCCCCATCTCATCGCACCCCCATTGCACCCCTCCCCCTTCCATTGCCCCCCCTTGCAGCCCCCCGCCCCCCCCTTACACCGTGCTCCGCGGGGTTTTGACTGCACGGCCACAATTTGGGGGGGTCCATCCCCTTGTCCCTCCGGCTGAACGAGGAGGGGACATTTCCGCACTGCCAGCGGACCCCGACACTGGTCCCCGTAACGGGGGGGTGCCTGTGACAGGAATGGGGGGACACGAGCACCCCCCCTGCACTTTCACCCACGGCGCTGCTCCTCCCCCCGTTCCGTGTCCCCCCCACCATGTCCACCGTGTGTGTGTCTGTCCCTCTGTGTCCCCCCCTCCGCGTCCCTCTGTGTCCCCCCAGCCATGCAGCAGGTCCTGGACAACCTGATGGGGCTCCCGGGGAGCCCGGGGGTGGCGGACCTCGACCTCATCTTCCTCCGCGGCATCATGGAGAGCCCCATTGTGCGCTCCCTGGCCAAGGTACGGCGGCGCGGGGGGCGCGGGGGGCGCGGATCCCCCCCTCGGCACCCCCGGGACGTGCGGGAGTCCCCCCCGTGTGCGTGTGGTTCTGTGTGGGTCTGTGTGTCCCCTATTCCCTGCACACGGGGGTCCCTAATCCCCCTCAGCACCCCCAGATCCCCAATTCCCCTGGCCCTGGGGGTCCCTAATCCTCCCCAGCATCCCCAGATCCCCAATTCCCCTTGGCCTTTGGGGTCCCTAATCATCCTCAGCACCCCCAGATCCCCAATTCCCTCTGTCCCTGGGGGTCCCTAATCCCCCTCAGCATCCCCAGATCCCCAATTCCCTCTGGCCCTGGGGGTCCCTAACCCCCTCAGCATCCCCAGATCCCCAATTCCCTGCACCCAGGGATCCCAGATCCCCAATTCCCTCTGGCCCTGGGGGTCCGTAACAGCTCTGCTGTCCCTACCCCCTGAGCCCCTGGCTCCGGAATCCTCTCTGCCCCTCCGAGTGCCCCTGATCCCCCCCGAGGTCCCTGGGGACACCCTGTCCCACCGGCGGGGTCCCCGATCCCCTCAACAGCTGAAGATCCCCAATCCCCTCGGGGGGTCCCGAACCCCCCCGGCTCTCGGGGCTCTCGGCCCTCACCCGCCCGTCCCCGGGGGTGTCCCCGCTGTCCCCAGGCTCACGAGCGGCTGGAGGAGCGCAAGCTGGAGGCGGTGCGCGGGGACAACCTGGCGCTGGTGCAGGAGATCCTGCGGGACATCGGGCGCCTGGCGCGGCCCGAGGCGCAGGGAGCGGCGGCGGAGCTGGCCCGGATCCTGCGGGAGCCGCACTTCCAGGTGCGTGCGACACCCGGGGACCCTCTGTCCCGCGCCACGAGGCGTGTGCCACACGCGTGGGACACAGGGGCTGACACCCCCGCGTGTCCCAGTCGCTGCTGGAGACCCACGACTCGGTGGCTGCCAAGAGCTACGATCCCCCCCCGAGCAGCCCCGGCCCCGAGGCCTCGCTGGGGTCGCAGCCGGTGCCCCCCGACGCCGTGCGCATGGTGGGCATCCGCAAGGCAGCCGGGGAGAACCTGGTGAGCCCGGCCGGGGGGCACCTTGGGGGGCAGGGGGTGCCGCAGGGGCGTCGGGAGGGGATGGTGGGGTGGTTTAGGGTGCTGGGAGTGTTGGGGTGATGGGGACATTGGCAGCATTATGGGGTACTGTGGGCGTTGTGGGGTGATGGGGCGTTTTGGGGTGCCGCGGGCATTGCGAGGCGCCGGGTGGATTTTTTTAGGGTGACTGGGAGCATTTTGGGGTGCTGGATGGGGAGAGTATTGGGGCGTTGCAGGGGGGTGAGGGCATTGGTAGAATTATGGGGCGCTGGGGTGTTTTAGGGTGCTGTGGGCATCGCGAGGCTTTTTAGGGCGGCTGGGAGCATTTTGGGGTGCTGGGGCCGTGGCGGGGTGTCCGCTGGGTGCCGGGCGGGTGTCACGGGTGTGTCACGGGTGTGTCCCCGGGCGCGGGGGCTGAGCGGGGCTGTCCCCTCAGGGGGTGACGTTCCGGGTGGAGCGGGGGGAGCTGGTGATCGCCCGCATCCTGCACGGGGGGATGGTGGCGCAGCAGGGGCTGCTGCACGTGGGGGACGTGATCCGCGAGGTGAACGGGCGCGAGGTGGGCAGCGACCCGCGGGCGCTGCAGGACAGCCTGCGCCACGCCAGCGGCAGCGTCGTGCTCAAGATCCTGCCCAGCTACCAGGAGCCACACCCGCCCCGCCAGGTACCGCCCTGCGTCCCACCTGCATCCCGCCTTCATCCCACCCGCATCCCACCCGCATCCCGCCTTCATCCCACCTGTATCCGCCCTGCATCCCGCGCCCGCATCCCACCTGTATCCCACCTCTATCCGCCCTGCATCCCACCCGCATCTCGCCTTCATCCCACCTGTATCCCGCCCGCATCCCACCCGCATCTCACCTGTGTCCCGCCTACATCCCGCCTACATCCTGCCCCACATCTCATCTGCATCCCGCCCCGCATCCCACCTGTATCTGCCCCGCATCCCACCCGCATCCTACCCGTATCCCACCTGTATCCCGCCTGCATCCCGCCTACATCCCGCCCCACATCTCATCTGCATCCCACCTGTATCTGCCCCGCATCCCGCCTGCATCCCCCCCCGCATCTCGCCTGCATCCACCCCGCATCCCGCCCCACATCCCGCCTGTATCCGCCCTGCATCCCACCCCTCATCTCACCTGTATCCCGCCTGCACCCCACCCCACATCTCTCCCCACATCCCACCTGTATCCCTCACCCACCACCCCACCCACAGCTCCCCCTGCTCTCTGTTCCCATCCTCTCTTTTCCCCCTGTCCGTGCCCCTGTGCTGGAGGGACCCCCGTGTCCCCCCCCGTGTCCCCCCGTGCCCCCTCTGCGGGCTCTGGTGGTCCCTGCCCTGTCCCTGTCCCAGCACAGGACCCGGGTGGCAAAGGGTGTCCTGTGCTGCCCCTCCCCGCCCCGTGCCAGCCACCCCCGTCTCCGAGGGACAAAGCAGCGCTGTCCCCACGCGGGCTGTCCCCGTGTCCCCGCGCTGTCCCCGCGCTGTCCCGCTGCCCCACGGCCGCGTGTCCCCGCACGTCCCCATGTGCGCCATCGCGGGCGCGGCGCTGGCGGCGCTGGGGACCCTGCTGTGCCTGTCGCTGGCGCTGGGGCTGTGCCTGGGGGTGGCCGTGGTGCTCGCGTGGGGCGCGGCGGCGGCGGCCGGAGCCCTGTGCGTGTGCGCGGGGGCCCTGCGGGCCTGGCTGCGGCGGGCACGGGGGGCACGGCCCGGCGTGGGCGGCTCCGGCGGGGCACACGCGCGTGGCTGAGCGTGACACGGGTGCGGAGGGTCCCCTTCCCCCCGCGCTGATGCCCCTGTCCCCAGGTGTTTGTCAAGTGTCACTTCGACTACGACCCGGCCACCGACAGCCTCATCCCCTGCAAGGAGGCCGGGCTCAAGTTCATGGCCGGGGACCTGCTGCAGATCGTCAACCAGGATGACCCCAACTGGTGGCAGGTCAGGGGGGCCCTGCAGGGGTGGCCTGGGGGGTGTGGTGGCACTTGGACCCCATCCTGGGCCACGGAGGGTGAGGAGGTTCTGGGGGTCCCTGCGGGCTTGGGGTGTACCTGGGAGAATTCCTGTAAACTGGGGGGGTCCCTGGAGCTCGGGGGGTGTCCTTGGAGCTGGGGGGGCTACTGGGGGATTGGGGGATCCCTGGAGCAGGGAAGGGAGGGTTCCTGTGTCGACTGGAAGGGATTTCCTGGAGCTCGGGACCCGTGTCCCTATCGGGATTTGGGGCTGAGGAGAATCCCTGGAAATGGGGAGGGTCCTTGTGGAACTTGGGGGGGGGGTCTCCGTGGGGCCGGGGGGTCCCCATGCGTGGCTCCGTGTCCCCAGGCGTGCCACGTGGAGGGCGGCAGCGCGGGGCTGGTGCCCAGCCAGCTGCTGGAGGAGAAGCGCAAGGCTTTCGTCAAGCGGGACGGGGAGGTGGCGCCCTCGGCAGGTACGGGGACAGCGGCCTGGCCGCGGCTTGGCGGGGCGGGGATGGAAGGGCCACCTCCCGAGGGGGAGCACGGCGGGTCCCCTGCGCCCTGTGACAATGTCCCCGTCGCCCCAGGCCCTGTCCCCATGGCACTGTCCCTGCGCAAGGTCCCAGCTCCCGTGCCCCTTGTCCCCGTGCCAGGGTGCTGTCCCCGTCCCTGTCCCCGTCCCTGTCCCCAGCTCAGCCATCCCCTTGCCCTGGCAGGGGCCCTGTGTGGCAGCCTCAGCGGGAAGAGGAAGAAGAGGATGATGTACCTGACGACGAAGAACGCCGGTGCGTGTCCCAGGGCGCTCCCCGGGGGCAGCGGTGGTGGCACCCGCTGGGACAGGGTGCCCTGGGGTCCCCAGGACGGGTGCCAGCCCTGTCCCTCGCCCAGAGTTCGACCGGCACGAGCTGCTGATCTACGAGGAGGTGGCGCGGATGCCGCCGTTCCGCCGGAAAACGCTGGTGCTGATCGGGGCTCAGGGCGTGGGGCGCCGCAGCCTCAAGAACAAACTGATCATGTCTGACCAGGCGCGCTACGGCACCACCATCCCCTGTGAGTGGCCCTGTCCCCCGGCGCCACCCCTGTCCCTGGAGAGTCCTGTGATCCATCATCGTCCCTGTCCTCTGTGCTCGTGCCTATCCCCGGAGCGTCACTGTCCCCAGAGCGCCCCTGTCCCCTGCCAGCATCCCTGTGCCCCATCATTGTCCCTGTCCCTGTGCTCATCCCTGTCCCCAGAGCGTCCCTGTCCCCTGCCAGCACCCCTGTGCCCCATCATTGTCCCTGTCCCCTCTGCTCGTCCCTGTCCCTGGAGCATTGCTGTCCCCTGTCACCACCCCTGTGCTCCATCATTGTCCCTGTCCCCTCTGCTCATCCCTGTCCCCAGAGCGTCCCTGTCCCCTGCCAGCACCCCTGTGCCCCATCATTGTCCCTGTCCCCTCTGCTCGTCCCTGTCCCTGGAGCATTGCTGTCCCCTGCCAGCACCCCTGTGCTCCATCATTGTCCCTGTCCCCTCTGCTCGTCCCTGTCCGTGGAGCATTGCTGTCCCCTGTCACCACCCCTGTGCCCCATCATTGTCCCTATGCCCTGTGTTCATCCTTGTCCATGCCAGCGTCCCTGTCGCTGCCAGCATCCCTGCCCCTGCCATCCTTGTCCCTGCCAGCATTCCTGTCCCCTGTGCTCATCCCTGTCCCCTGCCAGCAACCCTGTCTGTGCCAGGGTCCCTGTCCCTTGTGCTCATTCCTGTCCCTGTGCTCATCCCTGTCCCCTGTACTCATCCCTGTCTGTGCCAGGGTCCCTGTCCCCTGTGTTCATCCCCGTCCCCTGTGCTCATCCCCGTCCCCTGTGCTCATCCCTGTCCCCGCTCCGCTGCCACCCCTGTCCCTGTCACCGTCCCCGCCCGCATCCGCGTCCCGGTGGCGGTTCCCGGACGGGACCCCGGGGTGGGCGGTGTCACCGCGGTCCCCTCCCGGCAGACACGTCCCGGAAGCCGAAGGAGAGCGAGCGGGACGGGCAGGGCTATCGCTTCGTGTCGCGGGGCGAGATGGAGGCGGACATCAAGGCGGGCCGGTACCTGGAGCACGGCGAGTACGAGGGGAACCTCTACGGCACCAGGATCGACTCCATCCGCGCCGTGGTGGAGGCGGGCAAGATGTGCATCCTGGACGTGAACCCGCAGGTGGGGGACACGGCCAGGGGACGGCGACAGCCACAGCCGGGCCCCCCGGGCGCGGGGCTGAGCGCTGTCCCCACGGCCAGGCCGTGAAGGTGCTGAGGACGGCGGAGTTCGTGCCCTACGTGGTGTTCATCGAGGCGCCCGGGCCCGAGAGGCTGCGAGCCATGAACAGGGCGGCGCTGGAGAGCGGCGTGGCCACCAAACAGCTCACGGTGAGGGGAAACTGAGGCAGGTTTGGGGGCGGGAGGAGGGCACCAAACAGCTCACAGTGAGGGGAAACTGAGGCAGGTTTGGGGGCCGGGAGGAGGGCACCAAACAGCTCACGGTGAGGGGAAACTGAGGCAGCTCTGGGGGCGGGAGGAGGGCACCAAACAGCTCACGGTGAGGGGAAACTGAGGCAGGTTTGGGGGGCAGGAGGAGGACACACAGGTCGCAGTGGGTGTCCCCCATGATCCCAGAGGCTGGTGGGGAAACTGAGGCAGGTTTTGGGGGGTAGGAGGGCGCACAGCTCACAATGGGATTTCCTCACCATCCTGCGGGGTGATGGGGAAACTGAGGCAGCTCTGGGGGGCGGGAGGAGGACACAGTGAGTGTCCTCCACCATCTCTGGGGGTGATGGGGAAACTGAGGCAGGTTTTGTGGGGCAGGAGGGCACACAGCCCTTGATGGGATTTCCCCACCATCTTGGAGGGTGATGGGGAAACTGAGGCAGGTTTTGGGGGGCAGGAGGGCACACAGCCCTTGATGGGATTTCCCCACCATCCTGGAGGGTGATGGGGAAACTGAGGCAGGTTTTGTGGGGCAGGAGGGCACACAGCCCTTGATGGGATTTCCCCACCATCTCTGGGGGTGATGGGGAAACTGAGGCAGGTTTTGGGGGGCAGGAGGGCACACAGCCCTTGATGGGATTTCCCCACCATCTCTGGGGGTGATGGGGAAACTGAGGCAGGTTTTGGGGGGCAGGAGGGCACACAGCCCTTGATGGGATTTCCCCACCATCTCTGGGGGTGATGGGGAAACTGAGGCAGGTTTTGGGGGGCAGGAGGCGGACGCCCAGCGCACGGTGGAGGAGAGCAGCCGCATCCAGCGTGGTTATGGGCACTACTTCGACCTGAGCCTGACCAACGATGACCTGGAGCGCACCTTCGGGCGCCTGCGGGAGGCCATGGAGCACCTGCGCGTGCAGCCCCAGTGGGTCCCCGTCACCTGGGTCTATTAGGGACCCCCGAACCCCCCCTCAGCCCCCCAACCCACCCGGGGCTGTGTCTCATGATGAGCTCGCAGGGGGTGGGGGGGCTCTCTGCAGACCCCCCCCAGGCCCAGCCCGACCCCTGTGTCCCCCCACCAAATCTGGGGTGGGGCAGCCGTGGGGTCCCATGGGGGGCTCAGCCCCCCCACAGCTGAGTCACTGCCAGGACCTGGGGCCGCCCCCCGGGTTGGGGATGGGGGGTGTGGGGTTTGGGGGGGTGCGGGGTTTGGGGGGTCCCCTCCTTGTCCCCCAGGCCACAAAACCCCCTCGGGGACCCCACCTTACCAGGGTGGGGGTCCCTCACTGTCCCTCGTGTCCCCTGTCACCCCTTCCCAGGTAGCAATAACCCCGCGCGCTGTAATTAACCCTGAACTAACCCTTAACCGACCTTGTAATTAACCCTGTAATTAACCCAGTGGGGGGCTGTGGCTGGGGACTCGGTGCGGAGGGCCTGGGGTGGTGACACGGGGTGTCCCCAAGGGACAGGGACACGGGGGGTGCGGGCTGTGCCCCCGTGTCCCTCCTGCCCCGTGTCCCCCCGCTCCCTGCCGCCGTTTCTTCCTTTTTGGTACTTTGCTGTCAATTTTATTAAAGGAGACAAAAATGGGTTTGGCCCTTGTGGTGAACGCGAGGGGGGGTTGGGGGCTGGCGCCACGCGTGTCACCCGTGTCACCCGTGTCACCCGTGCCACCCGTGTCACCCGTGCCACCCGTGCCACCCGTGCCACCCTTGTCACCCGTGTCACCACTGCCGCCTCGCCCCCAGCCCCGTCCCACGTGGCTCTGATGGTTTTCTTTATCTGTAAATCACCATTTCCCACCAGTCTGGGGCTGGGGGGGCGCGGTGAGTGTGTCACACGCGTGTCGCCTTGCACACGCACGGGGCCCTTCCTTGGTGCTGCCGGGAGGGGTCAGCAGAGCTGCAGGCACCGGGGGGGGGGGCGGTGGGCGTGCAAGGGTGCGCGGGAGGCGTGCAAGGGAGTTTGCAGGGGCTGTGGGTGTGCGGAGAGGGTTTGGCTCCCTTGCACAAGCGTGGGTGTGCCCGTGTTCGTGCGTGCAGCACCCTGGGGTGACCTCGTGCACACGCGTGGGCACCTCCCAGGGGCTGCCATGGGGTGTCACAGGGTGCCATAACTTTGGGGTGTCACAGGGTGTCACAGGGTGCCATGGGGTGCCATAGCTTTGGGGTGTCACAGGATGTCACAGGGTGTCACAGGGTGCCATGGCCATGGGGTGACGTGTGGTGCCATAGGGTCCCAGAGGGTGCCATGGTCAGGGGTGCCCTGTCCGTGGGTGTTGTGCCCATGGGTGTCCTGTCCATGCAGTGCCCTGTCCGTGGGTGCTGTGCCCTGTCCGTGGGTGTCCTGTCCGTGGGTGCTGTGCCCTGTCCGTGGGTGTCCTGTCCCTGCAGTGCCCTGTCCATGCTGTGCCCTGTCCGTGGGTGTCCTGTCCGTGGGTGCTGTGCCCTGTCCATGGGTGCTGAGCCCTGTCCGTGGGTGCTGTGCCCTGTCCCTGCTGAGCCCTGTCCGTGGGTGCTGTGCCCTGTCCGTGGGTGCCCTGTCCATGGGTGCTGTGCCCTGTCCATGGGTGCTGTGCCCTGTCCGTGGGTGCTGTGCCCTGTCCATGCAGCGCCCTGTCCATGCTGTGCCCTGTCCATGGGTGCAGTGCCCTGTCCGTGGGTGCTGTGCCCTGTCCCTGCAGTGCTCTGTCCGTGGGTGCTGTGCCCTGTCCGTGGGTGCTGTGCCCTGTCCGTGGGTGCTGTGCCCTGTCCCTGCTGTGCCCTGTCCATGGGTGCTGTGCCCTGTCCGTGGGTGCCCTGTCCCTGCCGTGCCCTGTCCAGGAGCTCTGTGTCTTTAAGCAGCGCTGTCCCTAAAGCCGCTCTATTGGCCCAGCCCATAATCCCGTGTCCCTGAGCTGCCGTTCCTGTGAGGGCTGGGGCTGCACGCTCCGGGCTGGGGCTGTATCCGTGTCTGTTCTGTGTCTGTGCCTGTCCCTGCCGTGTCTGTGAGTGTCCGTGTGCGTCCCTGCGTGTCCCTGCCGTGTCCATGTGTCTGTGAGTGTCCGTGCCTGTCCCTGCCGTGTCTCTGAGTGTCTCTGAGTGTTCCTGCCGTGTCTGTGTGTGTCCCTGCGTGTCCCTGCCGTGTCCATACACAGCCACACGCAGTGACAGCCATGTGGCCCGTGCTGCTGCTGCTGCTGCTGCTGCCGGTGGCCCTGGCCATGCTGGCCCTGGCCCGGGTGGCCCATCGGCTGCTGGCCCCGTCCGGCAACCCCTTCTCAGGGCCACCCCTGGAGCCACCACGGCCCCTGGTGACCGACCAGCGCGCCCGGGACAGGGTCCTGAAGCAGGGTGAGTGGTGTCCCTGTGTCCCTGTGTCCGTGTGTCTGTGTGTCCGTGTGTCCCGTGCAGAGCTTGGTGTCCCCTGTTGGTCACTGTCACCGCTGTGTGTGTGTGCAGGGTTCAATGTCCCCTGTTGGACACTGTCACCGCTGTGTGTGTGTGCAGGGTTCAATGTCCCCTGTTGGTCACTGTCACCGCTGTGTGTGTGTGTGCAGAGCTCAGTGTCCCCTGTTGGTCACTGTCACTCCCGTGTGTGTGTGCAGAGCTCAGTGTCCCCTGTTGGTCACTGTCACCCCCGTGTGTGTGTGCAGAGCTCAGTGTCCCCTGTTTGTCACTGTCACCCCCGTGTGTGTGTGCAGGGTTCAGTGTCCCCTGTTTGTCACTGTCACCCCCGTGTGTGTGTGCAGGGTTCAGTGCCCGGCGTGTGCCAGACCCTCTGGACGCTGTGGTCATTGGCAGTGGCGTGGGGGGCCTGGCGGTGGCCGCCACCCTGGCCAAGGCAGGCAGGAGGGTTCTGGTGCTGGAGCAGCACGACCAGGCCGGGGGGTGCTGCCACACCTTCCAGCAGCACGGCGTGGAGTTCGACGTCGGTGAGGACCCCCCTGCCACCCCCTGTCACCTCCTGTCACCCCCTGTCACCTCCTGTCACCCTCATCACCTTCCATCACCCCCTGTCATCCCCTGTCCCTGCAGCTCCACTGTGAACCTGCTGCCAGCCCCAGTGTGTGCCGTGTCCCTGCCATGTCCCTGCCATGTCCCTGCCATGTCCCTGCCATGCCCATGCTGTGTCCCTGCTATGTCCCTGCCTTGTCCCTGCCCTGTCCCTTCTGTGTCCCTGCCCTGTCCCCGCCATGTCCCTGCCCTGTCCCTGCTCTATCCCTGCCATGTCCATGCCCTGCCCTGTCCCTTCTGTGTCCCTGCCCTGTCCCTGCCATGTCCCTGCCCTGTCCCTGCTCTATCCCTCTATCCCTGCCATGTCCATGCCCTGCCCTGTCCCTTCTGTGTCCCTTCTGTGTCCCTGCCCTGCCCAGATCCCACCCCAGCCCCTCAGTGCCACACCAAAGCCAACCCTGCCCTCCAGTGCCGCTCCCTCTGCGTGTCCACGTGCTGTCCCCTCTGTCCCCCAGCGTGTCCCCTGTCCCCACACCTCAGGCATCCACTACGTGGGGCAACTGCACGAGGGGAGCCTCCTGCGGGTGGCCCTGGACCAGGTGACAGACGGGCAGCTCTGCTGGCACCGCCTGCCCGACCCCTACGACGAGGTGACCCTGGGGGCCCGGCGCTACCTGCTGCGCTCGGGCAAGGTGGCCTTTGTCACCGCGCTGGAGGAGCAGTTCCCCGATGAGAAGGAGGCCATCAGGGAGTTCATGAAGCTCTCCAAGGTGTGCCCTGGGGTCACCTCCCCACGTCCCCAAGGAGGGCCCAGCTTGGGGTGGTGGCACCAGTGGGGACATGGGGGTGCTTGTGGTGGGAAAGGGGCTGTGGGAACAGTGGGGACACAAGTGACAATGGTGGTGGGGACATGGGTGATGGGTGTGGTGGGAATGGTGGGGACAAAAGCAGCAGCCACAGAGGGGACACGGGTGATGAGCATGGTGGGGACAAGTTCTGGTGATAATGAGCACATGGATGTTGGGGGACAGCTGCTGGGCCACGGGTGGCCCTGGGGCCACAGCAGTGACAGTCCTGAGGACGCGGTGGTGGCCGGGCAGGGCAGTGCTGCTGGTGTCACGCAGGTGGCCGCACTCAGCTGTGGGCGGTGGTGGTGGCACTGTGGCTTCCCCACACTGCGGTGGCACGGTGGCTGTCCCCGGGTGCTGTGGGTGGTGGCGGTGGCACGGTGGCTGTCCCCACACTGTGGTGGCACAGTGGCTGTCCCGCAGGTGGCCTCACGGCACGCGGCGCTGCTGGCCCTGCTGAAGCTGTCCCCACGCTGGCTCGTCACAGTCCTGCTGCGCTCGGGGCTCCTGCCCCGCCTGTCCCCCGTGTTCCGCATGGCCGCCACCAGCCACAGCCAGGCCGCCGCCCGCCTCACCTCCAACCCCGACCTGCGCGCCCTCTTCGGATACCTCTTCTACGGTCAGGGGCCGTCGCGACAGGGAGGGGCTGTCGCGACAGGGAGGGCGCCAGGTGGAGGAGGAGGGCGGTACTGCAGTGGCGGGGATTGTGTCACGACAGGGGGTGGCACCATCACGATATGGGCAATGCTGTGTTGGGATGGGGGCGGCGGGAAGAGCAGTGTCGCGATACAGGAGGGCCAAGTGACGCTGCGGGAGGGCCGTGTCGTGATAGTGGGAGGATGTGTCACGGTATGGGATGGCACCGTGGTGCCAGGGGAGGGCCGTGTCGCAATGAGGGAGGGCGATATCGCGGCGAGGAGCACCTTGTCACGACACAGGAGGGCCGTCGCGCCCTGCGGCGGGGTCCAGCCGTGCCCGTGTCCCCTGTGTCACCGCAGGCACGGCCCCGCGGGACTCGAGCTTCATGGTGAACGCGCTGATGGTTCACCACTACCAGCGCGGGGCCTGGTACCCACGGGGGGGGGCCAGCGAGGTCGCCTTCCACGCCGTGCCCGTCATCGAGCGCGCGGGGGGGGCCGTGCTCGTGCGCGCCCCCGTCACGCGCGTCCTCGTCAGCGCCGACGGCACCGCCCTGGGTGAGCGCCGGGACCCCCCGAGGGACGGGGACGTGGTGGTGGCGCCCCACGAGGGACGGGGAGGTGGTGGTGGCGCCCCACGAGGGACAGGGAGGCGGTGGTGACGCCCCACGAGGGATGGGGAGGCGGTGGTGGCGCCCCACGAGGGACGGGGAGGCGGTGGTGGCGCCCCACGTGTCCCCTGACCCCGCCGCGGTCCCCAGGGGTGGCGGTGCGGGCGGGACCCGGTGAGGAGGAGCTGGAGATCCGCGCCCCCTTGGTCATCTCCGATGCCGGGGTCTTCAACACCTTCGGGAAGCTGCTGCCGCCCCACGTCCGCAGCCACCCCGGTAATGTGGCGCTCGTGTCCCCGCTCACGTCCTCAGTGTCACCAGCATCCCCGGTGTCCCCAGCATGCCCAGATCTCATCGTTCCTGGCACCCCCGTGTTCCTGCTCGGGCAGGGTCAGGTGCCACCTCCGTGTCCCTGCTCAGGTGCCACCCCCATGTCCCCTACACACGCAGGCTCAGGTGCCAGCCCCATGTCCCTGCCCAGGCTCAGGTGCCACCCCCAGGGTCAGATGCCACCCCCATGTCCCTGCCCATGCAGGGTCAGGTGCCACCACCATGTCCCTGCCCAGGCTCAGGTGCCACCGTCAGGTCCCTGCCCGGGCTCAGGTGCCACCCCCGTGTCCCTGCCCGGGCTCAGGTGCCACCCCGATGTCCCCGCAGGTGTGCGCTCCCTCCTGGCCATGCTGCGGCCGGGCATGGGCTCCTTCCTGGTGTTCGTGGGGCTGCGGGGCAGCGCGGCCGAGCTGCACCTGCCCCCCACCAACTTCTGGATCTACCCCCACAACGACCTGGATGCCATGTGAGGGGTCCGGCACCGCGAGGGGGTGAGCACGGGGGGCACCATGGGGGGCACGGGGACATCCCAGCCCTGTGTTCCCGCAGGATGACCCGGTACGCCGCCCTGAGCCGCGACGAGGTCCCCGAGAACCTGGCCATGATGTTCATCACCTTCCCCGCCGCCAAGGACCCCACGTACGAGCAGCGGCACCCAGGTACCCTCGGGGTGGGGCTCCGCGACCCCCCAGCTCCCCTCGGCGGGCTCGGAGGCTCCTCAATCCCCTCGGCACGGGGTGGGCGCCGCCGCCGCCGCTCGCCGGGGATGTCACCGGCTGTCCCCGCCCCGCAGGCAGGTCCTGCATGACCATCCTGACCATGGCACGCTACGAGTGGTTCGAGGAGTGGGCCGGGAGCCGCCCCCGCCACCGCGGCCCCGAATACCAGCGCTACAAGATGGACATCGCCCAGCGGCTGCTGGACAGGGCCCTGCTCCGCTTCCCGCACCTGCGGGACAAGGTGGGGGTGTCCCACAGGGCCGGAGTGCCCGGCCGTGCCCTCTGGTGCCCCCTGGCACGCCGTGACAGCCTCGTCCTGCCCAGGTGGAGTTCGTGGAGGCGGCGACGCCGCTGAGCAACCAGCACTACCTGGGGGCGGCGCGGGGGGAGATGTACGGCACCGAGCACGACCTGCGCCGCTTCAGCCCCGCCGCCCTGGCCGCCCTGAGACCCGACACGCCCGTCAGGAACCTCTACCTGACAGGTGAGGGGCTGTCCCCATGTCCTGTCCTGCTGTCCCCGTGTCCAGCTCCGCGCTCTGGCTGGTGTCCCCAGCGTGTCCCTGCGGGTGATGGTGGCCACGTCCCCCGTGGTGGTGGTGGCGGCTCTGTCCCGCCCCGGGGGTGGCCCTGTCCCACGGTGGGTGGCTGTCCTCAGGGCAGGACGTGTTCTCCTGCGGGCTGGCGGGGGCCGTGCACGGGGGGCTGCTCTGCGCCTCGGCCGTCCTGGGCCGCCTGCTCTACCTGGACCTGCTGCTCCTCAAGAGGAAAATCAAGCGGCGCCAGGGCCGCCACACGGCCTGAGGGGACAGCGGGGACAGCTGGCCTCGGGGACAGCTGGGCTCGGGCTGGGAGTGGCTCCCGGCTCAATAAAGCCCATGTCCCAGCGGCCAGGAGCTGTCTTTGGGGAGGGGATGGGGATGGGGCTGGGAGAGGGACGGGAAAGGGACTGGAATAGGGATGGGGACAGGGATGGGATGGGATGGGATGGGATGGGATGGGATGGGATGGGATGGGATGGGATGGGATGGGATGGGATGGGATGGGATGGGATGGGATGGGATGGGATGGGATGGGATGGGATGGAGAGAGGGTTGGGATGGGGATGGAGATGGGATAGGGATGGGTTGGGGATGGGCACAGGGAGCACCCACAGCTGGGGGTGAATGGGGGGTGCAGAACCCCCTTAAACTCCCCGCCCTTCTCCCTTTGCACTCCCCGAGCTTCCCCAGCCCTGCCCTCCCCCCAGCAGAGTCTGGAATTCTTTACACTTTAAATATAATAAATAGGGGAATCCTCAGTGGGATGGCTCGGGGAAACGGGGCCATCCGGGTGGTCTTGAGGGGCCCGTGTCCCCCTGAGTGACGGGGAGGTTGTCACCAGCTGTCCTTGGAGGTCACCTCTAGGTCCGGGCGCTGAAGGGGGGCTGAGCTGTGGGGTTGTGGCCACATTGGGGGCACGGCCCCTCAGGCAGGGGGTACAGGAAGGGCTTGGCTGTCACCTGAGGGCGAGGAGTGTCAGTGTGGGGGGATATGTGACACTCAAGGGGTTCCCCAGGGAAAGAGGGTGTCCCCTTTTGTGGGCAAGGCAGCCCAGCACCCAGCACCCCATGCCCGAGCACCCCACATCCCACAATCACCCCACACCCCCCATCCCATCACCCCACAGCCTCCCCGGCCCCATTCCGGGCTCAGGGCGGGACCCACCTCGCTGTAGGGCGGGGGCTCCAGCCCCGCGGGGATGGCGGCGCTGGGCAGGCTGGGCAGGGTGGGCATCGGGGACAGCGGGGGGGACACGGGGCCCTGGGGGTCTCCGTAGGGCGGGGAGGGAGGGGGGCCCTGCGGGCTCCTGTAGGCGGGGGGGGGCACGGGCTCCTGGCAGAGCTTGCGGAGGATGTGGAAGATGAGGAGGAGGACGGTGATGGCTACGAAGGTGATGGCGATGATGAAGATCATGGCCCTGGGGACACCGAGAGGTGCGTGCTGGGGGCTGGTATGTGTGTCCCCCCCCTCCAGCTCCCAGGGTCTCTCCATGTCCCCATCTCCCCCTCCCCGTCCCCAGGGACCCCTCCCGGACACGGTCCCTCGCCAACGAACCGAACCCGGTGTCCCCCGGCGCCGCCGCGTCCCCTCGGTGCCAGCGCCGCCCTCTGGACCGGCGCCACCGCAGGGCCCGCGCCCAGCGTCCCAACCCGCGCCCTTTGCACCCTCCCTGCCCCACTGCGCACCTTGCCCTGGGTGGGGGGCCCTCGGGCCACCCCGCCGTGGGGCACTTTGGGGTGATTTGCGCCACTTTGGGGCTTTTTGAAGGGTGGGACCGTGCCAAGGGGGGCTGGCGCCTTGCTGAGGGGGCTGTCCCCAAAATGGGGCGATGAGGGGTGGCCCGTGGCACAGGGCGTGCTCGGGGTGGCACAGGGGCTGCTCGGGGTGGCACAGGGCGTGCTCGGGGTGGCACAGGGCGCGCTCGGGGTGGCACAGGGGGTGCTCGGGGTGGCACAGGGGACCGCTGGCCCTGGCGGGAGCCGTGCCCGGGCCGAGGGGAGGGCGAGGAGCCAGCGGCGAGGCCGAAGGAGCGGGATCCCCCCGCGGGTGTGAAGAGCCGCCGGCTCAGCGCCGTAAGCTCCTAAATCCCATCAGCGCCTGAGCCCCGCGCCGGCGCCAGCGGGGGGTGAGCGGGGGGCGGTCCGGGGGTGATCCGGGGGTGATCCGGGGGTGATCCGGGGGGAGAGCCGGTGGGTGATCCGGGGGCGATCTGGGGAATGGACCGGGGGTGATCCAGGGGCGATCTGGGGGTGATTCGGGGGTGATCCAGGGAATGAACCAGGGGTAATTCGGGGGTGATCCGGGGGTGATTTAGGGGTGATCCGGGGGCGATCCGGGCAATCAACCAGGGGTGATCCAGGGGCGATCTGGGGGTGATCCGGGGGTGATCCAGGGAATGAACCAGGGGTGATTCAGGGGTGATCTGGGGGTGGTCCGGGGGTGATTCAGGGGTGATCCGGAGGTGCCCCCAGCCCCACGGCAGCCGGTGACAAAGCAGGTGAGCGGCCCAAGAGCAGATGAGGAGGCGGTGGCAGAGGGGACAAGGCTGGTGGGGAGGTTGGGGAGGGGGAGTTGGAGCCGCGGAGGGTTGGAGGGATCGGCCTGTGGGATGCCCTAAGCAGGATCATCCCCCTAAGGGGTTTAGGGCTGCCCGGGGCACCGGGGCTTGGCCGCGTGGGTCAGGCAGCTCTAGCCGCGTAATTGGCTCAAGGGCTTAGCGGGGGATTTGTCACCACATGTCCTCCCGTGCCCTGGTGGGGACCCCCCAAAATCGGCCTCCCGATGCCGCAGACCCCCCTTAACCAGGGGAGTCCCCCCTCAGTCGTGGCTGAAGTGATTTTGCCGGGTCTCTGCTGCCGGACACGGGGATCCTTCACCCCCCAGGGCCGGGCGCTGCCCCCTGAGCCCAGCCCAGGGTGCTGGGTGGGTGTCCCCTCGTGTCCCTCGCGTCCCCCAGGGCATGAGAGGGTGCCCGGGGCTCCCTTCGGGCTCCTCATTCCACATCAGCAGCGGGGAATGAAATCCCAGCTGGAGGCAGAGACATCGGTGATGCCAGGTGGGTGCTGGAACGGGAACGGAGGGTGCGGTGCACACACCTGGGCACACCCACCTGGGCACACCCACCTGGGCACACACACACGGGCACACACACACACGGGCACACACACACACGGGCACACACCCACCCGGGCACGCACACACGGGCACACACACCTGGGCACACCCACCTGGGCACACCCACCCGGGCACACACACGGGCACACACACCCGGGCACACCCACCTGGGCACACACACACGGGCACACACACACGGGCACACACACACGGGCACGCACGCTCACCATCCCCTGGCACACGCACCCTGTGCCTGCAGGGACGCCTGTGCCAACCCCGCTCCCGGCTGCCAAGGCTGCCACGGTGCCACCAGCCCGGGCGCAGGGACCAGCGCCATCCCCAGCCGTGTCCCCAGGTGACCCCGGCTCGCCGCTCTCGCCTTTCCCGGGAGGGGACCCGCGGCACAGCCGGGCACCGCTGCCACCCGGGCACGGCCACCGCGGGGTGGCACCGCCGCTGTCACCGCGGAATCCTCGCCGCGCTCCGAGGCAGGGAGGACCCGGGCCCCGCTCCCCGCCCGCTCCGGGCCGCCTCGGAGGTTGCGTAACCCGCGGGGACGGGGCCCCCCAAAAACCGTGAGAACCGGCGGTGGCTGAGGCGGGCCCGGGGCTCCGCAGGCGCTCCCGGTGTGCCTCAGTTTCCCCGGGAGAGCGGGGGCCGGGATGCCCCGTGCGGAGGGAGGCGCCCGGCCGCGCGTCCCTGTCCCTGAGGGTGCGCGCACACGCGCTGCGCTCCTGCCCTGTGCACACGCGTGTGCAAGCGTGTCCGAGTGTGCGCGACCGAGATCCCCACACGGACCCCGCCGCAGCTCCTCGGTCCCCGCCATGCCGCCGAGAGGACCCCATGTGTCCCCCTGTCCCCATCCGGGCCACCGTCCCCCAGCCCCCTCCCCGCCCCCGCC
This sequence comes from Agelaius phoeniceus, assembly GCF_051311805.1. NCBI lineage: Eukaryota > Metazoa > Chordata > Aves > Passeriformes > Icteridae > Agelaius > Agelaius phoeniceus. The sequence continues at coordinate 1,185,474 of NC_135290.1, read as the reverse complement.
TGGCCCCGTGCCCCCCTTCCCCACCGCGGCCCCTCTCCCCTCCCTCGGCCCAGCCTTTTCCCTTCCAGATCCCTGTTTGAAGCTATTTTTTCCACAGCTCCTGCCAAGAGCCGCTAATGAGAAACAAACGGGCTCCTCGGCCGCGGCTGCTCCCGGCCCACACACCTCCGGCCGGGGGACCGGCCCTGCGCCTCCCGGTGCCCTCCTGGCAGCGGCCCTGGGCACCTGCATCCTGCCCACCTGGCACCGGCACCGGGCACCTGCATCCTGCCCACCTGGCACCGCCATCCTCGCCATCAGCACCGGCCCTGGGCACCTCCACCCTCCCTGCCCGGCGCCATCCCTGGGCATCTCCATCCACCCACATGCCACCATCGCTGGGTGTCTCTGTCCCCCCATGTGCCACCATCCATGGTGGCATCTCCACCCCCCCCACCCAGCACAATTTCTGGGCATCTCCATCTTCCCAGGGAACCTCTGTCCTGCACACGTCACCATCCCTGAGCATCTTATCTGTCCCCATCTGTCACCATCCCGAGGTGTCACCAACTTCTCCATCCAGCACCATCCCTGAGCATCTCCATCCTGCCCACCCAGCATCACCCATGGGCATCTCTGTGCTGTCCATGTGCCACCGTCCCTGGGCATCTCTGTGCTGTCCATGTGCCACCGTCCCTGGGCATCTCTGTGCCACCCAGGTGCCACCGTCCCTGGGCATCTCTGTGCCACCCAGGTGCCACCATCCCTGGGCACTTCATCCTCTTCTCTTGTCACCATCCCAGGGCACCTCATCCTCTTCTCTTGTCACCATCCCTGGGCATTTCCATCCCGCCACCGCCCCTGGTGTCTCTGCCCCTCTGCAGGGCAGGGCTGGCCCGAGGCCAGGTGCCACCACGCTCGGAGCACCTCGGTGTCCCCTCTGCCCGCGTGTCCCGTGCCTGTGCCCGGGCCGGGTGCCAGGGAGGTGCCGGGGCCGGGGAGGAGCGAGGTGCGAGGGAGTCCCGAGCTGTCCCCCCCGGCGGCTCCCCCGCTCCCCGCCCGGCCCAGGGGCCGCAGCCAAGCCCGTGCTGTTCCACTTGGCCCCGGGCCGGCCCCGCTTATCGGCCGCTCACATTTTCCACTGAGCCGTGTTTGTGTTTGAGCAGCGCCGGCAGCGGGGAGGGACCCCACGAGCCCACGGCGGGGAGGGGGAATGGTTGCAAGGAGGAGGGGATGGGAGGGGGATTCCGGCCCGGGAGGGTTGGGAGCAGCACCCAGGGGTGGGAGCAGGGATCAGGGTGAGCTCAGCGCCGGGAAAGGGAGCAGGATCAGGGATGGGGACATCAGCCGGGCTTGGAGGGACAGCGGGGCTGCGGGAGCAGCATCTGGGGCCGGGAGCGGTACCTGGGGATGGCAGCGACGCCCAGGGATGGGAGCGGCATCCCCCAGGGATGGAAATGCCGGGGACACAGCGCCGGCACTGCCCGAACCGAACATTCTCTCCTCCCACCCTTGAGGCTCCCGGGCCAGCGACGCCCGCGCCAGGAGACGCCCCCTCCTCACGCTCAGGCTGTGGGGAGCGAACCCCCCCTGTCTGGGGCTGCCCGGGTTCCTCGAGCGAGCGCGGCCGGGCCAGGCCGTGCCGAGGGACGTCACGGGCCGGATCCTCGCCTGCTTCCTCGAAGGAGCCGCCGCTGCCGCTGCCAGGGTGACGCTGGCGGCTCGGGGCTGAGCCGCTTTCTCTCCTCCGCCCCGGCATCCCTCCGGCATCCCTCCGGCCGGGCCCGGCCCCGCCAGCGCCGGCGGCTTCCTGCGGAGGCGGAGGAATTTGGCTCCGGGCCGCGGGGCTGGAGCCGGACACCGCCGGCAGCGCGGCCACCGGCACCGGCCGAGGCACAGCCCGGGATCCACGGGGAACGGCACCGGAACGGGCTCGGGGTGCGGCCGCGGCCATGGCGGCATCGCCTGGGGTCGGGGGTGGGCCCGGGGGGATGTCCCGGAGAGGACACGCGTGACCCAGGCGGGTGGCGGCACACGCAGGGGATGCACACACCTGGCACAGGGGTTACACACACCTGGCACACCTTGGCACACAGGGGATGCACACACCTGGCACACCTTGGCACACACAGGGGATGCACACACCTGGCACAGGGGTTACACACACCTGGCACAGCTTGGCACACAGGGGATGCACACACCTGGCACACCTTGGCACACACGGGGGTTACACACACCTGGCACAGGGGTTACACACACCTGGCACACCTTGGCACACACAGGGGATGCACACACCTGGCACACTCTGCACACCTCTGGCACACCTTGGCACACACAGGGGTTACACACACCTGGCACACCTTGGCACACGCAGGGGATGCACACACGTGGCACACTCTGCACGCCCCTGGCACACCTTGGCACACACGGGGGATGCACACACAGGGATGCACGCCCCTGGCACACCTTGGCACACACAGGAGATGCACACACGGGGGTTACACACACCTGGCACACCTTGGCACACACAGGGCATGCACACACCCGAGCTCATGTGGGGATGGAGAAGGGATGGGGGGAGAAATAAATAAAAAGAATGTAAAGTGGTCAGACTGGATGATGGATGGACGGATGGACGGACGGACGGATGGATGGTTGTATGAGGGAAGGGACAGACAGGCAGCTGGCACAAGGGACAGCACCACAGCGTGGCACCATCAGTCCCTAAAAGCCCCCCTTGGGTTCCCCACGCCCCCCGTTATCCCCCAAAGCCCCGAGGAGCAGCACTGCCCCCCTGCCCCCCTGAGGGTGAGCCCGTGGCTGCCACAGGTGCCACCGGTGTCCCACAGCCCTCGGGGGTGGCACCAGCGTGTCCCCACAGCACAGCCCTGTGTGCCCAGGCCTCTCGGTGCCCACGGGCTGTGCTGTGCCCACGGGCAGGGCTGGGCACCCTCCTCTATCTGGCCCTGACGCTCACAGGTGGGGCCCGGCTGCTGGTCTGGGGGTGCAGCCCCCGGTGCTGCCCCTGGTGCGTCCCCAGGCGCTGCCAGTGCCCCATGCCAGCCCTGCCTGTGGCACCGTGTGCCATGTCCCCATCCTGTCCCACAGCACGGTGTCCCCAGCCCTGCCCATGGCACAGCGTGGCACACCCCGCGTGGCAGTGCCAGCCCTGATGGTGGCACTGTCCCCAGCCCTGTTGGTGGCACTGTCCCCAGCCCTACCGGTGGCACTGTCCCCAGCCCTGTTGGTGGCACTGTCCCCAGCCCTACCCGTGGCACAGCGTGGCAGTGCCAGCCCTGATGGTGGCACTGTCCCCAGCCCTGTTGGTGGCACCGTCCCCAGCCCTGATGGTGGCACCGTCCCCAGCCCTGATGGTGGCATTGTCCCCAGCCGTACCCGTGGCACAGCGTGGCAGTGCCAGTCCTGATGGTGGCACTGTCCCCAGCCCTGCCCATGGCATACCCAGCCCTGCCAGTGGCACTGTCCCCAGCCCTGCCGGTGGCACTGTCCCCAGCCCTACCCGTGGCACAGCGTGGCAGTTACAGCCCTGTTGGTGGCACTGTCCCCAGCCCTGCCCATGGCACACCCAGCCCTGCCGGTGGCACTGTCCCCAGCCCTGCCCATGGCACACCCAGCCCTGCCGGTGGCACAGCGTGGCACACCCCTGGTGGCAGTGCCAGCCCTGCCCATGGCATAGCGTGGCACATCCCAGCGCTGCCCCTGGCACTGTCCCAGCCCTGCCCGGTGCCCCGCGGGCCCCTCGGGGGGTGCTCCCCGTTCCGACCCCCCCGGGGTGGGCAGGGTGGGGCTCGGCACAAGGCGGGGACCCCCCCAGCCCCCCCAGCCCCCTCCTCCTCCTCCTCCCGCTGCCGACGTGGAGGCAGCGCCGGGGACGTGTCAGGGCCGGGGCGCTCGCCAGGGGCATCCAGCGCCCGCCCCGCGTTCCGGGGGGAGCGGCCGCCAGCGGCCCCGCCGGGGGCGGAGGTAGCGCCCGGAACGGGCCCGGTCCTTGTCCTTGTCCCGGTCCTGGTCCCGGTCCCGCCGCTGTCCCCGCCTGGGATGGAGGGGGGGGGGACACGCGGCTGCTCCCCACGGGCCGGGGGACCCTCCCTGCTCCCCGCTGCCGTGCGGGACCCCCCGGCACCGCCCGCGACACGGGGACACCGTGGGCTCCCCCCGGCCCCGCCGTGCCTCAGTTTCCCCTCACACGTGTGCAGGGCCAGGGACGAGCCCGGCGGGCGGGGTTGGTTTTTTTTAATTTGGGTTTTTTTAATTTGGCTTTTTTTATTTGTTTTTTAATTTTTTTTTGAGGTTTTTTTTTGGGGGGGTTGTTGGGGGGGTGAGGAAACACTTTTAAAGTGTTCTGGCTTCGCCCCAATTTCATCCCTTTGAAAAGCTTTTGTTGGGTGGCCGCGCCCCCTCCCCGCAGGCCACGCCCACCCGGGCACACCACGCCCAGTTCCCCCAGTACCCCCCTCCCAGTTCCACACCCCCCCCCACCCCGCTCTGTTTCCACGACGGCCGAATCCCGGTGCCAAAGGGACGTGGCGGGGACGGGGGGGACACCGTGGGGACACCGTGGGGAGAGGGAGGGGACACCGTGGGGACACCGTGGGGAGAGGGGGAGACATGGAAAGGACGAGGGGACCCCATCAGAAACGGGAATTCCGTGGAGATGGGGACACTGCGGGATCGGGGGACACTGCGGGAATGGGGGACACTGAAGGATCGGGGGACACTGCAGGGATGGGGGGACACTGGAGGATCTGGGGGCACTGCAGGATTGGGGGGCACTGCGGGATCGGGGGACACTGTGGGGATCTGGGGACACTGCGGGAATGGGGGACACTGCAGGATCGGGGGACACTGTGGGGATCGGGGGACACTGCGGGAATGGGGGACACCCCATCAGGAATGGGGGACACCCCAATAGGAATGGGGAGCTGATAAGGGGCTGAGGGCGGCGCTGGGGGAACCCTTCGGTCGTTTGGGGGTTCCGTGGGGCTGGGGGGACACGGCAGGGACAGGGGCACACGGGAGGGCTGCGAGGGAAGAGTTAACCCCCCCTCGGCCGCGCCGCTCCCGTCGCTGGCAGGGAACTGGGATGAACTGGGGGAGCGGGCAGGGAGGTGCTGACGTGGGGCCGGGGAGGAGGAGGAGGAGGAGGAGGAGGAGGAAGAGCTGGAGCTGGAGCATCGCTGCTGCTGCTGCTGCTGGGCCGAGCTCCAGCTGGAGGGACCCTCGCTGGGGGCGGGGGGGGCACAGCCCTGCTCCCCCTGCCTGGCCCCAGCTCCTCCTTTGGGGTGCGGGGGTCCTGAGCCCACAGCCGGGCCCTGACCCCCAGCCCAGCAGCCCGAACCCCCCAAACACCCCAAAAACCCCAACCACCAATGCCCCAAGCCCCAGCTCAAACCCCCAATAACTCAAATACCCCAACCCAAACAGCCCCAGGAACCTGCAGACCCCAACCCAAGCACCCAAACCACCTGAGGACCCCACCCCAACAGCTCCTCCCACCAACCCAAATCCCCTGAGCCCAGCCCAAAGCCCCGGGCAGTGCCTGGCTCCCCCTGGCACTCAGACCCCCCCAAAACGAGCAGGTTTTGGGGAGAGCCCGGTGCCAGCTGAGCCCTCGGGACCCACAGGACACCCCACAGGTCTGTGCCCCTCTCCCCAAACCACCAAACCCTCACCCCGTCCCTCCTGGGGGGCTCTGGGGGTTTGCAGCCCCTCGCACCAAGGTTTTGGGGTACAGCCCTTCCCCGGGGGACCCCCCTGTCCCCCCACGGGGGTGGCGGAGGGTGCGAGGCGGGTGCTGGCAGCGCCGCGACCCGGCCACGTGGCACCGGAGCCACCGGCCCCGGCAGGCGGCGGGCACCGGGCCAGCCACGGCCGATGAGGTCACCGGGACGGCTCCAGCCAGAACCGGGGCCGCCGGCAGCGCTCGGGGTCCCGCTCCTGTCCCTGAGCGCTCCTGTCCCCCCAACTCCTGTCCCCATCCCCATCCCTGTCCCCGTCCCTGTCCCCATCCCTGTCACCATCCCTGTCCCCGTTCCTCATCCCGGGGATGCTTTTCTGGGGGTTCAGGGATGGGGGATCCCCTCCCCGAGGGGCTCTGGGGTGCTCGGGGTGCCCCCATAGCCCCCACCCCAATCCCATGGTCAGGACAGGGTTGGGGAGCATCGCCCCCTCCCCGAGGGATGGGGCAGGGGGTGGGGGGGGGAGCAAATTCTTCAATGAAACTGAAGAGGAGAAGGGGAAAAAATGTAAAAAAAAAAAAAAAAAAGGAATAGAAAGGGAAAAAAAAAAAAAAAGGAGTCGGGAACGGAAAATGTTCGGCGTGGAGCTCGTCCCTCAGAGTTTCCATCCCAGAGCCCAGACTGGGGCCTGGCCTGGGCGGCTGCTCCCAGCCTGGGACCCCCCCCGCCCCCCCAAAAACTCCCCCAGACACCCCCAGCTCTGCCCCAGAGCCAGCCCTGGGTGAGGGGGTGCAGATGGGGGGGACCCCAGGAAGGAGCTGGGCCTGAATGTGGGGTGGGTGAGGGGGTGCAGAGGGGGGGACCCCAGGAAGGAGCTGGGCCTGAATGTGGGGTGGGTGAGGGGGTGCAGAGGGGGGGAAGGAGCCCCCCAGGAGGGTCCCAGCCCTGGGTGAGGGGGTTCAGGGGTTCAGAATGGGGGGGATCAACTCCCCCAAAAGGAACCAAGTCTGGATGTGGGGGATGAGCTGCCCATGGGGTCCCAGCCTGGGGCTGTGGCAGTTCAGGGGTTCAAAAGGGGGGGATCAGCTCCCCAAAAAGGATCCAGGCCTGGGTGTGGGGGATGAGTCCCCCATGGGGGTCCCAGCCCTGAATGAGGGGGTTCAGGGGTTCAAAAGGGAGGGATCAGCTCCCCAAAAAGGATCCAGGCCTGGGTGTGGGGGAAGGAGCCCCCCAGGAGGGGCCAGCCCTGGGTGAGGGGGTTCAAAGGTTCAGAATTGGGGGGATCAGCTCCCCAAAAAGGATCCAGGTCTGGGTGAGGGGGTGCAGATGGGGGTGACCCCCAGCCCTGGCTGCGGGGGGAATGTGGGGGTGCAGAGGGGGAAATGAGGTCACACCCCATCTCCCCATCCCATTGCACCCACCCTGGCTGGAGGAACCCCCCGAGCAGGACCGGGGGGTCCCTGTTGGTGACACGACCACCCCCTGGCAGCCCCCCCGCCCCTCCGGTGCGGCGGTGCCCCCGCCGAGGGCGGCGTTGGCATGGCGGAGGCCAATTTAAGCAATTTTCCCTGGAAATAGCCGGGGAGTCGCGGCCGTGATTACGGGGTTCGGCCCTGCCGCCGCAATTGAGGGCGCCGAGGGCCGGAGGCCACCAGGAATAGCCGGGGCGGTGCCGCGCTGCGGCCGCCGCGGGGGAAACTGAGGCACCGCGCCGCCCACCGCGTCCCCACGGCACGGTGACAACGACGGGGGCCGGGGGGGGTCGGGTGTGAACAGGGGCGGGGGTCTCGGGCTTCTCGGTGGTGGTGGCGGGGTGGGGACACACGGGGGACATGGCAGGGGTGGGGTCGGACACCTGCGTGTCACACCTGGCAGGACACGGCCCTCATCATCCTCACCGCGACGGCCACCAAGGGGTGGGGGGACACGGCCTGGGGAAAAGGGGGGGACGGAGCCGGGGCCGGGAGCGGCTCCCGGGGCTGCCGAGGGAAGGGAGAGGGGGGGAGAGAAGGGAATTAATCCGATCCATGTGTCCGGGCTGCCGGGGGGAGCTAACGGGCTCCAGATGCCGCTGTCTGCTCCAGCTCCTCGGCAAACAAACCCCCGCCCTGCCCCGAACCCCCCGCACCCCCTTTTCAGGGCTTTCCCTCCCTAAATGGGTCGGGGGCTTCCCCCCCCTCCCATTTAATCCTCGCCCCCCACTCTCGGCGCACCCCCTGGCCTGGATGTGGCCGGGAGATTTTTGGGGCAGCCGCCGAATTTTTGGGGCGCCCAAAAACTTTTGGGGCGCCCAAAAAACTTTTGGGGCACCCCCCTCCGGCGTTTTTGGGCATCCCTCAACTTTTTGGCAGAACCATTGATTATTTTTTGGGGAGGATCCCCCAATTTTTGGGGAGGATCCCCCGAGTTTTTGGGGTCACCCTTTTCTTTTTGGGGTGGCTGCCTCCATTCTGAGCCCTGCGGCCACACGCCCGGCTTGCACCAGTAAAAACCAGTCTGGAACTGGCGGGAAAGGCTCTGGGGTTCCCCCAAAAGCTGAGGGGGGGCTGAGTGTGACACCCCCATCCCCAACACCCCCAAGGAGCGGGGGGGTCCCGGGTGGGAGCACCCAAACCCCTGCAGGATCCCAGGCCTGAGCTCGGCATCTCCCGTTCTGCTTCTGAGGATCCTAATGACTTTTCCAGCCTTTTTTTTTTTTTTTTAATATTCTCCTTCTTTATTATATTTTTTTTTTTCTTATTCAAAGTGAGAATTCTTCCCTTTTCCCAGCCCCCAACCCCTTGTCCTGCATTCCTGGGGCGGGCGGCCGGGGGTTGATGAGGTGGCATCATCCCCGTCCTTCCCCCTCCACTTTTTCTATTCCCCTCCCTCTCCATATATACATAAAAAATCAAAAATAAAAAAAAAAAAAAGGAAAGAAAAAAAAAAAAAAACACCCAAGCCGATGACATTCTTTTCTTTTCTGTCATGCTGCAAAAATTAAAGACACATCTTCAGCCTGGAGCCCAGCCAGGGCTTTTCGAGTCGCCGGGGCAGGATTGGAGGAGGCTTCGCTTGCAACGTGTCTTGGATGCTTGGAAACAGGGCTGGAGAAGGGATCTGGGGAATGGAGAAGGGATCTGGGGCTGGAAAAGGGGCCTGAGGCTGGATATGGGGCTGGAGAAGGGATCTGGGGAACGGAGAAGGGATTTGGGGCTGGAGAATGGATCTGGGGCTGGAAAAGGGGTCTGGGGCTGGAAAAGGGGTCTGGGGCTGGATATGGGGCTGGAGAGTGGATATGGGGCTGGAAAAGGGGTCTGGGGCTGGAAAAGGGGTCTGGGGCTGGAGAAGGGATCTGGGGCTGGAGAAGGGATCTGGGGCTGGAAAAGGGGTCTGGGGCTGGATATGGGGCTGGAGAATGGATCTGAGGCTGGAGAAGGGATCTGGGGAATGGAGAAGGGATCTGGGGCTGGTTATGGGGCTGGAGAAGGGATCTGGGGCTGGAGAAGGGATCTGGGGAATGGAGAAGGGATCTGGGGCTGGTTATGGGGCTGGAGAGTGGGTATGGGGCTGGAGAATGGATTTGGGGAATGGAGAAGGGATCTGGGGCTGGAGAATGGATCTGGGGCTGGTTATGGGGCTGGAAAAGGGATCTGGGGCTGCAGAATGGATCTGGGGCTGGAGAATGGATACAGGGCTGGATTTGGGGCTGGTTATGGGGCTGAAGAATGGACATGGGGCTGGATAAGGAGACAGGGCTGGTTATGGGGCTGGAGAGTGGATCTGGGGCTGGATGAGGGGACAGGGCTGTGACACTGGCGTGGCCCCACAGACACGCGTGGGCACACGAGTGACCCCCGCCCCACCCCTTCCCCAGTGAGTTTTATTGAATATTTAAATTTAATGGCAGGAAAAAAAAAAAAATCCCCAGCTGGGGGGAGGAGGGGGTGACGTGTCGTGTGTGTCCCCCCCCTCCCCGATATTTCAATGTTAAATTGCACGGATTTGGGGCTTTTCTGAAGGAGCACCAAGGAACCTCCAGGTGGGAGATCCTGCTCTGAGGTGGGGTCACTCTGCAGTGCTCCCAGTGCTCCCAGTACTCCCAGTATTCCCAGGATTCCATGGAGTCTCCAAGTGGGCAGCACAGTGACAGGAGGGACTAGCAGAGTGCTCCCAGTATTCCCAGTGCTCCCAGTATTCCCACTATTCCCAGTACCTCCAGTACTCCCACGATTCCCAGTGCTCCCAGTACTCCAATTACTCCCAGTGCTCCCAGTATTCCCAGTACCCCCAGTAGTCCCAGTGTTCCCAGTATTCCCAGTGCTCTCGGTACTCTCAGTGCTCCCCGTAGTCCCAGTATTCCCAGTGCTTCAGTATTCTCATTATCCCAGTGCTCCCAGTATTCCCACTATTCCCATTATTCCCAGTGTTCCCAGTGTTCCCAGTATTCCCAGTATTCCCACTGCAGGCTGTGCAGGCTGAGCCCAGCTCTCCCAGTGTTCCCGGTGTTCCCAGTATTCCCAGTGTTCCCAGTGTTCCCAGTGTTCCCAGTGCAGGCTGTGCAGGCTGAGCCCAGCTCTCCCAGTGTTCCCAGTGCTCCCAGTGTTCCCAGTGTTCCCAGTATTCCCAGTGCAGGCTGTGCCGGCTGAGCCCAGCTCTCCCAGTGTTCCCAGTGTTCCCAGTATTCCCAGTGCAGGCTGTGCCGGCTGAGCCCAGCTCTCCCAGTGTTCCCAGTGCTCCCAGTGTTCCCAGTGTTCCCAGTGCAGGCTGTGCAGGCTGAGCCCAGCTCTCCCAGTGTTCCCAGCTCTCCCAGTGTTCCCAGTGCTCCCAGTGCAGGCTGTGCCGGCTGAGCCCAGCTCTCCCAGTGTTCCCAGTGCTCCCAGTGTTCCCAGTGTTCCCAGTGCAGGCTGTGCCGGCTGAGCCCAGCTCTCCCAGCATTCCCGGGATTCCAATCCTGCTGCAAACCCTCGGCGCGGTGGCAGGAAGGAGGGACGAGCTCCCAGTGCTCCCAGTATTCCCAGTACCCCGGTGAGCCTCCCAGTCCCAGGGACAGGGCGGACAGAGGTTGGACACTCCCAGTTCTCCCAGTATTCCCAGTAACCCAGTGGCACTCCAAGCCTGCTGGGGGGGACAAGGGGAGGTGTGAAGGCCGAGCCCAGTGCTCCCAGTGCTCCCAGTGCTCCCAGTGCTCCCAGTACTCCCAGCATCCCGAGATTTCAAACCCTCAGCACAGTGGGAGGAGGGGGACAAATGGAGTGTTCCCAGTGTTCCCAGTGTTCCCAGTGTTCCCAGTATTCCCAGTGCTCCACTGAGTGCTCAAGCTCTCGGCACAGTGGCAGTCGGGACAGAGTGCACCCAGTGCTCCCAGTTCTCCCAGTATTCCCAGCATTCCAAGATTTCAAACCTTCAGCATAGTGGGAGGAAGGGGACAAATGGGGTGGACCCAGTGTTCCCAATGTTCCCAGTACTCCCAGTACTCCACTGAGCCCTCCCAGTATTCCCAGTATTCCACTGAGTCTCTAAGTGACACTGGGGACAAACAGAGCGCTCCCAGCGCTCCCAGTACTCCCAGTACCCGCAAACCCCCAGCCCCCCAGCACAGCGTGGGGGTCTCCAGGGCTGAACCCCCCTTTTCCCTGCCCCGGCCCCCGTTCCCAGCGCGTTCCCCAAATCCGCCCCGAGCGGAGCGGAGCGGAGCGGGAGCTCCCCCTCCCCCGGTGCCACATTGGCCGCGTCCCTCCCGCTCCTGCCGAGCTCCCGGCCCCGGCACAGGCGGGGATTTTTTTGGCGTGTAATTACACCCTCCCCAAATTGCACGGTAGGTTGTGGATCATTGTCCAGGAGCTTTTGCTTTTTCCAACCAACGTGGCTCCTTCAAATGTGGAAACGGCCGTGGAGCCGTGCCAGGGGGGGAGAGCGAGGGGAGCGAGCGCGGCGAGGGGAAGGAAGGGAAAAGAGGGAAAGAAAGGGCTAAAAACACAGAGGCAGTGGGTTTGGGGGAGGGGTTTGGGGGTGTCTGTGCTCCTTGGAGGGGCTTCGGGGTTGGGGTCCCTCGGGGGATGCTCTTGGGGACCGTCCAAGGGATGCTCTGGGGACTGGTGGCCTTGGCCCTGCACCGTGCTGGGGTTTGGTCCCGCTGGAGGGGGGTCCCCAATGGAAGCCCTGGGTGTGTTTTGGGGTGTCCCAGCTCTGGGGTGGCTGTCGGGGGGGTGTCAGGCCCCTGGGTGTGTTTAGGGGTGCCCCAGCTGTGGGGTGGCTGTTGGGGCGTCCCTGGTGGAAACCCTGGGTGTGTTTTGGGGTGCCCCAGATGCGGGGTGGCTGTTGGGGTGTCCCTGATGGGAGCCCTGGGTGTGTTTTGGGGTGCCCCAGTTGTGGGGGTGGCTGTTGGGGTGTCCCTGGTGGAAGCCCTGGGTGTGTTTTGGGGTGCCCCAGCTGTGGGGGTGGCAGGGCCCCGGTGACACTCCCAGCATCGCGTGGCACCGGGGTCCCCGAAGCGCCACGTGCCACATCGCCTGTCCCCACCCCGCCAGCCCCTCAGACACCTCTGAGCGTGCAGAACCCCCCCAAAATCACAACGCCCCGCAAAATCCCGCACCCCAAACCCCCCCTAACCCCAACCCCGGCCCCGCCGCGCCGTGCCCGGCCGTGTGTGCGTGTGCCCGCCCGTGTTTGCGTGTGCCCGCCCGTGTTTGCGTGTGCACGGCCACACGGCCCGGGGTGGGGGGGGTCAGGGGGTGCCCCCCGACTCGCTGGGTGCCTCTGATTGGCCGAGGGGGCCGTCCAAAATCCGCTGCTCGCTCCGGGTCCCACCTCCCCGCGGCTGCACACCGTATAAAAGGGCCGGCGCAGAAGTGGGCAAAGGGCAGTAGGAACTTTCTGCTGGGGTCTGGATTTGGAGCTCCAGGGTTGCATCGGCCCCGTATGACCCCAAGCTAAGAACAAACAAGAGACCCCAAAGAGTCTACATGTCTAATATTTAGACATGTTCAGCTTTGTGGATTCTCGGTCACTGCTGTTGATAGCAGCGACTGTCCTACTCGCCCGCGGGCAAGGAGAGGAAGACAGTGAGTAGCGGGCGCTGGGTGATGCCCTCACCCCTCGGGACGCGGCTCTGGGCTGGCACCGGCTCCGGCGACGCCCGGCCCGGCTGCCCTGGGCTGGGCGAGGAGCGGCTCGGGGTGGGCGTGCGGAGCGGAGAGGGGAATTAGGGGCGAAGTAGGGAAATGAGGGGAAAATCGCGGAAAAAATGAGAGGAGAGGACTGGGAGGGATTTGGGGTTGGGGGAAAAGGGGTTTAGGGGGCTCTGGGGGTGAGGAGTCGGGGCGCCCTGCCAAGAGCGGGGAGGGAAGGAAGGGTGGAGAGGAGAGGAGCCGGCGGGGAAGGAGGGAGCCGGGACGAAGGGGAGGAGGAGGAGGAGGAGGAGGAGGAGGCCGGGAAGGGAAAGGAAAGGGGGGAAAGAGCGCGGGAGAGAGAAGAGGGGGGAGAAGAGGAGGGAGAGGGGGGGGCCCAGCCCCGGGATCTGCGAAAGCCATCAGGAAAGAATTAGAAAAGCCTCGGATGATTCATAAGCAAAATGTTTCGGCAGCCGGGGGAGCGGGGGCTGCCAGCGGCGCGGGCCGGGGGCACGGCCGGGGTCACCCCCCCGTGCCACGCCACGGCCCCCGTGCCCCGCTGCCACCTGCGCCAGGGGGACACGGGGGGACCCCGGGCCCGGCGCCCAGCGCTTTTTGCCCGTTTTTGTCCTTTTTTGGTATTTTTTGGTGGTTTTCTTAAATCCATTTTTAATTATTGTTATGATGATGATTTATTATTACCATTATTATTATTATTATTATTATGCATTTTGCAGTCACAATGCCCATCCCGCATTTCCCCTTCTCCATTTCCCATTCCCCGTCCTGCCTTTCCCATTCTGCATTTTCCCTTTCCCATTCCCATTCTTCTTTTTTTTTTTCCCCAGAAGAATTTTGCGTTTTCCATTTGCCTTTTTTTAACATACTTTTTCTTTTTTTTTCCCCCCTTTTTTTTTTCCTTTGCCTTTTTAAAACATATTTAACATATTTCCCCCTTTTTTTTTCTTTGCCTTTTTTAAACATATTTCCCCTTTTTTTTTTCTTTGCCTTTTTTAACATATTTTCCCCTTTTTTTTTTCTTTGCCTTTTTAAACATATTTTCCCCTTTTTTATTCTTTGGTTTTTTTTTTTTTTTTTTTTAATCGGGGGAGGGGGGAGTTCCATGAGTTGGCGCAGCCCCTCCCCACTCCAAGACCCTTCCCCACCGTGGGGCCACCCCCGGGCCTGGCCGCTCGCCCTTCCCTTCCCTCCCCTCCCCTCCCTCGCCCCGCAGCCCCCGCCCGCCTCCGCTCCGTGGCCTCCCGTTCCCGATCCCATCTGGCCCGATCCAGCCCCATCCCGCCTGGATCCAATTTCAGCCCAAACTCGGGGGCCCGCCCGTCCCGTCCCGTCCCGTCCCCCCCAAACCCGCGGCTGCCGGGGACCCCCCCCCTGCCTCGGGGTGTGTTTGCCTTGGCCCAGCCGGCCCGAGCAGCGAGCGGCTGCGGGGATTTTTTGTTTAAATTCCAGCCGATGTGGGAAGAGTTTATTGTGGAGCTTTTCCTGTGTCACCGCGCCGCGCTGATGAGAACCAGATGAAGGGAGAAGCGGGGAGGGGGTGAGGGGAGCCGGGGGGAGCTCCGGGCCGCCCCTCCTGACGCTGCCGCCCCGTCCCGTCCCAGTCCAAACCGGGAGCTGCATCCAGGATGGGCTCACGTACAACGACAAGGACGTGTGGAAACCAGAACCGTGCCAGATCTGCGTCTGCGACAGCGGCAACATCCTGTGCGACGAGGTGATCTGCGAGGACACCTCCGACTGCCCCAACGCCGAGATCCCCTTCGGAGAGTGCTGCCCCATCTGTCCCGACACCGACGGTATCGCGACATCTCTCCCATAGAGGGGTCACGCCCCCCCCCCCCCCCCAGCGGGTGTCTGGGTGTGGGGTGGGTGATGCTGAGCTGCTCTGAACCCCCTTTTTCCCCCCACAGCCTCCCCTGCCTACCCAGAAAGTGCTGGAGTAGAGGTAAGGGCCCCCCAAAATGCGCCCCCCCAAATTTCACCACAATTCCTACTCTGGTATTTGGAGCCCCCCCTTTTCTAACCTGTTCTGTCTCTGCTCCACAGGGTCCTAAAGGAGACCCCGGCCCCAAAGGAGACAGGGTGGGTGTGCCCCCCTCTCGGAAACCCCTGCTCTGCAGGGATCCCAATCCTGCTGGGGGTCACCCCAATACTGCTGGGGGTCACCCCCATTCTGCTGGGACTCACCCCAATCCTGCTGGGGCTCACCCCAATACTGCTGGGGCTCACCCTCATTCTGCTGGGGATCACCCCAATCCCACAGAGGGTCACCCCCATCCCATGGGGCTCACCCCAATCCCTCTGGGACTCACCTCAATCCTGCAAGGCTCACCCCAATCCCATGGAGCTCACCCCAATCCCATGGAGCTCACCCCAATCCCCCACTAGGGCTCACTCCCATCCCACAGGGGCTCACCCCAATCCTGCTGGGCTCAGCCCAATCCTGCTGGGCTCACCCCAGTCACACTGGGATCACCTCAATCTTTCTGGGTTTTACCCCAATCCCCCTGGGTCTCACCCCAATCGCCCCCTGGGTCTCACCCCAATCCCCCCCTGGGTCTCACCCCAATCGCCTCATTCTCACCCCAATCCCCTCGGTCTCACCCCAATCCCCTCAGTCTCACCCCAATCCCCCCTGGGTCCCACCCCAATCCCCCCGGTCTCACCCAATCCCCTCAGTCTTACCCCAATCCCCTCATTCTCACCCTAATCCCCTCATTCTCACCCCAATCTCCCCCTTGGTCTCACCCCAATCCCCTCATTCTCACCCCAATCTCCCCCTGGGTCTCACCCCAATCCCCTGGGTCTCACCCCAATCCCCTCTGTCTCACCCCAATCCCCTCGGTCTCACCCTCTCTTCTCTCGGCAGGGACTGCCCGGCCCCCCTGGCAGAGATGGAATCCCCGGCCAGCCCGGACTGCCCGGCCCCCCCGGCCCCCCCGGCCCCCCAGGCCTCGGTGGGGTGAGTGTGGGGGGGTCCCTGGTGGCGCAGCCCCCCCGGGGGTCCCTGCCCCGCTCACCCCCTGCTCTCCCTCCCTGCAGAACTTCGCTCCCCAGATGTCCTACGGCTACGACGAGAAGGCCGGAGGCATGGCCGTGCCCGGGCCCATGGTGAGCCCGGGGACACAGGGGACACAGGGGACACAGGGGACACCAGGGGACACCAGGGGGAGCTGGGCGAGGGGACAGGACAGGAGTGGTCCCTGTGCTGGTGATGTCACTGAGCAGCAGGACATGGCAGGGATGGGGACAGGGATGGGGCCAGGGATGGGGTGACAGCAGAGACAGGGATGGGGTGACAGCAGAGACAGGGATGGGGCCAGGGATGGGGTGACATCAGGGAGAGGGATGGGGTGACAGCAGAGACAGGGAATGTGTGGGGACTGTACAGGGACACAGTCAGGGACAGGTTGTGATGGGGACAGGGATGGGGTGGCAATGAGAACATGGAATGGGTGCAGGTGGGAACAGAGATGGGGACACGGTGTTGGGGTGGCAGTTGGGACAGGAATAGGGACAATACAATAGGGACAGGCAATAGGGACAGTGGGGACGGGCAATAGGGACAATAAAATGGGGACAATAAAATAGGGACAATAGGGACATGGCAATAGGGGCAGGGATGGGGTGGCAATGGTGACAGGCCAAGGTCGGTGTTGGGGACAAGGAGTGGAGTGGGATGGGGTGGCAATGGGGACAGGGAGGGGGTGGTTTGGGACAGTGATGGGGAGGAGGTGAGGACAGCAGGGGGAGGGTGGTGGTGGGGACAGGGCCAGGGTGACAAGGCACCCACTGCTGACACTTTCTCTTCTCCCCAGGGCCCAGCTGGTCCCCGTGGTCTCCCCGGCCCTCCCGGTGCTCCCGTGAGTGTCACCTCTTCCTGTCCATTTGGGTTTGGGGACAAACAGCCCCCAGGGCCCCTCTGGGTGGTGGGGGGACAGGTCAGAGGGTGTCACACCCTTCCTGACAGCCACAGAGGCGCATGGGGACAAAGTCCTGGTGCCACCATGCGGGGGGACACCACCACTGCCACTGGGGGATCCAGGCCCGAACTTCTCACTTTCTGACCCATTTTTTTTACCCTTTATTTTTTCTCCACAGGGTCCTCAAGGTTTCCAAGGTCCCCCTGGTGAACCTGGAGAGCCTGGTGCTTCTGTGAGTGCTGTCACCTGCCCATGTCCCCCGGGGATGGGGACACTGCCAGCCCTGGCTGTGGGGACACTGTCCCTGCTCTGGGATCCGTGGCAGTGGGGCCTGGCACTGCCTGGGGTGGGTGGCAGGGTGACAGGGGGCAGCTGTCACCTCATGCCTGTCCTCCCTCTCTCCTAGGGTCCCATGGGCCCCCGAGGTCCCGCTGGCCCCCCTGGCAAGAATGGAGATGACGTAAGTGGCCTGTCCTTGGGGTCCCCCCCACTTTGGTGGCCCTGCCATCCCCTCCCAGGTGAGCAGGAGCTGCCTGGCTTGGGGACGTGCCACCAAGGCCGTGTCCTTGTCCTCAGGGTGAAGCTGGCAAGCCTGGCCGCCCCGGAGAGCGGGGTCCCCCCGGCCCCCAGGTGAGACACACAGGGACACCCCTGGCTGTCCCCCCCTCGGGGACAGGGCACTCTGGTGTGGGACAGCCCCCCCAGCACCTCCATCACCACCTCCTGTCTCCCCCAGGGTGCTCGAGGTCTGCCCGGAACCGCTGGCCTGCCAGGCATGAAGGGACACAGAGTGAGTGTCCCCCTGTCCTCGTGCTGGTGACACTCAGGGGACCAGGGACCCCTGAGCTCAGCCAGGGTCCCCTCCTGACCCCCCACCCCTTCTCTCTGCTGCCCCCCAGGGTTTCAGTGGTCTGGATGGTGCCAAGGGTGAGCCTGGACCTGCTGGCCCCAAGGTGAGGAGTGGTGGCAGTGTCACCGCTGTCCTGGCAATGTCACCCTGTCCCCTCTCCCTGCAGAGCAGGTCCCTCACCGTGTCCTTCCTCCCTAGGGAGAGCCCGGCAGCCCTGGAGAGAATGGAGCTCCTGGGCAGATGGTGAGTGCTGCACCCAGGGGGTGAGAGGGGTTCTGGGCAAGAGGGGACAAGGATGGGGGGTGACACCTGGTGGGGACCCAGCTCCCCCTCAGGGATCCACAGGGAATGGGGAGGGAGGGGTTGAACCCCTTGGGAACGTCACCGTGGGCAGCACTGGGGGCACAGGGAGGGGAGGAGGCTCAGGAAAGGGGGGAAGCGTCCATGCAGGTGACACAAACATGTCCTGAACGTGTCCTTGTCCCCTCCCCAGGGTCCTCGTGGTCTTCCCGGCGAGAGAGGCCGTCCCGGCCCATCTGGCCCCGCTGTGAGTATTTGGGATGGGCAGGGCTGAGGTGCCTGCCCGGGCATGGGGCTCTGGAGGTCACCTGTGCCACCCGCGGCTGTCACTGACGCTGTCCCCTCTCCCGCAGGGCGCTCGTGGCAATGACGGCGCTCCCGGTGCTGCCGGTCCCCCCGTGAGTACCCCCGACCCCACGGCCCCTCCTGGGGAGGGGGATCCCACCCTGCTGCCCCCATGGGGACCCCCGGCCGGGAGCCAGGGGGGCTCTGCTGCCTGGGGATCCCCCCGGGCCGGGGTCCCCCCTCTGACCCGAGCCCTCTCTCCCGTTTAGGGTCCAACTGGTCCCGCTGGTCCCCCCGGCTTCCCCGGTGCCGTCGGTGCTAAGGTAGGGCCTGCCCGGCTCCGCGGGGCTGGGAGGGGCTGGGGGGCACCGGGAGGGGGCGCTGGGGGAGCGCTGGGCAGGGCAGGGGTCCCGGAGCGCCCAGGCTGGCACTGCCTGGGACAGTGGCACCCGTGGGGACATCCCCAGCGTGTCCTGGGCACCTGTCCTGGCTGCGCCACCGCGAGAAGGAGCCGCGAGTGGAACCAGCCCTGCCGGGCTCAGGGCAGCCCTAGCGCTCACTGCTCTTCTTCCTCCTCCTCTTCCTCCCCAGGGTGAGACCGGTCCCCAAGGAGCTCGTGGCAGCGAAGGTCCCCAAGGTGCTCGCGGTGAGCCCGGTCCCCCCGGCCCTGCTGGCGCCGCCGGTCCTGCTGTAAGTGACGCCCGCGGGCTCCCCGTCCTTCGGCCTCGCGTCCCGCCAGCCCCGCCGTGACCCTCCTCTTCCTCCTTCTCTCCGCAGGGCAACCCCGGTGCTGACGGCCAACCCGGAGCCAAGGGCGCCACCGTGAGTGTCCCTCGCGTCCCCCCCGGGGCAGGGCAGGAACGGCCGTGCCGCTCCCTCACGGCCTCCTGTGCCTCTTGCAGGGCGCTCCTGGCATCGCTGGCGCTCCCGGCTTCCCCGGTGCTCGCGGTCCCTCCGGCCCCCAGGGTCCCAGCGGCGCCCCCGGCCCCAAGGGTAACACCGTGAGTATCCCCGGGCTCCTCCAGGGGCTCTCCCTGCCCTTGGCCGGGATCCTTTCCTCGGCTGCAGCCGCACCTGGAGCTGCCTCCCGTGGTCCCTGCAAGGCCGCGGTGGCGCAGGGGGTGGCAGATGCTGTGCCCTTATCCCTTCCGGGAGTCCCTGTGCTCCTCAATCCGCCGTTAAAGCTTTCCTCTCTTCTCTCCCCTGCAGGGTGAGCCCGGTGCTCCAGGCAACAAGGGTGACACCGGTGCCAAAGGCGAACCCGTGAGTGACCCCGCGATGTGTCCCTGGGGGCGCTGCCCCTGCTGGCCCCGGCTCCTCCCGGGGGTCCTCATCCCTCCGCGTCCTTCCCCAGGGTCCCGCTGGTGTCCAAGGTCCCCCCGGCCCCGCTGGAGAAGAAGGCAAGAGAGGAGCCCGTGGTGAGCCCGGCCCCGCTGGGCTGCCCGGCCCTGCTGGCGAACGTGTGAGTAGCGATGTCCCTGTCCCCACCCCCGCCATCTCCCTGTCCCTGTCCCCATCTCTGCCATGTCCCTGTCCCCATCCTCGTCATGTCCCTATCCCTGTCCCCACCCCCGCCATGTCCCTGTCCCTGTTCCCATCCCCGCCGTTTTCCTGTCCCCACCCCTGCCCTCGTCCCATCCCCCCATGTCCAGCGTGAACCTCGCGCGTGTTTGGGGACCCCGTGGTGACACCCCCGGCCCCTTCAGGCCGCTCCCACTGGTGGCCATGTCCCGCCTCCCCTGGCCCCCCGAGGTCCCCCCGTGTCCCCACACTGACCCTGCCGTGTCCCCCTCAGGGTGCTCCTGGCAGCCGCGGTTTCCCTGGCGCCGATGGCATCGCCGGTCCCAAGGTGGGTGTCCGCGTCCGTCTGTGGGACAAAGTGGCGTCAGCAAGGCCCTGGGGACTCTGGCCGCTGTCACCTGTGCCCGCACAGCGGCCACGGCGGCTCCGAGCGGCTGCCACCCGCGGGGACACGGCGCTGTGCCGGTCCCCGGGTGCTGTCCCTTCCCAGGGTCACCCCTGTCCCCCCTTGCCAGGGTCCCCCCGGCGAGCGCGGCTCCCCCGGCCCCGTTGGCCCCAAAGGATCTCCTGGTGAAGCTGGACGCCCCGGGGAACCCGGACTCCCCGGTGCCAAGGTGAGGTGGCGCGGTGACACGGTGACACGGTGACACGGTGACACGGAGCTGCACCAGCACGGCCGCAGGGCTCTCCTGCTCTCTGTGCCGGAGGAGGAGCCGCTCTCCAGGACGCTCCCGTTCTCCGGAGCATCCCCTGGCAGTGCTGAGCTCCTGACCCCCCTCCCGCTGCCCCGCAGGGTCTGACTGGAAGCCCCGGCAGCCCCGGTCCCGACGGCAAGACCGGCCCTCCTGTAAGTTGTCCCCACTGCTGTCCCCGCTGCTGTCCCCTCTGCTGTGCCCTCCTCCCCTGGCTCGCCGCGGGCCCGGCTAAGGCGGCGCTGGCTCCCCCCGACACAGGGTCCCGCTGGTCAAGACGGGCGGCCCGGCCCCCCCGGCCCCCCCGGAGCCCGAGGCCAGGCCGGCGTGATGGGATTCCCCGGTCCCAAAGGTGCTGCGGTGAGTGCCACCCTCCCCGAGGCCACCCTGCTCTCTGGGGACACGCCCGGGACCTGTCCCCTGTCCCTGCTGTCACCACGGGCTCATCGCGCTCTGGTTTTAGGGCGAACCCGGCAAACCCGGCGAGAGAGGAGCTCCCGGTCCCCCCGGCGCCGTGGTGAGTGTGGGGTGGGGTGCGACAGCCCGGGGGGGGTGACAAGGGAGGGGGGGAGGTGACAGAGAGGGTCACGGTGGTGTGGGGTGGCAGGGAGGGTGACACAGAGGGTCATGGTGGTGTGGGGTGGCAGGGAGGGTGACAGGGAGGGTGACAGGGAGGGTGACAGGGAGCATCACCCCAGGGTGGGGTGACAGGGAGGGCTGGCCTGGCTCGGACCAGCGCATGGCTGTGAATGGGGTTGTGGGCTGTGAATGGGGTTGTGGGCTGTGAATGGGGTTGTGGGCTGTGAATGGGGTGAGAATGCAGGGTGAGGGCCCTCGGCGGCCGGGGAAGGCTCCCGGGCCGAGGCCGCAGCGGGATGAGGTGTTTGGGATCTCGTCCCGGTGGCTCCCGGCGCTGCTGGAGCGGGGACAGAGGTGACGTGGCCGCGGTGTCTCCCGGCCTTCGAAGGATCCCGCGGCCGTGTCCAGGCCCACGCCCATCCCAGGGGCGGGCACGGCTCTCTCTGAGCACCCTCCTCTCCCTCCTCCCCAGGGCCCCGCTGGCAAAGACGGTGAAACCGGTGCCCAAGGTCCCCCCGGCCCCACCGTGAGTATCCCCCGGCCCGCGGCCACCCCCGGCCACTCCCGGCCACCGGAGCCGGGCCTCGGGAGCCACCTGCCCCCCTCCATGGCTGTCCTGTGTCCCCCAGGGTCCCGCTGGAGAAAGAGGTGAACAAGGTCCCGCTGGTGCTCCCGGCTTCCAGGTGAGGGCTGTCCCCTCCCCGGCAGGGGGACAGAGCACCCAGAGCACGGGTGACACCGCCCTTGTCCCCTCCGTGGTGGCTCACGGCTCCTCTTCTTCCTCCCCAGGGTCTGCCCGGCCCCGCTGGCCCCCCTGGCGAGGCTGGCAAGCCCGGTGAGCAGGTGAGTGTGGGCACTGGGGACCCTCCTGTCCCCTCCCTGTCGCCCCTGTCCCAGTCACACCGGGGCTGCTGCTGCTGGGGTCCCCCCAGGGCACCCCCAGGTGCTCCATGGGAACAGTGGGAACCCCAGCGCTGCCCAGGGAATGAGGGACTCCTGAGGCACCCCGGGGTCCCCTCTGCCTGTCCCTGGTGCCACCTGTTCCCCTCTGACTCATCACCCTGTCCCTCCTGCTCAGGGTGTCCCCGGAGATGCTGGAGCTCCCGGTCCTGCCGGTGCCAGGGTAAGCTGAACCCCCTCATCTGCCCCCAACCCTGGGCACCCCAAAATGCCCCACAGCCCCTGATGGGCCTCGCCTGTGCCACCTCCCCAGGGTGAGAGAGGATTCCCTGGAGAGCGCGGTGTCCAAGGTCCCCCCGGTCCCCAAGGCCCTCGCGGTGCTAACGGCGCTCCCGGTAACGATGGTGCTAAGGTAGGTGCCAGCTGGGCATGGGGGGCTGTGCCCGGCTCGTGGGGCACAGCTGGGGGGTGGCTGGGATGGGTTTGCTGGGCCGGGGTCTCACTAACCCCACTCTGCCTCTCTGCAGGGCGATGCTGGTGCCCCCGGAGCCCCCGGGAACCAGGGCCCCCCCGGTCTGCAGGGAATGCCCGGAGAGCGCGGTGCTGCCGGCCTGCCAGGCGCCAAGGGTGACAGAGTACGTGTCCCCAAAGCCCTCGTGTCCCCAGAACCCTGCTGTCCCCCTTGGTGACCTGCTCCTCACCACCCCTGTGCCCCCTCATCTTCCTCTTGGGGCTGGGTGTGCCCTGAGCCTGTGCCCTGAGCCTGTGCCCTGAGCCTGTGCCACCTCCGTCCCCATCCCTTGGGGCAGGGGATGCTCTGTGCCACCTCCATCCCCATCCCTTGGGGCAGGGGATGCTCTGTGCCACCTCCGTCCACATCCCTTGGGGCAGGGGATGCTCTGTGCCACCTCTGTCCCCATCCCTTGGGGCAGGGGATGCTCTGTGCCACCTCTGTCCCCATCCCTTGGGGCAGGGGATGCTCTGTGCCACCTCTGTCCCCATCTCTTGGGGCAGGGGATGCTCTGTGCCACCTCCGTCCACATCCCTTGGGGCAGGGGATGCTCTGTGCCACCTCTGTCCCCATCCCTTGGGGCAGGGGATGCTCTGTGCCACCTCCATCCCCATCCCTTGGGGCAGGGGATGCTCTGTGCCACCTCTGTCCCCATCCCTTGGGGCAGGGGATGCTCTGTGCCACTGCTGTCCCCATCCCTTGGGGACAATCCCTCGCTGAGAGCTCAGCTCTTGTGAGGAGGAGGATGAGGATGGTCCCAGCCCATTCCAGGGAGGATGAAGAACTGGGGATGTCTCAGTGCAGAGAGGGGTGACTCCCCCAAGGACCTGTCCCCATAACCCCTGTTTTGTGTCCCTCCCTCAGGGTGACCCCGGTCCCAAAGGTGCTGATGGCGCTCCTGGCAAGGACGGTCTCCGAGGCCTGACCGGTCCCATCGGCCCCCCCGGCCCTGCTGGTGCTCCTGGTGACAAGGTGGGGACATCCCGCAGGGACAGACGTGTCCAGGCACTCACCGCCACCTCCTCTCCACAGCCCTGATCCCTTTCCTCTGTTTTCCTGCCCTTCTCCAGGGTGAAGCCGGTCCCCCCGGCCCTGCTGGTCCCACTGGTGCCCGTGGTGCTCCCGTAAGTGTCCCCCACGCTCGGTGATGGCCCCGCCACGGGTGGCCACTCCTCGGTGGCCTTGGTGGCCCTGTCCCCTGCCCGTCTCACACCGTTGTTCCCTCCCGTCTCCTCCAGGGTGACCGCGGCGAGCCCGGCCCTCCCGGTCCTGCTGGATTTGCTGGCCCCCCCGTAAGTGTGACAGGCGGCCCCCCCTCAGCCCGGGGGTCCGCTCCTGCCCCCCAGGGTGGCTCTGAGCCCCCCGGGCTCACCCCGGCCCCGTGTCCCCCCCTCAGGGCGCTGACGGCCAGCCTGGTGCTAAAGGTGAAACTGGGGATGCTGGAGCCAAGGGTGACGCCGGTCCCCCCGGCCCTGCTGGCCCCACTGGTGCTCCCGGACCTGCTGTAAGTGCCCCCCCTCAGCCCCCCCCGTGCCCGGGCTGCAGCCCCACGGCTCAGCTCACCCCTCTCCTCCTCCTCTTCCTCCTCTTCCTCCCTCCCAGGGTGCTGTTGGTGCTCCCGGTCCCAAAGGTGCTCGCGGCAGCGCTGGACCCCCTGTAAGTACCGGTCTTGTGGGGAGGGGGGCGCTTGGGGGAGTCTGGGGGCGCCCCCGGGTGGGAACAACCCCGAGGGGCTTTAACTCTGCCTCTGCTCCCCCCACACCGTGGGGCACCCCCGGCCCTGCACCCCCAAAACCACGGGGATGGAGTGGGGTGGCCTCATCCCAGCAGGGGACAGAGCAGAGGGAAAAGGGGGGGTTGCCTTTACACCCCCAAATCAGCCCCCAGGTGGGCTCTTTCCTCCTGACCACCAGGGGTCCCATGGGGTTCCCCGTGGTGACTCCCAGCCAGGGAACTCCCCTGGAGCTCCGGATCCAGCCCCACTGACTGCAGCTCTCCTCCCTTCCAGGGTGCTACTGGTTTCCCTGGTGCTGCTGGAAGAGTTGGACCCCCCGGCCCCTCTGTGAGTACTCCTGGGGGGGACATGGGGGGCTGGAGCTGGGGACAGGGGAGGTGCTGGGGACATGGACAGGAGGCGCTGGGGACACTGGAAAGGAGGCATTGGGGACACAGGATGGGAGGAATTGGGGACACTGGACAGGAGATGCTGGGGACACTGCACAGGAGGCACTGGGGACACAGGATGGGAGGAATTGGGGACACTGGACAGGAGATGCTGGGGACACTGCACAGGAGGCACTGGGGACACTGCACAGGAGGCACTGGGGACACTGCACAGGAGATGCTGGGGACACTGCACAGGAGGCACTGGGGACACTGCACAGGAGGTGCTGGGGACATGGACAGGAGGCACTGGGGACACTGCACAGGAGGTGCTGGGGACATGGACAGGAGGCATTGGGGACATGGACAGGAGGTGCTGGGCACCGTCCAGGCGCTGCACGTGGCCTCCCTGTCCCACTTGGCACCGGGACACCCCTGGCCGCCCTTCAGCTGGCAGCGGGGGGGTCCCGGCCTGACGGCACCGCCTTCCCCCCGTGCAGGGTAACATCGGCCTGCCCGGCCCTCCCGGCCCCGCCGGCAAGGAAGGCGGCAAAGGACCCCGCGGTGAGACCGGCCCCGCCGGCCGCCCCGGAGAGCCGGGACCCGCCGGTCCCCCCGGTCCCCCCGGCGAGAAAGGAGCCCCCGGTGCTGACGGTCCCATCGTGAGTCACCCCCTGCCCGAACCGCTGTGCTGGTCACCGCCTCTCGCTGTCCCCTCCGTGGGGAGGTGACAGCGGGGCTGTCCCCGCTGAGGCTCCGTTTGTCCCCGCAGGGCGCTCCCGGCACGCCCGGACCCCAAGGTATCGCCGGCCAGCGCGGTGTGGTCGGTCTGCCCGGCCAGAGAGGCGAGCGAGGCTTCCCTGGGCTGCCCGGCCCCTCCGTGAGTACCGGGGAGCTCTGGGGACCCGCAGGCTCTGTCACCCCCCCGGGAGGGGCTGTGTGACAGTGTCCGACCCTCGTTCTGTCCCCCCGCAGGGTGAACCCGGCAAACAAGGCCCCTCTGGCTCCCCCGGTGAGCGCGGCCCCCCCGGCCCCATGGGCCCCCCCGGCCTGGCCGGACCCCCCGGAGAAGCCGGACGTGAGGTGAGCGCCCGTGGCCACCGTGGGGCTGGGGGCACGGCCCCTGTGCCGATGGGGGGCTCTGAGACCACCCCCCGTGAGCCCCCCACCCCTAACGAGGGTCTCTGCTCCCCGTAGGGCGCTCCCGGTGCTGAAGGTGCCCCCGGCCGTGACGGTGCTGCTGGTCCCAAGGTGAGTCGGCTCTGAGGAGGGGATGGGAGGGGTGATGGGGTTGTGCTGGCCCGCACTGACCTCTCCTCTTCCTCTTCTTCCTCCTCTTCCTCCTCTTCCTCCTCCGCCTCGCAGGGTGATCGTGGTGAGACCGGCCCTGCTGGCCCCCCTGGTGCTCCCGGTGCCCCCGGTGCCCCCGGCCCCGTCGGCCCTGCTGGCAAGAACGGAGATCGCGGTGAGACCGTAAGTGATGCTCGGCCCGGAGCCCCCTCACAGCCCCCAGGCAGGACCCAGCTCTGGGGCCTGGCCCCGGGCTCAGCTCCTGCTGCTGGAAGGAGCTTCCCAGGCAGGCAGAGGTGCCACCACCCTGCAATGGGTGATTTCAGAGGTGCCACCACCCTGCAAAGGGCAATCTCAGAGGTGCCACCACCCTGCAATGGGTGATTTCAGAGGTGCCATCACCCTGCAAAGGGCGATCTAGAGGTGCCACCACCCTGCAAAGGGCAATCTCAGAGGTGCCACTACCCTGCCATGGGTGATCTCAGAGGTGCCATCACCTTGCAATGGGTGATCTTAGAGGTGCCACCACCCTGCAAAGGGCGAATTCAGAGGTGCCACCACCCTGCAATGGGTGATTTCAAAGGTGCCACCACCCTGCAAAGGGCGATCTCAGAGCTGCCACCACCCTGCAATGGGTGATCTTAGAGGTGCCATCACCTTGCAATGGGTGATCTCAGAGGTGCCACCACCCCCTCGAGGGTCCCTGAGCGTCTCAGGATGGTTCTGCCCCAGGCTGGCTGCAGGAGGTGCAGGATGTTCTAACCTGTCCCCTTCTCTCCTGTCCCAGGGTCCCCAAGGTCCCGCTGGCCCCCCTGGTCCTGCTGGTGCTCGTGGTCCTGCTGTAAGTGATGCTCTGCTCTGTCCTCCTTGGTGCCTCTGTGTGCCCACAGTGCCCAGGACCGCACTCAACTCATCTTCCTCCTCCTCCTCCTCCTCCTCCTGCAGGGTCCCCAAGGTCCCCGTGGTGACAAAGGTGAAACTGGTGAACAGGGTGACAGAGGCATGAAGGGTCACAGAGGCTTCTCCGGTCTCCAGGGCCCACCTGGTCCTCCCGTAAGTCCCGCGGGGTGACGGTGGCTCTGCCACACGTCCTGGGGGCAGCACGGGCTGCTGATGTCACCTCTGATGTCGCCTCTTCTTCCTCCTCCTCCACTGTCACAGGGCTCTCCTGGTGAACAAGGTCCTTCTGGTGCTTCTGGTCCCGCCGGTCCCCGAGTGAGTCCTGGCATGAGCTGTGACATCCAGACACGGCTGTGGCACCGTGGGGAGGGCGGGGGGGTCCCCACGGCCAGAGGGATCCCTACAGGGCTTGGGGCTGGAGGCTGAGGTTCTGCTGAGTCCCCATGGCCAGCGGGATCCCTGCAGGGTCTGGAGTTGGGGCTGGAGGCTCTGCTGGGTCCCCACAGCCAGAGGGATCCCTGCAGGGTTTGGGGTTGGAGCTGGAGGCTCTGCTGGGTCCCCACGGCCAGAGGGATCCCTGCAGGGTCTGGGGTTGGAGCTGGAGGCTCTGCTGGGTCCCCACGGCCAGCGGGATCCCTGCAGGGTCTGGGGTCGGGGCTGGAGGCTCTGCCGCGGTTGCACGGCCGCGCTCACGCTTTTCTCCCGTCCTGCAGGGTCCCCCTGGCTCCGCCGGTGCTGCTGGCAAGGACGGTCTGAACGGGCTGCCCGGCCCCATCGGTCCCCCCGGCCCCCGCGGCCGCACCGGCGACGTCGGTCCCGTCGTACGTCCCGACCCCTCCTCCGTGCTCCCGGAGCCGCCGGCCTTCAGCGCCCGCTTCCCCGTCACCATCCTCCTCCTCTCCTCCCGCAGGGTCCCCCCGGCCCCCCCGGGCCCCCCGGTCCTCCCGGCCCTCCCAGCGGCGGCTTCGACTTCAGCTTCCTGCCCCAGCCGCCCCAGGAGAAGGCGCACGACGGCGGCCGCTACTACCGGGCCGATGATGCCAACGTGATGCGCGACCGCGACCTGGAGGTGGACACCACCCTCAAGAGCCTGAGCCAGCAGATCGAGAACATCCGCAGCCCCGAGGGCACCCGCAAGAACCCCGCCCGCACCTGCCGCGACCTCAAGATGTGCCACGGCGACTGGAAGAGCGGTCGGTGTCCCCCCGGTCCCCGCCGGCCCCTCGGGGCTGTCACCCCGTCTCTGTCCCCTCTGCTGCTGCTCAGCTCTGTCCTTCTTCCACCTCCTGGTGCATCTGCAGCACCCTTCATCTGTCCTGTCTCTCCCGTCTGCCCTCCCCTCCATCCTCCTCCTGTCCCTCTCCTGTTTCTCCCCTTCTTCTTCCTCTTTTCCCGCTCCACGCTCCGCCCCCTGCTCCCTCCTTTGCCTTCCTCACCTCCCTTCTCATCCCCCACGGCTGCTGCTCACCTTCCTCCTTCCTCCCTTCATCCTCAGCATCTCCCAGTCCCTGTCCCTCACCCATCCCTCCATCCTCTGCTCCATTCTCCATCCCCTGGGGCTGTCCTTCACCCTCCTCCTTCATCCCTCCCGGCTCTTCCTCACCTGTTCTCTCCTGGATTCTCCTCACCCATTCCATCCCCCTGGTTGTTCCTCACCTGTTTCATCCCTCTGGTTGTTCCTCACCCATTCCATCCCCCTGGTTGTTCCTCATCTGTTCCATCCCTCTGGTTGTTCCTCACCTCTTCCATCCCTCTGGTTCTTCCTCACCTGTTCCATCCCTCCTGGCTGTTCCTCATCTATTCCATCCCTCTGGCTGTTCCTCACCTGTTCCATCCCTCTGGTTGTTCCTCACCCATTCCATCCCTCCTGGTTGTTCCTCACCTGTTCCATCCCTCCTGGCTGTTCCTCATCTATTCCATCCCTCTGGCTGTTCCTCACCTGTTCCATCCCTCCTGGTTGTTCCTCACCTCTTCCATCCCTCTGGTTCTTCCTCACCTGTTCCATCCCCCTGGTTGTTCCTCACCCATTCCATCCCTCTGGCTGCTCTTCAGCTCCATTTGCCAACCCCTGGAGCTGTTCCTCACCTTCATCCCTCCTGACTGTTCCTCTCTCCTGTCCCCTTGGCTGTCCCTCTGTCCCACCCCCTGTCTGTCCCTCCCCACCACCCTCCCTGCCCCTCTCCTGACCCATCCCTGTCCCCTCAGGCGAGTACTGGATCGACCCCAACCAAGGCTGCAACCTGGACGCCATCAAGGTCTTCTGCAACATGGAGACGGGCGAGACGTGCGTGTACCCGACCCAGGCGTCCATCGCCCGCAAGAACTGGTACCTCAGCAAGAACCCCAAGGAGAAGAAACACGTCTGGTTCGGCGAGGCCATGAGCGACGGCTTCCAGGTGGGCGCGGGGGCCAGCGGAGGGTGGAGGGGCCGGGGGTCCCGCAGCGCTTTGGTGGTGACCGATGTCCCCCGGTGCAGTTTGAGTACGGCGGCGAGGGCTCCGACCCGGCTGACGTGGCCATCCAGCTGACCTTCCTGCGCCTCATGGCCACCGAGGCCTCCCAGAACGTCACCTACCACTGCAAGAACAGCGTGGCCTACATGGACCAGGCCAGCGGCAACCTGAAGAAGGCCCTGCTGCTGCAGGGCGCCAACGAGATCGAGATCCGCGCCGAGGGCAACAGCCGCTTCACCTACGGCGTCACCGAGGACGGCTGCACGGTGAGTGACGGGGACAGCGGCGACACCGGGGACGCGCTGGGGACGGGGAGTGACCGTGGTGTCCCCGCAGAGTCACACGGGCGCCTGGGGCAAGACAGTCATCGAGTACAAGACGACGAAGACCTCGCGCCTGCCCATCATCGATTTGGCTCCTATGGACGTCGGCGCTCCGGACCAGGAATTCGGCATCGACATCGGCCCCGTGTGCTTCTTGTAACCCCGGACGCCCCACGCGTGACAGGAGAGAGTAATAATAATAATGATAAAAATAATAATAAAACAAACAAAACACCAAAAAAAAAAAAACCTGCCAAAAAAAAAAAAAAAAAAAAAAAAAAAAAAGGAGAAAATTTCACATGGACTTTGAATTTGTGTCGGTTTCTATCCAGCGTCTCTAAAACAACTCCGGTTGCGTTGCTGTAAGAGAAAAACCTCAAAAACCCTCCCGAAAAAAAAGGAAAAAAAAAAAAAAAAAAGCATTCAACCCCCCTCAAAAAATATTAAAAAAAACCAAATAAATGACTTTTTCAAACAAAATCACCAGGAAGTGGGTTCGCTTGCTTGCCCCCCCTCATTCCTCAGCCCCGGAGATGGCAAAGCTCAGATCCCCAAAGGGTCCCCGAGCCCCCCGGGACCCCCAGGCCCCCTCCCCGCCAGCCCCTTTGCTTCTTGCATCTCATTAGAATTTTAATTTTTTGCTGCGAGGAAGATGTTGAACTCCTGGCTATAATTTGCTTTTTCTCCCTTGTTTTCCCTCTTTCTCTCCCCTCTCCTCCTTATTTTTTATTTGGGTAATGCTGATTTTGAGTTCTCTCGATTTCCTTTTGTTCTGGTTATTTTTTATCGTGGTTTTTTTTTTTTTTTTTTTTTGTTTTGTTCTGTTTTGTTCTGTTTTGTTCGTTGTTTGTTGTTCATTTTATTTTTATTCAGGCAGCAAAACCAATTCACTCCCAAGCCACGGAGCAGCTCCGGCCCTGCGCTGACGCCCCTGTCCGGATGGCTACCTCACCACTCTCGGGGTGTTTCATCATCTTTTTGAGTCTGAATTTTGGGGTTCTTTTTGTTTTTTAGCTTCATTTGGAGCTTTTCAGCCGTGCCGGGACTTTCCTGCCAGGTTCAGAGCAAAGGTGCTAATTTTCCCCCCATCATGTTTCCTCCCACCCTTTTTTCTCTTTGGTTGCTCTGTTGTTCTCTTATTTTGATTTTCCTTTGGAGGTTTCTTTCCCTCAGGATTTTTATCCTGGTTTTTGGGTTTGTTTTTTTTTTTTTAATTATTATTTTAAAATATTCTCTTTAATTTTGGCCCCGGAACACCCAACCCCGGGACCGCCTGGTGCTACAACCTCCAAAGAGGTCTCAGCTTGGTCTGGCTTAATCCCCCTCTATTTTATGCTTTATTTCCCTCCTGTTTTTCGCTGCTCAGCTCCACTGGGGAATTTTCCAAAGGTGCTATTCCCCCCATTACCCCCACCTCCAACACCCCACCAGCAAATCCCGCAAAGCGAGAGGCATCAAATTCCGAGGGGAAAAGGAATAAATCGATTTTCCAGGTCGAGCAGGTGGAACTTCAGCTCTGCTCCCATCTTCCAGCAGCTTTTTTCCATCCATTCATCCACCCTCCATCCATCCACCCATCCATCCATCCATCCATCCATCCATCCATCCATCCATCCATCCATCCCTGCATCCTCTCCGGGCACGGAGGGCCACGAACCCACTCCCTTTGCCAGGCCCAGCTCTGGCATTTCCCTGGGTTTTGTACCTACTTTGTATAATGTATAATAATAATAATTAATTAATTAAGCAATTCATCACTTTAAAGCGGTTTGGGGGTTTTCTTCATTTTCTTTTTTTTTTTTTTTTTTTTTTTTCGAAAATGGATATTATTATTTTTTTTTTTTTCTCTGACTGCTGAAATAAAGGCATGTGAAATGATCCAACCAACCTGGGGCTGCTCTCTGCCGCTGCTGCTCTCGGGGGGCTCGGGGCTGGGGTGGGTCCTGATGGGCGATGTTGGGAATTCCTCCTCCCTGATCCCGCTCTCCTCCTGGCCGATCCCGCTCTGCTCCCGGCGAGTTCTGTGCTCCGCTCCCTGCCCGTCCTCCCTCCTCCTCCTCCTCCTCCTCTTCCTCCTCCTCCTCCTCCTGTCCCAGCCCCCCCAGCCCGGGATGAGGGGGGGAGGAAGGAAGGGGAGGGGGTTGGGATGGGCTTGGGGGGGGGCAGGGACCCCCATTGGGAGGGTCTGGGGAGGGGGGGGGGGTCTGTGTCCCCAAATGAGGAGTGGGGCTGGAGGGGACTGGGGACACCGAGGACATCGAAATGGAGACATGGGGAGGGGGCTGGGGACAAAGAGATGCCCCAAAATTGGAGCAGAGGGGTGGGGGGGCTGGCCCGGTGTGGGGGTGCCCTGCTATGAGCCCCTCACCCAGTGCCCCCCAGTGCCCGTGCCCAGTCTGTGCCCCCTCCCCATGGCGGGGGGCTCGCAGGGACCCCCGGGGCCCGCAGCGCCGGCCCTGTCCCGCTCCATCAATGGCTCCCCTTGTTCCGCGGGGCCCCCGCGCCTTCCTCTCCCCCACCTGGCGCCGCCCCGGCCGGGGGGGCTCTCAAAGAGCCTCTTTCTTCCGCGGGGCTGGGCCGGGAGCACCCCCGGGGGCGGGGAGGGCTCCGGCCGGCTCCGAGCGGAGCCTTCGGGGGCTGCGGCGCGATCCGGGCGGGCACGGACACCCAGGTGAGCTGCGGGGGTTTGGGGGGGCCATGGCGGGGCTCTGGGAGGGTGTCCCCCCATTTATCCCAATCCCCGGGTCCATCCCGCTCCCCTCTGCCTCCCATTTATCCCAATCCCGGCCCCATCCCCTCCCCTGTCCCCCCTTTATCCCAATCCCGACCCCATCCCGCTCCCCTGTCCCCCCTTTTTCCCAATCCCAACCCCATCCCCTCCCCTGTCCCCACCTTTATCCCAATCCCAAGCCCCATCCCGCTCCCCTGTCCCCCATTTATCCCAATCCCGGCCCCAATCCCCTGTCCCCCCTTTACCCCAATCCCATCCCCATCCCGCTCCCCTGTCCCCCCTTTATCCCAATCCCGGCCCCATCCTGCTCCCCTGTCCCCCCTTTATCCCAATCCCAACCCCATCCCCTCCCCTGACCCCCCATTTATCCCAATCCCGACCCCATCCCGCTCCCCTGTCCCCCCTTTATCCCAATCCCGGCCCCATCCCGCTCCCCTGTCCCCACCTTTATCCCAGTCCCGGCCCCATCCCGCTCCCCTCTGCCCCCCTTTATCCCAATCCCCAGCCCCATCCCGCTCCCCTGTCCCCCCTTTATCCCAATCCCAGCCCCATCCCGCTCCCCTGTCCCCCCTTTATCCCAATCTCAGCCCCATCCCGATCCCCTCTGCCCTCCTTTATCCCAATCCCAGCCCCATCCCGCTCCCCTGTCCCCCCTTTATCCCAATCCCGACCCCATCCCGCTCCCCTGTCCCTCCTTTATCCCAATCCCCAGCCCCATCCCGCTCCCCTGTCCCCCCACGGGGCCGGGGGTGTCACTCGGAGTCACCCCAGCCCTTTTGGGGAGGCTGCGACTTTTGATGGCCGAGCACCCCCAAACCTACCCCGTCAATAAAGCAGCAAAGCCTCATTTCATCACTGAAACTCAATTTATGCACCAAAATTCACCCGAAAGCGGGGACACCCCAAATCCTCCAGGCAGAGCCCAGCCGGACCCTCAACTCCTCCTCCTCCTCCTCCTCCTCCTCCTTACCGGGGTTTTGCCCCCTCCAAACCCGCCCGGCCACGCTGTCCCCAGCTCTGGCGCTGTCCCCCGGCTCTGGGGTCCCCTCAGGGCGGGAGCAGCGGGGCTCGGGCGCTGCCCATGGGGTCGCTGCGCTGCCCCGTGCGGATGTTGAACATGGGCAGCGTGGAGAGCGGCCGGGCCACGTCCCGGGGCACGTCCCTCCTGCCGGCCATGAGCCGCAGCTCCCGCGTGTCCCCCACGATGGAGCTGTGATGGAGCAGCTGGAGGCTGCGGGGACAGCGCGGGATGGAGCTCGGGCCGCCGGCACCCACCCCTCAGGGACCCCTTTGTGGGGTCCCCTGTCCCGTCATGGGGCCAGCACAGGCAGTGTTTGGGTGTGCGCCCCAAAATTGGGATCTTCACCCCAAAAGTGAGGGTGTGCACCCCGTCACTGGGGGCTGCTGACCCTTCAGTGGGGACTGAATGCTGTTATTGGGGTCTGTTCCCCCAAAAGCGAGGGCTGAACCCCATCATTGGGGTCTGTGTATCATTTCTGGGGTCTGCCCCCCAAAAGCGAGGGCTGAACCCCATCACTGGGGTCTGGGTGTCATTTCTGGGGTCTGCCCCCTCATCTTTGGGGTCTCCTCCCTGCCCGGGGTCCCTCAGAGGCTGTCACAGAAGTGAAGCAGCTCCTTGAGCCCCACCCCGTGTCTGAGAGGGGTTTTGGGGGGCCCGAGGGGTGGGGAGGGCAGGAGAGGGCTGGAAGGGTCCCTTATGGGGTGGGGGGACCTTTAGGCTCTGTGGCACCCCCAAAGAGTTGATTGTCCCCCTTCTCTGTCCCGTTTTCCTGCCCAGCTCTGTCCCCACACTTGGCCATAACAAAACCCCCCCAAAGCAGCCCCCCAAAAGCAGCCCCCACAAAGCAGCCCCCCAAAACAGCCCCCAGCACCCCCACAGTCCAACCAGGACTCACTCAGACGTCTGCAAGTCCCGTTTTTCCCTACAAAACAGAAGAAAAAGGGAAAAACCCCAATAATTATGGCGAGAAGGGCTCTCACCACCCCCGGCTCATCCCGGGGGTCACAAGGGCCGGGGGGGGACACCCGGAGGGGGTCCCCGTGGCCTGGCAGGGTGGGGGGACCCGCGACTCACACTCCCTCCCTGCGGCAGCACATGAGGTGGCCCAGGAGCAGGGACAGCAGCGCGGCCACCGCCAGCGGCACCAGCAGCGTCACCAGGAACGGGGACAGCAGCTCGCGGGGGGGGGCCTCGCTGGGGGGCTCGAAAGGGGCCCCCCCCTCCAGAACCCCCGGCCCCCACAGCGGCCCCGGCGGGGTGGGGCTGGGAGCCACCTGCAGCTGGGGGACAGGGGGGTGAGGAGGGGCTGGGGACGGCTGGGGACACGGGGGGACATGGGGGGACATGGGGGACATGGGGGGACATGGGGGGACATGGGGGGACATGGGACACCAGGGGACACAGGGGGACGTGGGGGGACACGGGGGGACATGGGGGGACATGGGGGACATGGGGGGACATGGGGGGATACGGGGGGACACAGGGGACATGGGGGGACATATGGGGATATGGGGGGACACGGGGGGGACATGGGGGACATGGGGGGACATGGAGGGACATGGGGGGATACGGGGGGACACGGGGCACATGGGGGAACACAGAGGGACGTGGGGGGACATGGGGGACATGGGGGAACACAGGGGGACGTGGGGGGACATGGGGGATTGAGGGGACATGGGGGGACACGAGGGGACATGGGGGACATATGGGGACTTGGGGGACATGGGGGAACATGGAGGAACACGGGGGAACACAGGGGACATGGGGGGGACATGGAGGTACATGGGGACATGGGGGACACGGGGGGACATGGGGGATATGGGGGACATGGGGGGACATGGGGGGACATGGGGGACATGGGAGGGACACAGGGGACACCAGGGGACACAGGAGGACGTTGTGGGGACACGGGAGGACACGGGACGCTCACCAGGGTGAGGTTGCACCAGCGGATGGAGAAGTGGGGGGCGAAGGTGTCGTAGCAGGAGGCCAGGGGACGCTGGCCACGGTGACAGCGGGCACGGCTCTGCGGGGACACGGCCGAGGCCAGGCACGGCGAGAAGGGGCTGTGGGAGCCCACCTGGACATAAACCCTGTGGGGCAGAGCACCCCAAACCCACCATGGTGAGCAGGGGCTGTGGGACCCAGCTGGACGTACACCCTGTGGGGCAGAGCACCCCGAAACCCAACCATGGTGAGAAGGGGCCGTGGGAGCTCAGCTGGACATAAACCCTGTAGGACAGGGCACCCCAAACCCAGCCATGGTGAGAAGGGGCTGTGGGAGCCCACCTGGACGTACACCCTGTGGGGCAGAGCACCCCAAAACCCGCCATGGTGAGCAAGGGCTGTGGGAGCTCAGCTGGACATAAACCCTGTGGGGCAGAGCACCCCAAACCCAGCCATGGTGAGAAGGGGCTGTGGGAGCCCAGCTGGATGTACACCCTGTGGGGCAGAGCACCCCAAAACCCGCCATGGTGAGCAAGGGCTGTGGGAGCCCACCTGGACGTACACCCTGTGGGGCAGAGCACCCCAAAACCCGCCATGGTGAGCAGGGGCTGTGGGAGCTCAGCTGGACATAAACCCTGTGGGGCAGAGCACCCCGAAACCCACCATGATGAGCAGGGGCTGTGGGAGCCCACCTGGACATACACCCTGTGGGGCAGGGCACCCCAAAACCCACCATGGTGAGAAGGGGCTGTGGGAACCCAGCTGGACATAAACCCTGTGGGGTAGGGCACCCCAAAACCCAGCCATGGTGAGAAGGGGCTGTGGGGGCTCAGCTGGATGTACACCCTGTGGGGCAGAGCACCCCAAAACCCCCACGGTGAGAAGACCCCACACATTCACCTCCACCACTGGTGGCAGGTGACCCCAAAACCCACCATGGTGAGCAGGGGCTGTGGGAGCCCACCTGGACGTGCATCCTGCACAACAGGGCACCCCAAAACCCAGCCATGGTCAGGAGGGGCTGTGGGGGCTGTGGGAGCCCACCTGGATGTACACCCTGTGGGGCAGAGCACCCCAAAACCCGCCACAGTGAGCAGGGGCTGTGGGAGCCCACCTGGATGTACACCCTGTGGGGCAGGTGACCCCAAAATCTGCCACAGTGAGCAGGGGCTGTGGGAGCCCACCTGGACGTGCATCCTGCAAGGCAGGTGACCCCAAACCCACCATGGTGAGAAGCCCCCACACCACTGATGGGAGGTGACCCCAAAACCCCCTCAGGGGTGCTGAGGACATCCCCATGACCCCCCCGGCCCTGCCCGTACCCCTCCTTGCGGCCCTCGATGGGCAGCGGGACGCGGCCACCGCGGTCCAGGGCGGAGGTGACATTGACCACGTGCAGGTCCCCGCGCTCCCAGAGCCCGGCCGAGGCCTGCAGGAACATCTCCCGCGCCGCCTCGGGCAGCAGCTCCTCCACGTCCCTGTTCCCCACCAGGAACTCGGCCTGGAATGGCGCCTCCCCGCCTGCGGGGACAGGGGACACCCGTGGGGACACCGTGGGGACAGCCCGTGGGGTGGCACCCGTGGGGACACCCGTGGGGACAGCCCGTGGGGTGGCACCCGTGGGGACAGCCCGTGGGGTGGCACCCGTGGGGACACCCCGCAGCCACCACGGGGCCATCCCGGGGGGTTTGGGGCGTTTGGCCATACCTGGAGCGGGGGGTGACAGCGATGACGAGGCGCTGGGATGCGGTGGCGAAGGTGTGGCGGTTGTAGGCCAGCACCTGAGGGGACACAGGGGACACCTGGGCTGGGCCAGCTGTGGTCCTGGCTCACCCCAAGAGCTGTGGGGCCATACCTGGACACGCTGTGGGTGCCCAGCTCGTACCTGGATGCTGTGGGTGCCCAGTTCAGGGGACAGAGGGGACACCTGGGGTGGCCCAGCCACGGTCCTGGCTCAGCCCAGGAGCTGTGGGGCCGTACCTGGACTCTGTGGGTCTGTTCCCGGATGTTGTGGGTGCCCAGTTCATACCTGGGCACTGTGGGTGCCCAGCTCATACCTGGGTACTGTGGGTGTCCAGCTCATACCTGGACACTGTGGGTGCCCAGTTCATACCTGGGCACTGTGGGTGCCCATTTCATACCTGGATGCTGTGGGTGCCCAGCTCATACCTGGATGCTGTGAGTGCCCAGCTCATACCTGGGCACTGTGGGTGCCCAGTTCATACCTGGATGCTGTGGGGCTGTACCTGGACGCTGTGGGTGCCCAGCTCATACCTGGACACTGTGGGGCTGTACCTGGACGCTGTGGGTGCCCATTTCATACCTGGATGCTGTGGGTGCCCATTTCATACCTGGACACTGTGGGTGCCCAGTTCATACCTGGACACTGTGGGTGCCCATTTCATACCTGGACACTGTGGGTGCCCAGCTCATACCTGGATGCTGTGTGTGCCCATTTCATACCTGAATGCTGTGGGTGCCCATTTCATACCTGGACGCTGTGGATGCCCAGTTCATACCTGGATGCTGTGGGTGCCCATTTCATACCTGGATGCTGTGGGTGCCCATTTCATACCTGGACACTGTGGGTGCCCAGTTCATACCTGGACACTGTGGGTGCCCAGCTCATACCTGGACACTGTGGGTGCCCATTTCATACCTGGACACTGTGGGTGCCCAGTTCATACCTGGATGCTGTGGGTGCCCATTTCATACCTGGACGCTGTGGGTGCCCAGTTCATACCTGGGCACTGTGGGTGCCCAGTTCATACCTGGATGCTGTGGGTGCCCATTTCATACCTGGACACTGTGGGTGCCCAGTTCATACCTGGATGCTGTGGGTGCCCAGCTCATACCTGGGTACTGTGGGTGCCCAGTTCATACCTGGATGCTGTGGGTGCCCATTTCATACCTGGATGCTGTGGGTGCCCAGCTCATACCTGGACGCTGTGGGTGCCCATTTCATACCTGGGCACTGTGGGTGCCCAGCTCATACCTGGACACTGTGGGTGCCCATTTCATACCTGGACACTGTGGGTGCCCAGCTCATACCTGGACACTGTGGGTGCCCATTTCATACCTGGATGCTGTGGGTGCCCAGCTCATACCTGGATGCTGTGGGTGCCCATTTCATACCTGGATGCTGTGGGTGCCCATTTCATACCTGGATGCTGTGGGTGCCCAGCTCATACCTGGACACTGTGGGTGCCCATTTCATACCTGGATGCTGTGGGTGCCCATTTCATACCTGGATGCTGTGGGTGCCCAGCTCTGGGGCTCCGGGGCAGCCGTACAGGAAGCTGGGCTGGCTGGGGCCCCGCTGGGCCAGGCGCAGCCACCGGGGCAGGTCCGGGTGTCCCCACAGGTGGGCACGGAAGGTCACCGGGGCTGTGGGGACACGGGCAGTGGGTATGGGCACTGCCAGCTGTGCCCCCTGCCCCACCCAGCTGCTCCCCACAAAGGGATCGTCCCTGGGGGTGCTGCTCCTGGTTCTGAGCTGTGACCCCAAACAGACACCCCAAGGCACTGGGGTGATGCTGGGGGAGCCCCAAACAAGATGGACAGACAGACAGACAGACAGACAGACAGCCCAGCTGGGGTGATCCTGGACAGGACCATTGGCCAGTGCCACCCCTTTTACCATCCCCAGCCTGGCCCTCACCATCATCATCCTCGCTGCCACTGAAGGCCTCCAGGAAGGGCTCCCTCTCCAGCTCGTGCACAAAGATGACTCCGGTCTCGGCAGGGACGTGGAGGTCGGGGAGGACGTGGTGGTCGGGGACAGTGGCCAGGGACACCCTCAGGGCCAGGGCTGCGGCCACACGTGGGGCTGGAGCCAAAGCTGGGACCATGGCCCCTCCCTGCCTCAGTTTCCCCAGTGCCCACAGATCCCTGGGGCTCTCAGAGGGGTGGGAATGTGTCCTTGCAGTGCCAGGTGTGCCCACAGTGCCAGGTGTCCCCGCAGTGCCAGGTGTCCCCACAGTGCCAGGTGTGCCCACAGTGCCAGGTGTGCCCAGGGCAGAGCGGGAGGATGTTTGGGGAGGGGATGGGGACAGGGACAGGATGGGGACAAGGGCAGGATGGGGACCAGGACGGGATGGGGACAAGGACGGGATGGGGACAAGGACAGGATGGGGACCAGGATGGGATAGGGACAAGGACAGGATGGGGACAAGGGCAGGATGGGCCCAGCGCCTTCCCCAGCCCTGGCTGTCACACAGAGGTCCCACTCATTGTCCCCTGCCGTGTCCCACACCCCGCTGGCACCGGGACATGGTGGCTTTTTTTAGCTCTGGCACGTCCCAGCCCCGTCCCCCCCTGTCCTCCCCCTTGCACCCCCCGTGTCCCCCCCAGCTTTGGGGTTCCCCGTCCCCTCGGTCCCCCCGGCCCGGCCGTGTCCCCCAGAGGGTGACAGGGCTGTCACTCGCCTGCCAGCGCCCAGAGCCGGAGCAGCTCGGGGCCCTCCATGTTCCCGCACCGGGAGCGGGGCCAGCGCTGATTGACGGAGCCAGCGGGGCCGGGGGGGCCCTCGGGGGGGTCCCACAGGGGACACCCCTCCAGTGCCACCTCCTGTCACCGAGGCAGGCGCTCCGGGGCTGCCCGGCGGCTCCCGTGTGCCCCGGAGGGGCCCCGAGGTGTCCCAGGGCGGGCTTGTCCCCGTGCCACCACTCGGGGGTGGCGGGGCGGCAGCGGGGGGACACTTGGGGACACCTGGGGACAGGCGAGACCCCCCCCGGCATGGCCACCAGCGAGACGGGAACACGCGTGTGCGCTGAGTGGGGACGGTGACACGAGCGGAGGGCGCTGGGACAGCGGGGGTGGCAGTGACGGGGACATGGGGGTGACAGTGACATGGGGGTGGCAGTGACAGGGACATGGGGGTGACAGTGACAGGGACATGGGGGTGGCAGTGACAGGAACCTGGGGGTGGCAGTGACTGGGACCTGGGGCGGGGGGCGATGGCAGGGGGGGACAGGGGGGTCGTGGGGGGGCCGCTCCCCCGTGTCGCGTCACGCACAAAGGGCTGGAGGTGCCCTGGTGACACAGGAGGGGACAGTCCCACATCTGCAGGGTCCTGCTGCCCGTGTCCCTCCCTCACTGGGGACCAGGGGTGTCCCTTGTCCCCCCCCCGCCTGCAGCAGGGACCCCCCCCCCCGAACACGGCCACAGGGGTCGGGTCTGCCCCCCTGGCCCTCAGGAACGCAATGGGAAGAGAATAAAAAAGGCAAATAATCCCCCCAAAATGTCCCCCGGCCGTGCAGAAAGGGGGGGGCGGCACTGTCCCCACCGCTCCGGGACCTTGTCACAGTGTCCCCTCCTGTCACCACTGCCAGGGGATGCGCTGCACACCCGGGGGGGTTCAGGGGGACATCAGGGTCCTGTGGGGACACCGGGGCCGGGGGGAGCTTTGGGCGTGGGGGGGCCGGGGAGGGGGAGCAGGGGACATG
Organism: Agelaius phoeniceus; assembly: GCF_051311805.1. Lineage (NCBI taxonomy): Eukaryota > Metazoa > Chordata > Aves > Passeriformes > Icteridae > Agelaius > Agelaius phoeniceus. Next base: position 1,144,908 of record NC_135290.1, on the reverse strand, counting down.
TGGGGGTGACAGGGGACACAGGGACACAGGGACAGAGCCGGAGGGGACACAGGGACAGGATGGGGGACGGGGGTACAAACTGGGGGGACACGGGGATAACGGGGGGGGGTGTGGGTACAAACCTGGGGGGGGATATGGGGACATGGGGACAAACCCGAGGGGATGATGTGGGGACAGGATGGGGGGACACAGGGGCAGAGCCGGGGGGCGGCTCCAAATCTGGGGGGGTGCAGGGACGAGACTGAGGGGACACGGGGACAGAGCTGCGGGAGAGATGGGGACAGAACTGAGGCGGGCGAGGGGGGGGACGACGCAAGGGGGCAGAGCTGGGGGAACACACGGGGACAGATCTGGGGAGGGGGACACGGGGACAGAACCGGAGGGGAACACGCGGGGACGGAACCGGGGCGGGCGGGGGGGGACACGCGGGGACAGGAGCGGGTGGGGACACGCGGGGACAGAGCCGGGGGGTGGCAGCACGGCAGATCCGGCGGGGGGGGCCCCAGGCTGCACAGCGCGGTGCCGGGGGGGCCCCGCCGCAGGGAGGGGACCCCGGAGCGGGCGCGGGGAGCGGAGCGCAGCGTCCCCATGGCCGGGCTGCGGCGGCGGCGGCGGCGCTGAGGCCGAAGCGCGGCTGAGGAAGAGGAAGAGCGAGCGCTGCTCAGACCCAGAGGGCTCTGCGGGCAGCGGGGCGGGCAGAGCGCGGCGGCGGCGGCGGCGGCGGCGGCGGCTCCATCACCGGCGCGCAGAAAAGGGGAAGAGGAGGAGGAGGAGGAGCGGGGAGGAAGGAAGGAAGGCAGGAAGGAAGAAGCGGCGCGGCGGAGGGGCCCGCGGGATGGCCATGGCCTGACCGGGCCGGGGCAGCGCTGCCCCCCGGCACAGCCCCCCCGGCACAGCCCCCCGCCCATGGCGCGGTAGCGGGCGCGGGGCCCGGGGGCAGCGGCGGCGGTGGCGGCGAGCGATGCGGGCGCCGGGACCATGCTGAGGACCGAGGCCGGCGGGGCCGGGGGGGCCCCCTCGGCCGGGGGCGCGGCGGGGGCCGGGGGGCTGCGCAGCGCGTCCCCGCACCGGAACGCCTACGAGGCCAGCATCCAGGCCCTGGCGCCCACAAAGGAGGCCGACGGCGAGGACGGCAAGAAGAGCCGCGGGAAGAAGTATGGCTCCAACGTGCATCGGATCAAGAACATGTTCCTGCAGATGGGGACGGCGCCCGGCCCCGAGGGCGCCTGCGACCTGGCCAAGGCCAAGGAGAAGCCGGTGCGCCTGTCCCTGCCCCGCGCCGGCAGCCTGGGCGATGGTGTGGACCAGGGCAGCCTCCTCAAGCTGGGCACCAGCGTCTCGGAGCGCGTCAGCCGCTTCGACTCCAAGCCCGACAAACCCTTCTCCAAGCTGCAGGAGACCCGCAAGATCTTCGAGAGGAGCCCGCAGGAGAAGGCCACCAGCACCAAGCTGCTGCTGCGCAAGGAGCGCGCCGGCTTCCAGGACCGCAAGCTGGACGTGGTGGTGAGGTTCAACGGCAGCACCGAGTCCTTGGACAAGCTGGACGCCGACGCCGTGTCGCCCACCGTGAGCCAGCTCAGCGCCGTCTTCGAGAAGGCCGACCTGAGGAACAACCTGCACAAGGCGCAGGGCCGGGCGGCCGCGCCGCTGGGCGCCAAGGCGGTGGCCAAGAGGCCCAGGGTGTTCACGCCTGGCACGCGGGGCGATGGCACCGGCGACGGGCACAGCACCCCGGCCCGTGCCCGGCCGCCCGAGGAGGAGAAGGCAGCGGCGAAGAGCGGGCGGCCGGCGGAGAAGGAGGCGGCCGCGCCAAGGGTGCAGGAGGTGTGCAAGATCAAGCCCGTGGAGGTGGAGGAGAGCGGAGAGGGCGAGGAGGAGGAGGAGGAGGCGGTGGCGGGTGAAGCGGTGCCCGCGCCCCAGCCGGCCAAAGGGGATGAAGGCCCAGCGGCGCCCCGGGCGGACGGGGCCTCGGGGGCGGCCGCGGGCGACGAGGGCGTCAAGGGCGAGCGGGCGGAGGAGGGCGATGGCTCCGAGGAGGCCAAGAAGGAGGACTTCTCCGAGGCCGACCTGGTGGACATAAGTGCCTACAGCGGGCTCGGGGAGGACTCGGGGGGCAGCGGGCTGGAGGAGGAGGAGGAGGCCGAAGGGCTGTACGAGCCCGAGTCGGGCTGCGTGGAGATCCCGGGGCTGTCCGAGGAAGAGGAGCCCGTGCCCAACCGCAAGATCCAGTTCAGCACGGCCCCCATCCAGGTGAGCCTGGCTGGGCAGGGAGGGAGGGCAGCCAGGGTGAGGGGTGCCAGGGTGATGGATACCCCAGGGTGAGGGGTATCCCAGGGTGAGGGGTACCCCAAGGTGACGGGTACACCAGGGTGATGGGCAGCCCAGACTGGGGTATGTGACCCCCACAAAATCACCCCTTTAGCAGGGATAGAAAAAAGGGCTGGGGGTCTGTGTCTCCATGCTCTGTGCCCCCCATGGGACAGGGCTCCCTGTCCCTGTCCCTGTCCCTGTCCCTGTCCCTGTGCTGGGGGAAGCAGGGCTTGGGCCTGGTTAATTATCTGGTTAATGAAGGGCCATGCCTGGACCCCCAGGCCCAGCGTGACAGGGACAGGTGGCCCTGGGACCCAGCACAGCACCCAATGCCACCCCCGTGTCATGCCCAGGCTGGGCCCAAACCACTCCATATTTTGGGTGGGGATGCCCGAAATGCCCCGGAGTGGGGCTGGGGCATCCCTTGGGCTCCTCCCTGCCCGGGGGTCCCTGGGGACAAGGTGGCCATGGGGGGGATGTGCCCCCCCGTGTGCCCAACCCGGTGCCCAGGACGGTTTCGGGAAGTGGAGGCAGAGGAGGAAGGGGAGGAAGGGAGGAAGGGAGGAAGGGAGGAAGGGGAAGTGCCTCGGCAGCGTGGCCGGGTGGGCGGCATCACCCCCCCCCTCCCGCTCCCGACAGGGATCCTGCGGGGTTCGGGGGTCCCCAGCCGGGATGGGGAGGGGATAAAGGGGCCGTGCAGCTATTTCGGGGTGTCCCCTCCCTCCCGCCCGGATCCCCCCGGCCGCAGGAGCAGCGGGTGCTTTGTGCCGGAGCCGGGTTATTTTTAGAGCCCGGCCTATATTCTGGCTCTGAGTCAGAGCGGGTGGGTGGCCCCACCTGGGACGGGGACAGGGGACAGGGGACAGCCGCTGCCATGGCCCGGCTGCCTGGGGACAGTGGTGGCCGTGACCCGGGGCGCTGCAGCCTGAGGGTGGCCTTGGTCCCGTGGGATGTGCCAGCCCAGCCCCGGGAAGGTGCCCCGGCCGTGGATGGGGATTTTGGGATGCTCTGCTCACCCCATGGATGGGGATTTTGGGATGCTCTGCTCACCCCATGGATGGGGTTTGTGGGATAGAGCAGGTTTTGGGATGCTCTGCTCACCCCATGGATGCAGTTTTTGGGATGCTCTGTTCAACCCCATGGATGGGGTTTTGGGATGCTCTGCTCACCCCATGGATGTGGTTTTTGGGATGCTCTGCTCACCCCATGGATGCAGTTTTTGGGATGCTCTGCTCACCCCATGGATGCAGTTTTTGGGATGTTCTGCTCGCCCCATGGATGGGGATTTTGTGGTGCTCTGCTCACCCCATGGATGGGAATTTGGGATGCTCTCCTCACCCCACAGATTAAGGTTTTGAGGTGCTCTGCTCACCCCATGGATGGGGTTTTTGGGATGCTCTGCTCACCCCATGGATGGGGATTTTGGGGTGCAAAGCCTCTCAGCTGGGGGGGGGGCACATGTAGGGGTGGGTGGGGTGCACACCCAGGTGTTAGAGCACCCCAAACCCCTGCCTGGGTGATGCTGAGCCCCCCCAAACCCACTGGAGGGAGGGTGGGTGACATTGGGGACCCCCACGCATCCCAGCACTGGAGTCACATTGCAGCCCCTTCCCCACATCCCAAATCTCCCAGGACCCCGGGGGATGGGGGGGACAGGATGGGGGGCACAGCAGAGGACCCCCCCAGGGATTTCCTGTGGCCAGGGGGACATCGTTCTGTCCCCTGCCCTGCTCCTCCCTGTCACCCCTGGGTGCCACACCATGGGTCCTCCCTGTCCGTGGGTGTCACCAGCCTTTGTCCCCTGACACTGGGCCCTAATTCCCTTTGTGGCCAGGCTTTATCCCGTGCTGTGTGATCCCTAATCCCCTCGCACCAAGGGGCTGGGGCCCCTCCAGGGACATCTGCCAGGCCTGGCCAGCCCCTCCCCACAGCCCCCAGGGAGCAGGGCATGGCTCCAGCCTGGGCACAGCAGCCTGGTGCCCATCCCAGCTCAGCCAGGGAGGCTCTGGGGTGTCCAGGCACCGTCCCCTGTCCCCGAGCCACCCTCACTCCCTTTGTCCTTCCCAGCTCCCCCTGTCACCATTTGGGGCCGGGGTTCTCCAGGGGCTCGGTTCCATCCTGGGGGGCACCTGTGGGGCGTTTCCCCCCTGGCTGAGCCCTCCCTCGTGCCCCCAGGTGTTCAGCACTTACTCCAACGAGGATTACGACCGCCGCAATGAGGACGTGGATCCCATGGCGGCCTCGGCCGAGTACGAGCTGGAGAAGAGGGTGGAGAGGCTCGACCTGTTCCCCGTGGAGCTGGAGAAAGGTGGGTGCTGCCCCCAGAGCTGTCTCCAGGGCAGCCTGGAGGTGCCAGCCCGGCAGGACACGGCTCTGTGTGCCCGCAGACTCGGAAGGGCTCGGCATCAGCATCATCGGGATGGGCGCGGGGGCCGACATGGGCCTGGAGAAGTTGGGAATCTTCGTCAAGACGGTGACAGAAGGGGGGGCAGCGCACCGGGACGGCAGGTACGGCTGGGGACAGCGGGGCAGGGCTGCCAGGGCTGCCCTGGGGCTGGGCAGGGGCTGTGAGCCTGCCCTTGTCCCCAGGATCCAGGTGAACGACCTGATCGTGGAGGTGGACGGCACCAGCCTGGTGGGGGTCACGCAGAGCTTCGCCGCCTCCGTGCTCAGGAACACCAAGGGCAGAGTCAGGTACGAGCTGGGCCTTGGGGGGTGGGCAGACCTGAGACCCCCCCCAGGCCCTGCTGAACCCAGGCATCCCTGCCCCACAGCCTGGCCCCACAGCCTGGCCCCATCTGCCCCCAGAGCGCCACCCTGGTGCCCCCCAAAGTGCTCCCAACTCATCCTCACCCCTTGAATGGAGACCTGCAGGGCTGTCCCCTGGCTGTGCCCTGGGTGTCCCCTGGCTGTGCCCCCCCTGGATGTCCCCTGGCTGTGCCCTGGATGTCCCCTGGCTGTGCCCTGGGTGTCCCCTGGCTGTGCCCCTGGCTGTGTCCCCTGCCTCCCCCCCTGACCCGTGGTGCCCCCCAGGTTCCTGATCGGGCGGGAGAAGCCAGGGGAGCAGAGCGAGGTGGCGCAGCTGATCCAGCAGACGCTGGAGCAGGAGCGGTGGCAGCGCGAGATGATGGAGCAGCGCTACACCCAGTACACCGAGGATGACGAGGAGGTGAGGGGACAGCGCTGCCCTGCAGGGACACAGGCTGGGGGTGGCACGGTGGGGACCCTCCAGGTGCCAACCCTGCCCCTGTGCCCCCCACAGACCGGGGAGTACGCCACGGACGAGGAGGAGGAGATGAGCCCCATGTTCCCCAGCGGGGAGATGGCCATCGAGGTGTTCGAGCTGGCCGAGAACGAGGACGCGCTGTCCCCCGTGGAGATGGACCCCGAGAAGCTGGTGCACAAGTTCAAGGAGGTGAGGAGGGGCTGGGAGAGGGCAGGGGGTGCCCGCCCAGGGGGCTGTGCCCACCCTGTGCCCACCTTGGCTCTCCCACAGCTCCAGATCAAACACGCCGTGACTGAGGCTGAGATCCAGCAGCTCAAGAGGAAGGTGAGGGGGGGTCCTGCCTGCCCAGGGGTGGGGGGACACCCTGACAGCTGCCCTGGCACCCTGAATGTCCTTCTCCACCTGCCCTGCATGAGCCATTCCACGTCCTGCCATGTCCTGCCTGTCACCTGGCTGTGCCACATCCTGCCTGTCACCTGGCTGTGCCATGTCATGCCACACTGTGCCGTGTCCCATCCCCATGGCTGTGTCACGTCCCATCCCCTGGCTATGCCATGTCCCACCCCATTCCCTGGCTGTGCCGTGTCCCACCCCTGGCTGTGCCATGTCCCACCCCACCCCCTGGCTGTGCCACACCCCGTGGTGACACCGCTGTCCCCAGCTGCAGTGCCTGGAGCAGGAGAAGGCGCGCTGGAGGGCCGAGAAGGCCCAGCTGGAGCAGAGCGTGGAGGAGAACAAGGAGCGCATGGAGAAGCTGGAGGGCTACTGGATGGAGGCACAGAACCTGTGCCAGGCCGTGGACGAGCACCTCAAGGAGACCCAGGCCCAGTACCAGACCCTGGAGCGCAAGTACAGCAAGGCCAAGCGGCTCATCAAGGAGTACCAGCAGAAGTGAGGGCAGCTCCTCGGGAAGGGACCTGTCCCCAGGGTGTCCCACCCCTCCCAGGCACCCCTGTCCCTGGGCACAGACTGTGCCACTGGCCTGAGCCATCCCCTGGCCGTGGGTCCCTCCCGGGCTGTGGGTCCATCCCTGGCCGTGGGTCCATCCCCTGGCTGTGGGTCCATCCCCTGGCTGTAGGTCCATCCTTGGCTGTGGGTCCATCCCCTGGACACCAGACCCTCCCTGGGCAGCCCCTGTCCCTGTGCCCTTGGTGTGGAGCCCTCGAAGGGCTCTGAGCCCTCTGTGGCACCCCCTGTCCCTGGGCACAGCCCGTCCTTTGGGCAGGGACAGATCCCTGAGGTGCCAAACCCTCCCTGGGCACCCTCTGGCTCCAGGCACGGACCTTCCCTGGGCATGGGCTCACCCCTGGGGAACCAACTCCTTCCCCTTGACTCAGACCCATCCCTGGGGTGCCAAATCCTTCTGGACCCCCTTTGTCCATGGGCAAGGACCTTCCCCTTGGCACGGATCCATTTGGGCAGGGCCTGGAGCACCCTGGGACAAAGGATGAGCTTTGAGCTCCCTTCTGAGCCCAACCCTTCCAGAATCCCACGATCCGTGGGGCACCAGCTCCTTCCTGAGCATCCCTGGGCATGGCCCATCCTCTGGGGGATCCCTGGGCACCCCAACCCAGCAGGGTCCTGCCCTGGCACCCAAACCCCTGGGACGTGCCCTGGCTGGGGACGGGCACCCACGGCGCGGGTCCCCACAGGGAGATCGAGTTCCTGAAGAAGGAGACGGCGCAGCGGCGGGTGCTGGAGGAGTCGGAGCTGGCGCACAAGGAGGAGATGGAGAAGCTGCAGGAGAAGGTGGGCACGGGGCGCCGGGACGCGGGATGTCCCTGACCCCCTGCCTGGCCCTGCCCAGCCCCGCCGTGCCAGCGATGGATCCCGGGATCTGCTCGGGATCGGCCGCCAGATCCCACCGGGCGGCCCCGGAGCTCCGGACTGAGCCACGGATCCCGCACCGGACCGTGGGGGATCTGCTCCCACCGGACCCTGCTGCTGCTGCTGCCGGATCGCCCGGGATCTGCTCGGGATCTGCCTGGGATCTGCTCCCCGAGCCTCCTCCCGGGCCTGGATCCTGCTCTGGATCGCAGCGGATCTGCCCGGCCTCCAGCTCTGGGGCCTGACGTGCCCTGAGGGGCGAGAGGGATCTCCTGGGGCAGTGGATCCCAGCTGTGCATGGGGGATCCACAGGGTCCCGGTGACCAGAACTGAGTGAGGGGGATCCCAAAAGATCCTGGTGACCAGAACCGAGCCTGGAGGATCTGTGGGATCCCAGTGACTGGCACCAAGCGCAGGGGATCCCAAAGGATCCCGGTGACCAGAACCGAGCGCAGGGGATCCCAAAGGATCCCGGTGACCAGAACTGAGTGAGGGGGATCCCAAAGGATCCTGGTGACCAGAACCGAGCCTGGAGGATCTGTGGGATCCCGGTGACCGGCACCAAGCGCAGGGGATCCCAAAGGATCCCAGTGACCAGAACTGAGTGAGGGGGATCCCAAAGGATCCCGGTGACCAACACCGAGCACGGGGGATCCCAAAGGATCCCAGTGACCGGCACCGAGCCTGGAGGATCTGTGGGATCCCGGTGACTGGCACCAAGCGCAGGGGATCCCAAAGGATCCCGGTGACCGGAACCAAGCCCAGGGGATCTACGGGATCCCGGTGATTGGCGCCGAGCGCGGGGCCCGGCGCTCCCGTTGGGATCCCATGCTGGTCATGCTGGATCCCCCACGGGTCCTGCGGGGCAGAGCGGATCCCAGAGGATCCCAAAGGGTCCCGCCGGGGGGGTCACCGGGGAGGGGCCGGCCCTGCCCGGCCGGGGGGCACCAGGGCACAGCGGGGAGGTCCCCAACACCCAGCAGAGCCCCCCCCCCCCCCCCCCCCCCCCACTCAGCCACCTCCATCACCCCCAAAATGTCCCCTGGCATATCACAGAGACTCACCCAGCACCTGCCTGCAGCCCCCTGCCCATCCCAACCCATCCCTGTGCCCCCCATGTGTCCCCAGTCACCCCCACGTGTCCCCCAATCGCCCCAGTGTGTCCCCCAGTCACCTCTGCGTGTCCCCCAGTCACCCCAGTGTGTCCCAGTCACCCCAGTGTGTCCCTCAGTCATCCCCGTGTCCCCAGTCTGCCCCCCACGTGTCCCTCATTCCCCCCCCGTCCCCCACTTCCCATCTCTGTGCCCCATCCCCGTGTTCCCTGTCCCCCCTGTGCCACCCCCCATGTCCTGCCCCCCTTTTCCCCTCTCCCTGTCCCCATGGCTGTGTCCTCCCGCCGTGTCCCCTGTCCCCATGCGTGTCCCCGTGTCCCCCCCACCCCGGTGTGTGTCCCCCCCGGCCCCCCCCGCTGAGACCTGTCCCCTTTGCTGTTTTTCAGATCTCCGAACTGGAGGCCAAGCTGCAGACTTTGAAAAATTCCAACCCGACCTAAACCACCCTCAAAAACCGCAGCGATCCTGGGGGGGGGCGGCCCCCTCACCCCCCCCGCCCCACCCCGGCCCTGCCCCCTCCCCTTCCCAGCCCTTCCCCGGGGGGAGGAGGGGGGGGTGAGACCCCGCCAAGGCCTCCTGGTGCCCCCCACCCCCCTCAGGGGGCACAGACGGGGAGGGGTCGGGGGGGACGCCCCGCGTTCGTGTCTGTGTCCAGTGTGAGTCTCGTGGTGACGTGATGGACCCGCGGGGGGGGGCGCGGCCCCCCCCAGGCCTCCCCCCTCCCCTCGACGTGACCCACCCCCCCCCCGCCCCCCCGGACACAGCTGGCACCACCCCAGATGTGAGCCATGCTGGGGGGGACGCTGGGAGCCCCCCCAGACCCAGCTCCTTCTCTTGGGACTCACCGGAGCACGGCCGGGGGGGGGCCTTTACCCCCCCCCCCCCACCCACGGACTCACCCCCAGCCCCACATCGAGGTGACCCCGGGACCATCGCCATGGGGGGGGGACCGCGAATGTCCCCCCCCGACCCCCTCAGTGCCACCATCGCCGGGCAGGGGGGACCCCCGAGCCTTTGCCAAGCCCGCAGGGGATTGGGGGGGGCATCAGCCCCACTGCCCCCCCCCCCCCGGGAAGGGGGCGCTGCCTGGCACCCCCCTCTGGGGACACCCCGCTGCCCCCCGACCCCGGGGCTTTCGCCTTCCCCGGGGAGGGGGGGGTCCCCTCTGGGGTGGGGGCGATGCTCCCACCCCCTCACCTGTAAATAACCCCCCCCCCCAAAATCACAGCATTTCTCTGGGGCTGGGACACCCCCCAACCTCCGGCCGCCCCCAGCCGGGCCGGGGGGGGGTCCCGCCCTTTGATTTTCATTTCTATTTCGCCCCCCGCCCCCCGCCCCCGAGTCTCCGACAGTAACTGGATGTGGGGGCAACTGGGAGCCAGAGCTGGTTATACTGGGAAGGGGAGGCGGGGGGAGCGCGCGGGGCGGGGGCGGGGCGGGGCTGGGGGGTCCGACTGGATTGGAGCCACTTTGGGGAGGGGGGTGGGGGCTATTTAAAAAGGGGGGGGGGGGCGGGAGGGGGCGTGTCCGGGGAGCGCGAGCCCCGGGGGGGGGGCCGGGGTTATTTAATCTCACACGTGTACCTGTGGGTGTATATACTATATATAATGTACCTATGTACCACCGCTCCCGCTCTCCGCGCCCGCCGAGACCCCCGCCCCATAAACGCGACCCCCGCCCCATAAACGCGGGCTCGGCCTCGCCCCCCGCCTCCTGCCGGCGGATGGGGCGGGGGCACCGGGGAGGGTGGAGGGGATGCGGGGAATCATTTGGGGTCACAGCAAGGAGTGGGAAGGGGTTGGGGGGCACTGGGGAGGGTGAGAAGAACTGGGGACATTGAGGGGGGACTGGGAAGGATGGGGGGAACTGGGAGTGGTTTGGGGTGGTGGGAAGAACTGGGGGGGCAGAGGGGAGTGGGCAGGGTGGGGGATACTGGGGGGACTGGGAGTGGTTTGGGGTAGGGGGGCAGAGGGGAGTGGGCAGGGTGGGGGACACTGGAAGGGACTGGATGGCCCTAGGGGACACTGGGAAGAATTGGGGGGCACTGGGGGAGATGGGCACGGTGCGGGGGTGCACGGGGAGGATCCCCTGAGCTGGGGGACCCTCGGGGACGATGGGGACCCTGCGGCGGGCGGTGCCAGCGCTGCAGCCGTGCCCGTGTCCTGCCGGTCGCTGTCCCTTCAGCACCGCCGCGCGTCCCTCCGTGCCCGGTGTCGCCGTGCCCTCGGTGCCCCCCGGCGCTGTCCCTTCAGCACCGGGCTCGTGTTCGCTGTCCCTCGGGTCCGTCCCCCCGCCCCCGGTGTCCGTTCAGCCCCGGGCTCGTTCCGGGCGGGGCAGACCCCGCCCCCGCCGCCCCCGCCGTTTCCGGGTTCCTGTGCCCCCCCCGCGGCCCCCGGCCCGGCGGGGCCGCTCGGCAGCGCCCTCCGCTCCCACCGGCCCCGAGCCCGGCCCGGCCCCGAGCCCGGCCCCGAGCCCGGCCCGGCGGGAGGCGAGCGGGGCCGAGCAGGATGCCCGAGGAGCGCGGGTGAGTGGGGAGGGGGGGATCGGGCAGGGCGTCACCCCTGGGCAGCGGCCCCGGTACGGCCCCGGTACAGCCCCGGTACAGCCCCAGCCCCTGGTACAGCCCCAGCCCGGTACAGCCTCGGTACAGCCCCGGTACAGGCTCGGTACCGTCCCGGTAATGCCCCGGTATAACCCCAGTCCCATACAGCCCCGGTACGTTCCCGGTAGCTCCCCTCCCCTGGGACAGCCCCATCGCCTCAGTTCGATATTCCCGGTCCAGACTCATCCCCTCGGTTCGATATTCCCGGTCCAGACTCATTCCCGGTCCGGCATTCCCGGTCCAGCCCCACCCAGGGACACCATTCCCGGTCCAGCCCCCCCCGCCGGTACCGGCCCCTCCCGGGGCTCGTTCCCCGCCCCCCCCCGCCGATGCTGCCGAGGCCCGAGGAGCCCCCGCCCTCCCCCGAGACTCCCCGAGCACCGGGGGCGGGGGGGTTTAACCCCTTCCCGGCCGCTCTGCAGCGGGGGTCCCCAGCCCCCCGTCCCACGGGAGGCACAGAGGGGCTGGTCCCTCCCCCGATGTCCCCTCTGTCCCCAGCCCTGTCCCACCGTGTCGGTCTGTCCCTCCCCCTGATGTCCCCTCTGTCCCCAGCCCTGTCCCACCGTGTCGGTCTGTCCCTCCCCTGATGTCCCCTCTGTCCCCAGCCCTGTCCCACCATGTCGGTCTCCAAGCTGCAGGACACGGACGAGGTTTTTGGTGAGTTCCTGTGGGGGGGCCTGGGGTGCAGAACCCCCCCTTGGGGTGCAGAGCCACCCGTGGGTCCCCACCCACCCTCAGTGTCCTCCTGTGTCCAGGCTTGGGGACCATGTGTGCTTGGGGACACGAGGATGTGCATGGGGAAGGGGACATGGGGACACACACGGGGGATGTGAGGGTGACAAGGACATGGGGACGCATCCAGGGCACACAGGAATGGGGGTCAGGGGGCACAGGGGTGTGCAGGGGGTGACAGGGACCTGGGGACACAGCAGGGGACATGGCCCAGAGCCGCCCCTTGGGTGGGGTTGGGGTGCAGGGCTCAGAGCAGGGTGGGGATATTGGGGGGAGCCTGGTGGGACTTGGGCAAAGCGTGTCCCCCTGGGTGACGGGGACACTCTGTCCTCACGGTCACCCACTCCTCTGTCCCCATGCTGGGCCATCTCTTTGAACACTTCTCTCTGTCCCCCTGTCCCCTGTCCCGCCCCCCGGGGTGCCCCATCCATGTCCCCAATGCTCCCCTCTCCTCGTGCCCCCTCCTGTCTTCCTGGGACTGCCCACCTGCCCTTTGGCTCTCCTGCCCTGCCCCTGTCCCTCTGTCCCCCTCTGTCCCTCTGTCCCCTCTCTGCTGGGCTGGCCTTCCCTGTCTGTCCACCTGCCTCCAATGCTTCCCTGTCCCTTTCTCCCTGCTCATCCCTCCCTCCATCCATCCATGGATCCACGGATCCATCATCCATCATCCATCCATCATCCATCATCCATCCATCATCCATCCATCCATCATCCATCCATCCATCCATCCATCATCCATCCATCCATGGATCCATCCATCATCCATCCATCATCCATCCATCCATCCATCATCCATCCATCCATCCATCCATGGATCCATCCATCATCCATCCATCATCCATCCATCCATCCATCATCCATCCATCCATCCATCCATCATCCATCCATCCATCCATCCATCCATCCATCCATCCATCATCCATCCATCCATGGATCCATCCATCATCCATCCATCATCCATCCATCCATCCATCCATGGATCCATGGATCCATCCATCCATCATCCATCCATCCATCCATCATCCATCCATCATCCATCCATCCATCCATCCATCCATCCATCCATCATCCATCCATCCATCATCCATCTATTCCTTCATCCATCCATCCATCCCTCCATCCATCCATCATCCATCCATCCATCCATCCATCCATCCATCCATCCATCCATCATCCATCCATCCATCATCCATCCATCATCCATCCCTCCATCCATCCATCATCCATCCATCCACCCATCACCCATCCATCCATCATCCCTCCATCCATCATCCATCATCCATCCATCCATCCATCCCTCCATCTATGTCCATCCATCCATCCATGTCCATCCCTCCATCCACCCCCACATTCCCGCTCTCTCCCACCCCGCGCCATCCCGCTGTCTGTGTGTCTGTCCTGTCCGTCCGTCTCTCTCTGCCCCGGTGTCTCTGTCACGGGCAGATTTTACCGCTGTGGTTCCAGAGACGCCGCGTTTGGACAGCAGCCTGCACAAGGCCCGCGCCCGGCTCCTGGCCCGCGGCCGCCGCCAGCGGCCCTCGCGCTCCCGCCTGCGCGACAGCGCCAGCTCCACCGAGGGCGACGAGGGGCCCGAGGCCGCGGTGAGACGGGACAGGGGCCTGGGGGGCACGGGGATTGGGGACACCAGGGATGGACTCAAGGGACACCAGGCCTGGAGGTCACAGAGATTAGGAACCTCAGGGACAGAGTCAGAGGACACCGGGGCTGGGGGTCACAGGGATTGGGGACTTCAGGGATGGCCCTTGGGGGATGCCAGGGCAGGGGGTGTTACAGGGACTGGGGACCTCAGGGATGGACTCAGGAGATGCCGGGATTGGGGGTGTCACAGGGATTGCCTTGGGGACGGCCTTGAGGGACAGCGTGGCTGGGGGTGTCACAGGGGCAGGGGACTCCAGGGACCCCAGGGACAGGCTGGGGGCACCATGCACACCAAGGATGGGTTGGGGAATGCCCTGTCTGGGGGCAGGGAAGGTGGCCGAGGGGGCAGCCCGAGGGGCTGCAGGGCTCTGACCCCTGCCCGTGCCCCCGCAGGGCACTGAGGGCGAGGGCAGCCCCCTGGACCCCTCGCCCTTCTCCCGCACCGACGGCTTCTCCTTCGAGCCGGGGGTGGCACGGCCGGGCCTGGGGGACCCCCCGGCCCCCACACCCCCCCTCAGCCGCTACCGGCCCCTCACCAACACCCCGTCCCAGGAGGGGCTCTCGGGGCCCCCCGCGCCCCAGTCCTGCCCCAGCTCCGACAGCTCCCCCGGCTTCGCCCGCCGCCACCCCCGGCCCCGGCAGCACAGCGAAGGTGAGACCCCCCCCAGACCCTGGGGACACCTGGAGGGGACAGAGGGTGACAGCCCAGTGCCACCCCTGCAGATGACAGCCGGGACATGAGCCCCCCCTCGCCCGCCAGCCCGACCGTGGGGCTTGACAAGAAAACGAGGAGGAAATTCTTGGATTTGGGGTGAGAGCTCAGCCTGGGCAGGAGGGAGGGACAGGGAGGGGACAGAAGGGACAGGGGGAGGGACAGAGGGCTGGGGGAATGGAAGGGGATGGATGAAAGGATGGAGAAGGGCAATGGAAAGATGGAAAAATAGATGGAGAGATGGGGGAAGGTGGAGGGATGGATGGATGGATGGATGGATGGATGGATGGATGGATGGATGGATGATGGATGGATGGATGGATGATGGATGGATGGATGATGGATGGATGGATGATGGATGGATGATGGATGGATGATGGATGGATGGATGGATGGATGGATGGATGGATGGATGGATGGATGGATGATGGATGGATGATGGATGGATGGATGGATGATGGATGGATGATGGAGGAATGGATGGATGATGGATGGATGGATGGATGATGGATGGATGGATGGATGGATGATGGATGGATGGATGGATGATGGATGGATGGATGGATGGATGATGGATGGATGGATGGATGATGGATGGATGGATGGATGGATGATGGATGGATGGTTGGATGGATGGATGGATGGATGATGGATGGATGATGGATGATGGATGGATGATGGATGGATGGATGGATGGATGGATGATGGATGATGGATGATGGATGGATGATGGATGATGGATGGATGATGGATGGATGGATGGATGGATGGATGATGGATGATGGATGATGGATGGATGGATGGATGGATGGATGATGGATGGATGGATGATGGATGGATGGATGGATGGATGGATGGATGGATGATGGATGGATGGATGGATGATGGATGGATGGATGGATGGATGGATGGATGGATGGATGGATGGATGATGGATGGATGATGGATGGATGGAGGGATGGACAGATGGACAGACAGAGGGAGTCCTGCTGCCCCAGCCTTCAGGTCACCACCCCTGTCCCCAGGGTGACCCTGCGCCGGGCGTCCTCTGGGAAGAGCCGCAAGGAGAAGAGCAGCAACCGCCTGTCCATGGGCAGCAGGTGAGGGGCTGCCCTGGGGCAGGGGCACACCTGGGGACACCTGGGGACAGCCTGGGGACAGCCCTGACACTGCTGTGTCCCCAGGGATGTGTCAGAGGGGCCCGGCCGCCCCTCGGGGTCCCCGTTCCTGCCCTTCTCCTGGTTCTCGGACAGCGCCCGGGGCTCGCCCGGCCCCGCGTCCCCCGCGGGCTCCCCCCGGCATGAGGGGCTCAGCCCCCCCAAATCCGCCTCACAGGTGAGCCCCAGACATGGGCACAGGCCTGGGGACCCCATGGGCTCTGAGAGAGGAGGTGACACCAGCTCTGGGGACAGGGCAGAAAGCCCCATAGGGTCAGGAAACAACAGGGAGAGGACTCAAAGCCCCACCGGGTCAGGGGGGCTTTGTGGGGGTGTCAGAGCCCTGTAGGGTCAGGACAGGAATTGGGGGGTGTCCAAAACCCTTTAGGATCGGGGTGGCTTTAGGGGAATCAACGCTCTGAGGGGGCTGGCAGCCAACTGGGGGGCTGCAGAGGGTCACTGGGGGCTGTGGGGTGGCTCTGGGGGTCACTGGGGTGGCTATGGGGGTCTCTGGGGGCAGTGAGGTGGCTCTGGGGGCAGTGAGGTGGCTCTGGGGGTCTCTGGGGACTGTGGGGTGGCCCTGGGGACAGTGAGGTGACTCTGGGGGTCTCTGGGGGCAGTCAGGTGGCTCTGGGGGTCTCTGAGGTGGCTCTGGAGGTCGCTGTGTGTCCAGCCCTGTCCCTCCCTCTGCCCAGGACTCGGAGCTGAGCGAGGATTCGCCACCATCCAGCGCCAGCCCCCGCCTGCCCGGCGCCCCCAAGTGCACGTACCCCTACCACACCCTGTCCCAGTCCTCGGACGAGGTGAGAGCGGCGCGGGGGGCGCGGGGCCGGGGCTGTGTCCCCCCCATCCCGAGGTGGCCCGGGGAGCCCCGGCTGACCCCCGTGCGCAGCTGCTGGAGGAGCCGGCGGGCGCGGCCGCGGGCTGGACGTGCGGCCAGGTGGGGCAGTGGCTGCAGAGCCTGGGCCTGGAGCGCTACGTGCGGGAATTCGCCGAGCGCGGCGTGGACGGGCCCCGCCTGCTGCTCCTCGACGGCGCCAAGCTCAAGGTGCGGGGCCGGGGGGGTGGGGGGGGGGAGGTTCCAGGGACCCCCAAAAGATGGAGGGAGAGAGGTTCTGGGTGCTCCGGGGGGGGAATCTGTGGGGCAGGAAGGGCTGGGAGGGTTCGGGGTACCCCAATTCCCTTAGACAGGAGGGGCTGGAAGGGTTTGGGATGCCCCAAATCCATGGGGCAGGAAGGGCTGAGAGGGTTCGGGGTACCCCAATTCCATGGGGCAGGAAGGTCTGGGATGGGTCGGGGTACCCCAATTCCATGGGGCAGGAAGGGCTGGAAGGGTTTGGGATGCCCCAATTCCATGGGGCAGGAAGGTCTGGGAGGGTTTAGGGCACCCCAAAGTGGGTTTCCATGGGGCAGGAAGGTCTGGGATGGGTCAGGGAACCCCAAACTGGTTTACCATGGATATCCAAACCCCATTGTCCGAGCTGGCCGCTCCATGGGCTGGGATGCCCGGGTACCCCAAGGGACGATCCCCAGGGAGGGACGGGCGGTTCTGGGGGACCCCAAGGAGCCGCTGTGCGGGGAGGGTCCCGTCCCGGGGGGTGTCCGTGCCCAGCCCGCGGTGCCGCAGGCGCTGGGCGTGGGCAGCTCCCAGGACCGCGCGGTGCTCAAGCGGCGGCTGAAGGAGCTGAGCCTGGCGGCCGAGCGGGAGCGCAAGGCCCGCGACAAGGCGGACAAGCAGCGCGACAAGCACAAGAAAAAGGACCAGGAGCAGCGGAGGAGCTGAAAACCTGCGGGGGTCCCGCAATCCATCCCCAGCCACAGCCCCCCGGGACACACCCCGGGGACACGGGGCACGGCCAAGGGCACCTGGGACACCCCCAGCCCGTCCTGCCACCCCCACCTGGCACCACTCCCAGCCCCCTCCCCACCCCGCACCCCCGGCACAGGAGGGGACGGGACACAGCCCGACCCCCTCCTCACACACGGGCACCCCCAAATCGGGGGCAGGGAGGGAATCCCGCCCCCACCACAGCCCCAAACGCGGCCCCCCGAGGCCACCCCAGGAAATAAAAGGGTATCAAGGGCCAGTGCAAACTGGAGTGACCAGTGTCACCTGACTGGGGGGCACAGAGCAGCGCCCCAGGCCCCCTGTCCCCAGGTGCCACCCCGGGACTGAAGCCTCAGCCCCCTCCCAAGGCTGGAGGGGGTAAACTGAGGCACCAGGGCCCCAAACCACCACAGGGGTTCAGTCAACATCCAATTTATTGACAGTGGGGAGGGGTCTGGGGGGGAATGTGGGGAATGGGAGGGGGGGCTTGAACAGGTCACAGCAAGTGGGGGGGGTGGGGACAGCTCAGTAGTGCAATAACAGAGGGGGAGCAGGGACAGGAACGTGGGGAGGGAGGGAGGGAGGGAGGGGGGCTCAGGTCCCCCCACCCCATCAGGGCTGTGGGTGCAGGGAAGTGCTGCTGGTCCTACTGGGACAGGACCAGTCCCTTGCTGGGATGGGGGCACCCCTGGGGCGGCTGGGAGCTTTTGGGGGGGCAATGAAGGAACAACAGGCACTGCTCCAACCCCCCCAGCTCCGTCCCTAAGTGCCACCAAGGCGGGGACACCAGGACACGCCCACGTCCCACACTTCCCGAGAAGAGCCCAAAGAGCCGGGATCCCAATCACCCCCGGGGGGCGCTCGGGGACCCCTCGTGGGTGCGGCTGAGGGGTCCCGGTGGCCGGGGGAGCCCGGGGGGGCTCAGGGCACGCGGTAGGTGGAGGTATTCTTGGGCTCGGTGCTGGGCACGCACCAGTCCCCGGCCTCCTGGCTGGCCTGGTAGTGCCGCCACGCCGACTTGTTGTACACGGGCAGCCGCTCCACCGAGTCCGTGGACAGCGCCTGGGGGGCACGGGGGGGCTCAGCGAGGGTCCCCAGCCCCTCCCCGGGCTCAATGTGGGGACAGGCACCCACCTTTAGGTAGATGACGGCGTCGGTGCCAAAGCCCTCCATGGAGAAGAGCTGCAGGTCCCCCTGGAAGTACTTGGCGTAGAGGCGGGAGATGGGCAGCCCGTAGCCAAAGCCGGCCTGGGGGGACAGGGAATTGGGGTGGGGGGTCCCCAGGGCTGGGGGAGCACCCCCAGGGCACCCCCGGCCTCCCCAGGAAACGCCAGGAGTGTCCCTGGCACTGCCAGCGGGAATGGTGGCACTGCCAAAGGGGTCCAGAATGGCCACAGGGGGACCCTGCCACCCCCATGCTGCCATGAAGGGTCCCCATGCCACCCCAAAGTGTCCCCATGCCACCCCAAAGTGTCCCCATGACACTCCAAAGGATCCCACTGCCACCCCTAAGTGTCCCCATACCACCCCAAAGTGTCCCCATGACACTCCAAAGGATCCCACTGCCACCCTAAAGTGTCCCCATGCCACCCTAAAGGGGGCCCATGCCACCCTAAAGTGTCCCCATGCTACCCCTAAGGTTCCCCACATCACATCCAAGCCAACTGAAGCGTCCCCACGACACTTCCAAGCCATCCACCAAATGTCCCCATGCCAGCCTAAACGTCCCCAAAAGGTGCCAGGCCAAGCCCAAACTCCCAGTGCCACCCCAGCCTACCCCAATCACCCCCAAAACACTCCCAGGCCACTCCAGCCCCTCTCAAATGCCCCCAACCCCCCTGAGCTGCAGCCCCCCCCCCTCCCCACGAAGCCCCCAGCCCCTGGGGGGGGTCACCTACCAGGGGGGCCCCCCCAGAGCCCAGCTGGGGGGTGGGGGCTGTCGAGTACATGTAGCTGAAGAGCCGCTCGATCTTCCTCAGGGGCACCCCCATGCCCCTGTCACTCATCTGGGGACACCACAGCGGGTGACAACCCCGTCCCTGCGCCCCCTCCCCACACCCCGCAGCCCCCAGGGTGGGCTGGGGTCCCTCCCCAGGGTGGACAGGTCCCCAAACCCCTCAGGACAGGACTGGGGTCCCTCACTCGGATGGACAGGTCCCCAAACCCCTCAGGACAGGGCTGGGGTCCCTCACCCTGATGGACAGGTCCCCAAACCCCTCAGGACAGGGCTGGGGTCCCTCACCCTGATGGACAGGTCCCCAAACCCCTCAGGACAGGGCTGGGGTCCCTCACCCTGATGGACAGGTCCCCAAACCCCTCAGGACAGGGCTGGGGTCCCTCACCCTGATGGACAGGTCCTCAAACCCCTCAGGACAGGGCTGGGGTCCCTCACCCGGATGGACAGGTCCCCAAACCCCTCAGGACAGGGCTGGGGTCCCTCCCCAGGGTGGACAGGTCCCCAAACCCCTCAGGACAGGATTGGGGTCCCTCACCCTGATGGACAGGTCCCCAAACCCCTCAGGACAGGGCTGGGGTCCCTCACCCTGATGGACAGGTCCCCAAACCCCTCAGGACAGGGCTGGGGTCCCTCACCCTGATGGACAGGTCCCCAAACCCCTCAGGACAGGGCTGGGGTCCCTCACCCTGATGGACAGGTCCCCAAACCCCTCAGGACAGGGCTGGGGTCCCTCACCCTGATGGACAGGTCCCCAAACCCCTCAGGACAGGATTGGGGTCCCTCACCCTGATGGACAGGTCCCCAAACCCCTCAGGACAGGGCTGGGGTCCCTCACCCGGATGGACAGGTCCTCCTGGCCCAGGGCCACCATCACCCTGATGGCCGGCAGCCGGGGGCTGTTCTCGTGGCTCTCCACCGTGGCTCTCATGGCATTCTGGGGACACAGAGCCCCGGGGAGGGGGTCAGGGGGTCCCCCAGAGCCTCCCCAGACCCCCCCAAAGGGCTGGGCTACCTTGAAGAGCTCGAAGAGCATGTGGTACAGGTGGGACGGGACGTAGACGATGCTCACGGGCTGCTCCGCGTTGCAGGCTGGGCAGGGGGGACACTGGGATTGGTGGGGACAATCCTGACCCCAAAGCTGCCCCAGCACTAAATGGGTCACCCAAGAACCCCCCACCACAGGGACCCCCAAACCTAGAGAAGCCAAAGATGCCCCAACCCTAAGGGAGCTGAGAACCCCCTGGAATAGGGACCCTCAACCCAGAACAAGCCACACAGAAACCCCCTGCCCCAGGGTCCCCAGCCCTAAAGGAGCCACCTGAGAACCCCCAACCCCAAAGGAGCCACCTGAGAACCCCTAACCCCAAAGGAGCCACCTGAGAACCCCCAACACCAAAGGAACCACCTGAGACCCCCCAACCCCAAAGGAGCCACCTGAGAACCCCCAACCCCAAAGGAGCCACCTGAGAACCCCCAACCCCAAAGGAGCCACCTGAGAACCCCCAACACCAAAGGAACCACCTGAGACCCCCCAACCCCAAAGGAGCCACCCATGATCCCCCTGCCCAGGCCCCCATTGTCCCTTCAGGCCCTGTCACCTCACTGCCACTGTCCCCTCACCGTTGACCTCCTCGATCTCCAGCTCAGGTGAGGCCATGTAGTATTTGTCACACAGCAGCTTGGCCATGTTGTAGGCATCTGGCAAAGATGGGGACAGAGGGCTCAGCACCCCCAGGACCAACAGGGGCAGCCTTTGGGGTCCCCCCCACCCCCAAACATTCCCCATTCCCGGGACATTCTTGGGGTCTCCTACAGCGACTGCACAGCTCAGGGGACAGTGTGGCTGAGGTCACCCCAAACCTGTGACATGAGTGGTGCCAGGGGGGCGTTCAAGCAGCCCCCACCCCCCAAACTGCTCCCAGATGCTGTGGGGTGGGACCCCAGACCCCCCCCAGACCCCACCAACCTCTCACCACGTTGGCCACGTTGCAGTGGGGGTCGATGCTCCCGATGTGTTTGGGGTGCGCGGGGTTGGTGCTGCCATCGAAGAGCAGGGCTGGGGAGGGGACAACGAGCTGGGGACACCCCAGGGACACCCCCAGGGCACCCCAGGGCTGTGGGGGGAAACATCTGACACCAGGGAGATGCCCAAGACAGGATCCCTGGGGTTGGTGGGGACATTTTGGGGACACCCAGTGATGATGGGGACCCTCAGGACAGATCCCTGGGGTTGGTGGGGACCCTCAGGACAGACCCCTAGGGTTGGAAGGACACCTGGGACAGAGCGCTGGAGTTGGTGGGGACCCTCAGGATGGACCCCTGGGGTTGGTGGGGACCCTCAGGACGGACCCCTGGGGTTGGAAGGACACCTGGGACAGAGCACTGGGGTTGGTGGGGACCCTCAGGACAGGCCCCTGGCGATGGGAGGACACTCTGGGGACACCCATTGATGATGGGGGACCCTGAGGACAGATCCCTTGGGCTGGGAGGACCCTCAGGACAGACCCCTGGGGTTGATAGGGACCCTCAGGACAGACCCCTGGGGTTGGTGGGGACCCTCAGGACACTCTGGGGAGTCCTGGGGACACCCCAGTTTTGGGGACCAGACAGGACCCCCCCAGGGCGAGCAGGCCCCCAGCCCCTCACTGTGCTGGTTGATGAGCATGCGGATGGAGATGCGGCTCAGGTAGAAGCGGTCCAGGAAGTACTGGATATTCTGGTTGGACACGGGGTCATCCCCGTACGTCTCCTTGTACTCGATCACCCCCTGTGCCATGGTGGGGACAACGTCGTTGTGCCGGTTCCGGATTGTCACCAGCGCGTTGGTGAACCTGGGGACGGGGACAGGGCCGGCGCTGGGGACACCCGCTCCGAGCACAGCCCCGATCCAGGCCGGGATTCCCCGAGAGCCGGGGGTGCTGGAAAACCCGGAGTTGCTCCAGTGGCACCGGAGTGGGGGCGCTCCGGGGTGGCCCTGGGTGACACCAGCGCGGCTCTGGGAGGAGGTGACACCCCGTGAATGGGGACAAGGACACTCCTGACTCACTGTCCCAGCGTGGCTTGGTCCTCGGGGTCCCTGTCGTGGAATTCCATGATGTCCAGCAGGCTCTGCACATACCTGGGGGGACACCCACAGCTGGCACCCCCGAACTGAGAGCACAGCCCAGGTGACACCACACAGGGCCAGGGGCCAGCACCCCTCAGCCCAGGCCCCCCACCCCAAAATCTGCTGCACCAGGGGTCACTGTCCCACCATTCTGCTGGCACCTGGGGACAGCTGGGGACACGGCCCCTTTGAGGGCCCTTTGGGGTTGGGGCTCTGATGGGGGTGGCACGGCCGGACCCCCTGGCACGGCCTGACCCCTTGGCACGGCCACATCCCGCTGGCAGCGACCCAGGACACCAGACAAACAACGTGTCATGTGGTGGCCAAGAGAAGTGTCACGCTGCTGGCACTGCCACGGGGACATGGCACTTAAAGGGACACTCAGAGCACCCAGGACAGGGACATCCTGTGGCCCCTTCAGGGACCAGGTGACACTGGTGTCCCCCCCGCTGGCTGGGGACAGCCCGCTGGCACAGGAGTGTCCCTAAAGGACCTGCAGCCCGTGTCACCCAAGGGGTGGCACCAGCTGGGGAGTGCCCTGCCTGTCACCCCTCCCTGTGTGCCCCCCGTGCCAGCAGGGGAGGAGAGCTGGTGACAGCTGTGGGACACAAGGCGAGGTGACAGCAGAACTCCCTGGGCGGTGACAGGAGCCACAGTGGCAACAGGAGCTGTGCAGGGGACCCAGGAGGGTGACAATAAAGGGACTCCAGTGGCAGTGAGACCCCAGGTGAGTGGAGGGACCTGTGGCAGTGGGACCCCAGGTGAGCGGCAGTGGTGGCACCCCCAGCAGCAGGTCCCAGTGCCAGCTGCCCAGAGGCAGGGGTGGCAGTGCCATCAGCCCCGTGGCACTGTCCCCGTGTCCCCAGGGGCCACACTGACCAGCTCTGCACCAGCTGCACGGAGGGCGTGCGCAGCACCCGGTCCGGGAGCAGGTTGATCTCCTTCATGATGTTGGAGAGGCGCACGGGCAGCTCCTGGCGCAGGAAGGCAAATGAGGTCTTCTCACAGGCATTGCTGGAGCCTGGGGACACACAGGGACATGGAGGGACACGGGTGAGCCCCCCAGAGCCACCCCTCTGGCAGCAGGGACAGGGGACAGCAGCAGGTCCTGCTTGGCTGGGGAGGGTGTGAGGGCTGGGGGACGCTGGGGGACACCGCGGGGGACAGGGAGGGCTGAGGGGGGGACAGAGCTCAGCCCACTGGGTGGGCCACCCAGAACAGCCCAAACCGGGGCTGGGAGACCCCCGGGTGCAGCTGGGAGGGGGGAAGGAGCTGGGCCAGCAGCAGAACCCAGAGCAGGCCCAGGGGTCCCCAGCCAGGAGCTGTGCAGGGGGGGCACAGCTGACCCCAAAGGCCTGGAGGAGCAGATCCCTGGGGACAAGGGACACTGGGATGGGGCTGGGGGGACCCAGGGTGCAGCCCCCAGCCCCTGTCTGGGGAGCAGGGGACAAGAGAGGGCCAGGCTGGGTGGCAGCCATGGGGGGACATCCCCATCCCTGGGGACATTGGGGGGTCCCAGCTGCCCACCTGGGGGGGCCAGGCTGGTGCAGGGCCGGGGGTCCCTCACAGGGGGGTGTCAGGATGTGCCCCCAATGAGGCGGTCTGGGGGGCAGAGGGGACACCCCCAAAAGTGGCCTATGAGGAAACCACATTCCGACCCCACTTATTCAGCCGGGGGGTGCTGTTAAATCCCCTCACCCCAACAACAACGGGGTATCTGGGGGGTCAGGGTTACCCACAGACCCACTGAGGGGGCAGAGCCCCAGATTTACGGGGTGGGGAGGGGAAAAACTTCCTGGGGAGGGGGGGCAGGAATTCCCGAGGGAGATGTGGGAAGGAATTCCCGGGAGGGAGGGCAGGAATTCCCAGGGGAAGGGGGGCAGGAATTCCCGGGAAGGGGTCGGGAATTGCCGGGGGTGTGCGCGGAGCTCCCTCCCCCGAGGACCGCCCCCACACCGGGGGTCCCCGTGCCGGAGCAGGGTGGGGGTCCCGGGGCTGGGCCGGGGGGGTTTCCTTTATTTACCGAAGTCGAGAAACTGCTTCATGGAGAGCGGCGACGGCGAGAACTTGCTGAAGTGCTCGATGTAGGTGGGGACGCCGGCCAGCGCCGCGCGCTTCCCGAGGCACCGCAGCAGCCGCATGGCCCCGCTGTCCCCTCGGTGTCCCCTCGGTGTCCCCTCGGTGCCCCCTCAGGGTCCCCTCAGGGTCCCCTCAGCGCCCCCCGAGCCCCCGGGCCCGGCCGCGGCCCCGCCCCCGCCGCGCCGCGCGCAAACAACACACCCGCCGTCAATCAACCAACCTCGGCCAATCATCGCTCGTTATACAGCAAACCCCGCCCCTCCCCGTGCCAATCCGGCTTCACCGCTGGGCACGCCCCGTTGTCAATCACCGCGAGCCACGCCTCTCGCGGAAGTTATGCTGCCCGCCCCCCTGTCAATACCTTGAGCCACGCCCCTTAGTTGCGTTAATGATGCCCGCCCCTCTGTCAATCACCGCGAGCCACGCCCCTCAGTGGAGTCAATGATGCCCGCTCCGCTGTCAATCACCTCGAGCCACTCCTCTCAGTGGAGTTAATGCTGACCGCTCCGCTGTCAATCACCTCGAGCCACTCCCCTCAGTGGAGCTAATGCTGCCCGCCCCGCTGTCAATCACCACGAGCCACGCCCCCAGTGGAGTCAATGCTGCCCGCCCCGCTGTCAATCACTGCGCGCCTCGGGGCCAATCAGCGCCCGCTCTTTCAGCCCCGCCCCTCCAGGGCTAACCCCGCCCCTCGTGACGCACAGGCGCTAATTTGCATAACGGGGGCTCCCATCAGCCCCTCGGCGGTCCCAGATCCCTTCCCGGGGTGTTTTGAGCCTTTCACGAGGGTTTCGGGGCGCTCTGAGCCCACCCCAATCCCAGCATTACCCCCCCATCACCCCCTGCGCTCCAGGTACATCATCCCCCATCATCCCCCCCACCATCCTCTTTTGCCCCAAAAGCCCCAAAATCCCAGCCCACCCCCCCTCCTCCCGGCAGCCACGGCACGGAGGGGACACGAGGTTACAAATCCCAGAGCGAGCCTTTATTGGGCCCCGGCGAGGAAGGGAGGGGGGGTTTGGGGGCCGGCTGGGGGCGGGGGGGTGCGGGACCCCCTCCCCAGCCGCCCCCGGTACCGACCGGACGCCGGGACTCGACACCGAAACACCGAAACACGGAATAATTTAACCCCGCGGGGCGGGACAGCGACCCCCGGGGCGGGGATGGGATGGGGGGGACACGGCCTGAAGCGCTGCACCCCCCTCCCAAAGGCAAAGCTGCGACAACAGCAGGAGGGGTCTGGGGTCGGGAGGGAAGGGAGACCCCCATAGGTTTTGAAGGGGGAGACCCCTATGGGGTCTGGGGTCAGGAGAGGGTACAGGAGGCAATGAGCTCCCCCTGCCCCCCCGGGGAAAGCAGAGGGGTCCCGCACCCATTGCCGAGGGGAAGGGCGCGAGCGTGTCCCGGTCTGCAGGGACGTGTCCCCAGGGGCCGGGAGGTGTCCCAGGGAGGCTGGGGACAAAGGAACAGGCACAGGGACAGGGAGGTGGCGAGCGGAGTGTCTGCGAGGCGGGGGGAAGGCACTCGGTGAGGCCAGCAGCAATTCGGGAAGAGCGGGGGACGGGGGGGCACATTTGGGGGGGTCAGCCCCACAAGCGTGCAAGGCACGAGCGTGCAAGAACCCCCCGGGAGAACCGGGAGAGGCTGCGGGAGCCGCCCGGAAGAACCGGAGCCCCCCGGGAGAACCGGGAGAGGCTGCGGGAACCCCCGGGAGAACCGGGAGGGGCTGTGGGAGGCACCCAGGAGAACAGGGAGAGGCTGCGGGAGCCGCCCGGGAGAACCGGAGCCCCCCGGGAGAACCGGGAGAGGCTGCGGGAGCACCCCGGGAGAGCCGGGAAGGGCTGCGGGAGCCCCCCGGGAGGGACTGCGGGAGCCAAGGGCAGCGGCGGCCGCGTCCGAGGGTCGGGGCAGGGAGGGATGCGCTTGTGCAAAGTGAGAGCCCCCCTGGCGGGGGCCCGGGCGGGGACAGGGGGTCAGTAGTACTTGTCCGGCTCCTGCCACTTGGTCACCCAGAGCTTCTTGCGGCGGCGGCGGGGCAGGAGCCCCCCGGGCTGGTAGCGCTGCTCCTGCCGGATCCGCACCGCGTGGTACTTGGGCATGATCCGGTAGTAGCGGGTCCGCTGGAAAAAGTCGCACTGCGAGGGGGACACATAGGGGACAGCGCGTCAGTGAGGGGCTGGAGAGGGACGGCGACAGAGACCCCCGAGGCGGCGAAGAGCAGAGCAAAGGGAGCAGCGATCCTGGAGCCGCTGGGAGCGCCCGCGGAGCCCTGAGGGACCCTGCGGGACAGAGGAAGAGGAGAGGAGGCTGAAGAGGAGGAAGGTGCCGCTGCAGCCCGGCCCCACGGGGCATTACCAGGCGGGGCCCGCGGCGCCCGGGGGGGCACGGGGGGTGCCCCCCGTTAGTAGTCATCCGTGAGCCGCTCGGTTTCCGACGGCTGGATCCTCATCTCCGCCTTCTGCCCCTTGGCCTCGTACATGGCCCGGGTGTTGGCCCGCCGGAAGAACCCGCACTGCAGGGAAGGGGACAGGGTCAGGGGGTCGGGACAGCGGCTGGGGGGGTCCCGGGCATCCCCCCGCAGGTGGGGGGAGCAGGGCAGGGAGATGCCCCACAAGGATGCTGTGGGGTGGGGGGTCCTGCAGACCCAGCGACCCCTCCTGGGTAAAAGAGGGGGTTCACGAAGCTGGGGGTGCCCCCAGGGGGCTGTGGGGGTCCCCCAGTCCCTGCAGCACAGACGTAGGGAAGGAGGTCCAGCCCTGCTTTGGGTGCACACCCAAAATGTTTTGCACCCCAAACACGGGGATGTCTCTGCTCCTCTTCCTCATCCCTCTCCAGCCAGGAATCTTCCTCCCAGGAGGGCACCACCCACCTGGGGGACACCTGCCACCCTCGGGGGGCACCTTCCAGCCGAGGGGACAATCCGGCTGCGTGTCCCTTGCACCCCTCGCCAGGCAGGGAGGAGGCGGCCACGGGTGACACGAGCCCGTCGGGTCTCAGCACGGCTCCTGCACCCCCTCCGCCCTGGGAAGGGGATTTGGGACCCCCCTCACCTTCCAGAGGAGGAGGATAATGAGCCCCAGCAGCAGCAGCCCGGCTGCCACCGACACCAGCACCAGCCAGAGCGCGATCTCGGCCGGCTGCTCCTCCTGCAGCTCCGAGTCCACGTCCACAGAGAACTGGGAGGGGTGGGAAGGGGCTTGTTGGGGCTGGGGGCTCCAGCCAACCCCAGTCCCGCCCAGTCTGCCCCAGTGAGGGCTCTGGTGAGGCTCACCCGCACCGTGTGGTTCCTCATGGTGATGGTGGGCACCTGCGAGCGCAGGAACAGCGTGGCCGTGCCCGCCACCTTCACCCGGTCAAAGTCACGGAACTCCTGGGGACATGGACAGGGACGGGCATGGGACACACAGAGGACAGCATGGGGATGAGGGAGGGGACATGGATGACGAGGACATGGATGATGGGGACATGGATGATGATGGAGATACGGATGATGGGTGACACGGATGATGGGTGACACGGATGATGGGTGACACGCAGATGGAGGCGGGACACAGGTGACAGCAGGGACACACAGGGGTGGCTGCCAGCTCCTGGCAGACTCAGAGCCCTGTTTAACACCCCCCAGGGCTCTGAGCCCTGCAGCCCCTCGGTGGCACTGACCTCGATGAAGGTGCTGTTCCAGACGCGGGCGCGGAGGCTGAAGCTGGAGGGGAGCTGCGTGTGCAGCAGGGGACACTCGAACCACACGCAACGCGCCGTGCCCGCCGAGCAGCTCTGGGGACACACAGGGGTCAGGGGGCCCAAAGCACCGCCCCGGTACCGGGAGCAGCGGGGACAGTGAGCCGGGAGCGGGGATGCTCCACCCGACCCCACTCACCAGCACCGCCTCGGAGCGCGGGCGCCGGCCCGTGGCCAAGGTCACCGGGGGCTCCCCCGGCTCGGGGGGCTCCAGCTCCCGCCGCCGCCGGGATGGAGCCTGGTCCTGCAGGAGCTGAGGGGGGAAGAGACCCCTGAGACCATCAGAGCCATGCCGGGGGGCTGCAGGATATCCCAGGGGAGACCCCCACCCTCAGGAGCTTCAGGATATCCCAGGTGAGACCCCTACCCTCAGGAGCTGCAGGATGTCCCAGGTGAGACCCCCACCCTCAGGAGCTGCAGGGTGTCCCAGGTGAGACCCCCACCCCTGGGAGCTGCAGGATATCCCAGGTGAGACCCCCACCCTCAGGAGCTGCAGGGTGTCCCAGGTGAGACCCCCACCCCTGGGGGCTGCAGGATATCCCAGGTGAGACCCCCACCCTCAGGAGCTGCAGGATATCCCAGGTGAGACCCCCACCCTCAGGAGCTGCAGGATATCCCAGGTGAGACCCCCCACCCTCAGGAGCTTCAGGATATCCCAGGTGAGACCCCCACCCTCAGGAGCTGCAGGGTGTCCCAGGTGAGACCCCCACCCTGAGGAGCTGCAGGTTGTCCCAGGTGAGACCCCCACCCTCAGGAGCTGCAGGATGTCCCAGGTGAGACCCCCACCCTCAGGAGCTGCAGGATATCCCAGGTGAGACCCCCACCCTCAGGAGCTGCAGGATATCCCAGGTGAGACCCCCACCCTCTGGAGCTGCAGGGTGTCCCAGGTCCTGCAGGAGCTGAGGGGGGACACGATCCCATCAGAGCCATGCCAGGGGGCTGAAGGACCCCCGAGGTGGGACAGGGACACGGCCCTGAGGGCAGCGGTGACTCACGGTGAGGTTGAGGGGGTTGATGAGCCCCCCGGGGGGGTGACATGTGTCATTGCCGTTCACCAGGATCTCGGTGGGGTACAGGAGCCATTTGCCATTGGGGATCTCATAGGGCCACTCAAAGCCCAGCAGGATGGTGCCCAGCGTGCCCAGGGACTCGCCTTTGGTGGTCACCTGTGGGCAGGGTGGGAGCTGGAGCCTGGCGTTCCCAAATCCACTTCCCTCCAGCATTCCCAAATCTGCTTCCCTCCGGCATTCCCAAATCCGCTTCTCTCCCATGCCCAGCTCACCTGGAAGTCGAAGGTGAGGGGGCTGCCCACGTCCTGCTCCTGTTTCATGGCCGACTCGCCCACCACGGTCCCGCTGAAGTAGGACTGGATGTGGGATGAGGCTCTGGGAATGGGATGGGGGACAGGAGCGGCATGAGGGGCACAGGGGACATCCCATTGTCCCCTGTCCCCTCCTGGGACACGGAGGCCACAGCCAGACTCAGGTGGGGGCAATGGAGGGGACACAGAGGGGGTGCAGGGGACACAGAGAGGGTGCAGGAGACACAGAGGGTGCAGGGGACATAAAGAGGGGGTGCAGGGGACACTCACATGCTCAGCGAGGACTGGATGCTGTAATCCACCAGCAGCTTGGCCAGCACGGGCTGCAGATCCCCCTGGGTGCTCTGCCTGCCGGGGCACCGGGATGGGGCACCGCGATCGGCATCTCCCGGTCCCACCGGGACCGTCCCCGCCCCCGTCCTGCCCCTCCCACTCACGTGGACAGGTCCAGCCACACCTCCACCTCCCGCGTGTCCAGCATGATCCCGATGGCCTCGAAGGTGATGGTCAGCTCTGCCTGCACGGAGGGGGACACGGGGAGCAGCTCAGCCCTGCTGAGCCCCCCAGGAAGGGCCGGGGGGCAGCTGGGGGCGGCTGGGGGCTGCTCTCACCCTCTGGTTCCTCTTGAAGGGGTTTCCCAGCTCGCACAGCACCGTGTCCCCAAAGGTGCAGGCTCCGCTCTGGGGGGGACAGGAGGGTCAGGAACCCCCTCAGGAACACCTGGTGTAACCCAGGGCCCTGGGGTGCCCCCGTACCGGGCGGACAGAGGAGGGCAGCAGGCTGAGGGGCACGGTGACGTTCAGCAGGGCCTCGTGGGCGTCCTCGCCGTTCCAGGGCGCCGAGGGCACGTTGGTGATGTTGATGCTCAGGTGCAGCTTGCGCACGTCCCGGCTGTACTGCAGCACCTGGGTGCCGTTCACCCTGCGCGGGCACAGCGGGGTCAGTGCCACCCTGGCATGGGGACAGCTCTGGGGGACATGGGGACAACCCCAGGGGATGAGGGGACACCCCTGAGGGACAAGGGGACAACGCTGAGGGACAAGGGGACACCCCCAGGGGACAAGGGGACATCGACAGGGGACGAGGGGACACCCCTGAGGGACAAGAGGACACCCCCAGGAGACATGAGGACACCCCTGAGGGACCAGGGGACACCCCCAGGGGATGAGGGGACACCTCTGGGGACAAGGGGACACCCCTGAGGGACAAGGGGACACCCCCAGGGCCCCACTGTCACCTGGGCAGAGGCTGGTTCTGCTCGGTGACGAAGCTGCTGCGCAGCTGGAGGTTGCTGTAGCACTGGTTGTCGGAGCCACATTCCTTCTGGAACTCGATCTGCAGGGACAGGGATGTCCCCTGAGTCCTCGCCACGCTGGTGGCACCCCAGAGTGTCCCCCACCCCCCCCTGCCCGGCACACCTTGGTCTCGTTCTCGTGGGACTGGTCCTGGTTGAGCACGGGGAAGGCGTCCAGGGAGTGGGGGCCCAGCTGGAAGGTTCTGGGCCTCTCCAGCAGGGAGTAGTTCATGGAGAGCACGATGGGGTGCAGCTTGTCCCGGACATTGTCCTGCAGGGGTGGGATTTGTGTGGCCCCAAAGTCAGCTCCAGCCATGGCTGGGGACCCCCTCTGCTGCTGGCAGGCGAGTGAGAGACCCCAGAGAATGGATGGATGGATGGATGATGGATGGATGATGGATGGATGATGGATGGATGGAGGGATGGATGGATGGATGGATGGATGGATGGATGATGGATGGATGGATGGATGGATGGATGGATGGATGGATGGATGGATGGATGATGGATGGATGGATGGATGATGGATGGATGGAGGGATGGATGGATGGATGGATGGATGGATGGATGGATGGATGATGGATGGATGGATGGATGATGGATGGATGGAGGGATGGATGGATGATGGATGATGGATCCATGGATGGATGGATGATGGAGGGAAGGATGGAGGGAAGGACACTCACCAGCAGCAGGAGCTCCTGGGACTGGCAGCGGGTGTCGGGCATGGAGAAGTCCCCGGTGTAGGTGGCAGATTGGGACCCTGAGAACCTGACCCTGGGCGGGTGCCGGTCCTTGTCGGCCTCCAGCGTGTACTGCAGGGCTGGGGGACAGCACGAGTTGTCCAACAAACACCCCCACAATGTGTCCCCATGTCCCCATGTCCCCCCAGCACCCCCCACTCACTGATCCTCTCGCTGTAGTTGGGGTCCCCCGCGCTCTGGTTGTAGGAGAAGCACAGGGTCACCGTCATGCTGGGGGGACAAAGGGGCTGTCAGCCGAGCCAGGGGTGCCACCAGCAGCCATGGGGACACCGGGGACTCACCAGGACTTGGGCGTGCACTGGGCAGGGTCCACCTTGCTGGGCGTCACCGTGAAGGTCTTGTCCAGGATGTTGATCACAGGACGGGCTCTGGGCAGGGATTGGGGTCGGCTGAGCCCCCCAGCTCTGTGCCCACCCCAGGGGTGGCAGGGGGGACAGGACACCTGTCCCTATGGCTGTACCTGAGCAGGACAACTCGCTCGCTCAGGCTGCCCACCAGCAGGTCCGGGTAGGAATTCCCGTCCATGTCCAGGCCCCCGCTCAGCGAGTACCCAAAGGTTTTGATCCTGGTGGGGCCCAGCTCTGCCCCGCTGATCACCTGCGTTTGGGGGGCAGGGGGGGTCTCACCCAGTGCCCTGCAGGTCAGGGGGTCTCAGGGGGTGTCCAAAGGGCTGGTCCTGGGGAGGGGTCCAGGTCCTGGCGAGGGGTCCAGGTCCTGGCCCGCTCAGGGCTCCCCAGGGCCGTTACCTGCCGGGGCCGGTCCCGCAGCCCCTCGGCGCTGCTGTGGTAGATGTAAACCTTGCCAGGCCCCTCAAAAGGAGCCCCCACAGCGATATCTGGGGGGATAAGAGCAGGGTCAGCCCCCCCAGGGCCCTCCCTGGGACCCCAAACTCCAGCTCCAGCCCTGGCCACGTCTGGGGTCCCCCCTTCGTGTGAGACCCCACAAACTCAGGAGGGAGGGAGGGACAGAAGGAATAATGGGACAATCAGGATCTCCAGCCTCTCCCCCATCTCTTCCTCTTCACCCCAAACATCAAAGACCCCCCAGACCCCCTCCTCTCCTGAGCCCCCCCATGGCTCCCCAAAAAGCAGCTCCCCACAAAGGTGTCCCCGGCCGCTCACCCTGGAACCCGTCCTGGTTGATGTCCCCGATGCTGGCCAGGGCAAAGCCGAAGCCAGAGTAGCTGGGCCCGGTGAGGACCAGGCTGGGGAGCTGCTGGAAGCCCCCGGCCTCGTTCATGTACACGAACACCGCGCCCCCCACCTCCTGCTTCCGCTCAAAGTAGTAGGGGGCCCCCACCACCAGGTCCTGCCACCTGTGGGGACAGACAGTGGGGTGCTCGGGGCTGGGGCTGTCACACGGCCCTGACCCCATACACCTGGAGTGGGGAGGACCCCCCAGAGGTGTGAAAATAGGACCCCCCCCAAAAAAAAACCTCCCCAACCCAGAACTGGGACCCGCAGGAACCCCAGGGGAGCTGAGACTCTCACCCCTGGGAGCTGCAGGGTGTCCTAGGTGAGACCCCCACCCCTGGGAGCTGCTCCAGGTGAGATCCCCACCCCTGGGAGGTGCTTCAGGTGAGACTCTCACCCATGGGAACTTTGGGGTCCAAGCCCACCTGAGCTTCAGGACACCCTAAATAAGACCCCCCACCCTCAGGAGCTGCAGGGAGCCCCAGGTGAGACCCCCACCCCTGGGAACTTTGGGGTCCAAGCCCACCTGAGCTTCAGGACACCCTAAGTAAGACCCCCCACCCCCAGGAGCGGACAGACCCAGCCCAGGTGAGCCCCAGGTGAGCCCCGCCCCGCAGCCCCGGGGGTCGCAGCCCCTCACCCGTCGTTGTTGAGGTCGGCCAGGGCGAGGGCGCTGCCGAAGTAGGAGCCGACCTGCGGCCCGGGGAGCAGCAGGCTCCGGTTCAGCGTCTGCCGGGCGCCGCGGCTCAGCAGCAGCACGGCGCCGGTGTGCCGGTACCGCGGCGCGCCCGTCACCAGCGTCACCGCCTCCCGCTGCAGCACCGCGCTGCCCACCTCGGCCGTGTACCCTGCGGGGGCCGCGTCAGGCGGGGCACGGGACCCCCGAGATCCTCTCGTGTGCTCCCCGAGCCCCCCGCACCCCGAAAACCCCGCCCCGAGACCCACGCAAACCTCGCCCCGAGCGCCCCGCAAACCCCGCCCCGAGACCCCCGCAAACCCCGCCCGAGCCCCCCAAAAACCCCGAGATCTCGGGGGGAGCACTGGGAATGGCTCACGCCCTCCCTAAGTGTCCCCAAGTGTTCCCGAGTGTCCCTAAGTGTTCCTAAGTATCCCCCAGTGTCCCGAAGTCTTCCCGAGTGTCCCCAAGTCTCCCTAAGTGTCCCTGAGTGCTCCCAAGTGCTCCCAAGTGTCCCAAAGTCTCCCTAAGCGTTCCCGAGTGTCCCCGAGTGTCCCTCACGCCTTTAACATCCATGCCCAAAACTCACAGCCCCCAAAGCTCCTCCTCACCCCATCTTCTCCCTCCGTGTCACCCCAATGTCACCGCTGCCCCCCCCCCCAGTCTCACCATCCCAGGGGGGTCTTCAAGCCTCCCTGAGCCCCCCCACCCCCTCCAAAGCTCCTCCTCCTCCTCCTCGCCCCAAACCCCCCTGCCCCGGGGCCCCCCACACCTATGTAGGTGTTGCCGTTCCTGGTGTTGGGGTAGGAGAAGTCGTGCAGGTCCCACGTCTCCCTCTGCAGCATGTAATCGGTGCCTGGGGAGGGGAGGGGGCCCACCCTCAGCATTGGGGGGTCCCACAGGGGCATGGGCACCTCGGGGAGGGGCTGGGGTCCCACAGGGGCATGGGCACCTTGGGGAGGGGCTGGGGGTCTCACAGGGGCACGGGGACCTCGAGGAGGGGCTGGCATCCCACAGGGGCACCTCGGGGAGGGGCTGGGGGTCCCACAAGGGCACGGGCATCTCAGGGAGGGGGTCCCATAGGGGCACGGGGACCTTGAGGAGGGGCTGGGGTCCCACAGGGGCACCTCGGGAGGGGCTGGGGTCCCACAGTGCATGGGCACCTCAAGAACGGGGTCCCATGGGGGCACACACCCCCTCGGGAAGGAATTGTCCCCCAAAGGTAAGGGGAACCCCCATGAAAAGCAGTGCCCAGAGGGGTGACCCCAGGGGTGGCAGGTCCCCTGCTGTCCCCCCAAGGACCCTCACCCTGCCAGTTGTAGGCACCGGGTGCCCCGAAGTAGATGATGTTGGCGCTGAAGCCGGCGCTGGTGCCCATCTGGCACATGCCGGTCTCGTCGGTGTCGGTGTTGGCGTTGCACATCTCGTTGTGGTACGTCTGCCACTCGTCCCCCAGGTCCAGGCGCAGGTCATTGCCACGGACATAGCAACGGCCGACCATGCGGCGCTGGGCCTCGGCCCCCGACCACAGCACCCGCGTGTAGCGGTGGGCACAGGCCTGGGGACAGGGACAGGGACAGGGACAGATCAGGGACAGCCCAGGGACAGCTCAGGAACAGACAGGGACAGCTCAGGGACTGACCACAGCACCCGCGTGTAGCAGTGGGCACAGGCCTGGGGACAGTGACAGGGACAGGGACAGATCAGGGACAGCCCAGGGACTGACCACAGCACCCGCGTGTAGTGGTGGGCACAGGCCTGGGGACAGCAGGGACAATGAGGTTCAGGGACACTCCAAAGGTGCAGGGATACCCCAAGGGTGTGTGTAAAGAACCAGGATCTGGGAGTGCAAGGATCTGGGTGTGCAAGGAGGTGGATGTGCAAGGATCTGGGATCTGGGTGTGCAAGGACCTGGGTATGCAGAGATGTGGGATCTGGGTGTGCAAGGGTCTGGGTGTGCAGGGATGTCAGATCTGGGTGTACAAGGATCTGGGTGTGCAAGGATCGGGGTGTGCAGGGATGTGGGATCTGGGTGTGCAAGGATCGGGGTGTGCAGGGATCTGGGATCTGGGTGTGTAAGGATCGGGGTGTGCAGGGATCTGGGATCTGGGTGTGCAAGGATCGGGGTGTGCAGGGATCTGGGTGTGCAAGGATCGGGGTGTGCAGGGATCTGGGATCTGGGTGTGCAAAGCCCCGCGGTGCCCCCCACTCACCAGGACCCTTCCCGGTGGCTGTCTCTGGCTGGCCACTGTCACCCCCAGCCACATGTCCTCGATGATGGCCTTGTCCGGCTCATCTGCGGGGAAACAGCCGGCCTGAGAGGGGGTCCCCCCTCCTGGTGGGGGGGGTTCTGGGGTGGTCACACACCCCGGGGGGGGTCACCCACCCTTGAGCTCGATGGCCAGGCGCTGGCAGTCGCGGGTGGTGGCACTCAGGGGACAGGCGTACACGGCGCCCGTCCGGGTCCCGTTCACCGGCTCCGCGGCCTGGGGGGCCCCCACCAGCAGCCTGGGGGGCACAAAGGGGGCACGTGGGTGGCTGATGGGGGGAGGGGGGCACAGGGACCCCGAATGGCCTCAGGGACAGACTGACAGAGTCATTGCCCCCCCACTCCTTCCCAGACCCCATCCCATGGCTGAGCCCCAATCTCCGTGCATGGGGGTGGGAACAGGGGTCGCAGTGACCCCCCCCAAACCTCAGTGACGCCCCCAAACCTGAGCTGGCAGGGAAAACAAGAGGGAGGGGTCGCTCTGCACCCCCAGGGCAGCCCCGGCTCTGTAAACACCCCCAGCCCTTCCCGGCCGGGCTTTGATCCCTCCGCAGCCCCGGCAGCTGCGGCGTGTCCGGCCCGACAGCGACAGCGCCGAGCGGCCGTGCCAGGGAATGAGGGACGGGGAATGAGGGATCGGGAATGAGGGACGGGGAATGAGGGGAATGAGGGACGGGGAATGAGGGGAATGAGGGACGGGGAATGAGGGATGGGGAATGAGGGGAATGAGGGACAGGGAATGCGGGATGGGGAATGAGGGATGGGGAATGAGGGGAATGAGGGACGGGGAATGCGGGATGGGGAATGAGGGATGGGGAAAGCGGGATAGGGAATGAGGGACGGGGAATGAGGGACGGGGAATGAGGGACGGGGAATGAGGGATGGGGAATGTGAGACGGGGAATAGGGGACGGGGAATGCGGGACGGGGACACAGCCCCAGGAGTGGGGATGGCAGCTGGGACAGACACCCCTCATGTGGGACAGACACTCCTCATCCCGGACAAACACCGCTCATACAGGACAGACAGACAGCCCCCATCCCAGACAGACAGCCCTCACATGGGACAGACAGACAACCCCTCAGCCCAGAGGGGCTCGGGCAGCATGGGGCTGTCCCAGGACAGGCAGCACCTCGCAGGGGTGACCTCCTCTAGGGAGGGCAGTGCCGTGGGGGACAGTGGCATTCCAGCCCCTCCAGGTGATGCTGAAGGGACCCCGCACCCCAAAGGAAGATGCCGGGGACCCCAAGCAAGGCCCCGTGGGCCCGGCAGGGGCACTGGCATGGCCGCAGGGCTCCGGAAGGGCCAGCCTTTCCGCAGGGAAGTCCTCCGGGAGCGCCGGGACAATGAGTGGAGGTGGCCGGGCTGGGGGAGGAAGTGCCGCCCTCGGGCAGGCGGGACACGGGGGGGACACGGCACCCAGGACATGGAAGGGACACAGCACCCAGGAGATGGCACCCAGGACACAGGGGGGACACAGCACCCAGGACATGGAGGGGACATGGAATCCAGGACATGGTACATAGGACATGAGGTTGACACGGCACCCAGGACACGGCACCCGGGACACAGAGGGGACACGGCACCCAGGACACGGCACCCAGGACATGGAGGGGACACAGGAGGGACACGGCACCCAAGACATGGGGGGGACACGGCACCCAGGACACGGCACCCGGGACACGGCACCCAGAGCTGCTCACGGGGCACCTGTACCGAGCTGGCCCGTCCTTAGCAGGGCCACCAGCGAGGACAGGGCCGAGCGCGCTGTCCCCATCCCAGCGCCGGCGGACAGGGCCGAGCGGCGCCGTCCCCGCGGCAGCGCCCGCGGGCAGGGAGTGCCGGGAAGCTGAGCAGAAGCTGAGCAATGCGGGGCCGGCAGCGCGGGCACGTCCGGGCGGGCCGGGCGCTGACTCAAAGCCCAGGCGCAGGAGGAATGCGGGGCCCCGGGCAGCCCCCGCCCCGGCACGCCGGGACCCCCCCGGGGCGGCTGAGTCAGCTCGGGGCTGCAGGTGGGGGGGGTTGGCACCGCTCGCCCCAAACGGGGGGTCCGGGGGGGCTGCTCCCCGCAGGAATGGCAGGATGGGGGTGCCGGAGAGCGGGGAAGGGAAGGGAATGAGGGGAGTGATGGCTCCTGGTGATGCCAGCTCGGCACAAAGGAATCTGCGCCCCCCCCAGCTGCAAGGGGGGCACAAGGGGCACCATTGTCCCCTCTCACCTGGGGGGGGAAGTGACTCAGGGCAGCTGCCGTGACTCAGAGCTGGGGGGGTCCTGCCCCCACAGCCCGAACCCCAGCGGGACCCCCCAGGCTCCCCCGGTGGTCCCGGCCCAGGCAGACCCCGCGGTCCCGGGGGGCGGGAGCCCACCCAAGCCAAGCAGCTCCGGCATGCCGCTGCCTCCGGCCAAGATTCCCGGCACGGCACGGCACGGCACGGCAGCCCACCCGCAGCTCTGTCTGCTCCTGGGAGAGGGGGAGTGCGGGACACCCAGGGGCTGCAGCCCCCGGGGGAGCGGAGCTGGAATTTGGGGGGCCGGGACCAGTTTGTGGCGCTGGTCCCACTGGGCCGGGGGGCCGCGGTTGTGCTGGAGATGGTCAAAGAGCGGCACGAGGGGGAGGCCGGGACGGGAGGGAAGCAGGAATGTGAGGCCGTGCTCCGTCCTAATCCGCCCTGGCAAGCGAGGGGGGGCTGGATAGGAGCGGGGGGGGGGCTCCCTGCCAGCGCTGGCTCAGCTGGGAAGGGGGGCTGTGGGAGGCTCCGGGCACCAGGACCCCAAAGTGCGGCCCCCCCTGGGGTGGGAGAGGCGAGGGTGGCAGAAAATCCCACCCCGACACCCCAGCATGGAACAGGGGGGCCGTGCACCCCCCAGCCCCAGAGCCCCCTCCCCAGGGAGCAGCTGGGCAGCGAGGGGAGCTCCTCATCCGTCCCCAACCACGCTCCGGGGGTGACGGGAGGGGAGGAACCGGCCCGGCCCCGGTTCATTCCCAGCGCCGCTGGGTTCACCAGGGGGGGGTCCCCGGGCACGGAAATCCAGCGGGGCCCCTGTGGGAAGGAGCCGGGAGAGAGGGGAAATGGCTCCTGGATGGATGGATGGATGGATGGATGGATGGATGGATGGACGGACGGACGGCCCCACATCCGTCCCCCTCCTCCTGCCGAGCAGTCGCAGCCCCGCCGGACCCCGGCGGACTCGGGCCAAGGCAGGGGGAGCTCAGCCAGCTCCAGCAATCCGCAAAAGCCCGGCCGGGGGGAGGGAAAGCCGGGAACGCAGCCAGCAGAGCGCTCTCCTCACCAGCCAGCTGGAATCAGGCGAGACCCCCGAGCAGAGCCTCAATTCCCACAGGGCTGCAGATGTGGGTGCTGCCTCCCCCTCCGGCTGCAGATTTTGGGTGGGTGGGGGTGCTTTTAGCTTTCCTGGAACAGATCTGCCGTGCCTCAGTTTGCCCGGGTCACCCAGGGAGCTCCAAACCCACCCGAGCCGGACCGAGCCCAAGCGGCTCCCGGTGGGAGCGGCCGGACGCGGGCGGCGCGGGGGGAGCTCGGTAATCTCGGCAGCGCTGATAAGAGCCCCGCTCGCTCCCAGCCGCGCTCACCTGGCCGGGGAGGGGCGAGCAAACAAACCAACCTCGCCATGGGCACAAACAAATCTTTGCGGGGCGCGCAGGGATCGGGGCGGGGGGGGCTCCGCCATTGCCCCCGCCCCGGAATTCGGGAGTGCCGGCGCTGCCCCGGAGCATCCCTCCGGCCCCGACAGCCCCAGCTGGAGCCAGCCCCCCCAAAAAAGAGCCCGGGACACCCCTCCCGCGGCAGACGGGGGATGACGGTGGCAGGAAATGTCCCTTTCCTGTCCCCACCCTGCACCTGTGTGAGCAGCGGGCACCGCAGCCTTCACCCGGTACCGGGGCGCGGCTGCGACCCCCGGGGGGCTCCGGCCCCCCCCCCTGCGCCGGCCGCACCCCGGAGCGGCTCAGACACCCCGAGCTGGGGCACCCCAAGGGCGGAGAGAGCCCCGCGCTGCTCCCGGCCCCGCCACGGGCACGGGCGGCGGAGGCTCCCGGGGCCCGGGAATGCCCGGGGGGGTTCTGGCTCTGGAGCCGCTCCCCCGCAGCCGGGATCGCGCTGGGACACGCTGGGACACGTGGCGCAGGTGTGGGGGTGGCGCGTCCCTGTCACAGCCCCCCCCAAACCCCCCCGGGGCCGTTCCCGGGCAGACACGAACGGATCCGGCCCGGAGCGGCCGCCACCCCCGCCCGGTGCCCCCCGGCGGCCGCTCCGGTGGTACCGGAGCGGGCAGGGCCCGGCCGCGGGTGGGGCCCAGGTGTCCCCCAGGGCACGGGGGGGGGTCCCGCACGCCCCGAGCTCCGCAGGGAACGGCTCCGCTCCTCCTGCACGGGAGCGGCCGCAGCTCCTCATCCCACGGCCCCAAATGCATCCCTGGAATGCGGAGCGGCACATGCCTGCACCGGCAGCTGCTGCCAGCCCCTCCCGGGAAAACCGGGAACCCCGAGGGGCTCCAAGGGATCCCCGGGGGGCTCCAAGGACCCCCCCGCAGCCGGGAGAGCCGCGGGAAGGTGATCCAGCAGAAAACCGTGCCCTTGAGCGGGACACCGCCAGCCCGGCCCCTGCGGCGGAGCCCGCTCCCGGCACGGACGGGAATTCCCGCCCGGGAGGGACCGGGAACGGAGCGGGAACGGGCACGGGGGGGACACAGCGGTGGGGCGGCACGGGGGCTGCTCCGGCTGAAAAGGGCTTTTGTTGGGGCTTTGCCAGGCCGGCAGCAGGAACCACAGCCCAACAGGTTCCCGGGCACGGGGCCCCGGCGGCGGCTCGGGGGGCACCGGGGGCTCCGCTGAGGGCAGGCGCCGGCCGGGACCGCTCGGCTGGGGAGGGATTCCCCTCCCGGAGGGGCTCCGAGCCCACCTGGGGGGACACGGGGGTGTCCCCACGCTGCTGCCAGACCCCTCCCGGTGTCAGCGGGACCCCGCTGCGGGGAATGAGGAGGGGGCTCGGGGTGGGACCCCCAGTGATGGGACCCCCGCCAATAGCGGGGGGCGGAAACGCCACGAGCGGGGACCCCCCCCTCCCTCTGCTGGGCTCTGGGACCCCCCGCGCCCACCTCCCCATACGCGGAGCCCCGGGTGCGCCTCTCCGGGCCCCCCAACCCCCTCCAGGTGCGCCCCTGACACAGAACAGGGACCCCCCCCACATGGACCCCTCCCCACCCGGGGGACCCCCAACACCCCCGGGGGACCCTCCGCGCCACAGGGACCCCACCCCACGTGGGACCCCCATCCCAAGGGGGGCTCCTCATCTCCCCCGGGGTACCCTCCCCGCTCTGCCCCACCCCACGGGGGACCCGCACCCCACGGGGGACCCCGACCCTAACGGGGACCTCTCCCAGCTCCTCCGCCCCCCACGGGGGACCCCTCACTTTCCCAGGGACGCCCCCGCCCACAGGTAAAGCGCTGTCTCACTCTCCTCCGCCTCACGGGGGGGGTCCCAACCACCAGAGACGCCCCCCGATCCTCCCGGGGACCCCCGCACCCCCACGGGAGACCCCTTCCCGTCCTTCCCCATCCCACCCCAAACCCCCTGTTCAGGTGAATCTCTCCCCGCTGTCCCGCAGCGCTCGGGGCTCGCCCCCCGCCCCCCGGCCGCGCTCACAGGCTCCGCTCCCGCCGCTCCGTCTCCCGGTGCAGCGCTACCGAGAAGCCGAACAGGGCTCCGCCGGGGCCCTCCTTGAGCACCGGGAAGGTGCGGTCCAGGTTGAAGGCGGCGGCGGCGCCGAGCAGCACCGGGCCGAGCCCGAGCAGCAGCCCCGGCAGGGCCATGTCCCGCACCGGCCGCCGTACCCGCCCTGCGCCCCACCGGGACCGGTGCGCGGGGAGGGCGCGGGGCCGGGGCGGGGCGGGGCGGGGCCGCGCCGCTTCCGGACACGCCCCTTAAAGGGGCCGCGCACCTCTCTGCGCACCGCGGGTACCTGAGAGCGCAGGTGTGCAGGGAGGGCGCACCTGGGGCAGCTGTGGCACCCCCCCCACCCCCCCGGGGGAGGACCGCGACCCCCAGACCACGCCCCCTGCCGGGCCACGCCCCCTGCCACACCCTCCGTGTGCCCCCCACCGCATTGACCCCTCCTACGTCCCCCCGCGGGACAATTCCCCCGCTTCGTCCCGCCCGAATCCCCCCGGGGTAGGACCCACCCCTACCTGGCCCCGCTTTGGGATGGGAGCCCCCCCAGGAGAGAGGGAACCCCCAAGTTAGGACATTTATGGGATAAAACCCCCCCTCTCCCATGGCAGGAGGTCACACCGGGACCCCGAGTGCGGCACCAGGACAGGGAGGGGACGCCTCGGTGGCCGTGGGGACATGGCAGCATCGCCGCTTCCCCGCCGGGGGTGGCGGCCGTGGCTGTCACCGTCCCGACCCCGCCAAAGGTCACCGGGAGCCGCCGCGCCGCTCCCACCGTGCCGGGAAATCCGGCCTGGGGGGGCTGCAGGATGTCCTGTGTCCCCCGCCCCGTGTCCCCGCGCCCCTGAGCCGTGTCACCGGCCCTGGAAAGAGTGACGGCAGCAGGGACACCGCGGGCAGCGCTGCTGGCAGTGGCAGCCGGCCCTGGCACAGGGACCTCCCTGTGCCCATCCCCTGTCCCCATGTCTTGTCCCGTGTCCCCATCCCCTGTCACCATCCCGTGTCCCCATGCCGTGTCCCCAGCCCCGCGTCCCCACCCCCAGCCCCGGCCCCGCCCCTCGCGCCCCCGGTGACACGGATGACGTCACCGCGCGCTGTCATTGCCCCCAAAGGCCACGAGGTGACGCCATTGACCCAAAGATGCTCGGTGGGGCTGGGGGAGAAGGGGGGCGGGTGTTTGGGGGCGATCGGGGACCCCGCAAGCCCAACCCCCGCGGCTGTGACAGGGCCGGGGGACACGCGGGGACTCCCGGGGACACTGCCGTGCTCCGGGACCCCCCCCCGAAGGAAACCCTTCAGCCTTGGGGGGGTCACAGGGGAGAGGTGGGGGGCACCCCAGCCCTGTGAGGGACATTCGGGGGCTCCTGGCCGGACTCTGTGCCCAGCCCTGCCCGTGAGGCCCCCCCAGAGACCCCCGGCTGCCGCAGAACAGCGATTCCTGCCCCCCCCAGTGCCCCAGCTCCCCCAAACTGCCCCCCCAGCCCCTCCCCACCCCGCAGCTCCCGCATTTGGGGTTCCTCAGGAGCCAGCCCGGCCCGGCAGCCCCCG
Organism: Agelaius phoeniceus; assembly: GCF_051311805.1. Classification (NCBI taxonomy): domain Eukaryota; kingdom Metazoa; phylum Chordata; class Aves; order Passeriformes; family Icteridae; genus Agelaius; species Agelaius phoeniceus. The sequence goes on along the minus strand of NC_135290.1, from coordinate 1,102,114 downwards.
GCAGCTCCAGAGCTCCCAGTCCCAGACTGGTCGGGGACTGGCCGGACCCGCTCCCCCTCCAGCCCGGCTCCCCCGCTGCCCTCCCCGGCCTCCAGCTCCACAACCGGCTTTTCCTGCCGCGGATGCCGCTCCCGGCGGGGCCCAGCCCTGGCGACAGCCCGGCTGGAGGGCGACAGCCAGGCTGGGGACCTGCGGATGGCCCAGCGGCTCCTGGGGACCCTGGGAACCTCCCAGGGAATCCCGGCGCAGCTCCCAGGGCTGGGCTGGGCTGCTCCCAGACACTTCTGTCCCCTCGCAATGAATTCCTGGAATCCCCAGCCACAATTCCCACGTGGGGAGTGAGGCCGTGCTGTTCCCCCGGCTCCGGGGTCGCCCTTGGCCTCCCGGTCCCCTTGGGTATTCATCCCTGCTCCCTTTATTTCTGCCGATCTGTTTCTATTATTTCCATTCCTTTCTCTTTCTATTATTTCTATTTCTGTCCTTTTCCTATTCTCACTCTTATTCCTATTCCTTCATCTAATCCTATCCCTACTCATATTCCTGTTCTTCCTATGCATTCCTTTTCCTCTTCTTATGCATTCCTATTCCTATTTATCCGTGCCCCTAGTCTTATTCCTATTCCTATTTATTCCTATTTATTCCTATTTGTATACCTATCCTATTACTATTCTTATTCCTGTTCCCATTCCTGTTCCCGTTCTCATTCCCCTCTTCCCATTCCTGCTCTTTTCCCATTCCTGCTCCTTTTGCATTCCCCATTTTTCTCCCTCTTCCCCTGCGGTCCCTGTCGGTACCGGGACTCGAACCCTCGGCCCAGAGGTGCCGGGACTCGAACCTGCGGTCCGGGAGGTTCCGGCGGTGCCGGGACTCGAACCCGCGGTCCCCGGGGCGCGGCGCAGTTCCCGCCGTGGCCGCCAGGCGGAGCCGTTGGCCCGCGCGGCGGGACGGGCCGGGGGGACCCGGGGGGCACCGCGGGGACAATGGCGGGGGGGGGACGGGGACACCACACACGGGGACAGGAGGGGACACACGGGGGGCAGGAGGGGACAGCCCTGCCCGGGTCACGGACCCAGCACCCCCCCGCCAGCCCCCCGGTTTCTGTCAGGGGAAGTTCCTGCCCGCAGAAGCAGAGACCCCTCCCCAAAAACAAAAACCTCACTTGCAAAGCCCCCCCCTCTCCCGGTGCCCCCGGACAGCCCTGCGGGTGGCCAGGGGGGGACCAGGGCTGGCCCGGGACCCCCGGCTGGGTCACGCTGCTGAGGGCCCTTGGGGCAGCAGAGGGGTCACGGCTCTGAGTGGGGGTGGGACAGGGGCACAGACCCCGGGGGTGTCCCCCCAAAATCAGCGCTTGTCACTGCCCCGAGGTGCCCCCAGCGTGGGGGAAGCGTGGCAGGGTTGGGGGTACGGGAGGATCCTCGCGGGGGCTCTGCCTGGGGGTGCTGTTGGACTGGGGGACCCTACTGGGAGAAGGTGGGAGCAGGGGAGAAATGGGGGGGACCACAAACAAACCCCTAAAGCCCCCAGCCATAAGCACAGATCCATCCTAGTCCCAAACCCCAACCCCCTTCCCTGCCCCACAACAAACACCCCCAAACACTCCTCCAAAAAATCCCCCCACAGCCCCAAAGTCCCCTTGTAAACAGCCCCATCCTGTCTCCCACAGTGTCCCCTGTGCCCCCAGGACCCCCCTCCTGAGGACAGGACCCTGCACACTTTATTTATTCCCTCACCCTCCTTCACCCACTCTTTGTTGTTTCTTGAGAGACAGAAAGAAAAAAAAAAAAGAAGAAGGGAGAGAGAAAAAAAAAAAAAAAAACCCACACAGGAGGAGGCAGGAGCCTATTTTGCCTCCCAGGCAATATTTCTGGAGCCAATCGGAATGCGCACCCACCCTGCCCTGCTCCCTAATTAAAGGCTTTAAGCAGGCGGCCGGGGCCGGAGGTTTGGGCACAGTCTCTTGGTGGCTCCTCTCGAAGCAGCAGCAGCAGCAGCAGCAGCAGCAGCCGCAGCCGCAGCGCGGATCCCGCTCGGGGCGCTCCAGGCCGCCAGGTTGGGGGGTCCCCGGCGCGGGCCGGCAGCCGCCCCCTCCCCGCTGCCCGCCATGAGCGGCTCTTTCGATAAGAAGCTCTCCAGCATCCTGACGGACCTCTCGGGCTCGCTGAGCTGCCATGCAGCCTCCAAGGACTCTCCCACCCTGCCGGAGTCCTCGGTCACAGACCTGGGCTACTACACGGGCCAGCACGACTACTACCCGGGCCAGTCGTACGGGCAGCCCGTGGGCCACTACCCCTACCCCCAGTTCAACCTCAACGGCATCGGAGCCGCCGGCACCTACTCGCCCAAATCCGAGTATTCCTACAGCCCCTCGTACCGCCAGTACGGGCACTTCAGGGAGCAGCAGCTCCCGGCGCAGGAGGCAGGTACGGACACACCGGGGGCACCGGGGGGACCGGGGCCGTGCCCGCCGCGCTGCTCCCGAGGGGCTCCGGAGGGGCCTCGGTGGGGTTTTAATCCTGGGCTTTGTGGGGTCCTACCCTGAGCTTTGTGGGGTTTACACCCCGGGTTCTGTGGGGTTCTACCCTGAGCTTTGTGGGGTTCTACTCCGAATTTTGTGGGGTTTTACACCCCGGGCTCTGTGGGGTTTTACCCTGAGCTTTGTGGGGTTCTACCCTGAGCTTTGTGGGGTTCTACTCCGAACTTTGTGGGGTTTTACACCCCGGGCTCTGTGCAGTTCTACCCTGAGCTTTGTGGGGTTTTACACTCCGGGCTTTGTGGGGTTTTAACCCCGGGCTTTGTGGGGTTCTACCCTGAGCTTTGTGGGGTTTTAACCCCCCGAACTTTGTGGTGTTGTACACCCTGGGCTCTGTGGGGCTTTACACCCCGATCTTTGTGGGGTTTTACACCCCGGGCTTTGGGGGGTTTAAACCCCGGGCTTCGTGGGGTTTTATCCTGGGCTTTGTGGGGTTTTAACCCTCGGGCTTTGCGGGGTTTTACCCCTCAGAGTGTCCCCAGTTTGTGGGGTTTTAACACCCCGGTTTTTGTGCGTTTTAACCGCCCGGTTCTTGTGGGGTTGTGCCCCTCCGGGTGTCCCCGCGTTGGGGACAGGGCGCTGCTGGCGGCTCTCGGGGCTCAGCCGCTCGCGTGGGGACACAGCGGGACCGATCCGTGCTGGATGCAGAGTCCGGGACACGTCCCAGGGATGTCCCAGAGGCTGTGGCAGGGGACGGGCGCTGCCAGCACCCCGGGCGAGGGGACACCGAGCTGGGGACGGGGGGACACCGAGCTGGGGACGGGGTGGCTGCCCCGGGAGCCCTTCACGCCTCACCCCGCGCCCTCCCGCAGTGTCCGTGAAGGAGGAGCCGGAGCCCGAGGTGCGGATGGTCAACGGGAAGCCCAAGAAGATCCGCAAGCCCCGCACCATCTACTCCAGCTACCAGCTGGCCGCCCTGCAGCGCCGCTTCCAGAAGGCGCAGTACCTGGCACTGCCCGAGCGCGCCGAGCTGGCCGCGCAGCTGGGGCTCACCCAGACCCAGGTGAGGCTGAACCCCCCACCCCCGACACCCCAAATCCCTCCCCGACACCCCAAATCCCTCCCCGACACCCCAAATCTCCCCCCGCCAATTCCTGGATTTGGGGCGGGCTCGGCTCCCGGCGGGTCACGGGGATGGAGCTCCCCCCTTGCCGGGGGTTGTGGGGTCCCCGGGTGGGATTTAGGGAAAGGTGGAGAGGCAGCAGGGAGAGGGGACCCCAGGCGTGCCCTACTCGGCAGTTTTGGGGTTTATCCCGCTCCCTCTGGAGCCGGCCCCATCCCAGACGTCCCTGTTGGGTTTGGGGTTTGGGGCTGGGTCCTGCCCCAGCACCCGGGCCCGTCCCGGGTCAGGGCACGCCCGCTGTCCCAGGAATGTGGGGCACCGAGTCCTGCTCGGGATGGCGTTCTCGGGACATCCCATCCCCGCAGCAGCTCCTGACCCCAAACCCTGCCACAACAGGGACCTGAGGCTCCCTGACCGCCCAGACTTCCCAAGGTTCCCCCTGGCCCTGGCTGCCCCATCCCGCTCGGTTCGTGCAGGGAGAAGGGATTTGGGGACCGGTTCCACGCCCGTGTCCCCAGCGCTGGGGTGGCCCTGCAGGCTGGACTGGAAGAGCCGGGACGTGCGGGAAGGGCTTCTCCTCCTCCTCCTCCCGCGAGCCGCCCGCGTTCGGGGCCAAACCCTCTTGGGGCTTTCGGGGTCCTGCCTGGCCGGGGACAAATGGTGCCCTTGGCTCTCGGGAGGGAGGGGAGCGCGCTGTCCCCGCTGTCCCCGCTGTCCCCGCAGCCCGTGACTCCCCCGCGCCCCATCGCGGTGCCCTCCCTGCCTCGGGGCCGGCGCCGGCGCCCTTGTGCCGCCCTTGGCCTTCCTCCTCCTCCCTTGGGCGATGAAGCAATCGGGGACACTCGGCAAAGGGCTGACGGAGCGCGTCACCCGCTCCCAGAGGGACATCCTGTTTGGGTGACAAGCAGCGCCACCCCCGCCCCTCGCCCAGGGCGTCCAGCGCCGCCTCGCCCAGCGCGGGGACGCTCCCGACGCCCGGCGAGTGGCGTGACGGGCTCCTCGTGACGCCCGTGTCCCCAGAGGGGGCTCCGTGACACCCGCTGGCACGTGGCTGCCGTCCCCAGAGCACGGGGTGTCCCTGTGCATGGAATGTCCCTGTCCCTGTGCATGGATGTCCATGGAATGTCCCTGTCCCTATCCATGGATGTCCATGATGTGTCCATGTCCATGGTGTGTCCAGGGAGTGTCCCTGTCCATGGAATGTCCGTGTCCCTGTCCATGGATGTCCATGGTGTGCCCGTGGTGTGTCCCTGTCCATGGAATGTCCCTGTCCCTGTCCATGGATGTCCATGGTGTGTCCGTGGTGTGTCCCTATCCATGGAATGTCCCTGTCCCTGTGCATGGATGTCCATGGAATGTCCCTGTCCCTATCCATGGATGTCCATGGAATGTCCCTGTCCCTATCCATGGATGTCCATGATGTGTCCATGTCCATGGTGTGTCCAGGGAGTGTCCCTGTCCATGGAATGTCCGTGTCCCTGTCCATGGATGTCCATGGTGTGTCCGTGGTGTGTCCCTGTCCATGGAATGTCCGTGTCCCTGTCCATGGATGTCCATGGATGTCCATGGCGTGTCCATGTCCATGGCGTGTCCATGTCCATGGCGTGTCCATGTTCTCCGTGACACTCACACCAAGGGTGACATCCCCTGTGTCCCACGACACCCCTGTCCCGAGGAGTTTCCTGCCATGCACTGTGTGGGGTCCCCATGATGTCCCTTCCCGTGGCGCCTCATGTGCCACCTGTGTCCCTTGTCCCTCCCAACGTGCCAGAGCGTGTCTGGGGTCACTGTGACCTCCATGTCCCTTCCCGTGCCTTTGGGATCACCCTGACCCCCATGTCCCTTGTCCCTTCCCGTGTCTCTGGGGTCACTGTGACCCCCATGTCCCTTGTCCCTTCCCGTGTCTCTGGGCTCACTGTGACCCCCATGTCCCTTGTCCCTTCCCGTGTCTCTGGGCTCACTGTGACCCCCATGTCCCAGGCTGGTTCCAGCGCCCCTGTGAATCCCCTGTGACCCCAATACCCCTTCCCGTATTTCTGGGCTGTCCATCACCCCCTGTCCAGTGTCCCTATGATCCAAACCGCGCCACCCCTGTCCCCTCCCCTCTCCCTTATTCCTCCCACTCCTGTGCCAGGTCCTGACCCTTTTCCCTGTCCCCATCCCACCCTCCCATTCCCTTCCCATCTCTCTGACTCTTTTCCCTGTCCCCATCCCATGCTCCCATTCCCTTCCTGGGGCTTTTCCTTGTCCCCATCCCTCCCATTCCTTTCCCATTTCTCTGACCCTTTTCTCTGTCCCATCCCACCTTCCCTCTCCCTTCCCATCTCTCTGACCCTTTTTCCCACCCTCCTGCTCCCTTTTCATTTCTCTCACCCTTTTCCCTGTCCCCATCCCACCCTCCTGCTCCCTTCCCAGCTCTCTGACCCCATCCCACCCTCCCATTCCCTTCTCGTTTCTCTGACCCTTTTCCCTGTCCCCATCCCACGGTCCCATTCCCTTCCTGGGGCTTTTCCCTGTTCCCATCCCTCCCATTCCTTTCCCATCTCTCTGACCTTTTTCCCTGTCCCCATCCCACCTTCCCTCTCCCTTCCTGTCCCTCTGTCCCCATCCCACCCTCCTGCTCCCTTCCCATCCCTCTGACCCTTTTCCCTCCTCCCCCCCCAGGTGAAGATCTGGTTCCAGAACCGGCGCTCCAAGTTCAAGAAGCTCTACAAGAACGGCGAGGTGCCTCTGGAGCACAGCCCCAACAACAGCGACTCCATGGCCTGCAACTCTCCCCCGTCGCCGGTGTGGGACAGTCCCGGCGCCGCCCGGACCCCGCTGCCGCAGCCGCTGCCCTACAGCTCCTCTCCCGGCTTTCTGGAGGAGCACAACCCCTGGTACCACCCCCAGAGCCTCAGCGGCCCCCACGGACCCCCCCAGGCCCAGGCGGCGCCCCCGATGCACCACCCGTCCCCCGGGCCCCCCAGCACGGGCGCCGTGTACTGACCGCGGGCACCGAGGGCTCAGAGACGCTGCAAAAATGCAAAAAAACTCCTCGGCCTCTTTTTTTTTTTTTTTTTTGCTCACCCCCCACCTCCCCCCTTTCCCCGCCCCGTGGTTTGGTTTTTTGTCTCCTGATTTTTCCTAAAAAAAAAAAAAAGCAACAAACCAAAGGAAAGCACCCCTAGAAATCCTCGCTCCTCGCCCCGCTCATCTCAGGACCCAGAGGACTGCGAAGGCTGCAAACCCGGCGCGGGGGAAAAGCTGGAAAATCCTTCTGAGCTTTTTAATTTCGGAATTTTTCCCGTCACCTCCCCACCTCACCCCCTCGAGCCCGGAGATCCTCACCCCGACCCCTCGCCGGAGCTTTGCATGTCGGGGTGACCCCGCCGAGCTGCGGAGCTGTGTCAGCGCTGTCGCGACAGAGCGACAGGGGCGTGTCTGTCGCCAGCGGAGGGGGAGGCGCTTGGCCCTGGCTCCGCCATCGGGGGCGGTTTTGGGGCTCACGGACCCCTCACCCCAGCCGGAATCACCCGGGACGATGCTCAGATCAGAAGGTGGTGATTTAAAATGAAAATTAAAAAATCGGGTGGGTGGGTGTGGGTGGGGTGGGGGGGTGTGCGGAGGGAAATATTTTAATATTTAAGCAGTTCAGGAATGGTTTTTAAGTTATTGTTTGAAGAGAAAAAAACTCGTGTTCATCTCTGTTTTCTGGCTGTGCCTCCAGCTGCGGGTAAAGGAACGGCGAAAATGCCTCTTTTTTAAGGAAATCGACGACTTATTTTAAAGGAAAAAAAAATAACCGAGCTCTTTCCTATTTTTTAAGAGAATAACGCTATTTTTTTAAGCAGAAAGTGCCGTTTTAAGGAGTGTTCATAGTGTTGTACAGTCCCGGGGATTAATTTATGTTGCCTTCTATAAATAGGGGTGTTTTGGGGGGAAAAAAAGGGAGTGTACATAAGGTTCGTTTGTATAAAGTTGTTCCAAACCAAACTGGTTTCGGTCTGGTTTTTTGGGGGGTTTTTTTGTCTATAATTTTTCTTTTTTCCTAAGGAAAATCCCCCCCCGGTTGATGGGAACCCCCCTCGGGTGTCCCTGAGCGTCCTTTGCTCCTTCCCCAGGGACCCAAAGCCGGGCAGGAAATGTTCATTAATAAAAGTTCTGAATTTAAAGCTCCAAACTCCGCTTTTCCCCCGGTTCCTGGAGGGTTTTGGGGAGCAGCCTCTGGGCTTTTTCCACCCTGGGAAATGTGGATTTAAACCCCATTTTTGGGGGACAGCTGGGCACGGGGTGGCACCAGGTGATGTCGTCTTACCCCAAACCCCCTTTTTTTCCTGCTGAGAGAGAATTTAGGGCAGGAAAAGGAATTTTTCCCCCGGTTTTCAGAGCATTCCCCAAAACGCCCGCGGGATCCCGCTGCTCCTACTGGGACCAGTGAGCTCCCAGCCCTGCAGACTGGGAGGGCACCGGCCCTGCCCCGATGTCCCTTGTGGGGACACCGAGGTGGGGCCAGCCAAGCCCTCCCAGTGTCCCAAAATCCCGCGGCATCCGCGCATTCCCTGCCAGAGGCGCCGTCCCCGCAGCGCTGCGGCCCTGGGGCGCTGCCCTGACCCCAAGAGCCCCCGCGGGGTGTCCGGGGCTGTGGTGGCCCTGTCACGCTGTCCCCAATGTCCCCCTCGCCGTGGTCAGGGCTGTGGGGTCCCCAAACCCCGCTCGGTTCCCCTGAGGAGGCTCCAGCGCTGCAGCTCCCGGTCCTCGGTGTCCCCAGATGTGTCCCCAGACGTGTCCCCAGATGTGTCCCCAGACGTGTCCCCAGACGTGTCCCCAGATGTGTCCCCAGATGTGTCCCCAAACGTGTCCCCACGGTCCCACGCTGGGACAAGCTCCCACCTCGCCCCCAAATCCCCCCCACAAGCCACAGCCCCAAATCCCCATTCCCAATCCCATGGGAGGAGGAGGAGGAGGAACCAGAGCTGGGAGCTCCAACCGTGAGCTGGCGCTTCGGAGGTTTCGGTTTAGATTTTGGATTTTTTGTTTAATTTCTTCTTTTTTTTTTTTCTTTTTTTTTTTTTCTTTTTTTTTTTTTTTTTTCATTTAGAGGAGGAAAAAAATCCCCAGGAAGGCGGCGGGTTACATATCCAGGGATTATGTAAATCCCGGGTGCTGCGCTGCCCACGGCCGGGCACGAACGCCGCTCCCAGCGCTGCCTGCGCATCGCGCTGGCCCGGGAACGCCCGGGACAGACCTGGGGGGACCTGGGACAGACCTGGGAACGCCCGGGACCAACATGGGGGGAACAGGGACAGACCTGGGAACACCCGGGACAGACCTGGGGGGACCTGGGACAGACCTGGGAATGCTCGGGACAGACCTGGGGGGATCCGGGACAGACCTGGGGGGAACCAGGACAGACCTGGGGGGAACCAGGACAGACCTGGGAACAGCCGGGACAAACCTGGGGGGACCTGGGACAGACCTGGGGGGAACCGGGACAGACCTGGGAATGCTTGGGACAAACCTGGGAACACCCGGGACAGACCTGGGGGGATCCGGGACAGACCTGGGGGGAACTGGGACAAACCTTGGAACACCCGGGACAGACCTGGGGGGATCCAGGACAGACCTGGGGGGACCTGGGACAGACCTGGGAATGCCCGGGACAGACCTGGGGGGAACCGGGACAGACCTGGGAATGCCCGGGACAAACCTGGGGGGAACCGGGACAAACCTGGGGGGAACCGGGACAAACCTGGGGGGACCTGGGACAGACCTGGGAATGCCCGGGACAGACCTGGGAACACCCAGGACAAACCTGGGAATGCTCGGGACAGACCTGGGGGGAACAGGGACAAACCTGGGGGGAACCGGGACAAACCTGGGGGGATCCAGGACAGACCCGGGATGGCAGGGCCAGGCTTCTGTGGGTCCCACGAGGGGGTGGCAGTGCCAGGTGTGACAGTGACAGAGGTGGCAGAGCAGGGGATGGCAGTGCCGGGGTGGCAGAGCCGGGGGTGGCAGTGCCCCGCTGTCCCCCGCTGTCCCCCCAGGCCCAGCAGAGCCCTCCCAGCGCGCACTCGGCTCCTGCCCCGTTGCGACACCTGCGGCCCTTGCGTCACCCGGTGCCAGCCCCGGGAGCGGGGGCAGCGCCCGCCCACGGCCCGGCCCGGCCCGGCAGCCCCAGCCCTGGAGCCGGGCCCGGCCCGGCCTCCGCTCACCCGGAGTCACGGGGGCAGCCGGGGCTCCGGGAGGGTCCCGCAAACGGGACAGCACCGCCCCCTTGGGGGTCTGTCCCCATCGCCCCGGGATGTCCTGATGGGCACAGGGAGGTGACACCGCTGCCCAAAGCCACCCCCTTCCCTAAATCCTCGGTGAGCTTCATCCTCCGGGAAAATCCCCCTGGGAGCATCACCCACCACGGGCTGGCCATGGATCCCAGCCCTGGGCTCCACAGCCCCGTGGGGACAGCTGGGGACACCCATGCTATGGGATCAGCACCCTGGGGACAGCTGGGGACACCCATGCTGTGGGATCAGCACCCTGGGGACAGCTGGGGACACCCATGCTGTGGGATCAGCACCTTGGGGACACCCATCCCATGGGATCAGCACCCCAGAGCCCTCGGCTGAGGGACCAGAGCTCCCATGGTGGCCGGGAACAGGGACAGGAGGGTCCCCAGTGCCATCAGCCCCAGACAGGCCCCGATGTCCACCCCAGCCCTGATCCCTGCCCTCGATCCCGACCCCTCGGGGGGGATTTTGGGATAACCCAGCCCCGAGAGGCTGCGAAAGGTGCAAAAAGCAGAGAAGATCCTGGAAGGGGGAAGGAAGGGGCCCTTGGGGATCAGGGAGTGGGAATATTGAGAACCAGGATCATGGAATGGCAAAGTCAGGAACCGGCATGATGGAGTGGGAATATCAGGAATGGGGATTGTGGGATGGGAATACTGGGGGCCAGGATCACGGGATGGGAATATCAGGAACCAGGAGCACAGGGTGGGAATATCAGTGGCCAGGATCATGGAATGGGGATATCAGGAACCAGGAGCACAGGGTGGGATCATGGAATGGGGGTATCAGGAACCAGGAGCACAGGGTGGGAATATCATTGGTCGGGGTCATGGAATGGGGACATCAGGAACCAGGAGCACAGGGTGTTCGTGCCAGGGGGAGCAGGAGCTGCTGCCCCTCAGCTGAGGGAGCCCCAGGGGGGTCTTGCCCCCACCTCAGGGGCAAACACGGAGCAGGGTTGGGAAAAGGGGGAAATGACCACATGGAAAGGCAGGGAAACGACAAGGATGTATTTTCCAGCCGGGTCCTGGCCTCTGGAAGCACAAAGCCAAACCCGCAGAGGGAAATCCCCCCCTGCTCCCAAACACCCTCCTGGCTCCCAGGGCTGGGTGTCTGTGGGGACATCGGGCAGGGACCTGGGCTCAGCCGGGGTCCCCAGCCTGGCCCGTGTCCCCCGGCCCTCCCACTGCCACCCCTGCTGGGGGAGATGCCTGTGACAGCTCCGAACTGCCCCAAATTCCCCACAGGAGGGGCCGGGAGTGCCTCATGAGTCCCCACCCCACAGTTCCCGAAACTGGGCTCCATTTCAGGCAGATGTTGGGGGGACACAGCCCCAGCCCCTCAGCCTGCACCCCCAGCCCCTCTGGCGGCGTTCCCAGGACTGGGAGAGCCTGAGGCTCTGGATGGAAGCGTTTCCCCCAAAGCAGGGGCACCCCAAAGTGCGGAGGGGCAGAACCGGCCGATGCTCAGCCTGTTTATAAACGGGGCCCCACCAAGAACCCACAGAATTTATAAATAAAGCCAGGCCGGGGGTGCCGGGACTCCCCAGCCCCTCCTGGGGTCCCCCTGCCCCCTGTCCATGATTGGGGGGACCCTGGGCCGAGTCTTGTCCCACGGGGATGGCGCACAGGGCGCGGGGTCGCTGCAGTGTGACAGAGCAGGACGCCCCCGGGCTCCTGCCCGTCCTTGTCACCTTCTTCCTCCTCCTCCTCCTCTTCCTCCTCCTCCTCATTCGGGCTTTGCTGGGCTCTCAGTCCCGCGGGGGGGCAGCGGCAGATCGTCCCCCCCGATGTCCCTCGGTGTCCCTCATTGTCCCTCCGCGTCTCTCCGGATGTGGCGGCGCTGGAGCGGCGGCGGTGTCACATCATGGGGGCCCTGGGGACGGCGTCCTGCGGCTGGGGCTGGTACCAGGCCCCGAAGGCGTTGATGTAGCCCCCGGCGGGCAGCGGGGGGCCCTTGCCGGGCCCGGGCAGGTCCCAGAGCGGGGGGAGGCCGCCGGGCGAGCAGGGGGACAGGGCGGGGACGCTGTGCGGGGTCTGCTCCCCCTCGGGGGCACCCGGGCCCTGCTTCATGATCTTCTTGTACTTGGAGCGCTTGTTCTGGAACCAGATCTTCACCTGGGGGCAGAGACAGGGGGGTCAGGGGGGAGGAAGAGGCCAACACACCCTAAACCCCCCCCTTTAACCATCACAGACCCCTGGGCTCCCCTGACCCCATTCCCGCGGGGCTCTGGGGCACGGAGCGGGCTGGGAGCCCGACCCTTCGCAAGGCACCTCTGTGGCGGGGGGAGACGGCGGCCAGAGGCCCCGGGAGCCCGGAGAGCGAGGCAGAGTCCCGGGGAGCGTCCCCAGGTCCCCCTGGCCGTGCCAGCCCCGCCGGGAGCCGGTGCCGGGGCTGGGCCGGGCCCTGCTCATTCCTCCCCGCGGTCCCCCCCGCGCTGCCGGCAGGTTCCCACTTGTCTCCTCTTCCCCGGCTTTATGAGCTCGCTTCGCCCCTGGCTCCGGGGCTGCACCGCTGCCGCCTGCCTGTCTCTCCCCATCGCCTTCAAAAACCCACTCGCCCCGTCCCGCGGCCCGGGGCCGCCCAGCGCCGGGCACGGCCGGGCCGCCAGCCAGGCTCCGGGGCTGGGAAAGTCCCGCTGCCGCTGGGAGGTGCGGGCAGGGGCGCCCCAAACCCGAGCCCTGCGGGCCCACCGGCGCCAGCTCCCCCGCCGCGGCACGGCTCGGCTCGGCTCGCTTCCAGCCGGGCACGGAGCCGGCCCCGGTGGGCACACGGCGGCGTCCCGGGGCTATCCCGGGCCGGTACCGGCTCCGGGCCGTACCTGGGTCTGGGTGAGCCCCAGCTGCGCCGCCAGCTCGGCGCGCTCGGGCAGCGCCAGGTACTGCGTCTGCTGGAAGCGCTGGTTCAGCGCCTGCAGCTGCACGCTCGAGTAGATGGTGCGGGGCTTGCGCAGCTTCTTGCCCTTCCCGTCGAGCCGCAGGTCCCCGTTGGACACGGCCGGAGGCTTCTCGGCCTCTAAGGAGCGGGGGGAGAGGAGCCACGGTCCATCAGACACACTGAGAGGCTAAAAAAACACCCCAAACCACCCCAAAATCACCCCAAAACACCCCAAACCACCCAAAATCACTCCAAACCACCCCCAAATCACCCCAAACCACCCCAAACCACTCCAAACCACCCCAAAATCACCCCAGACCACCCCAAAATCACCCCAGACCACCCAAAATCACCCCTAAACTAACACACACCACCCAAAATCACCCCAAACCACCCCAAACCATCCCAGACCATCTCAAACCATCCCAAACCATCCCAAACCACCCCAAAACTACCCCAAATCATCCCGGTGGCTGCCGGGGGCTGTCTGTGGAAGGGAGGGGGGGATCAGTGCGGGGACCTGCTCCTCTCTGGTGTTTAAACCTCGAGGAGAGCAAAAGGAGAGGAGGAGGAAGAGGAGGATGGGAGCGCTCGGGCAGTGTCACCGTCCAGGTCCGGCAGCACGTGGGACAAAGGCCTCGGCCTGCGCCCGGCTGGGGGGGCCGGGTGGGACCCCCCGGGGGATGGAGGGGCACCAGGAGGGACCCCCCAGGCCCGGGGGAGCCACCGGGGCGCTCTGGGGGTCCCTGGTGTCACCCACAGCACGGCCAGGGCCGGGCTCAGCCGGGCTCAGGGTCCCCGGGGGCAGGGTGGGGGTCCCAGGGGGCACCTGGGGGGCTCAGCTGCGAGGGGCGGATGCTCCCCGTGCCCGCGGCTCCTCCAAGCCTCCAAATGTCCCCTGCGGGGGCTCTGGGAGCAAGGGGGGGGCACCACCCCCAGGACCCCCCAGGACCCCGCACCGAGCCCAGCCCGGCCCAGCCCCGGAGCGCTTCCGACGGCTCCATCCCGGCTCTCCCGGGCCCAGGCGCGCCCCCCGCGCCCCCCTTACCTGTGTCCTGCAGCCTGGCCCCGGGGGCCGGGCCGTGCGGGGCGCCGGGGGGCGGGTAGGGCACGTAGGGACCCCCGTGGGGCGGCGGGGGCGCCGCGCCGGGGAACGGGAAAGGCCCGGGCCGGCCGTAGGAGGGGAAGGGCGGGGGGTCGTGCTGGGGGGGGCCGTGCAGGGGGTAGTGCTGGGGGGGCCCGAGCTCCAGGAACGCGGCTTTGGAGGGGTCGGAGCCCAGCAGGGTCTCGGCCATCGAGCTCATGGTCATGGTCCGGCCGGGCTGGGCTGGGCAGCGCCCGCAGCCCCCGCGGCAGAGCCGAGCCGAGCCGAGCCGAGCCGAGCCGAGCCGAGCCGAGCCGAGCCCAGCCGAGCCGAGCCCAGCCGAGCCGAGCCGAGCCGAGCCCAGCCGAGCCGAGCCCAGCCGAGCCGAGCCGAGCCCAGCCGAGCCCAGCCGAGCCGAGCCGAGCCGAGCCGAGCCCAGCTGAGCCGAGCCCAGCCGAGCCCCCGCCGCCCCCCGACGGCTCCGGCTGCCGCGGCCTCGGGGATGCCCCGAACGCCCCGCCCAGCCCCGCCCCCGCAGTGACGTCACGCCCGGGGGCACCCCCTTCACCCCGTGCCCACCCCCCCGTGTGTGGGACCCCCTTCGAGGTCACCCCCCCCCCCCCCTTTGTGCCACCGTGACCCCTCCCAGGGCTGGGGGACACCCCGACCCCCCCGTGTCCCGCCGGTGTCCCCGGGGCTGGGGGTGACCCTCGGGCAGGGTTTTGGGGTGTGGGGGGGGGTCACCCTTTCGCAGGGCCCCCCGGGGGGACACGGGGCAGCCCCGGGAGCAGCGGGGGCCGCTCGGGGGACGGGGGGGACACGGCGGGGCCGGAGCCACGCTCCGGGGATGCCAGGCGGGGGTGGCACCTCCCGAGCCACCTCCGGCAGCCCCGGGGCCCCTTCCCGGTGCCCGTGGGCCCGGATCCCTGCGGGTCACAACCGGCCCGGCCGCGCCCTCCGTGACCCCGGAGCGGCCTCGGCCCGGGGGGGCCCCAGCGGGGGCACAGCGGGGACAAAACGGGGACAAAACGGGGACAAAACCCCCGCTCCGGGCCCCGGTGCTGCTGTCACCGCCTTTGGTGGGGTGACGGCCTCTGAGAGGCTGCGATGGCTTTGGGAACAGCGGGGTGACACAGCGGGAAGGGACCGCTGGCCCTGCTGCCAGCCGCGTTGCCGGGGCGGGAGGAGCGGCCCCGCGGGAGCGGTGACAGCGGCAGGGAGGGTCCCCTGTCCCCAGCCCTCCCTCAGGCCGGTCCCAGCCGTGTCCCCGTGCGGCCACCGGCTCTGAGTCAGCGCTCGGGTATAAATAACCCAGCTTGGGGACACGCGGGGACCGCGTCCTGCCCCGCGCTCGGGGACAGCCCGGCCTCACCCTCCGCTGCTGCCCTGTGTCCCCAGCCCAGCCCCGGTGGCACCTGGGGCCATGGCCAGGTCCCGGACTGTGCCCTGTCCCAGCACGGAGCTGTCCCCGCCATGACCCTCGGGGACAAGGCGGGCTCCAAATCCCACAACGGCCTCAAACTGGGGAGCGGGGCGAGGCCTCGGGGTGGGGGCACAGAACTCCGGGGACCAGCAGGGGATGTCCCCAAGGCCAGCCAGGCCAAAGGAGGGGCGGAGAAGCAGCCGGAGGAGAATTCCAGAGGAGAATTCCAGAGGAGAATTCCAGAGGAGAATTCCAGATGTTTGCAGCCCTGGCCGCGCCGCGTGCCCGGGGAGCCGGCCCAGGCGGCACCGAGGGCGAGGAGCGGAGGGCAGGGAAGGGGAGGGAAGGGAAGGGAAGGGAAAGGAAGGGAAGCTCCCCTGATCTGCTTTTATCCCGCTCCTCACTTTCCCCGGTGACTCAGCCCCACCGGCTGCGGGGCGGGTGCCGGCTTGCCGGGATCAGCTCCCGCCGGCCCCGCGCCCTCCCGGCTCCTCTCCCGGTGCTGGGGGGCACAAAGGGGGGCCTGGGGTAGAGGCGGCATCCGCCCCCCAACGTGGGGGATCCCATGAATGTCCCAGAGATGGATCCGAGGGGACGCAGGCCCCCTCCCCAGCCCCTCGTGCTTTCCCACCCCTCTGCTGAGAGGTGGATGGAGGAAACATCCATAATTAATAAAAGTAGCCCAAAATGTCCAGCCTAAAGCAGGGAGCCGAGGCTCCTGGGCCGGGTGCTGCAGGACGGTGTCCCCAGGGCTGTTTGGGGACAAGATGGCAGGAGCAGGGGGGACACCCAGGGGTCAATTCCCTGCTGGGGTGAAGGGGCAGAGCTGTGTTCCATCGGGGTGGAAGGAGGGACGAGACCCCTCCCCATCCCATCCCATCCCATCCCATCCCATCCCATCCCATCCCATCCCATCCCATCCCATCCCATTTGGGGATCTCGAGAAGGGGCAGCCCAGGGGGAGCAATGGGACAGTGGTGACACCATCCTCATCCTCCTCATCCTCCTCATCCTCCTCATCCTCCTCATCCTCCTCATCCTCCTCATCCTCTGGGTCGGGGGTCTGAAGGTGCCAATCTCAGCCCTGTTCTGCGCCAAGGGTGGGCACGGGGACAGGGACAGGGACAGGGAAATGCCACCTGCTCCAAACCCCTTCAGGGGCGGGGATAAAACTCCGGCACCCACCCTCGGGCAGTGCAGAGCCCCCGCTCACACCGGGGCTGCTTTGGGGTCGGTTCCAGCACAGCTGCGGGCACGGGGCACGGCCGGCTCGGGTGCCAGCCCGGTGGGTGTCAGCGGGGGCTGCCGGCGACAGGACGAGGCTGTCGGAGCGGAGTTTGGGCTCGGAGCTGCCAAGACAAACACATCGACTCAATCCGCGCCGAATTAAAAAAAATAAATCACGGCGGCGCTCGGAGCCAAGGCCGAGCCTCGGTGGCGGGGCTGGAAGGTGCCGGCACACGCCGGGCCCCGCGCGGTGGCCGGGACGCGCCGGGACACGCGGGGATAACGTCGCTGGCGGTCACCGGGCCGGGGATGCTCCCGCGAGCCGCGGGATGCGGATCCACCCGGGCAGAGCCGCGCTGCTCCCGTCCTGATGAAAGCAGCAAGGATTAAAGGGGAAAGCAGGGATGGGCGTGCGAGGAGCGGGGGGGGGCCGGGAACGCGTGTGCCAGGTAACCAACCCCAAAGATCCCCCGAGATAAAGGGAGATCCCAACAGCTGTAATTAGGCTGCAGATAGAGCGGCGCGGGGAAAGCCTGGAGCCAGGAGCAGGAATTCTGGGTTAATGGCAGTCCAAGGAGAAGTTAATAACAAGCCCAGCGGAGTGGGAGCAGACAGCCTGGCGTCTGCCCTCCCACACGCCCGCGCTGCCACCGCCGAGCAGCCGCGCTATCTCAGCCGGGAATGGTCCCGGGGCGGCCGGGGAGACGCTGCAGCACGAGCTGGGCTCCCCCCGGGCGGCCCCCCCGGCTTTTGGGGCGTCTCGGCACCGGGAAAAGCCGGGCCGGGAGAGCAGGGGGGTGAGGGGATGCTGGGGAGCACCCCTGAGAGCGGGGGGGGACATCCAGGGAGGGCGGGCTGGTCCTGCCCCAGAGGGGAGCAGCGAGCCGGGTTTGTCCCCGGGATGGTGCCAGACACCCCCCGAGCAGCCTGGGGCTGCTCCCCCCGCCGTGAATCACGTCCGGAGGTGACCCGATGGCGCAGAGGTGGCCCCAGGGGACACAGGACACGTGGGAGGTGACAGCGATGTCACAGCGGGGGCTGGACACTCGCAGAGGGACACGAGGGAAAGCAAAGCTCGCGCTGATTCCCTCCCCACCCTTTATTTTAAAAGCTCCAACAAGCCCAGGTTTGAAATTTTCTGCCGAAAGAGGCTCCAAAAGCGGCTCCAGAACCCGGATGGGCTTGGGAAGGTGAACCCCAGTTTGCACTGGGAGATCCCGTCCCCATTCCCAGCGGGTCTGCAGCAGGTGTGGTGCCATAAATCCCCATCCAGGGGTGTAAATCAGCATTTCCCCACCACCACAACCCCACAACCGCGGCCAGAACCCCACAACGCCCGGGCTCCCTCCCCTGCCCATCCCCGCTCGGAGCTGGGATGGAGCCACAGAGATGTGACCAAAACCCTCAAACCCAGCGCTGCTCCCTGCCTCCCTCTTCCCCTCCCAGAGCCCATATTTTGCTTCAGAACCTCCAAATATTTTCCAGGACACCGATCTGGGTTTGATTTTCCCAGGGACGCGGGGCTGGAAAGCAAAGGCATCAAAGGGGCCTGGGGGAAATGGCGACGAGAAATGGCCAGGGGGGAAATGGCCCCTGGAATTCCAACCCTGCCGGGATGGATGGATGGATGGATGGATGGATGGATGGATGGATGGATGGAGGATGGATGGATGGATGGATGGAGGATGGGGAGAATTCCTAAATTCCTGTTTGGAGAGAAGCAAACCGGCTCCAACTTTGCCGCCCCGTAGAGGCAGAGGTGACAATTCCATCATTCCCGGCCGTTCCCGGCCGGTGGAGCTGAGGCCCAGCCCCACGAGGGTCTCTCCCCATCCCGGCCAAATCTCCAAATCTCAATTCCCCAGTCCCAAATCCCAAATCTCAGTTTCCCAAGCCGAAATTTCAATTCCCCAATGCCCAATCTCAATTCCCAGTCCCAAATCTCAACTCCCAAACACCAAATCGCAACTCCCCAATGCCAAATCTCAATTCCTCAATCCCAAATCTCAACTCCCCAACCCTAAATCTCAACTCCCAAATCCCAAATTTCAGTTGCCCAATCCCAAATCTCAACTCCCAAATCCCAAATTTCAGTTGCCCAATCCCAAATCTCAACTCCCCAGTCCCAAATCTCAACCCCCAAACCTGAAATTTCAATTCCCCAATCCCAAATCTCAATTCCCAATCCCAGGATCCCCTCCTGCCCCCCGGGCCCTGGCCGGGCTCAGCCCCGTGTGGTCACTGCTGTCCCCAGCCAGGACCTGTGGCTTTGGGGAGATCCTAATCAGCGCCCCCACACTCTCGTTAATTAACAGAGGGACAATTAGCGGTGGAGGAAATTGTTCCTCTCCTCGTGCCGTTTCTGGTTTTTTGGCTGGGTTTGTTTTTTTTTTTTTTTTGTGTGCCGGGCACGAGGAATTCTCGGAGCCTCTGGGGCCGAATTCCGGAGCTCCAGTGGAGATCCCCGGGTGGGGTTTGCCCCGGAGAGGAGCGGGGAGGGGACAGTGGGGACAGTCCCCACATCCCGGGGGTGGCAGCGCCCTGGGGCCTGTCCCGGGCTGTCCCCATTGCAGAGGGGGAACAGGGACAGGGACGGGGACAGGGATGGGGACAGGGATGGGGACGGGGATGGGGATGGGGATGGGGATGGGGATGGGGACGGGGATGAGGACAGGGACGGGGATGGGGACAGGGATAGGGACAGGGACAGGGACAGGGACGGGACAGGGATGGGGACAGGGACAGGGATGAGGACAGGGACAGGGACGGGGACAGGGATGGGGATGGGGATGGGGACAGGGATGGGGATGGGGACGGGGATAGGGACAGGGACAGGGACAGGGATGGGGACAGGGATGGGGACAGGGACAGGGAGGAGTGCTCGGTCCCTGCAGATCCAACATGGGACAAGCCCCGGAAAGCCCCTGGCCTGTGTGGTGACACTGCCAGGTCTGGCATGGTGACCCTGGCATGGCTGGCACGGTGGCACTGCCCAGGCTGGCACGATGACACTGCCAGGTCCGGCACAGTGACCCTGGCATGGCTGGCACGGTGGCACTGCCCAGGCTGGCACGGTGACATCGGGAGCCCGCAGCCAGCACAGGGAGGACACCCCACACCGAGGTCGCTCCCCCTCTCTCCCGGCCGGTGACAGCCGTGTCCCCAAAGGCCGCAGCCACCGAGCAGAGCCGGGGGCAGAGCCGGGCCCCGGGGCCAGCCCGGGCCGGTCGGGGCAGTGTCACCTGCCGTGTCCCCACGCCGCCGCGCTCCGCCCCGGCTCGCAGGGGGTCATTAGCGGCGGTGACAATCCCGGCAGCACGCGCCGGGCATTTCCATCCCGGGGGAGCTCGGCAGGGAGGAGGGAAGCGGAGGGAGGGACGGACGGGGACGGTGGAGGTGTAATTAAGGTGCCATTAAGAGGCGCCCAGGAGTCTCCCGGGGACCAGCGCGGGCGCAGGCGCTGCCACCCCGACGGCTCCTGGGTGCCCAAGTGCCCCCGGGCACGGCCGGGAGGGCTCAGGGGACTCGCCCCGAGGGATGCGACATCATCGGGGCGCTGCGGCACCGGGACGCCCCTCCCAAAGCCGGGCACGACCGGCCGGTCCCGTCCCATCCCCAGCAGCGCCTGATGGTTTTTCCTGTCCCTGGGAGCACAGCGGACACACGAACTCCCCGCTGCCACCCCCTCCCACCCTCACCCAGGCCAAAACTCCCGGGTCGAGGCCAAGAATCCCAGGTTTGAAGGCAAATCCCACCGCTCCTCACCGCCCCCCGAATTCCAGCCGCCCGGCAGGTGCCGCTTCCATTGAACACCGCCCGCCCCTCCCGCGCTTTGCAGCTCCCGAATTATTTGTGCTTCAGCGGGCGCTGAATGGGGCTGGAATTCCTTAATCCACCCGCGGAGGAGCT
This sequence comes from Agelaius phoeniceus, assembly GCF_051311805.1. Classification (NCBI taxonomy): domain Eukaryota; kingdom Metazoa; phylum Chordata; class Aves; order Passeriformes; family Icteridae; genus Agelaius; species Agelaius phoeniceus. Next base: position 1,081,732 of record NC_135290.1, on the reverse strand, counting down.
TTCCTCGTAACCCAACCCCGCCGGGCACAAAGCCGGGGAGCGCCCGGGAGCGGGGCCGGGTCCCGGCTCCCCCCGACCGGAGCAGGGGGGGCCCCACGGCCGCGGCTCCCTTTGAACGTCCCGGGCCGAGCTTTTGTCTCCCGTGCTTTGGGAACCGCACCTGGACGCGGCCGGGCTCTCCGGGGCTCCCGTTTCATCCTGCTTTGTTCCCACCATGGGGGTTTGGGTCCATCCCGGGCGCGGTGACCCGGGGGAGTTGGGAGGGTTGGGTTGGGGTTTCTGACAGGGGTGACCCCACAATAGACCCAGAGCATTCCCCAGTGGAGCCAGAGCCCCTCAGTGTGTCCCTGTCACCCAGGGCGGGACGTGCCCTGTCCCTGTCCCTGTCCCTGTCCCTGTCCCTGTCCCTGTCCCTGTCCCTGTCCCTGTCCCTCTGGCTGAGCTCAGCTCCAGCTGTGGCCTCGGCAGGACCCAGTGCCCTCTTTCCATCTTTTCCATTTGTTTTCCATCTTTCCATTTGCTTTCCATCTTTTCCATTCCCTTTCCATCTTTTCCACTGGCTCTGCTTTTCCCCCCCGCATCCTCCCCGTGAGTAATCGGGAGCGGCCGCTCCCGGCGCTGCCAGCGGCTCCGGGGCCACTCGAGGCCATCCCGGGCAGCAGCAGCAGGAGGAGGAGGAGGAGGAGGGTGAGGAGGAAGGATTCTCTCTTGTTCCATCACTGGAAATAATTCCCCATCTTGTTCACGTGTTTATTTTCATCACTGCAAGGCCTCGGAGGAGCAGCAGCTCCTGTGCCCTGCCGGGATCGGGGCAGGGCCCGCAGCGCCCCCGGGGCTCGGGGACACCGGGACAGCCCCTCCAGGCCGGGCCCCCGCATTCCCGAGCCGGGGCAGGATCCTGCCCTCAGCCCCGGGGGCAGAAGGAGGAGCTTGGCTCGCATCGGGGCCACCTCAGCTGCCAGGGCTTGGTCACCGAGTGCCACCGGCTCCGATGGGACCTGACGGGCCGGATTCCTGCCAGGACATCTTCCCTGCCAGGCCTGGAGATCAAAGGCGATGGGACAGGGCCGTGTGAGCTCCGCTCACGTGGGGCTGGGGCTGGCCCCGAGCCGGTTCTGTCCCGGTTCCACCGGCCAGGGCAGAGGGGGAGGGCCGGGAATGCTGCAGGGAGAGCAGCCCCCTCTGCAGCCTGCCCCACATCCTCATCCTCATCGCCATCTTCATCCCATCCCATCCCATCCCATCCCATCCCATCCCATCCCATCCCTCCCAAACCAAACCAGACCTTGCCTGATGCCCCAAAAGGAAAATTCCTGCTCCAAACCCTCTGTGAGAGGAGTGGGGTCATCCCCAGCCAGCCCCATCCCTGTCCCTGTCCCTGCCCTGTCCCTGTCCCATCCCTGTCCCTGTCCTGTCCCTGTCCCTGACCCCATTCCTATCCCCATCCCCGTCCCTGTCCCTGCCCTGTCCCTGTCCCTGTCCCTGTCCCTGCCCTGTCCCTATCCCCACACACGGCTGGTTTGGCTCTGGAGGGAAGTGGCCTCTCTGTGCCCTCGCTGCCCTGCAGGTCTGGAGCCATCCTAACCCGAATTCCTTCAGGATCTGCTCGGATCTGGGCTTTTCCCAGTCCCAGAGGGAATTGTGCTTTGCCATGAGCCAGGTTTTGCTCTGGACAGACAGACAGACAGACAGACAGGGATCCCTGCCCCGTCCAGGAGAGCAAATCCAGCATCACCACAGGGCAGTGTCAGGGGGAGGGGAACCATTCCAGGCTGACCTGGGATTCCTGCAGTCCCTGACCCTGTAGGAAGTGGTTTGGGGATTTTAGGAACAGCTCCCGCCTGGCCCTTCCTCCTCCGCGCTGCCATTCCCAGCCAGCCATGAGGATTTCTCCTTTTATCCTTTTCCCACTTCCTCTCCTCAATCCCCACTCTTCCCACCATCCCAAAGCCTCTCCAAATTTTTGCAGCTCTTCCTGCTGAGACATTGGCAACTCCAGAGCCTGTGGGGACGAGTCCTGCACCACTTCCAGGTGCTCCTGCTCTGCTGGGGACGCGGGGATTGACCCTCCCCGTCTCCTTTTGGAGCTTTCCCAGCTCCCCTGCACCTCCAGCCCACATCCCGGGCCCGCATTCCTCACGCCCGAGTCACCTGCTCCGGCAGGTGCCGGCCCCATCCCGGTTTCTCCCAGGAAAACACCCACAGGAAGGCGGCGCCGGCCCCTTCCCCGTCCCCTCCCACCCCAGGCGCGGCCCCGCTCCCCTCCCGGGCCGGGCTGTGGGAGCGGATGCAATTCCCGGAGCTCTGCCCAGGATCTTTATCTCCCGCAGGGAGAGAGGAAGTGCAGGAGATTGGAATCTGGAGCTGCAAATCGGCTCGGGATCAGGACCAGCCCACACGGCCTCACCTGCCAGGATCCTCCCTGAATCCTGCAGGATCTCTGCTGGCCTTGCCTGGAGGTGCCAGGAACCCTCCTGGAATCGTGGAATCAGAGAATCCGGGAATGGTTTGGGTTGGAAGCACCTGAAATCCCACCCAGCTCCATCCAGGGACACCTCCCACCATCCCAGGCTGCTCCAGCCCCGTCCAGCCTGGCCTGGGACATTCCCAGGGGTCCAGGGACAGCTCTGGGAATTCCATCCCAGCCCCTCCCCACCCTCCCAGGAGCAATTCCCAATTCCCAATCTCCCATCCATTGCTGCCCTCTGGCAGTGGGAGCCATTCCCCGGCTCCTGTCCCTCCATCCCAAATCCCTGGCTCCTGTCCCTCCATCCCAAATCCATTCCCCGGCTCCTGTCCCTCCATCCCAAATCCATTCCCTGGTTCCTGTCCCTCCATCCCAAATCCCTGGCTCCTGTCCTTACATCCCAAATCCATTCCCTGGTTCCTGTCCCTCCATCCCAAATCCCTGGCTCCTGTCCTTACATCCCAAATCCATTCCCCGGCTCCTGTCCCTCCATCCCAAATCCCTGGCTCCTGTCCCTCCATCCCAAATCCATTCCCTGGCTCCTGTCCCTCCATCCCAAATCCATTCCCTGGCTCCTGTCCCTCCATCCCTTGTCCCCAGCCCCTCTCCAGCTCTCCCGGAGCCCCTTCAGGGGCTCTGAGCTCTCCCTGGGTCCTTCCCTTCTCCAGGAGAACATTCCCAGCTCTCCCAGCTGGGCTCCACACCCAACCCCACCTTCCTCTGTCCCTGTTTGTCACCTCCAGCCGCGTCTGGGGACCCCAAAGCCCCCAAAATGGAAACGCCCCATCCCCGAGGAGCAGCCCCGCATTCCCCGTGCCGGGACAGAGCCTGGAGAGCCCCCGGGCTGACAGGGCCGAGCCGGCCCGGGTGATTAATGCCGGGAGCTGCCGGGGACGCTCCCGGAGCCTTTGAAGTGCGGCTCGGGCAGTGCTGGGAGCCCGGAGCCGCTCTGGGGCCGGAGCGGAGCCCGGAGAGGGAAGGGAGGGAGGAAAAGTGGGAAGAGCCTCAACCTGAGCGTTCCCGGCGTTGTCCAACTCGTCCCGAGGGACTGCGAGCGATGCCTCCGGTGGGGAGCCGGGATAATGAAACCAGAGATGCTGCTGCAGAAATTTAATTTCGTTTAATTAAAAAATGTTTAAAAAAAAAAAAAAAAAGGAAAGAAAAAGCCGGCGAGAAGAAAGGATCGGGAAAGGATTGTAGGATTGTCCCGGGAAAGTTTCCCTGGGATCCTGACACTGCTGGGGCCAAGGGGAAGGAGAGGGATGGGGCTGGCAGGAGGAATTCAGGTGTCCCAAAATAAATCCAGGGAATGGGATGAATCCATGGAATGGGATAGATCCATGGAATGGGATGAATCCATGGGATGGGATGAATCCATGGGATGGGATAAATCAGGATGGGATAAATTTGGATGGGATAAATCCATGGGATGGGATGAATCCATGGGATGGAATAAATCCACGGGATGGGTTAAATCAGGATGGGATAAATTTGGATGGGATGAATCCATGGGATGGGATGAATCCATGGGATGGGATGAATCCACGGGATGGGATAAATCTACAGGACGGGATAAATCAGGATGTGATAAATCAGAGGGATGGGATGAATCCATGGGATGGGATAAATCTGCAGGACGGGATAAATCAGGGTGGGATGAAGGGATGTGGCTGGAAGCCTGCAGGGACTCAGGTCACCCCTCGTGGTGGCAGCGAGTCCCTGCTGTCCCTTTTCCCAGCCCCGAGCTGCTTTCCCAGGCTCCCGTCCCTGCATCCTCCGAGGATTTGGGGTGGTTGGAGCCGAAGGGTTTCCTGTTGGCTCCTTTTGCTGTGGTTTGGTTTAATTTGGTTGCAAATGTTTGTCCCAACAGGAGAAATCCCCGGAAAACACAGACAAACTTCAGCTTGTGCTGGAAAAAACCCCCGGGGCTCCTGCAGCACCCCGGGATTTCTCCGAGGGTGGGATCAGCTCTTCATGCAGGGGAGGGGGTCACTGGTGGCACAAATTTGGGAAAACAAATTCCCAGCCCCTTCCCAGTGCTCCGAGCCCGTGCCCAGCTCCAATCCGGAGCCTTTGTGGTTCCACAAAGTCCCGAGCTCCAGAGGCGCTCCCGGTTTTCCTGCAGGACGCAGGAAATGCACTGAGCACCGTGAGAAATGCACTGAGCGCTGGCCTGGCCGGAGGGAGCGGGGATGGGAGTGGGGATGGGAGTGGGAATGGGAGAGGGGATGGGAGCGGGGATGGGAGCGGGGATGGGAGCGGGAATGGGAGAGGAAATGGGAGCAGGGATGGGAGCGGGGATGGGAGCGGGGATGGGAGCAGGGATGGGAGAGGGGATGGGAGCAGGGATGGGAGCGGGGATGGGAGTGGGGATGGGAGAGGAAATGGGAGCAGGGATGGGAGCGGGGATGGGAGCGGGGATGGGAGCAGGGATGGGAGCGGGCATGGGAGAGGAAATGGGAGCGGGAATGGGAGCAGGGATGGGAGCAGGGATGGGAGCGGGGATGGGATTGGGGATGGGAGAGGAAATGGGAGCGGGAATGGGAGCGGGGATGGGAGCGGGAATGGGAGCGTTGGAAACTTCCCCAGCTTCACATCCCAAAGCTCTGCCCCTTCCCAAGGAACTGCAGGATGCTCCCGTGGGGCTTGGATGGCGGCCCTGGAACAGCAGAGGGGCTGGAACAGGGTCCCAGGGACTGGTGGGCAGAGATCCCCAGGGATTTGGGAGCAGGATCCCCACGGATTTGGGAGCAGGATCCCCAGGGATTTGGGAGCAGAATCCCAAGGGATTTGGGAGCAGGATCCCCAGGGATTTGGTTTGCAGAGATGCCAGGGATTTGGGATCAGGATCCCCAGGGATCTGGGAGCAGGATGCCCAGGGATTTGGGTTGCAGAGACCCCAGGGATTTGGGATCAGGATCCCAAGGGATTTGGGAGCAGGATCCCAAGGGATTTGGGTTGCAGAGACCCCAGGGATTTGGGATCAGGATCCCAAGGGATTTGGGATCAGGATCCCAAGGGATTCTTGGGCAGGGGAGGAAGCTGAGAGAGCCGGGAGCCCCGGGATGGTCCCTGGGGACACCGAGTGTCACCTGTCCCCCCCTCTGGTCACCCTGGCCCACCCAGGAGCTGCTGAACCGTGGCACTGGGAGGAACCAAAGCGCTCCCGGGAGGCTCCCAAAGCTCCTTCCAAGCAGGAATTCCAGCATCCCACTCTTATGTAACAGCAGGGCCGGGTTCATTGATTTATCACGGCCGGTGATTCCAAGCTCCAGCAGCTCCCTCTACGGGCTGGGAGCACCGTGAGGTGACTCAGCCTTTGGGATTGCTGCTCCTCTCCCTGGGCTTGGGATTGCTCCTCTCCCTTGGCTTGGGATTGCTCCTCTCCCTTGGCTTGGGATTGCTCCTCTCCTCATGGTTTGGGATTGTTCCTCTCCCATAGTTTGGGATTGTTCCTCTCCCATAGTTTGGGATTGCTCCTCTCCCATGGTTTGGGATTGTTCCTCTCCCATAGTTTGGGATTGTTCCTCTCCCATAGTTTGGGATTGTTCCTGTGTCATAGTTTGGGATTGTTCCTCCCCACCTTTCGGAATTCCTGCTCCTTCCCTCATCCCCGCTGTCCATCCCCATCCTTTGGCGCCCCGTGCAGGACAAACCCAGCCCCCAAATCCCCTGGGGCCTCCAAGGCCGGCACCTGCGTGGATTTAACCCCAAAAACCTCAGGCGGTGACGCCGCCCCCGAGGCCGAGGGACATCCACGCTCCTGGAATTCCTCATCCACAACAACAACGCGTCACGGGAGCGGGAGCAGCGCCGGGAGAGGCGGCTCCGGCTCTGCCCGAGCGCCGCGGGCCAGGGCGGGGCGGCTGCGGGGCTCCGGCCCCGGTTTCCTGTTTGCGCTGCCCCACAGCGGCCCCGCAGCCCCGGCAGGGCCTTTCCCGGCCCCGGGATGGGAGCAGCATCCCGGGATACGCGCGGCATCAAAGGGATCCGGCCGGGGCTGCCGCGGGAATTGCGGGGTGTCCTGGGCTGGCCCGGCCCGGCACGGCACGGCTGGAGAGGAGCAGGGCGGGAAAACCACGGGGGAAGGGCTTCCCTCGGCTCCAGAAACAGGGATAACCCGGGATGAGGGGATCCTAAAGCTCTGCCACGGGCAGGGGCAATTCCACCATCCCAGGCTGCTCCGAGCCCTGTCCAGCCTGGCCCAGGACACTTCCACGGCAGAGATCCTGTCACAAAAATGTCCTAAACTGGTCCCAGAAAAGCTTTTCCTCTGGGATTTGGGCTGTTCCACAGGCAAGGGAACAGGGAAAGGGGACAGGCAGCGGTGCCTGGCTGCTGGATCCGGAGCTGGGGGCTCTCCGTGGCTTTCCATGGATCTGGAAAGTGTTTTATGGATCTGGAAAGTGTTTTATGGATCCCCAAGTGTTTTATGGATCTGGAAAGTGTTTCATGGATTCCCAAGTGTTTTAGGGATCTGGAAAGTGTTTTATGGATTCCCAAGTGTTTTATGGATCTGGAAAGTGTTTAATGGATTCCCAAATTTTATGGATCCCCCCCTGGGAACTGGGACTGTTCCAGGTGCTTCCATTGGTCCCAATCCATGGATCAATTCCCCTGGGAGAACCCTCCTCCTCCTCCTCCTCCTCCTCCTCCTCCTTCCCAATAGCCCTGGACACTTCTCCAGAGAAGAAAGTGAAATCAATCAGACTGCAGGGTTTGGAACAGCTCATCCTGCCCCATCCCATTTCCCTCTTTCCCAGGCTCTTCCCTAATTGCTGCATTTTCCATAATCACCACGGCTCTGGGAGAGAATCCCCAGGGAACGAGGCTGTGCTGGGAGCAGGGATGGGACAACCCTGTCCCCAAGCTGGGACAGCCCTGACCTTCCCCTGTCCCCTCCTGGGAGCCCCCTGGGCCCTTGGGAGGCAGCAGGAGCTGGATGTGGCTTTACTGACACTGGGATAAATCCTGGAATTGCTGGGGTGGGAGGGAATTTTAAAGCTCATCCCATTCCACGGGGGACCATGGGGGCCCACAAGGAGCAAACCCTCGTGGAAAAATCCTGCATGGATAACCCCCAAATAAATAAATCCCATATGGATAAATCCTGAGTGGAAAAATCCTGTGTGGATAAACCCCAAATAAATAAATCCCATATAGATATATCCTGAGTGGAAAAATCCTGCCTGGATAAATCCTGCCTGGATAAATCCTGCGTGGATAAACCCCACATGGAAAAACCCCACATGGATAAACCCCACATGGATAAATCCTGCATGGCTGAACCCCAAATACATAAATCCCATATAGATAAACCCTACATGGATAAATGGGATGGGATGTTCCTGGAGCAGGGAATGGGATGATCCCAGAGCAGATTCCCAGCTGGGAATGGGATTTTTCTGGAGCAGGGAATGAGATGTTCCTGGAGCAGGGAATGGGATGATCCCGGAGCAGGGAATGGGATGATCCCAGAGCTGGAAATGGGATGATCCCAGAGCAGATTCCCGGCTGGAAATGGGATGATCCCAGAGCTGGAAATGGGATGATCCCAGAGCAGGCAATGGGATGTTTCTGGAGCATGGAATGGGATGTTCTTGGAACAGGGAATGGGATGATCCTGGAGCAGGGAATGGGATGTTTCTGGAGCAGGGAATGGGATGATCCCAGAGCTGGGAATGGGATGATCCCAGAGCTGGGAATGGGATGCTCCCGGAGCAGATTCCCAGTTGGGAATGGGATTTTTCTGGAGCAGGCAATGGGATGTTTCTGGAGCAGATTCCCAGCTGGGAATGGGATGATCCCGGAGCAGATTCCCGGCTGGGAATGGGATGATCCCAGAGCAGGGAACGGGATGTTTCTGGAGCAGGGAATGGGATGCTCCTGGAGCAGGGAATGGGATGTTTCTGGAGCTGGGAATGGGATGATCCCGGAGCAGATTCCCGGCTGGGAATGGGATGCTTCCAGAGCAGGGAATGGGATGTTTCTGGAGCAGGCAATGGGATGCTTCCAGAGCAGGGAATGGGATGTTCTTGGAGCAGGGAATGGGATGATCCCAGAGCAGATTCCCAGCTGGGAATGGGATGTTTCTGGAGCAGATTCCCAGCAGGCAATGGGATGTTTCTGGAGCAGATTCCCGGCTGAGCCGGCTCCGGAGCCTCCCGGGGAGCTGCAGTGGCTCTGGAGCCGCTGGGATCAGCGATCCCGGGCTGTCACACCCGGCCCGGGCTGTCACACCCTCCGTAACTCATCGGGAGGGAGGGCGGCGGCAGGAACGGGCAGTTGAGCAATCCCAGCTGGTTCCTTTTGGGAAGAGTTTCAGCATTTGGAAATTTCTGACTCTTTCGGAAAGAAAACAACAACAACAACCCCCAAAAATAATTTTAAAAAAAAGATGTTGGCGTTTCCCAAAAATCCAAAGCTGGATAAACAGCAAAGGCGAATCCCTGTGCTGTGCCAAGCACAGACCCGGGGCTGGCACAGGATTTTATTGGCTTTATTCCAGCAAAACCTGGCCCAAACTCAGGGCTGGTTCCTTCTGTTCCATAAATTTTCTTTTCTGGAATGATTTCTTCCCAAAAGTCAGATGGGTTTGAAAAATATTTTCTTTTCAGCCTCTCAGCCATTCCTTCTCCTTATTTTTTATTTTCTCTTTGGCATGGGGATGTTCTCACAGGCAGCTCCAGAGCTGCCTGAACCCTGGTGGTTTTCCACAGGTTTTGGGCAATTCCTGAGGAACCCTTTTCCCACCTGGAGATAAATTGTGCAGCTGAGGGCAGGATGAACACCGAGAACTCCAGGAATTGCCTTCTCCAACCCTGGCAGAACCAGAAATCCTGGGATCAGCATTTTCCAGCAGAAATGGAGGAGAATCCCCTGCGTCTGGCTCCCAGGGACCTCCCTTAGGACACAAAGGGGATTTGGAACCCCCCTGATGGAGGAGGAGCCCTGGGAGGCACCTGCGGGACAGGGAAGGGGCTGGAACATCCCTGAGATCAAAGGGAATTGTCCTGCTCGGGGTGAGGAGAGGCCCAGCCTCGGGAGAGGCAGCACAGGAGGAGGTTTGGGGAAATGGGACATGCGTGGATTCAGGTGGGAATGGAGCAGGCTCCCAACCGGCTTTGATGTGTGTGGGAATTGCCACAAACAGAGGCTCCAGCGGGGAATGTCTGTGCCTGGCTCCCCAAACGTGGAATCACATGGAATCACATGGAATCACATGGAATCACATACTGAAATTCCAGCAGGGAATGTCTGTCCCTGGCTCCCCAAACGTGGAATCACATGGAATCACATGGAATCACATGGAATTACATACAGAGATTCCAGCAGGGAATGTCTGTCCCCGGCTCCCCAAACATGGAATCACATGGAATCACATGGAATCACATGGAATCACATGGAATCACATGGAATCACATACCGGGATTCCAGCGGGGAATGTCTGTCCCCGAGCCCCACAGGGACGGCAGGAGGGATGGGGAGAAGGGGGGAAAGGGAGGTTTGGGGTCACCAGGCACTGCTGGGGTGTTTGGGAACAGCACAAACCCCCCTGTCCAGCTGGGAGACGTCCCTGGGACATTCCTGGCACTGGGATCAGCCTGGCTGGAGCTCAGGGTCAGGACAGAGCCCGGGGGCGCAGAGCAGGAGCAGCTTTTTGAGGAAAGCCAGGACAAGCTGAGAGCTGTGAGGCCGAGAGAGCCCAGGGCTGTGGGGATGAGCTCAGCAGGGCTGGAAAAATCCCAAACTCCCAGGAGAGTGTGCAGGGCTCATCCCAACCCTGCTGGGAGGAGTGGGAATGGATCCCAAATCCTAAATCCAAAACACAAGCCCCAAACACCAAACCCCAAATCCCAAATCCCAAATCCCAGACCCCAAATCCCTCTGGGGGCTGCCAGGAGGTTGTGGGGCCCTCCATGCCCCCCAGCAGGGCCACATTGCACAGGGCCAGGTGACACTGCCCAGGTGTCACTGCCACCATTGTCACTGCAAAGGTGTCATGGTCCAGATGTCACTGCCACCATTGCCACTGCCACCATTGTCCCTGTCCAGGTGTCCCTGCCACAGGTGTCACTGCCCAGGTGTCACTGCCCAGGTGCCACTGCCACCATTGCCACTGCCCAGGTGTCCCTGCCACAGGTGTCACTGCCCAGGTGTCCCTGCCACAGGTGTCACTGCAAAGGTGTCCCTGCCATGGGTGTCATTACCCAGGTGTCACTGCCACCATTGTCACCGTCACCATTGTCACTGCAAAGGTGTCATGGCCCAGATGCCACTGCCACCATTGCCACTGCCCAGGTGCCACTGCCCAGGTGTCCCTGCCACTTCTGTCACTGCCCAGGTGTCACTGCCACGGGTGTCACTGCCCAGGTGTCACTGCCACCATTGCCACTGCCCAGGTGTCACTGCCACAGGTGTCACTGCCCAGGTGCCACTGCCCAGGTGCCACCGCCACTTCTGTCACTGCCCAGGTGTCCCTGCCACAGGTGTCACTGCCCAGGTGTCACTGCCCCCATTGCCACTGCCCAGGTGACACTGCAAAGGTGTCCCTGCCACGGGTGTCACTGTCACAGTGTCCCTGCCCAGGTGTCCCTGCCCAGGTGTCCCTGCCACCGCCGCCCCATCCTGTGCCCAACGAGTTCCTGATGCAATTCCCGATGGATCCGCGGCATTCCTGGGCTCCGAGTCATGGGAGCTGCTGGGTGAGGAGTGCGGGGAGCAGGTCCTGGGGCCGGATCCACAACATCCTCCCCCTCCTCCCCCTCCTCCTCCTCCTCCTGCTGCTCCTCCTGCTCCTCCTCCCAGGAGAAAGGGAGCCAGGATTGGGAAAAGGGCCCTGGGTTCAGAATCCTTGGGAAAAGGCAGAGGTTGCTGCTGCCCACACCTGGCACAGGGCAGGGATCCGGATTTGGCCTCTGTGAGCGGAGCAGAGGAAATGGGGGAATCGGGGAATGGGGACATTGGGAAATCACGTTGGGTTCATCAAACAGAACCCCAGAGGATCTGGAAGAGGGGCAGAGACTCCCTGGGGTCAGACTCCAGAGCATCAGAACCTGGATCTGATCCTGATCCATGCCACAGAAACCACAGGAGTGCAGCCCTGGGAGAGCCTCTGCCCAAGGACCAAATCCAATCAATGTTGGCTTAATTATGTACAAATTAATCTCATTAATCAGCCGTTAATCACAGCGCCCTGCACGGGGATCCCAATGCAGCTGCAGCGCCCAAATCCCTGCCTGGGGGTGCTGGGGACTCACCCCGGGGATTTTCCAGCCCTGTGAGCACGGGGAGCCTCCCCCAGCCCGGCCCAGGGCCCTCAGCTCCTGCTGCAGCTCCCGGGGAGCTGCTGGAAAAACACAAAACAGCCTGGGAGGTGCCAGGTCCCACCTGGAAAAACCTGCTCCCCTCTCCTGAAAATCTGGTCCCCACAAAGCCACCCCGGAGCAGCTGCCGCCCGTCCAGACCCCGCAGAGTCCCCAGGGATTCCTCCTTCAAAGTCCACCCCAAAAAAACCCCAAAAGCCATTCTGGGCTGGCAGATAAGGGCTGTGGGAACGCCAGGGGAGCTCTGGGCATGGGGACACGGCGGGGGCAGCGGAGCTGCAGCTCCAGCCCGGCCAGTCCTGCTGAGTCCTGAGGTTTTCCTGGGCCTTGTCCCTGTCAGCTCCTGGAGCCCTGCCCAGATGGGAAGGCAAAGGCTCGGAGAATGCAAAGGCTCTTCCTGAGCCAGGGCATGGCAAAGGCTCTTCCTGAGCCAGGGGATGGCAAAGGCTCCTCTTGGAGCCAGGGGATGGCAAAGGTTCCTCTTGAGCCAGGAGATGGCAAAGGCTCCTCTTGGAGCCAGGGGATGGCAAAGGCTCCTCTTGGAGCCAGGAGATGGCAAAGGCTCCTCCTGGGCCAGGAGATGGCAAAGGCTCCTCATGATACAGGGGATGGCAAAGGCTCCTCCTGGGCCAGGAGATGGCAAAGGTTCCTACTGGGATACCCAGAGCCAAAGGTTCCTCACGAGCCAGGAGTGGCAAAGGTTCCTCTTGGAGCCAGGGGATGGCAAAGGCTCCTCCTGGGATACCCAGAGCCAAAGGTTCCTCCTGGGATACCCAGAGCCAAAGGTTCCTACTGAGCCAGGGGATGGCAAAGGTTCCTCATGAGACAGGGGATGGCAAAGGTTCCTCATGAGCCAGGAGTGGCAAAGGTTCCTCTTGGAGACAGGAGATGGCAAAGGTTCCTACTGGGATACCCAGAGCCAAGGTTCCTCATGAGACAGGGGATGGCAAAGGTTCCTCACGAGCCAGGAGTGGCAAAGGCTCCTCTTGGAGCCAGGGATGGCAAAGGCTCCTCACGAGCCAGGAGTGGCAAAGGTTCCTCTTGGAGCCAGGGGATGGCAAAGGCTCCTCCTGGGCCAGGAGATGGCAAAGACTCCTCTTGGAGACAGGAGATGGCAAAGGTTCCTACTGGGATACCCAGAGCCAAAGGTTCCTCCTGGGCCAGAGGATGGCAAAGGTTCTTCCTGGGATACCCAGAGCCAAAGGCTCCTCTTGGAGCCAGGAGATGGCAAAGGCTCCTCCTGAGACAGGGGATGGCAAAGGCTCCTCCTGGGATACCCAGAGCCAAAGGTTTCTCCTGGGATTCCCAGAGCCAAAGGCTCCTCCTGGGATACCCAGAGCCAAGGGTTCCTCCTGGGATGCCCAGAGCCAAAGGCTCCTCCCAGGCCACCTTCAGCCAGGGGTGGCTCTGCCCCTGCTCTGCTGGGGCAGCCGGAGGGACAAGGACGAAGCTGGAAATTGTCCTGGAGAGCAGGAAAAATAAACAGGAGAGAAATCAAATCCTGGGATGGTTGAGTGGGAAGGGACCTCTGAAAATCTGGAGTGAGAAGGGTCTGGAATAATTCCAGGCTGGGATCCCTGGGAGGGATGGGAGAGCATCCTCGGGTTGGGATCCTCACCTGTCCCTGGATGCAGACGGTGAAAATCCCTGCAATCTCTGATTTTATTGTTATTTTCCTGTTTCCTGGGGTTTTTCCCCTGTTCAAATCCTTCCCATTCCAGGTTCTGGCTGCCAGGCCAAGGTGGAATTTTGGGGAAGGAGGAGGAATTCCCGTCAATCCCACGGGGAAAGGGAGCAGGGTCTGGTTCACAGCTCCGCTCCCACGAGGAGGAAAATCCCGATGGAATCCTGAATTTCACCAGGGAATTCACAACCCCCTTCCCACCAGGGCTGGGGGCAGAGCATCCAGGGATTGCGGGAGCAGCAGGGCCGGGAATGGGATCTTAATTAGGGTTAATTAAAGGTTGCCTTGTCCAGGGCGAGGGAGACCCTGTGTGGAGAGCGGGAGCAGCACAGGCCCCGCTGTGCAGGCTGGGGAGGACACCTGGAATGTTCAGAGCTCCCAAAATTCCGGGGAAAAATCCGAAAAAGAAAAAAAAAAAACCCAAGATTTATTTTTTGGGGGGGGGGGGGGGGATGAAATTATGAAATTTCTGCTTAAACCTCACTTAATCCCGGCTTTAATCAAGCTTAACCCAGGTTTAATCTGTCAAATTGAATTATTTTTTTTTTCCGTTTTGGATTTCTTATTAAAGGACGGGAGTGTGAGAGCGGGAACAGCAAAGAGGTTTTATCAGGGATAAAATATTTTGCTTCAATAAAAAAAAAAAAAAAAAGAAAAAAAAAAGGTGAATTCCGTTGTGTTTCTGGATTTTAAATGGAAATTTTTTTGTGGGTTGTTTTGAACAGGCAACAGAAGATTTTGGGCGCGAGGAAGAGCCTGGAAAAGCACCAAAAACCCCAATTCTTTCTCACCTCACTCCCAAAATTAACATTTAGGGAAGGAGGAGGAAAAGGGAGATTCCCACCCTGTGCCACAATTCCCGCAAGGAGAGGAAACCAAACCCTGCTGGGACCCCCCAGGAGAGACAAAACCCCGGGAATTAAACCCAATTTTGGGTCCCTTTGTCCCCCAAGCCCCGGGGCTTCTCTGCCCCTTGGGAATTCCCAATTCCCGGAGCTTTTGGGGCAGATCCGGGCATTTTTAACCCTTTTGTGCCCCCGCCCCGGTGGGGAGCAGGGCTGAGCCCCGGGGCAGCTCCTGCCCGGTGACATTGGGGACAACCGGAGCCTCCCCGGTGACACAGATCCCATCCCTGACCTATTTCCCTCGGGAATGCCGGGAGAGCCTCGCATGGCTTTGACCGGGACAGGTCCGGAAATCCTGGGAAAAGGGGTCAGGGCCCAGCAGGGCCTGGAACGGGGTCGAGATTCCCGGTAAATTCCCGCTAAATTCCCGCTAAATTCCCACTAAATTCACACTGAATTCCCACTAAATTCCCTGTAAATTCCCACTAAATTCCCTGTAAATTCCCACTAAATTCACACTAAATTCCCACTAAATTCACACTAAATTGCCAGTAAATTCCCACTAAATTCACTCTAAATTCCCTGTAAATTCACACTAAATTCTCTGTAATTCTCCCACTATATTCCCACTACATTCCCTGTAAATTTCCACTAAATTCTCTGTCAATTCACACTAAATTCTCTGTAGATTCCCACTCTATTCCCACTAAATTCCCTGTAAATTCACACTAAATTTCCACTAAATTCTCTGTCAATTCACACTAAATTCTCTGTAATTCTCCCACTATATTCCTACTAAATTCCCTGTAAATTCACAATAAATTCCCACTAAACTCACAGTAAATTCCCAGTAAATTCCCTGTAAAATCCCTGTAAATTCCCACTAAATTCCCAATAAATTCCCAGTCAACAAAACCCCCCCAAGACACAAACAGCAGGATCAGGACCAGGGAACCAAGAGGGAAAAGCAGGAATCCCCCGAAACAATCCCAAGCCTTTTCCAGGTTTGTGTTGGCTAAACCAGAGCTCCTTGCAGGAGAACAAACCCGGCATTCCCAAGGCCCCGGGCTCTGCCTCATCCCAGCCTCTCTCCCTTCCCCAGCAGTGCTGATGTTAAATAAACTCTTTCTGGAATTATCTGACACCGCCATTGTCGGCAGATAATTGCCCGGAACGTCGTACGAGGAATCCTAATCCCAGATCCAAAATCCTTCCTGGACGGCGCCAGCGCCCCAGGAAAACCAAATCCTTCCCTGCTCTGCACAGCTCCGCTCACATCCCGGGTTCTGAGGACCTCCAAACCCAGATTTCCCTGGAAAATATTGGGGAAAACCAAATCCTTCCCTGCTCTGCACAGCTCCGCTCACATCCCGGGTTCTGAGGACCTCCAAACCTGGGTTTCTCTGGAAAATATTGGGGAAAACCAAATCCTTCCCTGTTCTGCACAGCTCCGCTCACATCCCGGGTTCTGAGGACCTCCAAACCCAGATTTCCCTGGAAAATATTGGGGAAAACCAAATCCTTCCCTGCTCTGCACAGCTCCAGACACATCCTGGGTTCTGAGGACCTCCAAACCCAGATTTCCCTGGAAAATATTGGGGAAAATCAGGGTATTCCACCCCAGGGAGGATAAATTTTACTCCCACTTTATGAACGGCCTCCAAACCAGGTTTCTCTGGAAAATATTGGGGAAAACCAAATCCTTCCCTGCTCTGCACAGCTCCGCTCACATCCTGGGTTCTGAGGACCTCCAAACCCAGATTTCCCTGGAAAATATTGGGGAAAACCAAATCCTTTCCTGCTCTGCACAGCTCCGGACACATCTCAGGGTTTGAGGTTCTACAAACCCAGATTTCCCTGGAAAATATTGGGGGAAATCAGGGAATTCCACCCCAGGGAGGATAAATTTTACTCCCACTTTATGAACGGCCTCCAAACCTGGGTTTCTCTGGAAAATATTGGGGAAAACCAAATCCTTTCCTGCTCTGCACAGCTCCGGACACATCTCAGGGTTTGAGGTTCTACAAACCCAGATTTCTCTGGAAAATATTGGGGAAAACCAAATCCTTCCCTGTTCTGCACAGCTCCGGACACATCCCGGGTTCTGAGGACCTCCAAACCCAGATTTCCCTGGAAAATATTGGGGAAAACCAAATCCTTCCCTGCTCTGCAGAACTCCGGACACATCTCAGGGTTTGAGGTTCTACAAACCCAGATTTCCCTGGAAAATATTGGGGAAAATCAGGGAATTCCACCCCAGGGAGGATAAATTTTATTCCCACTTTATGAACGGCCTCCAAACCTGGGTTTCTCTGGAAAATATTGGGGAAAATCAGGGAATTCCACCCCAGGGAGGATAAATTTTATTCCCACTTTATGAACAGCCTCAAACCTGGGTTTCTCCAGAAAATATTGGGTAAATTCAGGATATTCTGCTCCGAGGGGGATAAATTCTGTTCCTGCATCCCAAGGGAGGGATCAGGGGAGGGCCCCTGGGCGCTGGGGACAGCTCTGAGCTCCGCGGGGTGGATCCAGAGCCCCGAATCCCGGGAATTTCGCGCTCCCGGCGGGCTGTGTCAGCAGCAGGACGAGTCCCGGCGTGAGGTGACAGCGCCGTGTCCCCGTGACATCAGCGCGGGCCCACGGAGCCGGTCCTGCCACGTGTCCCCGCATTGCGACAGCGCCAGCGCCCCGCGGGGGCACCGGGCACGCCCGGGCACGGGGGGGACGGCGCTGCCCCGGATCCTCCCGCTCCAACCCGGGGTTCCCTCCCCGAACCCCCGGAGCTGCCCCTGGGCTCACCCCAGGCCGGGGTGACAAAGGGAAATTCCCCCCCAAAATGCTCAGGTGTGTCCCCCCCGCAGCCCCGGGGGTCTGAGCACGGCTTTGCTCCCTTTGTCCTTGGTTGTGATGGAGAATCCGCGGATTTCCTGGGAATTTCCTGGAGTTCAGCTCCTTAACCCCCTGAACCCGGGCTCTCCCCCCGCCCCCCGGTTTCCACCCCCCTGAAGGTCCCTTTGTGGCGGCCCCACCTGGCCCCGGCCCCGCTGCCGCCCCGATTGTCCCGGGACACTCCCGGGGTCACCTGGGTCACCTGGGCGGGCGGAGGGGGCGGCCCCGGCCAGGTGAGGTTTCGGGGCCGCCTTTGATGCCGGGATTCCAGCCCGGCTCTCCCGGGATGCTCCCCCCGCCTGGCCCTGGCAGGTTCCTCTCCTTAATTATTTTTTACCTCTCTTTGTTAATTGCCGAATTGTCGGAGGCCCTGCTGGGAACAGGAGCGGGAAATCCCTGTCGCCCTCCTGGACCGTGTCACCACCTCCCTGTGCCCTTTTGGCTCCTTTTGCAGCAAAATTCCAAGTTTTCCATTGATTCATGAATTTTAAGGCCTCTCAGCTCGGGGTGGGGTTTTGGGGAGTCCTGAGTGGGGCCAGGATGGTTCTGGGGGGTCTCTCCCAGGTCGGGGTGGGATTTTGGGGCCAGGATGGTTCTGGGGGGTCGCTCCCAGCTCGGGGTGCTTTGGGATATTTAAGGAATGCAGATCCCGAGGGAATGGTTGACCCCAAAGTGGGAATCGCTCGCTGAGCCCCTGCCGTGGATCCCAAGGGAGGGATCCCAACATTTCCCAACAATTCCCAGGATCAGCAAACCCAGCTCGGGAGAGGAAAGCTCGGGTGAGTCCAAGGGAGCCGGGACAGTCAGGAAAAGCAGGAAAGGCTCCCCGGGAAGGGGCAGGAACGGGGCAGGGCAGCCCAAAATCCCCAAAAGGGACCGGGATTTGTCCCAGCAGAGGGACAGGAGCTCCCCAGGCTCCCAGAGCCACCCTGGAGCGCCCTTTTCCAGCCGGGAATGCCGCAAGGAGCTCCCGGAGGGGCCCTCGCAGCCCCAGGTGTGAAATCCCCAAATCCCCATCCAGGGGTTTTCCCCTGCTCCTTCCCAACCCCTTGGCTCCGGATTTCCACCTGCTCCAGCACGGGGTGGGAGCTCTCCTGCGGGGAACGGGGTGGGAATGGGCTGGGAATGGGCAGGGAATGCTCTGGGAATGGGCTGGAATGAGATGGGAATGGGCTGGGAATGAGCAGGGAATGTTCTGGGAATGAGATGGAAATGGGCTGGAATGAGATGGGAATGAGCAGGGAATGTTCTGGGAATGTTCTGGGAGTGTTCAGGGAATGAGCAGGGAATGCTCTGGGAATGTTCTGGGAATGCTCAGGGAATGAGCAGGGAATGCTCTGGGAATGTTCTGGGAATGCTCTGGGAATGCTCAGGCCCCTTTTCCAGGCGGGATGGGGCTGGAATTCCCACGTGTCCCCAAGCCCGAGTGCGGAATGACGGAAATTTCCAGCAAGAAACCAAAGGTCCTTGAAAAGCCCCAAATCCCAACATTCCTGGGCAGGGCTGAGGCAGAACCGGGCCGGGAGAGGCAGAACCGAACTGGGGGGAGGCAGAACCGGGCCAGGAGAGGCAGAACCGGGCTGGGGGAGGCAGAACCGAACTGGGGGAGGCAGAACCAGGATGGGAGGAGGCAGAACTGGGTGGAGGAGGCAGAACCGAACTGGGGGGAGGCAGAACCGGGCTGGGGGGAGGCAGAACCGGGCTGGGGGAGGCAGAACCGAACTGGGGGGAGGCAGAACCGGGCCAGGGGAGGCAGAACCGGGCCGGGGGAGGCAGAACCGAACTGGGGGAGGCAGAACCGAACTGGGGGAGGCAGAACCGGGCTGGGGGAGGCAGAACCGGGCTGGGGGAGGCAGAACCAGGTTGGGGGGAGGCAGAACCGGGCTGGGGGGAGGCAGAACCGAACTGGGGGGAGGCAGAACCGAACTGGGGGGAGGCAGAACCGGGCCGGGGGAGGCAGAACCGGGCTGGGGGAGGCAGAACCAGGTTGGGGGGAGGCAGAACCGGGCTGGGGGGAGGCAGAACCGAACTGGGGGAGGCAGAACCGGGCCGGGGGAGGCAGAACGGGGTGGGGGGAGGCAGAACCGAACTGGGGGGAGGCAGAACCGGGCCAGGAGAGGCAGAACCGGGCCGGGGGAGGCAGAACCGGGCCAGGAGAGGCAGAACCGGGCCGGGGGAGGCAGAACCGGGCCAGGAGAGGCAGAACCGAACTGGGGGAGGCAGAACCGGGTCGGGGGGAGGCAGAACCGAACTGGGGGAGGCAGAACCGGGTCAGGGGGAGGCAGAACCGAACTGGGGGAGGCAGAACCGGGCCGGGGGAGGCAGAACCGAACTGGGGGAGGCAGAACCGAACTGGGGGGAGGCAGAACCGGGTGGAGGAGGCAGAACCGGGCTGGGGGAGGCAGAACCGGGCTGGAGGAGGCAGAACCGGGCTGGGGGAGGCAGAACCGGGCTGGGGGAGGCAGAACCGGGCCGGGGGAGGCAGAACTGGGATGGGAGAGGCAGAACCGGGCTGGGGGAGGCAGAACCGGGCTGGGGGAGGCAGAACCGGGATGGGAGAGGCAGAACCGGGCTGGGGGAGGCAGAACCGAACTGGGGGAGGCAGAACCGGGCTGGGAGAGGCAGAACCGGGCCAGGAGAGGCAGAACCGGGCTGGAGGAGGCAGAACCGGGTGGAGGAGGCAGAACCGGGCCAGGAGAGGCAGAACCGAACTGGGGGGAGGCAGAACCGGGCCGGGGGGAGGCAGAGCCGCCTTTAATCCTGCAGCAGCAGCGGCGGCGGCGCGGGGCTCCAGCGCTGAGTGTGTAGCCCTGGGACAGGCGCGATGCCTTTGATTTCTTGGCAGGTTTGGGGTGGGAGGATTTCATCAGAAAACACGGGAGGCTCCAGTCCTGCCCTGGAACAGCCTCCGGACATTCTGGCCACGGCAGCAGCCAAGGGAGGCACCGCCTGCTCCAGGAGTTTCAAGGAAGCTTTCCCGGGCCGGGAGCTTTGCCCAGCTTGCAGAATCCTTGGCTCCAGCCGGATCCTCCATCCAGGCAGAGGCTGAGAGGTTCCTGCAGGTAAATTCTGCCTCCCTGCCCCCTCCCGGGAGGCAGCAGGAACCTGCACGTCCCGGGAAGTGCGGTCGCCACCCAGATTTCCAGGATGGAGCCTCAGCTCCACCACGAGGAGCACAAACAGCCGGGAGAGCCCTGGATCCAGGCCCTGGCACGGAGAAACACAAAAAGGGGAATTTCTGGTTGGGCCAGGGAGCTGGGGATGCACCAGGCAGGGATCCTTGGGGTCTTTTGCCTTTCCACAGGGTCGGAACATCCCAGCAGGGAGGGACCCGCTGGAACTGAGCTCCCGGCTGCGAACCAGAGCAGATTCCTGCAGCCCAGGCCATGGATCCAGGCAGGAAAAGGCCCTGGCCTGAGTCCCACGGGGATGGAGCTTCACGTGTCGGGATCCAGGCAAACCCTCCCCGCTCGTGCCCTTGGGCTGACTCAGACTTCCCTCAGTCCCTGCTCCCCAGCCCCTCTGGAATCCTCAGCATCCTCAGGGAGCCACCGAGACCTGGAGGCTGCTCAGAGCATCCCAACATTCCTGGGATTCCCTTTTCCAAGGAAAAATGTCCCGTGCTGGGCACTGAAACGGGGACTGGGCAATGGGAAGCAGCAGATGCTGATCCCTTTGGGATTCTGTTCTTGTGGGATTCTGATCTCACTGGGATCCCGTTCTTTTGGGATTCTGATTTTTTTGGGATTCTGCTTTTTTGGGATTCTGCTCCCTTTGGGATCCTGTTCCCACTGGGAATCAGCTCCCTTTGGGATCTTGTTCCCACTGGGATTTTGGTCATTTGGGATTCTGTTCCCTTTGGGATTCTGTTCTTTTGGGATTCTGTTCATTTGGGATTCTGCTCCCTTTGGGATTCTGGGAGTGCCCCCATGTGTCCCCCAGGTCTGAGCAGGTCCAGGTGTCCATGTCCAGGGAAATCCAAGGAAATCAGGCAGGAAGTGGAGCTGACACAAAACTCCCTCCTCAAAGCCCTGGAAAAGCTGGAAAAGCCCAAGCCTGGCCCCAGAACCTCTGGCTTGGCCCCAGCCCCGTCCCTGGGCTGGCCTGGATTTTCCATGAGTTCTGCAGAGCTCGGGATGTCTCATCCCGGCTGCCTCAGAGCCCAGGAAGGCTCCAGGCCTGTCCCCATTCCGGGATGTGACACAGGAGTCACCTGGGGCTGGCCCTGCTGGCCCTGGGCCGGCTGCAGCCACAGGAGCTGGGAATTCCTGACCTGGAGAGGATCCCGGGCACATCCAGGGGCTGCTGGGAGATGGAACGTTCTGGATGCATTCCCGGGACAGGAGCCAGCACCGGGCACTGCTGGGGGCTCTGGATCTTCCAGGCATGGGCAGGGGGCACCGAGGTGGTGACACCAAGGCTGGGACACCAAGGTGACGGCACCAAGGTGACGGCACCAAGGAGGTGGCACCAAGGAGGTGGCACCAAGGCAGTGACACCAAGGCAGTGACACCAAAGCAGTGGCACCAAGGTGAGGGAATCAAGGAGGTGGCACCAAGGTGTTGGAACAAAGGTGGTGGCACCAAAGCAGGGGCACCAAGGCAGCTGCCCATGGCCACATCTCAGTAAAATCCTTCCCTTTCCCTTTCCCATTCCCATTTCCTTTTCCTTTCCCTTTCCCTTTCCCTTTCCCTTTCCCATTCCCGTTCCCATTCCCTTTCCCATTCCCTGTCCCTGTCCCTGTCCCTCTCCCACCCAGGGCCTGCCCAGGAGCAGCTCAGATCTGCAGGTGCCAGAGCAGCACAGGAGGAGGGAGGAGTCGCTCCGGGAACTCCAGGAACTTTGGGAACTTCTTTGGGAACGTGTTTTTCCAGAGCTTACCCAACCCTGCCAGGCTCAGAGGCCTCTGGCTCCCCCGTGGGTCCCCCAGGGTTTTAACCAGGAGAAGGAAATGGGAACGTCGGTGCTGGAAATTGAAATTCCAGGGGGAAACGTTCACAGGGAGATGTGGCAGGAATAAAGGGAAACCTGCAGGGAAAGGGGGAACAGTTCCCACTGCTGGATGGATGGATGGATAATGGATGGATAATGGATGGATGGATGATGGATGGATGGATGATGGATGGATGGATGGATGGATGGATGGATGGATGATGGATGGATGGATGGATGGATGGATGATGGATGGATGATGGATGGATGGATGGATGATGGATGGATGGATGGATGATGGATGGATGATGGATGGATGGATGGATGATGGATGATGGATGGATGGATGGATGATGGATGGATGGATGGATGATGGATGGATGGATGGATGGATGGATGGATGGATGGATGGATGGATGGATGGATGAGGGATGGATGGATGGATGGATGGATGGATGGATGGATGATGGATGGATGGATGGATGGATGGATGGATGGATGGATGGATGAGGGATGGATGGATGGATGATGGATGGATGGATGGAGGGATGGATGGATGATGGATGGATGGATGGATGGATGGATGGATGGATGGATGGATGGATGAGGGATGGATGGATGGATGGATGGATGGATGGATGGATGGATGATGGATGATGGACGGATGGATGGATGGATGGATGGATGGATGGATGGATGGATGGATCCATGGATCCCTGGATGTCTGCCTGGCTCTCTCGGCTCTGGCAATCCCGCCTGTGCCAGAGCAGCTCCCAAAGCTCCCCCAGCTCTGGCACAGCCACTTCCCCTCTCCCTGTGCCTCTCCCGAGCTCCTCATCCCTCTGGGAATTCAGCCACTTTTGGCCACTTGACCTCTGCTCTCCTGGCTCTGTGTCCCCAAAATCCACGGCTCGGCCCCGCCCGCAGGGACAGGGACAGGGACAGGGACAGGGACAGGGACAGGGACAGCGCTGGTGGCCTTTGATGGGGTCACCAAAGTCCCCGGGAGCCGCGGGCGGTGCCAGCGGGAGCTGGAGCGGAGCCCGGAGCTGCTGCCACGTCCCGGGGCCGCGGCCGCCCTCCCGCGGGCTCGGGAATCCTCCGGGACACCCGCGGCACAAACAATAAATAACAAACAATTAAGGAATAATAATCACCCTGGGCTCGGGGCAGCCGCCCCGGGGGTGGCTGGGCTGGGATCAGCTCCCGCCCGGCCCCGCTCATCCCGGGAGCTCCAACCGGATCCAGCTCGGATTCCCCAAAGGTCGGGAATGTCCTGGGAGCTCCCGGTGCCCGGGGCTGCCGCTTTCCCCGCCGTGATTTATGGAGATCCTCCGCAATCCCCGCTCTGCTCCCAGCGCCTTTTCCCTCTCAGCCGGGGCATCCTTTCATCACCCCGCGGGTAAATTCGCAATTAATTCATTAATTAGCCCGTGTCTGAAAGGGCTGAGAAAACGCGAGTGCGGCTGAGCATTGTTCAATTATTGTCATTAAACGCTGATCTGGCAGTGTTTGGGGTTTGGGAGAGATTAAGGAAGATTTCCTGTCCGGGAGGGTTTTGTCATCGCGGGGAGGCAGAGGGGAGGGAGGGACCGAGGCAGTGAATAAATAGAGAACGCGGGGAGGTTCTGTGGGAAACAGCTCCGGGGAGAAGGGGACACCGGGATGGGGCAGGGGAGATCAGGGAGAGGTTTGGACACGGGATGGGAACATTGGGAATGTGGGGAACACCCGGAGGAGCAGGGTCTGCCCAGAGCTCCCTGCAGGGAAATGCAGAACAAACCCAGAACAGACCCAGAACTAACCCAGAACAAACCCAGAACAAACCCAGAACAAACCCAGAGCAAATCCAGAGCAAATCTGGATCAAACACAGAGCAAATCCAGAGCAAACCCAGAAGAAAACCAGAAGAAACCCAGAAGAAACCTAGAACAAATCCAGAACAAACCCAGAAAAAATCCAGATCAAACACAGATCAAATCCAGATCAAATCCAGAACAAACCCAGAACAAATTCAGAGCAAACCCAGAGCAAATGCAGAACAAATCCAGAACATATTCAGAACGGATCTAGAAAAAGATTTCCAGATAATATCTGGATCGAACACAGGGCACATCCAGAACAAACTCAGAGCAAACACAGGGGTAAATCCAGAAAAAAAAAATCAAGATAAAATCTGGTACAAATCCAGGAAAATTCCAGATCAAATCTGGAACAAGCCCAAGAAAAAGCCCAGATCAAATCCTGGCAGGATCCATCTCTGGTGTTGAGGCACTCAGGGAATCTGGGATGTGAGGAACCCTTGTGGTTTATCTGGGGCTGTGTAACCCCCCAGCACTAATCAGACATTAATCAAACATCTGTTAATTAATTCCTGTCATGGCCATCCAGGCCTTATCTTCCCTCTGAAGACAGGAGCCCAACAGTGCCCGAGGGAGCTGGGACAGTGCTGGGTCCTGAGGATTTGTGCCCTGTCCCTGTCCTTGTCCTGTCCCCGTCCCCATCTTCATCCCTGTCCCATCCCTGTCCCTGTCCCTGTCCCTGTCCCTGTCCCTGTCCTCATCCTCGTCCCTGTCCCATCCCTGTCCCAGTCCTGTCCCTGTCCCTGTCCCATCCCTGTCCCAGCCCTGTCCCTGTCCCAGCCCTGTCCCTGTCCCTATTTTGTCCCTGCAGTGTCACAATCCAGGACAGGACTCTCGGTTTGCCGGCAGCCTGGCGGTGCCACCCTCTGGGATGTGGCACAGGGGACACGTGGTGGTGGCCGAGCCTCGAGCCGGGCTCAGCCACATCCAGAGGCCCCAGAGTGGGACGAAGGCGCTGGATTTAGGGACAAAAAGCTAAAAAAAGCCTCCAGAAGGGCCGCAGAGGCTCCCCAAGGCGCTGCCGGCGGCTCCGGCCGCTCTGCTGCCCACGCCAGGAGCAGAGGGCGGCGCTGCCCAAAATAATTCCTGGGGGAGATCCAAACCCCAAAGCCACGGCCTGGAGACGCTCCAGGGCTTTGGGGTTTGCTTCCCCAGAGCCAGCCCTGGGCTCCAGCGGGCAGAGCTGCTCCTGGTGCCAACCCAGAGCCCCCAAAGCCCCAAACTTCATCCCTGTCCCATCACAGAGCCTGGCCTGGCTGCTCCTGGTGCCAACCCAGACCCTCCAAACCCCCAAACTCCCTCCAGAGCCTGGCCCTGGGACAGGGAATGTGATCCCACAGGTCCTGCAGACCTCCCAGACCCCACAGATCCCCCAGACCCCACAGACCCCACAGATCCCCCAGACCCCACAGATTCTGCAGATCCCCCAGATCCCCCAGACCCCAGAGATCCCCCAGATCCCACAGATCCCACCCCTGTCCCAGCAGTTTCTCTCCCTGCCAGGCCGATCCACCCGGACCCAGTGCGGAAAATCCCTTCAGATTAATTAAAAGATTAATTAAAAGTGTGACTTCGGAGCTGAGCAGTCCGAGCCCATCCTGCTCCCTGTTCACACCCGGGCCTGGAATTGGGTTTAATTCTGTGGAATTGGGTTTAATTCCGTGGAACTGGGTTTAATTCTGTGGAATTGGGTTTAATTCCGTGGAACTGGGTTTAATTCTGTGGAATTGGGTTTAATTCTGCGGAACTGGGTTTAATTCTGTGGAACTGGGTTTAATTCTGTGGAACTGGGTTTAATTCTGCGGAATTGAGTTTAATTCTGTGGAATTGGGTTTAATTCCGTGCAGTTCAGCGCTCCAAGGGAATCAAGCCCGGCCACATCACAGCAGGCAGAGCTCCCGACAAACCCCTTTAATGTGGTTGAACTCCCCCTTTCAAAGGGAACGGGATCAACTTCCCCGATGTCCCCAGGGACTCAAACCCTGCCTGGGAAGGGAATTAAATCCCCCAGCAAACCCCGCCGGGAGCCGGGGCTGGGAGCCAGCCCGGGTTTGATTCCCTCTCCAGGGTGGATCCTGGCCGGGATCCGGGATCCCAGGGAGCCTCGGGGTGTGGGGATCAGCCGGATCGCGGCGGCGGCAGGGCAGGGATGCGGGAGCATCCCAGCGGAGATCCTGGGATGCCATCTACAGGGGTAACGCCGCTCAGCACCGGGGCCGGACCCCGGGAACGCCCGGCCGGGAACATCCCGGGAGCCCCGCGCCTGGAATGGGGCTCAGAGCTGCAGCTCCTGGGGTTCCCGGCCCAGCTCGGAGCGTTCCGGAGCCGCCGCATTCCAGAGATGCCCGCTGAGCTGGGAATGCCCCGGGCCAGGCGCTCCTCAATCCCGGAGCTGTGGGCTGGGAGAAGTTCGGAAGAACAGGTCGGGGCTGCCCGGGCGGGCTTGGGAAAGACGGGAGGGAGCAGAGGGGACCTGCCTGGGCTGTCACCTCCATGCCCGAGTGTCACCTCCGCTCCCGAGCGTCACCTCCGCTCCCGGCAGGTGGGGCTGGCACAGCCACAGGGATTCGGGAACGTTCCCCACACGGGGAATGTTTTTACTCCCTACACAGGGAATGTTTTTACTCCCCACACAGGGAATGGTTTTATTCCCCACACAGGGAATGGTTTCATTCCCGGCACCCCCGGCCCAGAGGGACCCCAGGAAGGTCACGGGAGGTTTTCCCAGTGGAGCTGAATTCCCAAAGACCTGAACCTGCCATGACCTCCTGGCCCCGAGTCGAGCTCCAGGAGCTGCTCTGTCCCAGCCCCACGGCGTGGGAAGAGCCAGGGAACAGCAGGATTCCCATATTCCCATATTCCAGGATTCCCATATTCCCATATTCCCAGATTCCAGGATTTCCATATTTCCATATTCCAGGATTCCCATATTCCCAGATTCCAGGATTAACAGATTCCAGGATTCCCATATTCACGGATTCCCAGATTCCTGAATTCCCAGATTCCAGGATTCCGATATTCCCAGATTCTCATATTCCCATACTCCCAGGTTCCCATATTCTCATATTCCCATATTCCCGGATTCCCAGATTCCCATATTCTCATATTCCCATTATTCCCATATTCTCATATTCCCATATTCCCAGATCCCCGGATTCCCAGATTCCCAGATTCCCATATTCCCAGATTCCCATATTCCCATATTCCCATATTCCCATATTCCCGGATTCCCCTCTGTCCGGGCAGCCAATCCAGAGCCGGATCCCATTCCAGAGGGATTTTTCCAGGAGCTTCCCGCGGCTCCAGCCCCGCGATCCCGGGATCCCGGCACGGCCCGGCCCCCGAGCCCCGCCCGGCTCCAGCCGGGATCCCCCGAGCGGCTCCCGGTGCTGCCGGGGCCGGCGGAGCTCAGCCGGGAGCCGCTCGGGGATGTGTCCGTGCCCACGAGGAAGGAAGCGCAGGGGATAAATCAGCTCCTTATCGGCATCCGCATCTGCGCAGGGATCCGAGCCCGCAGCTCTTCCTGCCAGCTCCGCCTCGGCCCGGCCCGTGCAGGGAGCGCAATTAGCGCCGCCTGCTAATGAGGGTTCAACCCGCAGCCGGCAGGGAATTGGCCCCGGCTCCTCTCCCCTTGGAACTGTTTGCTCAGGCACCACGGAGCTGCCAGCCAGGCCACCTATGGAGGAAGGAAAACACCGCTCCAGACTGCGCCGGCACCTCCCGGAGCCCTTATCTCATCCCCGGAGCCCTTATCTCATTCCCGAGACCTTATCTCATCTCATCCCGGAGTCTGGGAGCGCCTCTTCCCCAGGGATCTCCCTCCAAGCCCTGGCGCTCCTGGCTCGGGGAGTGGCACCGCGGGAGGGTGGAAAACAAAACGTCCCCGAGCTGGGCCAGGCCCTGCTCCCCCCGGATCCCCTTCCCTGGCCGGGAAAAGCAGGGAATGAGCACCGGGAGAGCATTGCCCGGCCCTGCCGCTGCCACCTGGGCTGTCCCCGGCTGTCACCTCACCCTGGGGGCACCTCTGGGCTGCCCCTGTGGGTGCCAGGCTGGGAGAGCCCCGCCAGGGCTGGAATTCCTGGTGGGCTCCGTCCTCCCCTTCCTGCTCTGGGACAGCAACAGCTCCCAAAATTCCCCATTTCCCCCTGTCCTGGCCTTGCTGTGCATCCCACGGGGAAATCCCAGGGATGGAGGCCCGGGAAGCTCTGGAGGGTGAGGAGGGAAATGTTGGAATTTCGGATCCAGGCCCAGTTTTGGAGCAGTCAGGATTAATCCCCGTCCTGCTCCTCACCCAGGGGAGGAAAGGACCTTTTCCAAACCTCATCCCGAGCTCCTGCTCCCCAGGCCCGATCAAAGGGGATCCCAGGATATTCCCTGGCTGGGAAGGTTTTCCTGCCCTCCCCGCCATGAGGAGGAGTTCAAAGCCCTCCTTTGTTTGTGGAGCCCTTTGAACGCCCGGCCCCCGCAGGGAAAAGCGTCCCTGGGAGCATTCCCTGGCCCTGGAATGCCGCCCCGAGCCTCAGTTTCCCCTCTGCCGTGTGGGGCTGGAGCATCCCCGAGGTTTCCTTGGGACCTGGGCCCATTCCAGGGCTCATTCCCTGCTTCCAGCACGGGCATTCCGTGGTTTTATGGGCTCGGGGTGTGCCTGGAGCTCCTGTCCTGAGGGGAAAGCCTGGAACGATCCCACCAGAGCCATTTGTCCCCAGACACACCCAGCGAGGAGGGGGAGCTTCCCAGATTTCCTGAAGGAAAATCCGAGAAAATTGAAAACTGAAAATGCTCTGAGCACCCCAAAGTCCAGGAGTGCCCCCGTGCCCCCTGCCCTGGCCGAGGCCTCTGCTCCAGGTGGGATTTGGGGAGAGAATTCCCGGCTGTTCCCTGCTCAGCCATTCCATGGGATCCCCGGGAGCAAAGTCCTGATCGGAGCTTTCCTGGCAGCTCCCAGGGTTCACGGAGACCCTGAACCTGCTCCGGGGTTTGGGGAATCCCATCCTCAATCCCCAGAGCATCTCCTGGGGCTGGGAAACCCCCCCGAGCCTGGATGTGATCCCAGAGAGGATCCCGGGTGTGTCCCGGGCACTCCTGCCAGCCCAGCGGGATTTATTTGGATTTATTTGGATTTATTGGGATTTATTGGGATTTATCGCCCCCTCCCCGAGATCAAACTGAGTCAGGAACTTTTCCAAGAGGTGGTTCCTGGAGCCTCCTGCTGCTGTGGGAAAGGCTGGAGCGATTTTCCTGCTTCCAGGGAGGGAAATCCCGACTGGAGCCTCCTCCCGATGGTGCCTCCTGAGGAGCGTGGGGAACAGGGAGGTCGGGACGGTGGGAAAAGACGCCAAAGCTGCTCCCAAATCCCACAGGAGAGGCTGACATCCCTCGGAACTGCAGCAGCGAAGAACCCCGGAGCTCCGGAAAGGGTTAATCCCATCCAGGTGAGTCCTTTCCAAGCCGAGCTCATCCCAGCCCGACCGCAGCCTCCAAACGCTGCCGGAAAAGCTCCGTGCGCTGCAAAGTCAGAACTTGTTCCCGAGGAGCGGCTCCAGTGTCACCTGTCAGGGCCGGGGACGCCTCCAGGGCTGTGGGATCGAGTTACGGGAGAGGAACCGCCGCTGGAATTGGCCGCAGCTCCCGGCCCGCCGCATTCCAGCTCAAAAAAAGGCGCCGGGCTTTGATCTCCCGCTCCGTCTGCACCGCACGGAGCCGGCGGGAGGGGCCCGAGCTGACAATTCCCTGCTCCAGCCTCCTCGCAGCGCCGGGAATCAAAGGCGAGGAGGGGCGGGATGAAAGCGGAGCCGGAGCCTGGCACCGGGGCAGATCCCACAAGGAGCCGGGCCCGGGCTCCTCTCGGCCAGGGAAGGCTCCAGGAGCCCGGCCCGGCTGGGAGAAGGGAATGGGAATGAGCCCGGAGAGGTTTCTGCGCTGCCCGGCTTTGAAGGGCGGCCAGGAGGGCTGGGAAACAGCGCGGCCGTGGCCTGGGAATGGGCTGGGATGGGCCCGGAGAGGGAATTGGGCTCCCGGGAGCCTCGAGGGGAGCCAGGGACGGCTCCGGGCTGGAGCCTCCTCACAGGGGCGTTCCCGGGCCAAAAGGGGCAAATCCGGGTCAGGGCTGTGCCCCCGGGGCTGTTCCCTAAACTGGGAGGCTCCAGAGGGCGCGAGCAGCTGGAGCACTGGGATGGGACTGGGATGGGACAGGGATGGGCTGGGATGGGATGGGATGGGACTGGGATGAGATGGGCCGGGTGGGATGGGCTGGGTGGGGCTGGGATGGGCTGGGATGGGATGGGATGGGCTGGGATGGGACTGGGATGGGACTGGGATGGGACTGGGATGGGCTGGGATGGGGCTGAGATGGGGTTGGATGGGGTTGGATGGGGCTGAGATGGGGTTGAATGGGGCTGGAATGGGTTGGGATGGAGTTGGATGGGGCTGGGATGGGGCTGAGATGGGCCTGGGATGGGCTGGATGGGACTGGATGGGATTTCCTGTCTCCTCCCTGGGCTTTCTGCACCACCCTGGGCAAACCCATTCGCCCTTTTTGTGCTGCTTTTTTTTTTTTTTGTGTTTTGTGCTTTGTCGGCGCAGTTCCCGCATCCCGGGGCCCATCCTGGTTCCTCTGGCATCATCCCTCCCTCTGCAGCGTCCCGCTCTCATTCCTGGACTCAGATTTCCACAACAATTCCCGATCTCGCAGCCGGCGAGGCGGAGATTCCACCTCCAAGCCCTCGGGGGCTGAGCTGCGGCTTCCCTGAGCTTCCGTGGCCGGGGGGGGATGAACCGTGCCGGGCTCGGGGAGCGCGGAGGGGCCCTGGGCTCGTTCCAAGCCCCGCTCCCCCGAGCCTGCTCCTACCTGCACACGGGAACGGGCCCGGGGAGCGCAGCCAGCCCCGGATTCCTTGGAATGCTGCGCGGGATCCTGGGTGACGCCGCTCGCACCGTGGGTGGCGGAGCCCCCGAGCGCCCCAAGGGCCAGGGTGGGTCAGGGGGGGCCGCTGCTCCACCCCCCCGCCCCAAATCCCGGGATTTGGGATCGTCGAGTCCAGCTCGGCACGGCCTGACCTTCCGCGGTGCTGGAGCCCGAGACATTCCCGCTCTTCCAGCCTTCCCTGGGGGATTTCACAATTCTTGGGAAAGTCCAGAGCGTCCCCTGCTCCTGAGCGGGCCCGGCTGGGCACGGGGTTAGACCGGGGTTAGACCGGGGTTAGACCGGGGTTAAACCGGGGTTAGACCGGGGTTAGACCGGGGTTAGACCGGGGTTTTGGGAAGCTCCTGCAGAGCTCCAAGGAGGTGGCAGCGACCCCACAGCCGCTCCCAGCTCCGTTCCCACCGTCCCGGGCCCGGGGCGAGGCTCCTGCCGCGGCTGCTGCTCCCGCAGACCTGCGGGCACCGCTGGGAAACCGCGGGATCCAAACAAAAAACACCGGGGCGGCTCCGTGCCGCGCCCCGAGGGCTCCGCTCCGAGGGCTCCCGGTCCCCGAGGGCTCCGGTCCTTTCTGGCTCCCGGTTCCGTTCGAGCTCCCGGTCCCTTCTGGCTCCCCGAGGGCTCCCGGTCCCTTCTGGCTCCCGGTTCCGTTCGGGCTCCCGGTTCCCCGAGGGCTCCCGGTTCTTTCTGGCTCCCCGTCCCCGCCTGCAAAGCCGGATCCAGCCGCGGATCCAGTGGGAATTAATCCAACCTGAGCATCTCCCATTTCCTCCAGCCGGGAATTCCTCCCTTCCCTTTCCCCCCCGAGCGTTCGGAATCCGAGGGTCTGGGAGCTGCAGCCACCGGGGCAGGTTCCCTGCAGTGGTCCCAGCCGTTCCTGTGCCTTTCTCCGGGCTCTGCATTCCCTGGCTGCGGTTGCCCCTCCCAAATCGGGGATCAGGGCAGTTCCACCCCGACCCCGGCACCTCTTCCCAGAAAAGAAGGAATTTTCTCACTGGGAAGAAGAAAAATTTCATTTTTGGTGTTTGGCTGGGAACGCATCCAGACACAAGGAAAGGAAAAAAAAAAAACAAAAAAAACCCAAACAATCCAAACCTCAACATTCCCCGTTCCAGATCCACTGGAAAAATAAAATTAATTCTTGGAAAGAGAGTGAAGGAAACGGTTTGGTCCCAGGCTGGTCCCAGTCCCAAACTGGCTTTGCTCCAGCACACACAGAGCCCATCCCAGGGGTTTCCCAGGGGAAGGAACCTCTGGAATCAGCGGTGGGAGATGGAATTCACGCCCTGGCTTTGGACACCCAGGAGCCTGGAAATTCCCGCGGCAGCTCCGGGCTGGGACGGGGCCGCGGCCCTCACTGGGGGAACTGGGATCCGAACGCGGCCGTTCCGGCAGCCCCGGGATGAATTCCTTGGAAAAGCGGGAACGGGGATGCTCCAGCGCTGGCCCCGGGGCTGAGCAGCAGGAGCGGGGGACGAGTCCCTCGGCAGCCAACCCAAACCTGGAGCGAATCCACCCCAAATTCCCCCTGGCGGGAGGAAGAGGCGCTCGCAGCCAGGAGCTCCCGGCCAGGAGCGCTCCCCGGCCCTGGCAGCCGCTCCCGGCCCCGCTGGAACGGCCCCGGGCCGGGAGAGGAGCGGGGTGAGCCCTCCCAGGGGGAATGCGGTGGGGTTGGGGTGAAAACCGAGGGAATTGGGGCTGCCTGAGCCCCCAGAGTGCAACAAAACCCTGTGTCCCTGTGTCCCTGTGTCCCTGTGTCCCTCTGTCCCTGTGTTCCTCTGTCCCTGTGTCCCTGTGTCCCTGTGTCCCTCTGTCCCTGTGTCCCTGTGTCCCTGTGTCCCTCTGTCCCTGTGTCCCTCTGTCCCTGTGTCCCTGTGTCCTTGTGTCACTCTGTCCCTGTGTCCCTGTGTTCCTCTGTCCCTCTGTCCCTGTGTTACTCTGTCCCTCTGTCCCTCTGTCCCTGTGTCCCTGTGTCCCTCTGTCCCTGTGTCCCTGTGTCCCTGTGTCCCTGTGTCCCTCTGTCCCTCTGTCCCTGTGTCCCTGTGTCCCTCTGTCCCTGTGTCCCTCTGTCCCTCTGTCCCTCTGTCCCTCTGTCCCTGTGTTCCTCTGTCCCTCTGTCCCTCTGTCCCTCTGTCCCTCTGTCCCTCTGTCCCTGTGTTCCTCTGTCCCTGTGTCCCTGTGTCCCTGTGTCCCTGTGTCCCTCTGTCCATGCCCAGCCCATCCCATTCCGGCTGTGGCTCCCCAGCCCCAATCCCAGTGGGAATTGTGGCTCCCCGGGATGGGTTTGGAGCCGGGACGAGCAGCAGGAGGATAAAAGGCTTTTCCTTTTTCCTGCCCAGCTAAATTTAAACCCGAGCCCCTTTCATGCGCTGGGGACGTAACTGGAAGCAGCTGAGCTGGGAATTCTGCTCCAGAGGCGGCTCCAGGGCTCCTGGGATGGGATGGGAGGGGATGGGATCCATGGGATGGATGGGATGGAATTAATGGGATGGGATGGGATGGGATCCATGGGATGGGATGGGATGGGATGGAATTAATGGGATGGGATGGGATCAATGGGAAGGGATGGGATCCATGGGATCAGTGGGGTGGGATGGGATGGGATCAATGGGATGGGATGGGATGGGATCCATGGGGTGGGATGGGATGGGATGGGATGGCATCCATGGGGTGGGATGGGATGGGATGGGATGGGGTGGGATGGGATGGGATGGGATGGGATGGGATGGGATCAGCCCAGGGATGGGGCCAAGGCTTGGGGCTGCTCCAGGGCAGCTCCCGGGGCTCTCTGGATCCAGCCCAGGGCTGGCTCAGCCCGGGCATTCCCAGCAGGAATGCAAAGGCAGCTCCACATCCCAAACCAGGAGCGTCCGTGCTGCTTTTCCAGCCCTGGATCCAAGGTTCCAAACCTGCTCCTGAGGGCATGGCTGTGGTCCCTCAGCCAGCTCCCCGTTGCAGGTGACAGCAAATCCCAAATTTTGCTCAGTGGAAAAAACTTCAGTTTGGTGAGTACAAAAATAAAATTTAAAGCGGCTTGAAAATAGGATTTCAGGAAAGAGAAACTTCAAACCAGGAGAAATCCCAATCCCAGGGCAGCTCTGGGAACAGCCCCCAGCAGCACTTCCAGCATCAAACCCATTTTTTTGGGGACAACCAGCTGGGAATTGGCCCCCAGAGGGACAAAGCACCCCCTGCTCCCCCAAACCCCCCGGTTTTCCCTGCCTGGCCCAGCCCAGCTCCCCCATCCCTCCCACACTGGGATCGCTGAGCTGGAGCTGGCCCGGGGCTCGCTGCCAGCCCTGGCCAGCGGCTCCTGCTCCTCCCGGCCCTTTGCAGGCCGGGATTTGCTGCTTCCCGAGCCCGGCACCTTCCCCGCTCATCCTGCGGGGGCAGCGGGCCCGGAACAGCGAGAGGAAGGGACGCCAAAAATATCCCGTAATTACAGAGGGACAGGGCTGGAGCCCGGCCGGGAAGAGGCAGCGCCAGGCTCTGCTCCTCGGGAGCAGCAGGGAGGAACATTTCGGGAAAGATCCTCCATGTCCTGAGCCCCAGAATCCCTGGAGTGGCTGCGGGAATTCCTGAGGGTGTCGGGAAAAGGAGAGAGCCCTGCGAGAGCTCTGGGCAGCCAAACAGCTCTGGGCTGGCCTGGGGTGTCCTGGGGTGTCCTGGGGTGTCCTGGCCTGGCCTGGGGTGTCCTGGGATGTCCTGGGATGTGCTTTTTTGGTGGAAAAATCTGATCCTGAGGCCATTTTTCTGCAAATTCCTATTTCTTTCTTCTCCCACTGGGATGGAGCCCAGGAGCCACAGCAGCAATTCCCGTTTTCTGTTCAGGATGTGGATCCATCCATGGATCTATCCATGGATTCATCCCTTTCTCCATGGATCCATCCATCATCCATCCATCCATCCATCCATCATCCATCCATCCATCCATGGATCCATCCATCATCTATCCATCCATCCATCCATCCATCCATCCATCCATCCATCCATCCATCCATCCATCCATCCCTTTCTCCATCCATCCATCATCCATGCATCCATGGATTCCATGGATCCCTCCCTCCCTCCCTCACCCCTGCAGTGACTCACAGGGAGCAGCAGCAGCTCCCGGTGAATCACCAGAACTTCCTGATCCAGCCGGATCTGCAGGCAGAGCTCCCCTGGGTGATCCCAGTGTCCCAGCCAGGCCCTGCTCTGCCCAAACAACACCAGGGCCCCGTGCAGAGAAACCTTTCCTGATGATCCCAGGACCTCGGGATGGTCATTGGGATTTCGGGATCCCACTCGGGATCGCTGGGTGATGATTCCTGGTGATCCCCCGATGATTCCCTGATGATTCCCTGATGATTCCCTGATGATTCCCTGATTCCCCACCAAGGCCCTGCCCAGCTGGGAATGGCTCAAACGCCCCGGCACAGCTCAGGAATTGTCCCTCTGCCCGTGCCCTTCCCACGTCCCCAAAATCCCTCTCTTTTTGTCCCGAATTCAGGGATAAATTCCGGCCAGAGCCACCCCGAGCTCCCGGCGGGAGTTTCCTGCCTTGCCCGGGGAAGCAGCACCCTCTGCTGCCCTTCCTGCAATCCCAGT
Organism: Agelaius phoeniceus; assembly: GCF_051311805.1. Lineage (NCBI taxonomy): Eukaryota > Metazoa > Chordata > Aves > Passeriformes > Icteridae > Agelaius > Agelaius phoeniceus. Next base: position 1,046,215 of record NC_135290.1, on the reverse strand, counting down.
CCCGCTGGAAAACTCGGGGAGGTTTTCCCTCACTGACACTTCCCAGGCACTTCAGCGCACCAGGAACTCGCCGGAATTGCCCAAAATCCCAAATTTTCCTGGGATCCTGCTCCTTCCCAGCTGCCCAGGGCTGAGGCTGGGCCTCCAGAGGTGGGAGAAGCCGCCTGATCCCAGCTCCCAGCTCAGGACAGGACGTGCCCAAACTGGGAGGACTGGGAACAGCGGGCGGTGATGAGGGGCTGGAATGGGTTTTCCTGGGAAAACGTGGATGCTCCATCCCTGGAAGGGTCCAAGGATGGGGCTTGGGGCAGCTTGGGATGGTGGAAGGTGGCTGGCCAGGGCAGGGGATTTAGGATCCCTCCATGCCAGGGGTGGGAATGGCTGGGATTTAGGATCCCTCCATTCCTGGAAGTGCCAATGGCCGGGATTTAGGATCCTTGCAATTGGGAATGATTGGGATTTAGGATCCTTGTATACCAGGGTGAAAATGGCCGGGATTTAGGATCCCTCCATCCCAAGGGTGGGAATGGCCGGGATTTAGGATCCCTCCATCCCAAGGGTGGGAATAGCCAGGATTTAGGATCCCTCCATCCCATGGGTGGGAATGGCCAGGATTTAGGATCCCTCCATGCCAGGGGTGGGAATAGCCTGGATTTAGGATCCCTCCATGCCAGGGGTGGGAATGGCTGGGATTTAGGATCCCTCCATTCCTGGAAGTGCCAATGGCCGGGATTTAGGATCCTTGCAATTGGGAATGATTGGGATTTAGGATCCTTGTATACCAGGGGTGGGAATGGCTGGGATTTAGGATCCTCCTTGCATCCCAGGGGTGGGAATGGCTGGGATTTAGGATCCCTCCATGCCAAGGGTGGGAATGGCCGGGATTTAGGATCCCTCCATCCCAGGGGTGGGAATAGCCAGGATTTAGGATCCCTCCATCCCAGGGGTGGGAATGGCCGGGATTTAGGATCCTTGCATCCCAGGGGTGGGAATGGCTGGGATTTAGGATCCCTCCATTCCTGGAAGTGCCAATGGCCGGGATTTAGGATCCTTGCAATTGGGAATGATTGGGATTTAGGATCCTTGCATCCCAGGGGTGGGATTGGCTGAGATTTAGGATCCCTCCATGCCAGGGGTGGGAATAGCCAGGATTTAGGATCCTTGCATCCCAGGGGTGGGAATAGCCAGGATTTAGGATCCCTCCATGCCAAGGGTGAGAATGGCTGGGATTTAGGATCCTTGCATCCCAGGGGTGGGAATAGCCAGGATTTAGGATCCCTCCATCCCAAACCATTCCAGAGCTGTGGTCCCAAAGCAGGCCCGGGCTCAGGAAGGTTCTGGCCCCCTGGGCTCTGCAGGGAGGTGCCAGCCCTGCCTGGGCTCTGCAGGGAGGTGCCAGCCCTGCCTGGCAGCTCCGGGGGCTGAGCTCTCCTGCAGGAAAAGCCACAGGAGCCTTTGGGATCCGTGGTTTCCTGGGGATGTTTTCTTTTCCCTCTCCTGGCTCCCGTTTTTCTCCTGCACCTCGGGCGGTTTTGGGGCCGCGTGGGCCGGGCTGGGGAGGGCAGGAAAGGCTGAGATAATGACAGGGGATGGTCCCAGGAATAGAGCTGCCCTGCCCTGGCCAGGAGAGGCTGTTCCAGCTCTTTCCATGGGTTTGGGACAGCGAGGGAGGGGCTGGGGCACAGGGATGGTCCCCATGGATGGAGGATGACAATAGGAACAGCTGAAGTCACCGCATGGATTTAGCTCCCGTCTCTTCCTCTGCTTCCCCCGGTTCCTTTTGGGAACATCAGTCCCTGTTCCCCACCACATCCTGCCCCAAACCAGCCCAGCAGAAAGGGAGAAGCCAGCAGGAATTCCAATCAGGAACCACAGAGCAGCTCCTGGAAATTCAGGGAGATCTCGGGGAATTCTCCTCCAGCAGCTTTCCCTCAGTGTGGGGAAAACTCCTCTGGTCCCAAGAACAGCCTCAGGTTGTGCCAGGAGAGGTTTAGGATGGGTATCAGGGGAAATTCCTTCATGGAAAAGGGGAAAACTCCATGTGGGGAAAACTCCTCTGGTCCCAAGAACAGCCTCAGGTGGTGCCAGGGGAGGTTTAGGATGGGTATCAGGGAAAATTCCTTCATGGAAAGGGGAAAATTCCATGTGGGGAAAACTCTGCTTGTCCCAAGAACAGCCTCAGGTGGTGCCAGGAGAGGTTTAGGATGAGTATCAGGGAAAATTCCTTCATGGAAAAGGGGAAAATTCTATGTGGGGAAAACTCCTCTGGTCCCAAGAACAGCCTGGAGTTCCAGGGGAGGTTTAGGATGGGTATCAGGGAAAATTCCTTCATGGAAAGAGTTCAAAGCACTTCAACTGTCCCGAGCAGGATTTTTGGGAAATACCCAAGGCCGAGGCTGCTGCAGTCCCAATCCCAAAACCCCCAGGCCTGGGTTCAGAGGACCCTGGGCCAGGGGGAAAGCAGAAGCAGGGCTGGAGCAGGAACATGAGCAGGAACATGCTTTTATTGAGGAGCGGGTACAGGAGCAGCACAGCCCAGCAGGGAGGGCAGCAGGAGCCTCCCCTGCCCTCCTGGGCCATTCCTGGGGATCTGAGCTGGGGACAGCAGGGACAGCAGGGTCAGTAATGCCCACGAGGCCCTCGCCGAGCACCAGGGGCTGGGGGTGCTCGGGGGCTGCAGGGGAAAGGCAGGGGGACAGGAGGGAGCTCTTCCAGTCAGGATGGGGCAGTGGTCAATGGGAACGGCTCCCACCTGCCCAGGAGTGCTTCATTTCACACCCTGTTCCGTGAGGAATCACTGGGGTGGAGGAAATCAGCACTGGGGTGGAGGAAATCAGCACTGGGATTGGGGAATCCAGCACTGGGATCACTGAAATCAGTGCTGGGATCACTGAAATCAGCGCTGGGATCACTGAAATCAGCACTGGGATCACTGAATTCAGCACTGGGATCACTGAAATCAGCACTGGGATCACTGAATTCAGCACTGGGATTGAGGAATCAGCACTGGGATCACTGAAATCAGCCCTGGGATCAGGGAATCCAGCACTGGGATCACTGAATTCAGCACTGGGATTGGGGAATCAGCACTGGGATCAATGAAATCAGCACTGGGATCACTGAAATCAGCACTGGGATCACTGAATCCAGCACTGGGATCAATGAAATCAGCACTGGGATCAATGAAATCAGCACTGGGATCAGGGAATCCAGCACTGGGATTGGGGAATCCAGCACTGGGATCACTGAAATCAGCACTGGGATCACTGAAATCAGCACTGGGATCACTGAATTCAGCACTGGGATCAATGAAATCAGCACTGGGATCACTGAAATCAGCACTGGGATCACTGAAATCAGCACTGGGATCACTGAATTCAGCACTGGGATCACTGAATCCAGCACTGGGATCACTGAAATCAGCACTGGGATCAGGGAACTGAGCCCCTTGCCAGGGCTGTCCCTCTGTCAGTGACACTGGAGCCACCCAGGGATGGGTGGCACGAGGACAGTGGCTTTACTGGGAGGCCATTCTGGGATGTTTCTGCTGATGGGAGGGAGGAATCAAAGCTTTTTTTAAATTTTTTTGTTTTGCTCTGCCAGGGAATCCATCCCTGCCTGGAGCACAGCAGCCCAACAGCTCCTGGAATTGGGGCTGGGAGTTCCTGTGGCTCTTTGGAAAAGGCCAAAGTTTGGATTCCTTCAAGCCTGGAGGGGAAAAAAAACAAAAACAAAAAAAACTCCAATAAAAAGGGACCTGCAATTCCAGGAAGGCTGCTCTGGGAAAAACATCTCCAGGGGAATACACTCAGCAGGTGGTTTATGTACAGAACTCAGCAATTCCACGAGATACACACCAGGGAAAAAAATGGGAATTCTACTCCAGAGGTGCTTCCAGCAGGGCTGTGGTGGCTGCAGGAAGGGGTGACAGGGACACCCAGTGACTGCCTCAGGTGCAGGAGGTGCAATTCTGGCTGTACAAACAGGAACTAAGTGGAACTCCTAGGGAAAACTGCTGGGAGAGGGGCAATGATCCCACTAAAGCTATTCCAGACAGGATGGGACGGGAGCAGCTCCAAGCACTGATGGTGCTGCCCCAGAGAAGCATTTCCAGCCCTGTCCAAGAGCCAGGGGTGACCCCAGCCCCCAGGGGAGCTGCAGGAGGGACAGAGGGACGGAGCAGGACAGCAGGGACAGGGACAGGCCCAGCAGCCAGAGCTCCTCAGCTTCCTGGGGCTCCCAGACACTTCCAGTCCTCGCGGCCTCACTGAGGCCGAAACTTCCGAGTTCCTCAGAACTGTGGGGACACAGGGCCAGGCCAGGCCAGCCCGGGGTGACCCGCCCTGGGGACACTGCAGAGCCAAGCACGCGGATCCTCCTCTGCTGGGGACGCTGCTGGGGACACCTAGGTGCCCTTGGGAGGGGTCCACTTCAGGCAGCTGGGATCCATGGTCTTGTTGCTGTTGGACCTCTTGGCCTCCTTGGCGATCCACTCATCAATCAGGTCCTGGGGAGAGCAGGGGGGAGGCAGGTTAGGGGTGATCCTGGTGGGGAACCACCCCTGGGACAGCGCCCCAAAGGGGAGGGGGCTCACTCATTAATGCCTCAAAGGAATGGGAAAGGAGCAGCAAAATAACAGCAGAGATACACCAAAGCAACACCAAAATATCAGCAGAGGAACAGCAAAGCAGCACCAAAATATCAGCAGAGGAACAGCAAAACAACACCAAAATATCAGCAGAGATACACCAAAAGAACACCAAAACATCAGCAGAGGAACACCAAAGCAACACCAAAATATCAGCAGAGGAACAGCAAAACAGCACCAAAATATCAGCAGAGGAACAGCAAAGCAACACCAAAATATCAGCAGAGGAACACCAAAGCAACACCAAAATATCAGCAGAGGAACACCAAAACACCACCAAAATAACAGCAGAGATACAGCAAAACAACACCAAAATATCAGCAGAAGAACAGCAAAACAACACCAAAATATCAGCACAATAACAGCAAAGTGACACCAAAGTTGCCCCAAAAGAACAATTTCTCCTCCATGGAGCTTTCTAGAAGCCCTTCAGTGGAGCTCCAAAGGGGCCCCAGGGAAGGGAAAAGGTTTGGGGTTTAAAGCCCTCACCCAGGGATTTATCAGGGGGGGAACAAGCAGGAGCCATGCAGGGTCCCATTCACTGCAGGCCAGGGAGGTTTGGGTCGGATTTTAGGGAAAGTTCCTCATCCAGAGGGTGCTGGGCACTGGAGCAGGGAATGGGCACGGCCCTGAGGCTGCCAGACCTCCAGGAGTGTTTGGATGCCCCCACCAGGGATGCTCAGGGTGGGATTTTGGGGTGTCCTGCAGGGCTCGTTCCTGCCCTGCTGAAGAACAAGGTTGGATTCCCACCTCCTGCTTTACTTGGAGAGGAGAATGAGCAGGGCTGGAGAACCCAAGGAATTCCTGACTGCAGCAAGGAAAAGGAGGAGAACCCAAGGAATTCCTGACTGCAGTAAGGAAAAGGAGGAGAACCCAAGGAATTCCTGACTGCAGCAAGGAAAAGGAGGAGAACCCATGGAAGCCCTGATTGCAGTAAGGAAAAGGAAGAGAACCCATGGAAACCCTGACTGCAGCAACGAAAAGGAGGAGAAGCCAAGGAATTCCTAATTCAAACAAGGAAAAGGAGGAGAACCCAAGGAATTCCTGACTGCAGCAAGGAAAAGGAGGAGAACCCAAGGAAGCCCTGACTCCAACAAGGAAAAGGAGGAATGGAGAACCCAAGAAATTCCTGATTCCAGCAAGGAAAAGGAGGAGAACCCATGGAAGCCCTGACTCCAACAAGGAAAAGGAGAACCCATGGAAGCCCTGATTCCAACAACAAAAAGGAGAACCCAAGGAATCCCTGATTTCAACAAGGAAAAGGAGGAATGGAGAACCCAAGAAATTCCTGATTCCAGCAAGGAAAAGGAGGAGAACCAAAGGAATTCCTGACTGCAGCAAGGAAAAGGAGAACCCAAAGAAGCCCTGATTGCAGCAAGAAAAAGGAGGAATGGAGAACCCAAGGAATCCCTGATTCCAACATGGAAAAGGAGGAGAACCCAAGGAATTCCTGTTTGCAGCAAGGAAAAGGAGAACCCAAGGAATCCCTGATTCCAACAAGGAAAAGGAGGAATGGAGAACCCAAGGAATCCCTGATTCCAACAAGGAAAAGGAGGAGGTGAAGGGAGGTGCCCCAGGCTCACCTGTCTCTTGAGGACCAGGTGTTTGCCCTTCCAGTACTTGAGCATCTGCAGGGCCTGCAGGGTGCTGACGATGTCCACGGGGTTCACAGCGGTCTCCTGGCTGATCTCTGCAATCAGAGCCCCCCAGAGCCTCTGACACAGCCCCAGAGCCCTGGGCCAGCGCCAGCTCGGTGCCATCCCCTCAGGAATGTGGGACTGGCCAGGGCTGCAGGGGTTTGGGGTCTGGAAACAAATCCCCTGAGGGAAGATGCAATCCTGCTTTTCCACATCCCCACAGGAAAACGCCACGTCCTCCCAGGTGCCACCAACAGAGAAATGCCATCAAAAAAAGGCCAAATATTCTCAATATTGGCTGCTGGAGCCGTTTTTGGTTAAAATTAATATTCTAATACGCAGCAGGGTGAAGCTTTTTGCTGAATCTTTTGAAAACTGCAGTTTTTTTCCATCAAGCAGCCAATTCATCCTTCAAAATGCTTCAAATTTCAGCCATTCCCAACACCCCATGGAACTCAGGGCTCTCCACCAACACCTGGGTGGGTGAGGCAGACCTGAGAGGCTCAGGGATGATCCCAAACCCCCCCTGACCTTTGATGGAGATCTCCTTGCCCTGGAAGTTGTGCAGGTAGCGCAGCAGAACCTCCTTCCAGTAGCTCCTGTAGCTGATCAGGCCCAGGTCGGACAGGGGACGCTCTGGGGAACCAACTTTTTCCTCTACTTTAGACAGCAAATAACCTAAAAAAATTATAGAAATAACCACATTTAAACGACTCAGGAACGAGCCAGGATGGAAGCTGCTCCAGCAGCAGCAGCAGCCAGGTGAGATTTCCTGGTGGAGCTGGAGGAATTTTTGGCCAGAATTTCCCCCCACACTCACTGAAGTCAATGAGCATTTTGCCATAGCCTTGTCTCATGTACTGGGGCATGGTCAGGATGCAGGACACGTTGTAGTTGAGGAAGGAATTCTTCTCCTGGAAACAAGGGCAGACAGGAAGGAACTCAGAATTTTTATTCCTTTAGCTGTTTTATTTAAAAAGAAATCACTGTGATTTCTTTTAAAATTTATTTAATATTTATTTTTATTTCAATATTTGTTATTAATATTATTTAATATTTATTTTCATGCATTTTTCTCCACATTCCTCCCCAGTTTCTTTCTCCCTAACGAAGACACCACTCTGCTTCCTGGCAGAAGAAATCACGGTGATTTCTTTTAAAATTTATTTCATATTTATTTTTATTTTAATATTTATTATTATTTAATATTTATTTTAATGCATTTTTCTCCACATTCCTTCCCAGTTTCTTTCTCCCTAATGAAGACACCACTCTGCTTCCTGGCAGAAGAAATCACGGTGATTTCTTTTAAAATTTATTTCATATTTATTTTTATTTTAATATTTATTATTAATATTACTTATTTTCATGTATTTTTCTCCACATTCCTTCCCAGTTTCTTTCTCCCTAATGAAGACACCACTCTGCTTCCTGGCAGAAGAAATCACAGTGATTTCTTTTAAAATTTATTTAGTATTTATTTTTATTTTAATACTTATTATAATATTATCTAGTATTTATTTTCATGTATTTTTCTCCACATTCCTCCCCAGTTTCTTTCTCCCCAATGAAGACACCACTCTGCTCCCTGGCAACTCCAATTCCTTGGAGCTGGTTTGGTTTTTGCTGGGAATGAGAAAAGACAGAGCAGCACAGCACCAGCAATCCCTCAGCAAACACAACAACCCCTGCAGCTCAGCCTTGGACTCTCACCTGCTCCTAAAAGCAGCAAATCCTGAGGCTGCCCAAGGGATTCAGTGCTGATGAGGGGGCCCTAAATTCCATTTTAGTGAGGTGGGGGATGGATGTTCTCCACTGACCTTGGAGAAATACCCAATCAGGTGGCAGCCAGTGTTGTCAGCCTCTGTCATGACGTAGAAGAGGAAGGGTTCCACATCATAATAGAGGGTTTTGTGGTCCAGGAAAAGCTTTGCCAGCAGACACAGGTTCTGACAGTAGATCTGGGCACAGAAAAGAGATGCAGGTGTTTACTCCACTGGGATACCCCAAGATCCAAGGTGTTTATTGCACTGGGATACCCCAAGATGCAGGTGTTTATTCTATTGGGATACCCCAAGATGCAGGTGTTTATTCTATTGGGATACCCCAAGATGCAGGTGTTTATTCCACTGGGACACCCCAAGATGCAGGTGTTTATTCCACTGGGACACCACAAGATGCAGGTGTTTACTCCACTGGGATACCCCAAGATCCAAGGTGTTTATTCCATTGGGATACCCCAAGATGCAGGTGTTTATTCCACTGGGATACCCCAAGATGCAGGTGTTTGTTTATTCCACTGGGATACCCCAAATGTGGGCAAAACCACCTGGGAAAGGACAAAAGCCCCTCAGAACCATCTGAGAAATGATGGGGAAACAGAGCAGCTGGGCCAGGAAACAATTCCAGTGGGGATGGAGCCTGGATCCTGCCCCTCACCTCTGCTGGCTGAGACACACAGGGAGCTGCTGGAGCACCACAGGAGCAGCAGCAAAACTCCTGCAGGAACGGCCCAACTGCAGCAGCCCCTCTGTGAGCAGGGCCACCCTGGCTGTCCCCAGGCCCACCCTGGCTGTCCCCAAGGCCACCCTGGCCCCACTCACCTTGTTTTTCTTGCCATCCACCTCGAAGACGGAGATGGAGCCCTTGCGGTAGATCTCGTCCCCCGGGGGGTGCTTCCAGACACACTTGGCCTGGGACAGGGACAGAACGGGGCTGTCACTGCTGGCCTGGGGACAGGGAACTGCAGCCTGCTGTCACACACTGCCACGTGCACAGGCTGAGCCTGCCTGGGCCCTCTCTGGTCCCACAGCAGCATTCCTGGCGGGACTGAGCCCCACCTAATCCCAGAGCAGCCTCCCCAGCAGGACTGAGCTGTTCCCTGACCCCACAGCAGGACTGAGCCCTCCCTGACCCCACAGCAGCATTCCCAGTGGGACTGAGCCATTCCCTAACCCCAGAGCAGCCTCCCCAGTGGGACTGAGCTGTTCCCTGACCCCACAGCAGCATTTCCAACAGGAAGGAGCTCTCCCTGACCCCATAGCAGGACTCCCAGCAGGACTGAGCCCTCTCTGACCCCAGAGCAGCCTCCCCAGCAGCACTGTGCCATTCCATGGTCCCTCAGCACCCTCCCCAGCAGCACTGTGCCATTCCCTGACCCCAGAGCAGCCTCCCCAGCAGCACTGAGCCCTCCCTGACCCCATAGCACCCTCCCCAGCAGGCCTGTGCCATTCCAGGGTCCCTCAGCACCCTCCCCAGCAGCACTGAGCCCTCCCTGACCCCATAGCACCCTCCCCAGCAGGCCTGTGCCATTCCATGGTCCCTCAGCAGCCTCCCCAGCAGCACTGTGCCATTCCAGGGTCCCTCAGCACCCTCCCCAGCAGCACTGTGCCATTCCCTGACCCCATAGCACCCTCCCCAGCAGGCCTGTGCCATTCCATGGTCCCTCAGCAGCCTCCCCAGCAGCACTGTGCCATTCCATGGTCCCTCAGCACCCTCCCCAGCAGGCCTGTGCCATTCCATGGTCCCTCAGCACCCTCCCCAGCAGGCCTGTGCCATTCCATGGTCCCTCAGCACCCTCCCCAGCAGGCCTGTGCCATTCCATGGTCCCTCAGCACCCTCCCCAGCAGCACTGTGCCATTCCCTGATCCCAGAGCAGCACTGTGCTGTTCCCTGATCCCAGAGCACCCTCCCCAGCAGCACTGAGCCATTCCATGGTCCCACAGCACCCTCCCCAGCAGCACTGAGCCATTCCATGGTCCCTCAGCACCCTCCCCAGCAGCACTGTGCCATTCCCTGACCCCATAGCACCCTCCCCAGCAGGCCTGTGCCATTCCAGGGTCCCTCAGCACCCTCCCCAGCAGCACTGTGCCATTCCCTGACCCCAGAGCAGCCTCCCCAGCAGGCCTGGCCCCAGCCCTCACCATGTGCCTGCGCAGGATGGTCTGGCTCTTCATGTACTTGAGGCAGAACTCGCACATGTAGAGGCGGCCGAGGCGCGCGTACTCCTCGGGGTAGGGCGAGTGGTACCACGTGTCCAGCTCGTAGCGCCCGAACGCGATGGTCTTGATCATGTTGCTGCCCTCAGTGATCTGCCCCTGCAGCCTCAGCTTCTCCTGCCCCAGGAGGAAAGTAGGGTGAGCCAAAAAAGTGAATTCCGAGCAGCAAGGGGGGAATTGGGATTGGTTTTCCTGGAGGAAATCCGGTTCGGGTTTTTTTTTAATTTGTTTTTTTCATTCAATTCCTACAGCTCCTCGCCACTCCTGGTCCTTTCCTGATGCCCAGGGACAGGACATGAGTGCTGTGAGGAGCAGCTGAGGGAGCTGGGGGTGTTTATCCTGGAGAAAAGGATCAGGAGAGGCCTCCTGGCTCTCCATAACCCCAATAGGAGAATGCAGCCAGGCTCTGCTCCCAGGGAACAACAGGACAGGAGGACACAGCTCCCAGCTGTGCCAGGCTGCACAGGAGGAGGAATTTCCTCCCAAAAAAGAGGGATTGGGAATTGGAAGGGGCTGCCCAGGGAAGTGTCCCCATCCCTGGAGGTGTTTAGAGGAGCCTGGATGTGGCACTTGGTGACAGGGTGGTGTCAGGTCACGGGTGGCACTGGATGAGCTCAGAGGGCTTTTCCAGCCCAGTCCATCCTGTGGCTCTGTGACACAGCCCAGGGCTCTGCCCCAGGTGCCCCAGCTGTCCCAGGAAAGCATCAAAGGATCCTTTGATACCTCTCTGGAATGGGATGTGGCTTTGGGAGGCTCCTCAGGAGCTTCAGCAACACCACCAGCCCTGAACTCAGTCACAGGCTAAGGCTGAGGTGGCTTTTGCTGTCACCAGCCCTCAGCAGGGACACTGAAGCTGCCACTGTCCCCTGGGAGCACCCCTGGAATGTCACCACACATTCCTGAGTGCAGAGCTCAGCTCCAGCACTCCCTGGGGACAGCTGGCACTCACCCCCAGCCTGGGCTGGCTGTGTTGGCCTGGAGCTGCTGCCCAGCTCCCTGTGCTGCCTGACAGGTCCCACGGAGCCTGGGGACATAGCTGGGGCAGGGTCTCACCAGGCCCCACAGAGCCCCTGGGGCAGGGTCTCACCAGGTCCCACAGAGCCCCAGGGCTGTGCTTGGGGCTATGCTGGGAGAGGGTCTCACCAGGTCCCAGAGCCCCTGGGGCTGTGCTGGGGCAGGGTCTCACAGAGCCCTTGGGGCAGGGTCTCACCAGGTCCCAGAGCTCCTGGGGCAGGGTCTCACCAGGTCCCACAGAGCCCAGGGCTGCTCTTGGGGCTGTGCCTGGGGCAGGGTCCCACAGAGCCCCTGGGGCTGCCCCTGGGGGAGGCTCTCACCAGGTCCCCCAGAGCCCAGGGCTGTGCTTGGGGCCGTGTCTGGGGCAGGGTCTCACCAGGCCCCAGAGCCCAGGGCTGTGCCCAGGTCTGTGCCTGGGTCAGGCTCTCACCAGGTCCCAGAGAGCCCCTGGGGCTGTGCCTGGGGCTGTGCCTGGGGCTGTGCCTGGGTCAGGCTCTCACCAGGTCCCAGAGCCCCTGGGGCTGTGCCCAGGTCTGTGCCTGGGTCAGGCTCTCACCAGGTCCCACAGAGCCCAGGGCTGTGCCTGGGGCTGTGCCTGGGGCTGTGCCTGGGGCAGGCTCTCACAGAGCCCCTGGGTCAGGCTCTCACCAGGTCCCAGAGCCCCTGGGCTGCCCCTGGGGCTGCCCCTGGGTCAGGCTCTCACCAGGTCCTCGGAGGCGCGGGCCTGGGCCCTGCGGAACAGCTCCAGGTCGTACTCGCTGGTCAGGTTCTCCAGGAGAGGCTCCCTGGTGTTGCCATAGGTCTGCCTGTGCTCCTGGAAAAACACAGCACAGCTGCTGGATCCTGATTCCAGCTGGGAATGCTGCAGGATGACTGGGAGAGCCAGACTCCATCCCAGGGGGAATGACAGGATGGAATTCCTGCCTTTACCATGTATTTCTCCTTCTGCTCCTTGCTGAGCCCCGAGTTCCTCTTCTTCCTGAGCTCAGCCACCTTCTCCTTGTACCTCAGCTGCCTCTCTGTGGGGGCCTGAAAGAGACCCCAGGTGGGGCCTTGAGAGGCTCCAGCCCCTCCAAAGCTCCCCCTTCCCTGCCCACCCCAAAGAATTCCATGCTGGCTGCCATTCCTTGGGGTGTGAGGCAGATCCTCTGCTAATCACAGGGCACTGCAGCTGCAGCCCAGGAATGCAAAGCAGGAAATTTTCCTTCCCACCACAGGACAGGGTGAGCTCTGTGCTGGGGAACAGCTCCCAGCTGACTCAGGGACTGGGAAATGTCATTGCCCTGGTTTGGCTCTCTGCTGCTTACTCAGAGGGAAATTGCAGTTTACAGTTCTGCAGGAATTCCCTGGTCCTGCACATCCAAACTCAGGGGAAGGATCATCCCCAGAACACAGCTCTGCTCCCACATCTCTGAGGGGATCCAGGGAACTCCCCCTCTGGAATGGCAGCTGGGCAGGCTCAGGACTGCCCCAGCAGCTCCCAGGATGTGGAGAAGGGAGCCCAGGCCCCAATCCCTGTGCTGGGAGCTGGGAGCTGGGGCTGTGGCCTCACCTGGTGCCTGGTGGCGTGCCTGTTGTTGTCATCCTGCCTGTGGGCCAGCATCCGCTCCTCAATCTGCTTGTCCCGGCTCTGTGCTCGCACCTGGAGGCCAAAATTCACCTGTCAGGGCTGCAGCCACCTCCTGTCACCCCCTGCCCCTCCAGGTGTGGCACACAAACGCTGCTGCCTCGCAGCCAAGCACAGCAGCACGCAGGGGGGAGCAGTTTGCTGCTCACACATCACAAGGCTCAGCATTTTACCCTAAAAATCCCAAAGGAGGAGAAATCAGAAGGCAGAACCATTCAGGTTTACCTTGCACTCATCTGCTGAGAGGTTGTGGTAGAGAGGGCACCCCGAGATGGAGAAGTGGCGCTCGTGCTTCCCGGTCAGGTGTCCTGCAAAGCGTCAGGAAAACAACAAAACCTGTGAGGAATGGTCCCAAAGAGGTGGAGGACATCTCCCACATGGGCAGATCTGCCCCAGGACCACTGACAGGGACAGGAGAAGGAAAATTCCTGGTTTAAAAAGGAAGGGAAATCTTTCTCACTGTAAGCCAAAGCAGCCAGGGATGGGAGTGCAATAGTTTGGCACTGAAATCCTGTCTCTGGCAAAAACCAATTCCTTCCCCACAAATCTAGGACGTTTCCTCCCACAACTATGCTCACCCTCCTGTCTGCTCCCTCAGGATCACTGGCAGGGGGATAGGAAGAGGAAACTTCCTGGTTTAAAAAGGAAGGGGGCATTCCCCGCCCCTCACACTAAGCCAAAGCAGCCAGGGATGGGAGTGCAATAATTTGGCACTGAAATCCTGTTTCTGGCAAAAACCAATTCCCTGCCCAGAAACCTGGGACTTTTCCTCCCACACCTATGGTCACCCTCCTATCTGGTTCCTCATCCCAAACCACAAAACCCCTCCAGGAGCACCATCCCTGTACTTATGCCTCACATCCCATCTCCAGACCTGCTCCTTGGCATTCCTGCCCCCAATTCCCTGTTTGTTCTCGGGACCCACAGCACCCAAAGCAGCGGCCCCAGAGCAGGGCTGCCGAGGCCAGGGCCTCACCCAGGGAGTTGCAGCCGGGCGTGGGACACTTCATGTTGAAGTTGTAGCTCTCGTGGAAGCGGCGGCGCTTGGGCCGGTGCGAGAGGTCGCTGCCCGAGTCCTTCATGGACATGTCCTTGGCCAGGCTCTCGTCGTGGGACACGTTGGGGCTGGAGATGTCGATGTCGGACTCCGAGGAGGGCGCGTTGCCCGTGGGCGTGCGGGGCGGGGACTCGTCGTGCTCTGCCGCGTTCTTGGTGTCTGGGCAGGGGCACAGGGGACAGATCCCAAAATCGCTCCCAAAAGCGCCTCAGGGGCTGCACGGAGCCTCTCCCACCCTGGGAGCAGCATTCCCTGCCCCTGTGGGTGCCAACAGAGCATTCCCTACCCCTGTGGGCACCAATGCAGCATTCCCTGCCCCTGTGGGTGCCAACAGAGCATTCCCTACCCCTGTGGGCACCAATGCAGCATTCCCTGCCCCTGTGGGTACTAACAGAGCATTCCCTGTCCCTGTGGGCACCAATGCAGCATTCCCTGCCCCTGTGAGTGCCAAGAGAGCATTCCCTGCCCCTGTGGGTGCCAACAGAGCATTCCCTACCCCTGTGGGCACCAATGCAGCATTCCCTGCCCCTGTGAGCGCCAAGAGAGCATTCCCTGCCCCTGTGAGTGCCAACAGAGCATTCCCTGCCCATCCAGGTGCCAATGCAGCATTCCCTGCCCCTGTGGGTGCCAACAGAGCATTCGCTACCCCTGTGGGCACCAATGCAGCATTCCCTACCCCTGTGGGCACCAATGCAGCATTCCCTGCCCCTGTGAGTGCCAAGAGAGCATTCCCTGCCCCTGTGGGTGCCAACAGAGCATTCCCTACCCCTGTGGGCACCAATGCAGCATTCCCTGCCCCTGTGGGCACCAATGCAGCATTCCCTGCCCCTGTGTGCCCTAACAGAGCATTCCCTGCCCCTGTGGGCACCAATGCAGCATTCCCTGCCCCTGTGGGCACCAATGCAGCATTCCCTGCCCCTGTGAGTGCCAAGAGAGCATTCCCTGCCCCTGTGGGCCCCAGTGCAGCATTCCCTGCCCCTGTGGGCCCCAGTGGGCACCAATGCAGCATTCCCTGCCCCTGTGGGCACCAATGCAGCATTGCCTGCCCCTGTGGGTACTAACAGAGCATTCCCTGCCCCTGTGGGCACTAACAGAGCATGCCCTGCCCCTGTGGGCACCAATGCAGCATTCCCTGCCCCTGTGGGCACTAACAGAGCATTCCCTGCCCCTGTGGGTACCTCTGTCTGAGAAGTCCACGGCCTGCTCGGTCTCGGAGCCCGAGGAGCGGGTCTGGCGCAGCGGGTATTTCTTGGGGGTGACGGGAGCTGGCTGCTGCTGGCTGCGCGTCACCCTCCGCGTGGAGTACACCGGCTCGTCCGGCCCGAACGGCGCCGCGCTCCGCACCGGGCTGGAGTCTGCACACATGGGGGAAACGCAGAGTTACACAGGGGGACACTGCGGGGGGACACCACAGTCACACCATGGGGACACTGCAGGGACACCACTGTCACACCATGGAGACACTGCGGGGACACCACTGTCACACCATGGGGACACTGCAGGGACACCACTGTCACACCATGGGGACACTGCAGGGACACCACTGTCACACCACGGGGACACCATGGGGACACCACTGTCACACCATGGGGACACCATGGGGACAGCACTGTCACACCATGGGGACACCGTGGGGACACCACAGTCACACCACAGGAACCATGAGGAACCACGGCAACACCGTGGGGACACCACAGTCACACCATGGGGACACCACAGTCACACCACGGGGACACCGTGGGGACACCCTGGTCACACCATGGGGACACTGCGGGGACACCACGGTCACACCATGAGACACCACAAGAACCACAGAGACACTACAGGAACCATGGGGACACCACAGTCACACCACGGGGACACTTCGGTCACACCACAGGGACACCGTGGGGACACCACGGTCACACCATGGGGACACCACTGTCACACCACGGAGACACAAGGACACACCATGGGGACATCACAGGGACACCATGGTCACACCATGGGGACACCACAAGAATCACAGAGACACCACAGGAACCATGGGGACAGTACAGTTTCTCTAGGGGGACACCACACTCACACCGTGGAGACACTACAGTTACACCATGAGGACACCACAGTCACACCGTGGAGAAGCCATGGGGACACCACAGTCACACCACAGTCACACTGTGGCACCCACAGGTCCCCCCTGCCCCACACTGACTAACGCCCCAGGCTTCTGTCCTGCCCATGTCACCATGCTCTGGCCTTGCCTGATAAAATCTCAGGACACTTGGAGCAATCTGGAGTGCCACCAGCTTTCTCCGGGTTTAACAACTTAATTAACCCGTAATTACCGCCCAGCTCCCATTTGGAGAAGCAAAGATCCCTCAGTTTAGATAAGAACCATCAGTGTTTAGATAAGAACTCATAACCCTTGGGAACAGCAGGATTGCCTGTGGAGTGGAGCTGCACCTGGGATTCTGTGTGTGGGGCTGCAAGAGCCTTTCTGGTTTAATGAGGAGTTGAGCCCCAGTTTTAGGAAAAGCCTTATCCTGGTTTAAAGAGAAGCTTTTCCCTGGTTTAAGGGGGAACCTTTCATCAGTTTAAGGAAGAGCCTTGCCCTGGTTTAAGGAGGAGCCTTTCCTTGGCTTAAGGAAGATCCCTTCCCCAGTTTAAGGGGGAGCCTTGCCTTGGTTTAAGGAGAAGCCTTTCCCTGGTTTAAGGAAGATCCTTTCCCCAGTTTAAGGAAGAGCCTCTCCCCGGTTTAAGGAAGAGCCTTGCCCTGGTTTAAGGAGAAGCCTTTCCCCATCTTCATGGGAGCCCTGCCGTACCCTGTGAGCTCTGGCTGAGCCTTTCCCTGGTTTAAAGAAGAACCTTTCCCCAGTTAATGAGGAGCCTTTCCCCGGTTTAAAGAAGAACCTTTCCCCAGTTAATGAGGAGCCTTTCCCGAGTTTAAAGAAGAGCCTTTCCCCAGTTAATGAGGAGCCTTTCCCCAGTTTCAGAGGAGCCTTTGCCCAGTTTCAGAGGAGCCCCCTGTACCCTGGGAGCTCTGGCTGAGGCGGGCCGAGGAGCGGGTGACGCGGGCGGATCTCCGGGAGGTGCCGTCGCTCTCGGAGCTGTCCGTGTGCTCGGGGTCCGTGGAGAAATCCGAGTCCTCCGTCCCATCCGAGCTGCTGCCCGCGTTCCTCTGCAACGGCACACACTGCACTCAAGTACCGTACTTACTGCTAAAACCACAAAAAACGAGTGAGTATTTCGCATTCTCCCAGCTGCAAGAGTGATCTGTGTGGTTTATGCCAAGTCAAGGACTCTTTTTTCCCTTTCTTTTTGCGTCTCCTGCTCTGTCAGTGAGGAGTTTCCAAAGCAACATGGGACAGATGATCCCTCACAGCCAAAGGGACATTCCCAGCACAGGGTGCCATTCCCAGGATACAAACTGCAGGAATTATCAGAATTATCCCAAAGCAGGGGCAGCAATCTGGATGTCAGAAGGGGGTCTGGCATCAGTCAGCAATTGCAATATATTCTCCTTTCTCTTTCTTTATCACCTTTATTTAACACTATTACAGCATTTTACATAATTTCTCATTATTAAACAATTCATACTCCAATCTAAAACCTTTAATTTTGTTCCCCCCCTCCCGTTTCCAGGCTGGTGCCTGATTTCCAGGTGCGGTTGAAGGCTAACACCGTAAGGGGACACCGGGGGTAGCGGCAGGTGCTGGGGGGCGGCTGCGGGAGCGCGGAGCGGGCAGGCCCGTGGGGGGGCGGCGATGGCGGCGGCCGTGAAGGGAGCGGGGGCGCGGCCGCCATGAGGGGACGGGGGCGGGGGCTGTGCCTCGCGCCGGTGGCGGGAGCGCGGCCCCCGCGCCGCTTTGTTTTGCACCCAGCGGAGCCGCGCGGGCCCCAGCCAATCACAGCGCGTGTGGGCGGGACCGAAAGGGAGGCCTACCAATGGCAGCTCGAGGCGCAAAAAGGCGGGCCCCACCGAGCGTAATTGACAGCAAGCGGCAGCCAATCAGCGCGAGGCTTGCTCCCACGGCAACGCCAAACGGGGGGGGGCCGCGGCGCGGTGGGGGAAGGGAGAAACAAGGCTAGCGCGGGGAGGTGACCGTTGGGGGCGGAGATGGACAGCAGCAATAGCCAATCAGCGGTCAGACCGGCATGGAGATCCACCCAATAGACGGCCAGCTCTCCGAGCGCGTGTCCAATCGGAAACGGCAAGGGGCGGGCCCGGCTGCCCGCGCGGGGGAGGGGAAACGGTAGCCGTTGGGGGTGATGAGTGACAGGCACAGCGGCCAATCAGCGCGCGGCCTGCTAGTGCTCCAGCCAATCAGAGGGCGCGGGAGGCGAGCGCTGGGGGCTCAAGGCCGCTATTTTTCCCCCAGTTTTGGAGCCGGGAGAAGGCGCGGAGTGGGTGGGGAAGGGTAGAAAGCAGTGGCCCGAGCCCGCCAGTCTCCCCGCCGGCCGCCTCCCCCGTTTCCCTGCCGTGCTCACCTTCCTGCGCTGCATCCTAGGCGGGGGCAGCGAGGTTGCCTGGTCCCCGGCGCCCGCGGCCCGCGAAGCGGCGGTGGCCGCCGCGGTGTTGCTGCTGGCGGACTCCGTGGTGACAGCCGTGTCTCCCGCCTTGCGGCACGTCTGCTCCTGCGGCGCCAGCCCCGCTCCCGCCGCCGCCAGCCGCTGATCCCTGCTCGGTCCCTCACGCTTCCGCCGGGACGCGGCCCACACCCCCGTCACGTGACCGCGCGCCATCTTGGAGCCGGGCAGGCGCCGCCGACACTGAAGCCGCGCGCCGCCATCTTTGATTGGGTTAGCGGGCGCCATCTTTGATGAGGGCACGAGGCCGGCGGGGCGCGGCGCGTCCGTTACCGAGGCCGCCGTGTTGAGTGTGGGCAGCGCCGAACTGAGGCGGAGGAGCTCCCAGAGCTCCCTCGTGGCGTGAAGCCTCGAGAATTGCAGCACTGGCAGCTCCTCCGTGGATTCTGCCGGAAGTGGTGCCCTGGAGGTGGGATGTGTGGCCCGGGGATTGTGAATTGTGTTGGAATTCCCGTAAGGATGAGAGGAACTGTGAAGGACAAAGTGCCATGGCGGGGGTTCGTCCCTCCCTCGCCAAAGTGCTTTCGTGACTCGCTGCTCCCTGGCCCCGCCGAGCCCGGGAACCTCTCAGAGGCGCGGCTCGGAGCAGCGGGGCCTTGGGAAGGGTAGAACCGATCCCGGCCGCAAGCCGGCACCTCCGCCCCGCCGAGTTCGAACCGGGTCGGGGCCGGCGGAAGGACCCCAGAAGGCCCCGCTCGGTGTCGCACAAAGTAGGCGGAGCCTCTCTCCGAGATCACCAATCAGAGCCTGTTCCTGTACCCCGCCCCCTCAGCACAGCCAATCGCCGCTCTCCACATCGGGTGGCGCGCCTGCGCGCGCCATGCACCGCGAAGACCCCTAAGGCTGGGCTGCCCTCGGTACTGCCTGAGCCGCCCCGCACACCGCCGGTCCCATCGCGGCCGAACCGCGGCGGGCGCAGTCCCGGAGAGGGTTCGGAGATCTCGGTGTGCAGCTCCCGCCCGGTTCTGCGCTGTTCCCAGCGCGCCCCGCCCGCCTTTCCCCCCGCGGCGGGTCCGGCAGCGCGCGGGGCGGCCCGGGGCGGAGCGGGCGCGGCGGGGCCGATGAGGCCGCCCGGGGCGCCGCGGGATGTGGTGCTGGAGGTGCCGCCCGCGCTGAGCGGCCCCGCCGCCACCATGGGAGCGAGCGCGGCCGCGGGGCTGCCCGAGCGCCTCCGCCTGCCCGTCTGCTTCCTCGGCGTGTTCGCCTGCTACTTCTACTACGGCATCCTGCAGGAGAGCATGTGAGCCGCACCGGGACACCGGGGCGGAGCGGGGCCGGGGGACACGGGGCGGGGAGGGAGGCACGGGACGGGGGTTTGGGGCTGCGGGGACACGGGGCGGGAGGGGCTGCGGAGTAACGGGGCTGCGGGGACACGGGACGGGGACACCGGCGAGGGCGCGCCGCTCCTTCCCGTGCCGTGGGTTCTCTCCCCTGTGTCACCGGTACCGGTCCCACTCTGTCACCGGTGTCCCGCTGTGCCCCGATGTCACTGGTGTCCTGCTCGGTCCCGGTGTCACCGGTGTCCCGCTGTCCGTCCCGCAGCACCCGGGGCCGCTACGGGGAGGGCGCGAAGCAGGAGAAGTTCAAGTACGCGCTGACCCTGGTGTTCATCCAGTGCGTGATCAACGCCGCCTTCGCCAAGCTCCGTAAGTGCGGCACCCCCGGGAGCCCCGGGCCGGTTGTGGCGGGGCCGGGGCCGCTCCTGAGCTGTCCCTGTCCCCGTCCCTGTCCCCGCAGTGATCCGTTTCGTGGATGCAGCACGGCCGGACCGCACGCGGGGCTGGCTGTACGGGGCCTGCTCGCTGTCCTACCTGGGTGCCATGGTGTCCAGCAACTCCGCCCTGCAGTTCGTCAGCTACCCCACACAGGTATGGGACACGGGGACAGGGCTAGGACACAGCTGCCCCACACAGGTATGGGACAGGGGGATACAGGTACCCCACACAGGTACGGGACACAGGGACATGGGGACAGGGCTGGGACACAGCTACCCCACACAGGTACGGGACAGGGGACATGGGGACAGGGCTGGGACACAGGTGCCCCACACAGGTACGGGACACAGGGACATGGGGACTGGGCTGGGATACAGGAACCCCACACAGGTATGGGACAGGGGGACACAGGGACATGGGGACAGGGCTGGGACACAGGTTCCCTACACAGGTACGGGACACAGGGACATGGGGACAGGGCTGGGACACAGGAACCCCACACAGGTACGGGACAGGGGGACATGGGGACAGGGCTGGGACACAGCTACCCCACTCAGGTTAGCATGGGGACAGGGGGACACAGCTGTGACACAGCTACCCCACACAGGTATGGGGACAGGGGGACATGGGGACAGGGCTGGGATACAGGTACCCCACACAGGTATGGGGCATGGGGACACAGGGACACAGCTACCCCACCCAGGTGGGCACGGGGACAGAGGGGACATGGGGACACAGCTACCCCACACCAAGGGGACCCTGGCTGTGACCCTGACCCCGCCATTTTCCTGGTGTCACTTTTGTGTCCCGGTCCCTGCTGGGGGTGCAGGGAGGGCTCTGAGAAGGGACAGAACTGCCCAGAAATGGTGGCAGTGTCACCTGCCAGGGAACTGGGGTCACTCCCTCTGGGGCAAGGGCTGAGCTCTCCTTGCTGAGGCTCAGCTGCCCCAGGGGTCTCACTTTGGGGTCTCACTTTGGGGTGTGGATCATTAATGCCCCTTTTCCTTTCCCAGGTCCTGGGCAAATCCTGCAAACCCATCCCAGGTAAGAGAATTGCCCATTTTGGGGGGGTTTGTGATTTCTGGGCCTCCCTGGCAGAGCCAGCTGGGGCTGGGCTGGGATTCCAGGGAGGGCTTTGGGATCAGTTGGTGACATTCTGTCTCCCCAGCCATGATTTGGGAATGACTTTGTAGGGCTTTAATTCCTCTGAGTGGATTTTGGGGCAGTTTCTGACCCCCCTTTTCCTAGTGATGCTCCTGGGGGTGATTTTTAGGGGGTTTAATTCCTGTGGGTGGATTTAGGCCAGTTTTTGATGTCCCTTTTCCTAGTGGTGCTCTTGGGGGTGATTTTTTAAGGGCTTAATTCCTCTGAGTGGATTTAGGGCAGTTTTTGACCTCTCTTTTACCAGTGATGCTGCTGGGGGTGAATTTTTAGGGGTTTAATTACTCTGAGTGGATTTTGGGGCAGTTTCTGACCTCTCTTTTGCCAGTGATGCTGCTGGGGGTGATTTTTTAAGGATTTAATTCCTCTGAGTGGATTTTAGGGCAGTTTCTGATTTCTCTTTTCCCAGTGATGCTGCTGGGGGTGATTTTTAGGGGTTTAATTCCTCTGAGTGAATTTAGGGCAGTTTCTGACCTCTCTTTTGCCAGTGATGCTGCTGGGGGTGATTTTTTAAGGATTTAATTCCTCTGAGTAGATCTTGAGGCAGTTTCTGATATCTGTTTTCTTCGTGTTGCTCCTGGGGGTGATTTTTTAAGGATTTAATTCCTCTGAGTGGATTTAGGGCAGTTTCTGACCTCTGTTTTCCCAGTGATGCTGCTGGGGGTGATTTTTTTAAGGATTTAATTCCTCTGAGTAGATCTTGAGGCAGTTTCTGACCTCTCTTTTGCCAGTGATGCTGTTGGGGGTGACTTATTAAGGTCTTAACTCCTTTGGGTGGATTTAGGGCAGTTCTTGATGTCCCTTTTCCTAGTGATGCTGCTGGGGGTGACTTATTAAGGGTTTAATTCTTCTGAGTGGATTTTGGGGCAGTTTCTGACCTCTCTTTTCCCAGTGATGCTGCTGGGGATGATTTTTTAAGGATTTAATTCCTCTGAGTGGATTTAGGGCAGTTTCTGACCTCTGTTTTCCCAGTGATGCTGCTGGGGGTGACTTAATGAGGATTTAATTTCTCTGAGTAGATCTTGAGGCAGTTTCTGACCTCTGTTTTCCCAGTGATGCTGCTGGGGGTGACGGTGCTGCGGAAGAGGTACCCCCCAGCCAAGTACCTGTGCGTGCTGCTCATCGTGGCAGGGGTGGCCCTGTTCCTCTACAAGCCCAAAAAAGGGACGGGGGACACCGAGCACGTCTTTGGCTACGGGGAGCTGCTCCTGGTGAGTGCAGGGACCCCACAGGGCTGGGACTTGTGGGGTGGCACCTGGGAGGAGCCCTGGGGCCTCAGGTGGGGTTTATTCCTGCAAGAAATCCTGGGATTTACTCCTCATCTGGGATAAATTGCAGGGTTTCAGGGGGGATTTACCACCTGGGATACACCCCAGGCTCTCAGGTGGGATTTACTCCTGGGATAACCCCTCAGGTGGGATTTACCCTCACCTGGGATAAAGCCTGGGCTCTCGGGTGGGATTTGCCCCTCACCTGGGATAAATTCCAGGGGTTCAGGTGGGATTTGCACCTGGGATAAACCCTGGCCTCTCAGGTGGGATTTACCCTGGGATAAACCCAAGCTCCCAGGTGGGATTTACCCTGGGATAAAGCCTGGGCTCATAGGTGGGATTTACCCCCACCTAGGATAAATTCCAGGGTTTCAGGTGGGATTTACCCCAGGATAAACCCAAACTCCCGTGTGGGATTTTCCCCAGGATTTACCCCAGGATAAACCCAAACTCCCATGTGGGATTTTCCCCAGGATTTACCCCAGGCTCCCATGTGGGATTTTCCCCAGGATTTACCCCAGGATACACCCTGGCCTCCCAGGTGTGCCTTGGGGCTGCAGCAGCCCAGGTGTGCAGAGAGGAGCCTCCTGTGCCCTGCACCCTCCAGCCCCTCTGCCAATCCCTGTTGGTAACTGCTGTGCAAGGGGAATTGCCATTTGCCCTGGGGACAAGGACCAGGGCCTGATGGTGTCCCCTGTCTGTCTGTCCATCCCCTCTCTGTGCCCTGTCTGTCTGTGGGTGCCCAGCTGCTGTCGCTGACCCTGGACGGGCTCACGGGGGTGTCCCAGGACCACATGAGGGCTCATTACCAGACGGGCTCCAACCACATGATGCTGAATGTCAACCTCTGGTCCACGCTGTTCCTGGGGGCAGGTGAGGAACCAGGGCTGGACCCGGGCCCTGCCTGGCCTGGAGCCCTCTGGGGCTTGGTTTTGTTGGGGATTTTTGGGTTTTTGCTCGTGGCCCAGCCCTGTCCCTCGCTGAGCTCTCCTGCAGCTCCTGCTCCAGCTTGGGAGCACAAAGTGGAGCCCAGGAGGGCTGGGAGCTGCCCCTGGCACTGGAGCAGCTTTAAGGTCCCTTCCAGCCCAAGCCATTCCAGGATTAGCACTCCTGATTAATTGCTGGGGATTGTTCTGTTGGAATTTGATCCCAGTTAATGATCTTCCTTTCACTAATTAACCAGGAGGGCGATTGCTTCTGCTGCTGGTGTTTCCTGCTGGAGTTTGTGGGGTTCACTGCCTGCTTTGGGGGTTCTGAGCCCTGCCTGACCCCACGAGGGTGGGATCCCCATCCAGGCTGCTCCTCCTGGCTGTTTTCCAGGGATCCTGTTCACGGGGGAGCTCTGGGAGTTCCTGAGTTTCATGGAGCGTTATCCCAGCATCATCTCCAACATCCTCCTCTTCGGCCTCACCAGCGCCCTGGGCCAGGTCAGGGATCAGGGATTTTGGGTGGGGTTTGCTTCCCTGGCAGGGGCTGGGATGGAATTCCCAGGGAAGCTGTGGCTGCCTCATCCCAGGCCATGCTGCAGCACCCTGGGTTAGGGGAAGGCATCTCTGGATGAGCTCCAAGGCCCCTCCAGCCCATCCCAGGATGCCACAAACCCCCTTCAACCCAGGATTTGGAGGGAGATCCTTTGGGATTTGCCCCTGGCTGCCTGTCCTGGCAGTGCCAGTGACGGGGGCTCTGTTCTGGCGGGGCAGAGTTTCATCTTCATGACCGTGGTGTACTTCGGGCCCCTGACCTGCTCCATCATCACCACCACCCGCAAGTTCTTCACCATCCTGGCCTCCGTGGTGCTCTTTGCCAACCCCATCAGCCCCATGCAGTGGGTGGGCACCGTCCTGGTGTTCCTGGGTGAGTATGGGGGCCAAAATCCATGGGATTCCTGCCCTGGGAGCTCCCCAAACCCACGGGAGCCTCTGCAGGGAGTGTGGGACCTGCGGTGCGGTTCGGTCCCTTCTCCCCAGCTCATTCCGTGGGTAAATTTGGGGATCTTCAGCTGATTTTTCTCCCAAATTCTCATCTCCCTGCTGGTTTGAAGAACTCAAACCTGGTGTTTTGTTTCCTGCCAGGCCTTGGGCTCGATGCCAAATTCGGGAAGGGGGTGAAGAAAACGTCGCATTGAGGTCGATCGGGCGATCCCGCAGTTGGAATGAACTTTTAATTTATTGTCTTGTACCTCAGAATCTGGTGTGGAACTGGACTCAGGACAGGGAATCAGAAGAAAACCGTGTGGAATTTATTTTTGGGTTGAGTTTGGTTTGGTTTTTTAATTTCAAATGGTCTCTAAAATGTAATCCTTTAGTTTGAGGTGTAATTTTGCTTTTTTTTTTGTGTAATCAGAGCTGCCCCCTGAGCCGAGCAGCAGCAGCAGATCCTTGCCTTAACAGGAAAACACAAATCCTTCCTATCTTTATTAAAGAAAACCAGACTATGGCTGCTCCTCCAGGACTTTTGTTGGGGATTTGGCTGATTTGGGGGGGACCCAGCTTTGCTCTCCAGGGTGGGAGAGGAACGATCCCAGTCCTTTGGGGTGATTCTGGGATTAAAGAATTTCAATTGGACGCAGCCCCTTCCTGCTGTGGGGTTTTCCAGAGGGTCAGAGCAGCCCCTTGGATTTTCTTCTACTGGGATGAGCCAGCAGGGAAATCCTGAATGTGCCTCAGGAAATGAGAATTCCCCAAATTCGGGGCAGCTCCTCTCCCATCCCCTGGGATGCCCAAGCAGGAATTCCCAGAGCAGCTCCTGGAGAGCCTTTGGGATGTTCCTGCCTGGATCCAGCTGTCCCTTGGAATAAATCCCAAAGGAACAGGGTGGGATTCAAGGAATTTCCATCCTCTGCTTCTTCTTCTTCTTCTCCAAGGAACTTTGGGAGAGGGACGAGTCTGTTCTGTGGGATTTGGGCTCTGCTCCTTTTGCTCCTTTTTCCTATCCCAAGGCAGGGCTTGGATTGGGGGGAAACATCAGGAACCTCCTCCTGTTCCCAGGGAAGGGCCAGGGATGCACCAAGCGCTGCCAGAGCATCCAGGGAAGGGCAAAAGGGATTTTAATTCCTGCTGCCAAGGCCTGTTGGGTTTATTCCCTGCAGGAAGTGACCAAGGGAGCCCCATCCAGCCCTGGGATCCCGGGAGCTGTCCCAGGGTGGGACTGGGTGGGATTTAAGGTCCCTTCCAGCCCCAACCATTCTGTGGTTCCCAGTGTAAGTGCACCCAAGGGACAAATCCCAGTGCCCAGGCTCCCCACAGCTCACTGGGCTTCACCTGCCCTGGCTCAACCCCACCTTGGAGCAGACCTTCTCCAGCTCGTGGGATGCAAATCCAGGGAAATGAAAGATTTGGGGGTTTTTCAGCCCTGGGAGCTCCCTCCGCCTGTGCAGCTCTGGGATCAGGAGCTCTTTCCCAGCAGGAATTCTGGGGCAGGAGAGAGGCTCTGGAATGTTCCGGGCAGGCCTGGCTGGGCAGGGAATTCCCGCAGGGAATTCCGGGGGTTGCTCCCCAAGGGCAGGAGTGGAATTTTCTGGGTGCCTCGGGTGGGTACAGATGGCTCAGGCCGGGATGAGCAGCTCTGAACCCATCCCAGTTTTCCTCCTTCCCGGCTTTTGTTGGCTTCAGATCCCAATTTCAGCCACTCCGGCCGCAGTTACCGGCAGGGGGAACTCTGCTTTAACCATTCCCAACCAACACCGGGAGAAAGCCAACAAAAAACCCAGCAAAAAGCGGCTCCTGTGCCACCCCTGCTCGAGCCGTGCTGCTGGAGCCAAACCCAGCTGCAAATCCTGCTTTTCTCCAGGTTTATCCCCGTTTTTATTGTGTTTAATCCAGCAGAGCCCCCTGGAGCCGGGCTGGGAGCTGAAATCCTGCCCTGCTCCTCCTGGCCTGGGGAGCATTCCCGCTTGGATTCTGTGGGATTCTGCTTGGGGATCATTCCTGCTAGGATTCTGCTTTGGGACCATTCCCATTGGAATTCTGCTTTGGGACCATTCCCACAGGGATTCTGCTTTGGGATCATTCCCATTGGGATTCTGCTTTGGGATCATTCCCGCTGGGATTCTGCTTTGGGATCATTCCCACTGGGATTCTCCCAGGGACCATTCCCACAGGGATTCTGCTTTGGGATCATTCCCATTGGGATTCTGCTTTGGGATCATTCCTGCTGGGATTCTGCTTGGGGCCCATTCCTGCTGGGATTCTGCTTTGGGATCATTCCCACTGGGATTCTGCTTTGGGATCATTCCCATTGGGATTCTGCTTTGGGATCATTCCTGCTGGGATTCTGCTTTGGGATCATTCCCGCTGGGATTCTGCCCCTGGAATTCTGCCTGGGGCCCATTCCCTCTGGGATTCTGCTTTGGGATCATTCCCACAGGGATTCTGCTTTGGGAACAGGGATTCTGCTTGGGGCCCATTCCTGCTGGAATTCTGCTTTGGGACCATTCCCACTGGAATTCTGCCTGGGCCCCATTCCTGCTGGGATTCTCATGGGGATCTCTCTCCCTGGAGAGCGATCGGAGCCGGGCTGGGAAGGGGAGGGTGGGATTGAGGAGCTGAGCCCGGCTCCCACAGGGGGAATTTGGCAGTTCCGCTCCCTCTCCTTTCATCCCCGCTGCTCCTCCTGCAGCTCCAGCAGCTCCAGCAGCAGATGGCTCAGGAAAAAAAAACAAACAAAAAAAAAAAAAAAAAACAAAAAAAAAAAACCAAAAAAAAAAGCCAAATGTTTGGAGAGGGGACTGAAATTTTGGATGTTTAATAGGGATGGAGATAATCCTGTAAGGGATGATTTTCTGGTCACAGGAGAGTAAAGGTGGACAAGGAATTGTTGTTATTCCCTCTGGATGTTGGTGTTCCTTTGAAACACCTCGAGGATGCTTTGGGGACAGCAAGGAATGGTTTCCAGGCTGGTGAATGATTTGATGATTTAATGATTTGCTTCCCTGCAGGTTTGGTTTAATTGTCCCCACATTGAATGAAATATTGGGATTTTCCCTTCATGAACTCCCAGTCTGGAGCCCCCAGGAGGGACCTGGAGGCAGCCCTGGGGCAGGAGCAGAGGCCTCTCCCCGTGGGCAGCAGAAAACTCTGCTCGGAATATCCCAAACGCTGAATATTCCAAGGCAATATAAACCCCTCGTTGGTTAATTTTGTTTTGTGGTGAGCGTGGCTGGGAAAACAAAATCCTGGAATGGTTTGGGCTGGGAGGGAGCTGGGCTGGAGGCTGTGCTCCCCGAGGACGAGCTCCTGTTTGAGGGGGAAAACTGCCTGGGGATGAATTTGGGGGATTTGGGGACAATGCTCAGGCCCCCCCTCCCTGCAGGTGCCGAGGTTTGGGGAGGGGGAAGCAATCCCACAGCAGGATCAGGTTTTAATGAGTGTGGGATCAAAAGCAGCCTGGAAAACAAGAGCAGCCTCATCAGGAGCCGCTGCTAACGAGCACCAAAGCCCGCGCGGGGCTGGGGGAGCTGCTCGCTCACCGTTGTCAATTTGAGGGCTGAGTTCCTCCTCTCCTCCAAAATCAGCTTTGATGCCTCTCGAATCCAGGTAAAAATAGCAAGCCAGCAGCTTCCCTGCGAGTGAAACCTCCAGGGCAGGGTTTGTTTTAAGTGGTGTTTGTTTTCTCCCAAACAAAAGTGGCTTTTAATCATGGCAGCGAGGACTGAGGGAAGGTTTCTGGTGGCGTTTGGGAAGGAAATCTGGGTGGGAAACGTTCAGAGCAGGGAACTGGGGATGGTTGGAGAGGGAACTGGCCCTGCAGAGCAGCAGGAATTCCCTCGTGGAAGGGCTGGTCCCTGTGGGTTTGCCATGAATTTAGGGCTGCGCTGGACTGTCCTGGTTTGGGGTTTGTGTGCTTCCAGAGTGGGTTTGGGATGGGAGGAGCTCAAAGCTCATCCAGTTCCATCCAGGGCCACCTCCCACTGTCCCAGTGTCCAGCCTGGCCTGGGACGCTCCCGGGGATCCAGGGGCAGCCACAGCTGCTCTGGGAATTCCATCCCAGCCCCTCCCAGGGAAGGAAAATCCACCTGAAGGAAAATCCTGCACCCCTCTGGATTGAACCTGGAAGGAGCCAATTCTACACATAGATAAAAGCCATCAATATTTGATGTATTTCTGTAAGAGACACCGATATTTTATTTACACACGAAAAGAACTGCTTAGCCTCTCTCCACCCGAGGAGCTGTGCAAGGTGGGGATATTTCCCTTCCCCTCCTGCCCCGTTGATCCACAGGGAAGGGAACCTGGCACTGCTGGGCTCAGGTTTTGCTGTTCCACTGTGGATCCCACCCGGAGGAGAATGACTGCAGCAAATACAAATTTAAAAAAATACAAAAAAACCCAGGCTCTCCATTCCCCTTCCCGGGAGGATGCTCAGCCCTCCACGGTTCAGGGATTGCGGGATCCATCAACTCCGCCCGTCCCCGGCCCCCGAGCGTCCCCTGGGGCGCACCGAGGTGACAGAGCCGGGGCTGCTGTGACAGGAGAAACCTCCAGAGGGGCTGGGGCGAGCAGGAGATCTGCGAGGGATGGAAACACCCGGCACCAGCGGGAGAGAACGGATTCCTAATTGGCTGTTACCGAAAAAAAAATGACCATTTCACAAGGAAACCATCGCAGCCTGCGGCACGCACGTTGTTTAATGATTTAAACCGCGCACAAAGCAAGCACGTCCCCAGAGCTGGCCGAGGTTCCGCGGCAATCTGTGGCACGGCGTTCCTGGTGCTCTCCAGATGGGAAATGGGCGCCACAGGTGCCCCTGGCACGGGCAGAGGGGAGCAGCACCTCGCACTGGCTCCGTGAGTGCTGCACAAATTAAAGCCTCATTAAGTCTCCCCCGTGATTGAGCCGGGCTTTGTTTGCAGCGGGTTTGTTTGGGTTCGTAAGAGAGCTGGCAAATCCAGGAAATAATGAAATAACTGCGTTTTCATCCTCTCCTGATAGGGGAGTTTAATTAGTGCTGCATTCTCAACAGCTCTGATCCCGCCGTGCCGCAGATCCTTCCTGGATAAGGGGATAATGATTGGAATCCTGTCCTGCAGCCCGCGCTGGAGGCTGGGCTGCTCCGTTTCATCACTGGCAGCTCTCTGCAGCTCAGCCTCTCCCTAATTACATTTCTGGAGTTTTAGTAAATTGAAAGGGAAAACGCAGGAACAAAATAATTAAACCCGAAGAGGAAGTGAATATTAAAAAGCAGCAGCTAGTTAAAATTCTTGCACTCAGCTCCTGTCAGAGCCGTCGGTTTAATCAGCTTCCCGTGGAAATCAAAGGGAGAGGGTGACACCTCCAGACCCGGGGGTACTGCAGCATTTGGTGTCCCTTGTCACAGGGAAATGCCACCTGCCTGCTGCCATCCAGGTGGGAAGTGTCCCTAGAGCCGGGAATTCAGAGCTCTCGCTTCACACACACCAAAATCCCCATCCCAACAGCCAAGGTTTAAGCGCCTGGAATTGTTTATTTATCACAGAATCACGTCCCAGGCACGAAGAAGTGACAATAATTCTCTTCTCCCAGCCACCAAGGGGGACAGAGCTGAGCCTAAATAACTTTAGCAAAGGGAGGAGAGGTGAAATTCCACCTCCGTTTCCACAGGTGCCCAATTTAATTTTTCACTTCCTGGGAACAAGAGAATTTTGATCAGGAGAACCTGAAAAGGAACTTGAATTCCCCACTGCAGAGTGACACTTGGCCAGTGCCGGATTAAAGTAGAATTTCTGTTTGTTCTGGTTACAGAGAGGCTGCCAGGGAGGAGGGGGGAATCTCTTTGTTGTCTGTGAAACTGGTGCTGTAATTTCCTCTGCCACTCCAGCTCTGAGAGGAGAAACGCACCGCTAAAAATCCGCAGCTTAGGTGGGAATATAAACGGGAATGGAAGAGGGATGAAAGGCGGTTTCCAGGAGAAGCGTGTGGCCAGCACGGGAATGCAAACACCAGCCCTGCACCTCACAGAGCCATTCCTTCATCAGCGCAGCATCACCTGCTGCTCTGTCACCACGGGCAGCACTTGGGGACACGAAGGAATGCAGCAGGACCCGAGGATTGCTCAGAGGAGGATTCGCTTGCCAGGAAAACCTGGGACACTGCAGAGAACAAACGTTCCCAATAATCCAGGAGCCAGCCGTGGGTGGACGTGGCAGCCCCTGGCCCAGACCAGCATTTCTCACCTGGCAGAAGGAGAGAGAAGACAAAAATATTTTGCATTTCCCATTTCAATAAGCGTGGCTGTGCTGTGGAACCTGAGTAATTCGGTTCTTGGGGTGCTTTGTGTGTAGTGGAATTAATTCACCCTGAGGCTGGAAGTGAGGAGGGGAAGGCTGCTCTGGATAAACTTCTCACAAACGTTCAGGTAATTAAGGACTGGTAACAATGACATCTTTGCTTCACTGGTTACAAACCACCACAAAGTAGCAGAGAAGAGCCATACCAACTAATTAATTGCTTCCTTTGCTTAAAATGTATAAATAAGTTAAAAAGTTTTGTATCAGCATGGGTGTGGAGCAACTTTGTCAGCCACGCACAGCCTGGGCCAAGAAGAAAGCAAGGCCTGACTCGATAACACTGAAAAATGGGTGGAGTCTTATTTTTCATGATATTTTTGGAGGATTTTGGTAACACTTCCTCACAGAGCTGTGAAGGGAAACAGCAACCGCCATTTCCTTGGGCAGACAGACCCTCACGGAGCCGTGAGGAGAGAGATGGTTCCTGCCATTCCCTCGGCCAGGTGTCCCCTCATGGAGCCGTGAGGGAAGGAGAGAATGGCTCCTGCCATTCCCTCAGGCAGGTGTACTGTAATAGAGCCATGAGGGGAAACGGCTCCCACCATTTCCTCAGGCAGGTGTCCCCTCATGGAGATGTGAGGGGAGATGGCAGCCGCCATTCCCTGAGGCAGGTGTTCCCTCACAGAGCCGTGAGGGGAGATGGCACCCGCCATCCCCTCAGACAGGTGTCCCCTCATGGAGCCGTGAGGGAAGGAGAGATGGCAGCCGCCATTCCCTGAGGCAGGTGTTCCCTCACAGAGCCGTGAGGGGAGATGGCATCCGCCATTCCCTCAGACAGGTGTCTCCTCACGAAGCCGTGAGGGAAGGAGAGATGGCTCCCGCCATTCCCTCAGGCAGGTGTCTCCTCACGGAGCCGTGAGGGGAGATGGCTCCCGCCATTCCCTCAGGCAGGTGTCTCCTCACGGAGCCGTGAGGAAAAGGGCGATGGCACGCCCAGAAACCTCCCCAGGAACAGCGGAAAGGCGGTGCCGCCTGCGGGGGCCGTGTGTGGCGGACATGTGGGCAGCGAGAGCGCCGCCCGCGCCGACCCCGCGGTGGAACGGCACTGCGACAGCAGCAGCCGGTGCCGAACGGGAACAGCGGGGCCAGCGAGGCACAGGGCGCACGCTGCGCGGCGCTGCCAGACGAGCGTTCATCAGAGGGGACCAGAGGGGCAGAGCCGCCAGGACACGCCTGCCACAAAGTGATCTCAGCGTGAAAGCGCAGGAGGGACGGGACCTGCCACAAAGAGGGGTCTCAGACACAGCGCATGCGCAAGAACCGACCCGGCCGCGCGTGCTCGCGGCGGGGGGAGCGGTCTCGCGCGACGGGTGCACGGCTATAAAAGGTGGTGGGCGTGGCCGGCGGCGTCAGTCCCGCAGTGCGCGTGCGCAGCCGTGAGGGGAGCGCAGGGCACCGCCATATCCCGGCCCCCCCCGCCGCCCCGGCACCGCGCGCATGCGCGCTGAGCTGCTGCGGGCACCTGCGCAATAGTGATCCCCCGGTCGCGCTCGGCGGAGACCGGCCCGGGAGGACATGCTGCCAAATAGTGATCCCTAGCTGCTGGTGGTCTCCTGAGGGGGCTGCGGGGTCCGGGGCCGTCCCCACACACCGCACCTGCCCGGCCACCGCTCCCCGCCTCCCTCCGGCCTCCCAGCAGCGCCGCACCGCCGGCGGGGCCGCTCCTCGGGCCGCGAGGTGAGAGCGGAGGGGAAGGAGTTGTAAGGGGGGGGGGGGGAGCGCAGGGCCTGAGGGACCGAGGGGGGCGGGCGGCGGGGAAAAGTTGGGGAAAAACCTGGAGCGGGGATTCCTGGAGATCGCCAGGCTGGGGGACAGGGGCCATGGGGAGCCTGGAGCCGGCTGAGGGAGCACGAGTGGGAAAGAGAGGAGCGGGCCGGAGTGGGAGCGCTGCGATGAGGAGCAGCAGCATCAGCGCTCAGGGGTGACAGGTTGTGGCCTGGCCACGGTGTGAGCCCGTCCCCGAGGCAGGAGCCAAGCTGGGATCGCTGGGAATGCGAGCCGGGATCGCGGCTCTGCTCCCCGGGCGAGTGTCGGGCCTGTGGTGCTGTTTGGAGGAAATGGTGCATCATCCTGCAGTGTGGAAAGGGAAATAATTCCCCTTCCCGGGGAGCTGGGGCCATCCTGGAGCGCTGCCGCTGCTGCTGCCGAGCATCGTCCGCATTCCTGGTGCTGCAAAGGGAAAACAGAGCGCCTGGAGTGGGAGATGGGATTGTCTGGGTCTGACAGGAGTTCTTCGAGGGGCAGGAAGATCTCAGGTGTGATGAGATCGGCTGTCAGCTCTCTCCAACTCAGCATGGCTGAATGTGTTCGTGTTGTGGTTCTACAGCATCGTCCTGACATAAGGAAAAGAAACACTTTTCCCTCATTACCTCTTTTATCCACTTTGCCTTTGGAGTTCTAAGTGGTGGCTTGTTGTGAAGCCCTGTGAGAGTTTGAGGAATGACACTTATTTATGCTTTATAAAGCAGAACTCTAAACCCTGAATTATTTCAGTAAAACATCCGCCTGATTTCTCTTTCAGTGACATTTTCCAACCAGCTGCCCACAACGACTCGGTGTCATTTTCTCCCTCGTTTTGTTGCAACCTGAAGAAAAAACAGATTGGTTTTTTTTTCCTTTTTTTGTTACTTTGTTATGGGTAGGGTTGAGCTCAGGACAGCCCAGCAGCAGAATGCCCGGAGGCTGTGATCCTGTCCCTCCAGCAGCAGGGGACAGTGGCACAGAACTGTGCCCGTCAAATGGAAACTGCTGCCACATTTGTGACAGCCTGATTCGCTGGAGTGGAGTTCCTGTTATAAAACCACCCCTTTTCTCCCCAAAATCCCGGGGGTTTGGGCACAAACACAGGTCAGGGAGTGGGGTTAAAGTGAGGGCATCACTGCCAGCCCAGCCCACACCGAAGTGCTTAAAAAACCCATGATTTTTGTGCCATCATTTCTCCAGTTTCCTGCTGGTTTCCTGTGGAGGAGGCACCAGTGCTGCCCATGTCCCTGCTCAATGTTAAACCAGTTACCTGAGCAGCTCCTGGCCCAGTTTGCACCAGGGTTAATCTGGGAGTGCCCTGAGCCTCTCCTGGCTGGGATTGTTGTGCCTGGCACGTCCCAGCCTGGCTCCTGGCAGTGCCCAGCGGGGTTTGCTGCCCACTCTGCCCACCTGGGACCATCCCATGCCAGGGTGACCCTGCAGGGAGCTGCGAGTGCTGCTGCTCCCCGAGCTGCTGCTGTGCTGGGGGAGCTCCAGGCTGGGAATCGCAGGGGATTCTGTGGGATCCCTGCTCCCCAGCCAGCCCTGCTGCACGGCTCCAGGGTTATGTAAGATCCCTCAGATCCCTCTGGTTCCTCAGCCTCGCTCTGCTGGGCTTTGCTGCTCCCGGCACAAACCTGTCGGGAAATGGAGAAAACCCAACATAAACAAACAGGGACGGCCAAAACCCTTTTAGTGAGGGAGCTGCTCTTTCATCCTCAGCCCAGCAGCTGCTGCTGGGAGTCTGTGCTTGGAGCTGTGAGCCCTGGGATGGAAAGGTGTGGCCAGGCCCAGAAACACCTGATGGGGCAGGAGGTGTTTGTGCCCCCGAGGAGGCAGAGGAGCTGCTGGCAGTTCAGAGGCTCAGCTGGAAACAGACTGGATTCTTTCTGTTGTTGTTTTTGTGTTTTCGAATGTCCCTGCAGTGCTTGCTGTGGGAGGAAGGATCTGAGTGGTAATTGAGTGTTGAGCTCTTCTCTCTGCTGAGCAGGGACAGCACCCGAGGGCTGTGGCAGGAGGGATTTGGGGTGGATTGTAGGGATTTAGGGTGGATTTTAGGGGAAAGCTCTTCCCCCAGAGGGTGGTGAGGCACTGGAACAGCTCCCCAAGGAATGGACACATTCCCAAGGCTGCCCTGGGATGGGATTTTGGGATGTCCTGTGCAGGGCCAGGAGCTGTGGGTGATCCCTGTGGCTTTTGTGCTGTTCCACAAGAGGTTCTGGAAGTCTCTGTGCTGCTGTGCATGGCTGAGGAGGAGGAGGAGGAGCAGGGATGAGCTGGAACTGGGGGCACTGGCGTTGTTTTGGGGTTTTCCCTCCGCGTTTTTAGGGCTGGAAAGGCACCAAAGCACCGGCTGTGACCAGTGCCTGGGGGAACTCTGGGGAATTCCTGGGAGGGAATTCTCTGGCTGCAGGCAGGGCTTGCACTGCTGTGATCCGAGGTGTCGCTGGCCTCGCAGCTCCAGGGAATTTTAGACATCTGTGGAATTTATAAAGTTTATTTTTAGGCATCTGTAGAGTTCATAAAGTCGGGATCATGGCAGGGATTAAACATTCCCATCTGGAAGGTGCTGGTTTGGCCATGGATGCCAAACCCAGGAGGATCTGCTGATTTTAGAGAAAATAGGGCTGAAATTTTCACATTAAGACCTCAGCTCAGCTTTTCTCCACCTGTCTTACAGATGCTCATGGGAGGTTCTGGTTTAGGGTTTGGAAATGGCTTTGGGCACAAACACAAGGTTAAAGTTGTGCATTTGAAGGTTGGGTCTGGTGTCACACTCGGGCTGTGAATCGAGCACAGCAACGCTGGGGCTTTGAAAATTGATCCAACCTGTGATAACAGAAATCATTTCCCAGCAGCAGAGAGCGGCCTTGTGCACACCTGGGACAGAATTAGACACAGCACAAGTGCAGAGGTTAATCTGAAAATGGGCTCATTTTAGAGATCAGGGCTCTTGTAAGGTCAGTAACACTGGTGAAAGTACTCTGGAGTGCTCAGGGTATCAGCATTGAGTTTGATGCCATTCAGGGACATTTTGGGAGGTGTCAGGCAGAGACTTTTCCCCAGGTGAAATCCCTGTCTGGGATTTCAGGTGTGACAGCCCCCTGTGTCCCAGCAGAGCCCTGCCCTTCCATTCCCTGCCCTTTTCCCCTTTTTCCTGGTCCAAAGCCAACCTTCTGCTGTCCTTCCCGAGCCTTTGAAGGGAGCAGGGAGTAAAGGAGCTTTTCCTGCCTCGTCCCTGTTTTCCTGCTCCATGATCCCGTCCTGCTCCCTCTCCCTGCGCTGTTCCCAGGCACTCTTTGATGCTTTGCTGGCCCCAGGAGCAGCCACTCAGCTTTTGAACCCCTCAATTAAAAATCTCCTTCCTTCCCAGCCTCCCCCGAGTTCCCTTTCTGTGGATAAACCTGCCTGGAAGTGGAAATTCCCAGGAATTTCTGCTGTGTTTCTCAGGAGGGAGTTGGTTTATCCTGAGAGGCAGAAAATGACTGAATTTTGGGCCAAAAATCTGGTGATTCTGGAGTCGGTTCTGGGATTGTTGGTTGGGTTTCTGTGCCCACCTGTGGCAGGTGGGGTCCCAGGATTTCCCTGCTGAAGGCAGAGCTGAGCTGTGAGCCCGGAGGGGGTTTTGGCAGGCCAGGGTGACAAGGGAACATTTCCTGTGCTTCCCCAGGTGCTCTGGCTCTGCCCTGGGATCCAATGTCTCCATCTGGAAGTGCTTGGGAGTGGGCTGAGAATTGCTCTGCTCTGAGCTGTGATTCCAGCTCTGTCCCGAGCCAGGAGTTTGTTATTTATAGCCAAGGAGTAGCAAACTCTCCCTGTACACAGGGGGCCATAAAATAATGTTTTCTGTTTTCTTTCCTGTGTTTTGATATTTCTGCCTGTGCCTGACGTGTGTCCCTGCCTCTCCTGAGCCCTGGGATCTGAATTATTTCCCAAATGTTTCCCTCAGAGCTCTGTGCCTGCCTTGCTTTTCCATCCAGCTCCAGTGCAGAGGTGCCAGCACCTCTGGGGAGGTGGCACCTGGTGACACCTGAGGTGTCCTGAGCAGGCACACCCAGCCAATGGAGAATTCCATTGTGGCTGCAGGTTTCATTCCCACCTTCTGGCCAGGGGTGTGTGGAGGGCCATGGAATCACTGTTTCAGGGGGTTCCAAAGTTATTTTATGTCTTTTTTTTTTTTTTATCTATCCTTTTAACTCTTCTTAAATAGAATTTTTATTTTCAGAGATCAGAATACCTCGTGTGGCAACGAGCCTAAAGGTTTAGTTACAAACTAAATCACCGAAATTTACTGCAATTTTAACCACAAAATCCAGTTTCACAGCCTGCTCTCATGGTTGATTTATTCATTCCCTGCATTTCCTCCTGCTGAAGCCTTTCCATCCCTGACCATCTTGTAGCTCAGCGTGCAGACAGGTGGCCAATCCCAAAAATCCCAAAATCCCTGCCTGCCTTCCCTGGCTGCTGCTCCTACTGGAGGGATCCTTGGCCCTGTTGTGTGTGAGGTGCTGCAGGACACAAAGCCATGAGCAGAAGGCTCAGCCAGGCTCTTCCCTGTGCCAAACCCCTCCATCCTGGCCTCCAGGCTGCCCTTTGGGCTGCTTTGTGTTTGCTGGAAACCTTTCAATGGAGCCTTCCAGTGTAACATCACCTTGTGAAGGTGTTTAGAGAGGAGACAGGAATTTGTGTCCTGGGAGGTTGAACCCCTGGGGCTGCTTTGATTTGTCCTCAGTTCTGATGGGGGCAGCCTCTCTGTGCCCCCAGGTGCAGCTGAGCCCCCATTTCTGTGCTGGTTGCTGATTTTGGTGGCTCATCTCTGTCTCTCTCTCCTCTCTGTTTCTCCCAGGTGAAGTTCAGCTCCCATTCCCATTCTGGTTGCTGATTTTGGTGGCTCATCTCTGTCTCTCTCTCCTCTCTCTGTTTCCCCCAGGTGAAGTTCAGCTCCCATTCCCATTCTGGTTGCTGATTTTGTTAGTTCCTCTCTCCCCCCAGGGAGACCCTCCCAGTTCAGCTCCCATTCTCACACTGATTTCTGGGGTTCCTCTCCCCCAAGTGCAGCTGAGCTCCAATTCCCACGCTGATTTCTGGGGTTCCTCTCCCCACCAGGTGAATTTCAGCCCTATTTCCATGCTGGCTGCTGATTTCTATGGTTCCTTTCCCCCCCAGGTGAAGTCCAGCCCCATTCCCATGCTGATTTCTATGGTTCCTCTCCCCCAAGTGCAGCTGAGCTCTGTTTCCATGCTTGTTCCTGATTTCTATGATTCCTTTCCCCCCCAGGTGAAGTCTTGCTGATTTCTGTGGTTCCTTTCCCCCCTAGGTGAAGTCCAGCCCCATTCCAATGCGGATTTTGGTGTTCCTCTCTTTCCCCAGGTGCAGCTGAGCTCCATTTCCATGCTTGTTCCTGATTTCTGTGGTTCCTTTCCCCCCCAGGTGAAGTCCAGCCCCATTCCCATGCTGATTTCTATGGTTCCTCTCCCCCAAGTGCAGCTGAGCTCTGTTTCCATGCTTGTTCCTGATTTCTGTGGTTCCTTTCCCCTCCAGGTGAAGTCCAGCCCCATTCCCATGTAGATTCCTATGGATCCTCTCTCTCCCAGGTGCAGCTGAGCTCCGTTTCCATGCTGGCTGCTGATTTCTATGATTCCTTTCCCTTCCAGGTGAAGTCCAGCCCCATTCCCACACTGATTTTGGTGTTCCTCTCTCTCCCAGGTGAAGTCCAGCCCCATTCCCACGCTGATTTTGGTGTTCCTCTCTCTCCCAGGTGAAGTCCAGCCCCATTCCCACGCTGATTTTGGTGTTCCTCTCTCTCCCAGGTGAAGTCCAGCCCCATTCCCACGCTGATTTTGGTGTTCCTCTCTCTCCCAGGTGCCCCTGAGCTCCGTTCCCCGTGCCTGTGCCCTGCCCGATTCCAAGCTGGCGATGTCCAGGGTGCCGAGTCCCCCCCCTCCGGCAGAGATGTCCAGCGGGCCCGTGGCCGAGAGCTGGTGCTACACACAGGTCAGCTGGCATGGAAGGGCATGGCATGGCACGGCATGGCATGGCATGGCATGATATGGCACGGCATGGCATGGCATGGCACGGCACGGCATAGCACGGCATGGCACAGCATGGCTGTGTTCCTGGGCTCTGGGGGGCTGTGGGGCCTGCTGGGTGTGCTGGGTAACACAGGGAGTTACACACAGGGAGTTACACACACTGCATTTACACACTGCAGTTACACACAGGGAGTTACACACTGCAGTTACACACAGGTCAGCTGGCATGGCATGGCATGGCATGGCATGGCATGGCATGGCATGGCATGGCATGGCATGGCATGGCATGGCATGGCATGGCATGGCATGGCACGGCATGGCATGGCACAGCATGGCACGGCACAGCATGGCACAGCATGCCTGTGTTCCTGGGCTCTGGGGGGCTGTGGGGCCTGCTGGGTGTGCAGGTACACACAGGGAGTTACACACAGGGAGTTACACACAGGGTATTTCCACACTGCAGTTACACACACTGCAGTTACACACACGGAGTTACACACTGCAGTTACACACAGGGAGTTACACACAGAGTTACACACTGCATTTACACACAGGGAGTTACACACAGAGTTACACACTGCATTTACACACAGGGAGTTACACACACTGCATTTACACACAGGGAGTTATACACAGAGTTGCACACTGCAGGTATACACAGGGAGTTACACACACTGCAGTTACACACAGGGAGTTACACACAGAGTTACACACTGCATTTACACACAGGGAGTTATACACACTGCAGTTACACACAGGGAGTTATACACAGAGTTACACACTGCATTTACACACAGGGAGTTACACACTGCAGTTACACACAGGGCATTTACACAAGGGAGTTGCACACTAGTTACACACAACAACCACACACAGCAGTTATACTCAGCAATCACACACTGCAGTTCCACACAGAGCAGTCCCAGCAGTTGCACAGCAGCTCCACAGCAGCTCCACAGCAGCTCCACAGCAGTTACACAGCAGTTACACAGCTGTTCCACCAGCCCCACACTGCAGCTGTCACACAGGAGCAGCCGATGCTCCCCGTGCCCTGCAGGAGCCCCTGGAGCCATTCCTGCAATTCCAGGTCCCCCACCCAGAGCTGGGGGGCTGCACCTGGTCCCTGTGGGGTGGGCAGGGCTGACCCAAAGCTCCTGTTGTCTCCATCCAGATCAAGGTGGTGAAGTTCTCCTACATGTGGACCATCAACAACTTCAGCTTCTGCCGGGAGGAGATGGGGGAGGTCATCAAGAGCTCGACCTTTTCCTCTGGAGCCAACGACAAACTCAAGTGGTGAGGCCCAGGGAGAGGGGTTCATCCCAGCTGGGCTGGGCTTTGGGGAGTCCATGGGAGCATCATAATCCTGAGCATGAGAGCCCCGATGGCTCAGCAGTGTTTGCACACAAACCAATATTTACCCTCAAGACAGATTTCTGTGGTAAGGCTGCACAGCCCAAATCACCCTCCCAGTTCCAGCCCCTCATACTCCATGGGGTTCCAAAGTGAATTTCTCCTGCTGTGAATTCCCTTTCTGTGAGTGGCAGCTTTTTGTGGCCATGGAGGAGACAGGGATGAGGCCAATGTCCTCTCATTGCTGCTGCCTCTTCAGGGTGACCTCATTTGGAGCCTTTCCCTTTCCTCTAAACCTTCCTTATCTTCCCTGAGGCCTCAATCATTTCCAGTAACTCAGAGTGGACTTTGCTCAGAGCCTGTGTCTGCTCTGAGCCGTGTCCTGGTGCATCCATGGGCTCTGATTCCTGGTTTTATCCTGCTGTGGAGTGGTTCACAATTTCCCTTTTCAGTCCCACTGGATGAATTGTATCCATGGGATACAGTGTGAGTTCCCTCCTTCGGGTGGCAGAGCTGTGCTTGCCTTGGCCTGCCTTTGTTCC
Organism: Agelaius phoeniceus; assembly: GCF_051311805.1. Lineage (NCBI taxonomy): Eukaryota > Metazoa > Chordata > Aves > Passeriformes > Icteridae > Agelaius > Agelaius phoeniceus. The sequence goes on along the minus strand of NC_135290.1, from coordinate 1,005,591 downwards.
TGTCACCTTTGTCCCCTCTGCTCTCAGCCCTCCCTGGAACATCTGGATCTGTGGATTTGGTCCCTGTGTGTGGGAGCTGTTCATTATCTCTCTGCTTTTTGTTCTTGGTGGATTCTGTGTCATGTTTCAGGTCATGGAAGAGCCTCTTCCTGCCTTTTCTTCACACAGGAGGAGTTTTTCCTTTTAACCCTGGTAGTTTTTTTGTTGAAGAACCACCAGCCTTCCAGAAATCCCTTGTTCCTTGCAGTTGCCTCCTGTGGCATTTTATCAACCATTTCTCTGTATTTGTTGCACTTCCTCAAGCCCGTTGCCTCCATTTTATTTATTTCACTTTCCTTTTGTGAGGATTGGTACCCAGGGGGCTTCTCAGTGATTCCAGCCCTTCTCCCTGCTCTTTTCCTTAGGGATTTGGTGGGCTGCCCATAATTCCTGGGTGTTTTTCTCAGCTGTACCCCAGCTCTGCTCCTTTCAGCCCCCGTGTTCCCCTTGTTTGCTGTGCAAATGTGCAAATCCCACAGTGCCCTTCCTTTGGAGGCATCCCTGACCTGCTGCCATTCCCAACCCCCCTTTTGCAGGTGTTTACGTGTGAACCCCAAGGGTCTGGATGAGGAGAGCAAGGATTACCTGTCCCTGTACCTGCTGCTGGTGAGCTGCCCCAAGAGCGAGGTCAGGGCCAAGTTCAAATTCTCCATCCTCAATGCCAAGGGAGAGGAGACCAAGGCCATGGGTGAGTGGGACCCCTCTGGGTGAGTGAGACCCCTCCTGGGCTGAGCTGGGCCAGGCTTTGGGCTTTGCTGTGCCCCTGGCCCAGGTTAAGCCAGGCCTATCCACAGAGAGCCAGCGCGCCTATCGCTTCGTGCAAGGCAAGGACTGGGGCTTCAAGAAGTTCATCAGGAGAGATTTCCTGCTGGACGAGGCCAACGGGCTCCTGCCAGATGACAAACTGACCCTGTTCTGTGAGGTGAGCCCTGCTCCAGCCCCACACAGCTCCTGAGCCCCACACAGCTCCTGAGCCCTGCTCCAGCCCCACACAGCTCCTGAGCCCTGCTCCAGCCCCACACAGCTCCTGAGCCCCACACAGCTCCCCCAGCCCCACACAGCTCCTGAGCCCTGCTCCAGCCCCACACAGCTCCCCCAGCCCCACACAGCTCCTGAGCCCTGCTCCAGCCCCACACAGCTCCTGAGCCCTGCTCCAGCCCCACACAGCTCCCCCAGAGCTCCTGAGCCCTGCTCCAGCCCCACACAGCTCCTGAGCCCCACACAGCTCCTGGGCCCTGCTCCAGCCCCACACAGCTCCTGAGCCCCACACAGCTCCCTCAGCCCTGCTCCAGCCCCACACAGCTCCCTCAGCCCTGCTCCAGCCCCACACAGCTCCCCCAGAGCTCCTGAGCCCTGCTCCAGCCCCACACAGCTCCCCCAGCCCTGCTCCAGCCCCACACAGCTCCTGAGCCCCACACAGCTCCTGAGCCCTGCTCCAGCCCCACACAGCTCCCTCAGCCCTGCCCCAGCCCCACACAGCTCCTGAGCCCTGCTCCAGCCCCACACAGCTCCTGAGCCCCACACAGCTCCTGAGCCCTGCTCCAGCCCCACACAGCTCCTGAGCCCCACACAGCTCCTGAGCCCCACACAGCTCCCTCAGCCCTGCCCCAGCCCCACACAGCTCCCCCAGAGCTCCTGAGCCCTGCTCCAGCCCCACACAGCTCCTGAGCCCTGCCCCAGCCCCACACATCTCCCTCAGCCCCACACAGCTCCTGAGCCCTGCTCCAGCCCCACACAGCTCCTGGGCCCCACACAGCTCCTCAGCCCTGCTCCAGCCCCACACAGCTCCTCAGCCCCACACAGCTCCCTCAGCCCTGCTCCAGCCCCACACAGCTCCTCAGCCCTGCTCCAGCCCCACACAGCTCCTCAGCCCCACACAGCTCCCCCAGCTCTGCTCCAGCCCCACACAGCTCCCCCAGCCCCACACAGCTCCTGAGCCCTGCTCCAGCCCCACACAGCTCCCCCAGCCCTGCTCCAGCCCCACACAGCTCCTGAGCCCTGCTCCAGCCCCACACAGCTCCTCCAGCCCCACACAGCTCCCCCAGCCCTGCTCCAGCCCCACACAGCTCCTCAGCCCTGCTCCAGCCCCACACAGCTCCTGAGCCCCACACAGCTCCCCCAGCTCTGCTCCAGCCCCACACAGCTCCCCCAGCCCCACACAGCTCCCCCAGCCCCACAGAGCTCCCCAGCCCAGGCAGGGCTGGCCTCATCTCCTCTCCCAGGTCAGGATCACTGCTGCCTGTTCTGTCCCTGGCATTCTCTGCTCTGGCTGTGCCTTTTTCCCCTCCTGGTTCATCCCTCTGCCTTTTGGCTTTTCCCTGGAATGATGGTGGGAATTGGGCAGGTTTGAGGATCATTTCCTGGTGCTTTGGTGTTCCCATCCCTCTGTTTGTGCTCCTTGATTTGGGGCTTGCTTGGGATAATCACAGCCTGGATCTGCACTGGGAACTGCCCTGCTCAATAAAAGAGAGCTTCTCTTTATTTCCTTCAATGTGTCTGCACAGCCAGCAAGGAGAAAAATGTGAGAAAAAGGGGATTTTGCAGTAATCACCATTTTCTGGTCATTGTGTTTGTGTTTTTCTACAACATCATTATTATTTCACTTGTGCTATTCCAGGCGAAGATGCAGCCAGTTATTTCCAAACCCAGAGATTTAAGTTGAAAAACCTTAATGAGCAAATAGAAACTCTAATTTAGTGTCTTCAGAGCTTCTTCTGCCTCACTCCCATTGTCTTTTTAACTGCAAACCCCCTCCTGGAGCTGGTTTTTTTTTCACCAGAAGAGAGCAGAACAAGTTGTTCTCTCCTTGCATCTCCTGCACTTTTTTTTTTCTAGGAGTCTTTTCTTTTGCTGTGTTTTCAGGAATAAAAGAAGGGCTTCAAAGTCCTTTGACAGCTGGGATTTTTGGGAGGGTTTTGGGTTGTTTTTGGGGTGGTTTTTTTTTTCAGCTTTTGGCCATCATAATCATGCACATGTTTAAATGAACAAACACCTCAAGGATGTTTGATCAGCAGCAGAAATTCCTAGGGATGGAGGGAGCCCTTCCTTGAGCACAAAATGGGAGGAGAAAGGAGAGCCTGGCATGGCAGAAACAAATCCTCATCTAGTTTGGCATCCAAGGCTAGGATCCTTTTTCCTTTCCTTTTTCCTTTCCTTTTTCCTTTCCTTTTTCCTTTCCTTTTTCCTTTCCTTTTTCCTTTCCTTGTCCCTTTCCTTGTCCCTTTCCTTGTCCCTTTCCTTGTCCCTTTCCTTTTTCCCTTTCCTTTTTCCTTTTCCCTTTCCTTTTTCCTTCACTTCCAGCTTCCCTGGCTGTCCTTGCTCTCCCTTTGCCACTGGTCCTGAACAGAACTGGAATTTACCTTGGGCTGGACAGCAAATCCAGGGAATGGCCTCCCCTCTGCTTCCCCTCCATCACTCCTGATTGCAGCAGGGCACAATTAATCAGAGCTTTGTTAATTGGCCTCTGCTGCAGCTGTGATTTACCTGGCTTTAACCACGGGGCTGGTGCTGCACAGGCTCCCAATGGGGCCCTTCTGGAGGAGATTCCTCACCTTGGAGCAGGGATTGGGAATTGCCTCCTCCACATCTCCCTCACTGTCTGACAGAACCTGGGGCTTGTTTGGCTCAGTCTGGAGTGGGGTTTAGCTGTGCTGTGGAATATTTAAACTCTCCTGGGAGGAGAAGCAGGAGGGCACTGAGGGGTCAGTCCCTGCCCTGTGGGGTCCGTGCTGGGCTCTGGGAGCTCTGTGTGTCCCTCATCTCCCCTGGAGTGGTGGCTCTTGCATTATTGATTGGGGAGTTTCACGAGGATGGAAGGAGAAACTGGGTCAGGTGTGGTGTCTGGAAAAAATCAGGAAAGAGCAAAAATCCGGTTCCACTTCCTTCAGAAACCTTCTCATGGATTGCATGGAGGTGCTTCAGTGTGGGGCTGGGAGGGAGAGCTGCTTGTGGGGTTTGGGATTTGGGGTGGACACCCCGGTGCAGGGATCTCTGCACAGGATCCTTTAGGAGTGGGCAGTTTTCAATCCCCGGTGCAAAGTGAGGGCTGTGGGTGTGCCCCGGGAGCAGAGGCTCCGCAGGGCCGGGGCAGTGCAGTGTCCCTGTCCCCAGGTGAGCGTGGTGCAGGACTCGGTGAACATCTCGGGCCAGAACACCATGAACATGGTCAAGGTGCCCGAGTGCCGCCTGGCCGACGAGCTGGGCGGGCTCTGGGAGAACTCGCGCTTCACCGACTGCTGCCTCTGCGTGGCCGGCCAGGAGTTCAAGGGCCACAAAGCCATCCTGGCAGGTGGGACTGCCCGGGGGAATGGAGGGGATGGGGGAGTGGTTTGGGATGGAGGGAGTGGTTTGGGATGGGGGGAATGGGAGGAGCGGTTTGGGATGAAGGGAATGGGGGGAATGGTTTGGGATGGAGGGAATGGGAGGAGTGGTTTGGGATGGAGGGAATGCAGGGAGTGGTTTGGGATGGGGGGGAGTGGTTTGGGATGGAGGGGATGGTTTGGGATGGAGGGAATGGTTTGGGATGGAGGGAATGGTTTGGGATGGAGGGAATGGGAGGAGTGGTTTGGGATGGAGGGAATGCAGGGAGTGGTTTGGGATGGGGGGGAGTGGTTTGGGATGGAGGGGATGGTTTGGGATGGAGGGAATGGTTTGGGATGGAGGGAATGGTTTGGGATGGGGGAGTGGTTTGGGATGGGGGGAATGGTTTGGGATAGAGGGAATGTGAAGAAATGGTTTGAGATGGAGGGAATGGGGGGAATAGTTTGGGATGGAGGGAATGGGAGGAGTGGTTTGGGATGGGGGGGAGTGGTTTGGGATGGAGGGAATGGGAGGAGCGGTTTGGGATGAAGGGAATGGGGGGAATGGTTTGGGATGGAGGGAATGCAGGGAGTGGTTTGGGATGGAGGGGATGGTTTGGGATGGAGGGAATGGGAGGAGTGGTTTGGGAGGGAGGGAGTGGTTTGGGAGGGAGGGAATGGTTTGGGATAGAGGGAATGGTTTGGGATAGAGGGAATGTGAAGAAATGGTTTGAGATGGAGGGAATAGGGGGAATGGTTTGGGATGGAGGGAATGGTTTGGGATGGAGGCAATGTGAAGAAATGGTTTGAGATGGAGGGAACGGGGGAGAGTGGGAGGGTATGGTTTAGGATGGAGGGATTGGGGGTATGGAGGGAATGGGAGGGAATGCTTTGGGATGGAGGGATTGATTTGGGATGGAGGGATTGATTTGGGATGGAGGTAGTGGTTTGGGATGGAGGGAATGTGAGGGAATGGAGGGAATGGGAGGGAATGGTTTGGGATGGAGGGAGCTCAGAGCTCATCCATGGCAGGGACACCTTCCACAATCCCAGGGTGCTCCCAGCCCCGTCCAGCCTGGCCTGGGCCACTTGCAGGGATGCAGGGGCAGGCACAGCTGCTCTGGGAATGCCATTGCCCCAGGCAGTGCCTGGTGGGAAGGGCTGGGGAGGTGCTGCAGGGGCAGCCAGCCCTTCCCAGGGGATGCAGCATTCCCAGAGTGCCCCATTGCCCCCACAGCGCGATCCCCGGTGTTCAGCGCCATGTTCGAGCACGAGATGGAGGAGAGCAAAAAGGTGAGAGCAGGGCAGGAGCACCCAGCAGGGAAAGGTCCTGCTCAGGGGAGGATGGGACACCCAGCAGGGAAAGGTCCTGCTCAGATGTTCCCTGCTGGGATCCCCCTCTGGCACCTGCAGCTGCTCCTCTCACACAGGAACACCTCTGCTCCTGAAGGGAGCAGGGAAAGAGGGGTCTGGGATCAGCTGTCCCTTTGTTCCCTTGGGAAGGAGGCTGGGGGGGACAGGGAGAAGTGGAGAATGTGGGATACAGCTTGGAGTTGTTCTTACTCCATCCACATATTTCCTTTTTCCCCCCTCCTGTTTCCCCCCCTCCTGTTTCCCCCCCTCCTGTTTCCCCCCCTCCTGTTTCCCCCCCTCCTGTTTCCCCCCCTCCTGTTTCCCCCCCTCCTGTTTCCCCCCCTCCTTTTCCCCCCTCCTTTTTCCCCCTCCTTTTCCCTCCTTCCTTTTTCCCCCCTCCTTTTTTCCCCCTCCTTTTCCCCCCCTCCTTTCCCCCCATCCTTTCCCCCCTTTTCTCCCCTTCTCTCTCAAGTTCAACTCCTTGTAAGCGATTTCCCTCTGGCACTGGAGGGTTTTGGGGCAGGAGCAGCCCTGGAGCCCCTTGGCAGACCCCAAAAATCTCCTTTTTCCCTTTGCAGAACCGGGTTGAGATCAACGACGTGGAGCCCGAGGTGTTCAAGGAAATGATGTGTTTCATTTACACCGGGAAGGCCCCAAACCTGGACAAGATGGCTGATGATCTCCTGGCAGCTGCTGACAAGGTGAACTGGGCATTTCTGGGTGCTGGGGGGGCTGGAATGCCATGGGATTGCCTTTCCACAGAGCCCTGGCATGGGCAAATCCCATGGAATTGAGGCTTCCAGGGAAACCTGGAACCACCCCTGGACCAGCAGATTGACAGAGAGCACACCTGGAGCTGCACAGCCCCTTCAGGGATTTCTGTCCCCACTGCTCATTTTTAAGCATTTTTGAAGCTTCCAGAGGACTCTGCTGCAGATCTTCCCATTAAACAATCAGGAATTTTTGCTCTACTGCTCATTTTTAAGGATTTTTTTTGGAGCTCCCAGAAGAGCCTGTTCAGCATGATCCGAGCTGGGCTGAGGAGACAATTACAGAGCAGACCCAGGGATGTTTTTCCATGTGGTTATTCCCAAATCCCCGGAGCAGAGCAGAGTCTGGACAAACAGTTCTCCTCCTGCCCTGCCTCCTGTCAGCTCTGAGGCTCTGGAAATCCAGGAGTGGGAAATGCTGTTGGTTTTCCTGCTGCACTGCCAGTCCCTGCTGCTCCTGGGAGCTGCTGGAATTCCCTGGGGCTCTGCTGCAATTCCTGGGGCTCTGCTGGAATTCCCTGGGGCTCTGCTGGAATTCCTGGGGTTCTGCTGGAATTCCCTGGGGCTCTACTGGAATTTCTGGGGTTCTGCTGGAATTCCTGGGGTTCTGCTGGAATTCCCTGGGGCTCTGCTGCAATTCCTGGGGCTCTGCTGGAATTCCCTGGGGCTCTGCTGGAATTCCTGGGACTCTGCTGGAATTCCCTGGGGTTCTGCTGGAATTCCTGGGGCTCTGCTGGAATTCCCTGGGGCTCTGCTGGAATTCCCTGGGGCTCTGCTGGAATTCCTGGGGTTCTGCTGGAATTCTGGAATTCCTGGGGTTCTGCTGGATTTCCCTGGGGTTCTGCTGGAATTCCCTGGGGTTCTGCTGGAATTCCTGGGGCTCTTCCCCTCCCCTTTGCAGCCCCAGAGATGGGAGTGAGAGCTCTGTTAACCCCTAAAAATCCATCATTTACAACCCAAACTATTCCCTTTTTCTTCTTTTTTTTTTTTTTTCCTTTAGAAGTGACTCAGTGCTGGGGAAAGATCCAATCTGGAGCCTGAATCCTGGGATTTTCCCTGCTCCTGGAATCCTGGGATTCTCCTGGGCTGGGGGCTTTGGGCTGGGGGTGCTTTGTGCCCCTTTTGTGTCCCTGAGCTCCATCCCAGGCTGGATCAGGGGGAAAAGCCCCATTCCAGCTGGGATTGAGGTGGGAATCAGAGCCAGGAGATTCCACACAACCATCCCCACTTTTATCCAATATTCCAAGCTATTGACTGGAGGAGCAGCACTTAGGGCAGGGAGAGCTTTAATTCTGACTTTCCTGCCTTTTAACACAGCTTTGCTTTCCCCTTTTCCAGCTCATTGTGTGCCTTAAAAGCAGGAATAAAAAACTCCTCCATGAAAACACATAAAGCATCCAATATTTACCCCGGGGACTGAAGCAGCTCCCTCAGAGCTCTGCTGTCTCTTAGGAAAAAGCTGTAATTAGCCCAAAACCAACCAAAATTCAACTCCAGGAGCTCCCAGTGCAGGAGGCTGGGGGGAGTTGAGGTGGAATTAAAAAAAAGGAGGAAGGGGAAATGTTGCTGCTGAGAGCCCACAGTGGCCACTCGGGGCCAACAATGTAATTAAAAATGAGTTATTTGTAGCAAAAATTAAACTAAAAAGTGGATACATGGAGGAGAATGTTCCATCTGCAGCAGGAGAGTGCCCAGCTTTATTTGTTACATTTGGAGGCTCTGACAGGCAATTATCCAAACTCATGGCTGGCCCCATAAACTGCTTTATTTATTGAGACAGATTAGCAAAGAAATTTGATTTGCCCTCTCAATTTGCCAGAGAAAACTCCGAGTGCTCTGCCTCTGTTATCAGCCAGGCTTGAGGGAAAATGGGGTTCAAGAGCTGGAATTCTGCATTTAAATCCAATCTTGACAGGGGGGAAATCTCAGCCAGAACCTAAAATCAATTAATCAATAAATCACTTTATAGTGATGAGGCTGATCCCATGGCAAAGATCCCACAAATGGATCCCAGCTCAGGGCACAGAACATTCCTGGGTGGAAACCTGAGGTGGAGGAGCACAGCTGGAGGGTTCCCACCCCCTGAGGTGTTCCCTGCTGTAATTCCATGGTTTTATCCCCAATATGCCCTGGAGAGGCTGAAGGTGATGGTTCCTGGGCAATACCCAAGGGTAATTTTGGGTGTATTTCCATGGTTTTGTCCCCAGTATGCCCTGGAGAGGCTGAAGGTGATGTGTGATGGTTCCTGGGCAATACCTGAGTGTAATTTTGGGTGTAATTCCATGGTTTTGTCCCCAGTATGCCCTGGAGAGGCTGAAGGTGATGTGTGAGGGTCCCTGGGCAGTACCCAAGGGTAATTTTGGGTGTAATTCCATGGTTTTATCCCAATATGCCCTGGAGAGGCTGAAGGTGATGGTTCCTGGGCAATACCTGAGTGTAATTTTGGGTGTAATTCCATGGTTTTATCCCAGTATGCCCTGGAGAGGCTGAAGGTGATGTGTGAGTGTTCCTGGGCAGTACCCAAGGGTAATTTTGGGTGTATTTCCATGGTTTTGTCCCCAGTATGCCCTGGAGAGGCTGAAGGTGATGTGTGAGGGTTCCTGGGCAGTACCTGAGGGTAATTTTGGGTGTAATTCCATGGTTTTGTCCCAGTATGCCCTGGAGAGGCTGAAGGTGATTTGTGAGGGTCCCTGGGCAGTACCCAAGGGTAATTTTGGGTGTAATCCCATGGTTTTATCCCAGTATGCCCTGGAGAGGCTGAAGGTGATGTGTGAGGGCTCCTGGGCAGTACCTGAGCGTAATTTTGGGTGTAATTTCATGGTTTTGTCCCCAGTATGCCCTGGAGAGGCTGAAGGTGATGTGTGAGGATGCTCTCTGCAGTAACCTGTCCGTGGAGAATGCAGCTGAGATCCTGATCCTGGCTGACCTGCACAGCGCAGACCAGCTCAAAACCCAGGCCGTGGACTTCATTAATTAGTGAGTAATTGCTCCAGGATGGACAAACCCTTCCCTTTTCCCCCTTCCCTTTTTCCCCCTTCCCTTTTTCCCCCTTCCCTTTTCCCCTTTCCCCTTTCCCTTTTCTCCCTTCCCTTTTCCCCCTTCCCCTTCCCCCCTTCCCCTTTCCCCCTCCCCTTTTCCCCTCCCCTTTTCCCCCTTCCCTTTTCCCCCTTCCCTTTTGCCCCTTTCTTTTTCCCCCTTCCCCTTTCCCCTTCCCTTTTCCCCCTTCCCTTTTCCCCCTTCCCTTTCCCCCTTCCCTTTCCCCCTTCCCTTTCCCCCTTCCCCTTTCCCCCTTCCCCTTTCCCCCTTCCCTTTCTTCTCCCACTGCTCACTCCAAACCAAGGCTGGGCTCCCTCCCACCCCCAAGATTCCAGGGTTTGTTTTTAGCTGTTCCTGGCCCATGCAGGGCAGGTTCTGCTCTGTCATTTTTGAGCTCCCTCCCTGTGATCCATGGTTTATCCAGCATTCCACTCATGGAATTGCCCCAAACCCAGGCCAGTCCTGTCCCCTGGGGTTGTCCAGAGTGGGAACAGCCTGGGAGCTGCTCTGGAGCTTGCTGGGGTCACCAGAAGGTGCAGGCAGGGCAGGATCAGGGAGTTCTGATCCTGGAATTGTCCTGGCTGGGAGCAGCCTGGGACAGCAGGAGCCACCCCTGCCCATGGAGCTGGAAGAGCTTTAAGGTCCTTCCACCCCAAAGCATTCCATGATTTGATGCTGAGGGATTGATTCCAGCTCTCAATCCAGCAGCAGATGGAAAATCCCTGCCAAGCTTTAATAAATGGAACATTTCTGTCACTCGGTGCACTTCTTCCAGTGCTTTTTATATCGATTTAAACCATTCCTGTGCCCAGAGCTGGCCTTGGGGTGAGCTCTGTGTTCTGCCATCCCACCTGGAACCTGCTGCAGCTTTTCCTCCTGAGCTCCCAGCCTGAAATGGGGCCAAACCCCTCAGACACCTGAGAGAGCCCAGGAGGAGGAAACGCCCGGGTTCCCTGGGCTCTGGGAAGAGCCTGGAGGGCGGCTCCCGTTATCCTGGTCCCTAATCCCAGTTTGCTCCTGTTATCCTGGTCTCTAATCCCAGTTTGCTCCCAGTTATCCTGGTCCCTAATCCCAGTTTGCTCCCGTTATCCTGGTCTCTAATTCCAGTTTGTTCCCCATTATCCTGGTCTCTAATCCCAGTTTGTTCCCCATTATTCTGGTCCCTAATTCCAGTTTGTTCCCTGTTATTCCAGTCCCTGATCCTGGTCTGCTTCTGGTTATCCCATTCCCAGTTACCCCAGTCCCCACTCCCAGTTACCCCAGTCCCCATTCCCAGTCCCATTCCCAGTTTGCTCCCAGTTACCCCAGTCCCCATTCCCAGTTACCCCAGTCCCATTCCCAGTTGCCCCAGCCCCATTCCCAGTTGCCCCACTCCCATTCCCAGTTACCCCATTCCCATTCCCAGTTACCCCATTCCCAGTTGCCCCAGTCCCCATTCCCTGTTACCCCATTCCCATTCCCAGTTACCCCATTCCCAGTTGCCCCACTCCCATTCCCAGTTACCCCATTCCCAGTTGCCCCAGTCCCATTCCCAGTTACCCCATTCCCAGTTACCCCAGTCCCCATTCCCAGTTACCCCATTCCCAGTTGCCCCATTCCCAGTTACCCCATTCCCAGTTACCCCATTCCCAGTTACCCCAGCCCCATTCCCAGTTACCCCATTCCCAGTTACCCCATTCCCAGTTGCCCCAGTCCCATTCCCAGTTACCCCAGTCCCCATTCCCAGTTACCCCAGTCCCATTCCCAGTTGCCCCATTCCCAGTTGCCCCATTCCCTGTTACCCCAGTCCCATTCCCAGTTGCCCCACTCCCATTCCCAGCTGCCCCACTCCCATTCCCTGTTACCCCACTCCCATTCCCAGTTGCCCCGGTGGCTCAGCCCGCCCCGTGTGTGTCGTTGTTCGCAGCCACGCCTCGGACGTGATGGAGACGTCGGGCTGGAAGTCCATGGTGGTGTCCCACCCCCACCTGGTGGCCGAGGCCTATCGCTCGCTGGCCTCGGCGCAGTGCCCGTTCCTGGGCCCGCCCCGCAAGCGGCTGAAGCAATCCTAAACCCGCGCGCCCTCATCCCGAGCTTTTCTGGAAGCGGCCCCAGCTGCTGCTGCCGCTGCTGCCCAGCCCTTGACCACCGGGGAGCCGGCGAGGCCCGCGGAGCTTGGACTCTGTTGCTGGGGGGAAGAGGCTGCTCCGTGCGACATCCAGACTTTGTCCAACAGCACCGAGAAACTTTGGGAAAAGGGGGGAGGGTGGGCTCTGGGGCTGTTCCTGCGATTCCCTGTGTCTGTGTGTTCCCTTGCACCCGCCTGAGGCCCTCCAGGATGCGGCTGTGCCCCCGGGACCCCCGGCCCGGGGCTCTGTGTGTGTGTGGGATGCCCGGGCCAGAGGACTCTGCTCGCTCGGGAGAGTGAAGGCACAAGTTGCACCGAGGTTTTTTGGGGAGGAAACCTCCAGGAGGATTCATGGCAAACGTTCCCAAAGTCCCGGCGGCCGAGCTGAGCTGGACGTGCCCCGCTGCCCTCGGCCAGGAGATGAATTTGCTGTTTTAGCACTTGTGTGTCCACTGCAAACAGAAAAAAAAAAAAATGGTTCAAAAGCCCCTTTTTCTATGAAATGTCAGCTCGGAGCACGAGGGGCGGTGAAGGCTGTGCTGGGAGAGGACTGCAGACCCCTCGAGCCGAGAGCGGCACCGACGGTTTCTGTTTTAAACATTGCGGGAAACGCTCTGGGGCGTTTCCCCTGCTTTATTTCCCCTTTTCCTCCCTCTTTTTTTAACAAAAAAAAAAAAAAAAACCAAACCCCAAACCGCCCCCAGGATGAATTTCACTCTTGCTGACGGCTGCGTGCGACGTCCCTGAGTTGCTCCGTGATTCTTACACTGTTTGTACCTGGTCTGGCTGTCTGGGGCCAGCCCTGTCCCTTTCTATTTAGTCACTTCTTACAGCAGAGATGTTTCAATAGCTGGGAACTCTTTTTGTTTTTCTTTTGGAAAATATAAATAATTCCTATTTTGTACCCTGTGGTATCTCTGGCCTTTTCTTTTCGTTGTTATTTTTTTGAATTCTGTTCTGGTTTGGAGCTTCCTTCTCCTCGCTCTGCCGTGTCCTGCTGGCGCCCCTGAGCTGCCTGGAAGCCAGGGAGGGTTTTTAGGAATGTTGCACAGGGAATTTCAATACAAATCTGTTCTTTCTCCCTGCAGGTGAGACCAAAATTCCAGAGTTTTTAATGATTCCTGCAGGACTCCAGCCCTGGCTCCTTCCCTTCACCTGCGCCTGTTGGGAGGTGAGGAGGGAGAGCAGGACAATCCTGGTGGGATTCAGGAAATGTTGGGATGAGCCCCAAATCCCCTGGGAGCAGTTCCAGAGGGATCTGAGCAGGGGATGATGGATCCCAGGGAATGATGGATCAGGGATCTCCTGTCCCGGATTTCCCATCCCTGGAGGAAGAGGAGTTCCTGTCCCTCCTTTTTCCACAAACACAGGGGCTCCAGGGAATATTTAACAATCAGCATTCCAGAGCTGGGAATTCCATATGGAATATTTAACAATCAGCATTCCAGAGCTGGGAATTCCATATGGAATATTTAACAATCAGTTTCCAGAGCTGGGAATTCCAAATTCCACAGGGAATTTTTACCCACCAGCTTTCCAGAGGAGCCACGCTGAGCCTGCAGCTCGTGCTGCTGCTTTGAATTCCTGCTTTGAATTCCTGCTCTTCCCTTTGCTCAGGGATCACACGGGGACCTCGCATCCCCCTGGGCCGTCTTTGATGTGAATCCTTCCCCTGTTCTCCCCTGGATCCCTGGAGCAGCTCTGGAGATCCCAGGAACAGCTCCAGGGATCCCTGGAATGCATCCCTGGATCCTGAATACCCCTGGAATGGATCCCTGGATCCCTGAATCCCTCAGGAATGCATCCCTGAATCCCTGAACCCCTGGAATGGATCTCTGGATCCCTGAATCCCCCAGGAACAGCTCCCAGGATCCCTGAACCTCAGGAATGCATCCCTGAATCCCTGAACTCCTGGAATGGATCCCTGGATCCCTCAGGAATGCATCCCTGAATCCCTGAACCTCTGGAATGGATCCCTGAATCCCTGAACTCCTGGAATGGATCTCTGAATCCCTGAATCCCCCAGGAACAGCTCCCAGGATCCCTGGAATGGATCCCTGGATCCCTGAATCCCTCAGGAATGGCTCCCTGAATCCCTGAACCTCAGAAATGCATCCCTGAATCCCTGAACTCCTGGAATGGATCCCTGGATCCCTCAGGAATGCATCCCTGAATCCCTGGATCCCTGGAATGGATCCCTGGATCCCTGAACCCCTGGAATGGATCCCTGGATCCCTGGAATGGATCCCTGAATCCCTGAATCCCCCTGGAATGGATCCCTGGATCCCTGCCCTGTCCCTGCTCCCAGCCCCTTGGAGCATCCAAACCTGGACACTTTTCCCTGTCCCTGGATTTGTCCCTGGATTTGTCCCCGGATTTGTCCCTGGATTTGTCCCTGGATTTGTCCCTCTTTGTCCCAGGTGTTTTCTGCAGGATTTTCCTGGCTGTTCGAGCTCTCCCAGGAAAGGGAATTGAGCAAATTTTGATTTCATTTCATTATTTTTTGGAATCCATTTCTGAAGCTTTCCCCACTTCCTGGGATTTATGCTCTGAAATTCTCCCTCCGCTTTCCTTCATCTCCATCCTGGTGTCCCAAATCCCCCTCCCTTGTTCCCAATGATTTTTTTTTGGAGTTAATTTAATATGAAGACATTTAATTAGAGAGGGTTTGGTTGGGTTTATTTGTTCTTTCCTGACCTGCTGCCCACTTTGCTCTTTGGCTGCAGTTCCAGGCTCAGGCTGCAGGAAATTTGGCAATCCCAGATTCTTGGGTGTGTTTGATTTAAATTTAATTGAAATATAAATATAAATCTAATTTAAATTTAATTTCATTTAAAGCTTGGGGTGCTGTGGATGCACAAAAAGGGGGAGAGACTCCCTTGAGTGGGGCAGGAAAAAGAAACTGGGGAAAAAAACAGGGAAAAATAAAAGAGCAGCACATGAAATAATTGGGGAAATAAATGGCCTGGGAGGCTTTTGGAAAATAAACTGGATAAATAAAGCAGGAGCAGCTCCGTAGGATTTGGCTTTTTGAAGTTTCCTGGGCAAAGCGTGGGCAGGGAAATCCAGCCCGGGTTTGGCTCCAGTGGAATTGGGATTTTTGCTGCTCCTTCCATCGGATTCCATCCCTGGGACTGAATTATTCAAATCCCTGGAGGAGCTTTGTTAATTGAGGGAGTGAATTGGGAAGGGCTGGGGAGAAGAGGGGAATTGTGGCATGGAATGAGGAGGGATCCTGGGAAGGGGAGGATGGCACTGAGGGCTCCTCTTGGAAATAATAATAATAATAATAATAATAATAATAATAATAATAATAATAATAATAATAATAATAATAATAATAACGATATCACTATAATTATTATAATTTAATTAATTTTTATTAATTGTTATGCCATCTTGATGTATTTTATTTTTATTGATTTCATTATTTTAATTTGATTTATTTATTATTATCCTCCTGCTCCCAGCAGCAGCTCCCCGGATCCCTGATTCCCCAGGAGCAGCAGGAAAGGATTTCATGGATTTCATGGATTTCATGGATTTCATGGATTTCATGCAGCTGGTGGGGGATCACCTGCCCAAACTGGGAGAACTGGGGCAGCCCCAGCCCTGGGAGCAGGGATGAGCTCCTGGGGGCCCCTCTGGAATTGTTGCTTGCATTCCTTGGCAAATTCTGATCCCTGAAGCACAAAAATCACTGGATGCTGTTCCCAGAGCTCCCTGGGGCCCAGCCGTTCCCCCTGCTGAGGAGTTTGGGCATGGATGGAGTTTCCCAAGGGATCTGTTTGAGTATGACCAGAATTCCTTGGAATGTTGATCAAATCCAGCCATTTTTGGGAAAGCTGTGCCCAGCATTCCCTGCATCCCATGGGCAGCTCCAAGGGGAGGGATTGGGGCTGATCCCGAAACCTCTCGCTCCTGTCCGTGCTTTGGAAATCCTGCTATTGTGGGTAATTAAAATCTCCTAATTAAATTAAGCTCCATCTGGCTGAGCCCGGCGAGCCAAGGAGGGCGTTAATTAAAGATCCCAAGGTTTGCTGTGACCCAGGGCTGGGATGAGCAAATCCCTGTCCGTGGAAAGTGCTGGAGCATCCCAAAACCCAGGAAAATCCAAGGGGAGGGAAAATCCAGGAATGGCTCTGGTTCCTCCCAGGGAAAAAAAAAACAACTGGAGATGGGAGCAGGTGGGAATGGGAATGGGAATGGGAATGGGAATGGGAATGGGAATGGGAAGGGAATGGAATGGGAATAAAAGGGGAATGGGAATGGGAAAGGAATGGGAATGGGAATGGGAATGGGAATGGGAATGGAATGGGAATAAAAGGGGAAGGGGAATGGGAATGGGAAGGGAATGGGAATAAAAGGGGAATGGGAATGGAATGGGAAAGGAACAGGAAGGGGAAAGGAATGGGAATAGAATGGGAATGGGAATGGAATGAGAAAGGAATGAGAAGGGGAAAGGAATAGGAATATAATGGGAATGGAATGGGAATAGAATGGGAATGGAATTGGAATGGGAATGGAATGGAATGGGAATGGGAATAAGAGGGGAATTGGAATAGGAATGGAGTGGGAATGGGAATGGGAATGGAATGGGAATGGGAATATTCCAGGCTGGATTTCAGCATCCAGGGGGATGTGTCGGATCCTGTGGCGAGGAGAGGGAGCAGAGTTAAATCCAGGCTGCAATTCCAAAGGTTTGGAAAAACACCAGGAGATGCCAAAGTGCTGCCCAGGCACAGCAGGACCCCGGGGTGCTCCAGCACTGCCCCACCCCTTGTTATCCAGCATTCCCTGCACAGAATCCATCAGGAATCTCCCTCAGCGCCATCTCTTCCCTGGATTTGCCATTGGAATTGTGTTTTCCCGAACAGGACACGACATTCCAGAGCCTGGAGCTCAGGATTCCCCCTGGCTCTGGGCTGTCACTGGGATTTTTCCTCTCCCGTGGGGAATGCCCTGGATGGAATTGGCCACGTTGGATGCAGTTTGGAACAGAGACACTGGAAAAGCCTGGGAATGTGGGAGCCCTCCCTCCTCCCTGCCTCATCCTCTGAGGCATTCCCGGGTTTCCAGAGCCGCCACAATTCCATGGAAAGTGGGAGCAGCAGCTCCCAAAGCCGGGAGCCCCCCTGGAATGGGGTGGGGGCTGCTCCATCCCCGCCTTCCTGAGCCGCCCCCGAGGGAGCCGGGAGCGTTCCCGGGCTCCGGAGCCCGTCCTGAATTATTGACGGCGTTTCCACTGCAGGCAGGGCTGGCATCCGAGCTGGGAATTCTCTGCTGAGGCCTTGGAGCCCGCAGGGATTTGGGCTGGGGCTGGAGGAGTTTTCCATTCCTGTCCTTGACAGCTTTCCCTGCTGTTTCATTCCAGGTCTGAGCTGTGGTTCCCTCTCCCGTTATCCCCCTGCTCCTCCTGCCCGCAGATCCAGCAGTGCTGGGTTCCAGCGTCCCCAGGAGCTGCTCCCTGATCCCAGGGGCTCCGGGCACCTCCTGCAGCCCTCGGGAGGAGCCCCTGGAGCTGGAAAAGGCCCACGGAGAACCGGGCAGGAGCCAGTCTGGCACCGGAGCCATCCAGCCTCTTCTTTGGGATTGCATCCCGATCCTTTGGGAATGCGGCCGTGCGGGAGCAGCTGGGATCCTCCCCTCCTTCCCTCCCTCCCTGAAATCCCCCCTGGATGCTGGGAGAGGGTTTGGGATGGGATTCCCAAGGTTTTCCCTCCCCCTCGGCACAGGACAATCCAGGGATGGGGAGAGCTCTGTCCTGGGCCATGGATGGGAGGGAAAACAACCCCAGAACCTGCTGGAAAACCGGGAATGTTTGACATCGCTGTCTGTGGGGCAGGGCCGGCCTTTGGGGTCTGGGGAAAACCGGGATAACTCCTGGATCCAAGGCAGCAACAGCCGCCGGCACCGGGAATTCCGGGGATGCTCGGTCCCGCCCGGCTCCCGCCGTGGCTTTGGGGTGCGGGGGTTTTTCCTCGGGCGCTGCTGCTCCCGCAGCTCCTCCCCGGCTCCCGCGCGGGCCGCGGCTCCTGGAGCAGGAATTCTCCTCTCCAGGCTGGAAGAATGGCCCGTCCTGGTCTCCTTAGAAACCGCGGCTCCGCATCCCCCCGGCAGCCGCGCATCCTTGGAGCCTCCTCCTGCTCCCGCCCGCTCCCGGCGCTGCTCCCGCCGCCGATTCTCGGCAATTCCTCCAGATTCCTCCAACTTTTGTGCCGAGATTTTTTTCTTTTTTTTTCTTTTTTTTTTTTTTGGTTTGTTTTCTAACGAGAGAATTTTAACGGGTTTTGTGTCTCCTTCCTCCCGCAAATCCAAGTCCTTCGGGAATGTTTTTAGTTCCCCACGTTTCCCCTCCCTCCCCTCCTCAATCCCCGCTCCCGTTATTTCCTGGAAAAGCGAAATTTCCCAGAGCTTTTCCCAACTTTTGGGGCTCTGTGAGGAAAAGTCTCCGCGTGGATTCTGGAGGCTCCGTGGATTTTGGGGAGCAGCTCCTGCCTGGATGTGGGAGCTCATCCTGAAATTCCGCCAGCAGCCGGCAAAGAGCTCTGGGGAAGGGATTTATTTCGGGAATAAATCAATTTTGGGAAGTACAAACCCTGCTCCAGGGGCAGGACCTGTCCTGTGAGGGGGGGAAGGAATTTTTGGAGTTGGCCTGGTGCTCTGGATTCAGGGAATTTAAGGGGGGAAAGGGAAGGGAAGTGGCTTTTTTTGGTCTTTTCTGGAGGAGGGAAGGTGCCAGTGGAAGGTGGGAGACGGAAGTTTGGATGTCTGCGAAGGGGAGGAGGTTGGGAATGCCCCAAAAATAGGAGCCTGAAATTTGGATGTCTGGGAAGGGGAGGAGATGGGAACACCTGGGAACTGGGAATACCCAGAAAGGTGAGAGACTGAAATCGGATGTCTGGGGAAGGGGAGGAAATTGGGAACACCGCAAAAATGGGAGCCTGAGCTTTGGATTCCTCGGGAAGGGGAAGAAATTGGGAATACCCACACAAAGGGAGTCTGGGAGCCCAGGTCCTGGCAGCCCAAAGCCGGAGCCCATTCCCAGGAAGGAGCTGGACTCGGGCCTGGATCGTGGCCATCATTCCCAACCCCACACGTTCGTTTTCCCTCTCCTGCCGCCACTTCCACAAAAAAACTCCCACAAAAAACTCCGGCCCTGCCTCGGTGCCACCGTGAGCGCTTTATTCCCTCCCCGGGGCGGCGCGGGGGAGTTCCCGTCCCTTGTTCCTTCCCTGGCAATGAAATCCCGGCCCTGAGCTCCCGTTCCCACCCCTTTGCCCGGGATCGGGGCTGGGATCGGGGCAGGGATCGGGGCTGGGATCGGGGCTGGGATTGGGGCTGGGATCGGGGCAGGGATCGGGGCTGGGATCGGGGCAGGGATCGGGGCTGGGATCGGGGCTGGGATCGGGGCAGGGATCGGGGCTGGGATTGGGGCAGGATTGGGGCAGGGATTGGGGCTGGGATTGGGGCAGGGATTGGGGCAGGGATCGGGGCTGGGATTGGGGCAGGATCCGGGCAGGATCAGGGCAGGGAGGGGATGGAGGGGAAGCCGGGCCTGAATCAGCCCCCGCGGGGATCCCTCGCCGTTCCCGCACACCGGGCCCGCTCCGCCGGGATTGCTCCACCGGGAATGCAGCCCCGAGCCCCCCGCGGCACCGGCCCGGCGTGGGGAGAGGCCCCTGCCCATCCCGGGAGCCTTTGGGATGGGAGAACTCCCCCAGCTCCTGCCGAGCCGGGACCTGGGGCAGCCGGGGGTGCCCGGGGCAGCGGCACCATCGGGCGGCTTTTCCCCCCTTTCCCGAGCTCTTCCCGGTCTCCAGGGGCTGCGACCCTTCCCTCGGAGCCCTTTGAACCTGGAATCCCCAACCCCAGTCCAGGCCGAGCCATTATTGCACTGAGGAACCCGAGTCCCGACCGTGGCTCTGTCCGGTTCCCACATCCCAAACCCAGCCCTCGCTCCCCATCCCGGGGCCGCCGCTGCCGCTCTTCCACCGCGCAAAACGGGAAATTCTCCTCTTCCTTCCACGCCTGTGGTTTCCAGGGAGCATTCCCCGCTCCAAAGGCACCCCCATCCCTCCCCTCCCGCCCTTGGGAACCCGCCGGGATCTCGGGAATCGCGGGCCGGGAATCGCGGGCCGGGAATCGCAGCCCCGGAATTGTGACCCCAGAATCGTGGTCCGGGAATCGCCACCCTGGGAATCGCTATCCCAGAATCCCAGCCCGGGAATCGCCACCCTGGAATCTCGGCCCGGGAATGGTGGCCCCGGAATCCCGGGAATCGCTGTCCCGGGGCTCAGCCCGAGGGGAAGTAGGGCCGCTGGCTGTGGCTGTTGTAGTCGGGACACACCTTCTGCACCAGGCGGTAGTCGCTGCTGTAGAAGGTGATGTACACGCACACGGCGCGGAAGGGCTGCGAGCACAGCCAGGCTGCGCGGCTCTGCGTGTGCTCCTGCGAGCACGTCTTGGCCGGGTCGAAGGTGCACAGCGAGGTCTTCCTGGCCCGGGCCACCTGCTCCGACTCCACGCGGCAGTTGAACACCTTGGACTCCTTGGCCTCGATGAAGATTTGCTGCTCCAGGTCGAACTGCACGGCCTTGGTGGGGGGCACGAGGCTCACGGAGATGTTGCCGTGGCCCGTGGAGTTGTGCTGGAAGAAGACGTTGACGCTGCCGTTGCCGTGATCCACGACCTTGCCCGTGATCAGCAGGTTCAGCTTCACCGTCTTGATGTTGGAGTAAAAGTCTCCCCAGCCGAAAAGCTTCTGCAGCCTGCCCGGGGCCGGCCGCGGGTCCCGCTGTGCCCGGGGGCCGAGATCCCGCCCGGGCCGGTTCACCGGGGCCGCCCCGAGATCCCGCCCGGGCCGGTTCACCGGGGCTGCCCCGAGCTCCAGCCCGGGCCGGTTCACCGGGGCCGCCCCGAGCTCCCGGGAGCCGCTGCCCGGCCCCAGCAGGGTCCGGTTCTGCGGCGGGGCCGGGCTCAGGCCCGGGAGGGGCTTTGGGGAGAGCAGCTCCCGCAGCTTCGGGGCTCTGCCGCGGGCCCGGGGCTCGCCTGGATCCGCTCCTTTCCCGGCTTCCTCTGGAGCGCAGAACACCTGGACACGGGGATGGAGGAGCTGCGGGTGGCACCGAGCCCTGCCAGCCCCTTCCCCATGGTCACCCACGCCTGCCAGCCCCTTCCTTAGTGTCACCCACCCCTGTCAGCCCCTTCCCCATGGTCACCGAGCCCTGCCAGTCCCTTCCTTAGTGTCACCCGCCCCTGCCAGCCCCTTCCCCAGTGTCACCCACCCCTGCCAGCCCCTTCCCCAGTGTCACCCACCCCTGCCAGCCCCTTCCCCAGCTCCTTCCCCAGCCTCGCTGCCCCGATTTCCCCTTCATTCTGCTCTGTATTTCCCCTCCGGCAGCGGCACCTCCAGCTCTCCTCTCTCCCGGCTGCCCCGGGAATGGGTGCGAGCAGCCGGGGTTCGCTCTCTGCCGGCTCAGGGCACAGCTCCCGCACCCCCTGCGCCCCTGCAACCCCGCCAGGGCCTGGGGACACCCGGGGGACAGCACAGGACAAGGGACAACAGCGCGGAGCTGTCACCCGGGGAGCTGCCCCCGGCTCCTCCGCCAGCTCCGCTCCCTGAGCCCCCAAAGCGCCACATCCAGGGGCAGCCGGGGGGGCCGCAGCCGCATCGCCCGGGGCTGGGGGACCCGGAGAAGCCGCGGGGTGCCCGGGGCTGACCCGGCCCAGGCGGCAGCGGGGAGCGGAGGAAGCTCCGGGAAGCGGAGCCCGGAGCCGGCCCGGCCCCGGCTCTGCCCCAGCCCTCCCCGGGCCGCCGAGCGGGGCTGGGGGCGTGCGGATTTCTGGGGCGATCCGGAGCCTTCTCCCCGGCAGCCCTGCCCGCTCCCCGCGGCCGAAGAACAGAAGTTTTGGGACGCGTTTTTTTCCCGGGGGCGGGCGGGGATGCGGGCTCGGCTTCGGGGATCGCTGCCGCTCCCCGCACGCCCCATCCCCGCGGCTGCGCGACCCCCGGTTCCCCGCAGCCCCCGTCCCCCCTGCCCTGCCCGCCCGGCGCTCACCAGCAGCGCGATGCTGCCCTGGAGGAGGAGGAGGACGCAGCTCCGAGGAAGAAGATGCATTTTCCAGCCAGCGCCGCCGCCTTCTCCGCGGCTCCGCTTTGGGGAGGGTTTCGCCGGGATTTTCCTCCTTTTTCCGTCTTTCCCTCCCTTCTCCTCCGGCGTCAGCGAGGGGAAGGGGGGGTCCCCCAGCGGAGGGGCTCCCTACGGCCCCCCCCGGCCCATGGTGGCCCCGGCAGCTCCCGCCCCGCGGGGCCGCTCCGGGTCCGGGCGAGGCGCGGCGGCTTCACCTGCGGCCGCTGCCGTCCCCGCGTCCCCTTGGCTGTCGCCTCCCCTGTCCCCCTGCCCGCCCCGCCGCCTCCCGGCCCCCTCGGCCGCCCCTGCGCTCCCCCGCCCGCCGCTCGCCCGAGTCTCAGGGAAACTCCGCTCCATCCCCGGCTCGCTCCATCCCTGCTCGCTCCAGCCGCGCTCCGGCTCCGCTCCCGCCTCCCCCGCCAGGTGCCGGGGCCGAGCGGCACCTCCGGAGTAACCCTTTGGTGCCCGCGGCCCAGCAGAGCCCCCCCGAGGGGGTCCCTGGGGGATGGGGGGGCCCTGGGGGGCTCTGGCAAAGTCCCCATCGCTCCCTGGGGAGGGGCAGGACCGGGAGAACGGGGCCGGACTGGGATGGGGGCACGGGGGGACCCGCGGGGGTTCCCAGCTCCGTCGTTGTCGCCCTCTGGGATCGGCTCCGTCCCCCCCGCCAGGGAAAGGGAAAAGCCCTCTGTCGCCTCGGTTTCCAGTTCATCCATGAAGGAACGGCAGGGATCCCCCAGGAAGGAGCCAGAGGCCGCGGGTTTGGGGTCTGTGATGGCTTTTGGCCCGTGGAGGGCAGCAGTTCTCCTTTTCCCACCTTGCAGGAGAAGTTGGAATAGCGGGAATCAACTTCCCATGGGCAGGACTGGGGTCAAACCCGGGATTCTCCCGCCTTGAGGAGAAAATCCCGTTTCTTTACATCCCTTTGTGTTCTTCTCCGCATCCCTCCCTCATCCCCCCTTTCCCTGAGCCGCTTTGGGAAGCAAAACCGGAGCGAATTCCCGGGAACGATCCCGGCTTGGAGCAGGATGAGCTGCAGGATCCCTGCCTGCCCCCATCTCCCCCCCGGATTCCCGGGACCGGGTTTGGAGCGGGATTTTTGGGAAGGGGAGCCAGGCTGGGCTCCTGCAGCGCTGCTCGGCTCCTCCCGGGATTCTTGGAAAGCCGAATCCTGCTGCAAATCCGACCTTGGGCAGGAATTTCCTGGGAGCTGGGTCGGGTTTCGCTTCCCTGGGGACACGGCAGGACAGAGGCACCTCCTGGGAACGGATTCCTTAGGGAAAGCTGGGATTTGATGGCCTCGGAGCCTCTCCCGACCTTTCTGATCCTGCCATTCTCAGGCTCCTCTTGAATCCCAGAGGAGATCCCGGCTCCTGCGCCAAAGGGAGCAAAAAAAGTGGCGGATCCCCCTAGAAACCCTCCCTGGCCCCCCGGGCCGGTGAATCCCAGCAGCGGTTCGGGCTCCAGGAGCGCCTGCGGGGGTTCTGGTGCCGCTGAGGTGGAAGCCGAGCCCAGGCGGTGCTGCCAGGCCCTTTCCCGGCGCTGCTTTCCCGGTTTTCTGTTGCCCTCTAGCGGGACCCGGCGCTGGGAAGAGCGGCCGGGACCGGGGGGGTCAGAGAACCGGGAAAGGGGAGAAACGGGCCCGGGAGAGGCTCTGCAGAGCCCCAGAGCCGCTCCCCGCTCCCGGCTCCGCTTTTGGGAAGCGTTTTCCGCCCGAGGGGCTCCAGAACCGGGGGTGGGAGGAGATGGGAGGGACGGAACCGGCCGGGAACGGGAATTTCCTGGGGCACGGGGGGTTCGGGGGGCTCATCCCAGGCCCATTCCCGGGGATCCCGGCGGAGCAGGAGGCGGAGCCGGCCCGGGCTGGCGCGGACGGGCTCGGAATCCCCCGGGAGCCGCGCAGATGGAGCCGGGCTGGGAAAGGCGTGAGCGGGATGAGGATGGGGATTAATCCCGGGATAGGGATGGGGAATAATACCGGGATAGGGATGGGGATTAATCCCGGGATAGGGATGGAGATTAATCCCGGGGTAAAGGGATGGGGATTAATCCTGGGGTAAAAGGATGGGGATTAATCCCGGGATAGGGATGGGGATTAATCCCGGGATAGGGATGGGGAATAATCCCTGTATAAGGATGGGGGTTAATCTCGGGATAGGGATGGGGAATAATCCCGGGATAGGGATGGGGATTAATCCCGGGATAAGGTTTGGGATTAATCCCGGGATAGGGATGGGGATTAATACCGGGATAAGGATGGGGATAATCCCGGGGTAGGGATGGGGATTAATCCCGGGATAATGGTGGGGATTCTTCCCGGGATAAGGATGGGGATTTTTCCCGAGATATTGGTGGGGATTCTTCTGGGAAGCGGCTCCATCATTATCCTGGGATAGGGATGGGAAGGAAAGGAAGGAAAGGGAAGGAAGGGAAGGAAGGGAAGGGAAGGAAGGGAAGGGAAGGAAGGAAGGAAGGAAAGGAAGGAAGGAAGGAAGGAAGGAAGGAAGGAAAGGAAGGAAGGAAGGAAGGAAGGAAGGAAGGAAGGAAGGAAGGAAGGAAGGAAGGAAGGAAGGAAGGAAGGAAGGAAGGAAGGAAGGAAGGAAGGAAGGAAGGAAGGAAGGAAGGAAGGAAGGAAGGAAGGAAGGAAGGAAGGAAGGAAGGAAGGAAGGAAGGAAGGAAGGAAGGAAGGAAGGAAGGAAGGAAGGAAGGAAGGAAGGAAGGAAGGAAGGAAGGAAGGAAGGAAGGAAGGAAGGAAGGAAGGAAGGAAGGAAGGAAGGAAGGAAGGAAGGAAGGAAGGAAGGAAGGAAGGAAGGAAGGAAGGAAGGAAGGAAGGAAGGAAGGAAGGAAGGAAGGAAGGAAGGAAGGAAGGAAGGAAGGAAGGAAGGAAGGAAGGAAGGAAGGAAGGAAGGAAGGAAGGAAGGAAGGAAGGAAGGAAGGAAGGAAGGAAGGAAGGAAGGAAGGAAGGAAGGAAGGAAGGAAGGAAGGAAGGAAGGAAGGAAGGAAGGAAGGAAGGAAGGAAGGAAGGAAGGAAGGAAGGAAGGAAGGAAGGAAGGAAGGAAGGAAGGAAGGAAGGAAGGAAGGAAGGAAGGAAGGAAGGAAGGAAGGAAGGAAGGAAGGAAGGAAGGAAGGAAGGAAGGAAGGAAGGAAGGAAGGAAGGAAGGAAGGAAGGAAGGAAGGAAGGAAGGAAGGAAGGAAGGAAGGAAGGAAGGAAGGAAGGAAGGAAGGAAGGAAGGAAGGAAGGAAGGAAGGAAGGAAGGAAGGAAGGAAGGAAGGAAGGAAGGAAGGAAGGAAGGAAGGAAGGAAGGAAGGAAGGAAGGAAGGAAGGAAGGAAGGAAGGAAGGAAGGAAGGAAGGAAGGAAGGAAGGAAGGAAGGAAGGAAGGAAGGAAGGAAGGAAGGAAGGAAGGAAGGAAGGAAGGAAGGAAGGAAGGAAGGAAGGAAGGAAGGAAGGAAGGAAGGAAGGAAGGAAGGAAGGAAGGAACAAGGCAGGATTGTCTCCTGTGTCTCCCCCAGCCGCTCTTGTTGTGGCTTTTGAGGTTTTAACCAATTAAAGGAACAAATTGTCCATTTGAGTGAAACCCACACTGCGAATCCCAGTCCCAGGGGATCCCGATCCCGAGCCAAAATCCCAGCCAGCAGCAGGAGAAAAATCAATTTTTATCTGAGAAAATCGAGCGAACTCTGAAGCTTTCTCCCTTCTGTCAGCAAAACCCTTTTCTTTTTCTTTCCCCGCCTTTTTAATTTTATTTTTTGGCTCAGACGTTCCTGTTCTCTTTTCTAAAGGGTTGGGATGAGGAGCCTGAACTGAGATTTAGGGAGAGAGGGATGGGGACGCGCTCCCAGCCAGGCTTTGTCTGGAAAAAGGGAGGAATTTGGGGCTGAAATCTGTTATTTTGATACGGAGCTGATTAAAGCACAGCCCTTTTCCAGAGAATTTCTCCAGCCTAATTGGATTTGCTTCCCCCGTTCCCGTGCACTCCTTGTTTGGTTATTTATGGAAAACATCTGTCCGAGGCCTGGCAGCTCCCTGAGCTGGGAATTCAGGGGAAAATCTTGGGGATTTTCTTGGGGAAAAACATCAAAATATTGGGGACCCTCTGGGGGGACAGCGGGGGCTGCCAGGACCCCCCAGCAGGGCAGGGAAAAGCCCCAATTCCATGGGAAAAAATGGAATTTTCCTGGCTGGAAAATCGAGCTTCCTCCCCCCAGTTGTGCTGGGATGAAGCCAGGGATGGATTTTCCAGGTAAAAATCGGGATTGGCGTCCCAGAGCTGACTCAAGCCGTGATTAACGCGGGTAATTAATGCAATTAATCCAATTAATCCCGGGGTGGGAGACGCGGCAGAGGCCGAGCTGTTCCAGGCCGATCTTCCTGGAGATTTCCACCCTTCCCCAGGGGTTTTATGGATTTTGGGAAGTTTTCCTCATTTTCCCACTCCCAGGGGGCTGGGGCTGAGGGAATTGATGCCACTGGAGCCCAATTCCAGCGGGAATCTCCCAATTCCAATGGGAATTTCCCAATTCCAGCAGGAATTTCCCAAATCCAGCGGGAATCTCCCAAATCCAGCAGGAATCTCCCAATTCCAATGGAAATCTTCCCATTCCAGTGGGAATCTCCCAATTCCAGTGGGAATTTCCCAATTCCAGCAGGAATTTCCCAATTCCAGCGGGACTTTCCCCACTCCCGGGGTCCAGCCCCAGCTGGGCGCAGCCGCCGGCCCCAAATCCCGGGATTTGCGGGGTGGGAAAGGGCCGGGAGCCAGGAGCCCTGGAATTCCCGGGATTTGTGGCCGTTCCAGTGGGAATTTCAGTGAATTTCCCCCCCATTTCTGTGGGAATTTCACTGGATTTCCTCCCCCCATTTCAGTGGGAATTTCACTGGATTTTCCCCCCCATTTCAGTGGGAATTTCACTGGATTTCATCCCCATTTCAGTGGGGATTTCACTGGATTTTCCCCC
The DNA here is from genome assembly GCF_051311805.1 of Agelaius phoeniceus. Taxonomy (NCBI): domain Eukaryota; kingdom Metazoa; phylum Chordata; class Aves; order Passeriformes; family Icteridae; genus Agelaius; species Agelaius phoeniceus. The sequence continues at coordinate 978,901 of NC_135290.1, read as the reverse complement.
CATTTCAGTGGGAATTTCATTAGATTTCCCCCCCCATTTCAGTGGGAATTTCATTGGATTTCCCCCCTATTTCAGTGGGAATTTCACTGGATTTTCCCCCCCTATTTCAGTGGGAATTTCACTGGATATTACCCCCATTTCAGTGGGAATTTCACTGGATTTCCCCCCCCTATTTCAGTGGGAATTACACTGGATTTTCCCCCCATTTCAGTGGGAATTTCACTGGATTTTCCCCCCCATTTCAGTGGGAATTTCACTGTATTTCCCCCCCCCCCATTTCTGTGGGAATTTCGCTGGATTTTCCCCTCCTATTTCAGTGGGAATTTCACTGGATTTTCCCCCCCTATTTCAGTGGGAATTACACTGGATTTTCCCCCCTATTTCAGTGGGAATTTCACTCTCACATTCCCGGGTTGGCTCCGTGTGAGTTTCCCGAGCTCCCCCCGCTGGGAACGGCGGCTCCAGAGCTGGAAATGTGCGGAGGGTGAAACCCGAGCCGAGCCCAGCTGATGCCAGAGCCTGGCCGGGAGAGGAAAAGGAGAGAAAAACATCCCAGACCTCCCCGGGAAAGTGGGAATATCTGCAGGAATCCATCCCAGAACGGCCTGGCTGGGTCCCAGGCTGGGGCTGCGACAGGGGCACGTTCCTTTGGAGGGACCGGATCCCAAATTCGGGGTGGGAATGGGGGGCTGGCACCTCAAAACCTGGGCTAGAATCCCAAAATCTGGGTTAGAATCCCAAAATCTGGGCTAGAATACCAAAATCAGGGCTGGCACCCCAAAACCTGGGCTAGAATCCCAAAATCTGGGTTAGAATCCCAAAATCAGGGCTGGCACCCCAAAACCTGGGCTAGAATCCCAAAATCTGGGTTAGAATCCCAAAATCAGGGCTGGCACCCCAAAACCTGGGCTAGAATCCCAAAATCTGGGCTAGAATACCAAAATCTGGGTTAGAATCCCAAAATCAGGGCTGGCACCCCAAAATCTGGGCTAGAATCCCAAAACCTGGGCTAGAATCCCAAAACCTGGGCTAGAATCCCAAAATCTGGGTTAGAATCCCAAAATCAGGGTTGGCACCCCAAAACCTGGGCTAGAATCCCAAAATCTGGGTTAGAATCCCCAAATCAGGGTGGGTGCCCCAGAATCTGAGCTGGAATCCCAAAATCAGGACGGGTACCCCAAAATCAGGGCGGACACCCCAAAATCAGGACGGGTACCCCAAAATCAGGACGGGTACCCCAAAATCAGGGCGGACACCCCAAAATCAGGACGGGTACCCCAAAATCAGGGCGGACACCCCAAAATCTGGGTTAGAATCCCAAAGTCGGGCCCGGAACCCCAAACCCGGGGGATCAGCTCCGTTCTGGCGGCCCCGGGGCGGCTCCCGGGGGATTTGGGGCCGCTCCAGGGCTCCTTCCCGGCGCCCTCGGCATTCCCGAGGCCGGGATGGGGACAAAGGGACCTTTCAGGGTCGGGATGTGACTCAGGGCGCCGTCCCCACGCTCTGGGGTTGATCTTTGTCCTTTGTCCTGCTCTGGCCGGAGCTTCCCGCCGGGAGGCAGGGCCGGTTCCTGATGTGCTCACCACAGAATTCCCGGTGTTTTACAAGAGAATTCCCAATGTTTCCCCCAGAGAATCCCAATGTTTCCACCAGAGAATTCCCGGTGTTTCACAAGAGAATTCCCAATGTTTCCACCAGAGAATTCCTGATTTTTTCACCAGAGAATTCCTGATGTTTCCCCAGTGAATTTCCCATGTTTCCCCCAGAGAATCCCAATGTTTCCACCAGAGAATTCCCAATGTTTCCACCAGAGAATTCCCAGTGTTTCACCAGTGAATTCCCAATGTTTTACCAGAGAATTCCTGATGTTTTCACCAGAGAATCCCAATGTTTCCACCAGAGAATTCCTGATGTTTCCCCCAGAGAATTCCTGATGTTTTCACCAGGGAATTCCCGATGTTTCCCCCAGAGAATTCCTGATTTTTTCACCAAGGAATTCCCAATGTTTCACCAGCCAATTCCCAATGTTTCGCCAGTGAATTCCTGATTTTTCCCCCAGCCAATTCCCAATGTTTTCACCAGCCAGTTCCTAAAGTTTCACCAGAGAATTCCTGATTTTTCCACCAGTGAATTCCCAGTGTTTTCACCAAGGAATTCCCGATGTTTTCACCAAGGAATTCCCGATGTTTTACCAGCCAGTTCCTGATGTTCTCACCCGTGGATTCCCAATGTTTTCACCAGGGAATTCCCGATGTTTCCCCCAGAGAATTCCCAATGCTTTCACCAAGGAATTCCCAATGCTTTCACCGAGGAATTCCCAATGTTTTCACCAAGGAATTCCCAATGCTTTCACCAGCAGGAGCTGCCGGCCGGGATCCCCTCCTGCCTCACACAAAAGTGTCCCCCAAAAGTGTCCCCAAGTGTCCCCAAGTGTCCCCAGGTGGGGCTGGACGGGCGCCTCGGCTCGGCCAGGAGGGTTCTGGAGCTCATCCCAGAGATTCCCAGCTGGATCTGGGGTTTCCAGCCTGCTCCAGCCATGGGAAGGGGATCCAGGGGGATTTGGGTCCTTCCAGGCGGGATTTGGGTCCTTCCAGGGGGAATTTGGGTCCCTCCAAGGTAGATTTGGGTTTCCAGGGAGGATTTGGGTCCTTCAGGGGGGAATTTGGGTCCCTCCAAGGTAGATTTGGGTTTCCAGGGGGATTTGGGTCCCTCCAGGGGGAATTTGGGTCCTTCAAGGGGGAATTTGGGTCCCTCCAAGGGAATTTGAGTCCCTCCAAGGCAGATTTGGGTTCTTCCAGGGGGATTTGGGTCCTTCCAGGGGGATTTGGGTCCTTCCAGGGGGCATTTGGGTTTCCAGGGGGATCTGGGTCCTTCCAGGGGGATTTGAGTCCCTCCAAGGCAGATTTGGGTTCTTCCAGGGAGGATTTGTGTCCTTCCAGGGAGGATTTGTGTCCTTCCAGGGAGGATTTGGGTTTCCAGGGGGATTTTTGGGTTCTTCCAGGAGGGATTTGGGTCTCACCAGGGAATATTTGGGATTCGGGTCCCCAGGGACAGCACTCAGGGTGGCCAAATGCCCATGGCTGCTCTGAACCCCTTTGGATCCAGGGGCAGGATCTGGGAGGCCGGGACTGGGAAGGAAAAACAACCCCAGGGCTGGGAAACGAGCAGGAAACCATTCGGGGATAATCAGGGATATTTTTAGGATCCCAGCCCTCCCTGGCCCAGCCCGGGGCTGGATTGGGAGGGAACGGAATCGGCGTCCAAGGCGGAATCTGCGGGGCCGGGGCAGCAGAAAAATCCCACAAAAACAAACGGGGAAAAATCCCCCGGGAGCCGAGAGCTCATCCCAAGCCCGGCCTTGGCTGCGCTCCCCGGGCAGGGCGGGAGAGGCCGCGCTCCGTAATTAACGCCGGGTTAATTAAGGATGGGACACATTTGGGAGGCCTGGCTCAGCCTGGCACTGGGCTGGGATGATTTGGGACGTTCTGGGATGGTTTTGGGGATGTTTTTGGGGATATTTCAGGATATTTTGGGGATGTTTTTGGGATGTTTTGTGATGTTTCTGGGGTGTCTTTGGATGTCTCAGGAAGTTTTTGGGATGTTCTGGGATGTTTTCAGCATGTTTTGGGACGTTTCTGGGATGTTTTGAGATATTTTTTTATGTTCTGGGATGGTTTTGGGGATGGTTTTGGGATGTTTTTGGGATGGTTTTAAGACCATTTTTTTTGTGTGGTTCTGGGATGTTTTTGGGATGTTCTGGGATGTTTTTGGGATGGTCTTAAGACCATTTTTTTTGTGTGGTTCTGGGATGTTTTTTGGATGGTTCTGGGATGTTTTTGGGATGTTCTGAGATGCTTCAGGATATTTTTGGGGTGTTTAAGTTGTTTTTGAGACATTTTTGGGATGTTCTGGGATGTTTTTTGGGATGTTTTAGGACATTTTTTGGAGGTTCTGGGATGTCTTTGGGCTGCTCTGAGATGTTTGAGGATATTTTTTGGATGTTTTGGGGATGTTTTTTTGGATGTTTTGGGAATGTTTTGGGGATGTTTTGGGGATGTTTTTGGGATGTTTTGGGGATGTTTTGGGGATGTTTTTGGGATGTTTTTGGGATGTTTTGGGGATGGTTTGGGGATGTTTTTGGGATGTTTTTGGGGATGTTTTTGGGGATGTTTTGGGGGATGTTTTGGGGATGTTTTTGGGGATGTTTTTAGGGATGTTTTGGGGATGTTTTTGGGCTGCTCTGAGATATTTGAGGATGTTTTTGGGATGTTTAGGATGTTTTGGGGATGTTTTTGGGGATGTTTTTGGGGATGTTTTTGGGGATGTTTTGGGATGTTTTAGGATGTTTTTGGGATGTTCCCTCCACACCCGGGGCAGAGCCGGGACACTCCGGGCTCGGGGCCGGCTCCGTGCTGACCTTGCCCCGTTCCCTGGGGGTCTCCAGGAGCTCCCACAGCCCCAGGGGTTTGGGAATCCTTTCCTGGAGCTCTGGGTGGTCCCGAGCTGGGAGCGCCGCCAGCGCCACCCCAGGCCCCAATAATCCGAATTTCCACGGGCTCGGCATCCTGGGAGCGCCGCTGATCCCGGAATTTGCTCCCCTTTGGAATGCATGGAGCTCCCGTGGCACCCCCAGAGCCGGGAATGCTGCGGGAGTGGGATTTTATTGGGATTCACCCGGGATTTTCAATGGGAATGGGATTTTATCGGGATTCACCCAGGAATCTCAGTCACAATGGAATTTTACTGGGATTCACCCAGGATTCTCAGGGGGAATGGGATTTTATTGGGATTCACTCAGGAATCTCAGTCACAATGGAATTTTATCAGGATTCACCTGGGATTTTCAGTGGGAATGGGATTTTATCAGGATTCACACAGGATTTTCAGTCACAATGGGATTTTATTGGGATTCATCCAGGATTCTCAGGGGGAATGGGATTTTATTGGGATTCACTCAGGAATCTCAGTCACAATGGAATTTTATCAGGATTCACCTGGGATTTTCAGTGGGAATGGGATTTTTTCAGGATTCACCCAGGATTCTCAGGGAGAATGGGATTTTTATTGGGATTCACTCTGGATTTTCAGTGGGAATGGGATTTTATCAGGATTCATACAGGAATCTCAGTCACAATGGAATTTTATTGGGATTCACCTGGGATTTTCAGTGGGAATGGGAATTTATCAGGATTCACCCAGGAATCTCAGTCACAATGGAATTTTACTGGGATTCACCCAGGATTCTCAGTGGGAATGGGATTTTATCGGGATTCACTCAGGATTTTCAGTGGGAATGGGGTTTTTTGGTGGGATTCACCCAGGGTTTTGGCCAGGTGCTGCCAGAGCCTCTCCATGCCCATCCTATAGGGGCAGGAGGGAAAAGGGGACGGATTTGGGCAGGAATGAGGAGTGGGAACGTCCCAGGGACGGAGCTGGGATGAAACTGGGATGAACTGGGATGAGCTGGGATGAACTGGGACAGAGCTGGGATGGAACTGGGATGAAACTGGGATGAACTGGGATGGAACTGGGATGAAACTGGGATGAAACTGGGATGAGCTGGATTGAGCTGGGATGGAACTGGGATGAAACTGGGATGAGCTGGGACGGAGCCGAGCGCTTTCCCAGATTCCAGGCCCGGCTGGGATATCCATGTCCTGGCACAGGGATCTGCTCCTCCTCCTCCTCGGGCTCCTTCCAGGACCTCCGGGGCTGTGTCCAGCTGCCTTTCCCATCCATCCCGCGCTGCCGCCCCCGGGCTGGGAGCTCTGCCTGCAGGGAAGGCGATACCGCAGCAGGGAAGGACAGATGGACGGAGCAGAGCCTCTGGAAGCTTCTCCAGGAGCCGCCGGAGCCTCCTCCGGCTCCTGGTGGGATGGTTTGGGGTGGGAAGGTGAATCCCAAATCCCGCTGCCACCCCAAATCCGGGATCCATCCCCGGGGACGCCCCGGGATCCAGGCCCAGGAGGCGGGCAGGGTTAATTAGCAGGAATTGGGGATTGGGGAGGGTTAATTAGCAGGAATTGGGATTGGGCAGGGTTAATTAGCAGAAACTCGGGATTGGGCAGGGTTAATTAGCAGGAATTCGGGATTGATGAGAGGCTGCTCAGGTCCTGCTGAGGGCAGCAGAATTCCCGGGCAGCCTCGGGGCATCCATCGATCCCCGCAGGATTTATCCCCGAGGCATTGCCAGGAAATGGCTCCCATCAATCCAGAGCCAATCGTGGCCCCGGGAGCGGGGAAAGGGAGAATTTCCTCGCCAGGAAAGGGAGAATTCCCTCGCTGGAAAAGGGAGAATTCCCTCACCAGGAAAGGGAGAATTCCCTGGCCAGGAAAGGGAGAATTCCCTCGTTGGGAAAGGGAGAATTCCCTCGCTGGGAAAGGGAGAATTCCCTGGCCAGGAAAGGGAGAATTCCCTCGCTGGAAAAGGGAGAATTCCCTGGCCGGGAAAGGGAGAATTCCCTCGCTGGAAAAGGGAGAATTCCCTGTCCGGGAAAGGGAGAATTCCCTCTCCGGGAAAGGGAGAATTCCCTCTCCAGGAAAGGGAGAATTCCCTCTCTGGGAATTCTCAGCAGAGCCCCAGGGAAGCCGGGCCGGGCTCTGAGGACATTCCCGGGAATGGGCCAGGAAGGATCCCAGGGAATGGGGAAAGGGGAGCGCCCCAAAGCTCCAGGACCCCGTGGCATTCCCAGCCCCGTTCATCCCCTCCCTGCTCCCAGTTTTTCCTCTGCTCTCCCCCAAAGCCGGGATCCGAGCCCAGGGCGCCTCTGGAGCCGCTCTCCTCCCGCCTTTCCCCCTCTCCCGGATGCCGGGTTTCCATTTCAGCGCCGCTCTCCTCGGAGCAGGGCCGCTTTTCAGGGAGCCGCAATTCCTTTGTCTCTTCCTTTCCCTGGGAACCCGAGCCCCCGCAGCTGACAGAGAGCAGGGAAGTGTCAGCTGCTGGGAACTCCGATTCTGGGAATATTCCCCCCAAAACTCCCGCGGGGAGGGAAATCGGGATAAGGTTTCCCCTGGTGCCGGTGCTGGGCTTTGTTTTTGGAGGAGGTGATGATTTCCCGGGATGATCCCGGGCTGCGGGGGATTTATGGAGCACTAAAACCCAGCAGCTTTTCCCTCAGCCTCAGCTGGGATGTTTTTCCTGCCGAAAAACTCCGGGATTTTTCCTTCCTTCCGCCACAAATCCAGGGAAAGCCCTCCCAGCTCCTTCCAGCCTCGGAATTCCCACAAAATCCCACCCTGAGCTCTGATTCCCGTGTAAATCCAGCCGGGGGCTCGCAATTCATCTGCAGATCCCTGGGATCACATTCCAGGGAATTGGGGGGGGGGGGGGGGTTAGGCCCCTTCCCAAAGGATAACGGATCCCAGTCCTGGCCTCTCATCCTCCCAAATTCCCACATTTCCCCCCAATTCCCACATCCTCCTGCAATTCCTACACCCTCCCAAATTCCCACACCCTCCCAAATTCCCACATTTCTCCCCCAGAATTCCCACATTTCCCCCAAATTCCCACATTCCCCCAAATTCTCACATTCCCCCAATTTCCACATCCTCCTGCAATTCCCACACCCTCCCAAATTCCCACATTCCCCCAAATTCTCACATCCCCCCAGATTCCCACATTTCCCCAAATTCCCACATCCCCCCAAATTTCCACATCCTCCTGCAATTCCCACATCCCCCCAGAATTCCCACATCCCCCCAGAATTCCCACATCCCCCCAAATTCCCACATCCCCCCAAATTCCCACATTTCCCCCCCATTCCCACACCCTCCCAAATTCCCACATTTCCCCCAAATTTCCACATCCTCCTGCAATTCTCACATCCCCCCAAATTTCCCCATTCCCACACCCTCCCAAATTCCCGCATTTCCCCCAAATTCCCACATCATTCCCCCCTCCATCCCTCCCTGCCAGGTGCAGCCGGAGCTCCCTCGGCTCTCACGGAGCGTGGGAGGTGTGGGGGAAGCTGGAGCAGGGAATTTTTCCTGGGAAAATTCTCCTTTTTTCAGGTGGCTCCGGGAGCGCTGGGTCCATCCCCACCCGGATTTTCCAGCCCTGGGATCCTCTGGGGGTTCCTAAACTGGGATTGGGGTTTGGGAGCCCTGGGGGGGCGTTCCAAGGGAATTCCCTGGAGTTTCACCCCTCACACCCCAAAGGGCAGCCTGGGGAAGCAAAGCAGGACAAATCCCTCCGGATGCCAAATGCTCCCGGATCCCAAACCCCTCCGGATCCCAAATCTCTCCAGATCCCAAATCCCTCTGGTTCTTGGGAGGTTTAGGAACCTAAAAATCCCAAATCCCTCCGGATCCCAAATCCCTCCGGATCCCAAATGCTCCCAGATCCCAAATCCCTCTGGATCCTGGGAGGTTTAAGAACTTAAAAATCCCAAATCCTTCCAGATCCCAAATCCTTCTGGATCCCAAATCCCTTAGCATCCTGGGAGGTTTAGGGACCTAAAAATCCCAAATCCCTCCGGATCCCAAATGCTCCCAGATCCCAAATCCCTCGGCATCCTGGGAGGTTTAGGAACCTAAAAATCCCAAATCCCTCTGGATCCCGAATCCTTCTGGATCCCGAATCCCTCCAGACCCCAACCCCCTCTGGATCCTGGGAGGTTTAGGAACCTAAAAACCCCAAATCCCTCCAGATCCCAAATCCCTCTGGATCCCAAATCCCTCTGTGCCCCTCCCAGGTGCGGTTTGGGGCCCTCTGGGTTTTCCCCCAATCCCGGGGGGATTCCAGGGAATCCGGGCTGGGTCCCCTCACCCAGGGACCCCCCAGGACCCCGGCCCGGCCCCGTCGCTCCCAGCCCGCGCTGGGAAGGGGCCGGGATCGGGAATTGGGAGCGGGAGGCGGTGCCAGGGTCGCGACCCCCGCGCCGGGGGGGATTAAAGGCTCAGCGCCGGCCCCAGAGAGGAAATTGGAATTAAATCCCCATCCAGGCGGGGCCGGGGGGGCATTCCCGGCTCTCCCGAGGTCCTGGAAGGGTTAAAGGGGGTCCCGCGGGATGTTTTGGAAAACCCAGGGCCGCAGCGGGGCCCGGGGGATGGAGCAGCGCCCTTTGCTCCAACTGCTTCCCATTACCGGGGAATGCGGCTCCATCTGGGCGGCAGATCCAGCCTGGGGGGGTCGGGGGGGCTGATCCCACCCGGGGACCGGGAACGGCTCCAAACCCCCCCATTCCCCGCGGGAGCTGCGCCCCCAAAGCCGGGATGGAGCCGGGGGAGGCAGCCGGGGTGGGGAGGAAATTCCCGGGAGATTCGGGATCGTCGGCTGCGGCCGCTGCTGCTCCCTGGGAAATCCAACTTTCCCTTCCCGGATTTCCCTTCCCGCTTTTCCCTTCCTGCTTTTCCTTTCCCATTATTTTTTCCCGGTTTTCCCTTCCCGATTTTTCCCTCACAGTTTTCCCTCCTCACTTTTCCCTTCCCGCTTTCCTTTCCCTTTTTTCCCTCCCAGTTTTCCCTCCCCGATTTTTCCCTCCCAGTTTTCCCTTCCCGCTTTTCCTTTCCCACTTTTCCCTTCCCATTTTCCTTTCCCGCTTTTGCCTTCCCGTTTTTCCCTTCCCGATTTTCCCTTCCCACTTTTTTTTTCCCGGTTTTCCCTTCCCGATTTTTCCCTCCCAGTTTTCCCTTCCCAGTTTTCCCTTCCCTCTTTCCTTTCCCGCTTTCCCTTCCCGCTTTTCCCTTCCCACATTTTTTTCCCCTTTTTTCCCTTCCCGGTTTTTCCCTTCCCGGTTTTTCCCTTCCCTCTTTCCTTTCCCACTTTTCCCTTCCTGCTTTTCCTTTCCCTTTTCCCTTTCCCGCTTTTCCCTTTCCCGCTTTTCCCTTTCCCGCTTTTCCCTTTCCCGCTTTTCCCTTCCCACTTTTTTTCCCACTTTTCCCTTCCCCCTTTCCCTTCCCGCTTTTCCTTTCCCATCTCATTCCCGCTCCAAGGGAAGCTCCCGGCTCCCCTGCAGGAGTTTGAATGAAAAGCGCCTCCATGGAGTTTAATTTGGAATTTTTTCCCCGTTTTTGTTTTCCCAGCGGTTGCTGCGTTTTCCCAGGCCCCGGGGCTGGGTTTGGGATTTTTCCCGGTGGATCCAGCAGGGATCTGGCCCTGTCGCCCCCCCTGGCAGCAGATGTGGGATTCAGCAGCTCTGGCCCTCCCCTGAGTCCCATTAAAAAGGGGAAGGAGCTTTTCCAAGGATTTCCCCCAGCCCGTGAGAACATCAGGCCCCTTTCCAGATTTATTCCAAATTTTCCCTTTTTTTTTTCCCCCCTCTCTCCCCATAAATCTGCTGTCCCTGATCCCACACACGAAGCCCAGCTTGCTTCCTGCTTTTCCTGCTCTGGGAGTTCAGGGATTTGGGATCAGAATGGGAATGTTCCCGGTGAAAATCCCATCGGGAAGGCGCTGAGGGCTTTTTCCCATCCTGGATTCCCAGGGTTTTTTGGGGTTTTTTTTTTGGGAGATCAGGAAGAAGCGAGCGGGACAACGACAACGGATGCTCTTTATTGGCATCCCAAGGATACACACGGACAAATTCCACCCCCCTGGGCCTCCCCCGTGCATCCCCCCCGGCTCATGCTGCCCCCAGACCCCCCCAAATCCTTCTATTCCTACAAAATCGGCCCTGGAATTACAGAGTGGGGAGTGGAGCAACACACGGGCTTGGTACAACACAAAACGAGCTCTGGCTTTGGCTTGGGTTTCCCTCCTGGCTTTGGGGGGTATTTTTGGTGTTTTTTTGAGTTTTATTTCCATTTATTTCCCCCCGCAGCCAGGGGGGGTTTGAGGCAGCTCCCGGCTCCTCTTTGGATGCTGAGTTTGTCCCCGTTCCCTCGGCCCTGAAAATCTGATTTTTTTGGGATTGGGGGCGCTGAAATCCCTTCCCATGGCAATGGAATCCTGAGGGTGAGGCGGGGATGTCCTGAGGAACAGAATTCCCAGCGGGAGAGGCTGGGCTGGGCTGGCTCTGCCAGGAAATTCGGTTTGGGTTCGGGCACCTCGATCCAGGCACCCTCGGCTTGCCCTGGAGTCGCTTTCCAAAATCCCAGACCAGTGGGAGCTACCCATGGTGGCCAGTGATGGAATCCATCCCAAATTCATCCTAAATTAATCCAAAATCCAACCCAAATCCATCCCAAATCCATCTCCCAAATCTATCCCAAATTAATCCAAAATTCATGCCAAATCCATTCCAAATTAATCCAAAATTCATGCCAAATTCATCCCAAATCCATCCCCCAGATCCATCCCAAATTCACCCCAAATCCATCCCCAGATCCATCCCAAATTCACCCCAAATCTGTCCCAGATCCATCCCAAATCAACGCCAAATCCATCCCAAATCAACACCAAATCCATCCCAAATCCATCCCAAATCCATCCCATTGTGTGGCTCGGTCTGGCAGGAGCTGGGGGTTTCCAGTCCACTGCGAGTGGGGTTGGAAATTTGGGGCAAATTTCCTTGGATTTGGGTGGCGGGAGGAGTTTGGGACTCGGATTTGGGGTTTTCAGCCCTTCCAGCCAGGGGTGGCTCTTCCCAAAGGATCTGGGTGCTGGAATCCCCCAAATCCCAGCCTGGCTTCTCCATCATCCAGAGCACAATGGGAGGGAAATTTCCAGAAGATTCCGGAGGATCTGGGTGCTGGAATCCCCCAAATCCCAGCCTGGCTTCTCCATCATCCAGAGCACAACGGGAGGGAAATTTCCAGAAGATTCCGGAGGATCTGGGCGCTGGATTCCCATGGAAGCCGCTCCAGCCCCTGGAGCTGGATGCTGGGAACATCCCAACGCTGCTGTGGGATTTTGGGGGTGAACTGTGGGATTTTGTGGGTGAACTGTGGGATTTTGGTTCCTCTGCCTCCCCGTGGAGCCTTTAAGGCCAGAAACGAGGGGGGACCAAAGGGTTGGGCTGGGAATTCCCAGCTGGAAGTGGGGAGGGGACAGGGCTGTCCCCAGGGGTCACATCGAGCACTGGGTCAAACACCAAATTCCTATGTACAAGTCTCTCCTCCAGGAGGGCCCAAAAACCCCGGTTCTGCCTTCGGCCAGGAATTTTGGGATGAATCCAGAGGGGAGGGGCGGCCACACCTGGCTCAGGGCTGTGCCCACACCTGGGAATTCAGGTTGGGGACATCGCCGGGAGCTTGGGGGCAGCTCAGGGGACACTCCCTGGACTGGTGGCCACTCAGGGGACATCCCGAGGCTGGTGACAGCCCAGGGGACATCTCCAGGCCACTCAGGGGACATCCCCAGCTTGCCCAGCTGGGGCCAAACCGCCCCCAAAACGCCCTTTGAGCAACGTCACCTCCCCGAGAAGGTGCCAATGTCACCCCGGGCCATTCCCTTGCCCGGGATGTCACTGATGTCACCTCCCCGAGAAGGTGCCAATGTCACCCTGGGCCATTCCCTTGCCCGATGTCACCGATGTCACCTCCCCGAGACGGTGCCAATGTCACCCTGGGGGCAGAGGGACATTCCCTTGCCCGATGTCACCTCCCCGAGACGCTGCCAGTGTCACCCCGGGGGCAGAGCTGCCCTTGACGGTGCTGGCACAGCAGGAGCCCTTTCAGCAGGGTGGGGACAGCGGGGACAGTGCAGGGGTGGCAGGGTGGCCTGGCCCCGCTCGGGGACAGTGCAGGGGTGGCAGGGTGGCCTGGCCCCGCTCGGGGACAGTGCAGGGGTGGCAGGGTGGCCTGGCCCCGCTCGGGGACAGTGCAGGGGTGGCAGGGTGGCCTCAGAGGTCCCTGCAGCTCAGGGACAGGGCAGGAGGGAGGAGCAGGGCCCTGGGGGTGTCCCCGCGGGGCAGGCACTTGGTCAGCGCTTTCCACCTTCAGTGTCCCCTCGGTGGCCCCTGCAGCCCCCACAGAGGGGTCCTGGCACCCCAAAATCTGCTCCTCAGTGTCCGGGCTGGTCCTGGCTGCTCCCCCAAATCCCTGCGGAGCTGTGGGGAGCTGCACCCCAAATTTCACAGTGTAGGGAGCCGGGTCCCCTCCCCCAGCCCCCTGAGCCCCCAAATCCCGGGGCAGCGGCTCCAGGGTGCCCCAACCCCACCCTTCCCCGCTTTTGGGGTAAAAGCAGCCGGATTTGGGGGTGTTGGAGGGGAACGGGGAGGGGCAGGAGGAAGAGGAGCCCCAGGGAGAGAAGGAGCTGGAAGGGAGGAGAGGAGAGGGCTGAGAGCACGGCGCTCTCTCCCGTGTCCATCTGTCCATCTGTCCGTCCATCCCGCAGCCGGGATTTGCGATCAGGGTGGGGCCGAGCCCCTCCAACACCACCAGGGGCCGGTACCGGTACCGGGACCTGCTTGGGGCTGACCCCACCATCTCCCCCCGTGGCCGGGCAGGGTCAGCCCCCGGGGCCGGCCCTCAGACGGGGGAGGTGGCGGTGGAGTCGCTGGCCAGGCTGTCGGCGATGTCGCCGCGCTGCAGGCGGCGCAGGGCGGCCAGGAGCGCGTCCAGCGTGGCCGACTCGCGGCCGGCCCAGTGCGCCAGCAGCGCCCGCGCCGGGGCCTCCTCGCGGGTGAAGGACTCGATCAGCTCCTCCTTGTAGCCCAGCTCCCCCGCCAGCTGCCGCCACGTGTCCTCCGCCGAGCTGCCCAGCAGCTTCTCCACCTCCTCCTGCTTGCTGGCCGGCAGCGCCGAGTACGGGCTCCCGTCCGCCTTGGGAGCTGCTGGAGAGAGGGGGAATGGTCTGAGAGCGTGCCCGGGGCTGTGCCCGTCCTGCCTGCCCTTACCCGGGTGTCCCTGGCCATCCCTGGTGTCCCTGTCCATCCCTGGGTGTCTGTGCCCGTCCTGCCTGCCCATCCCTGGGTGTCCCTGCCCATCCCTGGTGTCCCTGTCCATCCCTGGGTGTCTGTGCCCGTCCTGCCTGTCCTTACCCGGGTGTCCCTGCCCTTACCTGGGTGTCCCTGCCCATCCCTGGGTGTCCCTGCCCATCCCTGGGTGTCCCTGTCCATCCCTGGTGTCCCTGTCCATCCCTGGGTGTCTGTGCCTGTCCTGCCTGTCCTTACCTGGGTGTCCCTGCCCATCCCTGGGTGTCCCTGCCCATCCCTGGTGTCCCTGTCCATTCCTGGGTGTCCCTGCCCATCCTCCCTGCCCTTGCCTGGGTGTCCCTGCTCTTACCTGGGTGTCCCTGCCCATCCCTGGTGTCCCTGTCCATCCTTGGGTGTCTGTGCCCATCATCCCTGCCCAACCCTGGGTGTCTGTGCCTGTCCTCTCTGCCCTTACCTGGGTGTCCCTGCTCTTACCTGGGTGTCCCTGTCCATCTCTGGTGTCCCTGCCCTTACCTGGGTGTCTGTGCCTGTCCTCTCTGCCCTTACCTGGGTGTCCCTGTCCATCCTCTCTGCCCTTACCTGGGTGTCCCTGCCCAACCCTGGGTGTCTGTGCCCGTCCTGCCTGCCCTTACCTGGGTGTCCTTCTCCATTCCTGGGTGTCCCTGCCCATCCCCAGGGTGTCCCTGTCCATCCCTGAGTGTTTCTGCCCATCCCAAATTGTCCCTGCCCGTCCTTCCTGTCCATCCCCTGTCCATCCCTGGGTGTCCCTGTCCATCTCTGGGTGTCTGTTCCCATCCTCCTGGCCCATCCCTGTTTGTCCCTGTCTATTCCAGGGTGTCCCTGCCCATCCTCCCTGCCTATCCCAGGCTGTCCCTGCCCACCCCGGTGTCCCCAGCCATCCCTGGGGTGTCCCTGTCCATCCCAGGCTGTCCCTGCCCATCCCTGAGTGTCCCTGCCCACCCCAGCAGCCCCACCTGGCCCCTGGGTGCCCTGCCCGGGGGGCTGCTGCTCGTGCAGGCTCTGGCTGTCCACGGAGATGCCGCTGTCGCTGTGCAGCTTCTCCCCCTCGGGGGACGGCGTCTGGTTCACCGGGCGGTTGTTGGCCCCTTGCTTGTTCTGCTTGCAGCTGTTCCACCTGCGGGGACAGCGACACACAGGTGACATCCCCAGGGCTGCCAGGGCTTTGTCCCCTTCCCTGGGGTTTGTCCCCTTCCCTGGGACTTGTCCCCTTCGCTGGGACTTGTTCCAGTTTCTGTTTTCTGCCCTGGTGCCAGGACAGGGACAGGGGATGGGACAGGGACAAGGCAAGGACAGGGACAGGGAGGGGGACATGGACAGGGACACAGGGACAGGGAGGGGGACATGGACAGGGAATGGGACAGGGACAAGGAGACAAGGACAGGGACACAGCAACAGGGAATGGGACAGGGAATGGGACAGGGACACAGGGACAGGGACACAGGGACAGGGAATGGGACAGGGACAAGGAGACAAGGACAGGGACACAGCGACAGGGAGGGGGACACAGACAGGGACAGGGAATGGGACAGGGACACAGGGACAGGGATACAGGGACAGGGAATGGGACAGGGACAAGGCTGCAGTGTGTCCCCTACCCTGCTGCCACCTCCCTCCTCACCCCTCAGCCACCTCACCCCCCACACAATTTTGGAAATCTGCCCATCCTGGTGCCCCTGGTGGTGGCAGCTGTGGCTGTGGGATCCCCCTGTTCCCCGCTCCCCAAATCCCTGTCCCGGTACCTCTTGAAGGCGATGTAGGCCACCAGCCCCACCACCACGGCGGCCAGGATGGAGCAGTAGACGGGGATGAGGTTGTCGCTGGTGCCGTGGGTGACCACGGGCTGCGAGCTGCCCATGACGGTGGTGGCCGTGTCGGCCGCGGTGCTGGGCCCCCCCTCGGTGCTCAGCGGCTCCCTGGAGGCGGCCTCGGGGCTCTCAGAGCCCCCCAGGGACGGGGCGGGCGTTGTCCAGCGAGGGTGGAGCCCTGGGGGGTGGAGGGGAAGGGAAATCGGGGTTGGGATGAGGCACAGCTGTGCCCTGCCTTGAGGGTGGCCGCGGCGGTGCCAGCGCTGTCCCTTGGGGCACAGCTCCTGCTGCGGCCCCCAAACCCAGGGGAGCTGCCCCAGCTGACCCCAAACCCACCCTGAGGCAGCCCAGGTGCCCACAGCCCGCATGGAGCCGCTCCCGCAGCTCCAGGGCCTGGCTTTGCTCCTTTCCCGGCCCCTGCGGCTCCGTCCGGGAGTGACCCCGCTCCTGCCACACCCGGGCGTGTCCCGGGAGAGCGGAGCCGTCTGGGCTTGTCACGGGGAAACACATGGGTGCCCCATCTGATCCTATCCCACCCCACCCCATCCATCCCATCCCACCCTCCCTGTGCCCTCTCCGGGCCTTTGCCTGGTGCCAGGGCCGGGCCACATCCCCCAGCCCATCCTAGAGTGAGGCTGAGCTGGGAATTGCAGCAGGAGCTGGGACCTCACCCTGCCACCCCCCTGTCCCCGGGCTGGGATTGTGCCAGGCTGGGATTGTTGTGCCAGGCTGGGATTGTGCTGGGCTGGAGTCAGGATTGAGCCAGGATTGTGCTGGGCTGGGATCGTGCCAGGCTGGAATTCTGCCCCGCCAGCCCCGGGGCTTCATTGGTGTCGCTGTCGCTGTCACAGGGGGGTTGGTGCCATCCAGCCCTGCCATGTCCCAGCCCCATCCTGCCCCGTTGTGTCCCAGCCCCCGCTGCCCTTTGGGAGCCGCTCCCGAGCCCACTGCAGACAAAGCCATCCCTGTGTCCTTGACTTGTGGCTCCATTTACTCGACCCTTCGGCGGAGCTGCCGCTCTGCCCGGCCCGGCGGCGGCCGGGACAAAGAAAGAGCTTTTCTGCTGCCATGCTCGGGGCAGGAGTGACGCTGCTCCCGCCCGGGAGCGCTGCTGGGGCTGGTGAGGAGCCCCGGTGGGAGCAGCCCCTGGTGGGAGCAGCCCTGGTGGGAGCAGCCCCTGGTGGGAGCAGCCCCGGTGGGAGCAGCCCTGGTGGGAGCAGCCCCGGTGGGAGCAGCCCCTCAGCCCCTCTGGAGCAGCCCCTCTGGAGCAGCCCCTCAGCCCCTCTGGAGCAGCCCTGCATCCTCCAGGAGCTCAGCACAGCTCTGACTTTGCTCTGCCCCTTTTTTCTCCCCTTTTTCCCCATTTTCCCCCTCTCTGCAGGGCCGGAGCTGTGTTTGGGATGCTGATGGGGACAGGAACACAGCCCCAGCTCCTTTCGCTGGCCCAGCAGTGCCAGATCCCAGCCCTGCCAGATCCCGGCACTACTCCCTAAACGCAGACCCAGCCACGCCTCGGCAGCTGCACCGGGAATGTCCCAGCGGTGGCAGCAGAGCGGTGACAATGACACACACCGGGAATGTCCCTGGAGTGGCAGCAGAGCCGTGACAATGACACAGCCACACCGGGAATGTCCCAGCGGTGGCAGCAGAGCGGTGACAATGGCACAGCCACACTGGGAACATCCCAGCAATGACAGCAGAGCTGTGACAATGACACAGCCACACCATGCACAGCTCTTACCCCACAGCAGAGCGGTGACAATGACACAGGCACACCGGGAATGTCCCAGCAGTGACAGCAGAGCTGTGACAATGACACAGGCACACCGTGCACACTCTTACCCCACAGCAGAGCGGTGACAATGGCACAGGCACACCGGGAATGTCCCAGCAGTGACAGCAGAATGGTGACAATGACCCAGCCACGCCGCGCACGCTCTTACCCCACAGCAGAGCTGTGACAATGACACAGCCACACCGGGAATGTCCCAGCAGTGACAGCAGAGTGGTGACAATGACACAGGCACACCGTGCACACTCTTACCCCACAGCAGAGCTGTGACAACGACACAGCCACACCGCGCACGCTCTTACCCCACAGCAGAGCGGTGACAATGACACACACTGGGAACATCCCAGCAATGACAGCAGAGCAGTGACAATGGCACAGCCACGCCGCACACGCTCTTACCCCGGCACTCGGCGTCCGCCACGGCCGTGCACTCCCGCACCAGCACCTCGTTGTCCTCGCAGGTGGTGCAGGGCAGGCAGGGGTCCACGAAGTTGGCCTCGCTGGAGAAGGTGCCCTCGGGGCACTCCTCGCACACGGTGTCCTGCGAGTCCTTGCAGGGGAACATGAGGCCGAAGCCGACCTCGCAGACGCGGCACTCGCGGCAGCTCCCGCTGGCCTCGTCCTGGAAGTAGCCGTAGGCGCAGCGGCACACGGCGTCGTCGGTCTCCACGCAGGGCGCCGACATGCTCTGCAGCCCCTCGCACTGCGTGCACGGCTTGCACGGCTCCGTGGCGCTCGCCGTGTCCGAGAAGGTGACGCCTGGCGGGCATGGAGGGGACCAAAGCTCGGCCTCGGGGTCCAGCCGTCCCCTCTGGGGTCAGAGGGACGGGGGTGTCCCCTCTGCGGCCCCCCCAGGCTCGGCTTCCTGTTAATGAACTCTCCCCGTTCCCGCAGAAATTCCAGCTCCTCATCCCCTGGGCTCTTCAGCCCATTCGCACCTTCTCCGTTCTCCAGCGATTCACAGTTTGGAGCCTCCTTCCCGGCTCAGCTTCCCAGTAACATCTTCCCCATTCCCGCCTCCTCATCCCATTCCTGCCTCCTCATCCCATTCCCGCCTCCTCATCCCATTCCTCTGCAATTCCCCATTCCCGCCTCCTCATCCCATTCCTCTGCAATTCCCAGTCTGGAATCCTTCCAGACCCAAATTCCCGTTAACACCTTCTCCATTCCCACCACAATTCCCAGCTCCAGCACACTCCAGGCTCCCATTCCCATTGACACCTGCACCATTCCCCCAGCAATTCCCAGTTTGGAGCTTCCTTCCAGGCTCAGCTTCCCAGTAACATCCTCCCCATTCCCGCCTCCTCATCCCATTCCCGCCTCCTCATCCCATTCCTCTGCAATTCCAGTTTGGAGCATCCTTCCAGGCTCAGCTTCCTATTGACATCTGCACCATTCCTGCCACCTCATCCCCATTCCCACCTCATCCCCATTCACGTCTCTTCATCCCCATTCCCTCCTCCTCCTCCCATTCCTCCGCAATTCCCAGTTTGCAGCATCCTTCCCATTAACACCTTCCCCATTCCCATTTCCCCCCGGGGTCCGGCCTGGCTGCGCTGCCCCCATTGCCCATCCCCGCGCTAATTCCCGATTTTATTCCCCTTTCTGACCTCCCGGGGCCATCCCCTCCCCTCACACCCCATCGCTTTCCCCTGCACATCCTGCCGGGCTCCCCGCGTGTCCCCGCTCCGGGCAGCGCTGACTCTGCCTGACCCCGCGGCTCCTGCGCTCGGGTTTCAGCCCGCAGGACGCGCTGCGGGGGAAATCAATGCCCGCTCCGCGCTGTGCCCGCTCCCGGAGGAGCTCGGCGATATTTTTAGCCCCGGAAGAAGGAGCGGAGCCCGTCCTGGAGGGCGCAGCTGCTGCTGCTGCTGCCCCCGCGCTGCCCGCCCCATCCCATCCGGAGAAATTCCAGCCCCGGGGACCCCTGCGAGCCCTGCTCAGCCCCAGGGATGGTGCTGGGAATGGGTTCCTGCTCCCAGCAGCTTCCCTGGGGACACCGAGGGAAGGACAGGAATTTGGGGCTGTTTTGGGGGGATTGCCCCGAACCCCCGGGAATGGGCGGGATGGGAGGGATGGGGGTTCCATCCCAGCCTCAGCAGTGGATTTTTCCCCTTCCCAACACCTTCCCTCACCCTGTGCCTGTGCCCGGGTGTCCTGGCCCTGCCCTGAGGCTTTCCCTGGACCTGCAGAGGACGCGGAGCCACAAAACCCCGGACAGGTTTGGGGTCAGGAGGGACCGCAAACCCCACCGCGTCCTGGACAGGGACCCTTCCCGCTATCCCAGGCTGCTCCCAAACCCATCCTCGGCCACTCGCGGGGTCGGGGCAGCCGCGGCTCCCCTGGTGCCGCTGTCGCTGTCGCCGCCAGCCCCGCGCAGCCCCTGCCCCGTGCCCGAGCAGCGCCGGAGCAGCCCCGGGGCGGCACACGCGGCTCCCATTAACCTGGGCTCATGCCTTGCATTATCCTGAATTATTGATGGGCGCCATTAGAGCGGGGAAGTGGCCAGGAAAGGCTTTCGGCTGAGTGGGCACATTTGCAGTGGCAGCCGAAGGGATCTGAGCTGAGCAATTACAGCCCCGCTCCGAACGGGGCCCGAGCCCCCAGCGCTCCCTCCCTTCCTCCCTCCCCCGGAGGCTGCGGGGCATAAATAAATCATGAGGCAGCCCCCGGGCCCTGGGGAGGCTGCGATGGGGGAAAAGGGGGAATGAGAGCAATCCCCCCCTCTCTGGGGTGGTTTCTGGCAGCCCCCCGGGCGTTGGCAGGGGCCGGGCTTCGGTTGCAGAGGATTTTTTCCGGAACGATTCCCCCGGAGGGTCGGGAACGCGTCCAAGGGAGTGCTCGGAGGAGGCAGCCCCGGGTGCAGGTGGGGACCCTCGGCCCTGGGCCGTGCCCACATTCCTGGGGCGCAGTCTGGAGGCCGTGCCAGCCGCGGGGCTGCCTCCACCTGCCCGGCCCGTGGGAGCAGGATCCGGAGGGATCTGGGGGGATCTGGGGGTTTCCAGGGGGATCCAGACATGTCCAGGGGGATCCAGACATGTCCAGGGGGATTCAGGGGCATCTGAGTGTGTCCAGGGGGATCCAGGGGGTTCCAGGCCCACAGGAGTCCTCTCCCCATCCCAGCAAGGGACACCTGCGGGGTCTGCAGGTTTCCTTCCCTCCACACCCCAAAATCCCTCTCAGGGAAGAGCTGAGGGTGGGAGGAGATTTTCCCTTGGTGGGATCAGTCCCTCATTGGGATCCATCCCTCACTGGGATCCATCCCTCACTGGGGTCCATCCCTCACTGGGATCCGTCCCCCATTGGGATCCGTCCCTCACTGGGATCCATCCCTCACTGGGATCTGTCCCTCACTGGGATCCATCCCCTGATCCAGGAGGGATCCAGCCCCGTTTCCCGGCCGGGCTCAGGCAGGCAGAGCCGTCCATCGATTTCTCAGGACGCTGAGGTATTTTTAGCCCTGCCCTGGCTCTGCTCCTCCAGCCTCCTCTGCCTCCTGTCTGCTCCCTCCCTGCCCCAAACCCCCCTGTGCCCATTCCAAACCCCCCTGTGCCTGTGCCCATCCCAAACCCTCCCTGTGCACATCCCAAACCCTTCTGTGCACATCCCAAACCCCCCTGTGCACATCCCAAACCCCCCTGTGCCCATCCCAAACCCCTCCCTGTGCCTGTGCCCATCCCAAACCCCCCTGTGCACATCCCAAACCCTTCTGTGCACATCCCAAACCCTTCTGTGCACATCCCAAACCCCTCCCTGTGCCTGGGACCATCCCAAACCCCTCCCTGTGCCCATCCCAAACCCCCCCCCCCCGTACCTGACAGCGCTGCCCTGACCCCACAATGTGTCTGTGCCCTTCTCCACACCCCAAACTCCCATTTTGGGGGAAGAATCTCCCATTTTAACCCATCCTTTGCCCAGAGCCCGGCCCGAGCCCCTCCTGACTCAGCAGAGGGGTGGCCCGGGAACGCTGTGACACTTGCAGGGGGGACAGGGGGTGTTTGGGGCACTCACTGTCCAGGCAGGGCTCGCAGACCGTCTGGTTGACCCCGCAGGGCTGCACCACGCCCTCGCCCACGTTGCAGAGCCGGCAGCACTCCCCGCCCGCCGTGAACAGCTTGGACACGCAATCGTCCTTGGAGGCGCCGGCCCCGGGACCCTGGCGGGAGAGCAGAGCCCAGAGGTCACCCCTGTCACCCCTGTCACCCCCGGGATGGGACAGCCCGGGAAGGGCCCGCTCTGGGGACACCCCACTCGTGCTGAATGCGGATTTGGGGGGAAACAAAAGCGCTTTTCCAGGCAGAATTCACTGCTCGGGAAAGGCCCTGCTGAGTTCTGTGCTGGAGGGAGCTGGGAGGGTCCTCAGGGGGGTTTGGGGTGATGTGGCCTCTGTTTGTCCTTGTCCCTTCCTCAGCCACGTCCCCTAAGGGCCCTGAGCCACCTGGAGGAGAGGAGAGGAGAGGAGAGGAGAGGAGAGGAGAGGAGAGGAGAGGAGAGGAGAGGAGAGGAGAGGAGAGGAGAGGAGAGGAGAGGAGAGGAGAGGAGAGGAGAGGAGAGGAGAGGAGAGGAGAGGAGAGGAGAGAGGAGAGGAATTCCTGCCCCCGTGGAGGCTCTGGAGAGCCTGGGTGGCACCTCTGCCCCCCAAAACCCTCTGGGCACCAGGAACGGGGAACTGAGGGAGCAGCAGGAGCCTCGGTGCCCTCCCTGGCTGCTGACATCGCCCCTGAGCGCCACCAACACCCCGGGGCCACCCCCACGGGGCTCTGCAGCCCGGGCAGGGCCGAGCTGCCCCCAAAGCCCCGCGGGGTGCGGGAGCCCCGTCCCGCAGCAGGTGCCGGCCCTGCCAGGCCCCTCCCGCTCGCAGCCCCGCTCCCTCCCTCCGCCACCCACCCACGGTTGATTTTGGGGAAGGGGGGAGAGGCCCGGGGGAGCATCTGGCGGCCTCGTCAGCGCCTTGGCCGCGTCCCCGCGCTCGGTGCGGCGCTCGGAGCTCCGCATCCGGCGGGGCCGAGACAATGGAGCGCCAATTCCAGGCAGCTGAATGACAAAGTGCTCCAATTACCCTGCGCTGCGAGGCGGCCGCTCCCCCTCCCCGCCGCGCCCCCGCCAGCCCGCCCGCCCTGGCAGCCCCTTCTTCCAGACCCTTTCTCCAGAACCTTTCTCCAGACCCTTTTCCCAGGCCCTTTTTTCCAGGCCCTTTCCCAGAACATTTTCCCAGACCCTTTTCCCAGACCCTTTTTTCCAGACCCTTTTCCTGAACCTTTTCCCAGCTCTTTTTTCCAGACCCTTTTCTCAGCCCTTTTTTCCAAACCCTTTTTCCAGGCCCTTTCCCAGAACATTTTCCCAGACCCTTTTTTCCAGATCCTTTTCCTGAATCTTTTCCCAGCTCCTTTTTCCAGACCCTTTTCTCAGCCCTTTTTCCCAAGCCCTTTTCCCAGACCCTTTTCCAAACCCTTTTTCCAGACCCCCTTCCAGAACATTTTCCCAGATCCTCTTTTCCAGATCCTTTTCCCAGCCCCTTTCCCAGATCCTTTCCCTAGAACCTTTTTCCAGCCCCTTTTCTCACCCCCTTTTCCCAGAACATTTTCCCAGTCCCTTTTCCCAGAACATTTTTCCAGATCCTTTTTCCAACCCCTTTTCCCAGATCTTTTTTCCAACCCCTTTTCCCTGGTCCCTTTTCCCAGGTCCCTTTTCCCAGATCTTTTTCCCAGGTCCCTTTTCCCAGGTCCCTTTTCCCAACCCCTTTTCCCAGGCCCCTTTTCCCAGCCCCTTTTCCCACTCCAGGCAGGCAGGAGGGATTGGAATATCGGGAACCCTCCCAGCACCTCAAATGTCCCCTGGGAAGGGCTTTGGGGGCACATTTGGGGGCACATTTGGGGGTTTTGGAGCCCAGCTGGGCACAGCCCATGCCGAGCTCCTCTGGGGCAGGGTCTGGCAGCTCCCAGATCCCCGGGATGCGCTTCCAGAGGCCGGGAATGGGGCTGGATGTGACTGGTGATGGGGCTGAACACGGGGCATCCAGAGCATCCCATGATCCCATGATCCCAGAGATCCCAGAGCTTCCAGAGACCCCAGAGATCCCAGAGCATCCCATGATCCCAGAGACCCCAGAGCATCCCAGAGCTTCCAGAGACCCCAGAGATCCCAGAGACCCCAGAGCATCCCACGATTCCCTCAATCCCAGAGCATCCCACGATTCCCTCAATCCCAGAGCTTCCCACAATCCCAGAGCATCCAGAAACCCCAGAGCATCCCATGATCCCAGAGCTTTCCCCAATCCCAGAGCTTCCCCTGATCCCAGAAACCCCAGATCTTCCCTTAATCCCAGAGCATCCAATGATCCCAGAGCTTTCTCCAATCCCAGAGCATCCCACGATCCCAGATCTTCCCCTGATCCCAAAGCACCCAAAGATCCCAGAGCATCCCGCAATCCCCGAGTTTCCAGGGATCCCAGATCTTCCCCTGATCCCGGATCTACCTCCAATCCCAGAATTTCCCCCGATCCCAAATTTTCCCCCTATCCCAGATCTCCCATCTCCCCCACAGCTGCGAGCTGCCCGTGTGGGACGGGCCTGGCCGGGCCACCCGGTTCCTCTCCGGGGCCACCCGGTTCCTCTCCCGGGCCACCCGGTGCCACCTGTCCCCTCCCCGCGGGGCCTCCCCCTGTCCCCGCCGGCTCCCCCGCCCACGCTCCCGGAACGCTGCGGATTCCCTGCTCCAGGTGCCGCGGGCCCCCCTCGTTCCGGGGCTTTCCCTTCGGGGCTGGGGGCTCCGAGCCCCCCCGAGCCTGGGCAGCGGCACCTGGTCCGCGTTAGGCCGCGGAAACGCGCGCGTCCTTAGCGCGGCTCCCGGTGACAAAGGCGCGGAATTAACGCCATAAAGCATCCCTGACAGCTGGCCCGGCCCGGCCGCGGGCGGAGGGCGCCGGCGACACCTCTGGAAGCTCGGAATTGTTTTTGGAGCCGGCTCGGGGAGGGTTGGAGCCGCTGCCGGGTGAGGACGGAGCCGCTCCGAGCGGGATTTGGGAGCCCCGGAGCGCGGAGCGGCCGCACAGGGCAGGGGATGCTCCAGCTGGAGCCGAGCCCGGCCGAGATCCGAGCCTGACGGGCGCGTTCTGCCTCTCCTGGCCGAGCCCCGCGTCGGGGAGAGGCCAAATCCCGGCTCCCAGCGATTCCCGAACTTTGGGCAGCTCCGGGAGCCACGTCCGAGCCCCGGCCGGCCCTGGCAGGTTCCGAGCAGCGGCTGCGGGGTCCCGGGGATCCCGGAGGGTCTCGGGAGGGTCCCGGGGTGCGGGCACAGCTGGGGGAGCACAGCCGGGTCCCCGTTGTCCCTCCCGGGACACTCCCAGCCCCGCAGGTGCAGTCCCGGAGGGCGGAGCCGGCCCCGGAGGTGCCCCCGAGCGGGGCAGCGGCGATTTGGGGACATCCGCAGCAGCCGGGGGGGCGAGGGGGCGATGCCCGGGGGGAATGGTTGGGATCCATCCGGCCGGGACAGCTCCGGGCGCTGCTGTCCCCGCCCCTGTCCCAGCGGCCCCGGGTGGGGAGGGGGGGTTTGGCCACCCCGATCCCGAGGGGGCGATGGGGAAAGGAGGAAAGGGGGAAAGGGGGAAAGGGCCCCCCCGGGCCGGCGGTGCCAGCCCCGCTCCGCTCCCCGGCCCTGCCCGCCTGAACTCCGCCTTTAATATCCTGCCCGAGGGGTGTCCGGTGCCTGACGGCCCCCCTGGGACCCCCGGCAAATCCTGGCCCCAAAACGGCCCCGATCCTGCCCCAGCTGCGGGCCTGGACCCCCCTCCCCGCCCCTGTCCCCTCTCTGCTGGCCCCCCCTGCCCTTGCCCTGAAGTTTTTTTTTTGTCTGGGGCGCACGGCGAGGGCTCTGCCAGGGGGAAAAGGGTCTCGAAAGGGTCTCAGCCCCAGCTCTGGGGCACTTCAGAGCCGGGAAAGTCCGGGAGAGGTTTCGGGGGGTGCGTGGGGGGCACTGATGAAGGCACCGGGGGGGTTCGTTCTGTCCCCGCTCCCCTCGGGCTGCGGCTCCGTCGCCCTTTGCAGTGGCAGAGCCGGGGACAGCGGCACCGGAGGGGCTGCGGGACCCCCATCCCCGCCCAGCTCCCCCCGCACCCCAAGAGCTCCGCCCGCCCCCCCGGGGCTCTCCGGTGTCCCCGGGACCCTCCAGCCCCGCACGGCGCTGCCCCCGCTCCTCACCCGCGGGGCTCCCATCCCGGTGAGCCCGGGCCCCTCCGAACGCGCCCCGTGCGAAGCCCCCGGGCCCCTCCATCCCGCGGGGGGACTCCCCGTGCCCCGGTGCCTCCGGGGCCGCTCCCGGTGCCCCCGGGACGCCGCATCCCCTCCCCGCGCGGCTCGCGGGGCTCCCCGGGCGCTGCTCCCCGCACTCACCGCCGGCAGCAGCAGCAGCAGCAGCGGCAGGAGCCCGGCCATGGCGGGGGCAGCGGCGCCGGTGACACCCCCGGGAGCCGGAGCGCGGCCGGGCTGCCCGAGCTCTGCCGCTCTCCGCCGCGGCGGCGGCCAGAAAAGGGCTGCAAGTCCCTCCCCCTCCTCCTCCTCCTCCTCCTCCTCCTCCTCCCCGCCCTCGGAGCATCACGGAGCGGCCAAGCCCGCACCCTTCGCCGCCGCCGCCGCCGCCACACAAAGCCCGAGCCCCCCCGAGCCTCCCCCCCGGTCCCTCCGGTGCCCCCCGAGCGCTTTTGGGGTGCGCTCGCCCCGAGCTCCCCAGCCCATCCATCCCTTTTCCTCCCGCGCTGTCCGTCCGTCCTTCTGCCCCTCTGCGCCCCCTCCTCTCCCCGTCCGTCTGTCTGTCCTTGTCCTTGTGTCCCCAGCGGGGTGGGGTCACCGACGGCACCGGGATGGGGTGACCAGCGCTGCTCCGGCCGCAGGGGACAAGGGACAGCATCCCCACCCTGGGGACACCCCGGGCCTGTCCCCGCTCTGCGGGTGACACCGAGAGGCCCCACAGGGGGACATGCGGCGGGGGCTGAATCAAATCTTTGTATTTCTGCCCTCCACAGCAAACAAAATCCCATCTGGGCGTCCTGCGGTCCCTGAAAGGTCCCCGCGTGCCACCTCCTTTGTCCTGGCGCTCCAGGGCGGCTCTGCCCGGCCATGGGCCCTGCCTGATCCCACAGCGCCGGCAGCTGGAAATGCCAGGGCTGGTTCCGTGTCCCACAGCTCTGTGTCACCCCTGGCACGGCTCTGAAATGCCAGGGCTGGCTCCTGGAAATGCCAGGGCTGGTTCCCCATCCCGCAGCGCTGTCACCCCTGGCACGGCTCTGAAATGCCAGGGCTCATTCCCCTGTCCCACAGCTCTGTGTCACCCCTGGCACGGCTCTGAAATGAAATTCCCCTGTCCCACAGCGCTGTGTCACCTCTGGCACGGCTCTGCGGGGTCACCCAGCAGTGCCACGGGGTCGCTGGTGCCACAGGAGCGCCCCTGTCTCGCTGTCACTGCCCCGGGGCGGCTCCCGTGGCCACGGCCCAGCGGATTTGGCCTCGTGTGCGTCTCCAGCTCCAGGTGTTTCCTGCCCGCTCCGGGCTCTGCAGGTGCTTCTGGGGCTCCCAAAATCCAGCAGTTCCCACCCCTGCAGCCCCGGGATCCCGCTGGATTTCCTCTGCAAAAGCCAATTCTGGAGCCTCCGAGGTGCTCGGGGCCGGCTGCTCCCGCCCGGCTCAGCCCGGGCAGGGCTGCACGGAATTCCCTCTCTCGCGGCTCCTCCGCGGGATTCAAGCCGAGCCAAAGCCGCCGTTTGTTCTCCGGCACGGGCGGAACATCTGCGAGCCACATGGAGCGGAGTTCACAGCCAAGAACGCCGCGCTGGGGCCAGGTGGGAACGGGCTGGGAGCTGCCCGGGGCTGGGGTGCCCACCCGGGATTGGGGTGCCCACCCGGGATTGGGGTGCCCACCCGGGATTGGGGTGCCCACACAGGACTGGGGTGCCCACCCGGGATTGGGATGCCCACCCGGGATTGGGGTGCCCACACAGGACTGGGGTGCCCACCCGGGATTGGGGAGCCCACCCGGGATTGGGGAGCCCACCCAGCATTAGGGTGCCTACCCGGGATTGGGGTGCCCACCCAGCATTGGGGAGTCCACCCGGGGCTGGGGTGCCCACCCAGGGGTTTTTTGGGATGCCCACCCGGGATTGGGGTGCCCACCCGGCATTGGGGAGCCCACCCGGGGCTGGGGTGCCCACCCAGGGTTTTTTTGGGATGCCCACCCGGGATTGGGGTGCTCACCTGGGGCTTGAATGCCCACCCAGGATTGGGGTGCCCACCCAGGATTGGGGTGCCCACCCGGGATTGGGGTGCCCACCCGGGATTGGGGTGCTCACCCGGGATTGGGGTGCCCACCCAGGGTTTTTTTGGGATGCCCACCCAGGGTTTTTTGGGATGCCCACCCGGGCTTTGGTTGGGATGCCGGCCATAATCCCAGCATTTTAAGGGGTTTTTATGGGGTCACCGATGGCACCCCAGCCCCAGCAGGACGGGAGGGGGTGACAGGACTTGCAGGGCCACCAAGTCCCTGGGGGCATTCCCGGAGCAGACGGGAGGCAGGGCTGGCACAGCGGGGAGCAGCCGCGGGATCCCACAATTAATTCCCCGCAGCAAGTGGCAAATCCAGATGTTCTCCTCAGGCCCTCGGATAAATCCCTCCTCCCCCTCCTCGCCCTCCTCCTCCTCCTCCTCCTCCTCCTCCCTCCATGCTGGGGACACCGAGGTCGTGGCCCGCGGTCCCCGAGCCCCGTCCCGGCCACCCCCGTGTCCCGGTGCCACTCTGGAACCATCCCGGGAAATTCCCCTGCCCTGGAAGAGCCCGACCCGGTCTGCTCCGGGCTCCCGGCGCTCCCGGCAGGCGGGACCGGCAGCAGCCCTGGAGCTGCAGCTCTAAGGGAGCCCCGGGAGCCCTGAGGAGCACCGGGAGCAGCCCTCGGAGCCGTTTTGCATTCGGGAGAAAAAACCCTTCCCTGAATTGGGGCAGCTGGGAAGGGACTGCCTAGGACACCTCCCACCTCTCCCTGAATCCAGCCTTGCCCATCCCATCCCATCCCATCCCATCCCATCCCATCCCATCCCATCCCGTTATCCCATCCCATCCCATCCCGTTATCCCATCCCATCCCGTTATCCCATCCCATCCCGTTATCCCATCCCATCCCATCCCGTTATCCCATCCCATCCCGTTATCCCATCCCATCCCGTTATCCCATCCCATCCCATCCCATTATCCCATCCCGTTATCCCATCCCATCCCATCCCATCCCATCCCATCCCGTTATCCCATCCCATCCCATCCCATCCCATCCCATGCCCTGGATGCAGCCTGGGGAAAGTGGGGAGTGCTCTAGAAAATCGTCTCCATGGGGAGATTTTCCCGTTGGGATGGGGCTGTGATTCCTACAGGATGGGGTGCAGTTACTCCATGGAAATGGGGCCGTGATTCCATGGAAATGGGGCTGTGATTCCATGGCAATAGGGCCGTGATTCCTGTAGGAATGGGGTCAGTTATTCCATGGAAAGGGGGCTGTGATTCCCATAGGGCTGGGGTCAGTTATTCCCATAGGGATGGGGTCAGTTATTCCATGGAAATGGGGCCCAGTTGTTCTGTTCCTACAGGGATGGGGCGATTCTGGGGTGTGGCTGGAACAGGGAAGGTGAATTCCCATTGGGATGGACTGCAGGGCCTGGGGACACAGGGAGGACATGGGGGGACGCAGGGGGGACATGGGGGGACACAAGGAGGACATGGGGGGACACAGGGGGGACATGGGGGGACACAGGGGGGACATGAGGGGACACAGGGAGGACATGAGGGACATGGAGGACATGGGGGGACACAGGGGGGACATGGGGGGACACAGGGGGGACATGGGGGGATGCAGGGAGGACATGGGGGGACACAGGGGGGACATGGGGGGACACAGGGAGGACATGGGGGGACACAGGGGGGACACAGGGAGGACATGGGGGGACACAGGGAGGACATGGGGGGACACAGGGGGGACATGGGGGGACACAGGGAGGACATGAGGGACATGGAGGACGCAGGATTGTCCCGCTGGGGCTGGGGTGTGACCCCGAGGCTCAGAGCACCCCAAAGGCCCCAGGGCAGGAGGGACCCAGCTCACCCCAAACCCCCCAGTCCCGCTCCCATCCCCTCGGGGTGTCCCCCTCTGCCCCCCATTTCTCTCCCTGATTTCCAGGCCTGCAATTCCTCCCTCCCTCCCCCTCTCCGGCAGCTCCCGGCCTCCCCCTTCCCTTTTTCCCGTTCTTCCCGTGTTTTCCAGCGCCATCCATCACCCTGCCGGCAGCAGGGGGGGTTCGGGATGGATCCTCGGGCCCTTATAAGGCCGGCCTGGAGGAACCTCCGGGAGAGCCGAGCGGGGCTGGAAAAAACAAACCCCGGAGAGAAACCAGGGCCGGGCAGCTCCAAAAACCGCGGGGAGAAAATGCCGGGAATGGGGAACGGGCAGGGAGGGAGCACGGGGCCACACCCGGCAGCGTTATCGATCATTATCGATCGTTATCGATCGTTATCGGCGATTGATCGATCCCCCGGGTGGGGCCGGCTCCTTCTTTGGGAACCGATTGATCCCGGGGCTGCTGCTGGATCAGGAATTTCGCTGCCCGGAGGAAACGAGTGTCAGTGGGGATGAGCCGGCCGAGAGGAGATTTTTTTATTTTCCTTGGCTCAGGGCTGCGCTTTTCGCTGCGTTTGTTTCTCGTTTGGGGGTGGGGATTGATTTTAATTGACTCAGAGCTCGGCTGGAGGAGAAGGAGATAAAGGAGGGATGGAAGAGGGACGAATAGAATGGAATAGAAATTAAATAGAGACGAAATAGAAATTAAATAGGAAAAAAAAATGGAAATAAAATAGGAAAAAAATTAGAAATAAAATAGGAAAAATAGAAATAAAATAGGAAAAATATAAATAAAATAGAAATAAATTAGAAATAAAATAGAGGTAAATAGAATAGAGATAAATAGAATAGAATAGAATAGAATAGAATAGAATAGAATAGAATAGAATAGAATATTCCCACTGGAAGGGCCCTAAAACAATCTCCCAATCCCCCTGTGCAGCCCAGAGGAGATCCAGTGGAATTTTGGGCTCCTCCCAGCCCACTCCAGGCCGGGGTTCTCTCCATGGCTGTGCCGGCAGCTCCAGCTCAGCCGTGACTCAGTTTCCCCAGTGCCGGTGGGGATGGGAATTTCACCTCGGGATGGGAATTTCACCTCCGGGTGGGAATTTTGCCTCGGGATGGGAATTTCGCCTCGGGGTAGGAATTTCACCCCTCCAGAGCCTCTTCCCAGCAGTGCCTGACGCAGGAGGAGGGAACTCTTTCCCCAGCCCGCCGGGATGATGAGGGAACTTAATTACTGCCTT
Organism: Agelaius phoeniceus; assembly: GCF_051311805.1. Taxonomy (NCBI): domain Eukaryota; kingdom Metazoa; phylum Chordata; class Aves; order Passeriformes; family Icteridae; genus Agelaius; species Agelaius phoeniceus. The sequence continues at coordinate 948,138 of NC_135290.1, read as the reverse complement.
CATTGCTTATGCAAATGAGCCGCGAGCATCTGCGGGAGGCGGCGGGAGCGGGGCCGGGACCCGGAGCCGGGAGCGGGACCGGGAGCGGGGCCCGGAGCCGGGAGCGGGGACCGGGAGCGGGACCGGGAACGGGGTTGGGAGCCGGGAGCGGAGCCGGGAGCGGGCCCAGAGCCGGGAGCAGAGCCGGGAGCGGGGTTGGGAGGGGAGTCGGGAGCGGGACCCGGAGCCGGGAGCGGGGTTGGGAGCCGGGAGCGGGGTTGGGAGCGGGCCCGGAGCCGGGAGCGGGCCCAGAGCCGGGAGCGGGGTTGGGAGCGGGGTTGGGAGCGGGCCCGGAGCCGGGAGCGGGGACCGGGAGCCGGGAGCGGAGCCGGGAGCGGGGTTGGGAGCGGAGCCCGGAGCCGGGAGCGGGCCCGGAGCCGGGAGCGGAGCCCGGAGCCGGGAGCGGGCCCGGAGCCGGCCCCGTGTCCCCGCACACCCCGAGGGACCCGCGGGGCCGCTCCCGCAGCTCCGCCCCGGCCCCGCCGCTTCCATTCTCGGGTTTATTTTAATTAACGCTTTCCCAATGGGACGGGGCAGCGTTGAGGGAGTTCGTGGTGCGGGGAGGAGCCGCGGGAGGGGCGGCGGGCGCGCTGGAGGCAGGTGAGAGTTTGCCAAAGGTCAGGAGCCGGGATCGATCGGGGCGGGATAATCGGATTGGGGCGGGCAGCGCTGGCGCGGCCCCGCTGGAATTCTCCGAGCCAGCAAACAGCCAGGAGGAAATTGGGTAAAAGCAATTTTATCCTGGCGTGTAGGAGGGATTTAATGAGGGCCAGGACGTGACAGTGACAGGGAACGTGCCCAGGGAAGCGGGGAGAGGCTCCTGGGAGCACTCGGGACTGCCCGGGGGATGCAAAGAGGGATCCCAGCGCTGGATTTGTGGGGAGATGGGTCCCTGACAGCCCTCAAGGTGTGCACAGGGGTTTGGGGACCTGGAGAGGTCCCGTGCTGGTCTGGGAGGGCTCTGCCAGCCCCATGGAATTCTCTGTCAGCCCCATGGGATCCTCTCCCAGTCCCGTGGACTGCTCTCCCATCCATACCTCCATGGATGGATCCATCATCCATCATCCATCCATCCATCCAGCCATGTCCATCCATCCATCCATGTCCATCCATGTCCATCCATCCATCATCCATCCGTCATCCATCCATCATCCATCCATCCATCCATCATCCATCCATCCATCCATCCATCCATCCATCCATCCATGTCCATCCCTCCATCCATCCATCCATGTCCATCCATCCATCATCCATCCATCCATCCATCCATCCATCCATCCATCCATCCATCCATCCATGTCCATCCATCCATGTCCATCCATGTCCATCCATGTCCATCCGTCCATCATCCATCCATCATCCATCCATCCATGTCCATCCATCCCTCCGTCATCCATCCATCCATCCATCCATCCATCCATCCATCCATGTCCATCCATCCATCCATCCATCCATCATCTATCCATCATCCATCCATCCATCCATCCATGTCCATCCATCCATCCCCCATCCATCCCTCCATCCATTCCATCCCCGTTTCCCACCTGTTCTTTCCCAGCTTTTCCCTCCCCCTGTCCCTGGGATATTCAGGGACAGACCCGGGGTCCCTTCCGGGGGCTGTGACCCCCAGACCCCTCCAGCCCAGGGGTGTCCGGGGGTCTCTCCCTCCCGGTGAAACCTGAGCCGCGCCCTGGCAGTGACGGATGGGCCGGGGCCGCTGCCCTGGCGGATCCTCAGCTCCCAAAGCCGCTCCTGAAACCGCTCCTGAAAGCATCTCAGCTCCCAGGCCGGCAGCGCCGGGGATTTGCTGAAGCCGCTCGAGGTCCCATTTTCCCTGGAACCCATTTCCACGGCATGAATCACCGAGCGGAATGAACTCAATTAGTCCAGACAGAGGCAGGAGATAAATCAGGGTCCCATTAGGAAACCTGCAGGGTAATTTATGGCCCCGAGCGAGCAGCGGCAGCGCTGGCTGTCTCCCTTCCCTGCCCATCTGCAAACTGCTCCGCAGCCGTGCCGGGACCGCGCCTGCTCTCCCGGGGCCGGGGATGCTCCGGGGATGCTCCGGGCCAGCCCTGCCCGGCTGACCCAGATCGGAGCGGCTCCTTCACCGGCCCCATTCACCCTCCCTGCTCATCCATCCACCGCTGCTCTGCTGCTCGGGAGGAACCCGGAGCCTTCCTGGAAATCTGGGCTGGAATTTCCCCGGTTCCAGCTCCTCGGGGCAGCTCCGGGGGCTCGGATCCCCCTCAGCAGCCGGGGATGAGGGGAGGGAGCCGGGAAGGAGCTGGGTGGGCTCGTCCAGGGAGATCAGCCCGGATTTGGGGCGCCCACCCTCCCTGGGGAGGTTCTATGTGCTGGGCAGGAGCCGGAGCTGATTTTATCAATCATTATCAATCGTTTATCAATCGTCATTACCGACCCAGCTGCTCCGGGCCCCTTCCAGTCAGAGCGGGAGCTGCCAGGGACAATTCCTGGTGCAGCAGCGGCGGCTCCATCCCCGCCGGGGCTCTGGGGGCAGCGCGGGGGCTCCCCCACATCCCTGAGCCAGGATTTCCCAATGGGGCTCAAAAAGGATTTTTGGCCTCCCGGGCAAAACCCGCGCCCGGTGCTGGCCCCGGGAGCCGCTCCAAGGGCTGGGAATGCCCCGCGCCCCCGCAGCTCCTTCCAAAAATCATTAAAAAAGTGTCGGGGGCTGCTTTTCCCCAGGGACAGTTCAGGTGTGCAGGGCTCGATCCCCTCCAGGTGACCGGCGGCTTTCCCGAGGGTTTTCCCGCAGCCCAGGGCAACACAAACCAAAAGGGGGGAGCCCTTCCTGCACCCCAAAAGTGCCTTTTTCACCTTTTCCCCCCTCGATTCCCCGAGCGCGGCTGGATCCATCCCGCCCCCTCCCAGCCCTAATGGGAGTCAGCGGGGAATTTGGGGGATCAATGGCGCACAATTAACGCGCCCCGGAACCGGAGCGGGCCCGCCCGGGAGCCTCCCGGTGCCGGGGAATGGCAGCGCTGGGACGGAGCCATGCGGGAAGTGACGCCTGGGGAGCGCTGCGGGCGCATTTGGCACGGAAAGGGCCCGGCCTGGCAGCCGAGAAATGGAAGCGCCGGGGGGGCTCAGACAGGGCTGGGGCTGGCAAAGCCCCCTGGGCCCCAGAACCCCCCCGCGGGCCGCCCGGCCCCGCTGCTGAAGGAGGAGGCTGTGCTGGGGGGGAAACAGGGGGTGCGAGAGCCCCAGGAATGTCCCCCGTGTCTGTGACCCCCATATCTCTGACCCCCGTTATCTGTGACCCCCATATCTGTGACCCCCCTTATCTGTGACCCCCCCGTTATCTGTGACCCCCACATCTGTGATCCCCCGTTATCTGTGACCCCCATATCTGTGACCCCGATATTTGTGACCCCCATATCTGTGACCCCCATATCTGTGACCCCCCCCGTTATCTGTGACCCCCATTATCTGTGACCCCCCGTTATCTGTGACCCCCCGTTATCTGTGACCCCGTTATCTGTGACCCCGTTATCTGTGATCCCGTTATCTGTGACCCCCATTATCTGTAACCCCCGTTATCTGTAATCCCCATTATCTGTGACCCCCCATTATCTGTGACCCCCATTATCTGTAACCCCCATTATCTGTGACCCCCCATTATCTGTGACCCCGTTATCTGTGACCCCCATTATCTGTGACCCCCCGTTATCTGTGACCCCATTATCTGTGACACCCCAGTCCCCCCCTGCCCGCCCCTGCCCTCATTCCCAGCCGAGAGCCCCGCGCTGTCCCCCCCGTGCCCCCGGGGCCCTGCCCGAGGCCCAGGAGGCAGCGGGGGCTCCCTGACCCCGGCCCGGCTCCGGCTCCACAAAGCTCCGGATTGTTCCCCCCTGCGAGACACAGGAAAACGGGCGGGAGGCGATTCCAGGGATTCCCGCGGGCCCCGGGACGCTCCGGGCGGGTCCTGCGGCCCAGAGGGCGCTGCGGGAGCGCTGGGACAGCCCGGAGGCCTCGCTGACCCCGGGCAGTGTCCCTGGAAACGGCAGCACCGGGACGGCACCGGCGGCGCCGGCGGCGGCGGAAGCGGCTCCGGCCCCACGGGCAGCGGGAGAGGCCGCACTGAGGGGGCTTTGTCCGGCGGGGAGGGCAGGATTGGACCCCGGGGCCGGTCAAAATTGGACCCAGGAGGGTCAGGATTGGACCCGGGGGGGGGGGGGGGGGTCGGGTCGGGATTGGACCCACCCGGGGTGGGCAGGATTGGACCCTCCCCATTGGGCAGGATTGGACCCTCCCCATTGGGCAGGATTGGACCCACCCCGGTCAGGATTGGACCCTCCCCATTGGGCAGGATTGGACCCACCCTGGTCAGGATTGGACCCACCCCATTGGGCAGGATTGGACCCTCTTTGGTCAGGATTGGACCCTCGGGGGGTGCAGGATTGGACCCTCCCCATTGGGCAGGATTGGACCCTCCCCATTGGGCAGGATTGGACCCTCGGGGGTGCAGGATTGGACCCACCCTGGTCATGATTGGACCCTCCCCATTGGGCAGGATTGGACCCTCCCCATTGGGCAGGATTGGACCCTCGGGGGGGGGTGCAGGATTGGACCCTCGGGGGGGTGCAGGATGGGACCCTCGGGGAGTGCAGGATGGGACCCTCGGGGGGGGTGCAGGATTGGACCCTCGGGGGGGTGCAGGATTGGCCCCAGAACGGGAAGGAATGGGGGGATTTTGAGCGATTTTGAAGGATTTTGAGCGATTTTGAGGGATTTTGGGGCTCGCCCCCGTCCGGGCCGGGTTTTCCAGCCCCTGTCCCCACTTTGTCTCCCCTCCAGGACATTAAACCCGAGCCCAACTCGGGAGGAAATTCAAAGTTGCGCAAGCCCAGAGCCGCGGCCGGGGCCGGGTCAGAGGTGCGGGCGCTCATGCGGGGGTCGGGTCAGGATTCATTAAGTTCATTAACTCCCTTTTAATTGCAGCCCTTGCTGGGCACGCTGCGTTACCTGCGCGGGGGTAGCACGGGGGTGGCGCGGGGGTGGCACCGGCGGCTCCCGCGCCGTCCCCGCGCCCCGGGAATGTCCCCAAGCGGCCGGGAGCGCCTCTGGGTGCCCAGAGCCCTTCACCCCGCAAATTCCCTGAGCCCGAGGAAGAGGAGGGTGGGGAAAGGTGGGAACCGGGGAGGATGCGGGGTTTGGGGGGGTTGTGGGATTTGGGGGGGATGTGGGGTTTGGGGGGATGCGGGGGGCGGGAAATGCGGAGTTTGGGGGGGATGCGGGGTTTGGGGGCAATGCGGGGTTTGGGGGGGGTTGTGGCGTTTGGGGCTGCGCTTTTCCCTGACCCGGCCCCAATTTCCTTGGAGCTGACAATTCCCAGCTCCGGGAGCTCTCCCGGATAACGCGGCCGGTTCCAGCTGGAGGAGTGAACCCGGTTACGGCACCGGGGAGAGGCGAGAAGCCCCGGGGAGCGGCGGGGCCCCCGGGCTGGGGGACGGGACGGGATGGGACGGGACGGGACGGGACGGGACGGACGGGACGGGACGGGACGGGACGGGACGGGACAGGACGGGACGGGATCGGACGGGACGGGACGGGACGGGACGGGACGGGATGGGATCGGACGGGACGGGACGGTCCCGCTCCCCCCGCGGCTCTGCGGGCACGGCCCAGCCCGGCCCGGGGGGCTCAGCTCGGGCTGAACCGGGTCAGGGTCATTCCCTGTGGGATCCGGGACAATCCCCAAACCCTCCACGATCCCCAAACCGGGGCCGCACCGGGATCCGGGACAATCCCGCCGCTCCCCAAACCCTCCGCGGTCCCCAAACCGGGGCTGCCCGGGGGTCCCGGTGCCCCCGGGGGGGTTTTTGGCGGACGGGGCTGTCTGAGCGGAAGGCAGGCTGGCTTTGAAGCCATTAATGAATTAAGCTGCACTGCGGGGCCGTGCGGACAGAGTTCAGAATGCAAACAGCCCTAATTCGATTTCTCTGACTTGCAAATCGCGGCAGGGAACTCGGCCGAAATCACATTAAGGCCGTTTCCACTCCGAGCCGTGTCCTCGCAGGGCTTTTAATGCAGTTTCACTAATTGAATTTAAACGCTTATTGAGCCTAATTCGGGTTTGTGCCGGGGGCGGGGCTGGGCTGGGACCCCCCGGGCTGGGCTGGGACCCCCGGGAAAGGCTGGGTTGGGACCCCCGGGATGGACTGGGACCCCCGGGAAGGGCTGGGACCCTGGGGATGGACTGGGACCCACGGGAAAGCCGGGCTGAGACCCCCAGGAAAGGCTGGGTTGGGATCCCTGGGCAGGGCTGGGACCTCCCGAAGGATGGGGTGGGACCCCCAGGTTGGGTTGGAGACCCCCAGGAAGGGCTGGGATCCCTGGGAAGAGCCGGGTTAGGACCCCTTGGAAGGGCTGGGACCCCCTGGACTGGGCTGGGACCCCCAGGAAGGGCTGGGCTGGGACCCCCGAGAATGCCAGGACCCCCGAAGAATGGGGTGGATGGGAGTGGGACCAGTCCCACACCGGCTTTGGGGTGGAACCCCCCCAGTCCTGGCACCCCCCGGAAGCCCCGCGGGTCCCCCCGGGCTCGGCGCGTTCGTTCCGCGGAGCTCGGGAGCGGCGGGGGGAGGAGAAGAGGACGCGCTTTGTTCCCGTTCGTTCCCAGCCCGGGGGGCACAATGAGCCCTTCCTGAGCCGCCCGCGCTGCCCGCCAGGAAATGTCCCCCAAAAACGGGACCGCGGGCTCGGGGGGCTCGGGGAGGGGCCCGGGGGGTGCGGTTCTGCTGGCACCCCCAATAACGGGGTTCCTGTGCTGGTTTGGGGTCTGGTTCTGTTGGCATCCCCAAATAACGGGGTTCCTGTGCTGCTTTGGGGTCTGGTTCTGTTGGCATCCCCAAATAACGGGGTTCCTGTGCTGGTTTGGGGTGCAGTTCTGCTGGCACCCCCAAATAACGGGGTTCCTGTGCTGGTTTGGGGTGCGGTTCTGCTGGCACCCCCAAATAACGGGGTTCCTGTGCTGGTTTGGGGTGCAGTTCTGCTGGCATTCCCAAATAACGGGGTCCCAGATCAATTTTGGGGTGCAATCCCACAGCCACCCCCCAAGAACAAGCTCCCAGCTCAATTTTAGGATGCGACCCCACAGCCACACCCCAAGAACGAGCTCCTACCTCAATTTTGGGGTGCAATCCCACAGTCACCCCCAAGAAAGAGCTCCCAGCCCAATTTTGGGGTGCAATCCCACAGTCACCCCCAAGAACGGGCTCAGTTTTGGGGTCCCCCGTGTCACCACCCCCCGAGTGCGGGGTCCCCCACCAAGGGCCCTCCCTGCTCCCACAGCCCCCACCCCAAACTCTGGCCCGGGAGCAGCCGCGGCCTCGAATCGGTCCCGAATGGGAATGGGGAGAGCTCGTCCCGAGTGGGAATGGGAATGGGGACGGGAATGGGAATGGGGATGGGAAAGGGGATGAGAATGGGAAAGGGAAAGGGGATGGGAATGGGAACAGGGAATGAGGAATGGGGATGGGAATTGGGGATGGGATTGGGATTGGGAACGGGAACGGGAATGGGAAGGGAATGGGGATGGGAAAGGGAACGAGAATGGGAATGGGAATGGGGAATGGGAATGGGAATGGGAATGAGAATGGGAAAAGGGATGGGAATGGGGACTGGAAATGGGAACGGGAGCGGGAATGGGGAGAGCTCATCCTGCATGGGAACGGGAGCAGGAATGGGAATGGGAATGGGAATGGGGATGGGAATGGGGATGGGAATGGGGATGGGGATGGGATTGGCATGGGGAGAGCTCACCCCACATGGGAACAGGAGCGGGATTGGGAATGGAAATGGAATAGGAATGGGAATGGGCTACATGAACCCAGCACGAGTGAGTGAGGAGCAGAGCTCAGGGGGTGCAAACCCCGATCCATGAATCCCAGGTTTAATGGGATTTTCCCTGCTGGATCCCGCGTCCAACGGGGTCACCTGGCAGCGGAACCGGCCGCGGGCGCGGGGCTGGGGTGGGTTTTTTTCCCCTTTTTTTCCCCGTTTTTCGGCATTCCCGGAGCCAAAGGGAGAGCGCTGCTTCCCTCTAGCGGCTCCGGGGACGGGAGGGGACAGGAGGGGACGGGGCCGGGAATGTCCCCGCGCTCCAGGGACAGGGGGAACATCAAATCCCGGTGTCCACGGCTCAGGAAGGACCAGGAGCTGCTGGAGAGGGCTCGAGGGAGGCCACGAACATGATTTGGGCTCTGGAGAGGCTCGGGTGAGGAGAGAGAGGGAGCTGGGCCTGGTGAGACTGGAGGAGGGAAGGCTGAGAGTGGAAATATCCCACATTCCTGTGGAAATATCTGAAATATCCATGGGAATCTGTCACTGGAGAGGGGATCCCGTCAATGCATGGAAATAATCTCAAATATCCATGGAAATGTCTCGGATATCCATGGAAATCTGTCACTGGAGAGATTCCCACCAATGCGTGGAAATAGCTCAGATATCCATGGGAATCTCTCATTTCGGAGAAGGGATCCCACCAATGCACGGAAATAGCTCAGATATCCATGGGAATCTCTCATTTTGGGGAAGGGATCCCACCAATGCACGGAAATAGCTCAGATATCCATGGGAATCTCTCATTTCGGAGAAGGGATCCCACCAATGCACGGAAATAGCTCAGATATCCATGGAAATCTCTCATTTTGGAGAAGGGATCCCACCAATGCACGGAAATAGCTCCAGGTGGTGCCAGACTCTGCTCCTCAGGACGAGGAGCAATGGCCAGAAATTAACCACGACTCCCACTTCGGCAGGAGAAAGATCCGTCCATGGAGGGTGGCCGGGACGGGTCTGAGGTGTCCCTCGGACATTCCAACCCCACCCGTGTCACCTGCTCCAGGTGACGCTGCCTGGCCAGGGGGTTGGACTGTGTGGCCTTCAGAGGTCCCAGCCTATCCTGGAATTCTGGGAGCGGGCAGCGCTGGCCCCAGAATGGTGCCCGTGTCCCCCGCATGTCCCTTGTCCCCGCACGCCCACCCTCGGGGCCTTCCCCCAACAGGACTACATCTCCCAAGAGCCCGTGCGCGCAGGCCGCCGCCCCAGCCAATAGCGCGCGGCCTTGCTCAGCCAGCGGGGCGCCGCGGGGCACACCGGAACCTATAGGCGGGCAGGCAGAGGGCACGGGCGTTGGGAACTACATATCCCAGAGAGCCCCGGGAGGCGCGGGCCAATGAGGAGCGCGCGTCTTGGCGCGGCGCGCAGGCGCGCTGGGGGGGGGGGCGGCCGCGGATTCATGTGGAGGTCAGCGGCGCGGCGGGAGCGGCGGGAGGGAGGGTGGCGGTGGGTCCGGGAAACCGGGAAAACCGAGGGAAACCGGGGGAACCGAGCTGAGCCGCGGCCTGAGGCGGGCGGGCAGGGTGGACACAGCGAGGCCTTGGCCCCTGGGCTGCCCGTGCTGGGGGCGAGCGGCCTAGGAGGGAGCGGGGAGGGGGAGGCCCGGGGGACGTGGGGGCACGGGAGAGCGGGGGAAGGCCCTGGACGGGTCCGAGGCCGCAGGGTCCGAGCCCCGGGAGGGTCACGGGAGGGAGACCCCCGGGGCCGAGGTGTCTGTGGGGCAGAAGGAGCCCCCGGTGTGGTTCGGGGCCCTGGGCAGGGGTCACTGCCCGGTGTGGTCTGGGGCTCTGGGCAGGGGTCGCAGTGAGGTTTGAGGGTCTGGGGGTTTGCAGGAGGGCTCTGGAGCGGGGGCTGGAGCGCTGAGATGGCTGCCAAGGTGTTCGAGAGCATCGGGAAGCTCGGCCTGGGCTTGGCTGTGGCGGGGGGAGTCGTCAACTCTGCTCTTTACAACGGTGAGTGGGACAGCCCTGGTCGCTTCATTTTGTGTTTCTGTCCAAACCCTGACTTCTCACTGCTTTTATTGCCCAGTAAGAACAGACTGAGGGCCTGCAGTGCACTCCTTCCTCCAAAAGTCACGGAGCTGCTTGGGAGGAGCAGACTGGGGGGCCCTGTGAGGAGCAGACTGGGGGACCTGCAGCTCCTCTTTGCTCCAAACACTGCCGTTAATTAAGCTATGCTGTTAATGAAGTCTCCAACCCCGGTGGCAGCAGCACAGCAGCCCTGAGTGCTCTTTCTTTGCCCCCTGCAGTGGACGCAGGGCACAGAGCTGTGATCTTCGACCGCTTCCGGGGCGTGCAGGACGTGGTGGTGGGCGAGGGCACCCATTTCCTGATCCCCTGGGTGCAGAAACCCATCATCTTCGACTGCCGCTCGCGGCCCCGCAACGTGCCCGTCATCACCGGCAGCAAAGGTGGGTCTGGGGGCTCCAGGGGTTTGGGGTTTATCCTTCTGCACCTGCAGTTGTGGTCCTAAGGGCCAGGCCGTGGAGCAGGGGCCAGAAACTGAGCAAGGTGCACCTGAGGGTGAGGTAAGGGTGAGCAGGAAGGGCCTGGAGTGTCCCTCTGAGGTGGCAGCCCCACCTGTGTCACCTGCTGCAGGTGGCCCTGCCTTGGGTGGCTGATGGCCAGAGGTCCCTTCCATCAGGAGTGGTTTGGTCTCTTAAATAAAGAAGAGCTTGAGGAACTGTTTGGTCCCAAATATTTGGGACCTCTGGAGATCCTCCTGCCCAACCATCCCTGGCTGTGGTGATCCCACACGTCCCAGTGTGACACGGGAATGGTTTGGGGTTTTTATAAAGGACATAAAGGTTAAAGAGCTCTTCCTTTGGTCCCAAATATTTGGGGCTGGAAGGGATCTCTGGAGACCCCCCAGTCCCAAATGTTCCTTGGCTCTGGAGATCCCACATGTCCCAGGGTGACACAGGAATGGTTTGATCCTCCTTTGGTGCTGTGAATCACTGAATCCTGAGCAGCTGGGGCTGGGAGGGACCTCTGGAGCTCACCTGGGGCAGGTGACACGCGTGGGGTTGGGACCTCTGGAGCTCACCTGGGGCAGGTGACACTGGTGGGGTTGGGAGGGACCTCTGGAGCTCACCTTGGGCGGGTGACATGGGTGGGGTTGGGACCTCTGGAGCTCACCTTGGGCGGGTGACATGGGTGGGGTTGAGACCTCTGGAGCTCACCTGGGGCAGGTGACATGGGTGGGGTTGGGACCTCTGGAGCTCACCTGGGGCAGGTGACACGGTTGGGGTTGGGATTCTCCCCTACAGCAGCGCAGAGCAGGACCCCGGAGGGGAGGGGAGCAGGGCAGCGAGCCCAGCTCATTTTTGCTGGGGGGTTTTTCTGGGGAGCATTCCCTGCTCCTGCAGCTCCCTGACGGGGTGGTGCTGCTGCTGCAGACCTGCAGAACGTGAACATCACGCTGCGGATCCTGTTCCGGCCCGTGACGGCGCAGCTGCCGCGCATCTTCACCAGCATTGGCGAGGACTACGACGAGCGCGTGCTGCCCTCCATCACCACCGAGATCCTCAAGTCCGTGGTGGTGAGCGCGCCCCGGGCTCTCCCGGCGCGGGGTGGGGAATGTGCTGTGCCCTGGAATCGCGGAGTTCCAGCCTGGATTGGCTGGGAGGCGGCTGGGGGCTCGTCCAGAGCCAGCCCTGCCCTGGGCTCCCAGCCCCATCCGGCCTGGCCTTGGACAAGGCCTCCAGACCTCCCTGGGAGACCCTTTCCATGGGGCAATTCCTGCTGCTGTCCTCACTGGTGCAGCCTAGGGCTGTGTCCAGCTCCTGCATGTTCCCAGAGGTGTCCATTGCGCTCCCAGAGGTTCCATCCTGTTCCCAGTGGTGTCCATCCCATTCCATCCTGTTCCCAGCGGTGTCCATCCTGTTCCAGCCATTCCCAGTGGTGTCCATCCCATTCCCAGTGGTGTCCATCCCATTCCCAGTGGTGTCCATCCCATTCCATCCTGTTCCCAGTGGTGTCAATCCCATTCCATCCCATTCTCAGTGGTGTCCATCCTGTTCCAGCCATTCCCAGCAGTGTCTATCCCATTCTCAGCAGTGTCCATCTTGTTCCATCCCGTTCCCAGCAGTTCCCATCCCATTCCCAGCAGTTTCCGTCCCGTTCCCAGCAGTGTCCACCCTGTTCCCATCCTGTTCTGTCCCGTTCCCAGCAGTTCCCATCCCGTTCCCAGCAGTTCCCATCCCGTTCCCAGCCATTCCCATCCCGTTCCCAGTGGTTCCCATCCTGTTCCCAGCCGTTCCCATCCTGTTCCCAGAATTTCCATCCCGTTCCCACCTCGTTCCCAGCCGTTCCCATCCCATTCCCAGCATTTCCACCCCGTTCACATCCCATTCCCAGCGGTTCCCACCCCATTCCCAGCAGTGTCCACCCCATTCCCAGCATTTCCCACCCCATTCCCAGCATTTCCACCCCATTCCCATCCCGTTCCCATCCCGTTCCAGGCGCGCTTTGACGCGGGCGAGCTGATCACGCAGCGGGAGCTGGTGTCCCGGCAGGTCAGCGAGGACCTCACCGAGCGCGCGGCCACCTTCGGCCTCATCCTGGACGACGTGTCCCTGGTGAGCCCTGCAGGGACCCGGGCACAGGAGGGGACCCCGGGGACAGGAGGGGACCCCTGGGGGGCCAGGGCTGGGGACAGGACAGGAGGGGATCCCCGGGTGGCCAGGGCTGGACGCTTGGGCACGTGTGGCCGTGCTTGCAGGGACGTCATGGTCACAGCTCTGCTGTTGTCCCCGTGACCTTGGGCAGCCCTTGGTGGCCTCTGGGTGGCCTCAGCCCTCCCTGTGCAGGGGTTTTGTAGCCCCCCAGGAGCTGCTGAGGGGGGATTGGTTGGGCTGCGGGTGCTTTGGGATTGGGAGCAGCTCCACAGGCAGCCCTGGAAGCACCAGGAGGGAAAATCCCCACTGGGACAGCAGGAAATTCCCACTGGTTCCTGTGCTGAGCTATCCAGGGAGGGAGCTCTGCCCTCCCAGCTCCCTTCAGAAATAGAATTGATCCTGCTGGGAGCACAGGAAGCCTCTGCAGAAGGTGACTTTGTTTCTGCCAAAGGGGGGTTTGGACACTTTGTTTCTGGAGCTTTGCCCTGGCTGGGGGTGGATCCCGGTGGGATTTCCTTCCAGGGATCCCGGTTTCTGTGCCCATCCCGGTGTCCCTGTGGGTGACCTGGCTTGGTTTGTGTCCCCAGACCCACCTGACCTTTGGCAAGGAGTTCACGGAGGCGGTGGAGATGAAGCAGGTGGCGCAGCAGGAGGCGGAGCGGGCCAGGTTCATCGTGGAGAAGGTACCTGCTCCTTCAGGAGACTGGGGATCACCTCTGCCATCCCCTTCTCTCCCCAGGGGCTTTTCCTGGAATATCCCGTCCCAGCCTCCCTGCAGTGCTGATCAGGAATGGTTTTTTACCCCAAAATCCAACCCAAACCCAGCTGGAGAAGGGAGGCTCCTCCTTCCACCCCGCAGTGCTGAATGCAGCCGGGCTCGCTGTTTGCTCCTGGCTCATCCCAGGTTTCCTCCTGGTTCATCCCTGCTTGGATCCACTCTTGTGACCCTGTTCACAGGGGTCTTAGGATGAGGGAAGAGAGGAGGATCTGACTCCATGTTTCAGAAGGCTGATTTATTATTTTATGATATATATTATATTAAAACTATACTAAAAGAATAGAAGGACTTCAACAGAAGGCTGGCTAAGAATAGAACAGGAAAGAATGAATAACAAAGGCTCGTGGCTCTCTGTCTGAGCCAGCTCACTTTGATTGGCCATTAATTAGAAACAACCACATGAGCCCAATCCCAGATGCACCTGTTGCATTCCACAGCAGCAGATAACCATTGGTTGCATTTTGTTCCTGAGGCTTCTCAGGAGGAAAAATCCCAAGGAAAGGATTTTGTGTCACAGAAATCTTTTTATGAAAAATCCTAAGGAAAGGATTTTGTGTCACGGAAATCTTTTATGAAAAATCCTAAGGAAAGGATTTTGTGTCACAGAAATCTTTTATGAAAAATCCTAAGGAAAGGATGTTGTGTCACGGAAATCTTTTATGAAAAATCCTAAGGAAAGGATTTTGTGTCGCGGAGATCTTTTATGGAAAATCCTAAGGAAAGGATTTTGTGTCACAGAGATCTTTTATGAAAAATCCAAAGGAAAGGATTTTGTGTCACAGAAATCTTTTATGAAAAATCCCAAGGAAAGGATTTTGTGTCACGGAAATCTTTTATGAAAAATCCTAAGGAAAGGATTTTGTGTCACGGAAATCTTTTATGAAAAATCCTAAGGAAAGGATTTTGTGTCAGAGAGATCTTTTATGAAAAATCCAAAGGAAAGGATTTTGTGTCACGGAAATCTTTAATGAAAAATCCTAAGGAAAGGATTTTGTGTCACAGAAATCTTTAATGAAAGATCCTAAGGAAAGGATTTTGTGTCACGGAAATCTTTTATGAAAAATCCCAAGGAAAGGATTTCGTGTCACAGAAATCTTTTATGAAAAATCCTAAGGAAAGGATTTTGTGTCACAGAGATCTTTTATGAAAAATCCTAAGGAAAGGATTTTGTGTCGCAGAGATCTTTAATGAAAAATCCTAAGGAAAGGATTTTGTGTCGCAGAGATCTTTAATGAAAAATCCTAAGGAAAGGATTTTGTGTCACAGAAATCTTTTATGAAAAATCCTAAGGAAAGGATTTTCCATAAAAGATGTCTGTGACACACTCTGGATCATCTCTGGAGTGTCCAGCAGCACAGTGGGGTCATCATCTCTTGTGTCAGCTCAGATTTCAGCTGACTGCAGGCTCTGGCTTTGGGAACTGCCAGCGGGAATCTCCGGGTGGGACGGAGCCTGAAAACCACCAGAATTCAGCTCGAAATTGCCTTTTTTCCTTTTCCCACAAACTGGTTATTCTGTATCCCACTGTTCATCAGCCCGGTTTAAAGAGCACCACCCCAAACCAAAGCCCTTTCACCTGCCGTGGCTGGGGGAGCCCCGCGGGGCAGCGCCACCGCTCTGTCCGTCCGTCCGTCCATCCCTCCATTCCCATTCCCCACTGTCCCCGCAGGCCGAGCAGCAGAAGAAGGCAGCTGTGATCTCTGCAGAGGGCGACTCCAAGGCTGCAGAGCTGATTGCCAACTCTCTGGCCACGGCGGGGGACGGGCTGATCGAGCTGCGCAAGCTGGAGGCGGCCGAGGACATCGCGTACCAGCTCTCGCGCTCGCGCAA
This sequence comes from Agelaius phoeniceus, assembly GCF_051311805.1. NCBI lineage: Eukaryota > Metazoa > Chordata > Aves > Passeriformes > Icteridae > Agelaius > Agelaius phoeniceus. The sequence goes on along the minus strand of NC_135290.1, from coordinate 933,007 downwards.
CATCACCTACCTGCCCTCGGGCCAGTCCGTGCTGCTGCAGCTGCCCCAGTGAGCCCCTGCCCGCTGGGGAAACACCAAAAAAACACACACACAAAAAAAAATCATTGCAATTTCCTCGCGGAGGAAACGGAAATTTGGAAATTGGAGGGATTTATTTTTGGGGTGGTTTGGTTTTTTTTTTTTTTTTTGGATGGGTAATCAAATAAAAGTGAACGCTCGCGACGTCAGGCCTGCGGTTCCTCCCCTGCGCTGCCCTCCCCTCACTCAGGGACTCTGAATCTGGGAGTTCAGGAAAATTTGGTGGATTCAGAAAGTGAGATTTGGGGATTGGCCCTTTGCGGGCAGGTGGAGCAGCAGGAGCAGAGATTTGCTGGGATGGAGCCCAGGTGAGTCCCTGGCCACGGGTGCTGCATCCATCAGGGCTCAGAGCTGCCTCAGTGCCTTCAGGCTGGCTGGGCCAGGGATGCTCAGGGCCCTCAGCCTTGCCAGACCTTCAGGTGTCACCTGAGAGCCTGGGGACACTTCAGCTCAGGGCCCTCAGCCTTGCCAGACCTTCAGGTGTCACCTGAGAGCCTGGGGACACCTCAGGGCAGGGCCCTCAGCCGTGCCAGACCTTCAGGTGTCACCCGAGACACCTCAGGGCAGGGCAGGGGCTCTGAGGAGCACAGATTCCCTCTGGCTCTGCAGGAAGCCCCTATGGGGCTGGGCATCTCCTCTCCTTGCCCCTGAGCTGTCCCTGTCCTGCCCCACAGGCTCCTGTGCCAGCCCCTTGCTGCTGCAGGGGCAGGAATCCCCTGTGCCATCCCTGCTGAGGGCAGGGGAGCTGTGAGGAGGGTGGCATTGTGTAACCAGCCCTCAATAAATGTCACAGTCCCAAGGCTGGCACCCTGGGTCCTTGGTTTTTTTTTTGTGCTGAGGGTTGGGCTCGGTGGGGCTGGGGTGGCTGGGAAGAGTCCTGGCAACGAGAGGGATCGACCCTGCCACCCCCAGAGCCTGGGGTGTGAGTCTGACTGGATTTGGCAGCAGCTGAGAGCACCTGGGGCAGCCTCTGGGGCACCCGGGGTCTGCTGGGCACTGGAATGGGCACCTGGCCCTGCTGCAGCTGCCCCAGGTGGGACAGGACCCAAACCTGGGATAATTCCTGCCCTGGAGCCCCCTGGAATCATCCCCCAGGCGGGACAGGACCCAAACCCGGGACAATCCCTGCCCAGGACCCAAACCCGGGACAATCCCTGCCCTGGATCCTCCTGGAATCATCCCCCAGGTGAGGCAAGGTCCAAACCCGGGACAATCCCTGCCCTGGAGCAGGACCCAAACCCAGGATAATCCCTGCCCTGGAGCAGGACCCAAACCCGGGACAATCCCTGCCCTGGATCCTCCTGGAATCATCCCCCAGGTGAGGCAGGGCCCAAACCCGGGACAATCCCTGCCCTGGAGCAGGACCCAAACCCAGGACAATCCCTGCCCTGGAGCTCGGGGAGAGCAGATCGGAAAGTTTCCTCACCTTTGTGATGTTTGTACCTGAGGGGATCCAGCAGAAAATGTCCTGGGAGAAGGAGGGGTGGGGGAGCAGGAATAAGGTGGAAAAGAGCAGGAATCACGTCCCAGGTCAGGCTGGGAGATGGGCAGAGACCCTCAGGGCCAAGTTTTCATTTAATGATTGCTCCAGCATGGACTTTGGAACTTCCCCGTGAGGAATCTGTTCTGTGCTTAACTTGAAAAGGCAAAAAAAAAATCCACAAAGCCAAAGGGAATTTAATTTTTTAGCCGAGGCTAGCCAAAGGGGAATTTAATTTTTTGGTGTTTTTTGTGCAGGGTCTGATGGTGCAGTTGTGTTCTCCAGGAGCCCAAGGAGAAGGAACCAGCCCAGATGGAGCTGCCAGCGCTCCCCAGCGCCAGGAGATGCTGCTGGGTGTGAGCTCTGCTGCCTGGAGGCAATTAATCTTGAATTGTGATTTTACACCGGGAAAGGGAACAGGAATTTCCTCTGCTGGAGCTTCTGCTCTGCACTGACAGCAGTGGTGGCTCCCAGGGCTTCCTGTGGCAGCACCCAGCAGGAAAATCCCTTTGTTCCCCTTCTGCTGCCTCTCCCACTGCTCCAGGGCATCCTGAGCAGATCTGGGGATAAACCTGGAGCCAGGCTGGGCTGCACAGCTGGGGCTGCACAGCTGGGACTGCACAGCTGGATCTGCACAGCTGGGGCTGCACAGCTGGGGCTGCACAGCTGGAGCTGCTCAGCTGGGGCTGCCAGCACCGCCTGTGCCTCAGTTTCCCTTCCCAGGACCCTTGAGCAGCTCCGAGGGCTCTGCTCCTTTGGGGAAGGGGAAATTGTCCCAAAGGTGCCAGGTCCAGGCTGTGCCCAAGGCAGAACTGGGAGCGTTTGGAGGCCTCAGAAATTGCCAGGCACTTCAGGGGTGAAGGGCCAGGGCTGCTCCAGGAGGAGTTTCCTGAGAACCCTCATGGTAGGAAAGGGGATGAGGCAGGGCCAGGGCTGCTCCAGGAGGTTTCCCCAGGATTCTCCTGTCAGGAACGGGGATGAGGAGCCCAGAGCTCCCAGCACAGATCCCGTGGCAGGACCTGCAGGGCTGGGCACTGCCAGAACATTCCGGCCCTAAAAGCTGCGTGGGACACGGGGAGCAGGCAGAGCCCTGAGCCTGCCCAGGGCACAGCAGCAGCCAGCTGGGGCCATCCCTGAGTGAGGGACAGCTGTGGCCCTGAGCGAGGGCATCTGTTCATCCCTGAGTCACATCTGTTCATCCCTGAGTGAGGGAGGAGATCTGTTCATTCCTGAGGGGATCTGTTCATCCCTGAGGGGATCTGTTCATCCCTGAGTCAGATCTGTTCATTCCTGAGTCAGATCTGTTCATCCCTGAGTCAGATCTGTTCATCCCTGAGTGAGGGAGGAGATCTGTTCTTCTCTGAGTGAGATCTGTTCATTCCTGAGTGAGATCTGTGCCCCTGAGTGAGGGGACCTGTTCATCCCTGAGGGGATCTGTTAATTTCTGAGTGAGATCTATTCATTTGTGAGTCAGATCTGTGCCCCTGAGTGAGGGGATCTGTTCATTTCTGAGTGAGGGGATTTGTGCCCCTCATGTGAGAGAGATCTGCTCCCCTCTGAGTGAGGGGATCTGTTCATTTCTGAGAGAGGGCATTTGTGCCCCTCATGTGAGAGAGATCTGCTCCCCTCTGAGCGAGGGGATCTGTTCATTTCTGAGGGGATCTGTTCATTTCTGAGTGAGATCTGTGCTCCTGAGTGAGGGAGGAGATTTGTTCTTCTCTGAGTGAGATTTGTTCATTTCTGAGTGAGATCTGTGCCCCTCTGAGGGGATTTGTGCCCCTCATGCGAGGGGATCCGTTCATTTCTGAGTGAGGGGATCTGTTCATTTCTGAATGAGGGGATCTGTTCATTCCTGAGTGAGGGGATCTGTTCATTCCTGAATGAGGGGATCTGTTCATTCCTGAGTCAGATCTGTTCATTCCTGAGTGAGGGGATCTGTTCATTCCTGAGTCAGATCTGTTCATTCCTGAGTGAGGGGATCTGTTCATTCCTGAGTCAGATCTGTTCATTCCTGAGTGAGGGGATCTGTTCATTCCTGAGTCAGATCTGTTCATTCCTGAGTGAGGGGATCTGTTCATTCCTGAGTCAGATCTGTTCATTCCTGAGTCAGATCTGTTCATTCCTGAGTGAGGGGTTCTGTTCCTCCCCGATCCCCTCTCCCCACACCCTGCAGGCACTGCTGACCCCGGGCAGGGCTCCCTGTGCCCCACAATGACCCAAATCTGCTTCCTCAGCAAGCCCAGAGCCTCTGGAAGCCCCGCAGGTGGGGGCAGCGCGTTCTGCTGTGTCTGCAGCCCTGGGCCCAGCACATTCTCCCACTTTTGCTGTACTTTTTTCAGCTTTTCAGCTGCTTAGACAAAACAAAATCTGAATTGTAGTGGAGGCCACCCACGGCTGAGGGACTGCAGGGGCTCAGGAGGAAATGGAGATTTGTGCCACCTTTACCTGGCCCAGGAGGGGTTTTTAACCCTGGTGACAGCTGGAGAGAGGGGAAATGCAGGAGAGAAGGACCCAGAGCCAGAGCAGAGGTGATCTGAGGAAATGGGGCTGACAGGGACCTGTGGCTGTGGGGCAGAGCTGCAGGGCCTGGGTTGGTTCCCCCCTCTCTCCCTGCTCCTCCCAGTCAGGGATGGATGGGGAGATGAGCTCCTTGTTTTCCTCATGCCAGCAGCTCCAGGATATTTGTACCTGCTGCCCTTGGTGGCTGTGGCGGTGGTTGATGGCTCTGCTCCCCCTCTGGGCTGCCCCTCAGATCCCACATTTGGAAAAGGGGCTCTGTCACCGCTGCTTGTGCATTCACCTCCCAAGGAACAAAAAAACCCCAAAATTCTTCTCCCTTCCCTCTCCGAGGCAGGGAATTCCAGCACATCCTCGCCCAGAGTTACCCAGCAGCCCAGCACCTGCCCCAACACCGTTTTTCCTCCAGGAGCTGCACTGCCCGGGGGTGTTGGGCTGAGATTTGGAGCCGTGCCCGGGCACTCCAAGGTGACCACGTCCAGCAGAGATTGGGACAGCTCTGGCTGGGTCGGGCAGCACCAGCTGCCCCGGGGCTGGGTCAGCGTGTCCCCTTCTGCTGCAGGAACAGCGGGGGCAAGGAGGAAAACGGGGAGCATTGTTCTGATCCCGCCGCGGGGCTGCCCCAGCCCGCCCTGCCCCTTTCACTCCATCCTGAACTTTGCCTCCGTGAGCCCCAATCCCCGCTCGGCACGGGCAGCTCCGCTCCGGCCTTCATGCTCAGGAATCCAGAGCAAGCCAAACCCTCTGGAATTTGGCATTTGTAACGCCGGGCGGAGCGAGGGCGCCGAGGTTTTTTGGCAGAATCTCAAAGCCAGCGCCCTCCACTGCTGGGGGCACTTGCAGGTGAGGAAACAAACCAGGTGGAGATGGTGGACTGAAGGATTGAGGAGAGGGACGCAAAGCTGAGGGAAGTCCTCGGGAAACAGCGGCGCTGCCAAAGGGCTCGGTGCCCTTCCCCCTCTCACTAATTCCTCCACGGCTGCCAAACCCAAACCACAGCAGCGCTGTCCCCTCCTACACAGCCCCAGCCGTGGTTTTGGGGCTGCGGCCGAGGCTCGGCAGCTTCCCAGGGCAGGTGGCACCTGGAGAAGGCAGTGCCAGCCCGGGGAGGGACAGCTCCGTGTCCCCCGGGAGCCCCGCACCTGTCACCAGCTACCTGCCAGAGGTGCTGCTCCTTGTCACACCGCTCACACTCACTCATCAGGGAGTCATCACCAAACCGCAGGCTGCAGTTAAGTAGTTATTAGCGTGTTAAGGGGAGAGAAAGTTTGAGCAAGCGGGAGCTGGGGTTTGGCACTGACTGCTCCGGCTCCTGCAGAGCGCTCCGGGCCTCACTGAGGGGCTCAGGGCCTCACCCGGGCCCGAGGGGCAGCTCCGAGGGCAGGAGCCATCCCCGGCAGCCCTGAGGGCCCCGTGAGGGTTCGGGCACGGCCTGCCCGCCTCACCTCGGTGCGCTAATTAGGGCGGGCTGAGGGGGAGCCGGGACGGTCCCCGTTCCATCAGTCCCCTCACACAACAGGCTCACCCGCGCACTCCGCAAACCCCGGACCGCACTAATGAGGGTCCGGTCGCTAATTACCGGGGCGGGTACCGAGCCCGCTCCCTGTCCCCGCGCATGCGCAGCCCCCTCCCCGCCTCACCTGCGCCCCGCGCGCCGCCGCCTCAGGTGAAGCAGCGGCGGGAAAGGGGCGGGCGCGCGGGAACGGCCCCCGGCGCATGCGCACAGCGCCACCTCCCCCTTCCCCGGCCCGCGCGCGTCCCGCGGGTGCCCCCGTTCTACCCGTGCGCGCTCCCGCGCTCTCTCGCTCTGTGCGTGTCACCCCCCCAGCCCGCCGCCATCCCTGCGCGCTCCCGCGCGCGCGTACCTGCGGTCCCCGCTGCCCTCGGCCTGTGGTGCGGGGTGTTTTCCCCCCTCCTTCCTTCCCCCCCGCCCCACATCACGGTCTGTTCCCTCCCCGCCTCCGCGCGCTCCCGCACACGCGCACTCACACGCTCACTATACACCCCCATCCCCCCCCCCGCAACCTTCCCGGCTCTTCAACCGCGGCCTCGGCCCGCGCGCGCTCCCGCCGGGCGGGCGCGCTCCCCCGCCTGTCCCCCCCCTTCCCCACGCCACCCGCGCGCGCTCCCGCCGCGCACCGGTCCGGGCACGGGGCGCGCCCCCGCCATCCTCCCCCCCCCCCCCCAACGAAACCCGCGCGCGCGCGCCCCCGCGAGGACCGGCGGCGGCTGCGGCGGCGGCCACGTAGCGCTGCGGCGGCGGCCGAGGGGCAGCGGGAGCCGCGTCCGCCCGCCCGCGGCGGCAGCGCCTGGGCCTGAGCGCCGGCCCCGGGCCGAGGCAGCGGCGGCGGCGGCCACTGGAGCGCGGGGGCCGAGCGGAGGGGCCGGAGGCAAGGCAGGGAGGGAGGGCCCCGGCCGCCCTGCCCTCCGCCCTCCGCCGCCGCGCCCGCCCGCGCCCCCCTCCCCGCGCCGCCCGGCATGGACGGCGGCGGGGGCGGCCCCGAGGGCACCGGCCTGGGTGAGTGCGGGGCCGCCCGCGCGGCCGCCGAGCCCCTTCCCCCTTCCTTCCCCCCGGGCCTGGCGGCGCAGCCCGGCAGCGCTAGGCCCGGCCCGGCGGTGGGCGGCGGGGGGAGCGGGGCACGGGCGCCTCACGGCCCGCAGGGGAGCGGGGGCACCGGGGGAGCCCCGGGCAGCGGGAGGAGCAGCGGGCAGGGCTGGGGCCGGGGGGCTCTGCCCGGGTCGGGGGGATCCCCTGGGGCTGGGGGCTCTGCGCGGGCTCCGGGGGCTCTGCCGGGATCGGGGGGTTCCCCTGGGGCTGGGGGGCTCTGCCCGGGATCGGGGGGGTTCCCCCGGGGATGGAGGCTCTGCCCGGGGTCTGGGGACTCTGCCTGGGCTCCGGGGGCTCTGTGCGGGGTCTGGGGGCTCTGTGCGGACTCCGGGGACTCTGCCTGGGCTCCGGGGGCTCTGTGCGGGGTCTGGGGGCTCTGTGCGGGCTCCGGGGGCTCTGTGCGGGCTCCGGGCGCTCTGTGCGGGGTCTGGGCGCTCTGTGTCCCCTCCCGCGGGTACCGGGCCCGTGTCACCTGCCCGGGGGAGGGAAGGGAAGCTGAGATCCCCCAGCAGAGCGGAGGGACGGCAGCGTTCCTGCGGGACCGGGCTTTGGATCGCGTCCCCTCGGCCCCTGCCCTGTCCCCGCCGGTGTCACCGCGGTGCCGCTCGGCTCTGGCTGGCGGCGGTGCCCGGTGCCGTGCCCCGGCTGCGGGTTCGGGGGGGTTTCTGTCCCTCTCAGCCTTTTCCTCCAGGTGTTTTCCCCTTTCCCCCTGCTCCCAGCTCGCGGTGCGCTGCGTGCGCCCCGGGGTTGGGATTTTGGGCGTGATTTTTTTGAGCGCCTTGCGCGCAACTTTGGGAAGAGCCGAGTGGCATCTCCTGGGCTTCACCAGAATTCCATCAGGACCTTTAATCGCAGGCCGGTTTGGTGGAAGTGGCTGAAGGGAGAAGCCCCGGGGTGTGAGGAGAACGGGAATTTTTGTCCTCCCGGGGCTGGCACGGGCAGGGGATGGCGAGAGGAGCTTTGGGAAGCACCTGGGCTCTGCCCAGCTGGAAGTTCTGCTCTGTTCCTCTCCCTCGCCGCCTGATCTGTGCTAAAAAATGGATTTTTGAGACGGTTTTGAAAGGGCCGCGGGGCTGCCAAGTGTGATTTTCAAAGGGCTTTGTGTCTGTGCCATCTGATAATTTCCCTCGCGTTTATCAGATCTGATAATTTCCCTCGGCTTGGGCGTTCTCGCTCTGGTTTTACCCCTCCACCTCCCCGCCTGTGTGCCAGGTGCATTTCCCTGCTGCTTCTGTGCCTTTTCACCCACCCCTGCCGCGGGCAGGCAGCGCTGCCCCTCCAGATGTGATCCCAAAATCTGGGTATGGCTGCCCTGCAGCTCCAGCTGTGATCCCAAAATCTGGGTACAGCTGCCCTGAGACTCCAGATGTGATCCCAAAATCTGGGTACAGCTGCCCTGCAGCTCCAGCTGTGATCCCAAAATCTGGGTACAGCTGCCCTGAAATTCCAAATGTGATCCCAAAATCTGGGTACAGCTGCCCTGAGACTCCAGGTGTGATCCCAAAATCTGGGTACAGCTGCCCTGCAATTCCAGATGTGATCCCAAAATCTGGGTACAGCTGCCCTGAGACTCCAGATGTGATCCCAAAATCTGGGTACAGCTGCCCTGAGACTCCAGATGTGATCCCAAAATCTGGGTACAGCTGCCCTGAAATTCCAAATGTGATACCCAAATCTGGGTACAGCTGCCCTGAAATTCCAAATGTGATACCCAAATCTGGGTACAGCTGCCCAGTGACTCCAGATGTGATCCCAAAATCTGGGTACAGCTGCCCTGCAATTCCAGCTGTGATCCCAAAATCTGGGTAGAGCTGCCCTGCAGTTCCAGATGTGATCCCAAAATCTGGGTCCAAGCAGGGCAAACAGGGGCTCTGAGAGCTTTCCCAGAGGCTGTGTGAAAGGAAAGTGCGAATTCTTTTGGCTTTTTGGGTTTTCCAGCTGTGGGCTGTGGTGTTTCCTGGCCTGCCAGGGGGGTTGAGGGCAGGTTTAGAATTTTATAATTTTTATTTTCTGCGAGAGGAAGCTCAGAGCTGCAGGAATGGGGGTCTGGGACCATGCCTGGGATTATTTGTTTAAACACCTTTGGGATATTGGTGTGATCAGAAGAGGTTTTGGTGTTGGAGGTGATTGTGAGTTTTGAAGGGTTTAATTGACTTTATTATCTAATAATGATACAGGGAGCCTTTAAGTGATGTTTTCAGAGGAAATCTTGCTGTGGGAAGGGAGGAAATCGGGGTAAATAATGCAAAAATAGGAGATATTGGGGTGCTGTGCTTTCTTCCCCTCTGCCACAATCACAGAACCCGGGGATTTTACCCCAAGAGCCGCCACTTCAGCTGAAAATGTGAAGTTTTTACCTCTCCAAAGTCCCATTTTGGGCTCAGAGCAGGAGATTCCCTGTGGGAACGCCCTGGGAAGGGTTCCCCAGCCTGAGATGGATTTTTGCAGTAAACAGGAGGAGCAGGGACATGCCCAGAGCACACCTGAGATGGCACAGGTGGATTTTGGCTGCTTACAAAACTCCTCTGCTCGCTGACCTATTTCTCCCTGCAGCTCTCAGGGGCCTGGTCATAAAATAAAATATAAAAAATTAAAAAAAAATTAAATTTATTTTATTCCTGGTTCCACAAAAAAAAAAAAAAAAAAAAAAAAAAAAAAAAAAAAGGCAGAACTGAAAGGAAGCAGCTGAGGAAAGGGAGATTTCTCTGATATTCTGTGAATAATTATTATTATATTAAAATATTTTCTAATATATACAATATATAGCATTTATATATATTTTATATGTTACATATTGTATATTCGTATATAATTTGATACAGATATATGTTATGTATCCCACATTATATACTGTATATTATATATGTAATATAATATGATATGATATAATAATATAATATAATGATATAATATAATACAATACAATATAATACGATATAATACGATAAAATAATATAATATAATATAATATAATATAATATAATATAATATAATATAATATAATATAATATATAATATAATATGATATGATATGATATGATATAATATAATATATAGAATAAAATAGAATAGAATATGTATTGTATTCTTTATAATATATTATTATACGATATATGACATAAAATTCAATATATGATATAAAATATATGATATAAAATTCAATATTTTATTTCTCTTGGTTCATTTCCTCCAGCACAGACTCTGCTCCCTCCTTGCCAGATCCAGGCTTTCTAAAAAGGGAGATAAAGTAAATTTTTAAAGACAATTTTACTTTTCAAAACAGCATTTATTTACATTTTGCTCAATCTGTGCTGTTTGTCCTTTCAGGATTTTATTAAATGAGCGTTTGTAGCTTTTCCCCCCACAGTAATGAGGGGGAAAAAGTGGATTTTTCTGCAAAGTTCCTTTTATTCTCACAAAGTTTAAATATTAAAGCAGATCCAGGTGGGATCTCCCTGCTCTGTCCTGAGCTCCCTCAGGGGAACGTGGCTGAAATTTTCCAGCGTTTTCCCACCAAAAAAACGTGGATTTTTTAACCCCTTCTTCCCTGGATCCCAGCTGGAAACACAAGGCCTTAAAATCCTTCCCAGCAGCTCCTGGCTGAATTTTTCCAGCATTTTCCACCAAAAACGTGGATTTTTTAACCCCTTCTTCCCTGGATCCCAGTGCTTCATTCCCATCTGGAAACACAAGGCCTTGAAATCCTTCCCAGCAAAATTTGAGGAATCTGCGGAGCCCAAGGGGGTTTTAGTGGGATCTGTCACAGCTTTGAAGCCTCAAGGAGCGTTTGAATCAAATCCTGATTTTTCAAAACCCATCCCCATAGAAGTGAGGCGAATCCCACCCCGATTTGTGCCTTTCCAGGGAGTTTTCCCGGGATTTGGGGGCAGAATTCCCAACATTCTCCCAATCAGCACAAGAGACAGACTTCCCCAAAACCCCAATTTCCCCCTGCCCAATTCCCAAATTCCTGGCGTTTCCCGGCTGCTTTTGAACCTGGGGTTTTTGTGAGCTGGATTTAAAAAAATAAATAAAAAAATAAAAAATAAAAAAAAAAAAAAACAGGGAGTGAAACCCAGGCAGGTGCCAGCAGCAGCTCCAGCTCCTGCCCTTCCCGACACCCTTCCCTCGGGAGGTTTCACACTGGGACTTCTCCCAGGAATTCCCAGCAGCTTTTCCAGCACCCTCTGCTGGGCCTGATCTCTCTGGAAATGGAGGTTTTTTCCCCTTGGAAATGAGATTTTTTTTCCCCTTGGAAATGGGATTTTTTTCCCTTGGAAATGGGATTTTTTTCTCCCTAGAAATGGGATTTTTTCCCCCTGGAAATGGGATTTTTTTCCCTTGGAAATGGGATTTTTTATTCCCTAAAAATGGGATTTTTTCCCCCTGGAAATGAGATTTTTTTCCCCTTGGAAATGGGATTTTTTTCCCTTGGAAATGGGATTTTTTCCCCCTGGAAATGGCATTTTTTTCTCCCTAGAAATGGGATTTTTTTCCCCCTGGAAATGGGATTTTTCCCCTTGGAAATGGGATTTTTTCCCCTTGGAAAATAGGATTTGTTTTTCCCTGAAAATAGGAATTTTCTCCCCCTGAAAATGGGATTTTTTTCCCCTTGGAAATGGGATTTGTTTTTCCCTGGAAATGGGATTTTTTTCTCCCTAGAAATGAGATTTTTTCCCCTTGGAAATGGGATTTTTTCCCCTTGGAAATGGGATTTTTTTCTCCATAGAAATGGGATTTTTTCTCCCTTGGAAATGGGATTTTTTTCCCCCTGGAAATGGGATTTTTTTCCCCCTGGAAATGAGATTTTTTCCCCTTGGAAATGGGATTTGTTTTTCCCTGAAAATAGGATTTTTTTCCCCTGGAAATGGGATTTTTTTATTCCCTTGAAAATGGGATTTTTTCCCCCTAGAAATGGGATTTTTTCCCCTTGGAAATGGGATTTTTTATTCCCTAGAAATGGGATTTTTCCCCTGGAAATGGGATTTTTTTCCCTTGGAAATGGAATTTTTTCCCCTTGGAAATGGGATTTTTTCCTGCCAGGGAAATGTCCAGGTAGGAATTCCAGGCCGGCTTTGGGGCAGGATATTCACACTTCATTTACACCTCTGCATACCCAAGGACACAGAGACACCTCTGGGGCCTCTTTGAGGGGAAAAATGCTAATTTTGGGCAAGAGATCTTGATGACAGATTTCCTTTTTGGGGCTTCCACCGTTCCTGGACCTCGGGGTCAGTGGTGCTCAATGGGAAGTGCCATTTTTTTTTTTCCTATTTCCAGAAAAACATTGATTTTGTGGTTGTTAGATCCCAAACTCCTTTAGATTGAATAAAACACCCCTCGTTTATTGCAAAATCCGATTTTAATGCTCGATTCCCAGATGGAAACCTCTGGAACGGATTTCTCGTGGAGATAATGCTTGAAAAAAAAATCCAGGAACCACTGGTTGGAAATGCTTTGTGCCTCCCAAAAATCTGGACTCGGCCAGATCCTTCCTCTGGAAAAATGGGAAAACCCTGGAATTGCAGGATTTATTTTTTGCAGGATTTGCTGCTCTTGCAGCTCAGGTGGGTCCCCAGCTTTGGGAATGGGAATAGGGTCGTTAGCAGCACTCAGCGCTTTATTTTACATTTATTTTGCATTTATTTTGCATTTCCATGGGCTCAGGCAGCTCCAGCGCTTCCCATGGAAATGCAAAATCACCTGGATGTGCCGAGGCTCTGGGAGATAAAACTTCCCCACTTAAAAACAGATTTTTCAGGGTTGTTTTTTTTTTTCTTTTTGCACCTAAAGCAGCCGGGATGCGCAAGAAAGAAGGGATTGAGAGCTGAGAGAAATAGTTGAAATAATAATTCCCCTCGAATGTGTTTTCCCACTGTTTGGGAATGGCTGGGCCTGTTCCAGGCACCTGTGCTTCCAACTGGGAGAGTTTATTGAGGCTTTTTTTATTGCAATATTGCAGATTTATTGAGCTGTTAGGGACCCGTTTATGGAATCATGGAATATCCTGGTAAAGGGACCCTCAGGGATGGAGGCCAATTCCTGCACAGGACACCCCAAAAATATCATTTTAGCCCTCACTTTGTGTTTTCCTGGTGCAATCTGTGGTTATTCCCTGCTGGTGCATTCTCCAGAATTCACATGACCTGGGGATTTCACAGAGTTTCAGTGGGAAAACATCTTCACACCCTCAGCTTTTCCTGAAATCTTTAATTTTCCTCACATCTTCAGTCAGTTTTTCCTTCTATTTCCCCTCACACCCTCAATTTTTCCTCAATTTTTCTTTCACACCTTCAGTTTTCTCTCAGTTTTTCCCTCACACCCTCAGTCAGTTTCCCTCCAGTTTTTCCCTCACACCTTCAGTTTTTCCTCAGTTTTTCCTCACACCCTCATTTTTCCTCAAATCCTGCTTCCCTCACATCCTCACCTTCTCCTGAAATCCTGGTTTTCCTCAGTTTTTCTCCACTTTTCCCTCAGTTTCCCTCCAGTTTTTCCCTCAGTTTTCTTTCAGTTTTTCCCTCACACCCTCAGTCAGTTTCCCTCCAGTTTTTCCCTCAGTTTCCCCCCAGTTTTTCCCTCGCACCCTCAGTTTTTCCTCACACCCTCATTTTTCCTCAAATCCTGCTTCCCTCACATCCTCACCTTCTCCTGAAATCCTGGTTTTCCTCAGTTTTTCTCCACTTTTCCCTCAGTTTTTCCTCACATTTTCCTCCGGGCCGGCCCCGCTCCCCCGAGCCCAGGCCGGGCCGAGGCCTCCCCGGCCGAGCGCGAATCTCTCTATTTTTAGTGCCGATAACACCAAAAAATGCGGTTTTTCTTCAGAAGCTCGGTGTGAAGTTGCTCCCACACACTCACCAGCTTCCTCCACCCACTCTTTTGTCTGCAAATTGTGCTTTTTTTTTCTTAAGAGTTCGAGCTTTTCATGTCGGAGTCTTTGCAAACCTTTGATTGCTGCAGATATTCCCCAGGTTTGGGGCTTGATAAGCATCAAAAATCGCTTTGAAACTCTTGTTTCCTTTTTACATCTTAATCACGGCCTGCATCTCTCATTTGGCAGCGTGACTGGAATTTGTTCTGTGGAAAAATCTGCCTTGACAAAATTAAATTCACCTTTAAAACAACAAAAAACGCTTGGGTGTTTTGGGATTAAAAACACCCAAACCCTGCTTTGGCATTAAAAATTTAAAAGTGAGGGGGGAAATGTGTTTTAAGAGCGTTTTTAGGGCAGTATTTCAGAGCTGTTTGTACTAAATGGCCAAGGAGGGCTTTGCTTTTTATTTAAATAATGGTTTTGAAAGTTGTGGGTCCCTCGAGGGTGGCAGTGAAAGGTTCAAAGCCACAGCAGCCGCTGATGCTGCAGAGTGAAGTGGTTTTCAAAGCAAACAGCTTTGATAATTCAGAATAAACCCCACTGTGGGCTTGATTTGAGGTGATTCCTCTTGATAAAAAGGGGTTTTTTTACACACAATATCCCATTAGTGAGCAGAGGTGAAATATTGGCAGGAATTTTTTTGCCATTTGCTAAATGGTGGAAAAGGTGAAATTTCCTTTTCCTGGCTCTGCAGTGGAATTCCTGATTTCCTCCTGCAGCTTCCTAGAGAGGCTTAATCTGATGAGGAAATAATCAGGTATTTTCTACGTGGAACTGGAAATTTCCTGAGCTCCTGGAATAATCCATCCCTCTGCGAGGAAAAGCTAAACTGGGATTCATCCTTCCCACAGCTTCCTAGGTGTAGGACTGGGAATTCCAGCTGGCCAAAACCAGTTGATTTTATAATTTTTCCCCTCTGGATGTGAGTTTTGCCCACAATCCAGCATTCCCAGCCCATCTCTGGGATTTCCTGTGGGGCTGGGAATGTGGGCTTTGAGGATGGAGCAGCGGGAATGGGCCCTGCTGTGGTGCAGTCGCTGCCAGGAACCTCCAGGAAATTAATTTGGAGTAATTTGGGAACCCCGGAGAAACACTCAAGTGTTTTAATGAAGTTCATCAGCAAACTGGTTATTTTTTCCTTTCTTTCCCCGGTGTGGCACTTCACAAAGATTCCCTTTATTGTTAGAAATAATTAATATTACTTATTCAGGCGCTGGCTGTTTCATCTCCTGTCCAGTTAAAATTCACTCCAAAGTGGGGAAATCCTGGTGGAACAGAGGTGACAACAGAGGAATCTCTAGAAGAGAGGAGGATTTGGGTGGATTTTGGGCAGGAATTCCTGGCTGGGATGGAATTCCCAGGGAAGCTGTGGCTGCTCCATCCCTGGCAGTGTCCCAGGCCAGGCTGGAGCACTCTGGGATCATGGAAAGTGTCCCAGGGTGGGGTTTGCTGTCCCTTCCATCCCACTCTGGGATGTCCCTGTCCTTAATTCTCCTCCCCTGCATCCTCTGATCCCAGCTTTAGCTCAGGAATTCCTGATGGGATCAGCCCGGCCCAAAACCTCGGGCTCGGTGTTGCCATCCCCGAGCTCCCAAACTGGAATTGTCCCGGTGGGAAAAAAAGAAAAAAAAAAAGATAAATGTGAGGGATTCATTGCTTTGTGTCCATGAGGGACCACGTGGCTCTTCCTGCAGGAGGAAGTGGCAGCAAAGTCCGGGCAAATTCCAGCTTGGAAAACCGCGGGGGAAACCTGGATGGGCAAAATGAGATTGTGCCGTGGGGGTTAAGGGAAGGGGGGAAAGGAGGGAGAGACAAAGGAAGAATTCCTCAAATCCCTCAAAATCCAGGATCTCCGGGGCTGGTTCAGTGCTGCCAGGTGAGAGCGGCTCCACTGAAATTCCTCAGTGCAGGAATTTCTCCGTGGTTGGAACGTGGCTCTGGGCTATGTGAGGATGGGCTGGGGGAGAGCTGAGGCGTTTTGGGGTGCGTGTGCCCCGTGTTTGTGGGGGCAGAGCAGAGTTTGGGGCCATTGGTGCCCCCAGGAACCCAGGGTCTGATGGGTGGAGAACATCCCTTGCCTGGATTTCCCCTCCTTGGGAACCTGCTGCCAGTCCTGGTCCCTGCTGCTTGTGGGGCTGTCAGTGCTCCCAAAAATCCAGGAATGGTTGGTGGAGAGCATCCCTTGCCTGGCTTTTCATTCTCTGGGAATTCTCCTGTCCCTGCCTTTTGTGGGGCTGTCAGTGCTCCCAAAAATCCAGAATGGTTGGTGGAGAGCATCCCTTGCCTGGCTTTTCATTCTCTGGGAATTCTCCTGGTCCCTGCTGGTTTTGGGGCTGTCAGTGCTCCCAAAAATCCAGAATGGTTGGTGGAGAGCGTCCCTTGCCTGGCTTTTCATTCTCTGGGAATTCTCCTGGTCCCTGCTGGTTTTGGGGCTGTCAGTGCTCCCAAGAATCCATGAGGAACGGTTGTGGTTATCTCTGATGGATAGAGAGCATCCCTTGCTGGATTTCCATTCCCTGGGAGTCTCTGCTGGGAAATCTCCTGGTCCTTGTTGTTTGTGGGGCTGTCAGTGCTCCCAAAATTCTGGCAGGAACAGTTGTGATTATCTCTGGTTGATAGAGAGCATCCCTTGCTGGATTTCCATTCCCTGGGGCTCTGCTGCCCGTCTGTTTGTGGGGCCATCGGTGCTCCCAAAAATCCAGCAGGAATGGTTGTGTTATCCCTGGTTGATGGAGAGTATTCCTTACTGGATTTCCATTCCTTGGGACTCTGCTGCCCGTCTGTTTGTGGGGCTGTCAGTGCTCCCAAAATTCCAGCAGGAGCGGCTGTGGTTATTCTCTCTGGTGCATGGAGAGCATCCCTTGCTGGATTTCCATTCCCTGGGGCTCTGCTGCCAGTCTGTTTGTGGGGCTGTCAGTGCTCCCAAAAATCCAGAAGGAACAGTTGTGGTTATTCTCTCTGGTGGATGGAGAGCATCCCTTGCTGGATTTCCATCCCGTGGCGCTCTCTGCTGGGGGAATTCTCCTGCTCCCTGCTGTTTGTCTCTCCGTGTCCCCCCTCAGCCCTCCCGAAGGCTCCCCGGGCCGGGCTGTCCCCATCCCCATCCCCGGGCCGGGCTGTCCCCATCCCCGGGCCGGGCTGTCCCCATCCCCGGGCCGGGCTGTCCCCATCCCCGGGCCGGGCTGTCCCCATCCCCATCCCCGGGCCGGGCTGTCCCCATCCCCGGGCGGGCTGTCCCCATCCCCATCCCCGGGCCGGGCTGTCCCCATCCCCATCCCCGGGCCGGGCTGTCCCCATCCCCGGGCCGGGCTGTCCCCGCTCCCCGGGCCGGGCTGTCCCCATCCCCATCCCCGGGCCGAGCTGTCCCCATCCCCGGGCCGGGCTGTCCCCATCCCCGGGCCGAGCTGTCCCCATCCCCGGGCCGGGCTGTCCCCATCCCCGGGCCGAGCTGTCCCCATCCCCGGGCCGGGCTATCCCCATCCCCATCCCCGGGCCGGGCTGTCCCCATCCCCGGGCCGGGCTGTCCCCATCCCCATCCCCGGGCCGAGCTGTCCCCATCCCCATCCCCGGGCCGGGCTGTCCCCATCCCCGGGCCGGGCTGTCCCCGCTCCCCGGGCCGGGCTGTCCCCATCCCCGGGCCGGGCTGTCCCCATCCCCATCCCCGGGCCGGGCTGTCCCCATCCCCGGGCCGGGCTGTCCCCATCCCCGGGCCGGGCTGTCCCCATCCCCGCGGTCATTCCGGTCCTTCCCTCCCGCTGACCCCGCTCTCCCTCCCGCTCTCTCCCGCAGATAAGATGCTCGAGGGCTCCGCTTGCTGCCGAAGATCCCTCCCCGCCCTGCCCCTGCCGTGATCCCGACCCCCGCCCGCCGCAGCCCCGCCAGGACCCCCCCGTTCCCCGCCGGGCTCCGATGGAAGAGGCGCCGGGCCGGAGCAGCCCCGCCGGGACCGAGGGCGCCCCATGAGCCCCCCCAGATGAGCCACGCAGCCAAGGGGGAGCCCCCCGGGGCCGGCATGGCGCAGGAGGGGCCGCCCGCCTTCTACCCCAGCCAGGAGCTCGACCTGTCCACCAAGGTGTACAAGAGGGAGTCAGGGAGCCCCTTCTCGGTGCTGGTGGACAGCAAGGGGAGCAAGGGCCACCTCCACGAGAGGGAGGAGCAGCCGTTTTTCAGGGAGAGCAGAGCGGTAGGAGAGGTCCGGGCTGTGAAAGAAGACAGGGAAAACTCTGACGACTCTGAGGAGGAGGAAGAGGAGGAAGATGAAGTGACTTACAAAAGGGAGCAGATTATAGTGGAGGTAAACCTTAACAACCAAACCTTAAATGTGTCCAAAGGGGAGAAGGGTGTCCCCTCCCAGTCCAAAGAGACTGCTGTCCTTAAGAGCAGCAGTGAGGAAGAGGAGGAGGGTGACAGTGGGGAAGAGGCCACGGAAGACAGTAATGATTATGAGGAGAATGAGAGGCAGAAGAAAAAGGAGAAAAGAGTGGAGAAGGGTAGCGTTGGCCAGAGGAGAAGCAGGAGAGCCGCCTCTGCCGCGGCCACCGCCGCCTCCCCGGCGCCGCCGCGAGCGACCCGCGGCCGCAGGAAGAGCGCGGAGCCCCCCAAGCGTAAGAAGAAGGCTGCAAAGGAGCCCAAGGCACCTGTGCAGAAATCCAAGTGTGAAGAGAAGGAGACTCTGACCTGTGAGAAGTGCCCCAGGGTGTTTAACACACGCTGGTACCTGGAGAAGCACATGAACGTCACCCACAGGCGGATGCAGATCTGCGACAAATGTGGGAAGAAATTTGTGCTAGAGAGCGAGCTGTCCCTCCACCAGCAAACTGACTGTGAAAAAAACATCCAGGTAGGTCTGCTCGCCTGCTTGCCAGGTCCCCACACCTCCTGGCGTGCCCTGGATCCGGCTGGCGGACGCTTCACAGGGGGAAAAAAAAAAAAAATTCTCATTTTGCACAGCCCCGGGTGCTGAGCCGGGCCCAGGCTCTGCCTTATCCCACATTTTGGGGTCTCCCAAAAGCAGGGGATGGCAGGGAAAGAGCGCCCAGCTGCTCTGAGCAGCTACTCCAGGAGTAAACTGTGAGTTGGGGACGCCAAGCTCCTTTAGCAGGGTCAGAGTCTGGAGTGAATGGTCCCAAAAATCTGAAGTTCTGTGGTAAATCCTTCTCCTCCTCCTGCTGCTGCTGAACACCCTCATCTCTCAGTGAGTTTAGAATTCCAGGGGTTTCCGTGTCCTCCAGGTGAGCTTTCCAGGGGAAGCAGAATGCCAGGAATTCCCTGGGATGGGCAATTTATGGGCAATTTTGAGCACAAGAATTGAACATTTTTCATTGTTTGTTTGCTTTCAATGCTGAACTGGGTTGATCCTCAGCTCCCACTGTGTGGGAGACGTGGAATATTTATTGCAATTTCTCTTTTCCAAGCTCTTTTCCCAGCTCTGGGTAACTCTGGGCTGGTTTTTTTTTCCCTGAAAAAAGGAAGCTCAAGGAAGGATTTATTAATTTAAATTTAATTTTATATAATATAATATATATATTATATTTAATAATATATAATATATAATAATATATAATAATATAATATAATATAATATAATATAATATAATATAAATATTAATTTATATTACTATTAATTTAATTTTTGCAGCTTTTGAAAGAAATATTTTTTAAAGTTCAGTGCAGCAGGGAGGATTTAAATGGGAATTTAAGAGATGCCCCAGCAAGCAGGGGATTCATTCACAGCATAAAATTTAAGCAGGAATTAAAAAAAATAAAGGAATTAAAATTTAAGCAGGAATTCCTAAATATTTTGAACACATAAAATGGTGAAATATCCTATATATATCCTATAACACCTAATGGTGAAATCCCTCTACACATGCATCCAAAAGTGATAAGAAAATGAGAAATTATAGAAATTATGGTTTAAATCCAGAGGAATCTGGTCCAGAAACTTCAGGTCCTCAATATCCAGGAATAAATCCAGCAATTCTTGTTCTGTCCTGCCTTTGGGATGTGTTTTCCAGCTGCCTGTTGCTGTGTTTTCATTCCAGTTGCCAATAGGATTGAGGGAAAATTAAAATTTCCCTCAGTTCGGGGTTAAATGTGTCGAGGGGGAGCTTTGTCCTGGGATAAACCTGGTTTTAATGTTGGGCTGAAACGAAAACCAAGGCTGGCTCCTCCCAGTTTTTCCTCCTGGGGATGGAACAAATCTGTTTTTCCAGGTAATTTCTGCTTTTTCACCCATCACCGTCAGCACCTTCAGGGCATTTCTGCCCTCACCTTGGGCTCTGTGTGGTTCCTCCCTCTCGGTGCTGGAGTTTTAATCCTGGATTCTGGTGTGGCCTCGGCCCCTCCAAGGGCTCCTTTCTCTGTAAAATCCCAGGATTTGGGGGTCGTTCCATGGGATTTCTTTGCTCTCCAGGAATTTTTTCCCCTCCCAAGGGGGGATCCCAGCAGGTGCTGTGGGGCAGAGCCCCCTCGGTGCCTGCGGGATTCCAGGTGAGAATTCCCAACCCTGCCGCGATCCCGGTGGAGAGGAAACATTCCCAACGAGCAGAACTCGTTAATGTGCTCATTAATCAGCACCCAGCCCTTCTGACCGACGGGGAAAGGGTGGGAATGGCTGGGCTGGGAAGTGGAGACATCCCAAAAAACCCCAAACATCCCAAAAAAAGCCCCAGGACAAGGCGCAGTTCCTCCCTGTGCGCTCCGAGCTGAAGACGGTTTGGTTTCCTCGCGCTCCGGAATTTCCACACGGGAATTTTTTAACTGAAGTTTTTGGGAAGAGCTGCTGGGAAAAGGAAGAGCTGAAGCCTGAAATCCCTGAGGGGGATGATTGCCCGGACGTTCCACGGGAGTTTTGGGAAGGAATTCTCAGCCTCCAGTGCCACTTTGGACCTTGCATGGACGAAGAGAGGAGGAGCCGATCCCGGCGTGTCCAGCGGGATGGGAGCTGCTTCCCATGGAGATCCAGAGGGATGGGAGAGCCTGGAGTGGCCACACCTGGATTTGGGAGGGCAGCAGGGGCTGGATGGGGCTTTGGGAATTCAGTGGTGTCAGCCTCCTCCAGCTCTGTCAGGTTCCTCCCTCTCCAAGGGTTTGGAGTTTCCCTCTCCGTGAGTTTGGATTTTCCCACTTCGTGAGTTTGGATTTTCCCACTCCAAGGGTTTGGATTTTCCCACTCCAAGGGCTTGGATTTTCCCACTCCAAGGGTTTGGATTCTTGTCTCACCGAGGGTTTGGATCCTTCTCACTGAGAATGTTTGGATTCCTTCTGCTCCAAGGGTTTGGATTCTTCCCTCTCCAGAGTTTGGATTCTTTCTGCTCCAAGGGTTTGGATTTTTTTTCAGCACCACGGGTTTGGATCTTCCCTCTCCAAGAGTTTGGATTTTTCCACTCCAAGGGTTTGGATTCTTTGCCCTCCAAGAGTTTGGATTCTTCCCATTCCAAGGGTCTGGAGTCTTCCTGTTCCAAGGGTTTGGATCCTTCTCACTGAAAATGTTTGGATTTTCCCACTCCGACAGTTTGGATTTTTTCCATTCCAAGGGTTTGGATCCTTCCCTCTTCAGGGGTTTGGATTTTCCCACTCCGGGGATTTGGATTTTCCCAGTCCAAGAATTTGGATTTTCCCAGTCCAAGAGTTTGGATTCTTCCCTCTCCAAGGGTTTGAATCTTCCCACTCCAAGGGTTTGGATTTTTCCATTCCAAGGGTTTGGATCCTTCCCTCTTCAAGGGTTTGGATTTCCCTTCTCACTGAAAATGTTTGGATTTTCCTGCTCCAAGGGTTTGGGTCCTTCTCCCTCCAGGGTTTGGATTTCCCTTCTCCAGGGTTGGGCTCTCCCAGCCCAGCAGCCCCAGGGCCTGTGGAGCTGCCCCTGTGCCCCTCCCGTGCTCTTGGATTTTGGGATCAGGAGGCACCAGAGCACCAGCACTGCCTCCATTCCCCTCGGGTGCAATCCCAAAATCCACATTCTCACTGCCTCCATTCCCCTCAAGTGTAATCCCAAAATCCACATTCTCACTGCCTCCATTCCCCTCAGGTGCAATCCCAAAATCCACATTTTTACCGCCTCCATTCCCTCAGGTATAATCCCAAAATCCACATTTTTACCGCCTCCATTCCCCTCAGGTGCAATCCCAAAAATCCACATTCTCACTGCCTCCATTCCCCTCAGGTGCAATCCCAAAATCCACATTTTTACCACCTCCATTCCCTCAGGTATAATCCCAAAATTCCACATTTTTACCACCTCCATTCCCCTCAGGTGTAATCCCAAAAATCCACATTCTCACTGTCTTCCCTCCCCTCAGGTGCAATCCCAAAATCCACATTCTCACTGCCTCCATTCCCCTCAGGTGCAATCCCAAAATTCCACATTTTTATTGCCTCCATTCCCCTCAGGTGTAATCCCAAAATCCACATTCTCACTGTCTTCCCTTCCCTCAGGTATAATCCCAAAATCCACATTCTCACTGCCTCCATTCCGCTCAGGTGCAATCCCAAAAATTCACATTTTTACCTCCTCCATTCCCCTCAGGTATAATCCCAAAAATCCACATTTTTACCGCCTCCATTCCCCTCAGGTATAATCCCAAAATCCACATTTTTACCACCTCCATTCCCCTCAGGTGCAATCCCAAAAATCCACATTTTTATTGCCTCCATTCCCCTCAGGTATAATCCCAAAATCCACATTTTTACCGCCTCCATTCCCCTCAGGTGCAATCCCAAAAATCCACATTCTCAGACACCTTTTTCACTGCCTTCCCTTCCCTCAGGTGTAATCCCAAAAATTCACATTTTTACCGCCTCCATTCCCCTCAGGTGTAATCCCAAAAATCCACATTTTTACCGCCTCCATTCCCCACAGGTGCAATCCCAAAAATCCACATTCCCAGGCACCTTTTCCACTGCCTTCCCTCCCCTCAGGTGCAATCCCAAAAATCCACATTTTTATTGCCTCCATTCCCCTCAGGTGCAATCCCAAAAATCCACATTCTCACTGCCTCCATTCCCTGCAGGTGCAATCCCAAAATCCACATTCTCACTGCCTCCATTCCCCTCAGGTGCAATCCCAAAATCCACATTCTCAGACACCTTTTTCACTGTCTTCCCTTCCCTCAGGTATAATCCCAAAAATTCACATTTTTACCGCCTCCATTCCCCTCAGGTGTAATCCCAAAAATCCACATTCTCACCGCCTCCATTCCCCACAGGTGCAATCCCAAAATCCACATTCCCAGGCACCTTTTTCAACATTTTGGGCCTTTTTTTTTACCAAACCTTCCCCCCCCAGCCCAGAACCCCCCTAACCCAGCTGCCTCTGTGTCCACCCCAGTGCGTGTCCTGCAACAAATCCTTCAAGAAGCTCTGGTCGCTCCACGAGCACATCAAGATCGTGCACGGCTACGCCGAGAAGAAATTCTCCTGCGAGATCTGCGAGAAGAAATTCTACACCATGGCCCACGTGCGCAAACACATGGTTGGTGAGTGGCCGGGCACCGGGAAATTGGGGTCACCTGGGGATGTTGAAATGTTCAGGGGATTGAAATTATTGGGGGAATCGAGATTATCGGGGGAAATTGAAATTATCGGGGAAATTTAAATTATTGGGGGAATTGAAATGTTTGTTGTTATTGAAATGTTTGTGGGAATTGAAGTTGTTGGGGGATTGAAATTGGGGAAATTTAAATTATTGGGGAAATTGAAATATTCATGGATATTGAAATTATTGGGGGAATTGAAATTGGGGAAACCAAAATTATCGGGGAAATTGAAATATTCATGGGAATTGAAATTATTGGGGGAATTGAAATTGGGGAAATCAAAATTATCGGGGAAATTGAAATTATCGGGGAAATTGAAATGTTCAGGGGAATTTGAAATGTTCAGGGGAATTTGAAATTGCTGGGGGAATTGAAATTGGGGAAATCAAAATTATCGGGGAAAATTAAAATAATCTGGGAAATTGAAATATTCAGGGGAATCGAAATTATTGGGGGAATCGAAATTATCGGGGAAATTGAAATAATCGGGGAAATTGAAATTATCGGGGAAATCGAAATGTTCAGGGGAATTGAAATTACTTGGGGAATTGAAATTGGGGAAATCGAAATTATCGGGGAAATCGAAATGTTCAGGGGAATTGAAATTGGGGAAATCGAGATTATTGGGGAAAATTAAAATAATCTGGGAAATTGAAATATTCAGGGGAATCGAAATTATTGGGGGAATCGAAATTATCGGGGAAATTGAAATAATCGGGGAAATTGAAATTATCGGGGAAATCGAAATGTTCAGGGGAATTGAAATTACTTGGGGAATTGAAATTGGGGAAATCGAAATTATCGGGGAAATCGAAATGTTCAGGGGAATTGAAATTACTGGGGGAATTGAAATTGGGGAAATCGAAATTATCGGGGAAAATTAAAATAATCGGGGAAATTGAAGTATTCAGGGGAATTGAAATGTTCGTGGAAATTGAAGTTGTTGGGGGAATTGAAATTGGGGAAATTGAAATTATCGGGGAAATTGAAATAATCGGGGAAATTGAAATTATCAGGGAAATTGAAATTATCGGGGGAATTGAAATTGGGGAAATCGAAATTATCGGGGAAAATTAAAATAATCTGGGAAATTGAAATATTCAGGGGAATTGAAATTATTGGGGGAATTGAAATTGGGGAAATCAAAATTATCAGGGAAATCAAAATATTCATGGATATTGAAATTATTGGGGGAATTGAAATGTTCGTGGAAATTGAAGTTGTTGGGGGAATTGAAATTGGGGAAATCAAAATTATCGGGGAAATTGAAATGTTCAGGGGAATTGAAATTATCAGGGGAATTGAAATTATGAGGGAAATTGAAATATTCATGGAAATTGAAATTATTGGGGGAATTGAAATTGGGGAAATCAAAATTATCAGGGAAATTGAAATATTCATAGGAATTGAAATTATCGGGGGAATTGAAATTATTGGGGGAATCGAAATTATTGGGGAAAATTAAAATAATTGGGGAAATTGAAATTATCAGGGAAATTGAAATGTTCAGGGGAATTGAAATTATTGGGGGAATTAAAATTTTTATTAGGGAAATTAAACTATTCAGGGGAATTGAAATTATTGGGGGAATTGAAATTATTGGGGAAATTAAAATTATCATGGGGATTTGGAATTATCGGGGGAATTAAAATAATCCTGGAAATCGAAATAGGGGAAATTGAAATCATTGTGGGGAATTGAAACAATCAGGGGGAAGATCAGGCTGGGAGAGCTGGGAATGTTCCCCTGCAGAAGGGAAGGATCCAGGGCTCTCCTGAATTTCACCCTCAGCTCTGTGCTTCCTCTCAGCATCAGCTTCAATCCTGAATCCCATTAATTCCATCCCTGGCCGTGCCCACGCCCAGCTGGGACCATTCAAGGTGTCCCTGCCCAGGGCAGGGGCTGGGAATGGATCTTTAGGGTCCTTCCCACCCCAAAATTTGGGGATTCCACGGAACCCAGCCCGAGTTTGTCCTTGGCCCAAAACCCCCTGAGCTGAACCAGGAGAAGCCCGGCCCCAGGAGCCGCTGCCCCGCGCGGAATCCTCAGGAATGTTCCTGCCCTGCTGGCTCTCCCGGGATTTGCCCCTTTTCCGTGACCCCTTTTCTGTGCTGCAGCCCACACCAAGGACATGCCCTTCACCTGCGAGACCTGCGGCAAGTCCTTCAAGCGCAGCATGAGCCTCAAGGTGCACTCCCTGCAGCACTCGGGGGAAAAGCCCTTCCGCTGCGAGGTGAGCGGTGGGGATTGTCCCTGGGGAATCCATGGGAAACCTGGGAATGGCCTTGGATGGGGTGGGAATGGATCCTGGGAATGGGAATGGCCTTGGATGGGCTGGGAACCATCCTGGGAATGGGAATGGGAATGGCCTTGGATGGGCTGGGAATGAGGGAACGATCCTGGGAATGGCCTTGGGTGGGTGGGAATGAGGGGAAGGAACGATCCTGGGAATGGGAATGGCCTTGGATGGGGTGGGAATGAGGGGAGGGAGCGATCCTGGGAATGGGAATGGACTTGGATGGGTGGGAATGAGGGGAGTGAGCGATCCCGGGAATGGGAATGGCCTTGGGTGGGGTGGGAATGAGGGAACGATCCTGGGAATGGCCTTGGATGGGGTGGGAACCGTCCTGGGAATGGCCTTGGATGGGGTGGGAACCGTCCTGGGAATGGGAATGGGAATGGCCTTGGGTGGGGTGGGAATCATCCTGGGAATGGGAATGGCCTTGGATGGGCTGGGAATGAGGGAATGATCCTGGGAATGGCCTTGGATGGGCTGGGAATGAGGGAATGATCCTGGGAATGGCCTTGGATGGGCTGGGAATGAGGGGAGGGAATGGGAATGGCCTTGGATGGGTGGGAATGATTCTGGGAATGGGAATGGCCTTGGATGGGCTGGGAATGAGGGGAGGGAACGATCCCGGGAATGGGAATGGCCTTGGATGGGGTGGGAATGAGGGAACGATCCTGGGAATGGCCTTGGATGGGTGGGAATGATTCTGGGAATGGGAATGGCCTTGGATGGGTGGGAATGAGGGGAGGGAACGATCCTGGGAATGGGAATGGCCTTGGATGGGCTAGGAACCATCCCGGGAATGGCCTTGGATGGGGTGGGAATGAGGGAACGATCCTGGGAATGGGAATGGCCTTGGATGGGCTGGGAACCATCCTGGGAATGGCCTTGGATGGGCTGGGAATGAGGGGAGTGAGCGATCCCGGGAATGGGAATGGCCTTGGGTGGGGTGGGAATGAGGGGAGGGAACGATCCCAGGAATGGGAATGGCCTTGGATGGGCTGGGAACGAGGGGAAGGAATGATCCTGGGAATAGGAATGGCCTTGGATGGGTGGGAATGAGGGGAGGGAACCATCCCGGGAATGGGAATGGCCTTGGGTGGGGTGGGAATGAGGGGAAGGAATGATCCTGGGAATGGGAATGGCCTTGGGTGGGAATGAGGGGAGGGAACCATCCCGGGAATGGCCTTGGATGGGCTGGGAACGATCCTGGGAATGGGAATGGCCTTGGATGGGTGGGAATGAGAGGAGGGAATGCTTCTGGGAATGGCCTTGGATGGGTGGGAATGAGGGGAGGGAAAGATCCTGGGAATGGCCTTGGATGGGGTGGGAATGAGAGGAGGGAATGCTCCTGGGAATGGGAATGGCCTTGGATGGGGTGGGAACAAGGTGGGCGTTTATCAGAGTTTGGGGATTCTCTGTGTGGGGGAATCACTGAGGGGTGGTGCCAGCACAAATCCCTGCTCAGGGGTCTCTGGAGGGATTGAGAGGGGTTAAATCCATGGGGTAAATCCATGGGAATGCTCCTGGGAAGTGGGAATGGCCCTGGATGGGGTGGGAATGAGGGGTGTTTTTATCAGGGTTTGAGAAGTTGGAATCCCCAGGTGCCGATCCCAGCCCAGGTCCCTCCCTGTGGGAATTGAGGGTTAAATCCACGGGGAGCTGGTGAGGGGCTGGTCTGGAGGGAGGCAGAGTCCCCGAGTGGACAGAGACCCACAGGAGCCCTTTGTTCCCAGGAAAACCCCATCCCTGCCAGCCTTTTCCCACTCAATTCCAGCTTTTCCCACTCAATTCCAGCTTTCCCCACTCAATAATTCCATCTTTCCCACTCAATTCCAGCTTTCCCCACACAATTCCATCTTTCCCACTCAATTCCAGCTTTCCCCCACTCAATTCCAGCTTTTCCCACTCAATTCCAGCTTTTCTCACTCGATTCCAGCTTTTCCCCCTCAATTCGAGCTTTCCCCACTCAATAATTCCAGCTTTTCCCACTCAGTTCCAGCTTTCCCCACACAATTCCAGCTTTCCCCACTCAATAATTCCAGCTTTCCCCACTCAATAATTCCAGCTTTCCCCACTCAATTCCAGCTTTTCTCACTCAATTCCAGCTTTCCCCACTCAATTCCAGCTTTTCTCACTCAGTTCCAGCTTTCCCCACTCAATAATTTCAGCTTTTCTCACTCAAAAATTCCAGCTTTCCCCACCTCAATTCCAGCTTTTCTCACTCAAAAATTCCAGCTTTCCCCCACTCAATAATTCCACCTTTCCCACCTCAATTCCAGCTTTTCCCACTCAATTCCAGCTTTCCCCCACTCAATTCCAGCTTTCCCCCACTCAATTCCAGCTTTTCCCACTCAATTCCAGCTTTCCCACTCAATTCCAGCTTTTCCCACTCAATTCCAGCTTTTCCCACTCAATTCCATCTTTCCCACTCAATTCCAGCTTTCCCCACCTCAATTCCAGCTTTTCTCACTCAAAAATTCCAGCTTTCCCCACTCAATAATTCCAGCTTTCCTCCACTCAATTCCAGCTTTTCCCCCTCAATTCCAGCTTTCCCCACTCAATTCCAGCTTTCCCCACCTCAATTCCAGCTTTTCTCACTCAAAAATTCCAGCTTTCCCCACTCAATAATTCCAGCTTTCCTCCACTCAATTCCAGCTTTCCCCACTCAATTCCATCTTTCCCCACCTCAATTCCAGCTTTCCCCACCTCAATTCCAGCTTTTCTCACTCAAAAATTCCAGCTTTCCCCCACTCAATTCCAGCTTTTCTCACTCAAAAATTCCAGCTTTCCTCCACTCAATTCCAGCTTTCCCCACAAAATTCCACCTTTTCCCATACAATTCCAGCTTTCCCCCCTCAATTCCAGCTTTTCCCCCTCAATTCCAGCTTTCCCCACTCAATTCCAGCTTTCCCCACTCAATTCCAGCTTTCCCCACACAATTCCAGCTTTTCCCATACAATTCCAACTTTCCCCCCTCAATTCCAGCTTTCCCCCCTCAATTCCAGCCCTTCCACCCTCCCGATCCAAACCCTCATCCCACCCCTCAATAAATCATTTCAATCCCTTCTTTCTCTGAGGTGTTTCTGCCCAGCCCCAGCTCCCTCCCAGTTTCCCAAAGCCCCAAAATTCCCGTTTTTTCCCCCAGAACTGCGACGAGAGGTTCCAGTACAAGTACCAGCTGCGCTCGCACATGAGCATCCACATCGGGCACAAGCAGTTCATGTGCCAGTGGTGTGGCAAGGACTTCAACATGAAGCAGTACTTCGATGAGCACATGAAAACCCACACTGGTGAGGCCTGGGAGGGCATTCCCAGGGGGTTCCCTCGGGATCTGGGGGTGTTCTCCAGCTGGGAGAGCTTCATTCCCTGCCTTGGATCCCTTTCCTTGCTGGCGTGACAATTGGAGCTGGGATTTCCTGGGGGGAAAAGTGGGAATTATTGCCTGGGTGTCTTGGTCTGGAGGAGCCTCTGGCTGGAGCCTTTTGGGCCCAAACCCAAACTGAGCCAGGATTTCAGAGCCTTTTGGCCCCAAATCCTGAGGGGAGCCAGGATTTCAGAGCCTTTTTGCCCCAAACCCAGATTGAGCCAGGATTTCAGAGCCTTTTGACCCTGAGCCAGGATTTCAGAGCCTTTTGGCCCCAGATCCTGAGGGGAGCCAGGATTTCAGAGCCTTTTGGCCCCAAATCCAAACTGAGCCAGGATTTCAGAGCCTTTTGGGCCCAAATCCTGAGGGGAGCCAGGATTTCAGAGCCTTTTGGCCCCAAATCCTGAGGGGAGCCAGGATTTCAGAGTCTTTGGGCCCCAAACCCAAACTGAGCCAGGATTTCAGAGCCTTTGGGCCCCAAGTCCTGAGGGGAGCCAGGATTTCAGAGCCTTTTGGCCCCAAATCCTGAGGGGAGCCAGGATTTCAGAGCCTTTTGGGCCCAAACCCAAACTGAGCCAGGATTTCAGAGCCTTTTGACCCTGAGCCAGGATTTCAGAGCCTTTTGGCCCCAACCCTGAGGTGAGCCAGGATTTCCTAAACCCCTGTTGATCCCTAAAGGCAGCGCTGTTTCCCAGGCCTCTGGTGATTTTTCCAGGCAGGCTTAGCTGATTTTTCCAGGGGTTCTCCAGGGCTCAGGGGAGCTCACAGAGTTCTCCATGGCTCAGGTGATTTCTATGGGGTTTCTCCATGGCTCAGGTGATTTCTATGGGGTTTCTCCATGGCTCAGGTGATTTCCCAGGGGTTTCTCCAGGGCTCAGGGGTTTCTCCATGGCTCAGGTGATTTTCCCAGGGTGTTCTCCATGGCTCAGGTGATTTTCCCAGTGGGTTCTCCATGGCTCAGGGGGCTCTCCATGGCTCAGGGGTTTCTCCATGGCTCAGGTGATTTCCCAGGGGGTTTCTCCATGGCTCAGGTGATTTTCCCAAGGTGTTCTCCATGGCTCAGGGGTATCTCCATGGCTCAGGGGTATCTCCATGGCTCAGGGGTTTCTCCATGGCTCAGGGGTTTCTCCATGGCTCAGGGGGTTCTCCCAGGTCTCAGGTGATTTTCCCAGGGGTTTGTCCATGGCTCAGGGAGGTTTCCCAGGGGGTTTCTCCATGGCTCAGGGGTTTCTCCATGGCTCAGATGATTTTCCCAGGGGTTTCTCCATGGCTCAGGTGATTTCCCAGTGGTTTCTCCATGGCTCAGGTGATTTTCCCAGGGGTTTCTCCATGGCTCAGGGAGGTTTCCCAGGGGTTCTCCATGCCTCAGGGAGGTTTCCCAGGATCTCTGACCCCCGTCCCTGCGTGTCCCTGGCAGGAGAGAAGCCGTTCATCTGCGAGATCTGCGGCAAGAGCTTCACCAGCCGGCCCAACATGAAGCGGCACCGGCGCACGCACACGGGCGAGAAGCCGTACCCGTGCGACGTCTGCGGGCAGCGCTTCCGCTTCTCCAACATGCTCAAGGCGCACAAGGAGAAATGTTTCCGTGTCACCAGCCCCGGCACCAGCCCCGGCCCCGCCGGCGCCGCCGGCCCCGCGCTGCTGCCCGGGCCCTGCCCGGCCCCTCCGGCCGCGGGCGCCGCGCTGGGGCTGGGCCCGGCCGCGCCGCCGCGCCCCGTCCCGCACCCCTACGGAGCCCTGGCCCTGCCGCCCCACGGGCACCACCCGCACGGGGGGCACCACCCCCAGCACCTGCCCGTGCCCCCCGTGCCGCACCTGCCGCCGCCCCCCGCCCTGTTCAAGAGCGAGCCCCTGAACCACCGCGGGCACGGGCATGGGCACGGCAGCGACGGCTTCCTGCGGCACCTGGACAAGGGCGGCCCCGCGCAGCCGCACTGACAGCGCCCGGCACCTGGCACCTGGCATCCAGGTTTGGGAGCTGGGACACGGGGAGGGAGCTGGGAGGGGAGCTGGGAGGGGATTGAGGCGCTGTGAGCACGGGCACGGCTTCCTGCGGCACCTGGGTGAGGGCAGCCTGGGACTGGCGGCCACACTGACATCGGCTGGCACCCAGGTGTGGGAGCTGGCACCCAGGTGTGGGAGCTGGCACCCAGGTGTGGGAGCTGGGAGGGGATTGAGGTGCTGTGGGCACAGCCATGGGCACGGCTTCCTGCGGCACCTGGGTGAGAGCACCGGGCACGGGCGCACTGACACCGGCTGGGACCCAGGTGTGGGAGCTGGGATCCAGGTGTGGGATCCAGGTGTGGGAGCTGGCACCCAGGTGTGGGAGCTGGGACCCAGGTGTGGGAGCTGGCACCCAGGTGTGGGAGCTGGGACCCAGGTGTGGGAGCTGGGATCCAGGTGTGGGAGCTGGGATCCAGGTGTGGGATGGGAGCTGGAATCCAGGTGTGGGAGCTGGCACCCAGGTGTGGGATGGGAGCTGGGGTGGGACTGGACTGGCATGGCCCTGGGCACGGCTCCCTGTGGCACCGGGACAAGGCCAGCCTGGCACAGCCCCACTGACCCCGGCCGGCACCTGGGGCCCAGGTGTGGGCTCTGGGGTGGCATCGAGAGCCTGAGCCACAGCCAGGGCTTCCTGTGGCACCTCCTGGGTGAGGCCAGCCTGGCACAGCCCCACTGACGTGGGCTGGGGTCGGGGACCTGAGCGCCGGGTTTGGGGTCCAGGGTCTGCTCTGCTGCCGCCCCACTTCGTGTTTGGGGTCAGAGTTTGGGATCTGGCACGGGATGGAGCCCCAGAACCACCACGGGCACACCTGGGCAAGGCCAGGCTGGCACAGCTGCACGGACACGGGGTGGGAGCCAGGATGGGATCTGGGATCCAGGATGGGATCTGGGCCTGGAATCCGGGATCCAGGATGGGATCTGGGATCTGCCCTCCTGCCACCCCACACCGCGCTCGGGATCTGGGTCTGGGATCCGGGATCCAGCTTTAGGATCCAATCTGAGTCTGGGATCCAGGATCTGGCTCTGGGATCCAGTCTGGCCCTGGGATCTGGGTTCCAGCTCTGGGATCCATTCTGGGATCTGGGATCCATTCTGGCTCTGGGGTCCATTCTGGCCCTGGGATCCATGTTCCAGCTCTGGGATCCATTCTGGCTCTGGGATCTGGGATCCATTCTGGCCCTGGGATCCATTCTGGCCCTGGGATCTGGGATCCATTCGGGCTCTGGGATCCATGTTCCAGCTCTGGGATCCATGTTCCAGCTCTGGGATCCATTCTGGCTCTGGGGTCCAGGTTCCAGCTCTGGGATCCATGTTCCAGCTCTGGGATCCATTCTGGCCCTG
The DNA here is from genome assembly GCF_051311805.1 of Agelaius phoeniceus. Classification (NCBI taxonomy): domain Eukaryota; kingdom Metazoa; phylum Chordata; class Aves; order Passeriformes; family Icteridae; genus Agelaius; species Agelaius phoeniceus. Next base: position 900,912 of record NC_135290.1, on the reverse strand, counting down.
GGGTCCATTCTGGCTCTGGGATCCATTCTGGCTCTGGGATCCCTTCTGGCCCTGGGATCTGGGTTCCAGCCCTGGGATCCATTCTGGCCCTGGGATCTGGGATCCATGTTCCAGCTCTGGGATCCATTCTGGCCCTGGGATCCATTCTGGCTCTGGGACCCCCTCCCACCACCCCACCCCTTTCCTGGGCTCTGCCCCACTTTCCCCCCCCGGGTCCCCTCTCGAGGACCCCCCAGGACTGAAATCCCCACTTTGTGTTTTCCCGGTGACTTTTCTAAGCCCCGGCTGCCGAGCCTGGTGGAATTTTCTAATTTCATATCAGCTGACGAGGTTTGCTTGGCTTTTATATCCTGGCCCTCTCCTCAAAGAGGAGGCGGGCCCGGGCTCTTTGTACTAATGGGAAAGGCTGTGAGTTAATTAATACAGAGCATTAATGATCACTGTGTACGTAATGATTCCTTTCAGCACCCCGAGCTCGGAGCATTCACCCAGAAAAACAAAAAAAGAACAAAAAAAAAAAAAGGAAAAAAGCAAAAAAAAAAAACCCACCAAAAAACAAAAAACCCCTCCCGTTGTTTTTTGTGTAGCTCTCCTAACACACTTCTTTATTTTACTACAGAAATTATTTTAGAGGTTTTTTGTATAGATCCTATTTAGTAGAGTCTGTTTCTAAAACAAAAAAAAGCCAAAAAAAAAAAAAAATTGATGATGATGATGATAATAATAATAATAATTGTATTTCCATAAACGGTGTAATTTTTTTCAGTGTAGCTGCACCTCTGTTGTACAATAGAGAAATTTTTATAATCAGCCCCAATGTGATTCCTCAAAGATGCTTTTCCCAAATTCCCCGACCCCACGACTCCAAGGTGCTTCGGAGAAGAGAGGAGAAAAAAAAAAAATCCCCAAAAGTTTCTGGAAAAATCATCCCAAACCCGTGGTGATTTCTGCATTTATTTATTTTTTAGGGCTTTTTTTTTTGGGTTATTTTAGTTGGTTTTTTAAAATTTCCCTTTTCCCGGTTTCCCTTCAGCTGCCAGGGTCAGATATTCCCGCTGGATGCGGATCCAGGAATGAACGGACGGGAATTTGATTGGGAGGGAGATTTTGTCCTGCAAGTTGGGGAAATTTGGGAATGGGAGGTGCGGGATCAGCCAGCAGGGGGAGGAGAGGGCTCCGAGCCAGGCCGGGGTTCGGCGGCTTTCCCATGGGATCGGTGAATTTGGGGATGGAGCTCCGGATTTAGGGAATTCCTGGAATTCCGGAGAGGGGAATGCAGTGGGATCGGGGACTGGGAATTTCTATAGAGGGGAATGCAGTGGGATCAGGGAATTCCTGGGAGCAGGGAATGCAGTGGGATCAGGGAATTCCTGGAATTCCTGAGAGGGGAATGCAGTGGGATCAGGGACTGGGAATTTCTATAGAGGGGAATGCAGTGGGATCAGGGAATTCCTGGAATTCCTGGGGGCAGGGAATGCAGTGGGATCAGGGAATTCCTGGAATTCCTGAGAGGGGAATGCAGTGGGATCAGGGAATTCTGGAATTCCTGGGAGCAGGGAATGCAGTGGGATCAGATCAGGGAATTCAGGAATTCTTGGAATTCCTGAGAGGAGAATGCAGTGGGATCAGGGAATTCCTGGAATTCCTGGGAGCAGGGAATGCAGTGGGATCAGGGATAGGGAATTTCTATAGAGGGGAATGCAGTGGGATCAGGGAATTCAGGAATTCCTGGGAGCAGGGAATGCAGTGGGATCAGGGAATTCAGGAATTCCAAGGAGAGGATCAGACCAAGGGAATTCCTGGGATTCCAGGGAGCTCCTGCCCGGTTTTTTGGGACATTTTGGGATGGAGCTGTCCCACAGCCCTGGCAGCTCCATCCCAGGAATCCGGGGTGGTTTTTAGGGCCAGAGTTGGGGATTTTGGGCAAACCCAGGGCTGGGATGGGGATCTGGAGCTGTTCCCATGGGAATTGCCCCATTCCAAGGCTGGGATCCCACGGGGCTCCCTTGGGACCCCTCAGGTTGGATTTTCCTCCCCCTGGATCCAGGAATTCTCTCCCCCTGCCAGAGCAGCGCCCAGCAAATCCCCAATTCCTGGGAATTCCTGGGAATTCCCAGGAAATCCTGGGAATTCCTCCTCTCCCACCCCAGTCCCACCCAGGGATCCCCCAGGGGGCTCTGCCCTGCTCCTGGATTCTGGGATTCATTTTCAGCCAGGAAGGGCAGAATTCTCCCCCAGGACGGAGCTGGGTTGGGAAAACCTCTGGAATTTGCTCCTCCCTGGATCTTTTCCCAGCCTTTTCCCAATCCCAGAGTTGGGTTTTCCGTAACATTGGAAGTTTCAGGGCCGTTTTGGGCCCAAACCCCTCCTGATGAAGGAAATGCCATTTTTGAACCATTTCCTCCAGAATATTTAAATCCCCCCCTCTTCCCCTCTAGCAGGAAAAAAATTCCAGTCCTGAATTCCCAACGTTGCAATTCCCTGGAATTCTCTGCATTCCCCCTCTTGCAGCCTCCAGTGGTGCCACAATTTCCTGCTCAGGATAATCCGATTTTTAAATGCCCAAAAACCCCAAAATGAGCCATCCACAATTTGTTTTCCAGGTTTCCCAAAGCCATTTTTTTCCCTCCTCAATAAATTCTCCAGCATTCCAGGCTGCTCTTCCAAGAATTCCAGAATCTGGGATGGTTTTTGTGGTTTTGTTTTTGGTTTTTTTTTTTTCCTGCTCTTCAGCTCCGCTCTGTATCGGATCATTCTGAGAATTTATGAACTTCCTTTCTGTGGAAGAAGATTAAAAATTCCAACCCCTCTTCCCGGTCTGGCCGTGCTGTGAGATGCTGGGAGGGCAGGGTGGGATCCTTTCCAAAGAATAAAAAACACGGGAAAATGGGAAAATTTGGTTTAAAAGGCAGGGAGTTCAAGGCTCGGATTTGCTGTGGTTTCTTAATCCTCGGATTTCCATTTTCGCTGCACGCACAGAATTCCACAGGGATGGGAAACTCCAAGGGGTTTGTCCAGGTGTTCCCTCCTTTCTGCACCTGCCACTTCTGCTTTATTTTCCCGTTTCATTTTGCTTCCTTCTCCTATTTTATTTTGCTGCTTTCCCCGTTTTATTTTCCTTTCTTCTCCTATTTTATTTTGCTTTTTCCCTATTTTATTTTGCTTTATTTTCCCATTTTTCTTTGCCTAATTGTCCCCGTTTGTTTTCCTTTTTTTTTTTAAATCCCCATTTATTTTGCTTTTTTTCCCCATTTTATTTCTCTGCTTTTTCTATTCCTCGGTGGAACCCGAGGGCTCGGCGCCCCCAGAGCTGCGCGTTTTTCCCGACAATTCCTTCCCGAGGCTTTGGGCTTTAACCCGAGCCACGTTTTGGGGGAGGCGGAGCCAGGAGAGGGCGGCGGAGCTGCCGCAGTCCCAAAATCCAGGACAAACCCGGAGCCAGCGGGGCTGGCCCGGCCCCTGCGGGACCCGGGCGGGTCCGGGCGTCGGGAAAGGCGCCCGTGGGTGCCCCGGGCTCTGCCCTCGCCTCCTGCCCGGGGCTCTCGGCAGTGGAAAATCCCCGGGAGCGTCCCCAACAACCCCCGGGGTGGGATGGCCCGGGATGGATCCGGGATGGGGCCGGGATGGATCCGGGATGGGTCCGGGATGAGCCCGGGATGGAGCCGGGATGAGCCCGGGATGGGTCCGGGATGGATCCGGGATGGGTCCGGGATGAGCCCGGGATGGGTCCGGGGTGATCCCGGGATGGGTCCGGGATGGGTCCGGGATGAGCCCGGGATGGATCCGGGATGGGTCCGGGATGGATCCGGGATGAGCCCGGGATGGATCCGGGATGGGCCCGGGATGGGCCCGGGATGAGCCCGGGATGGATCCGGGATGGAGCCGGGATGGGTCCGGGATGGGTCCGGGATGAGCCCGGGATGGGTCCGGAATGGATCTGGGATGGGTCCGGGATGGATCTGGGATAATCGCGGGATGGGCCCGGGATGGGTCCGGGATGGATCCGGGATGAGCCCGGGATGGGTCCGGGATGGGTCCGGGATGGGTCCGGGGTGATCCCGGGGTGATCTTTGCCCCGCTGGGAAGCGGCAGGAGCCCCTGGGGAATTCCCCCTTTGGATTCTCCCGCTCGGAGCGGCTCCAGGGCGGGGAAGTGTCCGGGGAGAGCCGGAGAGTCTCAGGCTGGGGAAGGGAGAGAAGAATTCCCTGACAGGATTCCCTGAAATAATTCCCTGACAGGATTCCCTGACAGAATTCCCTAACAAACAGAATTCCCTGACAGGATTCCCCAACAGGATTCTCTGACTGGATTCCCTAAAAGAATTCCCTGATTCCCTGACAGGATTCCCTAACAGGATTCCCCGACAGGATTCCCTAACAAACAGAATTCCCTGACATAATTCCCTGACAGGATTCCCCGATTCCCCGACGGGATTCCCTGGCGTTCCCCAGGAGGAGCCGCTGGGGCAGGGTCGGCACCTCCGGCCCGGGCGAGCCAGGGAAGGTCCCGGGAGCGCCCCGAGCTCCGCTCTGCGACAGAATTTTACCGAAACGAGCAAAAATCCCCGAGTTTGGGGCTCGGGGGACAGCGTGGCACCGCCGGCTCCTCCCGACCTTTGGAATCCCGGCCGCGCCTTTGCATTCCGGGACGCTTTTAATTAAAAGCCACCCAAAAGCCCCGAGCTCCGCCGGGGTTTGGCCGTCCCGGCGCGGTCCCGGTGTCCCGAGGGCGCTGCCCCGGTGTTTTTATCTCGGCGGCTCCTGCGGCCCCCGCGATAGCGGCGGGGCCCGGGCGGGGCAGCCCTGGCACTGCCACCCTGCAATTGCCAGTCCCGGTTCCTAAAATTACCGGGGGGCCCCGCCCGCTGCGGCCGCCGGGCCCCCCCGCCCGTCCCCGCCGCTATTTTGGGGACAATTCGGGCGTTTTTCTCGCTCGGCGCCGCGCTTGGCGTCGGGGCCAGAACCTCCCCCTCCAGACGGGTTCGGTTACACAAGCCCGGAGCGGTCACCGGGGGGGGCACCGGGGTTTTTGTTGGTTTTTCCCGATTTGGCAACTTTTGGCAGCGGGGGGGGCGGCGGGACCCGCGCGGGGCGCTCCCCCCGCCCCTCGGAAAGGGGGCGCGGCCTGAGCTGGCCCCGCCCCTCCGCGGCGGGAAAGCTGCGCCGCCATTGGCTGCGCGGGCGATGACGTCGGCGCACTGCGGAGGCTCCGCGCGGCCCCGGCGGCGTCGCTTTAAAGGGGCCGCGCTCGCGGCAGCGCCGGCGGCGGCACCGGCCCCGAACCGGCCCCGGAGCGGCCCCGAACCGGCCCCGGAGCGGCCCCGAGCCCGGGCTGCCCCCGCGCCGCCCCCGCACACTCCGGCACCGGGGCGGACCGGGCGCTCCCGGCGCGTTCCGACCCGGTAAGGAGGCGAGAGGCGGCACCGCGGCGGTACCGGGAGATGCCGGATCCGCAACGGCTGCTGCCGGTACCGGCGGGTTTCCCCCCGGCTGGACCCTGCCGGGAGCGGATGGTGCCGGTGCCGGGGGTCTCCACCCGGCGGGATCCTGCCGGGAGCCGGGCGGGTGGTGCCGGTACCGGGGGGTGCCGGTACGGTTGGACCCTGCCGGTACCGGGGCGGCTCCTGCCGGTACAGGGGGGGTCCTGTTTCGGTTGGACCCTGCCGTGCCTGGGGCGGATGTGCCGGTACCGGGGCGGTCCTCACCCGGTTGGACCCTGCCGGTACCGCTGCGGCTGCTGCCGGTACCGGGAGGTGCCACCCGGGCACGGAGCGGCCGCGATTCAGCCCCGCCGGTACCGGGAGGAGCCGCGGAGCTCGGGGAGGGGCTGTGCCGGTACCGGAGCCGCTGCCAGCCCGGCGGCACCGGGGGAGAGGCCACGGGATCCGGGACCCGGGGCTGGATCCCCCGAACCGCCGCGTTCCGGGGCCGAACCGGGGCTGCGGTAACGCCGCGGATCCCGGCAGGAAAAACAAATCCCGGGAAAAGCCGGAGCAGCCCCGTCACCCGAGGTGACCCGGAACGCTCCGCCCGTGCCCGTGCCCGGGAATTCGGGGGGAAAGCGGAGCCCGGGGAGGGACGAGGGGACCCCGGGGCTGGCGGGACCCGCTCCGGGCGCTCCTTAACGGGGATTCCCGTTAATTCCCGCATTTTCTGCTCTTTCGGGAGCCGGGGCTCGCAGCGGGTCGGGTTTAATTCCAGCGGCGGCGGGATCGTGTCCCGGTCCCGGTTCTCGCTCGAGGGCAGAAGTTGGGTTGGAGTTGGTTAAAAACGCGAATATTCCGCGCTCCAAAATCGGCTTTGGGGTTAAAAACCTCCGGACCGGGCACGGTCAGAGAGCGCCGGTGCCCCGGGAACGCTCCCGGTACCGGCGCTTCCAGGGGCGGCACCTCCCGGTCCCGGCTCCCCGCGGCCGCTTCTCCCCGGTGCCGGGCGGGGACGATTTCGGCCGCTCCTCGCTCGGCTCTGGGCACAGAGATCCCCAAAACCCCGAAACCCGGGGCGCAAACGGCGCCGGGAAACGATTCCCGGCATTTCCCCGGCGTTTTCCCACCCGCAGCCCAAACTCGGCGAGTTGAAACCTTTATTCCGGAGCAGTTATCCCGTTTATTTCCCGTCCCTCCGGCTGCGCTTTTTTGGGAAAACGCGGCCGCTTCCCTTCCCAAGGGAGCCCCTTTTATTTGAGGAAGGCGCTCCCGGTTCTCCCATCCCGCACCAAAATTCGGGATCCGCTCCCGCCGGGATTTCCCATTCCGCACCAAAATTCGGGATCTTCTCCCGCTGGGATTTCCCTTCCCTTTGCCCCATTCCTCACCAAAATCCGGGATCTTCTCCCGCCGGGATTTCCCATCCCGCACCAAAATCCGGGATCTTCTCCCTCCGGGATTTCCCCTCCCTTTGCCCCATCCCGCACCAAAATTCGGGATCTTCTCCCGCCGGGATTTCCCATTCCTCACCAAAATTCGGGATCTTCTCCGGCCGGGATTTCCCCTCCCTTTGCCCAATTCCTCACCAAAATCCGGGATCTTCTCCCTCCGGGATTTCCCATCCCTTTGCCCCATTCCTCACCAAAATTCGGGATCTTCTCCCGCCGGGATTTCCCATTCCGCACCAAAATTCGGGACCTTCTCCGGCCGGGATTTCCCCTCCCTTTGCCCAATTCCTCACCAAAATTCGGGATCTTCTCCCGCTGGGATTTCCCTTCCCGCTGCCCCCCGGGCCCTGCTCTGGGTGTCCCTGGATCCATTCGGGTCCGGCAGATTTCCTAAATTAATTTTTCCCCTCCCGTGGGATCAGGGGTGCAGTTGGGAATTGCAGATCCCTGGCCGAGCTCGGCTTTATTGGGGAGGGATTTCCTTGCCCGTATCCCGAGGATTTTGGGGTTTTTTGGGATGCCAGGAGCCCCCCAGCCCTCAGAGGATTTCAGTCCCAAAATAATCCACAGGAACTCAATCCCGAATAACGCTGGCCCCGGTTCTGGGGCCTGTTTTGATCCCGTTCATCGCGGGTTTGGGACAGGTTTGGGGCCGGTTTTGGGGCTGTTTTTGGGGCAGGTTTGGGGCAGTTTTGGGACAGGTTTGAGGCCAGTTTTGGGGCGGGTTTGGGGCAGTTTTGGGGTGGGTTTGGGGCAGGTTTGAGGCCAGTTTTGGGGCGGGTTTGGGGCAGTTTTGGGGTGGGTTTGGGGCCAGTTTTGGCGCTGTTTTTGGGGCAGGTTTGGGGCAGTTTTGGGACAGGTTTGGGGCCGGTTTGGGCGCTGTTTTTGGGGCGGATTTGGGGCTGTTTTTGGGGCGGGTTTGGGGCAGTTTTGGGACAGGTTTGGGGCCGTTTTTGGGGCGGGTTTGGGGCTGGTTTTGGAGTGGGTTTGGGGCCGGTTTTGGGGCGGGTTTGAGGCCGGTTTTGAGGTGGGTTTGGGACAGGTTTGGGGCCGGTTTTGGGGTGGGTTTGGGACAGGTTTGGGGCCGTTTTTGGGGCGGGTTTGGGGCTGGTGTTTGGGGCAGTTTTGGGGTGGGTTTGGGGCCGGTTTTGGGGTGGGTTTGGGACAGGTTTGGGACCGGTTTTGGGGTGGGTTTGGGACAGATTTGGGGCCGTTTTTGGGGGAGCAGCTCCTGCAGCCGCATCTGGGGATGCTCCGAGCTCCTGCCCCTGGAACTTTTCCACCCCACAAACCCCAACCCCTCGGGCCCAGAGGAGTTTTTGGGGCAGTTTCACTCCCCAGTGTCCCCAGTGTCCCCAGGGCTCTTTCCCTCCCTCCCTCCCAGCACCACCGACTCTCCCCGAGGCCTCATCCCAAATTATTTCCTCACTGCTGGCGGTGACCAAGCAATGACCAAAATTCCAGTTCCTCTTTCCTGTTTAATCCCATTTTTTTTTTCCTTTGGAAGCCGCTCCCAGCCTGGCTGTGCCGTTCTTTGGCTCCGGATTCTGTCTGTAAATAAACCCTCCAGTTCTGACGGCTTTTTTTATATATATTTTTTTTTAGCAAAATAAACACCCAGCGTGTGGTGTTTATTTTGCTAAAAAAAAAAAATTAAAAAAAAGGGATTTTCCCACAATTTCCAGCCCGGCTTCCAGCTCCGTTTCCCTGCGCCAGGTGCCGCAGGGTTTTTATTCCAGCCGAGTCATGGGTGCTGTTTGTGCCCAAAATAGCGGCGAGCGGGCCGGGATCCAGCGCAATCCCCACAAATCCCCTTCGTACAGCCGGGGACAAATCCCCGCGCTCCTCCCGGCCCGGCTGAGCCCCGCTCGCCCTGCCCGGCTCCAATTCCCGGCGGGAATTGCCCAATTTCCAGCGGGCAGAGGGATTTGAGGAGGGTTCCCCTCGCCGGGGACCACCAGGGGTCGGCAGAATTCCGAATTCGGCTTTGCTGTCACTCGCGGGGAATCTCCCTCCATCCATCCACGAATTTCCCTGGAAGAAAATCGGGGTGGGGGGGTTGGAGCAGGGCCGCTCTTCCCGGGTTTTTTTGCTGTTCCCAGGTTTTTTTGCTATTCCTTTTTTTTTTTTTTTCTTTGCCGTTCTCGGGTTTTTCTTTTGTTGGTTTGTTTTGGTGTTTTTTTTTGTTTGTTTGTTTTGTTTTTGGGGGGTTTTTTGTTTTTTTTTGGGGGGGGGTTTTATGTTTGTTTGGGGTTTTTTGATTTTTTTGGGGTTTTTTTTTTTGTTTTTTCTGTTTTGCTCTTCCCGGTTTTTTATTTTTCTGCTCGCCGTTCCCTCGCTGCCCTCACGGGGACCCGGGAGGGCTCCGCGGCTTTGAACGGGCTCTGCTCCCCCCTCCCAGCCTTGGAACGGAGACTCCCGAGCTCGGGAATCCCGCGGGAAAAGCCCCGGGACTGACGGAATTCCCGCTTTTCTGTGTCCCACAGCCCCGGGCCCGCGATGGTGCCAGCATGAGGAGGTGCTGCCAGGGCGTGGGGCTGCCATGCCTGTTTAAGGTCAGTGCCACTGCCGGGGGGCTCGGCTCCCCAAATTCCAGAATTAATTCCAGAATTCCAGAATTCCACCCTGGAGTGGCCAGGAAGGGCTGAGGGGAGCGGGGGCTGCCAGGCCCGGCTGATTTGGGGTTCATGGAATGAACCAGGACGGTCCAGCCCAGCTCCCGGCCCTGCAGGACACCCCAAAATCCCACCCTGGGCATCCTGGCCCTGCAGGACACCCCAAAATCCCACCCTGGGCATCCCTTGGGAACGGGGGCATCGCTGGTGCTTCTTCCACCCTCTGGGGGGGGGAACCGGTCCCTAAAATCCCACCTGGAGCCCCTGGGCTGTCCCCCCTGTCCCAGCCCAGGTGTCCCCCCCAGGTGTCCCCCCTGTCCCCCCTGTCCCAGCCCAGGTGTCACCCCCAGGTGTCCCCCCCGTCCCAGAGGTGGCACAGGAGGAGCAGCCTGGGCTGTCACCCCCAGGTGTCCCCCCAGGTGTCCCCCCTGTCCCCCCCAGGTGTCACCCCCAGGTGTCCCGGGTCCGAGGTTGATCCCGGAGCTCTTTCCCAAGGCCGGAAATTCCTGATCCGGGCCCGCTGTCCCCTCTGACCGCAGTGACCTCGGCCCGGATCAGCCTCAGGGCGATCCCTCCATGGGCAGGATGAGGCTCCGGGGCCTGGCACGGGATTAACCCCTCCCGGCCCGGCGGGGATCGTCAGCCCCGGCTCAGGTCCCGGGGCCAGCGGGGTTTGTCCTCCCTGGGGGGACTGGGAACAGACGGTGCCACCAAGGCCCAATGACAGCGGGGTCTGTCTGTCCGTCCCACACCCCAATGACAGCAGGGTCTGTCTGTCCATCCCACACCCCAGTAACAGCGGGGTCTGTCTGTCCATCCCACACCCCAATAACACCAGGTTTTGTCCATCCCACACCCCACTGACACCGCTGTCTGTCTGTCCATCCCACACCCCAGTAACACCGCTGTCTGTCTGTCCGTCCCACACCCCACTGACACCGTTGTCTGTCTGTCCATCCCACACCCCAATAACACCAGGTTTTGTCCGTCCCACACCCCACTGACACCGCTGTCTGTCTGTCCATCCCACACCCCAGTAACACCGCTGTCTGTCTGTCCATCCCACACCCCCTGACCCCGCTGTCTGCCCGTCCCACACCCCACTGACACCATTGTCTGTCTGTCCATCCCACACCCCACTGACACCATTGTCTGTCTGTCCATCCCACACCCCAATTACACCAGGTTCTGTCCATCCCACACCCCCCTGACACCGCTGTCTGTCTGTCCATCCCACACCCCCTGACCCCGCTGTCTGTCTGTCTGTCCCACACCCCCCTGACCCCGCTGTCTGTCTGTCCATCCCACACCCCCTGACCCCGCTGTCTGTCTGTCCATCCCACACCCCCTGACCCCGCTGTCTGTCTGTCTGTCCCACACCCCCCTGACCCCGCTGTCCGTCTGTCCGTCCCCTGCAGGGCGTGGGCATGGCCGGCCCGCGTCCGCCGCGTTTCCTGCTGGTGTTTGACTTTGACGAGACCATCGTGGACGAGAACAGCGACGACTCCGTGGTGCGGGGCCGGGCGCTGCCGGAGCCGCTGCGCCAGAGCCCGCGCGGGGGCAGCTACAACGAGCACATGCAGCGCGTGCTGGCCTTCCTGGGCGAGCAGGGCGTGCGCCCCGCCGAGCTCCGCGCCGCCTACGAGAACATCCCGCTGGCCCCGGGCATGGCCGAGCTCTTCCAGCTGCTCTCCAAGCACCAGGAGCTCTTCGAGCTGGTGCTCATCTCCGACGCCAACACCTTCGGCATCGAGGCCAAGCTGCGCGCGGCCGGCGCCCGCTCGCTCTTCCGCAAGGTCTTCAGCAACCCGGCCAGCCTGGACCGGCGCGGGGTGCTCACGCTGGGGCCCTACCACAGCCACAAGTGCCTGCGCTGCCCGGCCAACATGTGCAAGGCCAAGATCCTGGGCGAGTACCTGGCGGAGCGGGCGCGCGAGGACGTCGAGTTCCAGCGCGTGCTCTACGTGGGCGACGGCGCCAACGACTTCTGCCCCGCCGGGACGCTGACGGCGGCGGACGTGGCGTTCCCCAGGAAGGGCTACCCCATGCACAGGCTGATCCAGGAGAGCCAGGAGAAGCAGCCGGGGGCGTTCCAGGCCGCCGTGGTGCCCTGGGAGTCGGCGGTGGAGGTGGCGCGGTACCTGCAGGAGCTGCTGCGCAAAAAGTGCTGAGGGAGGGAGGCGGCTCCGGGCCCGGCCCCACTCCCGGGATGTTCCTCTGCCTTTCCCGGCTCCGTTCCCGGGATGTTCTTCCCCCTTTCCCGGCTCCGTTCCCGGGATGTTCCTCTGCCTTTCCCGGCTCCATTCCCGGGATGTTCTCCCGCCTTTCCCGGCTCCGTTCCCGGGATGTTCTCCCCCCTTTCCCGGCTCCATTCCCGGCCAGTGAAGCACTTTCTGCAGGCCCCCAGCCCTGCCCAGCCTCGCAGCCACGGCCCCTGCACCCTTTGCCGACCTGACGGGGATTTCTGGCGGAGTTTTGCTTCCTTCCCCTTTTGACCTCGAAAGGGAATTCCTAAAAATGCAGCAGCCGGATCCCCACGGGCTGGGCTCGGCCTTGCTCCTGCCATCCTACCCTGGCCTGCCTGGCCCTGGGCTCCTGATCCCGCTGGGAATTCTGGCTGGGAATTCCCTGCCCCGAGCCCTTTCCTGGATCCTGCGGGGCCCCTCCTACCCCAGGGAGGGTCAATTCCCCCTGACCTGGGCACCTCCGAGGTGCCCCAATCCCCCCTGGGACACTTCTGGCACCGGGTCCCCAGAGGCCAAACCCCCCCTCCCCACTGCAGTATTAATTAATTAATTAATTCCCCCTTCTAATTGCACTCTGCAGGGGCACCTCCAGGGGTTGGCTCCTCCTGGATTAATCCCGGGTTTATCCCGGGTTTATCCACAGCCTTACCGGCCCCCGAGGGCGGCCCTGGCTCCCCCAGACCCGGCAGGAATTGACCAAAGCAGCCCTGAGTTGTTCCTCCTCTGTGCCACCCCCTCCCTTGGACTGTGTGGAACTCAAAGCCATGGAATTAAAGACACAAATCTGTGTAAGACGGACAGAGCTCTGTATTGCAGACAGACAGACAGACAGACAGACACGAGCCTGGCTGGGCACAGCTCTGAGCTGCACCGAGGGGGGGGTCCTGCTCTGGCTCCTGCTCGGGCCCTGGAGTCTGGGGGATGGACAGGGGATGGACAGGGGATGGGCAGAGGATGGACAGGGCATGGATGGACAGGGGATGGATGGACAGGGGATGGGCAGGGGATGGACAGGGGATGGATGGACAGGGGATGGATGGACAGGGGATGGGCCTGGAGTGGCAGGGGATGGACAGGGCATGGATGGGCAGGGGATGGACAGGGAATGGGCAGGGGATGGACAGAGGATGGATGGACAGGGAATGGATGGACAGGGGATGGACAGAGGATGGACAGGGCATGGATGGACAGGGGATGGATGGGCAGGGGATGGACAGGGGATGGGCAGAGGATGGACAGGGGATGGGCAGGGGATGGGCAGGGGATGGACAGGGGATGGATGGACAGGGGATGGACAGGGGATGGATGGACAGGGGATGGATGGACAGGGGATGGGCAGGGGATGGACAGGGGATGGATGGACAGGGGATGGACAGGGGATGGATGGACAGGGGATGGGCAGGGGATGGACAGGGGATGGATGGACAGGGGATGGACAGGGGATGGACAGGGGATGGATGGACAGGGGATGGACACGGGATGGACACAGGATGGACAGGGGATGGATGGACAGGGGATGGACAGAGGATGGATGGACAGGGGATGGACAGGGGATGGGCAGAGGATGGACAGGGGATGGATGGACAGGGCATGGATGGACAGGGGATGGATGGACAGGGGATGGACAGAGGATGGATGGACAGGGGATGGACAGAGGATGGATGGACAGGGGATGGACAGGGGATGGGCAGAGGATGGACAGGGGATGGATGGACAGGGCATGGATGGACAGGGGATGGATGGACAGGGGATGGATGGACAGGGGATGGATGGACAGGGGATGGACAGGGGATGGGCAGGGGACACTCTGAGGACACTCTGGGGACACTCTGGGGACACTCTGGGGAGCGGTTTTGGGGCTGGAGCATCCCTGGAGCCCACAGGGACAGCGGGCTCTGCTCCGTGCCTGGGGTTCTGTTCTGGGCTGGGATCCAGGGCTGGGATCCAGGGCTGGGATCCAGAGGTGGCCCCTGGGATCAGCTCCTGCCCCGCTGCATTCCCAGCTTAGTGTCCTCCTCGGTGTCCTCCTGCCGCGGGTCAGGGAGCGGGGCCACCACTGTGGGATGGGGACACGGACATGGAGCCACCTCTGGGGACAGGGACACGGACACGGAGCCACCACAGGGCACAGGGGACAGGAGCGGCTTTGGCACCGCAGAGCGTGGCAGGGGGGGCTCTGCGTGCTGGGCAGGGGCTGGGCCAGGGGACCCAGGGGGTTTGGGACCCTCTGTAAGGGGTTTAGAACCCTCTGTACCTTTCTCCAGGGGTTTAGGACCATCTGCACCCTTCTTCAGGGGTTTGGGACCCTCTGTAAGGGGTTTAGGACCCCTGTGCCTCTCCCCAGGGGTTTGGGACCCTCTGTACCCCTCTGCAGGGCTTTGGGACCCCCTGTACCTGTCTACAGGTAGCTCTGCGGGTCCCACGGGGGCTCCTCTGCGTCCGGTGGCGGTGGCAGGGCCAGGTCCCCAAAGTCGGGCTCGGCCGGGGGCGGCGGCGGCAGCTCGAGGTCATCGGGGGCTGGGAAAACCCCAAAAGGGCGAGGGGTGAAGGGCGAGGGATGGGGGGCTCGGAAGGGATGGGGCCGGGTCAGACGCTGCCCCCGTGCCCCTGTCAGCCCCCGGAGCACCGAGCACTCACCTGGGGGCGGGGGCACGGCCGGGTGCCCGGGGAGCGGTGGCGGAGCTGGGATGGCAGCGGCGGGCGGGGGCGGCCCCACGGGAGGGGACGGCGCCAGCGGGGGCGGCCCCACGGGCAGGGGCGGCCCCACGGGCAGGGGCGGCCCCACGGGCAGGGGTGGCGGGGCAGGAATTCCGTCCCCAGGAGCGGCCGGGGCCCCGCTGGAGCTGGGGCGAGGAGGAGCAGCAGTGTCAGGGTGGGGGTCCCTGTGTGCCCGTGCTGGGCATGGACACGGGGCCGTGCCAGGACAAGGTGGCACCGTGTAGCCTCGGCAGCTCTGCAAACCCTTCCCCACCCCGTGGCCCATTTCCCATCGCTCCCATCAATCCTATAATTCCCATCATAATTTCCCATCATAATTTCCCATTGTTTCCCATCATAATTTCCCATCATAATTTCCCATCATAATTTCCCATTATTTCCACATCATAATTTCCCATTATTTCCCATCATAATTTCCCATTATTTCCCATAATTTCCCATTATTTCCCATCATAATTTCCCATTATTTCCCCATCATAATTTCCCATTATTTCCCATCATAATTTCCCATTATTTCCCATAATTTCCCATTATTTCCCATCATAATTTCCCATTATTTCCCCATCATAATTTCCCATTATTTCCCATCATTTCCCATCATTTCCCATCATTATTTCCCATCATCATTTCCCACCATTCCCCCTCTCCCTAAAGGACACCCTCACCCTGCCCACGAGCCCTGCCAGAGCAGCAAATCCCCAAACCCTCATTTTTCCCCCAAACCCCCGTTTTTCCCCCATAACCCCATTTTTTCCCCCAAACCCCGAGCACAGGAGCTGCCCGGGTACCTGAGTGGGGAGGAGCTGCTCGGGAGCTTCCCCATGGGAACCACGGGCGGCTGCACCGGCTCCGGGACACGGCTGCTCCTCCTGCGGGACCGACAGGATCAGTGGGGTCAGTGGGACTGGATGGGATCCGTGGGATCAGTGGGGTCGATGGGATCAGTGGGGTCAATGGGGTCAATGGGGTCAGTGGGGTCAATGGGATCAGTGGGGTCAATAGGGTCAATGGGATCAATGGGATTGCATGGAATCCATGGGATCAGTGGGGTCAGTGGGGTCAATGGGGTCAGTGGGGTCAATAGGGTCAATGGGATCAATGGGATTGCATGGAATCCATGGGATCAGTGGGGTCAGTGGGGTCAATAGGGTCAATGGGATCAGTGGGATTGCATGGAATCCATGGGATCAGTGGGACGGGATCAGTGGGGTCAATGGGATTGATGGGATGGGATCGACGGGATGGGATTGATGGGATGGGATCAGTGAGACCAATGGGATGGGATCAATGGGATGGGATGGGACCCACGGGATGGGATGGGATCAGTGTGATGAGATCCATGGAATCCATGAGATCCATGGAATCAATGGGTTGGGATCAGTGGGTTGGAATGGGATCAATGGGGTCCATGGGATCCATGGGATGGAATGGGACAGGAGAGGATGGGTTGGGATCACTGGGATGGGATCAGTGGGATCCATGGGATCAATGGGATCAGTGGGGTGGGTTGGGATCGGTGGGACGGAACGGGAGGAGATGGGACTGTGCCAGAGCCCACCCCTGTGCCAGCACCCCTGTGCCAGCACCCCAGTGCCACCACCCCTGTGCCACCACCCCAGTGCCAGCACCCCTGTGCCAGCAGCCCCCGGTGACCCAGCAGGGCCCTTCTCACCCCAGCGTCCCCGCAGCCTGGGCCGAGGAGCATTTGGTGCTTTTGCGAGCCAGGGTGCCCGTGCGGGACAGCTGCGTGCTGGTGTCCTGTGACACACGGACACGGGGACACACGGACACACACAGACACGGGGACACACGGACACGGGGACACACGGACACACACGGACACACACAGACACGGGGACACACGGACACACACGGACACGGGGACACACGGACATGGGGACACACACGGATACGGGGACACGGGGACACACGGACACAGGGACACACATGGACACGGGGACACACATGGACACACACGGACACGGGGACACACACGGATACAGGGACACGGGGACACATGTGGGTGCCATCCCTGCCCCGTGACCTCCGGGGCTGTGTCTCTCCTACCCAGGGAAGCGGACTCGGGCTCGGGAGGCGCCGGGGCCGCGGGGGATGCGGGGGATGCGGGGAGGGACCGGGGGATGCGGGGGCCGCGGGGGCTGCGGGGAGGGACCAGGGGCTGCGGGGGCTGCAGGGGCTGCGGGGGCTGCGGGGGATGCGGGGAGGGACCGGGGGCTGCAGGGAGGGACCGGGGGCTGCGGGGGATGCGGGGAGGGACCGGGGGATGCAGGGAGGGACCGGGGGCTGCGGGGGATGCGGGGAGGGACCGGGGGATGCAGGGAGGGACCGGGGGCTGCGGGGGATGCGGGGGATGCGGGGGATGCGGGGGATGCGGGGAGGGACCGGGGGATGCGGGGAGGGACCGGGGGCTGCGGGGGCGGCCCCGAGGCAGCAGCGGCACCGTGGGAACGGCGGCCCCGGCGGCCCCGCCTGCCCCGAGCCCTGCGCGGGGGTTTCCGGAGCGGGGGAGGATCCGCGGGGCTCGCAGGAACCCGAACCCGCCCGTGCGGGATTTCTGCAGCGGGGGAGGATCCGCGGGGCTCCAAAGCCCATCCCGGGGGTGCCTCTGCAGCGGGAAAGGACCAAGGGAGCTGCGAGGCTTCCCAGCCCCTCCTGTGCGGGGATTTCTGCAGTGGGGGAGCATCCGTGGGGCTCGGGGGCCTCTGAACCCCTCCTGTGGGGTTTTCCAGAACGGGGCAGGAGCTGTGGGGCTGTGAGGACTCCAGAACCCTTTTGTGGGCACCTCTCAGAGCTGCCAAAGGCTCCACGGGGCTCTGGGGCTCCCAAACCCCTCCTGTGGGGGTTTCTGAGGCGGGGAAGGATCTCTGGGGTGCCAGAGCCCCAAGGCCGAGAGGGCACAGACAGAGCCCATTCTCCATGGAGGAGGGGTCTGAGCCACCCGTGCCCCGCTCAGGGGACACCGGGGACACTTGGGGACACCGGGGACCCAGAAATGCCACCCCAGCCCCGGTGGGACCCACCTTGACCCCGTGGCCGACGCCGTCCAGGACGCTGAAGTTGAGGGGTCTCCTGTAGTAGGGCTCCAGCACGGGGGGCTCCGGGGGGGGCAGAACCTTCTGGAAGCTCAGGCACCTCCTGGTGACGGTCAGGGCGCCGATCTCGCGGCGGGACACCTTCTCCTTGTGGATGTCCACGCTCTGCCGAGGTGACACCGTCCCCAAGGTGCCACCGCGGGCTGTCCCCGCTCCCCCGGGTGCCACCAGCCCTGCCAGCCCCGGGTCCCTGCCCGGGAGGGGACAGGGGACAGGATTGCCAAGGGGCGGGTCCTGCTCTGGAATGGGGACAATGGGGACAATGGGGACAATGGGGACAATGGGGACAGGCTGTCCACAGCAGGCAATGGGGACATGGCCCTGGCGAGGGGACAGGAGGGGCTCAGCCACCCCGAGCTGCTCCCCTGCTGCTTCCACAGGGTCCTGTCCCCTCTCGTGGCTGCTCCAGGTGGCTCCCAGGTGCCAGGGAGAGCCCAGGTGCCCACCGGGCCCTGCAGCAGTGTCCCCAAGCTCAGGGTCCCCACAGGGCCCTGCAGCAGTGTCCCCAAGCTGGGGGTGCCCACAGGACCCCTCAGCAGTGTCCCCAAGCCCTGGGTGCCCACAGGGCCCTGCAGCAGTGTCCCCAAGCTCGGGGTGGGCACAGGACCCTGCAGCAGTGTCCCCAAGCTCAGAGTGCCCACAGGACCCCTCAGCAGTGTCCCCAAGCTCAGAGTCCCCACAGGACCTCTCAGCAGTGTCCCCAAGCTCGGGGTGGGCACAGGACCCTGCAGCAGTGTCCCCAAGCTCAGAGTGGGCACGGGACCCCTCAGCAGTGTCCCCAAGCCCTGGGTGCCCACAGGACCCCTCAGCAGTGTCCCCAAGCCCCGCAAGGACAGGGCCAGGCCCCTCAGCAGTGTCCCCAAGCTCAGGGTCCCCACAGGACCCCTCAGCAGTGTCCCCAAGCCCCGGGAGCACAGGGCCAGGCTCCAGTTCGGGGACAGTGTGGCATCCAGGCAGTGCCATCATTCAGGCAGTGCCATCCAGGCAGTGCCATTCAGGCAGTGCCATCATTCAGGCAGTGCCATCATTCAGGCAGTGGCATTCAGGCGAACGCTCTGCGCTCCCCCTCGCAGATTTGGGGACACTTTGGGATGGGCAGCTGTGACCGGGAAGCGCCCCCGAGGCCAATCCCTGCCCAGCCCGGGGCTGGCTCTGCCTCCCGCCCCCCGCAGCCCCTGTCCCTGTCCCCCCCGGTGCCCCGCGGTCCCACCTGTGCCACGCAGGTGACATCGGCCTCCAGCTGGCGCAGCTGGGCCGCCTGCAGGTCCATGAGGCGCAGGAAGGCTCTGGCCAGGCTGTTGACCTGGTAGGCGACGCTGGCCAGGGACTGCGTGCTCAGAGCCATCGTCTCCTGCAGCGCCTCCCTCTTGTCGCCGGCCTGCAGGGGACAGAGCCCGGAGCCGTGGGACGAGCCCTGCCCGCCCGGAACCCCCCGAGGAGTTTCCTTCTGCTTTCCAGATGCCCGGGGAAGTGCAGGGATTCCCCGGGATTCCTGCCGGGAATGAGATCCCGGGGGGCTCCGGAGGTCACCGAGGGCCCGGCTCAGCCTCCGGGGACAGCCAGGGGACCACGCGTGGCACAGCCGGGGTGGCAGCGGCCGTGCCGGGGCTCCCAACCGTGCCGGGGCCGTGCCGGGGCTCCCAACCGTGCCGGGGCTCTGAGCAGTGCCGGGCTTCGCTCTGAGCCGTGCCGGGGTTTGCTCTGAGCTGTGCCGGGGCCGTGCCGGGCTTTGCTCTGAGCCGTGCCGGGCTTTGCTCTGAGCTGTGCCAGGGCCGTGCCGGGGTTGGCTCTGAGCCGTGCCGGGGTTTGCCCCGAACCGTGTCGGGCTTTGCTCTGAGCTGTGCCGGGGCTCTGAGCTGTGCCGGGGTTTGCTCTGAGCCGTGCCGGGGCCGTGCCGGGCTTTGCTCTGAGCTGTGCCGGGCTTTGCTCTGAGCTGTGCCGGGCTTTGCTCTGAGCTGTGCCGGGCTTTGCTCTGAGCTGTGCCGGGCTTTGCTCTGAGCCGCGCTGGGTTTTGCTCTGAGCCGTGCCGGGCTTTGCTCTGAGCTGTGCCGCAGCCGCGCTGGGTTTTGCTCTGAGCCGTGCCGGGGCTCAGCTCCCAGAATAGCTCACCCCATTTCCTCTCGGTTCTGCCCCGCTGGCTCCGGGCCCCGCGATAGCGGAGCCGCCTCGGGGCCGGCAGCAGCCACGGCCCGGCCCCGGTGGGCGCCCGGGGAGCCCTGCCCGGCAGGGAGAGCCAGGATGGGCATTTTCCTCCTGACCTCGTCTCCTACGCCCCTGTCGCGGCCCTCGGTGAGCCAGGCAGGCAGGGAGGAGGAGGAGGATGGAGATGAGGAGGAGGAGGATGAAGACAAGGAGGATGGGGTGAGGATGAGGAAGAGGATGAGGACAAGGAGGATGGGGTGAGGATGAGGAAGAGGATGAGGATGAGGACAAGGAGGATGAGGATGAGGATGAGGAGGATGGGGTGAGGATGAGGATGAGGACAAGGAGGATGGGGTGAGGATGAGGAGGATGGGGTGAGGATGAGGATGAGGATGAGGACAAGGAGGATGGGTGAGGATGAGGACGAGGACGAGGATGAGGACGAGGAGGATGAGGATGATGATGAGGGCACCAGCAGAGCTCCACGCTCGCCCCACACGCGCAGGCCCTGCCAGGTGCCCCCTCCCAGCCCCTGTGACACCCACCTGGCCCCAGCCCCCTCCCAAGGTTTCTCCAGCGGCCCCAGCCCCCGGGACCCCCCCGCACCCCAAACCCCCCAAAGGCGGGAGCTGCTGGGGGCGGAGGAGCAGCCGAGGCGCGGGAAGGGCGGCGGGGCCGGGGCGATGCTGGGGCTGCCCGGGCACGGCTCCGGCACCGCCACCCCCGGCCCGGCCCGGCCCGGCCCCGCTGACCTGCAGGTAGTTGCTGTGGCAGTACTCGGCCACCCGGAGCAGGTTGTGGTGCTGCTCCCGCAGCTGCTGCCGGCCCGCGGGGATCTCGCTCAGCCGCAGCCGCTCCAGCTCCGACATCGCCCCGGCCCCGGCCCCGGCCCCGGCCCCACTTCCTCCCGGGGCGCGTTTTGAAGCCGCTGCCGGTGCTGACGCAGGGCCCGCGGGCGCCGCGGTGTCCCCGTCCCCAGCAGGGACACCCCGCCCTGCCCGCGGCAAGGGGGGACCGGCGGGGAGGAACCCGCGGGGATGGCGGCGGGGACAGCCCCGGGATGGCAGCGGGAGAGGATGTGAGACACGGGAACCACCGGGGCTGCAGGGCCGGGAGGGACCCCACAAGGACCCCGACCCCACAAGGATCCCGACCCCACAAGGATCCCGACCCTGAAATCATCCTGACCCCAGAAGGATCCCAACGCCAAAAGGATCCCGACCCTAGAAGGATCCAGACCCTGAAGGGACCCTAACCCCAAAAGGATCCAGACCCCACAAGGATGCAGACCCCAGAAGGATGCAGACCCCAAAAGGATCAGGACCCCAGAAGGATCCTGACCCTAAAATCATCCTGACCCCAAAAGGATCCCGACCCCAGAAGGATGCAGACCCCACAAGGATGCAGACCCCACAAGGACCCCAACCCTAAAATCACCCTCACCCCCACCTGTGCCACCCTCCCCGAGCCGCCGCCACCCTCCCGGGGCTGGGCACGTCCCGGGCCCCGCGGAGCTCCCGCCGCCCTCGGCTGCGCGCCCCGGAACGTTCCCGAACAGCCCCGGGGCTGGCAGGGCACAGCGGGACGTGTGCCCGGGGAGCTCTGAGGTGCCCGGTGAGCCCCGCGGTGCCCGGTGAGCCCCGAGGTGCCCGGTGATCGGTGCCCGGTGATCGGTGCCCCGTGAGCCCCGCGGTGCCCCGGGAGCCCCTGGCGGGGCACAGCGCGTCCTTGGCCGGGCGCGTTCCGCACCCCGCGGGTGAGGCCGCAGGAAATTCCCGCTCGGAAAGCCCCGGCGGCCTCTGCTCCGCTCCTGCTCCGCCCCAGGTGCTGCCCTGGCGCCTCCCGGGCTCCGTCCCAGCCCCGGGCCCGGCCCTTCCTGAGCCCATCCCGAGGGAAGTGATGGATTTCCGCCGCTCCCGCTCCTCACGGCACCGGCACCGGCCCCGAACAAACCGGGGGGAACCAACGGGGTCAGCCCCGGGGTCAGCCCCGGGGTCATTCCCGGGGTCAGTCCTGGGGTCAGCCCCGGGGTCAGCCCTGGGGTCACTCCCAGGGTCACTCCCAGGGGTCACTCCCGGGGTCACTCCCGTGGTCACTCCCGGGGTCACTCCCATGGTCACTCTCAGGGTCATTCCCATGGTCACTCCTGTGGTCACTCCCGGGGTCACTCCCAGGGGTCATTCCCGGGGTCACTCTCAGTGGTCATTCCTGGGGTCACTCCCAGTGTCACTCCCGTGGTCACTGCCAGGGTCACTGCCAGGGTCACTCCCGGGGTCACTCCCGGGGTCACTCCCAGGGTCACTCCCAGGGTCACTCTCAGGGTCACTCCCGTGGTCACTCCCGGGGTCACTCCCGTGGTCACTCCCGTGGTCACTCCCAGGGTCACTCCCAGGGTCACTCCCGGGGTCACTCCCAGGGTCACTCTCGTGGTCACTCCCAGGGTCACTCCCAGGGTCACTCCCAGGGTCACTCCCGGGGTCACTCCCGTGGTCACTCCCAGGGTCACTCCCGGGGTCACTCCCAGGGTCACTCCCAGGGTCACTCCCAGTGTCACTCCCAGGGTCACTCCCGGGCTCACTCCCAGGGTCACTCCCGTGGTCACTCTCAGGGTCACTCCCGTGGTCACTCCCAGGGTCACTCCCGGGGTCACTCCCAGGGTCACTCCCGTGGTCACTCTCAGGGTCACTCCCGTGGTCACTCCCAGAGGTCACTCCCAGGGTCACTCCCGTGGTCACTCCCAGGGTCACTCCCAGGGTCACTCCCGTGGTCACTCTCAGGGTCACTCCCGTGGTCACTCCCAGGGTCACTCCCGGGGTCACTCCCAGGGTCACTCCCGTGGTCACTCTCAGGGTCACTCCCGTGGTCACTCCCAGAGGTCACTCCCGGGGTCACTCCCGTGGTCACTCCCGTGGTCACTCCCGTGGTCACTCTCAGGGTCACTCTCGTGGTCACTCCCAGAGGTTACTCCCAGGGTCACTCCCAGGGTCACCCCCGTGGTCACTCCCGTGGTCACTCCCTCGCTCCGGGCAGGATCCGGACCCTCCCCGGGCATCCCTGGGGGCTCCCCGGGTTCCGGACCCCGCCCGGCCCGGCCGCCCCGCCCCGGCCCGATTAGGCCGAGCTTTGGGGCTAATTCCCAACACCTGACCGGCTTAGGCTCCTGAGTCCATTATCAGCTTAGCAGCAAAGACATCTGCTGCGGGCGCCCGGAGCCGCAGAGCAGCCTCGCCTCTCCTCCTGTCCTGTCCTGTCCCCTCCTGTCCCCTCCTGTCCCTCCATGGGGCTCTGAGCGGCCCCAGAGCACACAGGGGCGGCCCCCGGCCCCCAGGTGAGTCCCTCTGCCCCTCCAGGCCCGTTTGGGGAGCAGGAGTCGCTTCCCCCCGCGTTTGGGAGCATCCCGGTGTCCCCAGGGATGTGCGGGCACGGGGAGGAGCACGGGGCACGCGCGCCACGGGGGTTTTTGGGGAAAAAGAGTTGGATTTCCTCAACTTCCACGGTCCCAAAATCTCGGGGGGAGCGGAAATGGTGATGGAGGAGCCGTGGTGTAAAAAGCCAGGGGAAAGGAAAGCTGAAATGTGTTGAATTCCTCAGGAAAGCCGGGCAGGCGTTGCCAGGCACTGCTCGGGGACACTGGGGGTCACAATCCCACACAGCAATAACCCCAATAACCGCTGTCCTGCAGGTCCAGGGCACCATGGCTCAGGACATGACCGAGAAGGAGCTGCTCAAGATGGAGCTGGACCAGCTGAAGAAGGAGGTGAAGAACGAGAGGCAGATGGTGAGTTCCTCACTGCTGGGCTGCGCTTCCTCGAGGGGAGGGAAAGAGCCCCGGGGCCTGAAATCCACCCACGCTGCCCCCAAAACAGCCACGCTCCCCCCACAGCACCCACACTGCCCCCAAAGCCAGGTGGGAGCACCCACACTGCACCTAAAGCTCTGGGATTTCTGGCACATCCCAGGGGTGGTTTCAGGATGCCCCAGGGATGGTTCACGGATGCCCCAGGCGTTATTTGAGGTGCCCCAGGGGCGGTTTAGGGATGCTCCATCCTGGGTCCGTGTCCTGCTCCCCTGCCCCGGTGCAGATCCCCCAGTGCAGATCCCCGGGGTTGGATCCCCAGTTCAGATCCCCAGGTTGCAGATCCCCCAGTCCAGATCCCCCAGTTTAGATCCCCAGGTTGCAGATCCCCCAGTTTAGATCCCCCAGTTTAGATCCCCAGGTTGCAGATCACCCAGTTTAGATCCCCAGTTTAGATCCCCAGTTTAGATCCCCGGTGCAGATCCCCTGGGGCAGATCTCCCAGTTCAAATCCCCCAGTTCAGATCCCCAGGGTTGGATCCCCAGGGTTGGATCCCCCAGTTCAGATCCCTGGTCCAGATCCCCCAGTTCAGATCCCCCAGTTCAGATCCCCCAGTCCAGATTCCCTGGTCCAGATCCCTGGTCCAGATCCCCCCGTTCAGATCCCCCCGTTCTGATCCCCAGTGCAGATTCCCTGGTCCAGATCCCCCAGTGTTGGATCCCCCAGTCCAGATCCCTGGTCCAGATCCCCCGGTTCAGATCCCCCTGTTCAAATCCCCCGGTCCAGATCCCCGGTGCCATTCTCTGGTCCAGATCCCCGGCGCCATTCCCCGGTGCCGTTCCCCAGTTCAGATCCCCCAGTTCAGATCCCCCAGTGCCGTTCCCCGGTTCAGATCCCCGGTTCAGATTCCCTGGTGCCATTCCCGGTGCCGTTCCCTGGTTCAGATCCCCCAGTTCAGATCCCCAGTTCAGATCCCCCCGTTCAGATCCCCGGTGCCGTTCCCCGGTTCAGATCCCCCCGTTCAGATCCCCCCGTTCAGATCCCCCCGTTCAGATCCCCTGTCCAGATCCCCGGTGCCGTTCCTGGCGCCGTTCCCCCCGCACCGTTGCGTCTCGCCCCGGGCAGGTGTCCAAGACGGGCAAGGAGATCAAGGAGTACATCGAGTCCATGGCGGGCGAGGACCCGCTGCTCAAGGGCGTGCCCGAGGACAAGAACCCCTTCAAGGAGAAGGGCGGCTGCACCATCAGCTGACCCCGGGCCGCCGGCCGCTCCTGCTTCCCCTCTAGTCTGACCCCGGCCTGCCCGGAGCCAACCCTAGCGCGCTGAAACGGGAGGAAAAGAAGAAATTAAAAAAAAAAGTGTGAACAAAGAAAAAATAACAACAAAAAAAAATAACCCCAAAGCTCCACCCTCGCTGCCGCCGGGGCGCCGCGGCTGAGCTTTGGTGGTTTCCCACGAGCAAAAAAAGCAAAACTTCTGCATTTTCAGCAGCCGGAGCGAGCGGGGGGTGCGGGAACACCGAGCTGGGGCTGCTCCGAGCCCCCCGAGCCCGGATTTATCCTTTATCCCAAAAATCCCAGAGCTGCCTTCCCTGGGGGTTCCAGCTGGGATGGGCTGGGGAGGATGGAGATGCCACCAGCGCCTGCTCCAAGGTCACGCCTGCCCCTCTGGAAAACCCCAGTGGTGTCACCTGGAGCCGTCCCCGAGCGCTGCTGCTCCCTTTTGGGGTTTTTTGGGATAAATTTAATCCCTGCTTGACAGAGAAACCCCGAGGCACAGCCAGCTCCCGAATTCACTGGGGTAGGTTCGCTGTTTGGAGCCGTTTTGCTTTTTTAAAAACCCGTTCCCAGGATTTTTTTTTTTTCCGTTTAATTTCGGGGAGAACTCTCCCAAAACTGCCCCAACGCCATCGACCCCAAAAGGGAGGCAGCAATAATTTGAATTTCTGAGTCCCTCGGGGCGCTGTCCCCGGCCCTCTCCCACTCCTCCTCTTCTCCCAGCCCGGTTAAATCCCAAGGAAATCCCTCTGGATCCCACCTGGAGCAGTTCTCCTACCCCTAAATCCCAAGGAAATCCCTCTGGATCCCACCTGGAGCAGTTCTCCTACCCCTGGATCCCAGGAAATCCCTCTGGATCCCACCTGGAGCGCTTTTCCTGCCCCTGGATCCCAGGAAATCCCTCTGGATCCCACCTGGAGCAGTTCTCCTACCCCTAAATCCCAAGAAATCCTTCTGGATCCCACCTGGAGCAGTTTTCCTGCCCCTGGATGCCAGGAAATCCCTCTGGATCCCACCTGGAGCGCTTTTCCTACCCCTGGATCCCAAGGAAATCCCTCTGGATCCCACCTGGAGCACTTTTCCTACCCCTGGATCCCTTCTCAGCCTCACCACGGGGCAAAGGCGCTCCCAACACCCTAAAATCTGCAGGAGAAGACAGAAAAAGTGGATTTTCCTCAAGCAGGGGGTCCCCCCCGCAGCCAGAACCCCCTCCCTGCACTCCCTGGCCTCAAAAAAACCCCACAAACTGCCCAAAACACCCCAAAATCGAGGTGGTTTTGTTCTTTCTCGCAGATGCTCAATAAACCCGCCAGCACCGCCACGGCCTCTGTTTCTTGCAGGAAATACTCTCAAAAAATTAGAGTTGATGGGTTTATTTTCACTCTAAAGTGGATTTTATTTGCCTTTTAAAATTTTATTTTATTTAGCTGCAGACCTCACAGTCCCAAGAGCTGGCTTGTGACTGATGTTATTCTTTTAATGCTCCAATAATATTTTTTTTTTGCCTTTAAAGCACAGGTGCACGGTGGGGCTGAACCCTCCTTTTTGGTGGGGTTTTTGATGGTTCTGCTGGGTTTTTTTTGGTAGAATCCTATTTTTTGATGGAGTTGGTTGGTGGGGCTTTTCTGGGGGGTGATGGAGCTGAATGTGAGATGCTCCATAATTAATTTGGAGATTAAGAAGCAACCCAAAGGTGTTGCTTCTTCTCCTGGCCACAGCTCCAAGACAAACTCGGGCTATTTAGGTTAAAAAAATAAAAATAGTAGTATATACTTGGCCTTGAGGCGATCGGCTCCTCCGGGGCCTGAGCTGCCCCTAATCCGGGGCGATAACCAGGCCGCGGCCGGAGTGGATTGACCCGTTAATCGATGTTAAAGGGCTGGGAACGTGCGTCAGAGCCGGATAAGCCGCCTCTGAGGGGATTCGGGACAATGCCGGCCACACAGCGCCTCAGGGCAGGGCCGCAAGGGCCGCGCAGCGTTGTGAGGGCTCGAACCCGCCATGACGGCTCCCGCCATGAGGGCTCCGGACGGCTGAGGGGGAGGCGGGCCAAAAGGCGCTTCCAGCCAATAGCAACGCGGGATCGGCAGAGTGACATCAGCTCAGCCAATCAGCGGTGGAAAACGGAGGGCGCGAACTGGCTCCTGGGGGATTGGTGAAGTGGGAGGCGGTACAAAGGAAGGTAGCAGCCAATAGAAACGCGATATTGGGAGAGAGACACTAGATATAGCAAATCAGCGATGGAAAACGGAGAGCGCGAAACCCCCTCGGGAGATACGGATTGCGGAAGAAGGAGGCGGTGCAAAGAGAGCTCTCAGCCAGTAAAAATAAGATCTTCTGAGAGTGACAGGTCGAAGAGCCAATCAGCGATGGAAAACGGAGATGGCGAGTCTCCCCGGAGGGCTCCGGGCCTCGCCGGTAGAAGGCGGGGCGAAGCGCAGGGCCAGCCAATAGAAATACAGGATTGCCAGAGTGACGTCCTGCCCAGCCAATCAGCGGTGGAACACGGAGCGTGCCCTCCGGCTGCCATCAGCCGCCTTTCTCCCGCGCCTGCGCCGTGAAGCACGGGCGCCCACGAACAAAATGGAGCACGGCGGGCTCCGGGGCGAGCTCGGCGCTCCCAGCGCGGCCCCCGCAACCTCTCACCCTCCTCCGGTCCTTTCCTGTCCCCTCCTCGGCCCCGGGGCGGCGGCCTGGCGGGCAAAAAGAAACACGAGGTCCCACCGAGATTTGAACTCGGATCGCTGGATTCAAAGTCCAGAGTGCTAACCATTACACCATGGGACCGCTGGGTGTATCGGGAGGTGCCGCGCGCCCTCCCTATCCCTCCGCCCGCGGGAAATAGTCCCGGGTCCCACAGCCCGGGAATTCGGGAATTGCGGGAATTCGGGAATTCCGAAACATTCCCGGCCCTCAAAACCTCCTGGAACCCTGGCACCGCCGCCCTTCCACCCGCCGGGCCAGCCCCCAGCTCCGCTGCTCTGATTTCCACTTTTATTTATGTATTTTTTTACTTATTTTTAGATTTTTAAACTTGTTTTTGCCCTTATTCCTCTGGGGTTTCCCCCTTATTTCTCCCCCTTTCTTTATTTGTTTTCCTCTATTTCCCACTTTATTTCCCACTTAGTTGTATGTTTCTCCTCTATTCCCCCTTTCTTTCTCTATTCCGCTTTTATTTCTCCTTTTCCCACTCTATTTCCCCTTATTTCCCTATTTTCCTTATATTTTCCTTAATTTTCCTTTCCCCTTCTCCATTTCCCTTTATTTATTTAATTTTCTCTTTCTCCTTTAACTTTTTCCCATTTATTTTTCCACTGCTCTCTGTGTTCCCCTTAATTTCTCTATTTCCCCTCCATTTTCCTCTTTTTATTCATTTTTCTCCTCTAAGTTATTTATTTTCCTATTTATCCTCTATTCCCCCTTTTCTTCTTGCTTTCCCCATATTTTTTCCCTTCTATTTCCTATTTTTCACAGTTTTATCCTCTATTTTCCTTTATTTCTCTTCCATTTCCCCCTCTATTCCCTACATTTCCCCTTTTATTTATCCCTTTTCCCTTTATCACCTCCGTTATTTCTCTTTCCCCTCTATATTTTCTTTATTTTTCCCCTCAATTTCTTTTTTGTAATTTCTCCTTTTATGTTTTCTTCCTCCCATTTTTTCCTATCTTCCCTTTATTTTTCTTCCTCCCCATTTCCCCTTTAATTCTCCCATTTTTCCCATTTATTTTCCTATTTCCCCTCAATTTTTTCCTCTGTTTTCTCCCTTTTAATTTCAAATTTCCCCTTTATTTTTTCTTCCCTCCTCATTTTTCCCTAATTCTTCAATTTTACCCTTTTCCCCCCCCTCCCCAAACCCACAAATCCACACAAACATTTGGATTTTTTTTTTTTGCTTCTTTCTCTGTTTTTGCTTTTTATTTTTCACAGCGAAACAGTGGAAATAAAGCGAGTTGTGGCCAAAAAAACAAAAAAAAAAATTAATAAAATAAGGAAAACCCTCCTCCCTGGAAAAGAACTGGAGCCCACATCCATCCCAAATCCCAGCACAAGGGAAGGACGTGGCTCAGGAGAGGTTAGAGGGGCAAAAAAGGTGAAAACAACTCAAAAAAGAGGCAAAACAACATCCCAGAAATCACAATTTTTACCTAAAGAGCCTGAAATTTCCTGGGAAAAGCAGCACCTTTGGATGCTCCCAAAATTCAGCTCCGTCCCCCCTCCCTCCCCTGCTGCCATCACCGTCCCCAAAAAAAACCCCAAACCATTGGAAAAATAGGAAAAAACCCCAAATTATCGACGTGGATTCCCCCAGCCCTGCGGGGAGGCCGGAGGGGTGAGAGGGAAGGAGGAAAAAATCCAAGGAAAAGCAGAAAAAAAAAGGAGGAAAATTGAGTATTAAAAATAAAAATAAAATAAAAAATAAAAAATAAAAATAAAATCAGTCACAGCCCAAATCTGGGGCTGGTGAGGTCTGGAGCTTCCGAGGACTCAAAAATCACTTTCCTCAAGGGAAAGCAATCCCATAAATCCTATTTTTTTTTTTAATCTTATTTTTTTTAAAAAAGAACGCGTTCTTTGGAAAAATGTAAATTTTTTTAGTTTTTTCTATTTTAATTTTCTTTCCTTTTTTTTTTTAAAAAACTTTTTTTTTCTTTCTACCTTTTTTTAAATTTTTTTTAAATTTTTTTTTTTTAAATTTTAATTTTCCTTTTCTCCCTAAAACTACGCCCGGGGAGTCGCCCCTACCTAGAGTCACCTATGGCTAAGAGGTAGATTAAAAAATCGGGATTGGTTGGGGATGAGGATTCCTGGGATTGTTCCTGGGATCATTCCCGGGGTTGTTCCTGGGATTTTTCCTGGGATTATTCCCAGAGTCGTTCCTGGGATCATTCCTGTGATAATTTTCAGGATCGTTCCTGGATTGCTCCCAAGATTGGTCCTGGGATTGTGCCCGGGATCATTTTTGGGATTTTTCTTCCCAGGATCACTCCTGGATCGTTCCTGGGATCAATTCTGGGAATGTTCTTGGATCATTCCCGGGATCATTCCCAAGGTTGCTCAGGATCGTTCCTGGGATTGTTCCCGAGGTCATTCCTGGGATCATTTTTGGGATTGTTCCTGAAATCGTTCCTGGGAGCATTTTCAGGATCATTTTCAGGATCATTTCCAGGATTGTTCCCTGGATCGTTCCCAGGATCATTCTTGGAGTCGTTCCTGGGATCATTTTCAGGATCATTTCCGGGATCATTCCCAGGATAATTTTCGGGATTGTCCCGGGATCATTCCCAAGGTTGCTCAAGATCGTTCCTGGGATTGTTCCCGAGGTCATTCCTGGGATCATTTTCGGGATCGTTCCTGGGAGCATTTTCAGGATCATTCCTGGGATCATCTCTGGGATCATTTCCAGGATTTTTCCCTGGATTGTTCCCAGGATCATTCTTGGAGTCGTTCCTGGGATCATTTTCAGGATCAATCCCGGGATCATTCCTGGAGTCATCCCTGGGATCATTCCTGGGATCATTTTCAGGATCATTTGCGGGATCATTCCCGGGATAATTTTCGGGATTGTCCCGGGATCATCCCCAAGGTTGTTCAGGATAATTCCTGAGATTGTTCCCAAGGTCATTCCTGGGATCATTCCCGGGATCATTCCTGGAGTTGTCCCTGGGATCATTCCCGGATCATTCCTGGGATCATTCCTGGATCATTCCCGGAGCCATCCCTGGCATCATTCCCAGCACTGTCCCCGAGGCCGTTCCCGGCTCCGTTCCGGACTCTCGGGATCGGCTCCCGCTCCCCTCCCGTTTCCCTGATCCCGAACCAGGAGCAGCGGGGTCGTGGGTTAGGGCTGAGTTTCCCCCTGGAATTCCGTGGAATTCTGGATCCAAGTGAAGCTGAGGAGCCGATGGGATCCTGAGGATGAATTCCCGCCCCGGTCCCGGTCGATCCCGTGGATTCCCTGGGATCAGAGCCGTGGGAGAGGCGGCGTTCCCTGCTTGGGATCAGCTCCTCCCACCCTGAAAATTCCCTGCCCTAAAAATCATCCCATCCCCAGGATCCCAAAAATCATCCCGACGCCGGGATCCAGGAATTCACCCCATTCCCAGGAATCCCTTCCAGGAATCCTCCACGCGTTCTGCCGGAGCATCCCAAAACTCCTCGGGATCCATCAGAGCATTCCCAAAATCCAGCGGAACATCCCGGCCTGGCTCATCCCATGATTTCTTTTCCCCCCATCTCATTCCACGATTTTGTCTCCGAGAGCTCCTGGGAATTCCTCTCCCACAAAAAAAAACCAAAAAAACCTGGGAATTCCTGCCTGTGGACGAAGAGCCGGGATCCGGCAGGCGCTGGAGACTTTTCCAGGAGGGATTCTTGGAAATTCTGGAATGTTCCAGAGCCTTCCCTGTGGCTCCTCCCTTGGAACCATCCCAAAATTCCTCCTCCAGCGGGAAGATCCCTGCGGCTCTGAGGTAGTTCCAGGCGTGTGATCCCAGCTGGAAGCGCTTCCGGAAAAAAAAAACAGGGAAAAAATCCAGCAGGGAAGAGCCTCGGGATGGTTCTGGGATCTCACCCGCCAGAAAATGTGGGGAAAAATCCAAACCAGCTTTTCCCTGGATTCCGCTTTTCCCTGGATTCCGCTTTTCCCTGGATTCCGCTTTTCCCTGCATTTCTTGGCACTGAGGGAGCAGATGGAGGAGTCCTGTAGGGGCTGGGAATTTTGGAATTTTTTTCCTGGTTTTTCCATTCCAAACTGGACCCATCTCATTCCCGTTTTCCGTTTTGCAGAATTTTCCCTGGTTTTGGGGAAATTTTCCTGGTTTTTGGGAATATTTCCTGGGTTTTTTTCCATTCCAAGCTGGATCCATCTCGTTCCCATTTTCCTGCTGTTTTTTTGGGGAATTTTTCCTGGTTTTTCCATTCTACTCCGGGTCCATCTCATTCCCAATTTCCTTTTTGGGGAATTTTTCCTGGTTTTTCCATTCTACTCCGGGTCCGTCTCATTCCCATTTTCCTTTTTGGGGAATTTTTTCTGTTTTTGGGAAATTTTTCCTGGTTTTTCCATTGCAGTCCGGATCCATCTCATTCCCATTTTTCCTGCTTTTCCCAATTTTCCAGATTTTCCAGAAAAAAAGCAGGAGATGCTCCAAGGTCTCTTCCTTCCCACGAACTTCTTGGATATCAACGGAATTTCCCTCTTGGAATTCCCTTGGGAATTCCGACAGCGCCGACGGCCCCGGGAATGGGAAAAGGGCGGGAAAAGCACCAAAGATTCCCTGAATTTTTGGGGATTTTAGGTCAGAAATCCCAGAGATGGGATTGGGGAATGGCTGTTCCTGGTTTTTAGGGCCGGGATGGGAAATTTTGGGATCCCCCAGGTCGGGATTTCAAGTATTCCAAACCGCCTTTCCCTGGCAAAAATTCCAGGGAAAACCGGGAAAACGCCCCCGAGGGACGGGAGCTCTGCTGAGCCCAAATCCGGCTCCTTTCACCCCAAATTTTTTTGGGAATAAAAGTTCAGCATTCCCCACACCCCCTGAGAGGGGGAATCCCACAATTCCCCAATCCCAAATATTCCGGATGGGGAGGAGTCGTGGGGTGATGGGATTGGGGAAAAAAAACGGCACCAAAATTTGGCTCGTTTGGAGCATTTTGGAATCTTTTTTTTGTTGAACGTTTCATCCAAAAAATTGGATTTTCCTGCAGGGACAAAACAACGGGAAATAACGGGATTGTAGCAAGGGAAAACAAAGGATTTTACCGGGAAAAAATTGGGATTTCACCAAGGAAAAAAAAATGGATTTCATCAAGGAAAAAAAAGAGATTTTACCATGAGAAATTGGGATTGGAGCAGGAACGATCACCCTGTGGAGGTTTGGGAGCAGGGAGAGGCCGATCCCTGGTCGTGCTCGGGTTGGGAATTCTCCTCTCCCTCCTCCCTGTGCGTTTGTAGGGAATAAAAATCGGCTCCCACTTAATGAAGGAATTCATTAATTAATTTCTCTCCCTCCTCCTCCGTTTTTTAAAGTTATTTTGAATATTTTTAAGCTTTTTTTTTTCCTTTTTTTTAAAAATTATTTTTTGCTTTTTTTAAATAAATTTTTCTTTTTTAAAAATTACTTTTTTCCTTTTTTTTCTATATTACTTTTTTCCTTTTAAAAATTATTTTTCCTTTTTTTAAAAATTATTTTCCCTTTTCTAAAATCAATTTTTCCTTTTGTTACTTAGAGTCGTTAATTCGTTTTCTTTTATTCATTTCTTAATTAATTTTTTTTTTTTCCCTCGGTAAAACGGAGGCAAAAAAAAAAAAAATCTCTTTTAAAATAAATTTTTTTTTGTGGTTTTTGTGGTTTTTTTACATTTTTTATTTTAAATTTCACAGCACCATAGTGGAGAAGATGGATCGACACCACCCCCCTGGAATTCCGGGAAGGTCGGGATCGCCTTGGGATTCTGGGATCTTTAGGAATTTTCTATCAAATATAGAAAAAAAAAAAAATCTCTTTATGGCTTCCGAGAGTGTGAAAATAAAACCAGCACTAAAAACCCCCTTTTTTTTTTACCCCACTTTGCATAGAAAACGCTGCCCAGGAGTGGAAAAATTCCCAAAAATTCCACGGATTTGGCTGGATCTGATTGGGAAAAATCCTTTCAGCCAGCGCCGGGTTCAGGTTTGGTTTTTACCCCTTGAAATTCCCAGAAAAAAAAATTAAAAATTAAAATAAAATAAAATGAAAAAAAAAAGGAAAAAAATTCAAGTTTTTCCCACTGGGGAAAACCAAATTCGGAATTTTCCCGGATTTTTTTTTGTTTTTGGAGAGCGACGATGCCTGAGAGCTGAAATTCCTCTGGGAATGGCTGGGAAAGGGCACAAAAATTCCATAAAAAAATATCAAAGCTAAGGAAGCTGCTGCCATCTTTTCCACTAGGTCCGGAATTCCCGGCGTTCTCTCCGGAACGCCCGGATTTTTCCATAACAAAAAAACAAAACAAAACAAAAAAAAAATTCAAAAAAAAAAT
Source organism: Agelaius phoeniceus (assembly GCF_051311805.1). Classification (NCBI taxonomy): domain Eukaryota; kingdom Metazoa; phylum Chordata; class Aves; order Passeriformes; family Icteridae; genus Agelaius; species Agelaius phoeniceus. Next base: position 867,114 of record NC_135290.1, on the reverse strand, counting down.
TTCTCTTTTTTTTTTCTCTCTTTTTCATTAAAAAAATAAAATCTTCCCCGTTAGCACCTCTTATATAAAATATCAGCGAAAAAGCCCCCGAAAAAAAAACAATAAAACCCAAAATAAAGTGAAAACACCCCCAAAAAAAAAATCAGAATATTCCATAGCTGAGGTAATCACACCTGAGGTAGCTTTTTTTGAGCTTTTTTTGTGGTTTTTTTGTCATTCCCGGGGTTGTTGGTTTTGTTTTTTTTTTTGCCCTGGATTTGCAGAATTCCAGGGAATTCCCTCTGCCGCCTTCCCTTCCCTAAATCTGCTTTTCCTGCTGTTCCAGGAGGGGTTTTGGGGGATTTTCCCCCAAAATTCCTGCTGGGAAGGGCTGGGCTCCGTCAAATCGATGGCAAAAAACGTCAGGGCCGGGTTTGTCCCAAATTCCCGATTTTTAGACCCATCCCAGTTTTCCTCCCATCACTCCCGGCCCTCAAAATTCATCCCAATTTCAATTTTTTTTAAATCCCAAATTCCCCTCTTTTTAACCACATTTGGGAACTCTTCCTTCCTCCTCCTCCCTCAAAATTCATCCCAATTTCACTTTTTTTTTTCCTGCATTTTTCACATTTTGCCCCAAATTCCCCCTTTTTCACATCCCAGTTTCCTTCCGCTATTCCTGCCCCCCCAAACTCAGCCCAAATTTTCCCTTTTCCTCCCAAATTCCCATTTTTTTTTTCCTTGTGGGGTCACTCCCAGATTTTCCTCCACCCCTCCAAATCCATCCCAATTTTCCTTTCCCGCCCTCCCCTTCCCGTTTTGGGGGAAAATCCTGGATTTTGGGGCTGGGATTCCTGGAGCCCAGCCCTTGCTGGGAATCAGCAGCTTCGGACCCTTCCCAAAACATTCCCAAAAATCCCAAATCCTTTCAACCCCCCCGGAGTGCCGGGAATCAGCGCCCGCTGACATTCCTGAAATCTGAAATCCGCTTTTTTCTCTCTCGGGAACAGGGATTTTCCTGCAGAAATGAGGAATTTGGGGATTTTTTTTTTTTTCCATAAATCAGGAAAAAAAAAATTCAATTTTGGGCCCCCGATCTCCAATTTTTTGGGGGAATTTTTTCCCCCCAAATTTTGAGGGAATTCTGGATTCAGAATTCCGGGGGGGGGGATTTTCCTGCTCTTTTCAGCTCCCCCCCCCAACCCCTCCCCTGCACGGAATTCCCAAATTCTGATGGTGGAGATGAAGAATTCCATGGGGGGGTTTTTTTTGGGTTTTTTTTTTTTTGGGATGCGATTCCCAATGGAATTCCCAGTTCTGCTGGGGGGTGAAATTCTCAGTCCCTGTGGGAGTGATTCCCAGTCTCTGCACATTCCCAATCCCTCCACATTCCTGATCCCTGCACATTCCTGATCCCCGTGGATTCCCGATCCCTGAATATTCCCGATCCCTCCACATTCCCAGTTCCTGTGGAAGTGATTCCCAGTCCCTGTACATTCCCCATTCCCGCACATTCCCAATCCCTGTGGAAGTGATTCCCGATCCCTGCACATTCCCGATTCCTGCACATTCCCCATTCCTGTCCATTCCCGATTCCTGTCCATTCCCGATCCCTCCACATTCCCAAACCCTGTGGAAGTGATTCCCAGTCCCTGCACATTCCCAGTCCCTGCACATTCCCAATCCCTGTGGAAGTGATTCCCAATCCCTGCACATTCCCGATCCCTCCACATTCCCAAACCCCGCACATTCCTGATCCCTGCGCATTCCCGGTCCCTGTGGAAGTGATTCCCAATCTCTGCACATTCCCAATCCCTGTCCATTCCCAATCCCTGCACATTCCCCATCCCTGTGGATTGATTCCCTGTCTCCCTGTGGATCCCTGCTCCCGGTGGATTCCTGATCCTTGTGGATTCCCTCTCTCCCTGCACGTTCCCTGTCTCCCTGTGGATTCCCTGTCTCCCTGTCCATTCCCAGTCTCCCTGCGGATTCCCGATCCCTGTCCATTCCCAATCCCTGCACATTCCTTGTCCCCCTGTGGATTCCTGCTCCCTGTGGATTCCCGATCCCTCTGGATTGATTCCCTGTCTCCCTGCACATTCCCTGTCTCCCTGCACATTCCCAGTCTCCCTGCGGATTCCCGCTCCCTGTCCATTCCCTGCGGTTGCTGATTCCCAGGCACTCGGAGCCCGGCCTGGCCGTGCCGTGTCCTGGTTTTGCCGGGATTTGGGATCCCTATTTCCTCCGGGATTGGCTCTGGCCGCCCTGGCCCTTCTGGTGCTGCTGCTTCACCTGCGCCAGGATGTCCCGGATCTTGCGCTGGGCCATCTGCAACGACAGCCGGGAATCCATGGAACAACAGCCAGGGATCCATGGAACAACAGCCAGGAACCCATGGAACGACAGCCAGGGACCCATGGAACGACAGCCGGGGATCCATGGAACAACAGCCAGGGATCCATGGAATGACTGCCAGGGATCCATGGAACGACAGCCAGGGATCCATGGAATGACTGCCAGGGATCCATGGAACAACAGCCAGGGATCCATGGAACGCTGCCAGGGACCCATGGAACGCTCCCGTGGATCCATGGAATGCTCCCGTGGATCCATGGAATGCTCCCATCCCAAATTCCCCGTGGAACCCAAACCCAGCCCCTGTCCCAAGATTTCCACCCAAATCCAAATTCCCAATCTTTAGACTCATAGCAATTTCCACCCAAACCCAGCCCCTGTCCCTGGATTTCCACCCAAATTTCCACTCAAGTCCAAATTCCTGATCTTTAGACTCATCCCAGTTTCTACCCAAACCCAGCCCCTGTCCCAGGATTCCAACCAAATCCAAATTCCCGATCTTTAGACTCATCCCAGTTTCCACCCAAACCCAGCCCCTGTCCCAGGATTCTCCTGTGGTTTTTTTTCGGGGAATAACGGACGGGATTCAGGGGATAACGACCAGAAATGTGCGGCCTGAGCAACACAGCTCTGGAGAACCCCTGGAAAACGCTTGGAGAACCCCTGGAGAAGCTCTGGAAAAAACTTGGAGAACCCCTGGAGCACTCCTAGAGAACCTCTGGGGAAGACCTGGACAAGACCTGGGGAACCCCTGGAGAACCCCTGGAGCACCCCCAGAGAACCTCTGGAGCATTCCTGGACAAGACCTGGGGAACCCCTGGAAAAGCCCTGGAGAACCCCTGGAGAACCCCTGGAGCATTCCTGGACAAGTCCTGGAGAACCCCTGGGCAAGTCCTGGAGAACCCCTGGGCAAGTCCTGGAGAACCCCTGGAGAAACTCTGGAGAACCCCTGGAGAAACTCTGGAGAACCCCTGGAGCACCCCTAGAGAACCCCTGGAGAAGTCCTGGAGCCTTCCTGGAAAAGCCCTGGAGAACCCCTGGACAAGCCCTGGAGAACCCCTGGAAAATTCCTGGAGGACTCCTCGACAAGCCCTGGAGAACCCCTGGAGAACCTCTGGAGAACCCCTGGAGCACCTCAGGACAAGCCCTGGAGAACCCCTGGAAAAGCCCTGGACAAGCCCTGCAGAACTCCCAGAGAAGCCCTGGAGAACATCTGGAGAACGCCTGGGTCATTCCTGGACAAGCCCTGGAGAACCCCTGGAGAACCCCTGGAGAACATCTGCAGAGCTTCTGGAGAAGCTCAGAGGAGCCCCTGGGTGCCCCTGGGTGCCCCCGGGTGCCCCCGGCCGTACCTGGCTGGCGTAGAAGTGCCCGATGATTTTGACGATCACCTGCTCGTTCTCGTCCGGCGTCTGCTCCCGCGGCACCACCACCTCGGCCGCCGTCAGGTTCTGCAGCTCGTTCACCTGCGGGACACGAGGGATGGACCCTCCGGAGCGCCCACCGGGAATCCCAGGGCCCAGCATCTCCCGGGAATCCCAGGGCACAGCATCTCCCGGGAATCCCAGGGCACAGCATCTCCCGGGAATCCCAGGGCACAGCATCTCCCGGAAATCCCAGGGCCCAGCATCTCCCGGGAATCCCGGCCCAGCATCTCCCGGGAATCCCGGCCCCAGCATCTCCCGGGAATCCCGGCCCCAGCATCTCCCGGGAATCCCAGTTCCAACATCTCCCGGGAATCCCGGCCCCAGCATCTCCCGGGAATCCCGGCCCAGCATCTCCTGGGAATCCCAGGGCCCAGCATCTCCCAGGAATCCCAGCCCCAACATCTCCTGGGAATTCTGGCCCCAGCATCTCCCAGAATTCCAGCCCCAACATCTCCTGGGAATTCTGGCCCCAATTTCTCCTCGATTTCCAGCCCCAACATCTCCCAGAATTCTGGCCTTAGTATCTCCTGGGAATTCTGGCCCCAGCATCTCCCGGGAATCCCGGCCCCAGCATCTCCCAGGAATTCCAGTTCCAATATCTCCCAGGAATTGCACCCCAATTTCTCCTGGGAATTCCAGCCCCAACATCTCCTGGGAATTCTGGCCCCAACATCTCCCAGGAATCCCAGTTCCAATATCTCCTGGGAATTGCACCCCTATTTCTCCCGGGAATCCCGGTCCCAACATCTCCTGGGAATTCTGTCCCCAATGTCTCCTGGGAATTCTGTCCCCAACATCTCCCGGGAATCCCGGCCCCAGCATCTCCCAGAATTCTGGCCTCGGTATCTCCCGGGAATTCTGGCCCCAATATTTCCTGGGAATCCCAGCCCCAGCATCTCCCGGGAATCCCGGCCCCAACATCTCCCAGGAATTCCAGTTCCAATATCTCCTGGGAATTGCACCCCAAGATCTCCTGGGAATTCCGGCCCCAACATCTCCCGGGAATTCTCTTCCCAACATCTCCCGGGAATCCCGGCCCCAGCATCTCCCAGGAATTCCAGTTCCAATATCTCCCAGGAATTGCACCCCTATTTCTCCTGGGAATTCCAGCCCCAACATCTCCTGGGAATTCTGTCCCCAATATCTCCTGGGAATCCCAGCCCCAGCATCTCCCGGGAATCCTGGCCCCAGCATCTCCCAGAATTCTGGCCCCAATATTTCCTGGGAATCCCAGCCCCAGCATCTCCTGGGAATTCTGGCCCCAACATCTCCTGGGATTTCCAACCCCAGCATCTCCCAGAAATCCTGGTCCCAGCATCTCCCGGGAATTCTGGCCCCAATTTCTCCCAGAAATCCCGGCCCCAACATCTCCTGGGAATCCTAGCCCCAACATCTCCTGGGAATTCCAGCCCCAATTTCTCCCGGGAATTCCGGCCCCAGTTTCTCCCGGGAATCCCGGCCCCGCTCCCACTCACGGTCTTGCCGCCCTTGCCGATGACGCGGCCGGCGGCCGAGGCCGGCACTCGGATGTGCGTCTCCAGCTTCACCTCCTCCTTGGGCCCGAAGAAATTCTCCTCCTTCAGCTTCCCGTAAATCCTGCCCTGAGCCTGGGGAGGGACGGAGTCGGGAATGTCCCACCCCAAACCCCATCCATGGACCTGGGATCCCGTAAAATCCCGGTTCATTGGAATTCCAAACCCCAATCCCCATCCATGGATTTGGGATCCCATAAAATCCCGGTTCATTGGAATTCCAAACCCATTTGGCCTCTAGGAGCTGGGAGTTGGGAATGTCCCACCCCAATCCCCATCCATGGATCTGGGATCCCATAAAATCCCAGTTCTTCGGAATTCCAAACCCGTTTGGCCCCTGGGAAGCCCAATCCCGGAATTTCCCAGCTGAGGGTTGAGGTTCGGTTGGTGTCACCCCCTGCCCTCCCTCCCAGGGACACCCCAATGTCCCCAAGGTGGTGACACCGTCTCCAGATTTGGGCTGGGGCATCGTCCCATAAAATCCCGGTTCTTTGGAATTCCGAACCTGCCTGGCCCCTGGGAAACCCAATCCCGGAATTCCTTGTGTGTGGATTTGGGCTCGGTCGGGGTCACCCCCTGCCCTCCCTGCCAGGGTCACCCCAATGTCCCCAGGGCGGTGACAGCGGTGACAACCTTGAACTGCGCCTCGGGCGGGCCGGTGATCACCACCATGCGCACCTTGGAGTCCGGCGTCTCCGGGGGCGCGATCTGCAACGGGACGGACACGGGACGGACATGGATGGACACGGGACGGACACGGGACGGACACGGGACGGACATGGAACGGACATGGATGACATGGGATGGATACGGGATGGACACGGGACAGACATGGATGGACATGGGACGGACATGGGACAGACATGGACAGCCACGGATGGACACAGGACAGACACGGATGGACATGGGATGGACACGGGACGGACATGGATGGACATGGAACGGACATGGATGACATGGGATGGATACGGGATGGACACGGGATGGACATGGATGGACACGGATGGACATGGGATAGACATGGATGGACACGGGACGGACATGGATGGACATGGGACGGACATGGATGGACATGGGATGGAGATGGGATGGACACGGGACAGAAACAGATGGACATGGGATGGACGTGGGATGGACACGGGACGGACATGGATGGACATGGCACGGACATGGACGGACATAGGATGGACATGGATGGGCATGGGATGGACATGGGATGGACATGGATAGACATGGATGGGCATGGATGGACATGGATGGACACAGGATGGACACAGGATGGACATGATGGGCATGGGATGGACACGGGACAGACATGGGAGGACATGGAGGGACATGGGACAGACATAGGATGGACACGGGATGGACACGGGATGGACACAGGACGGACATGGCATTACAGCGCTGCCCAGGCTTCCCAGGGCTTTTCCAAGGAAAAACAGGAGAGTCGGGGACAGAGGGACACCCAAGGGCCACCCGAGGGCCACCTGAGGGCCACCCAAGGGTCACCTGAGGGTCACCAAGGCCACCCAAGGGTCACCGAGGCCATGCCCACCTTGATGGAGGCGCTGGCGAAGCGCGAGAGCTGCTTGATGTGCTGGCCCTTCTTGCCGATGATGGCCCCGACCGCCTGCGCAGGGATGAACACGTGCACGGTCTCCTGCTCGGGGGGCTGGGGATGGAGCGGGGCCAGGGTCACCCTTGGGGTCACTGCCACCAGGTCAGGGTCACCCTTGGGGTCACTGCCACCATTTCAGGGCCAGGGTCACCCTCTGGGGTCACTGCCACCATTTCGGGGCCAGGGTCACCCTTGGGGTCACTGTAACTCTCTGGGGTCACTGCCACCATTTTGGGGCCAGGGTCACCCTTGGGGTCACTGCCACCAGGTCAGGGTCACCCTTGGGGTCACTGCCACCATTTCGGGGCCAGGGTGTCACCCTCTGGGGTCACTGCCACCATCTCAGGGCCAAGGTCACCTCTGGGGTCACTGCCACCATTTTGGGGCCAGGGTCACCCTCTGGGGTCACTGTAACTCTCTGGGGTCATCGCCACCATTTCGGGGCCAGAGTCACCCTTTGGGGTCACTGCCACCATGTCAGGGCCAGTGTGTCACCTCTGGGGTCACTGTCACCATTTTGGGGCCAGGGTCACCCTTTGGGGTCACTGTCACTATTTTGGGGTCACTGTCACCATTTCAGGGCCCGGGTCACCATTTGGGGTCACTGTCACCATTTTGGGGCCAGGGTCACCCTTTGGGGTCACTGTCACCATTTGGGGTCACTGTCACCATTTAGTGTAGCTGTCACTATTTGGGGTCACTGTCACTGTTTGGGGTCACTGTCAACATTTTGGGGTCACTGTCACTATTCAGGGTCACTGACACCATTTTGGGGCCAGGGTCACCATTTGGGGTCAGGGTCACTATTTGGGGTCACTGTCACTATTTGGGGTCACTGTCACTATTTGGGGTCACTGTCAACATTTTGGGGTCACTGCCCACCCCGGGGCTCCATCAGGAATGTCCCCCTGTCCCAGGGTCACTGCCCACCCCAGGGGCTCATCGGGGTTGTCCCCCTGTCCCAGGGTCACTCACCAGGAAGGAGCTGTAGGGAGCGGCCCCGGAGACGCCGCTCGGGGGCGGCGGCACCGCCGTGGAGGAGGCCGGGAAGAGCCCGACCGCGGCCAGGTTCAACCCGGGGATGAGGTGGGACTGCAGCTGGGGGGACAAAGTGTGGGGATTGGGATTGGGAGAAAGCAAATATGGGATATGGGGATTGGGATATGGGGATTGGGATTGGGATTGAGAGACACCAAATATGGGATATGGGGACTGCAGCTGGGGGGACAAAGTGTGGGGATCGGGGTGGGATTGAGGGACACCAAATATGGGATATGGGGATTGGGACTGAGGGGACCAAATATGGGATATGGGATATGGGATATGGGGATTGGGATTGGGATTGAGGGAAACCAAATATGGGATATGGGGACTGCAGCTGGGGGGACAAAGTGTGGGGATCGGGATTGGGAGAAAGCAAATATGGGGATTGGGATTGAGGAAACCAAATATGGGATATGGGGACTGCAGCTGGGGGGACAAAGTGTGGGGATCGGGGTGGGATTGGGAGAAACCAAATATGGGATATGGGATATGGGATATGGGGATTGGGATTGAGAGACACCAAATATGGGATATGGGGATCGGGACTGAGGGGACCAAATATGGGATATGGGGACTGCAGCTGAGGGGACAAAGTGTGGGGATCAGGATTGGGATTGAGAGACACCAAATATGGGATATGGGGATCGGGATTGGGAGAAACCCAAATATGGGATATGGGGATTGGGACTGAGAGACACCAAATATGGGATATGGGGATTGGGATTGGGAGAAACCAAATATGGGATATGGGGATTGGGATTGAGGGAAACCCAAATATGGGGTATGGGGACTGCAGCTGGGAGGGACAAAGTGTAGGGATTGGGATTGGGAGAAACCAAATATGGGATATGGGGATTGGGATTGAGGGGACCAAATATGGGATATGGGGACTGCAGCTGGGGGGACAAAGTGTGGGGATTGGGACTGGGATTGAGAGAAACCAAATATGGGATATGGGGATTGAATTGAGTAAACCAAAATGTGGGGTCAGGGGGGATTGAGATTGAATTGAGGGGAGAAATAGGATTGGGACAAGGGGGATTGAACTGAGGAGAGGAATGGGATCAGGGATGAGGCAGGATCATGCTCAGGGTGAGAGGGGCTCTGGTTTTATGGGATCCCAGCAGGATCATGCTGGGGATGAGAGGGGCTCTGGTTTTATGGGATCCCTGGTGGGATCGTGCTCAGGGTGAGAGGGGCTCTGGTTTTATGGGATCCCCGGTGGGATCATGCTCAGGGTGAGAGGGGCTCTGGTTTTATGGGATCCCAGCAGGATCATGCTGGGGATGAGAGGGGCTCTGGTTTTATGGGATCCCAGCAGGATCATGCTCAGGGTGAGAGGGGCTCTGGTTTTATGGGATCCCCAGCAGGATCGTGCTCAGGGTGAGAGGGGCTCTGGTTTTATGGGATCCCCAGCAGGATCGTGCTCAGGGTGAGAGGGGCTCTGGTTTTATGGGATCCCCAGCAGGATCGTGCTCAGGGTGAGAGGGGCTCTGGTTTTATGGGATCCCCAGCAGGATCGTGCTCAGGGTGAGAGGGGCTCTGGTTTTATGGGATCCCCAGCAGGATCGTGCTCAGGGTGAGAGGGGCTCTGGTTTTATGGGATCCCCGGTGGGATCATGCTGGGGATGAGAGGGGCTCTGGTTTTATGGGATCCCTGGTGGGATCATGCTCAGAGTGAGAGGGGCTCTGGTTTTATGGGATCCCTGTCAGGATCGTGCTCAGGATGAGAGGGGCTCTGGTTTTATGGGATCCCAGCAGGATCATGCTGGGGATGAGAGGGGCTCTGGTTTTATGGGATCCCTGTCAGGATCGTGCTCAGGATGAGAGGGACTCTGGTTTTATGGGATCCCTGGTGGGATCGTGCTCAGGGTGAGAGGGGCTCTGGTTTTATGGGGTCCCCGCCAGGCCGGCCCCACTCACGCTCATGGCGGCCACGTCGTTCTCGTAGGCCTCGCGCACTTTCTTCATGATCTCCTGCTCGGCGCGGCAGCAGCTCTCGGGACAGCCCTTGACCGTGATGGTGCGCTCGGGGTTGTACAGGGTCAGCTCCTGCAGCCTGGGGACAGCGCCCGTGGGGACGTGGGGACACCCAAGGGCGCCCCAAAGGCGCGGGAGGGGACCCCAAAGGGGACGGGAAAAGGGGAGCACAGAAAACCCAACCCCGAGGGTTCCCGGGAGAACTTTGGGGGCTGAAACCTCTCCCCTCATCCCCATCCCCATCCTCCTCCTCCATGGGGACACGGATGGGGACACCCAAGGGTGCCCCAAAGCTCTAGGAGGGGACCCCAAAGGGGACGGGAAAAGGGGAGCACAGAAAACCCAACCCTGAGGATTCCCAAAAGAACTTTGGGGGCTGAAACCTCTCCCCCTATCCCCATCCCCATCCTCCTCATCCTCCTCCATGGGGACACGGATGGGGACACCCAAGGGTGCCCCAAAGCTCTGGGAGGGGACCCCAAAGGGAACGGGAAAAGGGGAGCACAGAAAACCCAACCCCGAGGGTTCCCAAGAGAACTTTGGGGGCTGAAACCTCTCCCCTCACCCCCATCCCAATCCTCCTCCTCCTCCTCCTCCTTCTGCCCCGGTCCTTACGAGGAAATGGTGATTTTGGTCTCTGTGTCCTGCTCCACCTTCTTGAGGTTCCGGCCCTCTTTGCCGATCAGGCGCCCCACGAAGTTGTTGTGGGCCAGGATCTTCAGGGGGACCTCGTCAGCCCTGGGAACGGGAACGAGGGGGGAAAAACCCCACAGGAGGGATTAGGGCAGCTGGGAAAGGAGGGGAAACCCAGAAGGAGGGAAAACCCAAAAGGAGGGATTATGGGAACTAGGAAAAGGAAAAAACCCAAAAGGAGGGATTGTGGAACCTGGGAAATGAGGAAAAACCCAAAAGGAGGGATTGTGGAACCTGGGAAAGGAGATGAAACCCAGAATAAGGGATTATGGGATCTGGGAAAGGAGGGAAAGACCCAAAAGGAGGGATTATGGGAATTAGGAAGAAAAACCCAAAAGGAGAGAAAACACAAAAGGAGGGATTGTGGAACCTGGGAAAGGAGGGAAAACCCAAAAGGAGGGATTATGGGGTCTGAGAAAGGAGAGAAACACTGCAGGAAGGATTCTGGGATCTGGGAAAGGAGGGAAACACCACAGGAAGGATTCTGGGATCTGGGAAAGGAAGGAAACACCACAGGAAGGATTCTGGGATCTGGGATAGGAGGGAAACACCTCAGGAAGGATTCTGGGATCTGGGAAAGGAGGGAAACACCACAGGAAGGGTTCTGGGATCTGGGAAAGGAGGGAAACGCCACAGGAAGGATTCTGGGATCTGGGACAGGAAGGAAACGCCACAGGAAGGATTCTGGGATCTGGGAAAGGAGGGAAACACCACAGGAGGGATTATGGGATCTGGGATAGGAGGGAAACACCACAGGAGGGATTATGGGATCTAGGAAAGGAGGGTTGGCACTGAGGGCCGGGGGAAGCCCAAACCCCAAGGTTTGGAATCCCCGAATTCGGGGGCGCAGGGCGGGAGGACGCCCGGGTGGGATCTGTGGGGCTCTCACGTCTTGGTGTCCTTGGCCTCCTTGTGCATGATGTCCAGGATCATCCTGCAGGCGGCCGAGCAGCCCTCGGGCGTGGAGTGGATGCTGATGGCCTTCTCGGCCGCGCCCGCGTTCTCCTTCCGGTGCACGTCAATCCTGAAAACCGCGGGAAGGGGCTGGGAGGGGCCCCGGAGCCTCCCCGGAAAGGAGATCCCAGCAGGAGGAGGGAGAGCTCTGGAGAACCCCTGGAGGAACTCTGGAGAACCCTTGGGAGAACTCTGGAGAAACCCTGGGGGAGCTCTGGAGAACCCTTGGATCACCCCTGGAGAAACCCTGGAGAACCCTGGAGAAACCCTGGATCACCCCTGAAGAACTTCTGGAGAACCTTTGGATCACCCCTGGAGAACCCCTGGAGATCCCCTGGATGACCCCTGAAGAACTTCTGGAGAACTTCTGGAGAACCCTGGAGAACCCCTGGAGATTCCCTGGAGATCACCTGGATCACCCCTGGAGAACCTCTGGAAAACTCCTGGATCACCGCTGAAGAACTTCTGGAGAACTATGGAGACCGCCCTGGAGAACCCCTGGAGAACTTCTGGAGATCTCCTGGAGATCTCCTGGAGATCTCCTGGAGAACTTCTGGAGAACTTCTGGAGAACCTTTGGATCACCCCTGAAGAATCCCTGGAAACCCCCTGGAGAAGCCCTGGATCACCCCTGAAGAACTTCTGGAGAACTATGGAGACCCCCCTGGAGAACCCCTGGAGAACCCCCTGGAGAACTCCTATAGATCCCCTAAAGAACTTTTGGAGAACCCCTGGATCACCCCTGGATCACCCCTGAGGAACCCCTGGACATCTTGTGGATCCACCCTGGGCGCCCCTGCGTGTCCCCGCTGCCGGTGACGGGGACTCACTTGGACTGCGTCTGCTTGGTGATGTTGCGGATGGTGGCGCCCTCCTTGCCGATGATGGCCCCCACGAACTGGGTGGGCACCAGGAGCCGCAGGGGGACGTCGGGGGGCGGCGCCTTGGGGGGAGCCCCCGCGGGCAGGGGGGACCCCGGGCGGGCCCCGCCGCGCGCCCCGGCCCCGCCGCGCCGGCCCTGCTCGGGCTGCTCGTCCGGGATGTAGGAGACCTTGAGCGCGTGGCTCTCCAGCTGGTGCCCGTTCAGCTTCAGGATGGCCCTGGGGACACCGGGAAACGAAATGGGGATGGATTGGGGACACCGGGAAATGGGGATGGATTGGGGACACCGGGAAATGGAATGGGGATGGATTGGGGACACCGGGAAATGGAATGGGGATGGATTGGGGACACCGGGAAATGAAATGGGGATGGATTGGGGACACTGGGAAATGGGGATGGATTGGGGACACCGGGAAATGAAATGGGGATGGATTGGGGACACCGGGAAATGAAATGGGGCTGGGGGGACACTGGGAAATGAAATGGGGCTGGGGGGACATTGGGAAATGAAATGGGGATGGATTGGGGACACCGGGAAATGAAATGGGGCTGGGGGGACATTGGGAAATGAAATGGGGATGGATTGGGGACACCGGGAAATGAAATGGGGATGGATTGGGGACACCGGGAAATGGGGATGGGGGACACCGGGAAACGAAATGGGGCTGGATTGGGGACACTGGGAAATGAAATGGGGATGGATTGGGGACACCGGGAAATGAAAGGGGGATGGATTGGGGACACTGGGAAATGGGGATGGGGGACACCGGGAAACGAAATGGGGATGGATTGGGGACACTGGGAAATGAAATGGGGCTGGGGGGACACTGGGAAACGAAATGGGGCTGGGGGGACACTGGGAAAAAGGGGTGGGGGACACCGGGAAATGGGGATGGGGTTTGGGGGACACTGGGAAATAGGGATGGGGTGGATTGGGGGGACATTGAGAAATGGGGCTCGGGGACACCGGGAAATGGGGCTGGGGTTTGGGGGACACCGGGAAATCGGGGTGGGGGACACTGGGAAATGGGGCTGGGGGGACACCAGGAAATGGGGCTGGGAAACACCGGGAAATGGGGATGGGATTGGGGGGACACTGGGAAATGGGGCTGGGGGGACACCGGGAAATGGGGCTGGGGTTTGGGGGACACTGGGAAATGGGGCTGGGGTGGCATGATGGGAGCAGGGCAGCCCCAAAAGAATCGGGGTTTGATGTAGGAGGGGTTGGTTCCCAAATCACATGGGATCCCAAATCCCCATGGGTGATCCCAAATCCTCAATTCCCAAATCCTCAAATCCCAAATTCCTCAGGTTCCTGAATCCCCGTGGGTTCCCAAATCCCCATGGGTTCCCAAATCCCTAAATCCCCATGGGCAATCCCAAATCCCTGCAGGATCCCAAATACCCAGATCCCAAATCCCCGCGCATTCCCAAATCCCCAATTCCCCGCGGGTTCCCAAATCCCCAAATCCCCATGAGCGATCCCAAATCCCTGCAGGATCTCAAATCCCCATGAGCGTTCCCAAATCCCCGCGCATTCCCAAATCCCCAAATCCCCACGGGTTCCCAAATCCCAAAATCCCCATGAGCGATCCCAAATCCCCACGGGTTCCCAAATCCCTGTGGGTGATCCCAAATTCCTGCTCGTTCCTCCTGTCCCCAGCCCCGGGAATCCGGCCCCGAAGGAAACTCCCCAAATTCCCCCAAATTCCCCCAAAAGCGCCGGCCCCGAGCCGAGCCCGGTGCGAGGGGAGCGGGGAACGAAGGAAAAAGCTGGGAATGAGCTCCGGGTCTCCCCCTGGCAGCTCCGGGATCTTTCTCCCCATTTTTAGGGAGACGGAATTCCCAAAACCGTGGAAACCCCAGGAAATCCCAACTTTCCCTCGAGTTAAATTCAGCTCTCGCTCCCTGAGCTGCCGAGAAAACTCCAAAACCTTGGAATTCTGTCCAAAGGGTGGAGGAAAACCCTAAATAGGATTTAAGGGGCGTCCTCAAGGGTTTGGGGGAATCTTGGGTTTGGGGGAATGGGGAATCCCGTTTCCTACAGGTGGGGAAGGGAGGGAATTCCCGAAACATTCCCAGAGAATTCCTGGGCGATTCCCGGGGCACTCACTGCCGGGTCTGCTCCCGGCTGGCGTAGGTGACGTTCACCACGGCGGTCTCACTGTCCGTGTTCACTGCGGGAATTCCGGGAAAGGAGTCAGGAAATCGGGAAAAGGAGTCGGGAATTCGGGAAAAAAGAGACGGGGATTAGGGAAAAGGAATCAGGAATTCGGGAAAAGGAATCAGGAATTTGGGAAAAGGAGTCGGGAATTCGGGAAAAAAGAGACAGGGATTAGGGAAAAGGAATCAGGAATTCGGGAAAAGGAATCGGGAAATCGGGAAGAGGAATCGGGAATTCGGGAAAAGGAATCAGGAATTCGGGAAAGAGACAGGGATTAGGGAAAAGGAGACGGGGATTCGGGAAAAGGAAGCAGGAGTTTGAGAAAAGGAGTCAGGAGTTTGGGAAAGAGGGATTAGGGAAAAGGAATCAGGAATTTGGGAAAAGGAGTCAGGAATTCGGGAAAGGGACAGGGATTCGGGAAAAGGAATCAGGAATTCAGGAAAAGGAATTGGGAATTTGGGAAAAGGATCAGGAGTTTGGGAAAAAAGAGACAGGGATTAGGGAAAAGGAGATGGGGATTCGGGAAAAGGAAGTAGGAATTTGGGAAAAGGAGTCAGGAATTCGGGAAAGGGACAGGGATTCGGAAAAAGGAATCAGGAATTCGGGAAAAGGAATTGGGAATTTGGGAAAGAGACAGGGATTAGGGAAAAGGAGACGGGGATTCGGGAAAAGGAAGCAGGAATTTGGGAAAAGGAATCAGGAGTTTGGGAAAAGGAATCAGGAATTTGGGAAAAAAGAGACAGGGATTAGGGAAAAGGAGACGGGGATTCGGGAAAAGGAAGCAGGAATTTGGGAAAAGGAATCAGGAGTTTGGGAAAAGGAATCAGGAGTTTGGGAAAGACACAGGGATTTGGGGAAAGGAATAAGGAATTTGGGAAAGAGACAGGGATTAGGGAAAAGGAGATGGGGATTCAGGAAAAGGAATCAGGAATTTGGAAAAGGAAGCAGAAATTTGGGAAAGAGGGATTAGGGAAAAGGAAGCAGGAATTTGAGAAAAGGAAGCAGGAATACAGGAAAAGGAATCAGGAATTTGGGAAAGAGACAGGGATTAGGGAAAAGGAATCAGGAGTTTGGGAAAAGGAATCGGGAATTCGGGAAAGAGACAGGGATTTGGGAAAAGGAAGCAGGAATTTGAGAAAAGGAGTCAGGAATTAGGGAAAAGGAAGCAGAAATTTGGGAAAGAGACATGAATTTGGGAAAAGTAATCAGGAATTTGGGAAGAGGAATCAGGAATTCGGGAAGAGGAATCAGGAGTTCGGTAAAAGAGACATGGATCAGGTTTTTATTCCCTCCCATCCCTGAAAAGGGGCAGGAATTCCCAAAGCCCAGGTTTCATTCCCTGCAGAAATCCCCAAAATCCAGGTTTTGTTCCTTCCTCTCCCTGAAACGGGGCAGAACCCTGAAATCCGGATGAAATTCCCGAAATCTGGGCTTTATTCCCTCTTCCTGCTGAAACGGGGCAGAAATTCCTGAAATCTGGGGTTTATTCCCTCTTCCCTCTGAAACGGGGCAGAAATTCCCGAAATCTGGATTTTATTCCCTTCTCGGGAGCAGAAGTTCCCGAAATCCGGATGAAATTCCCCAAAATCCGGATGAAAATCCCAAAATCCAGATGAAATTCCCCAAAATCCGGATGAAATTCCCCAAAATCCGGATGAAAATCCCAAAATCCGGATGAAATTCCCCAAAATCCAGATGAAAATCCCAAAATTGGGATGAAATTCCCCAAATCCAGGTTTCCCCCTCCTACCCTGCTCGCAGCTCTCCACGGTGCCGTACTGGGCCAGCAACCCATCCAAAACCTGGGAAAAAAAGGGAAAAAAAGGGGAAAAAAGAGGAAAAAAAGTGGAAAAAGGGGAAAAAAGGGGAAAAAAAGGAAAAAAGGGGGAAAAAAGGGGAAAAAACGGGGGGAAAAAGGGGGAAAAAAGGGAAAAAATGGGGGAAAAAAGGGGGGAAAAAGGGGGAAAAAGGGGGAAAAAAGGGGAAAAAAGGGGAAAAAAGGGGAAAAAAGGGGAAAAAAGGGGAAAAAAGGGGGAAAAAAGGGGGAAAAAAGGGGAAAAAAAGGGGAAAAAAAGGGAAAAAAGGGGAAAAAAAGGGGGAAAAAGGGGGGGAAAAGGGGGGGAAAAGGGGGGAAAAAAGGGGAAAAAGGGGGAAAAAAAGGGGAAAAAAGGGGGAAAAAAGGGGGGAAAAAAAGGGGAAAAAAAGGGGAAAAAGGGGGGGAAAAAAAGGGGAAAAAAAGGGGAAAAAAAGGGGAAAAAAAGGGGAAAAAAAGGGGAAAAAAAGGGGAAAAAAAGGGGAAAAAAAGGGGAAAAAGGGGGAAAAAAGGGGGAAAAAAGGGGAAAATCAATCCCAGTTGACGCCAGGATATCCCGGGAAGCCCCATCCACACCTCGGGGTCACTGGGATCGTTGATAATTCCATCAGGATCATTAAGAATTCCCAATTAATTAAGGCTGGGGAGCTCCCGGAGCCAGCGGGAGGGGAAGGCAGAGCCGGGAATTCCCAGCGGGAAGCGAGGATCCGTTTTATTCCCCGTACAATGGGAAGGGAAATCACAAACGAACGGGAATTCCCGGGAATCCCGGGATCCCGGGGGGGCTCCGGGCGGTGCCGCTGTCCCGGCATTTCCAGGGGTAATTAAGAGCCCGGGGTAATTAGGAGCCAATTAATGACAAAGGGGATGCCCTCACCTCCCATCGCAGCTGCGGCGGAATGTTCCGGATCTGGATCTTCCGGCTCCTGCAAGGATGGGGAAAAGTCGGGATTGGGGCCGGGCCACGGATCCGAGCCAGCCCCGACATTCCAGGTGCTCCCTCCCGGGCGGATCCCAGCTGGTTGTGGGCATGGAATCGCCCCAGAGCTGTGCCAGGAGCGGAATCCTGGGATCCCTCTGGGAACAGAACCCCAGAATCCGCTGGGAGTGGAATTCCAGAATCCCACTGGGAACAGAATTCCAGGATCCCTCTGGGAACAGAATCCCAGAATCCCGCTGGGATCAGAACCCCAGGATCCCGCTGGGATCAGAACCCCAGGATCCTGCTGGGAGTGAAATTCTGGAATGGATCCTGAGGCAGAATTCCAGAATCTCCCCCAGGAGCAGAATTCCAGAATCCCAGAATCCTGCTGGAGATGAAATTCCAGAATCCCACTGGAAGCAAAATTCCAGGATCCCTCCGGAAACAGAATTCCAGAATCCCACTGGAGGGAAATTCTGGAATGGCTCCTGAAGCAGAATTCCAGAATCCCAGAATCCTGCTAGAAGTGAAATTCCAGAATCCCACTGGAAGCAGAATCCCAGGATCCCTCTGGGAACAGAATCCCAGAATCCTGCTAGAAGTGAAATTCCAGAATCCCACTGGGAACAACCCCAGAATCCCACTGGGAGTGAAATTCTGGAATGGCTCCTGAGGCAGAATTCCAGAATCTCCCCCAGGAGCAGAATTCCAGAATCCTGCTGGAAGTGAAATTCCAGAATCCCACTGAAAGCTGGATTCCAGAATTCCACTGGGACTGAAATTCCAGAATCCCTCTGGGATCAGAATCCCAGAATCCCGCTGGGAGTGGAATTCCAGAATCCCGCTGAAAGCAGAACTCCAGACTCTCTCCAGGAGCAGAATTCCACTGGGGACAGAATCCCGGAATTCCTCTGGGAGGGAAATTCAAGAATCCCTCCAGGAACAGAATTCCAGGATCCCTCTGGGAGGGAAATCCCGAAATCCTTCTAGGAGTGAAATTCCAGAATTCCCCTGAAAGCAGAATCCCAGGATCCTGCTGGAAGTGGAACTCCAGAATCTCCCCCAGGAGTGGAATTCCCGAATCCTGCTGGAAGTGGAACTCCAGAATCCCACTGAAAGCAGAATTCCAGACTCTCTCCAGGAGCAGAATTCTTTGGGAACAGAATTCCAGGATCCCTCTGGGAGGGAAATCCCGAAATCCTTCTAGGAGTGAAATTCCAGAATTCCCCCTGGTTGGGAAATTCCAGAATCCCTCTCGGAGCAGAATTCCGGAATCCTGCTGGAAGCAAAATTCCAGAATCCCTCTGGGAATGGAATTCCAGAATCCCACTGAAAGCAGAATTCCAGAATCCCACTGAAAGCAGAATTCCCCTCGGACCTGAATCCCGGATCCATCCCAGATTTTTATAATTGTAATTAAAATTAATGCCCTGAGCAGAATCCCAGATTCCTTCTCCCTCCCGGTTCAATCCCGAGCTTTTACGGGAAGGTTTTTCCCAGAGCTGTTCCTCACCCCAGCACAGATCCCAGAGCATTTCCCAAATCCCCCCAGAATCCCTGGATTTCCCCCTCTGCTTCCCAATCCCCGGATAAACCCGGGATTAAACCCGGAATGTTCCGGATTTCGGGGAATTCCGTCCATTTTGGGAGCAGCTGGGCTGAGCTGGAGCAGGAAATTCCCAAACCTGGATCCTGCCCGGTGCCTCCCTCCGGGAAGGATCCCAAAATCCCGGAATTCCCGGCTAATTGGGCCTCATTGTCTGGGTGATTGACAGCTGTCAGTCACACCCCGCTCAGATTTACGATTCCTGGCGTTCCGCCCGCCATGGGGAATTCCCTTCCTTATTCCCAGGTTTATTCCCAGGTTTATTCCCTTTTTTATTCCCTTCTTTATTCCCAGGTTTATTCCCTTCTTTATTCCCAGGTTTATTCCCATTTTTATTCCCTTCTTCATTCCCTTTTTAATTTCCATTTTTATTCCCTTTTTCATTCCCATTTTCATTCCCTTCTTTATTCCCATTTTTATTCCCTTTTTAATTCCCAGTTTTATTCCCATTTTTATTCCCTTTTTCATTCCCTTCTTCATTCCCAGTTTCATTCCCTTCTTTATTCCCAGTTTTATTCCCTTCTTTATTCCCTTCTTCATTCCCATTTTTATTCCCTTCTATATTCCCTTTTTCATTCCCTTCTTCATTCCCATTTTTATTCCCATTTTTATTCCCTTCTTCATTCCCTTCTTTATTCCCAGGTTTATTCCCTTCTTCATTCCCTTCTTTATTCCCTTTTTCATTCCCTTTATTCCCTTTTTCATTTCCTTCTTTATTCCCATTTTTATTCCCTTCTTTATTCCCTTTTTCATTCCCTTCATTCCCCATTCCCAGCCCCTGCACAGGCAGAACAATTCCACCAAAACTCCACCAAATCCATCGGGATTTTCCTGCTCGGGGATCCCAATCCCCCCCGGGGGATTTTGGGGCTCCACAGCCACAGTCTGGGATTTCGGAGCCTGTGGGGACAGGCGGATCCCAAATCCCAAATTCCCAAATTCCCAAATCCCCAGGGATCCAGGGAATCCACAGTCTGGGATTCCTGGGGGCGCTCAGAGCCTGTGGGGACAGGCGGATCCCAAATCCCAAATTCCCAAATTCCCAAATCCCCAGGGATCCAGGGAATTCACAGTCTGGGATTTCTGGGAGCGCTCGGAGCCTGTAGGGACAGGCGGATCCCAAATTCCCAAATTCTCAGGAATCCAGGAATTCCAGCAGTTTGGGATTTCTGGGAGCGCTCAGGGGATCGAGGAGCTTCGATCCCGCTCTGATCCCGACTGTGGGATGGAAACCTGGGAAGCCTTTTTGGGAATGGGACACCAGGAATTCCCTGACAGGAATGGGACACCAGGAATTCCCAATGGGAACGGGACACAAAGAATTCCCAAAGGGAATGGGACACCAGGAATTCCCAATGGGAATAATGGGATATGAGCAATTCCCTGTGGGAATAATGGGATATGAGGAATTCCTGACAGGAATGAGACACCAGGAATTTCCAAAGGGAATGGGATATGGAAAATTCCCTGAGGGAACAGGACACAAAGAATTCCCAAAGGGAAAGAGACACCAGGAATTCCTGACAGGAATGGGATATGAAGAATTCCCTATGGGAATGGGACGTGAGGAATTCCCTGTTCCCAATGGGAAACAGACACCAGGAATTCCCAATGGGAATAATGGGATATGAGCAATTCCCTATGGGAATAATGGGATATGAGGAATTCCCGACGGGAATGGGGCGCCAGGAATTCCCTGTGGGAATGGGATATGGAAAATTCCCTGAGGGAACAGGACACAAAGAATTCCCAAAGGGAATGGGAGACCAGGAATTCCCAATGGGAACGGGACGTGAGGAATTCCCTGTTCCCAATGGGAAAGAGACACCAGGAATTTCTCCGTTCCTCCATGAAAAGAATTCCTTGAAATCAGTGGAATCCCTAAAAAAAATTTAAAAAAGGCGGGAAAAAATTCCCAAATCCCTCCCGGATCAGAGGCAGCCCCCACTCCCAAATCCAGCAAACCTGGAAAAGAGGGGTGGAAAACCCTGGAAAAATCAGGGAAAACTCAAAAAAAATCGGGGAAAACCACAGAAAAAATATGGGGAAACCCCCAAAAAATCGGGGAAAACTAAAAAAAAAAAATCATGGAAAACCACAGAAAAAATATGGGAAACCCCCAAAAAATCAGGGAAAACTAAAAAAAAAAAATCATGGAAAACCACTTAAAAAATATGGGGAAACCCCAAAAAATCGAGGAAAACGAAAGAAAAGCTGGAAAAGGAGCAGGGATCCCTCATCCAACCAGAATTCCTGGGAAAATCCCTGGGAGCTTCAGCATGGCTGGGAATTGGGGCTGGAAGGGGCAGAAATTCCCCTTTTTTGGGGGGGAATTTTTCATTTAAATCCCAAAATTCCCAATTTTCCCCCCATTCCCTCCCTGGATTCGTCTGCCCGAGCTTGAACCCAAATTCCCACAGAAATCCCTGCTGGAATTCCACAAATTCAATTATTTCTCCTTTTCTCCCCCCAAAATTCCTCCCCCGTGGCTTCAAAATTCCCAATTTTCCCTGAAATTCCCATTTTTTTGGGGAGGTTTTCCCACGTTTCCCACAGGAAAATAAGGAAATAAAAGGGAATTTTCCTCACTTTTGGCCATTCCCAAATTGAATTTTCTCTCCCCGAGGTCCGGAATTTGATGGAATTCCCAAAGTTTCCAAACCTCAGGGATGAGATTAAAGGAAAAATCATCCAGAATTCGTTGAATTTTTTTACTTTTTTGGGCTAAAAATCCTCAAAACCCTCAGAATTCCCCAATATTTTTGTCCCCAGAAGTGAAAAATCCGGGAGCAGCTGGAAATTGGGAGCTCAAAGAAATAAAAGAAATTTAAATTTTAATTTTTTTTCTCTTTTTTGCTCCTCAAAATTTCGATTTTCCGGCTTTTTTGTTATTTTTTTTTATTAAAACTCCCAACCCAGCCTCGTTTGAATGGAAAAAATCAAGATTTTCAAAATTGGATTTAAAGCAGAATTTTAGTCCCAAAATCCACCTGGGTTCTCATTTTCCATGGAAAAGAATTTTCCAATTTTTTGGGTTCATTTTTGGGGTTTTTTTTGGTTCATTTTCGCTCCCGTTTCCAGCAAATCCTACCCCAAAAGAAAAGGGGGGAAAAAAAAAAGCAAATTTTGGGGTGAAAAGTGACAAAAAAAGGAGCCTCAACCTGGATTTGGATATTTTTCGTTGGGAACAATGAATTCCAGGATTTTTCCTGATGGAAAATGAGGATTTTTCCTGATGGGAACCCCCAGATTTGAAGGAAAATCCAAGAGAATTTCGGGATTTTTTTTTTTCCCAGCATTTCTCTGCCCTGAGCCGAACTTTGACGCCACTAAAATAATGAAAAATATCAATTTTTATAATTATAATTAAAATGAATGCCCTGAGCACAACCCCAGGAGGAGCTGGGGGTGAAAATCCCTTTAAAATTCCCATTTTTGGGGTTCAAATCCATCCCAGCCCCGAAATCCCAACCCCAAACGCCTGAATTTGGAATTTTTATTTCCTTAAAAATGATTTCATTTGAGATGAAATTTAAAATTTTCCCTGGTGACTCCAACAAGGAGAAATTCGGAGATTTTGGGGTTTGGAAATCCCGATTTTCTCCCCAATTTTCCCATCAACAAAATCCAAGGAAAAACAACGCCCAAAACCCAACAAAATGCTCAAAATGACCCTAAATCAACCCAAAATCTCATTTTCGTTCAAAAAATCCAATTTTTTATCAACATTTCTTCACAATTTAAGACTTTTACAGAATTCTGCTGCTATAATTCCCCAGATCATGAAAATAATTGGGAAAATCCCAGGAATTAATCCCAAATAAATAAATTTATTCCTCTTGGGGCCACACACCCTAAATTCCCATTTTTTGGCGCTGTTTTAACCCATTTTGGGGGTTTTTTAATTATTTTTTGAATTTTTTTTTTTAGGAGAGGTTTGAAAAATTTGGGGATAAACCAAGAGGAGAGAATTCCTTGGGAAGTTTTTTTAAGGATGAATGAATTAAAAACCACCCCAAATTCAGATTTTTTTAACAGCATTATTTCCACTTTAAACTAAATTTTTAAAAAAATTGGGGTTTTTTTTTTGGTGTTTTTTTAAAAAATAAAATAAATTAACTGGGAAGGGAAACCCCCCCTGCTCCTGACTCGTTTTCCCACATTTTTAAAGGGATCAAAAAAAAAAAGGGAGGAAAAAAAAAAAAAAAAGAAAAAAGAAAAAATGAACCTGAGGTTTTGGGGGAGGGGAAAGGGGAGGAATTTCCCTTTGGATCCCGAAATTCTCCCCTCTTTAACCCTTTCCTGCTCCCCGCCGCTCCAAACTGGAAATTCCAGCCTGGAAAACTGAAATGAGGATTAAAACAAACAAACAAAAAAATCTAAAAAAATCCCCCCAAAAAAATTTCGTTTTTAAGGGATCGTCTCCCCCCTTTCCCCGGCATCGGAGCAGCCGAAATCCCCCAAATTTCCCCCCAAAAAAATTCCATTTACAGCTCCCAGCTCGAGGGAAATGCCCCAAAATCGCCTTTTCCACACCCAAAATCACCAAATCCCTGCCCAGAGTGTCCGGGACGGTCCCGAAATCCCCCAAAATTCCCCCAAAAATCTTCCAGGAGGGCGGGGAGGGAAAAGCGGCGCTGGCCCTTTAAGAGCAGCCCATGAGGGGGGCACGGATTTTAACCCCAAAAAATCCCCCAAAAAGCCCCAAAAATGGGATTTTCCAGCCCAATCCAAGCATTTTTAGGGACGCCCAGGAGGAAAATAAAACCAAATCCCAAAATATTTAAAGGGGTTTTTTTTTTCCCCCTTTTTTTTTTTTCCCCAGCAATTTAAATCCCAGACCCCGAAGGAATATTCTCATTTTTAAAGGAATTATTTTGGGGCAAAAAAGGAGGAAATCTGCTCCTCCCTGCCCAAATTATTCATTATCCGATATAGGGGAGGAAATAGGATTTTCCAGGGTTTTTTTTTAAGGGATTTTTAAAAACTTTTCATGGAATTCCATCCCAATATTCCCCCCCATGCCCGGACACCGAAGCCACAGCAACAAAAACCACCAGGGAGGGAGGAAAAAAATTAATAAAAATTACAAATATTGCCCTAAAATCCGGGAATTTGGGCCGGGAAAACGGGGCTGGATTTGGGATCGCCCTTTTTGGGATCAGCCCCCTCCCGAGGTTTGGGAATTTTGGGAATTTTGAGGCGAGGCCAAAGGGGGCGATCCCAAAACGGGGCAGGGAAGGGTCGGGAAAAGGATTTGGGGAAAACTGGGATGGGATTTTGGGAATTTCGGGCTGGGATTTTGGGGAGTTTGGAACTGTGATTTTGGGAATTTGGAGCTGGGATTTTGGGGAGTTTGGGATGGGATTTTGGGCAAGTTTTGGGGTGGGATTTTGGGGGAGTTTGGTTGGGATTTGGAGAAATTTGGGGTCGGGATTTCGGGAAGTTTCGGGATGTGATTTGGGGAGTTTGGGGTTCGGATTTTGGAGAGTTTGGGGCCGGGATTTGGGGAAGTTTTGGGATGGGATTTTGGGAATTTGGGGCTGGATTTTGGGGAAGTTTCGGGATGGATTTTGGGATTTTTGGGTCGGGATTTTGGGGATTGGGGCCGGGATTTTGGGGATTTGGGGCCGGGATTTTGGGACTGGGATTTGAGGAAGTTCTGGGGTGGGATCTGAAGAATTTGGGGAAGTTTTGGGATGGGGGTTTTGGAATTTGGGGCCGGGATTTTGGGGAATTTGGGGTCGGGATTTGAGAAGTTCTGGGGTGGGATCTGGAGAATTTGGGGCTGGGATTTGGGGAAGTTTTGGGATGAGGATTTTGGGAATTTGGGGCCGGGATTTGGGGAAGTTTTGGGATGGGATTTTGGAATTTGGGGAAGTTTCGGGATGGGGATTTTGGGAATTTGGGGCCGGGATTTGGGGAAGTTTTGGGATGGGATTTTGGGAATTTGGGGAAGTTTCGGGATGGGGATTTTGGGAATTTGGGGCCGGGATTTGGGGAAGTTTCGGGATGGGGATTTCGGGAATTTGGGGCCGGGATTTGCCGGCGTCGCTGCCTCCCCTCCTGTTTCCCCTTTGGAAAAGGCGCCTCCGTCACGTGGCGATGGATTCGGGTCCAACGTGGACTCCTTGGGATCGGGAATTCCGGGAATTCCGGGAATTCCGCGAGTTTGGGGGGCGAAAAACGGCAGGGAAAAAAGGGGGGGGAATTTCCAGGGCAACCCCGAACCCGGGCGGGCCGGGGCGGATTTCCCGGGAATTGGGGGCGCGGGAGGAATTTCCAGAGCGCTCCGGCCCCAGCCGGGAACAACAAAGGCCGGGGAAGATGGAGAGGGATGGGATGGGCTGGGCGGGAGAGGCAGCTCCTGGGAAACCCAAAAGCGCCGCTTTTCACCCCAAAAACCCCCAGAATTCAGCCAGGATTTCACCCCTGCCCGCCCTCAGCAGCAGCGCGCTGGTTTTGTTCTTTTATCCCAGCAAAAAAAATCACTTTTTAAATAAGATTTTTTTTTAAATTAATTTTTTTCTATTTTTGTTTGAATTTTCCGTCTCCCAAAACAAAGGATTTCGCCTCATTTCCCAGCCCAGGCGCCAAAAGGAGCCGGGAGATTCTTCCACAAGTTTGGGAATCCCAGCCCAAAGCCATCCATCACCTCAGGCAGCGCCTGGAGAATTCCTGATTTCACCTTTTTTTTTCCCCTCCCTTTTAATTTAATGAAAAACTCGCAGGTTGAGTTTTCTTTGGGGAAAAAAAAAAAATCAATTAATTCATGGAATGTTTAATGAATTCATGAAACTCAGCTCAATGGGGCAAATCCCAGCCTAAAATCTCCGACGCTTCTTCGTTTTTTTCACATTTTTAGGTGGAAATTTTTGGCTTTTTCCGTCTCCTGTTTCCGCCCTCGTCACAAATTAATAATTCCGACGATAACGATTGAAAAAAATCAATTAAAAATCAATTAAAAATCAATTCAAACTCCACCTTTACCTTTGCTTTTTGGGCACCGAGTGCTCGATCTCCAGCTGCTTCCCATGGAGCTCCACTTTCCCTACAAAACAAAACCCGGGGTTGGAAAAAATCTGAGAGGGAAAACTCGGGGATACAAAAAGGGGGAATTTTCACCAAATGGGGATTTCCCTCCCCGCCGAATTCCTGCCCGAATTCCACCACCCAGACGCCGCTCGCGAGGGGATTTTGATGGAACGCGAGGTTCCAGAGGGGGAGTGGTGCCTCTGGAATTGTTCCTCGGGAATATTTCAGCCCGGAAGGATCCCAGGGATGAGATTTTTGGGTTGTTTTTTTGATGTTTTTTGGGGTGGATTTGGAGAATTCCCCCCCGTTTTCTTTCAGCCCTCCAGGAAAAGCCTTTGGAGAAAATTCCCTCCCTTTTTTTTCTCCCCCACCGGAAAGCTCCGAATTGGGGATTGCACAGGGATGGAGGATTTCTCCCGGAAAATGGAGAGGGATTCCCCTCGCTGCGGGCTCGGTCCGTGATTTATAATTTAATTTTTTTATTTTTTTAGGAGGGAACAGCGAAGAAGGAAAAGAATCCGGCGGGTGGAAGGAGATGGACAGGAAGGGGGAAAAAAAAATAAATTTAAAAAAGCCTCAAAATTCCCGATTTGCCCCCAAATTTGCCTCTTGCCGAGCTCTTGCCCGGCTGCTCCCAGCATGGCGACCTCGCCCCCGGACGGGCAAAGTCCGCGGGGCCCCGGCAGCGGCTCCGGGGGGACCCCGGGGCTTTGGGGGGCGCAGATCCTGGGGACCCCCGCGGGTTCGGGGTCGCTTCGTGTCCCCGTCCCGGCCGCGATTTCGGGGAAGGGACAAAAAGCGGGGATTGGAGGGGGAGGGGCTGGGGCTCGGGATTTGGGGGGTCCGGGGGGTTTGGGGGGGACAGGAGGGGCTGGGGGTCGGGAGGGATTTTGGGGCTCGGGATTTTCGGGATTCGGGAGGGATTTCGGGGTCTGAAGGGATCGGGAGGGATCGAGGGGTCGGGATTTGGGGGGTCGGGATTTGGGGGGGGATTTGGGGGATCGGGATTTAGGGGGGATTTGGGGAGTCAGGAGGGATTTGGGGGCTCGGGATTTAGGGGGGATTTGGGGGGTCGGGATTGATGAGGGGGCTCAGGAAGCTCTGGGGGTCCGGGAGGGATCGAGAGGGCCGGGATCGAGTGAGGGTCGGGAGGGATCGAGGGGCCGGGAGGGATCGAGGGGCTGGGGTTTGGGGGTTTGAGAGTTTGGGATTTGGGGGTTTGGGATTGGGGGATTTGAGGATTTGGGGGTTTGAGATTTGGGGGATTTGAGGGTTTGAGATTTGAGGGTTTGGGATTTCGGGGTTTGGGGATTTCGGGCTTCGGGGATTTGAGGGTTTCGGGGATTTGAGGGTTTCGGGGTTTGGAGGTTTGGGGGTTTGGAGGTTTGGGGGTTTAGGATTTGGGGGTTTGGGAAGGGCTCGGGCTGGCTGCGCGCCTCACCCGAGAAAGTTTCGATGGCTTTCATGGCCCACTGCTCGTCGGGGCAGTCCACAAAGGCATAGCCGGACTTGACGAGGAACTGGCCGCTGAAGGAGATCTGGTGCTCGGCGAACACTTTCTCCAGCTCGGCGGCGGTGACGCCCTCGGGCAGGTTCCCGATGTAGAGCTTGTTCATGGCTCCGGGGGGCTCGGGGGGCTCCGGGGGGCTCCGGCCGCGCGCTGCCGGCGCGGGGCGGCTCCGCTGCGCCCCCCGAGCTTCGCCCCGGATTTTTTCCCCCTCTGGTTGTTTTCTTTTTTCCCTTTTTTTGGCCTTTTTGTTGTTTTTTTAGGGTTTTTTTTTCTGCCCCCTTCTGCCGAGCGGATTTCGGTGCCGTTGGGGAGGGGGGCGGCGGCCGCTGGAGGAGGAGGAGGAGGAGGAGGAGGAGGAGGAGGAGGAGGAGGAGGAGGAAGGAGAGGAGGGAGCGGCCCCGGCGGGCAGGGCGGTGGCGCCGGTGGCTGCGGGGCCCCCGAGGCGGCCCCGAGCGGCCCCGGAGCGGCACCGGACACCGGGCGGGGGGCGCGGAGGGGCGAGGGCGAGCGCGGAAACGTTCGCGGGGCGAAGCCACGTGGTGGGGAGGGGGGAGGGCCGGGGGAGGGGCCGGGCCGGGGGAGGGGGCGGCGGCCGCCGGGCTCGTTTCCATTTATTTATTTATTTATTTATTCGGTTATTTATTTATTCCGTCATTTATTTGTTTGTTTGAATCCCGGTCCGTTGTTGCTCCTCGGGATAAGGGGGGGGGGCGCGTCCACACCCGGAACCCCCCCCAGACCCCCCCCAAATCCTCCCCAACCCCCACCGGGGGCTCCTCGGTCCCATCTGCTGCGCCCCTCCCCCCCCCCCCATGGCCGCCCCCTCCCCTCCCTCCCCTCCCCTCCCCCCGGAGCCTCAATGGGATTTTCTGGGTGTAAAAAACTTCGGCTTCAAAGGGGCCGGGAGGGCCCTGGCGCCAGCCCCGGGCTCGCCCCCTCCCCCCGGGGCTGCCGGGACCCCCGGGCGGGTTCCGGGGGCGGCGCGGGCACAAAGGGACCCCCCCCCCCAAAGCGGCCCCTCCGCGCTCCCCCGCTGCCTTTTCGGGACAGTTTTTATTTTTAGCTCGGAGCTGGGTTGAAAATAGCAGCGAGCCCACCCCGAGACCACCGCCCAAAGCGGCACCCCCGGGCCCCGACCCCGCGGCGGTGGCGGCACCGGGGCTGGGCTGGGGGCTCGGGGGCACCGGGGGTTCCGGGGCTGGGTCGGGATCTGGGCTAGGGGCTCGGGGGGCACCGGGGGTTCCGGGGCTGGGCTGGGGGCTCGGGGGGCACCGGGGCTGGGCCGGGGGCTCGGGGGCACCGGGGCTGGGCTGGGGGCACCGGGGGCTCTGGGGCTGGGCCGGGGGCTCGGGGGGCACCGGGGATTCCGGGGGATCGGGTCTGGGCTGGGGGCACCGGGGGTTCCGGGGGCTCTGGGGGCACCGGGATCTGGGCTGGGGGCTCCGGGGCTGGGCCGGGGGCTTGGGGGGCACCGGGGGTTCCGGGGGCACCGGGGCTGGGTCGGGAGCTGGGCCGGGGGCTCCGGGAATCGCGGGCCAAGAGCTCGGGGGGCTCCGGGGGGTGTCGGGGGCTCTGGGACACCGGGGTTGAGTTGGGGGCTCAGGGGGCTCCGGGGCTGGGCCGGGGGCTCCGGGAAGTGCGGACCAAGGGCTCGGGGGGCTCCGGGGCTGGGCCGGGGTCTCGGGAGGCTCCGGGGGCTCTGGGACCCCACGGCTGAGCTGGGGTTCCGCGGTTTCGGGGGGCACCGGGGGCACCGGGGCTGGGCCGGGGGTACCGGGGGAGCCCCGGGGGTACGGTCGGGACTGGGCTGGGGGACACCGAGGGGCTCGGGGGGCTCCGGGGCTGGGCCGGGGGCTCGGGGGGCACCGGGGGGCACCGGGTGCTGAGGGTTCGGGGGGCACCGGGGGCTGAGGGTTCGGGGGCTCAGGGGTCCGGGGGTCTCCGAGGGCTTTGGGCGGCTCTTGGGGGCTCCGGGGTGTTTGGGGGTCTCCGGTGGCACCGGGGCTTTGGGATATCGGGGTCTCCGGGGCTTTGGGGGGGATCTGGGGGGCTCTGAGGGGTTTTTGGGGTCTCCGGGGTCTTTGGGGGGCTCCGGTGGTACCGGGGGCTTTGGGGTCTCGGGGGCTCGGGGTCTTTGGGAGGCTCCGGGGTCTTTTGGGGGCTCCGGTGGTACCGGGGGCTTTGGGATCTGGGGGTCTCCGGGGGGTTCTTGGGGTCTCCGGGGGGGTTTTTGGGGTCTCCGGGGTCTTTGGGGGGCTCCAATGGCGGCTCCCCCGTTCCCCCCCGCGCTCTCATTAACTCTTAACGAGGGCAGCGCTTAATGAGCGCGGCTCGTAATGAGCGCGGGCAGCCCCGCCCCGGGCCCGCCTGCTGAGGGAGCGGGAAAATGGGGGAAAAATCCTAAAAAAATGGGGGAAAAATCTTTAAAAAATGGGGGGAAAATCCTGGAAAATGGGGGGAAAATCCTGGAAAATGGGAAAAAATCCTGGAAAATGGGGGGAAAATCCTGGAAAATGGGGGAAAATCCTGGAAAATGGGGAAAAATCCTGGAAAATGGGGGGAAAATCATAAAAAAATGGGGAAAAATCATTAAAAAATGCTGAAAAAAACCCTGGGGAACACTCCTGAAAAATGGGGGGAAAATCCTAAAAAAGGGGAAAAATCCTGGAAAATGGGGGAAAAGTCCTAAAAAAGTGGGAGGAAAATCCTAGAAAATGGGGGGAAAATCCTAAAAAAATGGGGGAAAAATCCTGGAAAATGGGGGAAAATCCTAAAAAAATGCTGAAAGAAAAAAATTGGGGAAAACTCCTGAAAAATGGGGGAAAAACCTAAAAAATGCTGAAAAAAACCCTGGGGAACACTCCTGAAAAATGGGGGAAAAATCCTAAAAAAGGGGAAAAATCCTGGAAAATGGGGAAAAATCCTAAAAAAATGGGGAAAAATCCTAAAAAAATGCTGAAAAAAATTGGGGAAAAATCCTAAAAAAGGGGAAAAATCCTGGAAAATGGGGGAAAAAATCTTAAAAAAATGGGGGAAAAATCCTAAAAAAATGGGGAAAAATCCTAAAAAAATGCTGAAAAAAAATTGGGGAAAACTCCTGAAAAATGGGGGAAAAATCTTAAAAAAATGCTGAAAAAAAATTGGGGAAAACTCCTGAAAAATGGGGGAAAAATCCTGGAAAATGGGGGAAAATCCTAAAAAATGGGGGAAAAATCCTAAAAAAATGGGGGAAAAATCCTAAAAAATGCTGAAAAAAAATTGGGGAACACTCCTGAAAAAATACCTTAAAAATACGAAAAAAACTCCCAAAAAATGGGGGGGGGGGAATCTTTGAAAATGGGGGGGGAAAATCGAAAATAAATGGGGAAAATTTTTTAAAATAATATGGAAAAATTCTTTAGAAATATAGGGAAAAAATTCCTAAGAATATGGGGGAAAAAATCTTATAAAAATGTGGATAAATCCCTAAAAAATGTGAAAAAATTAAAAAAATAAATGTAGGAAAATTCCTGAAAATTGTGGAAAAATTCCTAAATAATGTGGGGAAAAAAATCCTAAAAAATGTGGGAAGAAATCAAAAAAAAAAAGTGGGAGAAGTCTTTGGAAATGTGGAAAAATAAAAGTTTTTAAAATCCAGAAAAATGCGTGGAAAAAAAAACTTGAAAAATGCGGGGAAAATTGTGGGAAAAATCCTAAAAAATGTGGGAAAATTCCCAAGTTAGTGGTGGAGGATTGGGCTGGGCTCAGGCTGGTTCTGTGCCTGCAAAAAATCCAGGCAGATTTATTTTATTTTTATTTTATTTTATTTTATTTTATTTTATTTTATTTTATTTTATTTTATTTTATTTTATTTTATTTTATTTTATTTATTTTTTATTTTTATTTTATTTTATTTTTATTTTATTTTATTTTATTTTATTTTTATTTTAATTTTATTTTATTTTATTTTATTTTTTATTTCCCCCCCCCAGGCTGAGGGGGGAATTCACCGCCCAATAAATCAATTTACCCTCACTCGGGACACCCAAAAATGAATTTTTTAACCTCAAAAAGGAGACGCAGCCGCGCCCCCCCTCGGACCCGCGCTCGAAGGAAAATTCATCCAAAGGAATCCCGAAAATCCCGGGATTTGTGGGAAAACCCCTCCGGCTCCCCCTCCCGGCCTGGAATCCCGGGAATTTTTGGGTTTAATTCTGGGAAATTCGGGATCCCAGCGCTCCAAGCCCATCCCAGTCTGTGGGGGCGATCCTGGATGAATAAATTAAATTTGAAAAAAATAAAAATTCAAGTTAAAAAAAAAACCTCAAAATTCAAATTTAAAACCCCTCGAAATTAAATTAAAAAAAAAAAAAATCAAATTTAAATTTAAAAAATCTCAAAGTTCAAGTTAAAAAGGCAACATTGAAATTAGAAAACTTAAAATTGAAAAAAAAAAAAAAGAAAAAAACCCCACAAAATTCAATTAAAAATCTACAAAATTCAATTAAAAATCCACAAAATTCAATTAAAAACTACAAAATTCAATAAAAATCTAAAAAATTCAATAAAAATCCCTCGATATTCAGTGAAATCGCCCCTTCCCAAAAAAAACCCAAAGTGGGGATAAAAATCCATTCCCAGCTCGGGATCCATCCCTGATTCCCAGCTGGGATTTTTTGGGATTGGGATTTGCTGGATGAGGGGCAGAAACGAGAGGGGAAAAAAACCCCAAAAATAGGGAAAAAAACACCCAAAAATGGGGGAAAAAATTCAAAAAATTGGGAAGAAAAACCCAAAATGGGAAAAAAATCCCAGAAATTGGGAAGAAGCACCCAAAAATGGGGGAAAAAATAAAAAAAATTGAGGGGGGGAGAGGGAAAAACCACCCCCAAAATGGGGGAAAAATTCCAAAATTGGGAAGAAAAACCCCAAAATGGGGAAAAAATCCCAGAAATTGGGAAGAAGCACCCAAAAACGGGGAAAAAAATTAAAAAAAAATGGAGGGGGGGGAGAGGGAAAAAACCACCCCAAAAATCGGGGAAAAAATTCCAAAAATTGGGAAGAAGCACCCAAAAATGGGGAAAAATTTTTTTAAAAAATTGAGGGGGGGAGAGGGGAAAAAAACACCCCAAAAATGGGGAAAAAATTCCAAAAATTGGGAAGAAAAACCCAAAATGGGAAAAAATCCCAGAAATTGGGTAGAAGCACCCAAAAATTGGGAAAAAAATTTTAAAAAATGGAAGGAGGGGGGGAGGGAAAAAAACACCCCAAAAATGGGGGAAAAAATTCCAAAAATGGGGAAAAATTTTTAAAAAAAAGGAAGGGGGGGGGAGGGAAAAAACCACCCCCAAATGGGGGAAAAAATTCCAAAATTGGGAAGAAAAACCCAAAATGGGAAAAAAACTCCCAGAAATTGGGAAGAAGGACCTAAAAATGGGGAAAAATTTTAAAAAAATTGAGGGGGGGGGGAGAGGGAAAAAACCACCCCAAAAATGGGGAAAAAATTCCAAAAATTGGGAAGAAGCACCCAAAAACGGGGAAAAAATTAAAAAAAAAAATTGAGGGGGGGAGAGGGAGAGGGAAAAAACCACCCCAAAAATGGGGGAAAAAATTCCAAAAATGGGGAAAAATTTAAAAAAAAAGGAAGGGGGGGGGAGGGAAAAAACCACCCCAAAAATGGGGGAAAAAATTCCAAATTTGGGAAGAAAAACCCCAAAATGGGGAAAAAAATCCCAGAAATAGGGAAGAAGCACCCAAAAATGGGGAAAAAATTTAAAAAAAAAATGAAGGGGGGGAGAGGGAAAAAACCACCCCAAAAATCGGGGAAAAAATTCCAAAAATTGGGAAGAAAAACCCCAAAAATTGGGAAAAAAAATCCCAGAAATTGGGAAGAAGCACCCAAAAATGGGGGAAAAATTAAAAAAAAAAATTGAGGG
Organism: Agelaius phoeniceus; assembly: GCF_051311805.1. NCBI lineage: Eukaryota > Metazoa > Chordata > Aves > Passeriformes > Icteridae > Agelaius > Agelaius phoeniceus. The sequence continues at coordinate 833,686 of NC_135290.1, read as the reverse complement.
GGGGAGAGGGAAAAAACCACCCCAAAAATGGGGGAAAAATTCCAAAAATTGGGAAGAAAAACCCAAAAATTGGGGAAAAATTAAAAAAAATATGATGGGGGGGAGGGAAAAAACCACCCCAAAAATCGGGGAAAAAAATCCAAAAATTGGGAAGAAGCACCCAAAAATGGGGAAAAATTTTTTTAAACAATGGAGGGGGGGAGAGGGAAAAAACCACCCCAAAAATGGGGGAAAAAGGACCTAAAATGGGGGGGAAACCACCTCAAAATTGGAATTTTTTTGTTTCCCCCCAGCTCCCAAGAGGTTTTGGCGCCGCTTTGGAAATTCCTGAAGGGAGGAATTTGGGGATTGGACCCAAAATTGGGAATTTCCTGCCGTTTTCCTGAAGTTTTGGTGATCTCAGAGGGGGGAAAAAATAACCTAAAATTCCAATTTTGGGAAGGCAGGAAGGGATGGATCCGTCCCCAAATCCCCGAGGTCGCTCCCAATCCCGTTTTCCCCGAATCCCTTTGGGATCCGAATTTCCCGGGATTCCAGCCCCGCTTGGGTTTCCCGGGATGGAGCCCCCGGGGCTGGGTTTGCACCGGGATTCGGGACAATTCCCGCTTTTCTGGGAATTCCTGGGAATTCCCGGGGTTTGCACCGGGATTCGGGACAATTCCCGCTTTTCGGGCAATTCCTGGGATTCTCTGGGATTCCCGGGATGTGGAGCCGGGGTTTGGGACAATTCCCGCTTTTCTGGGAATTCCTGGGGTTTCCTGGGAATTCCTGGGGTTTGCGCCGGAATTTGGGACAATTCCCGCTTTTCTGGGATTTCCTGGGATTCCCGGGGTGGAGCCGGGATTTGGGACAATTCCCGCTTTTCTGCGAATTCCCGGGAATTCCCGGGGTTTGCACCGGGGTTTGGGACAATTCCCGCTTTTCTGGCAATTCCCGGGAATTCCTGGGGTTTGCACCGGGATCCGGGACAATTCCCGCTTTTCTGGGAATTCCTGGGAATCCCAGGAAGGGCGGGGTTTGCACCAGAATTTGGGACAATTTCTGTTTTCCTGGGAATTCCTGAGAATCCTGGGGTGGGGAGGGACGAGGTTTGCACCGGTTTTTGGGACAATTCCCGCTTTCCTGGGGTTCCCTGGGAATTCCCGGGGTTTGCACCGGGATTCGGGACAATTCCCGCTTTTCTGGGAATCCCAGGAAGAAGCCGGGGTTCGCACCGGGATTTGGGACAATTCCTGTTTTCCTGGGAATTCCTGAGAATCCTGGGGCTGCGGAGGGACGAGGTTTGCACCGGGACTTGGGACAATTCCCGCTTTTTTGGGAATTCCTGGGATTCCCTGGGATTCTCTGGCATTCCCGGGGTTCGCACCGGGATTTGGGACAATTCCCGCTTTTCTGGGAATCCCGGGAAGGGCGGGGTTTGTAACAGGATTTGGGACAATTTCTGTTTTCCTGGGAATTCCTGAGAATCCTGGGGCTGGCCAGGGACGAGGTTTGCACCGGTTTTTGGGACAATTCCCGCTTTTCTGGGATTTCCTGGGATTCCCGGGGTTTGCACCAGAATTTGGGACAATTTCTGTTTTCCTGACAATTCCTGAGAATCCTGGGGCTGGGCAGGGACGGGGTTTGCACCGGTTTTTGGGACAATTCCCGCTTTCCTGGCAATTCCCGGGTTTCTCTGGGATTCCCGGGGTTCGCGCCGGTTTTTGGGACAATTCCCGCTTTTCTGGCAATTCCCGGGAATTCCCGGGGTTCGCACCGGTTTTTTGGGACAATTCCCTCTTTCCTGGCAATTCCCGGGATCCCCCCCGCGCACATCTGGCGCTCAGTCCCGCCCCTCCCCGCTCCAGATGTTCCGGGATCACCGGGAGCGGCCGGGAATTGCTCTCACCCCATTAATCCCCCCCTAATGAGGGGGAAAATCGGGAATATGGCCCCGAGCGGTGCCATAAACGCCGTGATTGCCCCGGAGCACGCACCGTGAAGATCCCGGGATAAGAATTCCCGCATTCCCGCTTTTCCCGGTGCTCCCGGGCACGGCCCGGCCCGGACGGGAACGGGAACGGCGCTAATTGGGCCCCCCCGGGTGGGTAATTAGCGCCTAATGGACCCTAATGAGCGATAACGGCCGCGGCTTATGGGGAATAACGGGGAATAATGGGGAATAACGGGGAATAATGGGGAATAATGGGGAATAATGGGGAATAATGGGGGATAATGGGGGATAATGGGGGAATGGGGTATCCATGGAGAGGGGAATGGGATTGGGAATGGGGAATAATGGGGAATAATGGGGAATAATGGGGAATAATGGGGTATCCATGGAGGGGGGAATGGGATTGGGAACGGGGAATAATGGGGAATAATGGGGAATAATGGGGTATCCATGGAACAGGGAATGGGGAATAATGGGGAATAATGGGGTATCCATGGAGAGGGGAATGGGGAATAATGGGGAATAATGGGGGAATAATGGGGAATGGGGTATCCATGGAGAGGGGAATGGGATTGGGGAATAATGGGGGAATAATGGGGAATAATGGGGAATAATGGGGTATCCATGGAGAGGGGAATGGGAATGGGGAATAATGGGGAATAATGGGGTATCCATGGAACGGGGAATGGGATTGGATATGGGGAATAATGAGGAATAATGGGGAATAATGGGGTATCCATGGAGAGGGGAATGGGATTGGATATGGGAATGGGGTATCCATGGAGCGGGGAATGGGGAATAATGGGGAATGGGAATGGGGAACAATGGGGGAATGGGGTATCCATGGAGCAGGGAATGGGATTGGATATGGGAATGGGGTATCCATGGAACGGGGAATGGGAATGGAAATGGGGAACAATGGGGGAATGGGATTGGGAATGGGGTATCCATGGAGCAGACAATGTGATTGGGAATGGGGAATGGGGTATCCATGGAACGGGGAATGGGATTGGGAATGGGGTATCCATGGAGCGCGGAATGGGGAATAATGGGGGAATGGGGTATCCATGGAGCTGGGAATGGGATTGGGATTGGGAATGGGGTATGGGGTATCCATGGAGCAGGATATGGGATTGGGAATGGGATATCCATGGAGCGGGGAATGGGGAACAATGGGGGAATGGGGAATAATGGGGGAATGGGGTATCCAGGGAGTGGGGAATGGGAATGGGAATGGGGAATAATGGGGAATGGGAATGGGGAACAATGGGGGAATGGGGTATCCATGGAGCGGGGAATGGGATTGGGGAATGGGATTGGGAATGGGAATAGGAATGGGGTATCCATGGAGCAGGGAATGGGAATGGGGAACGGGGAATAGGAATGGGGTATCCATGGAGCAGGATATGGGATTGGATATGGGATCTGAGAACGGGGTATCCAGGGAGCGGGATATGGGATTGGGATATAGGATTGGGAATGGGGAATGGGATCTGGGAATGGGGAATTGGAGCAGGATGAGATATGGGATTGGGATCTGGGAATGGGGTATCCATGGAGCGGGGTGGGATATGGGATCTGGGAATGGGATATGGGATTGGGAATGGGGCATCCATGGAGCGGGGAATGGGAATGGGGAACAATGGGGGAACGGGGTATCCATGGAGCTGGGAATGGGGAATGGGAATGGGGAATGGGGTATCCATGGAGCAGGGAATGGGGACAGGGATATCCATGGAGCAGGATATGGGATGGGGGTATCCATGGAGTGGGGTGGGATATGGGATCTGGGAATGGGGAATGGGATTGGGAATGGGGTATCCATGGAGCAGAATGGGATTGGGATCTGGGAATGGGGAATGGGATTGGGATCTGGGATTGGGATCTGGGAATGGGGTATGGGAATGGGGTCCATGGGGCAGGATGAGATCTGGGATATGGGATGTGGGATTGGGGTATCCATGGAGCAGGGAGAGCCTCTCCTGGGATGGGATCTGGGAATGGGGTGTCCATGGCAATTCCTAAATGAGATTTGGGAATCCCAGACTGGATCTGCCCCTCTCCATCCCATTTTTGGGGAGCAAACGCTGGATTTGGGGCTGGCAGGCGCCTGAAATCCGAGGATTTCACCAAAGAAGGAGCAGGCTGGGGGTTTTTCCATGGCAAAAATGGGAATTCTGGGGGGGGGAGTTTTCCATGGAGTCAGGGCCCCATTAATGCCCCGATGCAGAAATGTTTAATTGCCATTAATGTCAATATTTTCCGAGGTGATTTCCTGCTGGGAATGGCCCCAGTTCCCGGCTGGATTTCCTGGATACCCTCGGGAGTTGGGATAAAAACGGCCCCGAGCGGCCCCAGGGCCTCAGAGCTGCTGGGAACCCGCACAGGGAGGTGAGAAATCCCGGGAAAATGGGAAATTTGGGGAGAAATGCTGGAATTGTGGGGGGAAATGGGAGCTACAGGGGGAAAACGGGAATTTCTGGGGGAGAAATTGGAATTCCACGGGGAAAAATTGGAACTACAGGGGGAAATTGGAATTCCAGGGAGAAATGGGAATTTCTGGGGGAAATTGGAATTCCAGGGAGAAATGGGAACTACAGGGAAGAATGGGAATTCTGGGGAAAATGGGAGCTACAGGGGGAAAATGGGAATTTCTGGGGAAAATTGGAATTCCAGGGAGAAATGGGAACTACAGGGGAAAATGGGAATTTCTGGGGGAGAAATTGGAATTCCACGGGAAAAAAATTGGAACTACAGGGGAAAATGGGAATTTCTGGGGGAAAATCGGAATTCCACGGAAAAAAACTGGAATTACAGGGGAAAATGGGAATTTCTGGGGGAAAATTGGAATTCCAGGGAGAAATGGGAACTACAGGGAGAAATGGGAATTCTGGGGAAAATGGGAATTTCTGGGGGAGAAATCGGAATTCCACGGGAAAAAATTGGAACTACAGGGGGAAAATGGGAATTTCTGGGGAAAATTGGAATTCCAGGGAGAAATGGGAACTACAGGGGAAAATGGGAATTCTGGGGGAAATGGGAACTACAGGGGGAAAATGGGAATTTCTGGGGGAAAATTGGAAATCCAGGGAGAAATGGGAACTAGAGGGAGAATGTGAATTTCTGGGGGAAAATTGGAATTCCAGGGAGAAATGGGAATTCTGGGGGAAGTGGGAATTCTGGGAAACACGTGAATTCCAGGGAGAAATGGGAATTTTGGGAAATACGGGAATTCCAGGGGGAAAATAGGAATTCCGTGGGGGGAAAAAAATAAAATAAAATTTAAAAAAAAAAGGGGAATTTCTGGGAAAATTGTTATTCTGGGGGAAATGGGAATTGCGCAGGGAAAATGGGAATTGCACGGGGAAAATGGGAATTGCGCAGGGAAAATGGGAATTGCAGAGGGAAAATGGGAATTGCAGAGGGAAAATGGGAATTGCAGAGGGAAAATGGGAATTCTGGCTCTGTCTCTCCGTGGCCCTGGGGTGGGGAAGGGGGGGAACGGTCCCGGGGCGTTCCCGCCGTGAATTGGGAGCGCTCGGGGAGCGGAGCGGGGCCGGAAGCGCATCCCGGGCGCGCCGCAGGTGCCGGAGATCGCGGAGATCCCGAGGGAATCCCGGCCGGGAGGAGCAAAATGGCCCCGAGGGCGCTGCGGGCGCTGCCGCTGCTGCCGCTGCTGCTGCTGCTGCTGGCCCGGATGGGAGCGGCGGGCGCGGAGGAGAGCGCGGGGTGAGCGGGGAACGGGGAACGGGAATGGGAACGGGGTGAGCGGGGAACGGGAATGGGAACGGGGTGAGCGGGGAACGGGAATGGGAACCGGGAATGGGAACGGGGTGAGCGGGGACCAGGAACGGGAACGGGAACCGGGAATGGGAACGGGGTGAGCGGGGTACGGGAACGGGAACGGGGAACGGGGAATGGGAACGGGAACCGGGAATGGCCCGGGGTGAGCGGGGACGGGAACGGGGAACCGGGGAACGGGGTGAGCGGGGACGGGAACGGGAACCGGGAATGGGAACCGGGAACGGGGAATGGGAACGGGGTGAGCGGGGAACGGGAACGGGAAGCGGGAATAGGAACGGGGTGAGCGGGGACGGGAACCGGGAATGGCCCGGGGTGAGCGGGGAACGGGAACCGGGAATGGGAATGGGAACGGGGAATGGGAACCGGGAATGGGAACGGGGTGAGCGGGGAATGGGAACGGGGAATGGGAACCGGGAATGGGAACGGGGTGAGCGGGGACGGGAACCGGGAACCGGGGAACGGGGAATGGGAACGGGGTGAGCGGGGGACGGGAACGGGAACGGGAACGGGGAACCGGGAACGGGAACGGCCCGGGGTGAGCGGGGAACGGGGAACCGGGAATGGGAACGGGGTGAGAGGGGAACAGGAACCGGGAACCAGGGAACCGGGAACGGCCCCGGGGTGAGCGGGGAACGGGAACGGGGTGAGAGGGGAACGGGAACCGGGAATGGGAACGGGGTGAGAGAAGGACCAGGACCGGGAGCCGGGAACCGGGAACGGCCCGGGGTGAGCGGGGGACGGGAACCGGAACCGGGAACGGGAACGGCCCCAGGATGAGCGGGGAACTTCCCCGGGGTGAGCGGGGAACGGGAACCGGGAACGGGAACGGCCCCAGGATGAGAGAGGGACCAGGACCGGGAACCGGGACCGGGAACGGCCCGGGGTGAGCGGGGACCGGGAACCGGGAACGGGGAACCGGGAGCGGCCCCGGGGTGAGCAGGGAACGGGAACCGGGAATGAGGAACCGGGAACGGCCCCGGGGAACCGGGAACGGGAACGGCCCCGGGGTGAGCGGGGACCGGGGAGCCCGGAGCCTTCTCGTGCCCCTCGGGGCGGAGTCCATGGGTTTGGGGCGGGATCCCTGGATCAGCCCCAAACGCGCGGGATCAGCCCCCGCTGTCCCCGCTGTCCCCCTGTCCGTCTGTCCCCCCGCCAGCCCGTCTGTCCCCGCTGTCCCCGCTGTCCCCGCTGTCCCCACTGTCCCCCTGTCCCCCTGTCCCCGCTGTCCCCCTGTCCGTCTGTCCCCCTGTCCCCCTGTCCCCGCTGTCCCCCTGACCCCGTGTCCCCCTGCCAGCCCGTCTGTCCCCGCTGTCCGTCTGTCCCCGCTGTCCGTCTGTCCCCGCTGTCCCCGCTGTCCCCCTGTCCGTCTGTCCCCGCTGTCCCCGTGACCCCGCTGTCCCCCCGCCAGCCCGTCTGTCCCCGCTGTCCGTCTGTCCGTCTGTCCCCCTGTCCCCGCTGTCCCCCCTGACCCCGTGTCCCCCTGCCAGCCCGTCTGTCCCCGCTGTCCGTCTGTCCCGCCGTTACTCCGAGGCCACCCTGGCCAGCGATTACAGCCGCACCATGGACCACGTCCTGCGCAAGAACTTCGTGGAGTGGCTGCTGGCCCGGCGCGAGAGGAAAAGGCAGTGAGCTCCTGCTCCCAAAGCCCCCGAGCCCGCATTCCCAATTCCTCAGCCTCTGGGTCCCCGAATTCCCCAATTCCCGAATCCCTGAGTTCCTGAATCCCCACATCCCCCAATTCCCCAATTCCCGAATCCCTGAGTTCCCGAATCCCTGAGTTCCTGAATCCCCACATCCCCCAATTCCCCAATTCCCGAATCCCTGAATCCCAAACTCCCCACTTCCCAAAGTCCCCACATCCCCCAATTCCCAATCTCTCCAGTTCCCAAATTCCCCAGTTGCCAACTCCCGAATCCCCAAATTCCCCAATTCCCCGAACTCCCAAATCCTGCAAATTCTCGGATTCCCCGAGTCCTGAATTCCCCAATTTCCCAAACTCAATTCCTCAATTCCCGAATTTCTGAATCCCTCAATTCCTCAATTCCCAAATTCCTCAACCTTCCCAACCCCCCCAGTTCCCGACCTCCCCGAATCCTGAATTCCCAAATTCCCCAATTCCAGAATCCCCAATTTCCCAATTCCGTGATTCCCAAACTCCCAAATTCCCGAACCCCCAAACTCCCCAATTCCCCAATTCCCGAACCCCCAAACTCCCCGAATCCCCAATTCCCGAATCCCCAAACTCCCCAATTCCCCAATTCCAGAATCCCCAATCCCAAATTCCCCCAATTCCCAAACTCCCCAATTCCCGAATCCCCAAACTCCCCGAATCCCCAATTCCCGAATCCCCAAACTCCCCAGTTCCCCGATTCCCGAACCCCCAAACTCTCCGAATCCCCAATTCCAGAATCCCCAATCCCAAATTCCCCAATTCCCCAATTCCCGAATCCCCAATCTCCCCGAATCCCCAATTCCCGAACCCCCAAATTCCCCAATTCCCGAACCCTTAAACTCCCCAATTCCAATTCCCCAATTCCAGAATCCCCAATCCCAAATTCCCCAAATTCCCAAACTCCCGAATTCCCGAACCCCCAAAATCCCCAATTCCCCAATTCCAGAACCCCCAAAATCCCCAATTCCAGAACCCCCAAAATCCCCAATTCCCGAACCCCCAAAATCCCCAATTCCCGAACCCCCAAACTCCCCCGTTCCCCAATCCCAGCGTCCCTGGTGTTTTTCCCTCTTTGGAATTGGGATTTTCCCATCTTTTCCCCAACCCCTTTTCCCATCCCTCCCTCCCTCCGGGATTTCTGGCGCAGCGGGATCCTGGCACCCTCTGCTGGATTTTTGGGATCACCTCGGGAATTTCCCCATTTTTTTCCCCCTTTTCCTTTCCCAGCGACAGCGCGGAGCTGCTCAGGAGGGAGGCAGAGACCCCAAAAGGGGCCGGGGACGGGGAAAATTCGGATTTGGGAGCTCCGGGAGCCAAAGGGTTCCCGGGATGGCTCGGGAAAAACCGGGAAAAGCAGAGGTGAGGCGGGAAGGGAAACCGGGATGGGGGAATTTGGGGTTTCTGTGGGAATTTGGGGTGGTTTTATGGAAATTCGGGGTATTTGGGGGTTTTTTAAAGGAAATTTAGGGTATTTTGGGGGGTTTTTTAAAGGAAATTTAGGGTATTTTTGGGGTTTCTTTAAACGGAATTTGGGGGAGCAGTTGGAAATTTGGGTTATTTTTGAGGGGTTTATTAATGGAATTCAGGGATTTGTTGGGTTTTTAGTGGAAATTTGGGTTATTTTTGAGGGGTTTATTAATGGAATTCGGGGATTTGTTGGGTTTTTAATGGAAATTTGGGTTATTTTTGAGGGGTTTGTTAATGGAATTCAGGGATTTGTTGGGTTTTTAGTGGAAGTTTGGGTTATTTTTGAGGGGTTTGTTAATGGAATTCAGGGGATTTGTTGGGTTTTTAGTGGAAGTTTGGGTTATTTTTGAGGGGTTTTTTAATGGAATTCAGGGATTTGTTGGGTTTTTAGTGGAAATTCGGGTTATTTTTGAGGGGTTTATTAATGGAATTCAGGGATTTGTTGGGTTTTTAATGGAAATTTGGGTTATTTTTGAGGGGTTTATTAATGGAATTTGGGGATTTGTTGGGTTTGTAATGGAAATTTGGGGGATTTTATAAAAAATGGAATTCGGGGATTTGTTGGGATTCGTGCAGAATTTGGGGGTGTTTTGGTGGGTTTTTTATAGAATTCGGGGATTTGTTGGGTTTTTAGTGGAAATTTGGGTTATTTTTGAGGGGTTTTTTAATGGAATTCAGGGATTTGTTGGGTTTTTAGTGGAAATTTGGGTTATTTTTGAGGGGTTTTTTAATGGAATTCAGGGATTTGTTGGGTTTTTAATGGAAATTTGGGTTATTTTTGAGGGGTTTATTAATGGAATTCAGGGATTTGTTGGGTTTTTAGTGGAAATTTGGGTTATTTTTGAGGGGTTTGTTAATGGAATTCAGGGATTTGTTGGGTTTTTAATGGAAATTTGGGTTATTTTTGAGGGGTTTATTAATGGAATTCAGGGATTTGTTGGGTTTTTAGTGGAAATTCGGGGGATTTTGGGGATTTTTTAAAAAATGGAATTCGGGGATTTGTTGGGATTCGTGCAGAATTTGGGGGTATTTTGGTGGGTTTTTTATGGAATTCGGGGGATTTGTTGGGTTTTTAATGGAAATTTTGGGTATTTTGGGTTTTTTTAAAATGGAATTAGGGGATTTGTTGGGATTTGTACAGAATTCCAGGGCATTTTGGGGTTTTTAATGGAATTTGGGAGGATTTGTTGTGTCTTGTACAGAATTTTGGGGATTGGTTGTGTTTTGTACACAATTTCGGGATTTTTTTTGCTGTTATTTTTAAGGAATTTCAGGATATTTGTAATTTTTACACTTTTCCACAAAAACACCCCCAGAAATGAGGTTTGGAGGTGGGGGACAGGAGCCGATTTTGGGTTCCCAGAGGATTTTGGGGCCTAACCCTCAGAAAACCCCATACCAGGATTCCCAAAACCCAAAGAATTTCCCCATTTCCAGACGAAATTCAACCTTTTGGGGTCTTTGTCCCATCAGGAAATATTAAAACCCCACAAAATTGAATTCAGGACTGGGAGAAGGGGATGCTAAACCAGGATATTTTTTTTCCCCTTTAACTCTGTTTTCACTGAATTTTTAAATATTCAATTAAATTAGTTAAAAATAAAATTAATTAAAATGAATTAAAATACTAATTAATATTTAAATATAATTTTTTTTTGCAGTTTTCCAGCTCTGGAAGGCTCCGAGGGCCTGAGGGAATTTTGGGAGCAGGAATTCCTGACGTGGCTGATGTCGGGCGAGCTCTGCAGGGCCACGTGAGTCCCTGGAAAGCCCAAAAATCCCCCAAAATTCTGGGGTTTTTTGGGATCACATTCCCAGAGGAATCCCCAGGGGGAATTTTTAGGAATTTTGGGGTTTTTTTCCCTGCCAGGGCTGCGTAGCTCCAGGATTTCCATGGAATTACCACAGGCATGGCGGGAGGAGCAGGATTTTACCCGTGGTGAAATAAAGGAGAAATAACAATAACAATAATAATAAAGGAGTTATTATATAAAAAAGGAGTTTAACCCCGAGCTGAAATGTGACGTTTCTGACCCCACTGAACCCTTCCTGGTCCTACAGAACCTTCTCTGATCCCAAAAAATCTTCTCAGGTCCCACAGAACATTTCTGGACACAAAAATCCTTCCCAGATCCCACAGAACACTTCCCGGTGCCACAAACCCTCTCTAACCCCACAAACCCCCTCTAACCCCACAAACCCCCTCTAACCCCACAAACCCTCTCTAACGCCACACACCCTCTCCCCACCCGACCTCTTCCTCCCTCCGGACTCTCCCTCACGGCCACGGGCCCCGCCCCTTCCCGCCCACCTCCAGATTGACAGCTTCCTCACCCAATCACCGAGCGCCCCCGTCCTCAACCCACCAATCACCACCCGCGTCCCCGCCCCTCCCCACCCTCCTCCTTCCCGCCATGGCCGGATGCAGGGAGGCGGGGTTTCCTCGGCGCTCGGCCAATGGGGAGGGCGGGCGCGGGCGCGCGCGCGCGGCGGCAGCCAATGGGCGCGGAGGACGCCGGGGGGACACGGCCAAGGTGACGCTGCCCACAGAGCTGCCGCCGCCGCCGGCCCGAGCGGACCCCGCGCAGGTGGGACCCGGCCCGGCCCGACCCGGCCGTCCCGCGGCTCCCGGGGCTCCTGGACAGAGCCGCGGGCCCGGCCGGTGCTGCTGGGGTGGTGCCCTTCGCTGCCCGGCGGGCGGTGGGGCCTGCGCTGCCCTCGGGGGGTCGTGAGGGCGCCGGTGTGGAAGGGAGGGCGGGAGGAGCTGCCCGGGGCAGGCACCGAGCGGGGATTAACGGGGAGGGAGGGAGAGAGGGAGGACACGGGGCCGTGCGAGGGCTAAGGGGACAGCCGGGGACACGGAGGGGACGGGGGGGCAAAGCCTCGGGGACACAGAGGGGTTAAAGCCTTGGGGACACAGTGAGGACGAAACCTTGGGGACACGGAGGTTAAAGCCGCGGGGACACAGTGGGGCTAAAACCTTGCGGACACGGGGGTTAAAGCTTTGGGGACACAGTGGGGTTAAAGCTTTGGGGACAACTGGGGACACGGGAGGTAAAACCTTGGGGACACAGTGGGGTTAAAGCCCCGGGGACAGTTGGGAACAAAGCGGGGTTAAATCCTTGGGGACAGTTGGGAACAAAGTGGGGTTAAATCCTCGGGGACATTTGGGGACAAAGTGGGGTTAAAGCCCCAGGGACAGTTGGGAACACGGTGGGGTTAAATCCTTGGGGACATTTGGGAACAAAGTGGGGTTAAATCCTTGGGGACACGGCGGGGTTAAAGCCCCGGGGACAGTTGGGGACACAGTGGGGTTAAATCCTTGGGGACATTTGGGACAGGGTGGGGTTAAATCCTTGTGGACGGTTGGGGACACGGTGGGGTTAAAGGCCCAGGGATAGTTGGGGACATGGGAGGTAAAACCTTGGGGACACGGTGGGATTGAATCCTTGGGGACAGTTGGGAACAAAGTGGGGGTTAAATCCTCGGGGACATTTGGGGACAAGGTGGGGTTAAATCCTTGGGGACATTTGGGGCACAGTGGGGGTTAAAATCCTTGGGGACACAGTGGGGGTGGATCCTTGGGGACAAGGTGGGGTTAAAGCCCTGGGGACACAGTGGGGTTAAATCCTTGGGGACACAGTGGGGTTAAATCCTTGGGGACATTTGGGACACAGTGGGGTTAAATCCTTGGGGACATTTGGGCCACGGTGGGGTCGAATCCTTGGGGACATTTGGGCCACAGTGGGGTTAAATCCTTGGGGACATTTGGGACACAGTGGGGTTAAATCCTTGGGGACACGGTGGGGTTAAAGCCCGGCACGGTCAGTGGGACAAAGCCCTGGGGACACAGAGCCATGCTGGGGACACAACCTTGGGGCCAGTGCCCTGTGCTGGGGACACAGAGGAGCTCAGGGCTGTGGTGACCCCTCGGGGCTGGCCTGCTCACAGCAGCACCCGAGTCCTGCTGGTTTGGTTTAAATTCATTTATTTGTGATTTCTGCGGTTTTGTGTTGCAGATCCAGCACAATGCAGGCTCCCGTGGCGCTCCTCAGCTCCCCGGCGCTGGTAGGTGCTGCCCTGGCAGGGAATTCCCGGTGGGAATTATTGGGGAATTGGGGATTTGGGGGGTTCCTCCCCTCCGTTCCCCCTGGCTGGGCTGGGATCTGGGCGGGTTCAGCGCCTGGCTTTGAGCAGGGAGGGGACAAGGTGACCTCTGGTGACACGTGTGAGTGGCTGGCACCGAGCTCAGCCCCGGGCTGCTCCCAGCAGCAGGGCAGGGCTCCCTTGGGTCGCTCAGGAATCCCCTCCTTTCCTGGGAGAAAATGGGGGAAAAATGGGAATAATGGGATTTCTGGGGCTGGCACCTCGCTGTGCTCGGCCTGGGGGCTGTGGGATTGGTCTGAGGGGCTGGAACAGAAACAGCCCCATTGATAACCCCTTATTGTCCAGTTTTGGGTACATTTGGGATGTTTTAGGGGCATTTCAAAGGGGATTTCAATGCTGGAACAGAAACAGCCCCATTGATAACCCCTTATTGTCCAGTTTGGGTACATTTGGGATGTTTTGGGGGGATTTCAGTGCTGGAACAGAAACACCCCATTGATAACCCCTTATTGTCCAGTTTTGGGTACATTTGGGGTGCTTTAGGGGGATTTCAATGCTGGAACAGAAACACCCCATTGATAACCCCTTATTGTCCAGTTTGGGTACATTTGGGGTGTTTTGGGGGATTTCAAAGGGGATTTCAGTGCTGGAACAGAAACACCCCATTGATAACCCCTTATTGTCCAGTTTGGGTACATTTGGGGTGGTTTAGGGGGATTTCAATGCTGGGACAGAAACAACCCCATTGATAACCCTTATTGTCCAGGTTTGGGTACATTTGGGGTACATTTGGGGGATTCCAAAGGGGATTTCAATGCTGGAACACAAACAGCCCCACTGATAACCCCTTGTTGTCCAGGTTTGGGTACATTTGGGGTGCTTTAGGGGGATTTCAAAGGGGATTTCAATGCTGGAACAGAAACAGCCCCATTGATAACCCCTTATTGTCCAGTTTGGGTACATTTGGGGTGTTTTAGGGGGATTTCAGTGCTGGAACAGAAACACCCCATTGATAACCCCTTATTGTCCAGTTTGGGTACATTTGGGGTGTTTTAGGGGGATTTCAATGCTGGAACAGAAACAGCCCCATTGATAACCCCTTATTGTCCAGGTTTGGGTACATTTGGGGTGGTTTAGGGGGATTTCAATGCTGGAACAGAAACAGCCCCACTGATAACCCCTTATTGTCCAGTTTGGGGTACATTTGGGGGATTTCAAAGGGGATTTCAGTGCTGGAACAGAAACAGCCCCATTGATAACCCCTTATTGTCCAGTTTGGGTACATTTGGGGTGTTTTAGGGGGATTTCAGTGCTGGAACACAAACACCCCCATTGATAATCCCTTATTGTCCAGTTTTGGGTACATTTGGGGTGTTTTGGGGGATTTCAATGCTCCATAGAACACCTGGTTCTGCTGAGGGTTGGGGATGCTGAGCTGTGCTCCCAGGGAGGGCTGCAGGGTCTGGGTTGGGCTGTGGGGAAGGCTGGGGGTGGTTGGGCTGGGCTGGCGTCCCCAGGTGTCCCCAGGTGTCCCCAAGTGTCCCCAGGTGTCCCCAGGTGTCCCCAGTGTCCCTGTCCTGTCCCTGCAGTTCCGCTGCTGCTCCAGGGCTCTGGCCAGGCCCGTGTCCATGGCTGTGTTCAGCAGGCCTGAGGAGAGCGCGCAGGTGAGGCACCCTGGCCTTGGGCCTCATCCTCACCCTTCATCCTCATCCTCATCCTTCATCCCCACCCTTCATCCTCACCCTTCATCCTCATCCTCATCCTCACCCTTCATCCCCACCCTTCATCCTCACCCTTCATCCTGATCCCCATCCTGATCCTTCATCCTGCTCCTTCATCCCCACCCTTCATCCTCACCCTTCATCCTCATCCTCATCCCCACCCTTCATCCTCACCCTTCATCCTCATCCTCACCCTTCATCCTCACCCTTCATCCTCACCCTTCATCCTCATCCTCACCCTTCATCCCCACCCTTCATCCCCACCCTTCATCCTCACCCTTCATCCTCATCCTCACCCTTCATCCTCACCCTTCATCCTCATCCCCACCCTTCATCCCCACCCTTCATCCTCACCCTTCATCCTGATCCCCATCCTGCTCCTTCATCCTGCTCCTTCATCCCCACCCTTCATCCCCACCCTTCATCCTCACCCTTCATCCTCATCCTCATCCCCACCCTTCATCCTCACCCTTCATCCTGATCCCCATCCTGCTCCTTCATCCTCACCCTCATCCTCACCCTTCATCCTCACCCTTCATCCTGCTCCCTCATCCTGCTCCTTCATCCTCACCCTTCATCCTCATCCTTCATCCTCACCCTTCATCCTGCTCCCTCATTCCCATCCTGCTCCTCATGGTGTTCCCCATCCTGCTCCTTCATCCCCATCCTGCTCCTTCATCCCCATCCTGATCCTTCATCCCCACCCTCATCTTCCATCCTCAGGACTCAACGCCCCCCTTCCCTTGCTGGGTGCCAGCCCTGAGGTGTCCCTGCCCTGTCCCTGCCCTGTCCCCCTGTCTGTCCCCAAGCTGTCCCCCTGTCCCTGAGCTGTCACTGGCCTGCCCTGTGCAGCCCTGGCAGCAGTTCTGCTGTCCCCATGTCCCCGAGCTGAACCTGGCTGTCCCTGCCCTGTCCCCTGATGTGTCCCCATGTCCCCGTTGTGTCCCCATGTCCCTGGTGTGTCCCCATGTCCCTGCCCTGTCCCCATGTCCCTGGTGTGTCCTGCAGGTGTCGCTGGCCGCGCAGCCCCGGCGGCAGTTCCGCAGCTCGGCGCTGTCCCTGTCCCCATGTCCCTGCCCTGTCCCTGAGCTGTCCCCTGAGCTGTCCCCATGTCCCTGAGCTGTCCCCGTTGTGTCCCGCAGGTGTCGCTGGCTGTGCCACAGCTCGGCGCTGTCCCTGTCCCTGATGTGTCCCCATGTCCCTGCCCTGTCCCCATGTCCCTGCCATGTACCCGCTGTGTCCCACAGGTGTCGCTGGCCGCGCAGCCCCGGTGGCAGTTCCGCAGCTCGGCGCTGTCCCTGTCCCTGAGCTGTCCCCATGTCCCTGAGCTGTCCCCGGTGTGTCCCGCAGGTGTCGCTGGCCGTGCAGCAGCCCCGGCGGCAGTTCCGCAGCTCGGCGCTGTCCCTGTCCCTGAGCTGTCCCCATGTCCCTGAGCTGTCCCCGGTGTGTCCCGCAGGTGTCGCTGGCCGCGCAGCCCCGGCGGCAGATCCGCAGCTCGGCGCTGTCCCTGTCCTCATGTCCCTGCCCTGTCCCTGAGCTGTCCCCTGCCCTGTCCCCATGTCCCTGAGCTGTCCCCGGTGTGTCCCGCAGGTGTCGCTGGCCGTGCAGCCCCGGCGGCAGTTCCGCAGCTCAGCCCTGTCCCTGTCCCCATGTCCCTGAGCTGTCCCCGCTGTGTCCCGCAGGTGTCGCTGGCCGTGCAGCAGCCCCGGCGGCAGTTCCGCAGCTCGGCACTGTCCCTGTCCCCATGTCCCTGCCCTGTCCCTGAGCTGTCCCCATGTCCCTGAGCTGTCCCCGGTGTGTCCCGCAGGTGTCACTGGCCGTGCAGCCCCGGCGGCAGTTCCGCAGCTCGGCGCTGTCCCTGCCCAGTCCCTGAGCTGTCCCCATGTCCCTGAGCTGTCCCCATGTCCCCGGTGTGTCCCGCAGGTGTCGCTGGCCGTGCAGCAGCCCCGGCGGCAGTTCCGCAGCTCGGCGCTGTCCCGGGACATCGACACGGCCGCCAAGTTCATCGGGGCCGGCGCCGCCACCGTGGGCGTGGCGGGCTCGGGGGCGGGGATCGGCACCGTGTTCGGGAGCCTCATCATCGGATACGCCAGGTACGGGGACACGGGGATGGACAGGGGGACACGGGGACAGGGGGACAGGGACGGACAGGGGGACAGGGACGGACAGGGGGACAAGGGATCGGCACCGTGTTCGGGAGCCTCATCATCGGATACGCCAGGTACGGGCACAGGGACGGACAGGGGGACACAGGGACGGACAGGGGGACAGGGACAGACAGGGACAGACAGGGACAGACAGGGACAGACAGGGGGACAGGGACGGACGGGATCGGCACCGTGTTCGGGAGCCTCATCATCGGATACGCCAGGTACGGGGACAGGGAGATGGACAGGGGGACAGGGACAGACAGGGGGACACGGGGACGGACAGGGGGACACAGGGACAGACAGGGGGACATGGGGGACAGGGGATTGGCACCATGTTCGGGAGCCTCATCATCAGATACGCCAGGTGGGACTGCCCCCGGAACCGGGATTTGGGGCCATTCCCTGGGATTTTGGGCCATTCTTCAGGATTTGGGGCCATTCCCCAGGGTTTGGGGCCATTCCCCAGGGGTTTGGGCCATTCTCCAGGATTTGGGGCCATTCCCCGGATTTTGGGCCATTCTTCAGGATTTGGGGCCATTCCTCAGGATTTGGGGCCATTCCCTGGGATTTGGGTCCATTCCCCTGGGATTTGGGTCCATTCCCTGGGATTTGGGTCCATTCCCTGGGATTTGGGGCCATTCCCCAGGATTTGGGGCCATTCCCCAGGATTTGGGGCCATTCCCCGGGATTTAGGGCCATTCCCAGGATTTTGGGCCATTCCCTGGGATTTAGGGCCATTCCCTGGGATCTGGGGCCGGCTCTGCATGGGGCTGTGGAACAGGATGGGTGTTAAGGATATCAAATGGGTGTGTGGTGCAACATTCCCTTAAAAATGGTCCCCATTCCCTTAAAAATTCATCCCCTATTCCCCCAAAAATTCATCCCCCATTCCCCTAAAAATGGTTCCCTCTTCTCTTAGAAACCCCCATTATTTTATTAAACTAACACATTCTATTGAAACAATCAATTTTTCTCTTACAATAATCCATTTATTTAAGTAATCCCTTCTCTTAAAGAGAATCCACTGTTGTGTTAGAACCAATGCACTCTCTTTAAAAAATTATTCTAATAAAACAGTGCTATTGTCTTAGCATAATCAATTCTATTAAAATAATATTTATTATTCTATTAAAATAATTACTTTGTTAGGGTAATCCATTCTATTAACGTGGTTATTCTCTTAAAATAATCCACTAACATTCAATTAAATATTCAATTAAAATAATCCAATAATATTTTAAAAATAATTAATTCTTCTATTAAATTAATCCATTACTCTATTAATTGTTTGAATGCACCCTCCAGCTGATTCCCAACTCCCCTCTGGAAGGAATTGCAGGAATTGCAGCTTGGAGCCACCAGGTGCCAGCCAAATCCAGGGTTTAACATCCCTGAAAAGAGGGAAAACCCCGGATATCCCATCCCATCCTGTGCCATTCTAACATCCCAAAAAGAGGGAAAAACCCGGATATCCCATCCCATCCTGTGCCATTCTAACATCCCTGGAAAGAGGGAAAAACCCTGGATACCCCATCCCATCCTGTGCCACCTTAACATCCCTGAAAAGAGGGAAAACCCCGGATACCCCATCCCATCCTGTGCCATTCTAACATCCCAAAAAGAGGGAAAACCCTGGATATCCCATCCCATCCTGTGCCACCTTAACATCCCTGAAAAGAGGGAAAAACCCGGATATCCCATCCCATCCTGTGCCATTCTAACATCCCTGGAAAGAGAGAAAACCCTGGATCTCCCATCCCATCCTGTGCCATTCTAACATCCCAAAAAGAGGGAAAAACCCTGGATCTCCCATCCCATCCTGTGCCATTCTAACATCCCTGAAAAGAGAGAAAACCCCGGATATCCCATCCCATCCTGTGCCATTCTAACATCCCTGGAAAGAGGGAAAACCCTGGATCTCCCATCCCATCCTGTGCCATTTTAACATTCCTGAAAAGAGGAAAAAACCCTGGATACCCCATCCCATCCTGTGCCATTCTAACATCCCGAAAAGAGGGAAAAACCCCGGATACCCCATCCCATCCCATCCCATCCCACCCCATGGATCCCATCCCATCCCATGGATCCCATCCCATCCCATTGATCCCACCCCATCCCATCCCAGCTGCTCCTGCCCTGGGGCTCGTTCCCTGCATTTATTCCCTGTTGTTATTCCCTGGATTCATTCCCTGGTCTGGGGGATTTCCTGGTGTTATTCCCTGGAGTTATTCCCTGCTTTCATTCCCTGACTCTGGGCTGGTTTGGGACATGATTCCCTGTTTTAATTCCCCCTGGTTTGGGGCATCATTCCCCATTCCCCATCCCCATTTCCCTTCCCCATCCCCATTTTCCCATTCCCATTCTCTGTTCCCATTTCCAGGAATCCACCCCTGAAGCAGCAGCTCTTCTCCCCCATTCCCATCCCCATTTTCCCATTCCCGTTTTCCCATTCCCATTCCCATTTTTTCTCACTCTATTCCCATTCCCATTCCCATTTTCCCATTCTCTATTCCCATTTGCAGGAACCCCTCTCTGAAGCAGCAGCTCTTCTCCCCCATTCCCATTTTCCCATTCCCATTTTCCCATTTTCCCATTTTTTCTCTCTGTTCCCATTCCAGGAACCCCTCTCTGAAGCAGCAGCTCTTCTCCCCCATCCCCATCCCCATTCCCATTTTCCCATTCCCATTTTCCCATTTTTCCTCACTCTATTCCCATTCCCATTCCAGGAACCCCTCTCTGAAGCAGCAGCTCTTCTCCCCCATCCCCATTCCCATTTTCCCATTTTTCCTCACTCTATTCCCATTCCCATTCCAGGAACCCCTCTCTGAAGCAGCAGCTCTTCTCCCCCATTCCCATTTTCCCATTCCCATGTTCCCATCCCCATTTTCCCATTTTTTCTCTCTATTCCCATTTCAGGAACCCCTCTCTGAAGCAGCAGCTCTTCTCCCCCATTCCCATTTTCCCATTTTTCCTCACTCTATTCCCATTCCCATTCCAGGAACCCCTCTCTGAAGCAGCAGCTCTTCTCCCCCATTCCCATTTTCCCATTTTCCCATTTTTCCATTCTCTATTCCCATTTTCAGGAACCCCTCTCTGAAGCAGCAGCTCCTCTCCCCCATCCCCATTTTCCCATCCCCATTTTCCCATGTTCCCATTCCCATTTTCCCATTTTTTCTCTCTATTCCCATTTTCAGGAACCCCTCTCTGAAGCAGCAGCTCTTCTCCTACGCCATCCTGGGCTTTGCCCTGTCCGAGGCCATGGGGCTCTTCTGTCTGATGGTGGCATTCCTGATCCTCTTCGCCATGTGACATCCCAGGGACAGCCCCTGCTGCTGCTCCTCCTCTCCTGCCAGTAAACCACCGATTTCTCTACACAATTCCCTGCTCTGGGCTGGTTTTTGGGGGTTTTTGGCCTTTATTTTTCACCTTCCTGGGGGGAGAATCCCCGGCTGTGGGATGGGAATGGGGAGAGAGGAAAATGGAAACGGAGCCAAATCTGGAAAAATTCTCCATAAAAAATCCCCCCAAATCTGGGCCTTGGGAGGGCCTTGGGAAAACAGATTTGGGGTTGGGATGGAATTGCCAGAGGAAATTCCTTGGATTTCTCTATGGAATTATTCCCTGTTCTGGGCTTTTTTCTTGCCTTTATTTTTCACCTTCTGGGGTGGAAAATCCCCAGCTGTGGGATGGGAGTGGGAATGGGGACAGAGGAAAATGGAAACGGAGCCAAATCTGGAAAAATCCCCCCAAATCTGGGCCTTGGGAAAACAGAGATTGGGATGGAATTCCCAGAGGAAACCATGGATTTTTCTATGGAATTATTCCCTGTTCTGGGCTTTGTTTTTTGCCTTTATTTTTCACCTTCCAGGGGAGATCCTGGGGGGAGAATCCCCAGCTGTGGGGTGGGAGTGGGAACAGGAAGAGAGGAAAATGAAAACGGAGCCAAATCTGGAAAAAATCCCCCCAAATCTGGGCCTTGGGAAAACAGAGGTTGGGTGTTGGGATGGAATTCCCAGAGGAAACCACGGATTTCTCTATGGAATTCCCTGCTCTGGGCTTTTTTCTTGCCTTTATTTTTCACCTTCCTGGGGGGAGAATCCCCGGCTGTGGGATGGGAGTGGGAACAGGGAGAGAGGAAAATGGAAACGGAGTCAAATCTGGAAAAAATCCCCATAAAAATTCCCCCCAAATCTGGGCCTTGGGAAAACAGAGGTTGGGTGTTGGGATGGAATTCCCAGAGGAAACCATGGATTTCTCTATGGAATTATTCCCTGCTCTGGGCTGGTTTTTGCCTTTATTTTTCACCTTCCAGGGGGGAGAATCCCAGCTGTGGGATGGGAATGGGAAGAGAGGAAAATGAAGGTGGAGCCAACTCAAATCTGCAGAAATCCCCCCCAAATCTGGGCCCTCTGAGAAAACAGAGGTTGGGGTTGGGTGCTAGGATGGGATTCCCAGAGGAAACCACGGATGTCTCTACAGAAATCGCTGTTTTGGGGTTTTTTTTGTCTTTATTTTTTACCTTCTGGGGGAGATCTTGGGTGGAAAATCCTCAAGTGGAACCCGACGATGGAGTGAACTCAAATCTGCAGAAATGGCCCCAAATCTGGGCCCTGGGAAAACCAAGCTCCATCAGGAGAGGGTTGGGGTGGATGCTGGGGAGAATTCCTGGGAATCCCATCCCTGGAATGTCCCTGGGAATTCCCAAATTCCCAGGAATCCCGGGAATTCTCAGCTCTGGAGCTCCCCAGGTCCCTGCTCAGAGCAGAATTCCCAGAAATCCCCGGAGCTGAGGGATTTCAGCCCCGGCCGGTCCCTGCCTCATCCCCCTGAAAGCCTGGGGCCGGTCAGGGAGGAGAAATTCCCAAATCCCACCCAAATCCCACCCAAATCCCACCCAAATCCCACCCAGATCCCTTGGGGATTTTGGGAGAGGTCGAGTTGGATTCCCACCCAGATCCCACCCAAATCCCACCCAGATCCCACCCAAATCCCACCCAGATCCCACCCAGATCCCACCCAAATCCCACCCAAATCCCAGGATTTTGGGAGAGGTTGAGTTGGATTCCCACCCAAATCCCACCCAAATCCCACCCAAATCCCACCCAGATCCCACCCAGATCCCAGGATTTTGGGAGAGGTCTAGTTGGATTCCCACCCAAATCCCACCCAAATCCCAGGATTTTGGGAGAGGCGGCCGCGCCCTTCAGGAAAGGGAGCCCGGAGCGAGCTTGGCTCGTTACCTGCTTGGAGTAATTAAATTAATTAATGCAGCCACTCCTCTGCCCAGAGCCGCGGGGCAGCGGCCGTGACCTCCCTGGGAATGGGAATGCGTTCCTGGGAATGGGACACAGGGATGGGACACGGGGATGGGAATGGGACACGGGGAATGGGACACGGGGATGGGAATGGGACACGGGGATGGGACACGGGGATGGGAATGGGACACGGGGATGGGAATGGGACACGGGGATGGGAATGGGACACGGGAATGGGAATGGGACACGGGGATGGGAATGGGACACAGGGAATGGGAATGGGACACATGGAATGGGACACGGGGATTGGTGGCTCTGTTTGGGGACATTCCTGGGAATGGGACACAGGGATGGGAATGGGACACAGGGAGTGGTGGATCTGTTTGGGGACATTCTTGGGGACATTCCTGGGAATGGAACACAGGGATGGGAATGGGACACAGGGAGTGGTGGATCTGTTTGGGGACATTCCTGGGAATGGGAAGGGGACACATGGAATGGGACATGGGGATGGGTGGCTCTGTTTGGGGACATTCCTGGGGACATTCCTGGGAATGGGACACAGGGAATGGTGGCTCTGTTTGGGGACATTTCTGGGGACATTCGTGGGAATGGGACACGGGGAATGGTGGCTCTGTTTGGGGACGTTCCTGGGAATGGGACACGGGGATGGGTGGCTCTGTTTGGGGACATTTCTGGGAATGGGAAGGGGACACGGGGAATGGGACACATGGAATGGGACACGGGGATTGGTGGCTCTGTTTGGGGACATTCCTGGGAATGGGACACGGGGATTGGTGCCTCTGTTTGGGGACGTTCTTGGAGACATTCCTGGGAATGGAACACAGGGATGGGAATGGGACACAGGGAATGGGACACGGGGATTGGTGGCTCTGTTTGGGGACATTTCTGGGGACATTCCTGGGAATGGGACACGGGGAATGGGACACAGGGAATGAGACATGGGGATTGGTGGCTCTGTTTGGGGACATTCCTGGCAATGGGACACGGGGAATGGGGCGCAGGGATGGATGAATGAATTCCTGAAGTGCCTGAGGAGAGCTGGGCTCAGCAATCTCCGAGGTTTGGAGGAAGGTTTGGCTGCGGAAACAGACGGGACTGGGAGAGAATTCCCTGGATTGTGTGTCCCCAGAACAACAACAACAACAACAACAACAACAACAACAACAACAACAACAACAACAACACTGTTACCTGGGCTGGGTTACAGTAATCCGAGAACGGGATACAGAACTCCTGCGAATGGGAAACAATTCCCAGGAAATGGGGTACAGAATTCCCGGGATACAGAATTCCTGCTGTCCCCAGGATGGGATGCAGCCCTGGCACAGCTGCCCAGGCCCCTGGAGGGGCCAAATCCCAGAGGGGAGGTGACACCTGGGGACACGGTGAGCGGTGGTTGGGTGTGGTGATCCTGGGACCAGCGAGAATCCCGGCAGGAAAGGATCCCGCAGGACCCTCCCGAATGGGAAAGGATCCCGCGGGATGATCCCGAATGGGAAAGGATCCCGCAGGATGATCCCGAATGGGAAAGGATCCCGCGGGATGATCCCGGCCCTGCCGGATCCCCCCAATCCCCCCCTGCCGTCCCTCAGAGTTGTCCAAAGTTTCTTGGAGCTCCAGCAGCCCCGGGGCCGTGCCCGTTCCCCGGCGAGGGCCGATCCCGGAGGATTTTCCCACCCTTTTTGCTCCCATAACCCCGCCGTTCCCACAAAACGACAAATTCCCCCAAAAAAACCCAAATTCCCCAAACCCCCCACTTCCCGTTCCCCCTCCGGCTCCCCGGGCCTCCCGCTCGCCAGGGGGCGCTGTGGCGGTGTCTCCCTCCCCGTCCCCCCTTGCGGAGGAGCCGCTCCCGCCGCCGCTCGGTGGTGCCGGGGGCGGGGAGCGTGGGCGGCGCGGGGCCGCTCTGGCCGCGCGCCTCGGTGGTGCGGAGTCCCGGAAGCGGCGCGGGCCGAGGCCGCAATGGCGGAGAGCCCGGCGGCCGAGGACGCGGCCCCGGCCCCGGCCGCGGTGCTGGCGGCGGGCGGCGGCGGCAGCGCCTCCCCCAGCGCCGCCGGCTCCGCGGGCACCCCCGGTGTGTTCATCCCCGCCGAGCTCTGGGCGGCCGCGGGCTTCGGCGCGGCCGCGGCGCCCGGCACCGGCGTGGCCCCCGGTAGCGGCGGCGCCCCGATGGCGGCGGCGGCGGCGGGGGCCGCGCTCCTCACGCACTCCGCCTTCTGGGACCCCACGGTCAGCGGCGACTGGGACAGCGAGCGGCCCAGCCCGGCCTGCCTGCTGCGGATCAAACGGTGAGCGGAGCGGGACCGGGACCGGCAGCGGAACCGGGACCGGCAGCGGGACCGGAACCGGCAGCGCGCGGCCCGGGCACGGAGCGCGGCGCGGGCGTTCGGCTCGGCCCCGCGGCCGGTAACGGGCCCTGCGCCGCACCGGGTACCGGGTACCGGGCACGGGCCTGGGGACAGCGCCGGGCCCTGCCGGTGTCCCGGGACAAACACGGGGACAGGTCCCGGCCCTTCCCGGTGTCCCGGGACAAACACGGGGACAGGTCCCGGCCCTTCCCGGTGTCCCGGGACAAACACGGGCACGGGTCCCGGCCCTTCCCAGTGTCCCGGGACAAACACGGGCACGGGTCCCGGCCCTTCCCAGTGTCCCGGGGCTCTCCCGTAGAGGTTTGGGTTGGGAGGGTCCTTGGGCAGGGACACTTTGCTCTGTCCCAGGGAATTCCCAGACTGGATATCCTCGGAATTCCTGCCTGGATCCTCCTGGAATTCCTGCCCTGGATCCCCTGGAATTCCCGCCCGGGATCCCCTGGAATTCCCAGCCCGGGAATATCCCGGGAAAGGCCGGGCAGGGAGAGGTGAAACCCCCCCCTCAGCTGAGGGAACCCGGGACGAGCTCCCGGCGGAATTCACGGCCGGAACTTTGTTGGATTTTCAGTTTCATTGGAGTTCCTGGTGCTGGAGGCGGGGAAATTCCATGGGGGAAATTCCAGGGGGGATTCCCGAGGATTCCAGGGGGCATTCCAGTCAGCATTCCTGAGAATTCCGGCCATGATTCCCAAGGATTCCAGTCAGCATTCCTGAGAATTCCAGCCATGATTCCTGAGGATTCCTGCTGGGATTCCCGAGGATTCCCGGGAGTGCTCTGGAATGCCTGGGCTGCCTTTGGGGCTCAGCTCAAGGATCTCGCCCAGAGCCGGCACCAAAGCTCCCCAGTCCCGGTTTAACTCCCGGTTTAAATCCCCATTCCCGGCCCGTTCCCGGCCCATTCCCGGCCCGTTCCCAGCCCATTCCCGGCTCATTCCCGGCCCATTCCCGGCTCATTCCCGTTTCCCTTTCCCAGGGATATCATGTCCATCTACAAGGAGCCGCCCCCGGGGATGTTCGTCGTGCCCGACCCCCACGACATGACCAAGGTGAGGAACCCTCGGGTGCTCCCGTCCCCAAACCCCGGCTGGAATCGCCCTGGGCAGGGCCCGGATTCCCGGGATGGGGGTGGGATCCAGGGGTCTGGGAATGCTGAGGGGTCTGGGAATGTTGGAGCCATGGAGGGTTTGGGAACGCTGGGGGGTTTGGGGAATGCTGGAGCCATGGAGGGTTTGGGAATGCCAAAGAGTTCAGGAACGCTGGAGGGTCTGGGAATGCTGGAGGATCTGGGAATGCTGGAGTCATGGAGGATCTGGGAGCACCAGAGGGTTTGGAAAGGCTGGAGGATTTGGGAATGCTGGAGGGTTTGGGAACTCTGAAGGGTTTGGGAACTCTGAAGGGTTTGGGAACTCTGAAGGGTCTGGGAATGCTGGAGCCATGGAGGGTCTGGGAATGCTGGAGGATTCAGGAACTCTGGGGGATTGGGGAGCCCCAGAGGGTTTGGGAATGCTGCAGGGTTTGGGAGCCCTGGAAGGGTCAGGAATGCCGCAGGGTCTGGGAATGCTGAAGCTGTGGAGGGTCGGGGAACGCCACAGGGTTTGGGAGTCCCAGAGGGTTTGGGAACTCTGGAGGGTTTGGGAGCTCGGGAGGGTTTGGGAGCTCAGGAGGGTTTGGGAGCCCCAGAGGGTTTGGGAGCTCTGGAGGATCCAGGAACGCTGCAGGGTTTGGGAGCCCCAGAGGGTTTGGGAACTCTGTAGGGTTTGGGAACACCGCAGGGTTTGGGAACTCTGGAGGGTTTGGGAGCCCCAGAGGGTTTGGGAACTCTGTAGGGTTTGGGAACTCTGGAGGATCCGGGAATGCTGTAGGGTTTGGGAACTCTGGAGGGTTTGGGAGCCCCAGAGGGTTTGGGAACTCTGGAGGGTTTGGGAGCCCCAGAGGGTTTGGGAACTCTGGAGGGTTTGGGAGCCCCAGAGGGTTTGGGAGCTCGGGAGGATCTGGGAACGCCGCAGGGTTTGGGAGCCCCAGAGGGTTTGGGAACTCTGAAGGGTTTGGGAACTCTGAAGGGTTTGGGAACTCTGAAGGGTTTGGGAACTCTGAAGGGTTTGGGAACTCTGAAGGGTTTGGGAACTCTGAAGGGTTTGGGAGCCCCAGAGGGTTTGGGAACTTTGGAGGATCCAGGAATGCCACAGGGTTTGGGAGCCCCAGAGGGTTTGGGAGCCCCAGAGGATTTGGGAACGCTGCAGGGTTTGGGAGCTCTGAAGGGTTTGGGAACCCTGAAGGGTTTGGGAGCTCGGGAGGATCCGGGAACGCCGCAGGGCTGGGGTGTCCCCGCAGATCCACGCGCTGATCACGGGCCCGTTCGACACCCCCTACGAGGGCGGCTTCTTCCTGTTCCTGTTCCGCTGCCCGCCCGATTACCCCATCCACCCGCCCCGCGTCAAGCTCATGACCACGGGCAACAACACCGTCAGGTTCAACCCCAACTTCTACCGCAACGGCAAGGTCTGCCTCAGCATCCTGGGGTAAGCTGGGCTTAGGGGCTGCCTCAGCATCCTGGGGTAAGCTGGGCCTAGGGGCTGCCTCAGCATCCTGGGGTAAGCTGGGCCTAGGGGCTGCCTCAGCATCCTGGGGTAAGCTGGGCTTAGGGGCTGCCTCAGCATCCTGGGGTAAGCTGGGCCTAGGGGCTGCCTCAGCATCCTGGGGTAAGCTGGGCCTAGGGGCTGCCTCAGCATCCTGGGGTAAGCTGGGCCTAGGGGCTGCCTCAGCATCCTGGGGTAAGCTGGGCCTAAGGGGCTGCCTCAGCATCCTGGGGTAAGCTGGGCCTAAAGGGCTGCCTCAGCATCCTGGGGTAAGCTGGGCCTAAGGGGCTGCCTCAGCATCCTGGGGTAAGCTGGGCCTAAAGGGCTGCCTCAGCATCCTGGGGTAAGCTGGGCCTAAAGGGCTGCCTCAGCATCCTGGAGTAAGCTGGGCCTAGGGGCTGCCTCGGCATCCTGGGGTAAGCTGGGTTTAAAGATGTGCCACAGCATCCTGGGGTAAGCTGGGTTTAGGGGCTGCCTCAGCATCCTGGGGTAAGCTGGGCCTAGGGGCTGCCTCAGCATCCTGGGGTAAGCTGGGCCTAGGGGCTGCCTCAGCATCCTGGGGTAAGCTGGGCCTAGAGGCTGCCTCAGCATCCTGGGGTAAGCTGGGCCTAAGGGGCTGCCTCAGCGTCCTGGGGTAAGCTGGGCCTAGGGGGCTGCCTCAGCATCCTGGGGTAAGCTGGGCTTAGGGGCTGCCTCAGCATCCTGGGGTAAGCTGGGCCTAAAGGGCTGCCTCAGCATCCTGGGGTAAGCTGGGCCTAGGGGCTGCCTCAGCATCCTGGGGTAAGCTGGGCCTAGGGCAAGGCTGAGCTCAGGCTCTTGCTCCCGGCTGAGCACGGACAGAAGGACAGCGCAGTTTAGGCCGTGCTGGGGAAGTTCAGGTCCAGCTGAGGTGCCAGGGTCAGGCCCAGCTGTGCTCCCCGGGTTCCTGGGTTCTGCTGTGGGGGGGGACAGTGCTGCTGGTTAATTAGTGACTCAGTTAATTGGCCCAGCACGTGGACAGGCCCGGCCTGGAGCCCGGCCCAGAGCATCTCGTCAGTGCTGATCTCCATCCAGTCCCTGATGACAGAGAACCCCTACCACAACGAGCCCGGCTTCGAGCAGGTCAGGCTGGGCTGGGACCGGCTGGGAACCCGGGCTGGGACTGGGATTGCAGGCTGGGACTGACTGGGAACCCGGGCTGGGACTGGGAACCTGGGCTGGGACTGGGATTACAGACTGGAACTGGGATTGCAGGCTGGGACTGACTGGGAACCCGGGCTGGGACTGGGATTGCAGCCTGGAACTGGGATTGCAGGCTGGGACTGACTGGGATACGGGCTGGGACTGACTGGGATATGGGCTGGGACTGGGATTGCAGGCTGGGACTGACTGGGATACGGGCTGGGACTGGGATTACGGGCTGGGACTGACTGGGATACGGGCTGGGACTGACTGGGATACGGGCTGGGAATGACTGGGATACGGGCTGGGAATGACTGGGATACGGGCTGGGAATGACTGGGATTGCAGGCTGGGACTTGACTGGGAACCCAGCCTAGAACTGGGATTTTGGGCTGGGACTAACTGGGATACGGGCTTGGACTGACTGGGAACCCAGGCTGGGACTGGGATTGCAGGCTGGGACTGACTGGGATTGCAGGCTGGAGTTGATTGGGAACCCAGCCTGGAACTGATTGGGAACCCAGCCTAGAACTGGGATTGCAGTCTGGGACTAACTGGTATTGCAGCCTAGAACTGACTGGGATTGCAGGCTGGAGCTGACTGGGAACCCAGCCTAGAACTGGGATTACAGGCTGGGACTGAAGTTCCAGGCTGGAACTGGCTGGGATTGCAGGCTGGGAGTGACTGGGACCCCAGCCTGGATTTAACTGGGATCCCAGCCTGGAATTAACTGGGATCCGAGCCTGGAATTAACTGGGATCCCAGCCTGGAATTAACTGGGATCCGAGCCTGGATTTAACTGGGATCCCAGCCTGGAACTGGGCCCTGGACAGGTCAGGCCTGGTTAGGCCGGGCTCTGCCCTGTGCTGACGCTCCGTGTCCCCAGGAGCGGCACCCCGGGGACAGCAAGAACTACAACGAGTGCATCCGGCACGAGACCATCCGCGTGGCCGTGTGTGACATGCTGGAGGGAAAGTGCCCCTGCCCCGAGCCCCTGCGGTACGGACACGGGGACAGGGGGACACTGGGGGGACACCAGGGGCATGGGGACATTGGGGACACTGGGGGGAAAGTGCCCCTGCCCCGAGCCCCTGCGGTACGGACACGGGGACAGGGGGACACTGGGGGGACACCGGGGGCATGGGGACATTGGGGACACTGGGGACATGGGCACACCGGGGACAGACACCAGGGATGGGGACATTGGGGACAGTGGGGGGAAAGTGCCCCTGCCCTGAGCCCCTGGGTACGGATGGACAGGGGGACATGGGGACACTGGGACAGACACCAGGGATGGGGACACAAGGACACCGGGGACATGGGGACACTGGGGGGAAAGTGCCCCTGCCCCGAGCCCCTGCGGTATGGACAGACAGAGGGACACTGGGGGGACATGGGGACAGTGGGGGGAAAGTGCCCCTGCCCCGAGCCCCTGGGTACAGTGAGACACTGGGGGAGTCTGTCCCCTCCCTGTCTCTGTCCCCTCCCTGGCTCTGTCCCTTGCCCTGGGCTCTGTCCCCTCCCTGGGCTCTGTCCCTGCCCTGGCTCTGTCCCCTCCCTGGGCTCTGTCCCCTCCCTGGGCTCTGTCCCCTCCCTGGCTCTGTCCCTGTCCTGGGCTCTGTCCCCTCCCTGGGCTCTGTCCCCTCCCTGGGCTCTGTCCCCTCCCTGGCTCTGTCCCTGCCCTGGCTCTGTCCCTGCCCTGGCTCTGTCCCTGCCCTGGGCTCTGTCCCCTGCCCTGGGCTCTGTCCCTGCCCTGGGCTCTGTCCCCTGCCCTGGGCTCTGTCCCCTGCCCTGGGCTCTGTCCCCTGCCCTGGGCTCTGTCCCCTGCCCTGGGCTCTGTCCCCTGCGCTGGGCTCTGTCCCCTCCCTGGCTCTGTCCCCTCCCTGGGCTCTGTCCCTGCCCTGGCTCTGTCCCCTCCCTGGGCTCTGTCCCTGTCCTGGGCTCTGTCCCTGCCCTGGCTCTGTCCCTGTCCTGGGCTCTGTCCCCTCCCTGGGCTCTGTCCCTGTCCTGGGCTCTGTCCCCTGCCCTGGGCTCTGTCCCCTCCCTGTCTCTGTCCCTGTCCTGGGCTCTTTCCCCTGCCCTGGCTCTGTCCCCTCCCTGGCTCTGTCCCCTCCCTGGCTCTGTCCCCTCCCTGGGCTCTGTCCCCTCCCTGGGCTCTGTCCCTGCCCTGGGCTCTGTCCCTGTCCTGGGCTCTGTCCCTGCCCTGTCTCTGTCCCCTCCTTGGGCTCTGTCCCCTCCCTGGCTCTGTCCCCTCCCTGGGCTCTGTCCCCTCCCTGGGCTCTGTCCCCTCCCTGGGCTCTGTCCCCTCCCTGGGCTCTGTCCCCTCCCTGGGCTCTGTCCCCTCCCTGGCTCTGTCCCTGTCCTGGCTCTGTCCCCTCCTTGGGCTCTGTCCCCTCCCTGGGCTCTGTCCCCTCCCTGGGCTCTGTCCCTGCCCTGGGCTCTGTCCCCTCCCTGGGCTCTGTCCCCTCCCTGGGCTCTGTCCCCTCCCTGGGCTCTGTCCCCGCCCTGGGCTCTGTCCCTGTCCTGTCCCTGTCCCTGCCCTGGGCTCTGTCCCTGCCCTGTCCCTGTCCCTGCCCTGGCTCTGTCCCTGCCCAGGCCGTGCCAGCAGGACAGGGGTGGCCCCCCTGTGTCCCCACGGGCCATGGTGACCGTGGTGTCCCCTGTCTGTCCCCAGGGGTGTGATGGAGAAATCCTTCATGGAGTACCTGGACTTCTACGAGGGCGTCTGCAAGGAGAGGCTGCACCTGCAGGGCCAGACCATGCAGGTGAGGGGGGCACAGCTGGGGACAGGGACACAGCTGGGCATGGGGACAGAGCTGGGCATGGGGCTGAGCCTGGACAGATGTGCCTGGACAGATGTGCAGCACTGAGGGAATTCAGGGATGGGATCCACGTTCTCCTGGGGGAGTTTCAGGATCTTGTCCAGGGGAATTTCAGGATCCTGTCCAGGGGGAATTCAAGGATCCGCTACAGAGGGAGTTCCAGGATCCTTCCCAGTGGAATTTCATCATCCTCTCCCTCCAGGCTGGGATTTCCCTGTGGAATTCTCCGCGTCCCCTCTCCCAGAGCCCCCCCACCCCTCACCCCTGTCCATTTTTCCCCTTCCCCCCTCACCCCTGTCCGTTTTCCCCCTTTCCCCCCCTCACTCCTGTCTGTTTATTTCCCCTTTTCCCCCCCTCACCCCTATCATTTTTTCCCCCTCACCCCTGTCCGTTTATTCCCTTTCCCCCTCTCCCCCCTCTCAGTTTTTCCCTTTCCCCCTCACCCCTGTCCCTTTATTTCCCCTTTCCCCCCTCACCCCTGTCCATTTTCCCCTTTCCCCTGTCCATTTATTCCCCTTTCCCCTCACCCCTATCCGTTTATTTCCCTTTCCCTCTTCCCCCCTGTCCATTTTCCCCTTTTTCCCCCTCTCACCCCTGTCCATTTTCCCCTTTCCCCCCTCACCCCTGTCAGTTCCCCCCCTCACCCCGTCCATTTATTTCCCTTTCCCCTCTCACCCCTGTCCATTTTTCCCCTTTCCCCTCTCCCCCCTGTCCATTTTCCCTTTTTCCCCTCACCCCTGTCTGTTTATTCCCCTTTCCCCCTCTCACCCTGTCCATTTATTCCCTTTCCAGGACCCTTTTGGGGAGAAGCGCGGGCACTTTGATTACCAGGCGCTGCTGGGGCGGCTGCAGGCGCTGCGGGCGCGGCTGCAGGAGCGGCAGCAGCAGCAGCAGCAGCAGCAGGACAGCGCCGAGATGGACTCGGAGAGCAGCTCCTCGGAGCCCGAGCCCGAGCCCCAGGGCTGCCCCCGGGCCTAGGAGGGCCCGGCCCGGCCGGGACTGCGGCGGCACAGCCGGGCCGGGGCGGGGAGAGCCGCGGGCTCCTCCCTCCATCCCTGCCTCCACCCCCGAGGATTCCCCGAGGAGAATTCCCAAAAAAGAGACAAAGCCCAGCTCGGGACAGGCTCCTCTTGGACAAAGGTACTTCCTGGCATGTGGCATCAGGTTGTTTTTGGGGTTTTTTGGACGACACCTACACTGGCTGGGGTTCTTTTGGTTTTTTGGTTTTTTTTTTTTGGTTTTTTTGTTTTGTTTTGGTTTTTTTTTCCAGGTTTTTATTTTTTTTCCCCTCCGTTCGATTAAAGAATGAGCTCTAGACTGCAAATCCTTGAGAGCTTTTGTGCTCCTGGGCAGGGAGGGAACCTTTCCCTGGAGCTGTGGGAGCGCTTGGGTCGCCCAGGCCGCGTCCAGGTGGAGTTTGGGAGAGCTGGGGCCTCCCTGGTGTCTTTCTTCTAGGCAGACCAAAGATAAAGGAATTCTCACTGCTGGAACTGGGGCTCCTTGCCCCAAAGCTTTACTGGAGCCCCGGGGCCCTTTGGAGACTTCATGTGCCAAGTGGGAACTGCAGGAATCCATGGATTTGTTCGCCCTGGAGGTTTGGGCAGGGGAGGATGAGGAGGATGAGGAGGGAGCGCTCAGATCAGTTTGTTTCTTTCTGCAATATCGAATTTGAGCCTTTCTGGAGGGGTTTTCTCCTGCTGGAGCCGTTCCTTCCTCACCTGGAATTCTCTGCTTCCCGCCTTGGCTCGGTGTCACCTCCGCTGTCCCCTCCTGTCCCCTCCCTCCCTGTGCCAGCCCACGGGGACGATCCCAGCTGGGCTCTGGGACAATCCCCTTTGCCTTTCATGGAATTGGGAATTTCTGGGAGCCCAGGGCTGCTGGGAGCGGGCTGGGCGCTGTGGGTGACACGGGGAGGTGGCAGTGCCACCCCCAGCCCAGCTGCAGGTGACAATTCCCACTGGGGCTGGGGTGAGCAGGAGCTCCAGGTTTCACTTTGCATTGTAGGGACACAAAATGGCCCAAAATGCTGCCCAAAATGGCCCAAAATCCTGCCCAAAATGGCCCAAAATGCTGCCCCAAATTGCCCAAAATGCTGCCCCAAATTGCCCAGAATCCTGCCCAAAATTGCCCAGAATCCTGCCCAAAATTGCCCAGAATCCTGCCAAAAATTGCCCAGAATCCTGCCCAAAATTGCCCAAAATCCTGCCCAAAATTGCCCGAAATCCTGCCCAAAATTGCCCAGAATCCTGCCAAAAATTGCCCAGAATCCTGCCCAAAATTGCCCAAAATCCTGCCCAAAATTGCCCAAAATGCTGCCCAAAATGGCCCAAAATCCTGCACAAATTGCTGCCCCAAATGCTGCCCAAAGTCCTGCCCTCCACACCAGTTCAGCCCAGTTTGGATCCTGCTGGTGCTGGGAGAACTCCCCAGCCTGGATCCTCATCCCGAGGGGCAGGAGGAGCCCAAATCCCACAAATCCCCCCTGGGATTATTTGGGATTGCAGCAGCAGCAGGAAGGTGGGAAATGAGGAATTTTCCTGCTGGGAAATGGGAATTTTCCTGGTTGGAAATGAGGAATTTTTCTGGTGGGAAATTGGGAAATTTCCAGGTGGGAAATGAGGAATTTCCCTGGTGGGAAATGGGAATTTTCCAGGTGAGAAATGGGAATTTTCTTGGTTGGAAATGAGGAATTTTCCAGGTGGGAAATGGGGAATTTTCCTGGTTGGAAATGAGGAATTTCCCTGGTGGGGAATGGGAATTTTCCTGCTGGGAAATGGGGAATTTTCCAGGTGAGAAATGGGAATTTTCCTGGTTGGAAATGAGGAATTTTTCTGGTTGGAAATGGGGATTTTCCTGGTTGGAAATGGGAATTTTCTTGGTTGGAAATGAGGAATTTTCCTGGTTGGAAATGAGGAATTTTCCAGGTGGGGAATGGGAATTTTCCTGCTGGGAAATGGGGAATTTCTTTGGTGGGAAATGAGGAATTTTCCAGGTTGGAAATGAGGAATTTTCCTGGTTGGAAATGGGAATTTTCCAGGTGGGAAATTTTCCTGATTGGAAATGAGGAATTTCCCTGGTGGGGAATGGGAATTTTCCAGGTGAGAAATGGGAATTTTCCTGGTAGGAAACAGGGAATTTTCCAGGTGGGGAATGGGAATTTTCCTGCTGGGGAATGGGAATTTCCCTGGTAGGAAACAGGGAATTTTCCAGGTGGGCAATGGGGACATTCCCGTGCTTTTCCCAAACTCTGGTTTGGGTTTAACCCTCGAGGGGAGGCCGAGCTGCCACCCCCTCCCCGTGTCCCCCGTGTCCCCCCAGGCGGGGCTGGGAGCCTTCCCAGCATTCCCAGGGCTGGGAATTCCGGGTCCCTCCCCGGCCCCAGGGACCTTGGAGCAAACGGAATTTTAGGGCCTGGAATGGAGCTGGAAAACAAAAAAATAAAAAATGCACTCGAGGCCCTGGCAGATCTCTGCTGGTTTCTGTTGTACAGAAGAATTCCAATAATAATTCCCATTTTATTTTTTTTTGGTTTGGGTTTTTTTTTTTTGGGGGAGGGTTTTTTTTTTTTTTGGTTTTTTTTTTGGGGGGGGGGAGGTTTTCTCTTTTTTTTTTGGTTTTTTTCTTTGTGCAATAAAGTTTTGTTTTGGCAGAACGGAGCCCGCGGTGTTGCTCAGTGGGAATTCTCATGGAATGACAACGCCCCAGGGCGGCTTTCCCAGCTTTCCCAGTTTTCCCAATCCCATTTCCCGCTGCAAATCCTCCCAAGGTTCCACCCTCGGCCCCTTTCCCTCATTTTCCCCAATCTGGGGCATTTCCACCCAAAGCCGGCAGCGATTCCAGCGGGGGCCGATCCCACAGAATTCTCCAAACTCAGGAATTTGGTACAAAACTTTTATTCCCAGCGCTGCCGACCCGGGATGGCAGGGACAGGAGGGACCCGGGCAGGGATCCCAGGGGGGAATTCCAGGGATTCCAGGGGGGGATTCCTGAGGATCCTGGGGGGATTCCCAGGGATTCCAGGGGGGATTCCCAGGGATTCCAGGGGGGATTCCTGAGGATCCTGGGGGGATTCCCAGGGATTCCAGGGGGGATCCAAGGGGAGATTCCTGAGGATCCTGGGGGGAATTCCTGAGGACTCCAGACAGGATTCCAGGGGAGATCCCCAGGGATTCCAGGGGGGATTCCCAGAGATTCCAGGGGGGATTCCCGAGGATTCCAGGGGGGATTCCTGAGGATCCTGGGGGGAATTTGAGCTGGGATCCCGAGGATGCCAGGGGGGATTCAAGCAGAGATTCCTTGAGGATCCTGGGAGCGATTCCCAAGGATTCCAGGGGAGATTCCAAGGACTCCAGGAGGGATTCCCAAGAACCCTGGGAGGGATTCCCGAGGATTCCAGGGGGGGATTCCCAAGGGTTCCAGGGGGGATTCCAGACAGGATTCCTGGGGACTCCAGAGGGGATTCCAGCCGGGATTCCAGGACGGATTCCCGAGGATTCCAGGGGGAATTTCCAAGGATCCTGGCAGGGATTCCAGCCGGGATTCCCGAGGATTCCTGGCGGGATTCCTGAAGATCCTGGGAGGGATTCCCAGGTATCCCAGGGTTATTCCCAGGTATCCCATGGGTTATTCCCAGATATCCCAGGGGTTATTCCCGGATATCCCAGGGGTTATTCCCAGGTATCCCATGGGTTATTCCCAGGTATCCCAGGGGTTATTCCCAGGTATCCCAGGGGTTATTCCCGGCTATCCCATGGGTTATTCCCGGATATCCCATGGGTTATTCCCAGGTATCCCATGGGTTATTCCCGGGTATCCCAGGGTTATTCCCAGATATCCCATGGGTTATTCCCGGGTATCCCATGGGTTATTCCCGGATATCCCATGGGTTATTCCCAGGTATCCCATGGGTTATTCCCAGATATCCCAGGGGTTATTCCCGGGTATCCCAGGGGTTATTCCCGGATATCCCAGGGGTTATTCCCAGATATCCCAGGGTTATTCCCAGGTATCCCAGGGGTTATTCCCGGATATCCCAGGGGTTATTCCCAGATATCCCATGGGTTATTCCCGGGTATCCCAGGGTTATTCCCGGCTATCCCAGGGGTTATTCCCAGATATCCCAGGGTTATTCCCGGCTCTCCGGGGCCCTCAGGTCCCGGCCGTGCCCTCCTGCCCGTGCAGCTCCGAGAAGAGCGCGGGGAGCCAGAACTGAGGCTCGGCCGGAGCCTGCGCGTCCAGCCAGGCCATGCCCTCCTTCAGCAGGTGATCCTGCATGGAAAAATGGGAAAAAAATGGGAAAAAATGGGATTGGGAATGGCACTGGGAACCAGCCAGGCCATGCCCTCCTTCAGCAGGTGATCCTGGAAAAATAGGGAAAAAAATGGGAAAAATGGGATTGGGAATGGGAATGGGAACCAGCCAGGCCATGCCCTCCTTCAGCAGGTGATCCTGCATGGAAAAATGGGAAAAATGGGATTGGGAATGGCACTGGGATCCAGCCAGGCCATGCCCTCCTTCAGCAGGTGATCCTGCATGGAAAAATGGGGAAAAAACGGGAAAAATGGGATTGGGAATGGGAATGGGACTGGGAATGACTGGGGATGGACTGGGATGTGCTGAGTTGCTGTTGCTGTTCCCAGGTTCCCATTCCAAGTTTCCCATTCCCCATTCCCAGTTTCCCATTCCCATTCCCAGTTTCCCATTCCCAGTATCCCCATTCCCATTCCCAGTATCCCAGATTCCATTCCCAGTATTCCCAGTCCCACCTACCAGCACCTGCTTCGCTCTCTCCGTCTCCCACTTGAGGCTGTCCCGGATCTCGCTGACGGTCACAAATCCCTTTTTCTGGGGAAAGAAAACCAGGAAAAACCAGGAAAAATCCCTCTGAGCCTCATCCAGGGTGCAGCAGAGCGGGGACCCTTCGCTCTCATCCCGGATTTTTATGGAATTCCCGGCTCTTTGCATCCAGGTTTAAATCCACATTTCAGCTTTGCCCATGAGCCGGATCCAATCCCAGTTCCCAGTCCTGGAAGCACCAACTCCCCATTCCCAGGTGCCAGTCCCGTTCCCAATCCCATTCCCAGTATTCCCAGTTCATTGCCAGTCCATTCCCAGTATTCCCAGTTCATTCCCAGTGCATTCCCACCTCTGCCAGCTGCAGCACCACCGTGTGCTCCATGCTCAGCCATTCCCAGTATTCCCAGTCCATTCCCAGTATTCCTAGTCCATTCCCAGTGCATTCCCAGTCCATTCCCAGTCCATTCCCAGTCCATTCCCAGTTCATTCCCACCTCGGCCAGCTGCAGCACCACTGTGTGCTCCATGTTTTCCCAGTATTCCCAGTCCATTCCCAGTATTCCCAGTTCATTCCCACCTCGGCCAGCTGCAGCACCACCGTGTGCTCCATGTTTTCCCAATCCCAGTATTCCCAGTATTCCCAGTATTCCCAGTATTCCCAGTGCATTCCCACCTCGGCCAGCTGCAGCACCACTGTGTGCTCCATGTTTTCCCAATCCCATTCCCAGTATTCCCAGTATTCCCAGTCCATTCCCAGTGAATCCCACCTCGGCCAGCTGCAGCACCACCGTGTGCTCCATTCCCAGTGCATTCCCAGTCCATTCCCAGTCCATTCCCAGTATTCCCAGTCCATTCCCACCTCGGCCAGCTGCAGCACCACCGTGTGCTCCATGTTTTCCCAATCCCAATCCCAATCCCAGTATTCCCAGTTCATTCCCAGTCCATTCCCACCTCGGCCAGCTGCAGCACCACCGTGTGCTCCATTCCCAGTCCATTCCCAGTATTCCCAGTCCATTCCCAGTCCATTCCCACCTCGGCCAGCTGCAGCACCACCGTGTGCTCCATTCCTAGTCCATTCCCATGTCATTCCCAGTTCATTCCCAGTCCATTCCCAGTATTCCCAGTATTCCCAGTCCATTCCCACCTCGGCCAGCTGCAGCACCACCGTGTGCTCCATGTTTTCCCAATCCCAATCCCAATCCCAGTATTCCCAGTTCATTCCCAGTGAATCCCACCTCGGCCAGCTGCAGCACCACCGTGTGGTCCATGCTCAGCTCGGCCGGCACCGACTGCACCAGCACCGTTCCCCCCACGGGGATGATCCCAAATCCGCTGCCCAGCACCTTCAGCTTCCTGATGGCCCGGAGCAGATCATCCCTGGGGACACACACACCCCCCAAAGGGCTCCCCAGGCTGTTCCACATCCTGGGAATGACCCCAAAAAACGGGAACTGATCCCATCCAGGGATTCGGGGTTTTGGCGCCTGGGCGGCCCTGGGGGGCTCAGCCCCAAAAATGGGAGGTTTGGGCTAAAAATGGGATTGGGGTGGGATTGGGGGGGCCCTTCCTCAGCTCCAGTGGGAAAATCCTCACGGGGGTGGATTTGTGGGGGAAATAATCCTAGGGTTGGATTTGTGGGGCAAAAATAATCCTGGATTGGATTTGTGGAGGAAAATCATCCTGGGGTTGGATTTGTGGGGAAAATAATCCTGGATTGGATTTGTGGGGGAAAAATAATCCTGGGGTTGGATTTGTGGGGAAAATAATCCTGGCTTGGATTTGTGGGGAAAATAATCCTGGATTGGATTTGTGGGGGAAAATAATCCTGGGTTGGATTTGTGGGGGAAAATCCTCCCAGGATTGGATTTTAGGGAAAAATTCTCCTGTGGTTGCTTTTAGGGAAAAATCCCCTAGGGTTGGATTTTTTAAGGAAAAATCATCCTAGGGTTGGGTTTGTAGGGGAAAAATCATCCTGGGGTTGGATTTGGGGGGAAAAAATCATCCTGGGGTTGGATTTGTGGGGGAAAATCATCCAGGGGTTGGATTTTTAGAGGAAAACCATCCTGGGGTTGGATTTTTTAGGGGAAAACCATCCTGGGGTTGGATTTTAGGGGAAAACCATCCTGGGGTTGGAGTTTTTAGGGAAAAACCATCCAGGGGTTGGACTTATGGGGAAAAATCCTACTGGGGTTGGATTTGTAAGGGAAAAATCCTCATGGGGTTGGATTTTTTAGAGGAAAACCATCCTGGGGTTGGATTTTTTAGAGGAAAACCATCCAGGGATTGGATTTTTAGGGAAAAATCATCCAGGGGTTGGACTTTTAGGGAAAAACCATCCTGGGGTTGGATTTTTTAGGGAAAAACCATCCTGGGGTTGGATTTTAGGGAAAAACCATCCTGGGGTTGGATTTTTTAGGGAAAAACCATCCAGGGGTTGGATTTTAGGGGAAAAACCATCCCGGGAGCAGCAGGAGCAGCAGCAGAGCTCTGGGTGCAGCTGCAGCTGTGGGCCTGGAACAGCTGGAACAGCTGGAACAGCTGGAACAGCTGGAACTGCAGCCCTGGCGTCCCCAGGGATTCCCCAAAAGATTCCTGAGGGTTTCCCAAGGGATTCCCGCCCCCGACCCCGCAGGGATTCCCGGGAATTCCCGAGGCTTTCCCAGGAATTCCCGAGGTTTTCCCAGGAACTCCCGAGGTTTTCCCGGGAATTCACGAGGCTTTCCCAGGAATTCCCGAGGTTTTCCCGGGAATTCCCGAGGTTTTCCCGGGAATTCCCGAGGTTTTCCCAGGAATTCCCGAGGTTTTCCCAGGAATTTTCGAGGTTTCCCCAGGAATTCCCGAGGTTTTCCCGGGAATTCCCGGCCGCACTCACGCGCTGACGTCCTGAGCGAATTTCCCGCGGCCCTTGAGCACCTGGGCCTGCAGCTCCTCCAGCGTGATCAGCCCTGCAGCAGAGCCCAGGCTGGCATCTCAGGGGGCTTTTAATGGGGTTTTTCGGGGATTTTTAGGGGGTTTTTTATGGGATTTTTTGGGGATTTTTCAGGATTTTTTTGGGTTTTTTATGGGATTTTTCGGGGATTTTTTATGGGACTTTTCGGGGATTTTTAGGGATTTTTTTTTAGATTTTATGGGATTTTTGGGGGGATTTTTTTTTTTTTAGATTTTTTTTAGATTTTATGGGATTTTGGGGGGGATTTTTAGGGATTTTTTTGAGATTTTATGGGATTTTTTGGGGGATTTTTTTTTTTAGATTTTATGGGATTTTTGGGGGGATTTTTTTTTTGAGATTTTATGGGATTTTTGGGAGGTTTTTTTTTTTAGATTTTATGGGATTTTTTGGGGGATTTTTTTTTTTTTAGATTTTTTTAGATTTTATGGGATTTTGGGGGGGATTTTTAGGAATTTTTTTTGAGATTTTATGGGATTTTGGGGGGGATTTTTAGGGATTTTTTTTGAGATTTTATGGGATTTTTGGGGGGATTTTTAGGGATTTTTTTTTGAGATTTTATGGGATTTTTGGGGGATTTTTTTTTTTGAGATTTTATGGGATTTTTTAGGGGGATTTTTTGGGAGGAACTTTTGTAGGATTTATGGGTTTTACGGAATTTTTACAAGATTTTTTGGGGATTTTAATGGGATTTATGGATTTATGGGTTTTATGGGCTTCAGGCCCACTCCCGGTGTGAATTCCCCTTTTGGGATGAAGAACTTCCCCACTGGGAATCCCAATCCTCTGGAGATGGCCGGGATCCCTGGGGAAGTTCCCTGCTCCCACAGAGTGATGGGATCGGGGAGGGATCCCTGGGATCAGGGGTGGATCCCTGGATCAAGGATGGATCTCTGGGATCAGGGGTGGATCCTGGGATCAGGGGTGGATCCTGGGATCAGGGATGATGGATCCCTGGGATCAGGGATGATGGATCTGTGGGATCAGTGGCTCCCCGTGCCCACCTCCGTTGCGGTGCCGCAGGGCCAGGCACACCTCGATGATCTGCACCCCCAGCTCGTAGTAGAAATCTCCGACCCCGAGCACCTCGGCCCAGAACCCCTTTCCAGCTGGGGGGGACAGGGACAGAGCTCTGACCCTAACCTGAGCCCACCCCGGTGTGTCCCTGCTGTCCCCTGGTGTCCCCCCATTGTCCCCTGCTGTCCCCCCCATTGTCCCCTGCTGTCCCCTGTTATTCCCCCATTCCCCTCCCATATCCCCCATTCTGTCCCTGTGCTGTCCCCTGTCTCCCCATTATCCCCCCGTTATTCCCCATTCCCCTCTGTCCCCCCCCATTGTCCCCCTGCTGTCCCCATTATCCCCCCCTTGTCTCCCCTCCCATCCCCCCATTGTTCCCCCGTTTTCCCCCCAATGTCCCCCCGTTATTCCCCCATTCCACTCCCGTTGTGTCCCCGTTCTCCCAGCTGTCCCCTCCATTGTCCCCCTGCTATCCCCCCATTGTCCCCCTGCTGTCCCCTGTTATCCCTCCTTGTCCCCCCACCTGTCCCCCCATTGTTCCCCTACTATTCCCCCATTGTCCCCCATTGTCCCCCATTGTCCCCCGTTATTCCCCCATTCTGCTCCCATTGTCCCCCCATTCTCCCCACCTGTCCCCCCATTGTTCCCCCGTTATTCCCCCATTCCCCTCCTGTTCCCCCCCTGCTGTCCCCCTCATTGTCCCTCTGATGTCCCCTGTTATCCCTCCTTGTCCCCCCATTATTCCCCCATTGTCCCCCCACCTGTCTCCCCATTGTTCCCCCATTCCCCTCCTGTTTCCCCCCCCATTATCCACCCTGCTGTCCCCCCCACTGTCCCCCCGCTGTCCCCCCGTTATCCCCCCTGCTGTCCCCCCATTATCCCCCCTGCTATCTCCCCCCATTATCCCCCCTGCTATCCCCCCCATTGTCCCCCTGTCTGTCCGGCCGTCTGTCCGTGCTCACAGGCCAGCGGGTCGACGCCGATGGCGGCGCACATGTGCTGGAACTGCAGCCGGAACTCGGGGCTGCGCCGGATCTCCTGCTTGTGCTTGCTGGCAAAGGCCTGCAGGTGCGTCCGGAACGTCTCCAGCTGCTTCGACATCTGGGACAGACAGACGGACATGGGACACAGGGACACAGGGACAGCAGGGGCTGGGACACAGGGATGGGACAGGGAAGGGGGACGGGAATGGGGCCAGGGAGGGAATTCCCACCTGGGCCAGCTGATCCTCAGCCAGGACCGTGCCGCGCTCCTTGTACTTGGCCTGGGGGGAGAGAGCGTGAGGGCACGGCCGGGATGGGACAGCCCCGAACCGGGACAGCCCCGAACCGGGACAGCCCCGGACCGGGACAGCCCCGAACCGGGACAATCCCGGACTCAGAGAATCCCGAACTCAGAGGACCCCGAACCGCCCATCCCCGGCGGGATCTTCTCCCTGTGGGCTCTGGCCCCGCTCCCCGGGCCGGGGCTC
Organism: Agelaius phoeniceus; assembly: GCF_051311805.1. Lineage (NCBI taxonomy): Eukaryota > Metazoa > Chordata > Aves > Passeriformes > Icteridae > Agelaius > Agelaius phoeniceus. The sequence continues at coordinate 791,395 of NC_135290.1, read as the reverse complement.
TGGGGGTCCCCTCACAGCTCCCACCGCCCCGGACCGAGCCCCGACCCCTCCGGACCCCGCTGCGCTGCCGTCCCTCGGTCTGTCCCGTGTCCCCTGTCCCGCGGTCTGTCCCGTTCCCTGTCCCCCGTCCCGTGTCCCTCTGTCCCGTTCCCTGTCCCCTGTCCCCAGTCCCTGTCCCCTGTTCCGCGGTCTGCCCCCCGCCCTCTATCCCGTTCCCTGTCCCGTTCCCTGTCCCTGTCCCCTGTCCCGTTCCCTGTCCCGTGTCCCCTGTCCCCCATCCCGGTGACCTCGGTCAGTTTCTTCCTGGCGATCGCCCCCGCCCCCACCCCCCGCCGGTGCATCCCGGCCCCGCCGCCGCCGCCGCCGCGGACACGTCATCGGGCGCGACGGGCTGCGTCATCGGGCGCGACGGGCTGCGTCATCGGGCGCGACGCGTGACGCCTCCAGCGCGCCGAGTGACGCAATCGAGAGCGCGACGCGTGGCGTATCGGGTGCGCCGCCTGACGTCATCGAGCGGCGCCGCGTGCAGTAAAGGCTCCGCCCCCCTCGGGAAAGATGGCGGACGCGCCGGGAGGGAAAGGGTTAACGGATAAAGGGTTAAATGGCATTGTTAGTCTTTTTAATTTTTGAAATTTTATTTTTATTATTTTATTAGTGTTATTCCTGTTATTATTAGCGTTGTTATCGTTATTATTTGCGTTTATATAATAATTATATTACATTGTACTGCGTTGTATTCCATTGTATTCTATTGGTTTTAGGCTGTTGTTGTTGTTTTGATTTTTAAATTTCCGTTCCCCATCCCCCTGGCGCTCCCGGCCTCTCTTCCCTTTTTCTGGGAATGTTTTGGCTCGGCCGGCAGAGGGGGACAGACACCGGGAATGGGAACGGGACAGACAGACAGACAGACAGACAGTGGGAATGGGAACGGGACAGACAGACAGACAGACAGACAGACAGACACCGGGAATGGGAACGGGACAGACAGACAGACAGACACACACTGGGAACGGGACAGACAGACAGACACTGGGAATGGGACAGACAGACGGACACCGGGAATGGGAACGGGACAGACAGACAGACAGACAGTGGGAATGGGAACGGGACAGACAGACAGACACCGGGAATGGAACCGGACAGACAGACAGACAGACACACACCGGGAATGGGAACGGGACAGACAGACAGACAGACAGACACCGGGAATGGGAACGGGACAGACAGACAGACACACACCGGGAACGGGACAGACAGACAGACAGTGGGAATGGGAACAGGACATACAGACAGACAGACAGACAGACAGACACCGGGGAATGGGAACGGGACAGATGGACAGACAGACACCGGGAACGGACAGACAGACAGACAGACCGACACCGGGAACGGGACAGACAGACAGACACTGGGGATGGGAACGGGACAGACAGACAGACACTGGGGATGGGAACGGGACAGACAGACAGACACCGGGAACGGGACAGACAGACAGACACACACCGGGAACAGGAACGGGACAGACAGACAAACAGACACACACCGGGAACGGGACAGACAGACAGACACCAGGAACGGACAGACAGACAGACAGACAGACAGACGCCGGGGAACTGGGAACTGATTTGGTTTCATTTGATTTGATTCCATTTCCAATCCCAAAATCTTCATCTCCTCCCTGAGCCCAGGACTCCGGAATTTTTAATTTCAATTCCAGGCCTTTAAATCCTCGATTTCTTTTCTCATTCCAGGCCTCCACAAACTTCACTCCCTTCCTAATTCCAGCCCTAAAACCTCAATTTGCTTCCTAATTCCAGCCCCAAAATCCCAAATCCTTTCACAATTCCGGGCCTCTAAAATATTTTCTTTTAATTCCAGCCCTAAAACCTTGATCCCTTTCCCAATCCCAGCCCTAAAACCTCGATTTCTTTTTATTTCATTTTATTTTAACCATTTATTTTCATTTATTTCCATTCCCTAAACCCTGGGTTTTCCCCAATTCCAGCCCTAAAATCTCGATTTATTTTAACTCCATTTTAATGGAATTGGGATTTCTTTCCCAATCCCAGCCCCAAAACCTCGATTTATTTTAATTCCATTTTATTTTAACCATTTATTTTCATTCCCTAAACCCTGGGGTTTCCCCAATTCCAGCCCTAAAATCTCGATTTATTTTAATTCCATTTTATTTTAATCATTTATTTTAATCCCCCAAACCCTGGATTTAATATTATCCCAGCCCTAAAACCTCGATTTATTTTAATTCCGTTTTATTTTAATCATTTCTTTTAATTCCCCAAACCCTGGATTTATCATAATCCCAGCCCTAAAACCTCGATTTATTTTCATCCCGTTTTATTTTAATCATTTAATTTATTGTAATTCCCCAAAACCCCGGATTTATTTTAATCCCATTTTCCCAGGAATTTGACCCTTCCCAGTCTCTGCCCTGGGGACCCCAACCCGACCAACCCCAATAATTCTGATTTTCCCTTTTTCCCACCCTCCATTCGTTATCCCAAGGAAAAAAAACCCCACAAAAAGCCCCAAAATCGCTGAATTTCATTTCCAGCCCTTGTGGGGTGAAGGATTCGCTCCCGGGAGTGACAAATGGGGCAGCAAAATTGAATTTATTGTCAGCAAAATTGAATTTATTGCCAGCAGAATCCTTGACAAGGAGCTGCAGCCTTGGATCCGGCAGCTGGGAGACGAATCTGCTGCCAAAAATGAACATTTTTAGCTCTTCTTTGAATTATTTGGCACCTGGGGGAGGAAAATCCGGGGTTTATTTATTATTTTATTTTTATTTTTATGTATTTTATTTTTCTTTTCTATTTATTTTTATACTACATTGATATTTATTTTATTTATTTATATTTTACTTCTATTTATTGCTATTGATTATTTCTATTTATTTTTTATCATCTATATTGATACTTTATTTACATTCTATAAAATATATATAATATAATATATAATATGTAATATATATAATATATAATATATAATATATAATATATAATATATAATATATAATATATAATATATAATATGTAATATGTAATATATATAATATATAATATATATCTTACATATAAATACTTATTTTATATAAATATATATTTATATAAACAAATCTATTTGTTATTTATGTTTCTTTTACAATTATATTTATTTTATAATATATTTATTTTTATTTTAATTTTTATTTTTATTTCTATGTATTTTTATATTTTTATTTCTATTAGTTATTTATTTTATTTATATTTTACATATTTCTTATTCATTTCTATGTCTTTTTCTATTTTATTTCTATTTATTTCTCTTTATAATAAATTGGGAAGTAGTGGGATGGGAAAGGTCTGGGAATGATCCCAGAAGGAAAATTTGGATTTTTTTCCAAGCGGATCCCATTCCCTCCTTCTTGTCAGGAAGAAGAAAAAAAATTTTAAAAAAAGAAGAAAATGAAAGCAAAATAATGAATGAATTAAATAATGAATGAATTAAATAATGAATTAATGAATTATTAAAATAATGAAATAATCCCGAGTTTGGGCGGGGGGTGGCGCCGCAAATCCCGAAAATCCCGAAACCCACGGAGCCTTTGGGGCATTTTGGGGAATTTTTTTTGAGCGTTTTTGGGGCATTTTTAGGGCATTTTTTTGGGCTGTATTGGGGAATTTTTGAGGCACTTTGGGGACTTTTTTGGGGCATTTTTTGAGCACTTTTGGGGCCATTATTGGGGCACTTTGGGGGCACTTTTGGGGAATTTTTAGAGCATTATTGGAGCATTTTTGGGGCATTATTGGGGCACTTTTGGGGCATTATTGGGGCACGTTTCGAGCATTATTGGGGCACTTTGGGGGGCATTATTGGGGCCCTTTGGGGGGCATTATTGGGGAATTTTTGGGGCACTTTGGGGGCATTATTGGGGCACTTTTGGGGCATTATTGGGGCA